>NC_090816.1:75643687-76972437 GCF_000390325.3 Nicotiana tomentosiformis
CTGAAATATTGTACTCAATTGAACCTGTGTGCCCACTTCTCGCTGCACTACCCTCCAAAACTATGAGGTAAACTGCGTACCCCGATCTGAAATAATGGACACCGGCACACCATGTAGGCGAACAATCTCGCGAATATAAATCCCAGCCAACCGCTCCGAAGAATAATTACTACCAACTGAAATAAAATGTACGGACTTGATCAGCCGATTTACATTCAGCCAAACAACATCAAACTTTCTCAAGGTCCGTGGGAGCCTAGCTACGAAATCCATGGTAATACGCTCTCATTTTCACTCTGGAATTTCAAGTCTCTGAAGCAATCCTCCTGGCCTCTAATGTTCATACTTTACCTGTTGACAATTTAGACACTGAGCTACAAGACCAACTATATCCTTCTTTATCCGCCTCCACCAATAGTGCTACCTCAAATCCTGATACATCTTCGCGGCACCTGTATGAATGGAGTAACGCGAACTGTGAGCTTCATGGAGAATCAACTCACGCAAATCATTTACATTAGGCACACATAGCCTGCCCTGCATCCGTAATACACCGTCCTCTCCAATAGTGACATCCTTGGCATCACCGTGATGAACCGTGTCCTTAAGGACAAGCAGATGTGGGTCATCATATTGACGTTCTCTAATACGATCATACAGAGAAGACTGGGAAACCACACAAGAGAAAACTCGATTTGGCTCCGAAACATCCAATCCAACAAACTGATTAGCCAAGGCCTGAACATCCAAGGCTAAAGGCTTCTCTGCTACCGGTAAGTATGCTAAGCTGCCCAAAGTCTCCGCCTTACGACTCAAGGCATCGGCCACTACATTGGCATTTTCGGGATGATAAAGAATAGTGATATCATAATCCTTAAGAAACTCTAACCACCTTCGCTACCGCAAATTAAGATCCTTCTGTTTAAACAAATGTTGTAGACTCCGATGATCGGTATATACCTCACACTGGACACCGTACAAGTAATGCCGCCAGATTTGTAAGGCATGAACAATAGCTGCTAACTCAAGATCGTGGACTGGATAATTCTTCTCGTGTACCTTTAACTGTCTGGACGCATAGGCAATCACCCTACCATCTTGCATAAGCACTGCGCTGAGACCAATACGCGATGCGTCACAATACACAGTATAAGACTCTGAACCTGTAGGCAACACTAATACTGGAGCTATGGTCAAAGCTGTCTTGAGCTTTCGAAAGCTCTCTTCACACTCGTCCAACCGCCTGAACGGAGCACCTTTCTGGGCCAATTTAGTCATAAGCGATGCAATAGACGAGAATCCCTCCACGAAACGACGATAATAACCGGCCAAGCCGAGAAAACTCCGAATCTCAGTAACTGAAGATGGCCCGAGCCAACTCTGAACTGCCTCTATTTTCTTCGGATCCACCTTAATTCCTTCACTGGACACTATATGTCCCAAGAATGCCACCAAACTAAACCAGAACTCACCTTTAGAGAATTTAGCATAAAGTCTCTCCTCTCTCAGCCTCTGTAATACAATACCCAAGTATTGTGCATGCTCTTCCTGGCTACGTGAGTACACCAGAATATCATCAATAAATACCACGATAAATAAATCAAGATATGGATAGAATACAATATTTATCAAATGCGTAAATGTTGCTGGGGCATTGGTTAGCCCAAAAGATATCACAAGAAATTCATAGTGGCCATAACGAGTCCTGAATGCCGTCTTTAGAATATCCGAATCCCGAATTTTTAACTGGTGATACCCAGACCTCAAATCAATTTTGGAGAACACCCTCGCTCCCTAAAGCTGGTCAAATAAGTGATCAATACGCAATAATGGATATTTATTCTTGATTGTAACTTTGTTCAACTGCCTATAATCAATGCACATCCGCATAGTACCATCTTTCTTTTTCACAAACAGAACCGGTGCATCCCAAGGTGACACACTAGACCTAATAAACCCATTTTTAAGGAGTTCCTGAAGTTGCTCTTTCAATTCTTATAACTCAGCTGGTGCCATACGATACAGAGGAATAGAAATGGGCTGAGTACCCTGCACCAAGTCAATACCGAAATCAATATCCCTATCAGGCTGAGTGCCCTGCACCAAGTCAATACCGAAATCAATATCCCTTCGAAATGTATACTGTCCAGGGGTTCTGCACTTGCAACTCACTTAGCCGCTTCTGCGGTTTCGCCAAGCCTCCCTTGGAGCCTCTTCTGCGGGCTCGCATTGCGAGGCTAGCTCTGCTTCTGCGGAAAGCTCGCTTCTGCGATGGCTGGTGCGCACATGCGGCTTCATACCTGCGATCAAGCCTTTGCATATGTGAAAATACCAGAAGCAAAAATTCCAATAGTGGTTTTAAGTCCAAATTTGATCAGTTAACCATCCGAAACTTACCCGAGGCCCCCAAGACCTCAATCAAAAATACCAACAAGTCCCAAAATATCATACGGACTTAATCGAACCCTCAAATCACCTCCAACGATGCAAAAACAATGAATTACAACCCAATTCAAGCCTAATGAATCTTGAAATTTCTAATTTCTACAAACGACTCCGGAACCTATCAAATCACGTCCGATTTACCTCAAATATTTCACACAAGTCATAAATGATATAACAGAGGTGTTCCAATTTTAAGAATTGGATTCCGACCCCGATATCAAAAAGTCAACCCCCCAGTCAAACTTCCCAAAATTTTGACTTTCGGCAATTCAAGCTTAATTCCACCACGGACTTCCAAATAATTTTTCGGACACGCTCCTATGTCCAAAATTACCATACGGAGCTGTTGGAATTACCAGAATTCAAATCTGAGGTCTTTTACACATAGGTCCACATTCGGTCAACTTTTCTAACTTAAATTTTCAAATATGAGACTAAGTGTCTCATTTCACTCCGAATTCCTTCCGGACCCGAACCAACTGCCCCAGCAAGTCATAAAACAACTATAAAGCATAAATTGAGCAGTAAATAGGGAAACGAGGTTATAATAATCAAAATGACATGTCGGGTCGTTACTATATATATCCCGTGCTTTACCAACGCATTCAATGGATTCCACCATGAACCGGGAGCGGGCGAAGACATGCAGCTTCAATTTTCGGGGTACACAGTCACGTGCTGAGCAAAGAGGTATATATCACACTCATTCACAAGCGCAAGGTGCGGCATCCGCCTGAACGGGGAGAGGATTTCCCTAAAATAAAGATAGGCATGTCAGGAAACAATGTGAAGTCACCCCTATATATATGTGTGTGTGTGTGTGTATAAATATATATATATATATATATATATATATATATATATATATATAGTGTAGTATACAAGGGAGTCATATTTCAAAAAGAATAGGCTAAGTGTAAAGATGAGTTTGGATAAAGAATCATTAAATATGTAAGAAAATATGCAACAAAATAAAGCATGGAAATGAGTTTGGAAATGTATTAAAGAATCGCATTTCAATGTGAATTGAATAATATGAAAGAATCATACTTAAAGAAAGGTATATTAACTCAAAGTGTTTAAACAAAGTTTATAATTTTTACGAAAATAAGCTTAAGAGAATTGACTTATAATTGAAGATAAATGTTTAAATGGATGACTAAAATATGAAAGAACTTGTACTTAAAGGTGGAGCGAAAGACGAACATAAATAGTTTGACCGAAGAAACAAAGCGTGGAAGATATTAACATGAAAGAATATAAAGATTGTATTTCAAAAATGTATATGCAATAGAATATTCCAAAATTTTAAACAATTAACCCCAAACAATAGTCTATGATAGATTTATAATATCAATCGGCAAATGACTATTCACACACTGATAAGTGTGGATTTTAACCACTTATAAGTACCTTCTTGCTTTAATTTTAGTCCGAAAGTATTGATTTTTGTTTTCAAAACTAATGAAATCATGTGAATTGCAAGCATGTTAGAGGATTGGAGCTTAACGAAGAAATCTAACTCAAAAAGGAGTATTCCAGCTAAAAAAAAAGGCAAGAAGGAGAATTGTAGGCAGAAGCGTTGTCCACAGAACTAATTCTGCAGCCGCAGAAGCTGAACTGTAGCCGCAGATGGAATTATGCCGCTGCAGAATTCCTCCCAATTCAAGAGAAGAAGAAAAGTGTGGCCGCAGAACCTCCCAAAAGGCATTTTTGTCAGCGAATATCTTGGCACTATAAATAGACGGGAACCACTTTTTTAGAATAAGTTTTGTATTCCTAGCAGCTGTAGCGATTATATTTTGTCCTTTTGGGAAATTTGTGACCAAAATTGGAGAAGACTCATTAGTTTAATCAATTAATTATAGTTTATGGCTATAATTACTTCTTCTGCTTTATTTGTTTTGCTTTCTAGCATGAATAGCTATATTTTATCTAGGGTTGTGACCCAAACCTAGTGTATAAATCTTATCGGTTATTAATTTTAAGGCTTGTTTATGATTGTGTGTTTGTTATTTAGCCTTGTTTATGCATTACTTCTAGAATTAATGGTTGCAAATATTGATTCATGCCTATTTGACTTAGTTCTTTCTTGAGAAAGAGGAACCTAGTCTTGAAAAACTTGGCTAATAAGAAATTGAGCTAGTTAAGGTTTTGACTAGTTTGATTAAAGGGTTTGAACTAGAGATAGGAAAAACTCGACCTGGACTCATATCAATTGTTTGCAATGCTTCCCAATTAGACTTGAGAACATCAATTGGGCATAACCACTTTATAACCGAGAGGTATTGAGTGGGTACTTAAGAATTTGAGAGTTATAATATATCCCAATCCGCAAAAATAAGCATTAACTTAATATACCCATTAGATTTGTACCTTGGTGAAAATTACACCCCTAGGATTTTTCCCATTTATTTAAGATCATCAAAAACAATTTACTCATTCTAGTTGCTTTTAATTAGTTTAATCTCTTAGTGTCAATTTGGACAACAATCACTCTTTGTTTGGAAGTATAATTTAGTTATTTCATATTCTCTCTTCAAGTATCTACCTCAAAATCCATTATAAACTTCCTGAGAAAATCGACCCCGACTGTAGTTGGGTATTACATTTGCAACAACTGTTTCCACTCATTATTGAGTGCAATTGGACGTGGATCAATTTTTGGCGCCGTTGCTGGGAAGTTTTTACGGTGTTAGCTATATATTTGAGTGTGTTATTGAAATAACTACTTTTCCTTCTGTGTTACTAATTTGTTGAAGTAATCATAGGTACAAAATGGCAAACAATGATCTCGAAAATTTGCCATTGGCTGAGGTGGATGGCGAGGAACAACAACTAGATGACATGCCTCAAGTTCCACAACCAAATCGTCGAGGTCGTGGTCAACAAGACAACGTGCCCCCACTTTCCCCACCACCACCACCACGACCACAAGAGGTGCAACACCATATTTTTCCCAACGAAGGTTATGCAAGTGCAATAGTCCAAGGGCGGGAAACTTTTAAATTACCAATGTAATGCTCACTTTGTTTGAGCAAAGAGGCTTTTCCATCGGGGCGCCGAGTCAAAATGCTTACAAACATTTGAAAGGTTTTGTGGATACGTGTTGGGGGAGAAAACAAACAAACGTTTCGGAGGATGCTTTGAGGCAAAACCTTTTTCCCTTCTCTCTACGGGGTTAAACTTTAGATTGTTTGGAACGCTTGCCTAATCATTTTATCCATACTTGGGATGAACTGGCGGCGAAGTTTATTATTAAGTTTTTCTCTCCCGGGCACATGGCTACTCTTAGGGATAAAATATTAGCTTTCAAGCAAGAGCCCAATGAACCGTTGCATGAAATTTGGGAGTAGTATCGAACAATGGTAAAGGAGTGCCCGAATAATGATATGAACGACAACATGATCCAACAAACTTTCTACCGTGGTATTAATACTACGAACCAATGTGTGGTCAATCAATTGGCCAGAGACAACTTTACAACAACACCTTATACGGAGGCATGTGAGATTTTTGATGAGATGGCAGAAACGTCTTTAGCTTGGAAATCCCGACATAATGTTCCACAAGGTGATCCCAACATGATTCATCTCCATAAGGAGTTGCAAGACCATGGGCAAGCTATTGTCGAATTGATAACAACTATGACCCAACTCGCCAAGGCCCAACTTAATCAAGTTCAATCTCCTAAGCAAGTTCATGCTATGGAAGGTGTAAATGTGTTGGTTAACAAGAAGACGACCAAGGGTCCACAATTTAAATACCGAGTGGAGAGTTATGCACAAGATGATGGTAGTTTTGATCAAGATGATTCTTATCATGAGCAATAGGAAGAGGTATAATTTGTGACAATTCCCAAGGGCAAAGGAATAATTCCCAAGGCTCCAATCAACAACATGTCGACCACAAAATAACCAAGGCAATTGGGGTTCTAAAAATTAAGGTAATTGACACAACAACAACAACAACAACCACGAAAATTAGGGAGGCAACAATTAAGGTAGTTGGGGAAACAATAAAAATTAAGGAAATCGAGGATCGAGTTTTTAAAGGCCCCCAATGTACCAACAACCTAGCGACACACCTCCTTATCTTTTTCATGGTTCAAGTTCTTCAAGCAATGAGATGGGCCATATTGAGAATATGTTCAAGAAAATGATGGAGAAGAATGCTGATTCGGATGCCCAACTTGCCTCACCACATCAATACGTAATCTTGAAATTCAAATGGGGTAAATCTCTCAAGCTCTTAATACTCGTCCTAAGGGTGCACTATCAAGTAATGCGGTGGTAAACCCAAAGGGTGATAACAACACGGGACATGCTATGGTGGTTATCACAAGAAGTGGAAGAGATGGGAATGCACCCACCTCAAATGAAAGGCGACTTGTGGATGATGACCGAGTGATACAAGAGGAGGAAATCCCAAAAATTGATGTTCAAGCAAGTGATGAGGTTCGGATTGACATTGATGATAGTTTGGAAGAGACTCAAGAGGAGGTAAGTCCGTCTAGGGATCACATTATTGATATATCATAGCCGATAGTGCAAAATTCTAAGGCAACATTGCCTAAGCCTCCACCTCCCTATTCTCAAAGACTTGCCAAGCAAAATGGTGAGAATCAATTCAAGAAGTCCATTCAAATGATGAAAAGTCTATCTATTAATGTGCCATTGGTAGAAGATTTGGATCAAATACCCGGTTATGCCAAGTTTATGAAAGATCTTGTGACCAAGAAGAGGTCGATGAATTTTGAAACTATCAAAGTTGCTCATCAAGTGAGTGCAATTGTTCATTCCATGGCCCCTAATTGGAGGATCTCGGCGCTTTCACGGTTCCTTGTACTATTGGGAGTGCCGAATTTGCTAAAGCTCTTTGTAATCTTTGGACAAGTATCAATTTTATGCCCTATTTTGTGTTTAAAACTTTGGAAATTAGGAAACCAAGACCCACATCTATGAGGTTACAAATGGCCGATTGTACAATGAAGAGGTCAGCCGTTGGGAGTAATTGAGAATGTTTTGGTCTGAGTTGATAAGTTCATTCTTCCGGAGGACTTTGTTATTTTAGATTGTGAGGTTGATTATGAGGTACCTATTATTCTTGGAAGACCTTTCCTTCCTATGGGTAAGGCTCTTGCGATGTGGAAGCCGGAGAACTCACTTTTTGGGTTGGTGATGAAAAGGTAGTATTCCATGTGTGCAAGTCTATGCAGCAACCAATAGCAATGAGGTGTGTTCTTTTGTTGACTTGGTAACCGATGTTATTGTTGATAATGCAAGTGATACAATAAATGTTGGTGAAATGTTAGAAGCCGTTTTTCTAAACATTGATGATGATGAGATGGATGGTTTCATGGAATGTGTGAACACTTTGCAAGGAATGGAATCGTACAACTATGCACCCCGAAAATTGTCTTTGGATCTTGAAAATAGGAAGACTCCGCCTACAAAGCCTTCTATTGAAGAGCCACCAGCTTTGGATTTGAAGCTATTGCAACCACACATTCGGTATGAATTTTTTGGCCCATGTTTTACTTTACCGGTTATTCTTTCCTCTTGTTTAACTAACATTCAAGTTGATTCTACATTGGCCACTGCAAAATAGGATGAAGGCTATTGGGTGGACTTTGGCGGATATTAGGGGTTTAAGCCCCGCATTTTGCATGCATAAGATCAAGTTGGAGGATGGTGCTAAACCGTCCATTGAACATCAAAGAAGACTCAATAGATCCATGCAAGAAGTGGTCAAGAAGGAGACTATCAAGTGGTTGGATGCTGGAGTTGTCTATCCCATTTCCGATAGTTCAGGGACCTCTCTGGTTCAATGTGTCCCAAAGAAGGGGGGCATGACAGTTGTTACCAATGAGAAAAATGAGTTGATTCCCACAAGAACGATGACCAGTTGGAGAGTTTGTATGGATTATTGTAAGACCAACAAAGTCACAAGGAAGGATCATTTTCCACTTCCTTTTATGGACCAAATGCTCGATAGATTGGGCGGTCGTGCTTTCTATTTTTTTCTTGATGGGTACTCAGGCTACAACCAAATTCTTATTGCTCTGTAAGATCAATAGAAAATAACCTTTACATGTCCTTATGGTACTTTTTCTTTCAAGAGGATGCCGTTTGGTTTGTGCAATGCACCGGTAACTTTTTAACGGTGTATGATGGCTATTTTCACGGACATGGTGGAGGACTACCTTAAAGTCTTCATGGATGACTTCTCGGTGGTTGGGGATTCTTTTGATGATTGTCTTGCAAATTTGGACAAAGTATTGGCTAGATGTGAAGAAACTAATTTGATACTCAATTGGGAGAAACTGTATTTCATGGTTGAGGAGGGCATTGTCCTTGGCCATAAGATCTCAAAGAATGGTATTGAAGTTGACAAGGCGAAGATTGAGTTTATTTCTAAGCTTCCACCCCCACTTCGGTAAAGGGTGTGCAGAGTTTCTTGGACCATGCAGGTTTCTACCGATGCTTCATTAAGGATTTCTCTAAAGTGGTGAACCCATTGTGTAAGCTCCTAGAGAATTATGCCATGTTTCATTTCAATGATAATTGTATGCGAGCTTTTGAACAATTGAAGCTCAAGTTGACAACTACGCCTATCATTACCTCTCCAGATTGGAGTTTGTCGTTTGAGCTCATGTGTGATGCAAGTGATGTAGCGGTTGGGGCTGTTTTGGGGCAACATATCAACAAGGTTTTTCATCATGTTTACTATGCTAGTAAGACCATGAATAGTGCCCAAGTCAATTATATCGCTACGGAGAAATACCACATTGCTATTGTATTTGCAATTGAGAAGTTCCGCCCGTACTTGATGGGTGCCAAAGTTATTGTCCACATGGATCATGTGGCACTTAGCTATCTTATGAGAAAAAAGGAATCTAAAGCTTGGTTGATGAGATGGATGCTCTTGTTGCAAGAATTTGATATTGACATTTAAGACAAGAAGGGTAGTGAAAACAAAGTGGCGGACCATTTGTCTCGTTTGGAGGAGGGGAGGCCACATGACGGCCTTGAAATCAATGACTCTTTCCCCAATGAGAAACTTTTGGCACTATCACTGAAAGAGTTACTGTGGTTTGTGGACTTGGCGAATTTTCTTGTGAGTAGTATTATTCCGGATGAGTTCTATTCAAACCAAAGAAAGAAGCTCAAAAGAGATTGTCAAGATTACTATTGGAATGAGCCATACCTTTTCCAGATTTGTACGGATGGGGTGATGAGGAGTTGTGTGCCGGAAGAAGAGTAAGGTGATATTCTTAGAGCTTGTCATTCTTCGCCATATGGTGGTTATCATGGTAGAGAAAGAACGGCGGCCAAAGTTCTAAGTTGTGGTTTCTATTGGCCCACTCTTTACAAAGATGAAAATGACTTAGTGAAAAGATGTGATGAATGTCAACAGGCCAGTAGAATTTCAAAGAAAAAAGAGATGCCTCTCACAACCATCTTGGAGATTGATATTTTTGATGTTTGGGGCATTGACTTGATGGGCCCATTTTTGAGTTCTTGTGGAAACACTTACATTTTGGTCGTTGTAGATTATATGTCCAAATGGGTTGAGGCCGTTGCCTTACCCAACAATGAGGCTAGAAGTGTATTGGCTTTGTTGAAGAAGAATATTTTTACAAGATTTGGTACTCCACGTGCAATCATAAGTGATGGGGGGTCACATTTTCGCAACAAGGTTTCGACACTATACTTAGCAAGTATGGTGTTACTCACAAGGTCACGACTCCCTATCACCCACAAGCTAGTGATCAAGTAGAAGTCTCCAACAGGGAGATAAAAAGTATCTTGTCTAAATTGGTGAATGCAAATCGGACAAATTGGTCCAAGAAGCTTGATGATGCGTTATGGGCTTATAGGATGGCTTACAAAACACCTATCGGAATGTCCCCATACAGGTTAGTATTCGGGAAATCTTATCATATTCCGGTGGAACTAGAGCACAAGGCAATGTGGGCCTTGAAGAAATTGAATCTTGATTGGGATGTAGCCGCTAACTTGCGGGTTTCACACTTGAATAAATTGGATGAGTTCCGGTACCATGCTTATGAGAGTTCGTCCTTGTACAAAGAAAAGATGGAATATCCTCATGACAAGTACATGTGGAATAAAGAGTTCAAGGCCGGTGATCTTGTATTGTTGTTTAACTCAAGCTTGAGGATGTTTCTCGGGAAGCTTAAATCGAATTTGAGTGGTCCGATTGAAATTATTGGTGTGACACCCTTCAGTGTATTGGATTTAAAGAACAAGAACAATGAAATATTCTGAGTCAATGGTCACCGGGTGAAGCACTACTTGGAAAAAGTTGGAGAGAGCCACGTTGTGGTTGTTATTTACTTCACTTGAGGATGCTATGACATTGTGTCGTGCTGAGACATTAAATAAAATGCTTCTTGGGAGGCAACCGGTGTTCTTTTACTTTTTCTTTTTGTAGTAAGATGTTATTTGTTGTTTTTAACTTGATTTGAAGTGTGCTACAGGGATAAATGTTAGATGAAAGAATAGAAGACAAGGTTGTGTCATCGAAGCAGGAAATGTAGAATGCACTCTTTCTTTGTATGGCCGTAGAAAAATAATGCCACCGCAAAAGACTTTGTGCGGCCGCAGATTTTATTTGCGGACCGCACTTCTTGGAGCAAACTTAGATACCAAATGACAGGGTCTCTGAACTTTTTACCTGTCAGTGCGGGGCAAAAGTGCGACCTCTGGAGAATTGTGCGGTCGCACTTAAAATTGTGTGGACCGCACAAGGGTGATTGACCACTGAAGTCTAGGTAGCAGAGTGCGGCCCGCACTTGAAATTTTGCGTCCTATCTTGTCTTTTTACTCTCTCAAATTCTCTGAGTATAAATAGAATTTAAGGCCTCATTTTACACTTTTCACCCTCTTGAGAAATTACTGTTGCTCTGAGAGTCTACCTGAGGATCTAGAACTTTCAAACACACACCACCATTTGCACCCACTAGGATCTTTACACATTTACATCATCTAGTATGCTTCATTTCGTGTTGATTTTATTTCATTTTAATTTTTGAATTTATTTTTCCTTTTTAGCTTCTTTTTAGGCCATCTGTTATTATATTCCATCATTGTATCCATGTGGGGTAGCTTTTTACTGAGTAATTGATAAAGTATGCTAGATTGGGTTGGGTTAACTGATTTCTATGTGTATACCATGTTGGCAAGTAGATTTGAACAAGTTATTGCAAAAACTAGGTAAATATTAAGACCTGCCCGTTATGATTCTTTAATGTGCGGCCGCACTTGGATTTGTGCGGTCTACACTTCCACTCTACGGGCCGCACTTCAAATTGTGCGGACTTCACTTCACCCATTTCTTCTTCATGTTTAACCAACTGAAACCTCACTGCTTCTATGTTGTTCTTTCTCACTTACATGATTCATATGTTACACCCCATATTTTCGTACGTAAAAGTACGTCGTAAGTCAATTGATGAAAGCTCAAGAAATAAGATCATCTTTTAAAGTACATAAAGTAAGCTAATCATGTTACCTTGGAGGTTACAAATATTTAAGATTATGTATAACAAGTACCAAGAGGGTTGGAAGGCTTAGAAGCTAAACGAATTGAAGAAAATAAGTTTCGTCGAAGGTCAACAAGTTGGGAATATTATAACACATACTTTTGGGGTGAGACAAGGGTGTTTAACATAATAAGGAGGTTATGTTATGAGTTATTTTACTCGTATGATATTCGTGTATTATGTTTTGAAGTCAAGTGAGCTGTGGAACAAAAGATAGCAAAGGTCATCACAAGTTACATTCATAATGTAGGTCAAATACAGCAGAGCTTTTCTCCTAATATACTTGGAATTAAGGGATGATTCACCTACCAAATTGAAGATCTATAAGTCTAGTTTCTAACGTATTAAACTGTTCGTCGATACAATAATGGAGTAGAGAGATATTTGCATTTTTGCGAGACTGCAGGAGCAGCTTTCAATAGGACTCACTTAGGCGGTGGTCGACCTACTTCACTTTTAAAATGATTTGGACAACGTTTATTTCTCATTATTTCGACGCAACCTCGTCCCTACACTCCTTCTAACCATACTAATAAGATACCATAAGGGTTGAAGTGATTCCAAAGTGATTACACCATATTTCAACATCACAAGTTAGTTCGAGTGAAGAACAATACCTCTTTGAGGTTGTGTTGTCTTTGAGGATAGTTATGGGCTGTGTTTGGCTTAAGTTTCAAGTTGTTGCTACTGGATAAGGTGAGTATAACAGCCTACTAATTGTGCTTAAGCTTGCTTGTATGTTGGTTAAGTTGTTAGGATGATAAACTACAAGATAATACTTAGATTAGCTTGAGATGTTGTTGTTCTTGATGGATTGATTTGAAAGTTGCTCTTATGAACTTTAATTGGCTGGAAATTAGGGAAAGTAAGTTGGATATGATATTTTTAGTATGATTATATTGGTTTACATGTCAAGCTTGTCGAGAAAATTGGTAACTAGAAAAGGAAATGGCTATAAAGCACTTGAAAGTTGTCCATAGTGATATTATCTTGTGTTGGGCTATTTCGGATAACTTTGAAATTGATTAGAAGGATGGAAATCCTTTAAAAGGTATTGGTTATTATACTAAATATATTACTAAGTTCAAAAATGAATGATAATGGGGTTGAATGGTGCTAAAGGGATTCAATCCGAGCTTGCCGCTCGTCGTGAGATGTTGATGACTTGTTAATGAAATATTTTGTAACCTATTGTTCATATTGTTCTTATTGTATTGCTCTAGTTTGTATTTCTGAATCTATGTACACTATCCCAGTCTCATAAGTTATAGTATTCTCCATTATCGGGACTTTATATTCAGTTAAGTATTGTCTTTTTCCAGTTAAGAGAGCAGAGGGACTATATATATATATATATATATATATATATATATATATATATATATATATATATATATATATATATATATATATATATATTATAGTATTATAGTATTTTCACCACCATCGAGCTATAATCGGTGGGCAGACCCCTATTGGGCAGTATTATAGTATTTTCACCACCACCGAGCTATAATCGGCGGGTAGGCCCCTATTGGGCAACTTCTGATAAGATGGTAAGTTATATACCGAGTCTACTGTGGCCGAGCGCATATGAGCGACCCTACTACGGTAGAGCAGTTACACATACCGAGCCTTATAGGGCCGGACAACTATTTTACTTACTATATTGAGAGAGTTGAGTCAGTATCAGCAGGTAAGCATATCTTTAGACTATCTTTGATTCCTAGTTACTTTCAGTTATTATATTATCAGTTCAGTTTCAGCTTTTAGTTATTCGGTTACCTTACATACTCGATACATTATTTTGTATTAACGTCCCTTTTGCCGAGGACGCTGCATTTCATGCATGCAGGTCCTGATAGACAGCTGGATAGACCTTCCTAGTAGACAGAGTCAAACGTCAGCTTGGTTGGTAAGTTCCTCTTCCTCATAGTTACCAGGTCTACACCTTGAAGTCCATTTTATATATACAGGTTTGATGGGTAGGTCGAGGTCCTGTCCCGACCATGATACAGTTCAGTTATCTCTAGAGGCTTGTAGATGAGTCCTGTATATTTTATATATCAGTAGATGTTCATGGAAGCCTCCTCGTCCTACACAATTATATATATGAGCTTTTAGGTAAGTTTACCCCTTAGATGAGTGAGACCTTTTTTTAAGACAATTCAGAATATGGCCCCATCTGTCTTGATTGGTATTGTTAGCTTGCAGGTAGGCCTCGTTGGCTTAAGTTGAGGGCTACCCCTCCAGAGTTCACAGTTATAGAATGGTACACTCGAGCCGAGTATGGCATCGGGTGCCGACCATGCCTCCCCGGGTTTGGGGCGTGACATCATAACTTTGCTGAAACATGATTTGCAACTGACAATTCTCTTTATGTTTATACAGATAATGGTACCATCATGAGGTAGAGGTGAATCTACCAAAGGAAGAGGAGAAGCTTCAAGGAGTGAAGGTAGAGGTGCCTTGGCCCCAAGTGTGCAAAAAAACTATATCAAAGAAAACAACAACAGGTCGAGGAAGAGGTAGAGACCTCTCCGAGTCTAGCTTATATGCCCCATCTAGGGAAGCCTCCGAGGGAAACTCTGTCAATTTTGGAGGAGCACACTAAGGAGCAATCCATGCCACAGGGGTGGTCTGAGCCTCTGGATGTGCCTTCTACATCCCACAGCACTTCCCAGGGTTCGGGGAGTGCCAGTCAGGAGTCTGATGCAGATGCTGCAGGGTCTGATTCTGAGGATGCCCCTGATGATGGGAGAGGGGGAGCAGGTACACAGGCAGGTTTAGCTAGGACAAAGAAGAAGGAGGCATTGGAAGATAGATTTGTGAGTCGCCAGGCATTCTCTGATTTCCGGATATGGTGGCTTGTGTGGTCTTTGACTCATGAGTGGCAGTTCCAATTGAAAGATCTAGACAAGTACAATCTAGATGTTCTGGAGCAGTTTACAAAGAGGAAAGGGTGTATGCTATTATATGGTTCTTATCCATATTTGACCCATTTTTAAAAGGTTCATTATCCAACCCATGTTTTAGTGGATAATTTGGGTGGTTAACTGTGTTCTTTTAACCATTTTGCCACCCCTATTCCAAATCAATCCCGAATCACTCGAAAACCAAAATCAATGATACACACAAGTCATAATACATCATATGAAGCTACTCTCAACCTCAAACCATCAAACTAAATACAAATTCTCAAAACGATCGATCGGGTCATTACATCTGTCTATTCTTCTCCATCTTCATGCTGTAATTTTTCATTAATATTCATTGGTGTTGCTGGAGGCTTGCAATTAAGCATGCCAAATTTATTGAGTAGGTCCCTGCAATATTTGTTTTGTGAAATAAAAATTCCATCTTCAGCTTGATGGACCTCAAGACCAAGGAAATAGTGCAATAAACCCATAACCGACATCTCAAACTCATTCATCATTTGAGACTTAAACTCATCCACAAGTAATATAGAGGAACTAGTATAAATGATATCATCAACATAAAATTAAACGACAACGAAATCATTTTTACCTTCCTTTTTCACATACAAGGTGGGCTCGTTCTCACTTTTCATGTACCCCTTTCGTTGAAATTAGCTATCAATCCTGCTATACTATGCTTGAGGGGCTTGCTACAAGCCATACAACGCCTTTTTTAACTTGTACACCTTCATTTCATTGCTTTTCTTTATGAAACCTTTAGGTTGTGCTACAAAGAATTCTTCCTGTAACTCTCCATTGAGGAATATTGATTTGATGTCAAATTGATAAACTAGCCATTTAAATTGTACAGCCAATGCTAGAACCGCCCTCACTGTTTTAAATCAAGCTACTGGAGAAAAGGTCTCTTCAAAGTGAACACCATATTGTTGCACGTAACCTTTTGCTACAAGATGAGCTTTATGCTTCTGTAAACTTCCATCTTGAGCAAACATTGTCTTGAATATCCATTTCAAGCCAATAGAATTTTTGTAGATCTACCATCTCCCATGTTCCATTCTTTTCAATGGATTTCATCTCTTTTATCATCGGTTTCCGCCATTCTTCTTTTTCAGCAGCTTCTTCATAAAGTAGCTGATCTGAAATATCAAGAGCAAATTGACAATACATATATTATTATTATATTTGGAATTCGGTTTCTTGAATCTTGTCGATCTTCTTAGTAATTGGCTCAGTTGCAGGTTCTTCAAGTGTTACATATGTTTCTGGTGCCATTATTGAGCTAGTAGATAAACTTGTTGGAGCAGATTCTGAAGAGTCTTCAATGGACGTAGGAATTTCGTGTTGTCCTTATTCTCTATCCTAATTCCAGCTCGCATTTTCATCAAATACAACATCTCTTCTAACTGAGATCTTGCCATTAAGAGTATTATACAATATATATGTTTTAGATTGAGTACAATAGCCAATAAAAATATTTTTTTCAGACTTTTCATCAAGCTTTTGACGACCTTGTGAATTTATATCAAAGCATAAGTGATACATCAAAAAGCACGTAAATGACTTACATTTAGTATCCTTTCATGCCATGCTTCTTAAGGAGTACGGTTCCAGTATATACAAAAAATAAAATTGGGTAGTGCAAGTCCAAAAGTTGAGAAATAAGATAGATGATACTCCACTAGGAACTTCTAAAATCAGTAAAAACAAAATGCAGAGGAGCCACTCGTTTAATGCAGAGGAGCCACTCGTTTAATTATCATATAGTCAGTTGGTTAGTAAGCAAGTTATCAAACAAACAATTTTCAAGGACCTTAGTGAAACAAATCTGATATGGTTAAAAAGTAACTTTTGCACTCGTCGTTAGATCTTAACTGTAGTTGGGAAATGTTTCTTCTTAGTCTTTATTGAACTATTTTCTTCCCCCATCAAGTGCATGATCATATATTTGGACAATATTTTGAATTGGAAATATTAAGGGTATGTAGATAGTGTTTACCCGAAAAATCGGATAACGTTAAATTTAGATATGGTTCTAAGGGTATGCAAATTTCTTTGATACAAAATGACAATACAGGTATTTTTTGCTATGAAATGGGAATGATGGACGGGAAGACTCGAAAATATTAGGAGAACAAGCACAATGAAATCTTAATGTATTTTTTTGAGGACCTCTATCTATTGCAGTAATTCTCCCTTTTTATAGTAGATGGTCACTACTTTATCTATAACAACATAATAAAATAATACATATAGTGAAGAACCCATGATGGTTTGTCTCTCCCTTAATTCTCGCCAAGATTCTCTCCCTTGGTGCGGTTGTAACAGCTCTTGTCTGCGAGCTTGGCACTGACTCGAGCTCGGTGCTAGATCGAATCCCCAGTCTTAGTTCGAGCTCGGTTCTGCCTTGGAGCATCGATATTCGAGGCCTGTGTCGGTCGGCGTTGCCCCGTAATCCGATTCAGACGCGGGCTCGATAATGATATCGAGTTTTGCCGTTGATTGGTCTTATAGCTCGAAGCTCGACGTCTCTACTTCGAAATTCGTCCGAGCTTGCCATGTGGATACCCTTCGATTGAAACGTCATTGTCTCAACCGGTCTTTATGATTGAGAATCGGTTTTGACCGTACACAGATAGTCCCCTCGTTTCTCGGAAAGGATGTGGCGAGGAACGATATGATTTTCCTGCGGCTTGATCAAATTTATGCCGACATTTCTATCGAACCCGATCTCGACATATGTGATAGTTGTCCCATTGGCTCGATTTTACCGAGGCATTTAATGTGTGTCAGACGGTGGTCGGCCACCGCTGATACTGAACCGTCAAGCCTTAGTCTATAAATAGTCTTTCCACACAACTTTTACCACTTTTGCGCCTTCTCTTCTTCCAAACTTTCCTATTTATCCTCTCTACTTCGCTGCTACAGGGCCGTCCATACCAGAATTTTGGTGTTGTCTACTTCTTCCTTTGCACTCTTTCCTTTCATATCAATGGCGAAAACTTCCAAAACCGTACCTCAGAAGGAAAAATCCTCCTCCTCACGGCCGTCTGATGATAAGGCGCCGGTGGAGCCGTCAGTTCATGACTATGTTCCTGGCCCGTGCATTTTGAAAACCGATTTTAAGGTGGAGAACCCTTCCTCCGTTCCGGGTCGATGTGAACACGTATCGATGTATACATGCTCTATAATGGAGGATCACCTCGAGGCCGTCCGAAAAGACTGCAACTGGGGTTCCGAGGTCATGCTGCAAATTTCGTCTTCCGATGAGGATGTTACCACTTACGTGGAGGGGTTTTTAAGTGTTTACACTTATCCCTTCACACTGGGACCCGTCGACCCGGTGATTATTGATTTCTGCAAAAGGTATCAAGTCACCCTTGGCCAAATCCATCCCTCTTTATGGCGTATAGTGATCTTATTGCGCTTCTTCTCTATCAAAGCCGGAGGGTTGGATTTTTCTCTGAACCACCTCATTCGACTGTATCGGCCTCAGATCTTTCGAGGACTAATCAGACTTCATCATCGGGCATCGAAGGCATTGATGTTGAGCATCGATGAAGATAAGGATTGAGGTTGGATGGGTCGTTATATCCGAGTGAGGACCTGTGATCTCATTTCGGAGGAGAAGATGTCGTTCCCTGAAGAATGGAATTTTGACCGTAAGTGATTTTTGTTCACTTTTCAGGTGTTTTTTCGATTTTTCTGATGTCCTTCCCTAATGTTCAGCTGCCCCTTGGATGCCACAAGCGGTGCCCGACCTCGAGGACTGGTTTCGGAAGTTGGCCTCGACCTCCTCTTATGCCGAGCGCGCTTGGCGTGATTTGGCAAAAGGCAGATAGGAGGCCAAGAACCATGGTGAGGTTTGCTTCTTGTTTCCTTCGAAGTATTCTTTGCGTTCTATTCGTTACCGATTTTCTCTTGTGCAGGCATAACCAGGGATGCCGCTTTAAGGCCTTCGAGCGGCGAGGAAGGAAACAAGTCCGTGGTCCCTAAACAGGGGGAAGATAAGAAGCGAAAAGCTTCCTCTCGGTCAGAGGACCCCAAGCCCAAAACTCGCAGGGTGAAGAGAAAAACAATTGCCCTTTCGATTGACTCGGTCCAACGACTGAAAGAAGAAGAAGAAGAAGAAGAAGAAGAAGAAGAAGAAATTAGCTCCCCGGCTTTGGTAGTCCGGTCTACGGAGGCCATCGAGGTTTCCAGAGTTCCCGAGCCAATGGCGGCTGTGCCTGTCGGGGTTGTTTCCGAAGACCAGAATCTCTACCGGAGTACTCCGAGCGATTTGCTCAGGGCTATGACAATGGGCGATTCGCCTTCTCTTCCATCTTTTTCCGAGGAGGCGCTGAAGGAAGCTCGAGAATTGAAGACTCCCGATATCGGCGCAGGCTCTGGTGCAGGGGATCCTTTTAGGGATTGTTTTACTGGAGTCGAAGATGGTTCCGATATCGGTGACGCTTCTCTTTTATTAGAGGAGGCTCATCGTTTCATTACTCGGGTATTGATTCTTCCATACTTGGTTTCTTTGTTCTTTTCCATACTTGACTCGTGTTTCTTACTGTGCAGGCCATTAGTAGGTTTCGAGTCGATCTTAGCCAGTGTGAGGCCGAGCTCCGAAAGGTCTCAAGTGAGAGAGATGCCCTGCGGCTTCTTTGCAGCCAAAATGACGAGGCTATAAAGGACCTCCAAGCGGATTTGGCTAAGGTCCGTGAAGAAGGGGTCGAGCTCGATAAGCAGGTGAGCCTCATTCTGTTAAGTATGGGTCTGACTCAACCGTGGAAGTTAACCCTTCGTTGTCTCAGTTGCAGCAAAAGATCAAAAAGATCGGGTTACTTCGAGTAGAAGTCGATCAAATCCGAGCTGAATGCAATCGGTGGAAGGAGACCCCCGACCGCCTGGCAGCGGAAAAAGAAACCATCTTAACAAAATTATTATCGGCCGACGTTCAACTTTGAAGTGTCAAGCAAAAGGGGTCGGTTCAAGCTAAGAAGATTGAGGAGCTTGAAACACGACTTGCTGAGGCTAAGGCGGAGGTTGAGTCGTCGAAAGTCTTGGCGGATAAGTCCATTGCTGTATATCGGGCTTATGCTGAGGCTGCTCAGATAGAGGCCCGGGCAGCGGCGAAGGCCGCCGATACTCGAGCTCATTGGGTTGCTGAACTTGCTAAGTGTAGGTCTTGGAGGGAGACCCTCGAGGAGATACACGCTCGAGGTTTCGACCTTACCGAAGAGGTAAAAAAGGCAAAACAGCTCGAAGCGGAAGCTGAAGCCTTAGCTTCTGATGATGATGATGATGATGGTAGCGAAAGCGGATCCGAGGACGGGGAAGAGCTCGACCAGGAAGCTTAGTTTCTAATTCTTCATGTTTGTACATTAATCTTGTAGGCAATTTTCATATATATATATGAATAATCAGGTCGACTTGTTTTTGTTTTGTGAAGACTTTTAATCGAATGTTGACCTTGTAGTCTCTCTGATCGATCAGATTTGTAGCCCCTGGGTTTGCTTGTTGAGTCGATGATTCAAACTTTGAAGGAACATAATCTGTCGAGTGAATGTTTGGAACTTGAAGTATTGTAGCCCGTAGGCGTAATGGTCGAGTGCGTGCTTGCTCGAACTTGAGATAAAGGTAGCCCGTAGGCTTAATATTTGAGTGATTATTTCGAACTCGGAATGTAAGTAGCCCGTAGTCTTAATGGTCGAGTGAGTGCTTGCTCGAACTCGGAATAACAATAGCCCGTAGGCTTAATAGTCGAGTGAATGTTTCGAACTCGAAATTTAAGTAGCCCGTAGGCTTAAGGGTAGAGTGAGTGCTTTGCTCGAACTCGGAATAACAGTAGCCCGTAGGCTTAATAGTCGAGTGAATGTTTCAAACTCGAAATATAAGTAGCTCGTAGGCTTAATGGTAGAGTGAGTGCTTTGCTCAAACTCGGAATAACAGTAGCCCGTAGGCTTAATAGTCAAGTGAATGTTTCGAACTCGAAATTTAAGTAACCCGTAGGCTTAATGGTAGAGTGAGTGCTTTGCTCGAACTCGGAATAACAGTAGCCCGTAGGCTTGATAGTTGAGTGAATCTTAATTCTAGTTCCACAATAAATCTCAAGTCATTGCACATGTGTTTATGTTTGGGCCGATCTATATGAGCATAGTTCATTTTGACCAGTTGGCTCTTACAATTTTTCCTGTTGGAACCTTGTTGTGAGATGACTTTCTTGCATCTGAACTCAATGTATTTGAGGGCCCTGATGCTCCTCCGGTATTCGAGGTCTGTCGGAAAGAGGCCTCGGATATTGTTGAAAGTGCAGCACGATCGATGGTTGCCTCATTAAAAATCTTGCCGAAAAAACCCATTTGCGAGAAAACCGGTCTAAGGGAAAAAGAGTGCAACGCGTGCTCTTGATCGAAAGATCTTCTTCAGCTCTTGTTCGGACTTCTGCATGGGTTAGTTAGATGAATATGGAAAGGTCGTACCTTAGCAGTAGTACCGTTTTAGATGTGATACATTCCAACTTCTTGATAGTTGTTTGTCATTTATGATGCCGAGCCTGTATGATCCTTTTCCAACGTTCTCGAGCACCTGGTATGGTCCTTCCCAATTTGGTCCTCATTTTCCTTCGTTTGGATTCCGAGTATTGATGGTGACTTTTCTTAACACTAAGTCCCCGGGCTTGAAATGGCAAAGTTTAGTTCTTCGATTATAGTACTTTTCGATTCGTTGCTTTTGGGCGGCCAATCAGATGAGGGCAGCTTCTCGTCCTTCGTCCGATAATTCAAGGCTGGTGTTCATAGCCTCGTTATTTGATTCTTCCGTCATGAATCAAAATCTGGGACTAGGTTCACCGACTTCGACTGGTATCAATGCTTCAGAACCATATACTAAGGAGAATGGGGTCGCCCCCGTACTGGATTTTGACGTTGTTCGGTATGCCCAAAGGACTTCGGGCAGGATTTCTCTCCATTTTCCCTTCGCGTCGTTCAATCTCTTCTTCAGGTTTTGAAGAATAGTCTTGTTCGTTGATTCGGCCTGACCGTTCCCACTGGGGTGGTATGGTGTCGATAATATCCTTCTTATTTTGTGATCTTCGAGGAATTTTTTTATTTTGCTGCCAACGAATTGCTTCCATTGTCGCATACTATTTCGGCGGGTATCCCGAATCGGCATATGATATGATCCCAAATAAAGTCTATAACTTCTTTCTCTCTTATTTTCTCGAACACCTGCACTTCAACCCACTTAGAAAAATAGTCAGTCATAAATAAAATAAATTTGGCTTTACCTTGGGTCGACGGCAGAAGCCGACGATGTCCATCCCCCATTTCATGAATGGCCACGGGGATAGGACCGAGTGAAGTTGTTCCCCGGCTTGATGGATCATTGGCGCAAACCTCTGACATTTATCACATTTACGAACAAATTCTTTCGCATCTTTGCTCATATCGATCCAATAATACCCCGCTCTGATCACTTTTCGAACTAATGTGTCGGCACCAGAGTGATTGCCACAAGTGCCCTCGTGTACTTCCCGGAGGATGTAATTGGTATCTCCCGAACCCACGCATACCGCCATCGGTCCTTCGAATGTTCTTCGATATAGTGTTCCATCCACAGCCACCGTAAATCGAGCAGCTTTAGTCCGTAGGGCCCTGGAATCTTTAGGGTCTGAAGGGAGCTTTCCGTTTTTCAAGTATTCAATATACTTGTTTCTCCAATCCCAGGTTAAGCTAGTAGAATTTGTTTCGGCGTGCCTATCTTTGATTACCGATCTTGAAAGTTGGACGACAGTCCCCGAGCTCAAATCACCTACCTCGACCGACGATCCCAAATTTGCGAGAGCATCGGCCTCATTATTCCATTCTCGTGGAACATGCCGTAGGGTCCATTGTTTGAAATGGTGTAAGGTGATAAGCAGTTTGTCCAGATACCTTTGCATCCTACCTTCTCGGACTTCGAAGGTTTTGTTTACTTGACTCACCACCAGCAAAGAGTCACAGTGCGCCTCAATGACTTTTGCTCCCAAGTTTCTAGCTAGTTCGAGACCTGCAATCATGGCTTCATACTCGGCCTCATTTTTAGTTAACCTGATAGTTTTAATAGCTTGCCTAATAACGTTACCCGTGGGGGGTCTCAAAACTATGCCTAACCCGGACCCCTTTATATTCGAAGCACCGTCCGTAAAAAGGATCCATACCCCAGACGATATACCTGATTTCAAAAGGAGTTCCTTTTCGACTTCGGGTATGAGGGTTGGCGTGAAGTCGGCCACGAAGTCTGCCAAAATTTGAGACTTGATGGCCGTGCGGGGTTGATATTCGATATCGTACCTACTGAGTTCGATGGCCCATTTGGCCAATCGGCCTGATAGTTCGGGCCTATGTAAAATATTAGGGAGTGGGCAGGTGGTTAATACACTTATGGGGTGATATTGAAAGTACGGCCTTAACTTTCTAGATGCGCTTACCAGGGCAAGTGCCAATTTTTCTAAGTGCGGATACCTAGTTTCTGCTTCCCCTAAGGTCTGACTTACGTAATAAACGGGAAATTACGTACCTTGCTCTTCTCGAACTAGGACGTTGCTTACGGCGACTTCCGATACCGCCAAGTACAGGTAGAGCTGCTCGTCCGCTTTCGGAGTATGAAGCAGTGGCGGGCTCGAGAGGTATCGTTTTAATTCCTGTAACGCGTTGTTGGCATTCCGGTGCCTAGGCGAAGTCGTTCTTCTTTTTGAGTAGGGAGAAAAATTTGTGACTTCGATCCGATAATCTTGAAATTAACCTTTGTACAGCTTTCACATTGTCCATGATGGTGATGTCTTCGATGGCCTTGATTTTGTCGGGGTTGATCTCAATTCCCCGATTTGAGACCATGAAGCCGAGGAACTTGCCCGAACCGACCCCGAAAGAACATTTTTCGGGGTTGAGCTTCATGTTGTATTTCCTCAGAATCTTGAACGTTTCCTGCAAATGGGCCAAATGGTCCTCTGCGCGCAGGGACTTAACTAGCATGTCATCAATATAGACTTCCATCGTTTTACCTATTTTTTCTTCGAACATTCTGTTTACTAGGCGTTGATAAGTAGCTCCTGCAGTTTTTAGCCTGAAGGGCATTACGTTATAACAATATGTTCCATATCGGGTCACAAATGAAGTTTTTTTCCGGCCTTCCGGGTTCATCTGAATTTGATTATACCCGAAATAGGCGTCGAGAAAGGTGAGGATCTCGTGGCCGGCCGTGGCATCGATCATACGATCGATGTTGGGCAGTGGAAAGGAATCTTTGGGGCATGCTTTGTTCAAATCCTTATAGACCACACACATTCTAATTTTGTTTCCCTTTTTAGGTACAACAACCACATTGGCTAACCATTCGGGGTATTTTACTTCTCGAATTGACCCTATCTTGAGAAGTTTGGTTACCTCGTCCTTTATGAATGCGTGCTTTTCCTCGGATTGAGGCCTTCTTTTTTGCTTCATCGGTCTGAACATAGGGTTCAAGCTTAACTGGTGCGCCGTTATGTCCGGCGGGATCCCTGTTATATCTAGATGGAACCAGGCAAAACAGTCAATGTTATTGATAAGAAATTGAATGAGTTTCTTCCTGAGTCTGGGGCTCAAACCCGTTCCCAGGTATACCTTTCGTCGGGCCAGTGTTCGATCAGTACAATTTGATCCAGTTCCTCAATTATTGATTTGGTGGCATCGAAATCATCAGGGGTTACGAAGGATCGAGGGATCCATCGATCATCATCATCTTCTTCAACGTTCTGCTTACCTGGCTGGGTCGAAGCCGATGTCTGTGATTGCTATTTGGCGCTCTGCTTTGAACCTGATCCTTTTATCGGTGAAGGCGAGGATATTGATTTTGCTTCATCGACGGAGAACATTTCCTTTGCGGCCGGTTGTTCCCCATACACTATTTTGACACCTCCCGATGTTTGGAATTTGATGACCTGGTGTAGGGTCGAGGGTACGACTCTCATGTTGTGGATCCACGGCCTTCCAAAGAGGGCGTTATATCTCATATCACCTTCGATCACATGAAACTTTGTTTGCTGGATGGTTCCGGCCACGTTTATCGGTAGGGTAATCTCTCCTTTAGTGGTTTCACATGCCATATTGAATCCATTTAGAACCAGAGTTGCGGGTTCGACCTGATCTTGCAGGCCGAGCTGTTCTACGACCCTCGATCTGATGAAATTGGCCGAGCTACCTGGATCAATTAACACACGCTTAATCTTAGTTTTATTCATGAGTACGGATATTACCAGTGCATCATTATGGGGTTGGATGATTCCCTTTGTATCTTCATCACTGAAGGATAAAGTCCTTGTGGGTGTATAATCTTGAGTTCGAGATCGCTTCACAATCGACGTTTTAGTGCATTTAAGCATCGGTCCCTAGGGGGCATCGACGCCGCCGACGATCATGTGAATGACGTGTTGCGGTTCTTCTGGCTCGTTTTGCTTGCCGAATTCCTTGTCTCTAAAATGATTCTTCGCCCTATCGCTTAGAAATTCCCGAAGGTGCCCTTTGTTAAATAAGCGGGCCACTTCCTCTCTTAGTTGCCTACAATCTTCTGTTCTGTGGCCATGGGTGCCATGATATTCGCACATTTGATTGGGATTCCTTTGGGCAGGATCGGTTTGCATGGGTCGAGGCCATCTGGTGTCTTTGATGCGTCTGATGGCCGATATGATGGCGGATGTACCAATGTTGAAGTTATATTCCGATAGTCGAGGTACTTCTATAGGATCTGTATATTTATCAAAGCCGCTCTTGCTCATAAGTCCTCGAGAATTTTGCCCCCGATCAATCCTTCAGTTGTTCCGAACTGTATCACGTGCTGAACCATTATTTATCCGATCTGTGCCGTATGGTTGGTATCGGTCTCTGTTCGACCTTTGTTCTCTGTTAGTGGTCGTGTGGTTCTGACGTACGAGCCCATAGGGAGCTCCCAATTGATCATCTTCGACCCTGATTTTTGATTGGTACCGGTTGTGTATATCTGCCCAAGTTATTGCTGGGTACTCGATCAAATTTTGTTTCAGCTGACGTGATGCTGTCGGACTTAGCCCGTTCAGTCCTTGGGTGAAAGCTTGTACGGCCCAATCATCTGTGACCGGTGGCAAGTCCATACGCTCCATTTCAAATCGGGATACGAATTCCCTCAGCATTTCGTTACCCCTTTGTTTTACTTTGAAAAGGTCCGATTTCCTTGTTGCAACCTTTATGGCACCAGCATGTGCTTTTATGAACGAGTCTGCTAACATGGCGAAAGAATCAATGGAATTTGTTGGTAAGTTGTGATACCAGATCATTGCTCCCTTTGCGAGGGTCTCTCCGAACTTTTTCAACAACACGGATTCGATCTAATTATCCTCCAAATCATTGCCTTTGATGGCACATGTGTAGGAGGTGACGTGTTCGTTAGGATCGATCGTACCGTTATATTTGGAAATTTTGGGCATACGGAATTTTTTGGGGATTGGTTTTGGGGCCGCGCTCGAGGGAAAAGGCTTTTGTATGAATTTTTTCGAATCGAGCCCTTTTATCATTGGCGGAGCCCCCAGAAGTTGATCGACCCTAGCGTTATACGTTTCTATTTTTTTGTCATTGGCTTCGACTCGCTTTGTGAGTTCCTCGAGCAATTTAGCAATTTCAGGAGCGGTCCCTGATTCTTGCTCATTTGATTTCACTACGGCGGGTTCCGTTCTGGGGGTGACTTCGCGAAGAAGCGGATTGTAGTTCGGCCCGCTTTGCGTATGAGTTCGGATCTGTAACTGAGCTATCGCTGCTTGTTGGGCTTGTAACATTTCGAAAATCATACGCAAGCTGACTCCGATTTCCCCCGTGCTGTAGGTGTCTCGGGCTATGGATCGAGCACCGCCCTGAACGCTTCTTTCCAGTTCAGAACGCTGATTCGCTTCTAGAGCTATTTGCGAATTGATATCCAGTGGTACTTCGGCTCGAATTTCGGGTTCTTCGATTCGAGCCTCGTTGCCGTTGTCAGGTAGCCTTCCGGCCCCGAGCACCAAGTTGTTGGTTTCATCTTGAAGGCCGGCTTCGAGGTCGATAGGTAGAGCCATTGCTGATTCGAAGTTGTAAGTTGGAGTGTACTGTAGATTTATATCAAACAATCACTGTTACCCTAGCCCCACGGTGGGCACCAAACTGTTTATCCGAAAAATCGGATAACGTTAAATTTAGATATGGTTCTAAGGGTATGTAAATTTCTTTGATACAAAATGACAATACAGGTATTTTTTGCTATTAAATGGGAATGATGGACGGGAAGACTCGAAAATATTAGGAGAACAAGTACAATGAAATCTTAATGTATTTTTTTGAGGACCTCTATCTATTGCAGTCTATCTCCCTTTTTATAGTAGAGGGTCACTACTTTATCCATAACAACATAATAAAATAATACATATAGTGGAGAACCCATGATGGTTTGTCTCTCCCTTGATTCTCGCCAAGATTCTCTCCCTTGGTGCGGTTGTAACGGCTCTTGTCTGCGAGCTTGGCACTGACTCGAGCTCGGTGCTAGATCGAATCCCCAGTCTTAGTTCGAGCTCGGTTCTGCCTTGGAGCATCGATATTCGGGGCCTGTGTCGGTCGGCGTTGCCCCGTAATCCGATTCGGACGCGGGCTCGATAATGATATCGAGTTTTGCCGTTGATTGGTCTTATAGCTCGAAGCTCGACGTCTCTACTTCGGAATTCGTCTAAGCTTGCCATGTGGATACCCTTCGATTGAAACGTCATTGTCTCGAGCTGTCTTTATGATTGAGAATGGATTTTGACCGTACACAGATAGCACTTTAAAAACGACAACACACAAATATAAATAGATTTAGTAACATGTATTAGTAAGAACACCAGCAACTCATTAATTTGTGATGTTTTGTAAAGCCTAATTTTATTGCCCTGGTGACCTTAACTTGCAGCAATATGAAAGGAATTGGTCCAAGAAAATAAAGACAAATCATCATTAAGTAGGTAAAACTAACCTAAAGTTAGTACATGACGATCACACCGAGGGAAGAAAATCGCCAGCCTAATACATTTTTTTCATAAACAATAAAAAGATTTTATACTTATAACTGTAAAATAAAAAAAGAGTGCAAAGACTTGCAATTTCATTTTTTTTTTCTTCGAACTGAAACTAAGGAAACATTTAAGGTAAATACAGATCTTGAATAGCCTAATTGGCTTTTGTTCTAAACTAAAATCAGCCAGCCTTTTACAGTAAGAAATTTACAAAGAAGATATAGCAAGATCAATAAAGATCAATTTGTATAATCAGTTCGTTCAAAAAAGAATGATTCATTTCTAAATTTGGAAATAATTTTGCTTAAACTTCCAATTTTATCCTTAATGAGAAACATTTATTACCACACAAATACTCTGGGACCCATTTTGACTTGTTTAGGACCACAAATTTCAAAAGTATTCATATTTTCTTAAACTTCGTGTCCAATCAAACAAGTTCACATAAATTGGAATTGAGGGAGTATTATTACGGAGGAAAGTTATCCAGAGAGTGATTTAAAGGTGTGGATTAAGATTTTATTTTACTTCCTAATGTATTAGTCGTTGTATCCTTTCCTTCAAAAATCATTAAGCAACACTTGTCAGTGGTATTTAATTTCACATGGAGATTAAATACTATACAAAAGAGACATGAGGCGAAGCAAAAAATGAAAGAAGTTGAGTAAAATTAAATCGCGCATTTGTTGCATTACACTGCTAGCCCAACTTTGAAAATTTCATATTCAAAGATTTTTCTGATCTTGAAAAATGAAGAGTGAGAAAAATGAAAATAATAATAAAAGTGGGATTTTACTTTTTATGGGGTTAGATTTTATGAAAGTGCTGGTGAAGTAGTGTGCGTGAAGAGAAATACTTTCCTGTAAAATACTTCTGGTATGTGAAATTGGTCATACAAATATGAATTTAAACACATAAGAAGTAAAAATGACTTTCAAGGAAACAATAAAATGGAAGTTGTTGACTGAAAAATTCATACTTCCAGTTGGACAGTCTCATTGTGCCCTAACAGAAGTCCCGTCCTGTTGAGGCTATGAAGAGAGAGTTAACCAGTTCTACTTCAGTGTCTTAAGAACTTTATTGGCTAGCCAAAGAGGTGGAAGATAAAAGTTTGAGTAAATGAACTAATGAAAAACTAAATAGCATAAAATATACTCCCTCCGTTTCAATTTACGTGAACATATTTCATTTTTAGTCCGTGCCAAAAAAAATGACTACTTTCCTTATTTGGAAACAATTTACCTTTATGCAATGATTTATAGACACACAAAATATATGTGTCTTATTTTACACCACAAGTTTAAAAGTCTTTATCTCTTTTCTTAAACTTCGTGCCCAATCAAATGGGTTCACATAAATTAAAACGGAGGGAGCATAAAAGTTGCGCAAATTATGGTACCTAAAATATTTAGTTCTCTTCTTTTCATCATATCAAGGCAATACTGCAACATCTTCTAACTATAAGTTATACTTCCTCCGTTTCAATTTATGTGAATCAATTTTTTTTTAGTTCGTGTTAAAAAGAATGACCTCTTTCCTTATTTGAAAATAATTTACCTTTATGCAATGATTTATAGTCATACAAAATATATGTGTCTCATTTTACACCACAAATTTAAAAGTCTTTTTTATTTTCTTAAACTTCGTGCCCAGTGGATTCACGTAAATTAAAATGAATGAAGTATATTACATTGCCTCATTGACTTTATAGTCGAACAAATACTGATTTCGAGACTTATCACTATGCTAAAAGGATAGACAGTAGAAGATTCTTTTCATCTGCCTCTACGGAATAACTGCAGTAGCATCTACATCATCTATTTTTGAAACAACAGACATGAAAAACATGAATAGAAAAAGAACTTTAACGAAAAATATAAAAAAAAATGAGACCTCTTTTAACAATGCACAACAAATGAACAAAGCAGTTTGTATGCCGTCAAAATCGGGCCTACCCGATTTTGTTGTTTGATCGAGATAAGGGAGTTGCATCGGGGTAACTTCGTAATAAATCAGACTCGAGCTCGAAGATGAGACATCAAGCCTAGAGATCGAAGTGTATATTGAGACCGAGGCCAGCAACAATCGAGATCAAGTATGACCGTCTTCGAGAGGAGCATAATAACGGAATGGCGAGATATCAGTAACTGGTGGAAGATCACAGCGTGAATCTCGGGACGGATATCCATGATTGGTCGAGGATCGTGGTATGAATCTCGGAACGCACCAAATCAGAAGCGGTTAACTAGCTGTTTATACGATTTCCTTCTGTAATTAGAGACATACCATAATTAGGTTTCCTCGACTATATAAAGAGGAGTTCCAATCATTTGTAGGGAATCATGATTCACTGATAAGAATATACATATATACTGCTTTCTTTGTCTTACTTACTGTTCATCACTGCTTGTTCCATCCTCTGTTGTTCTTATTAACTAACCTCGAGACTATCTCGAATCGAGGTCGAGGCATTATTTGTAGACTGGATTAATTTATTTTATTGTCCAATTTATCTATTTAATTCGTTGTTTATCAATTGGTGCCGGTTTAAATCACATATTCTTAAAACCACAATATAAGTTTAATTATTACTCAATTTTTAGGATAAACAGTTTTGCGCTCACCGTGGGGCTAAGGATAATAGTGATTGTTCAGTACTGATTATGGTAAAATGCACTATTTTACGCTTGTTCTTGTCAAGTATCTTTGCTTTCAGGTTAAAACATGTCAAACTCACAAAACGCATCCACACACGGTGACAACGGTCTCGGATTCCACGGTGAAAACAAAAATGTGATTGCTCCAGGAGTCGAGGTGCCACGGGCTAATTTCGGGGGAGCACCGGTTGCCAACCCAGTCGATGTCAGTTCGCACGTTGCTCTAAATGCAGACCTAGGCGCAGGTCTCTATGGGAGCGTATGCAGAGAAGGCCGATCTAGTAACCAAGGAACACAGGGCAAAGGAGACGAAGGAGTCAGTCTCCAAGTTATATTCGAGATGCTTCAGGCTCAGCAAGCCGCTATTGCTCAGTTACAAAATCAACATAGAGCTCCGAATAGGGTCGAGCCGAAAATTACTCGCCATACCGAGCCAGTACCGGAAAAGTCGAATGGTAATGAATCGGGGACTGATCCTGCGGTAATGAAAATGCTTGAGGAGCTCACCAAAAGAATTGAATTGGAGGAGAAAAGAATCGAAGCCAACGATAAAAAAGTGGAAACATACAACTCTCGAGTTGACCAGATACCGGGGGCACCGCCAATCTTGAAAGGGATGGATTCGAAGAAGTTTGTACAAAAGCCGTTTCCTCCAAGTGCGGCTCCGAAACCTATTCCAAAGAAGTTTCGTATGCCAGATATACCCAAATATAATGGGACCATCGATCCCAACGAGCATGTTACTTCATATACATGCGCCATCAAGGGTAACAATTTAGAAGATGATGAAATCGAATTTGTGCTGTTGAAAAAATTTGGAGAGACCCTTTCGAAGGGAGCAATAATTTAGTATTACAACCTGCCACCAAATTCCATCGACTTATTTGCTATGTTAGCAGATTCTTTTGTAAAGGCACACGCCGGGGCCATAAAGGTTACAACGAGGAAATCTGACCTTTTCAAGGTAAGACAAAGGGATAATGAAATGCTGAGAGAGTTTGTATCCCGATTTCAAATGGAACGCATGGAGTTTCCACCGGTCACAGATGATTGGGCCGTTCAAGATTTCACCCAAGGGTTGAACGAGCGGAGTTCGATAGCATCACGTCAGTTGAAACAAAATTTGATCGAGTATCCAGCTGTAACTTGGGCAGATGTGCACAATCAATATCAATCGAAGATCAGGGCCGAGGACGACCAATTAGGAGCCTATTCCAGTTCAGTACATCCAAACATGTCGGTAGTTAAAAACCAGAGGGACGTCGACAGGGAGCCAACATCGAACAGAGACCGATATCAACCATATACACAGATAGAAGGAACAATGGTTCAGGACGCAATTCCGCCCGGAGCGATCGAAGAAGTGATCGAGGATAGAATTCTCGGGGACTTATGAGCAAAAGTGGTTTTGAAAAGTATGTCGATCCCACAGAGGCACCTCGGTTATCGAAATATAACTTTAGCATCGATGCATCGGGTATTGTATCGGCAATCGGAAAGATCAAAGATAATAGGTGGCCCAGACCCATACAAACTGATCCTTCCCAAAGAAACCCAAATTTGATATGCAAGTATCATGGCACGCATGGTCACAAGACCGAGGATTGCAGGCAATTAAAGGAGGAGGTAGCATGTCTATTCAATGAGGACCACCTTCGAGAGTTCCTCAACGATCGAGCCAAGAATCATTTCAGATAAAGAGATGCCAACAAAAAATATGAACAGAAGGAACCACAACATGCAATTCATATGATCGTCAGTGGGGTCGACATTCTACAGGGACCCATATTCAAACGCACTAAGGTATCAATAACTAGGGAAAAATGAACTTGAGATTATGTGCCCGAAGGCACTTTATCATTCAATGACGAAGAATTAGAAGGCATTTCTCAGCCCCACAATGACGCTCTGGTAATTTCTATCTTTTTAAACAAAGTTCAAGTTAAGCGTGTTTTAGTGGATCCAGGTAGCTCAACGAATATCATCCAATCGAGGGTCGTGGAGCAGCTCGGCCTACAAAATCAAATTGTGCCCGCAGCTCGGGTCTTAAACTGCTTCAATATGGCTAGTGAAACAACTAAAGGGGAGAATATTCTACTGGTGAACGTGGCTGGAACCATTCAAGATACCAAGTTCCACGTAATCGAGGGCAATATGAGGTACAATGCACTACTCGGAAGGCCTTGGATCCACAATATGAGGGCATTCCCTTCGACTCTCCACCAAATGATGAAATTCCTGACGTCGGCCGGTGTAAAAATAGTATACGGGGAGCAGCATGCTGCAAAGAAAATGTTTGCGGTCGATGAGGTAACGCTGATATCGACACTATCCACCTTGGAAAGGTCGAGCATCAAAAGTAAACAGGAAGTCAAATAGCAATCACAGCCACCAGCCTCGACCGAATCAGGGAAGCAGGAGATAAAAGAAGAAGAGGAGGATTTTCTGACCCCTCGAACATTTATTGTTCCCGAAGATTCTGACGCCACCAAATCAACGGTCGAAGAGCTGGAACAGGTTATATTGATCGAGTACCTACCCGAGCGAAAGGTATACCTGGGAACGGGATTAACCCCCGAACTCAGGAAAAATCTTATTCAATTTCTTATTGATAACATAGATTGTTTTGCTTGGTCCCATTTAGACATGACAGGGATCCCGCCGGAGATAACGACGCATCGGCTAAGCCTAGACCCTAGGTTCAAACCGGTGAAGCAAAAGAGAAGACCCCAGTCCGAGGTAAAGCACGCATTCATAAAGGACGAGGTAACTAAACTTCTCAAAAAAGGGTCCATTCGGGAGGTGAAATATCTTGAATGGTTAGCCAATGTAGTTGTAGTCCTTAAAAAGGGAACAAACTTAGAATGTGTGTAGATTATAAGGATTTAAACAAGGTGTGCCCCAAAGATTCTTTTTCACTGCCTAACATCGATCACATGATCGATGCCACGGTCGGCCACAAGATCCTTACTTTTCTCGATGCCTATTCCGGGTACAATCAAATCCAAATAAACCGGGAGGATCGAGAAAAGACTTCATTTATCACCAAGTATGGAACATATTATTATAATGTAATGCCCTTCGAGCTAAAAAATGTAGGAGCTACTTACCAACGCCTAGTAAATAAAATGTTCGAAGAACAAATAGGTAAATCAATGAAAGTTTATATTGATGACATGCTAGTTAAGTCCCTGCGCGTAGAGGACCATTTGGCTCATTTACAGGAAACGTTCGAGATTTTAAGAAAATACAACATGAAGCTCAACCTCGAGAAATATGCTTTAGGGGTCGGTTCGGGCAAGTTCCTTGGCTTCATGGTATCAAATCGGGGAATCGAGATCAACCCCAAAAAAATCAAGGCCATCGAAGACATCACCGTCGTGGACAGTGTAAAAGTCGTGCATAGGCTGACTGGACGGATAGCTGCCTTAGGCCAATTCATTTTGAGGTCATCGGATCGAAGCCATAGATTTTTCTCTCTGCTCAAAAAGAAGAACGATTTCGCCTGGATCCCGGAATGCCAACAGGCATTAGAGGAATTAAAGCGATACCTATCGAGCCCACCACTGCTTCACACTCCAAAGGCAGATGAAAAACTTTGCTTGTACTTGGCAGTATCAAAAATTGCGATAAGTGGTGTCCTAGTTCGGGAAGAGCAAGGTACGTAATTTCTCGTTTATTATATAAGTTGAACCTTAGGAGAAGCAGAAACTAGATATCCACATTTGGAGAAATTGGCACTTGCACTGATAAATGCCTCTAGAAAGTTAAGACCATACTTTCAATGTCATCACATATGCGTATTAACCACTTACCCACTTCGTAATATTTTGCACAAACCCGAACTATCGGACCGATTGGCCAAATGGGCCGTCGAACTCAGTGGGTACGATATCGAATATGATCCCGGGACCGATTGGCCGATTTCACGCCAACCCTCGTACCCGAAGTCGAAAAGGAACTCTTGTTTAAATCGAGTACATCATCGGAGGTATGGACCCTTTTCACTGATGGTGCTTTGAATGCGAAGGGATCCGAGCTAGGCATCATTTTGAAGCCACCCACGGGTAGCACTGTCATGCCCTAAAATCGAGGAGCGCGACCGGCGCTCAACCGAGTGAACCCGACCGAGCAAGCCTGTTAGATTTCATTCTACCCAAATTCATCCATGAATAGAGATAATACATGTTATCATTAATTAGACGAGAATGTGTTCATGTCTACAATACCAATTCATTTCCAATAGTTTCATTATTTTTAAAGTTTCAAATGGACAAGTAACAAGTCCACAACATAACATAGTTTATCTTTCCCCAGCACCAATACACAACCCACACTATGTCTACGGAGCCTCTATAGATAAAAAGAGTACAATGATAATGCCGAAAACAAGGCCCCGGCTATACCTCAAATAGGATACACAAGTACAAAAGATTCATGACCCCGAAATAAAGTGGGGCTCACCAAGTCAACTGGGAAGAAGGTGCACTGCTATCACTGATCAATATCTCCTGCTGTGGAACCACCTGCATCCATTGAAAGATGCAGCGCCCCCGGCAAAAGGGACGTTAGTACCGTCGAATAGTACTAGTATGTATAACTAAACACCCTCTCAATAGAATGACAATTAATACAAACATAATTATCATAATATCAATGAAAGCCTTAATCAACATCAAACCTCAATTTAGGATCAAGATAGTGTTCAAATTAATTTCCATATCTCACATTGGGAGATTTTTACTATCGATATACCATTGTCCACAATACCAGTGTTCACAATACCAATGCCACCGTACTTTTAGCACAGAGTCCGATCACGACCTGATCGGCTAGGCCATCCATTAGGGACATTAACCACAATTACTCTCAATATCAATACCACCGTTTTTAATACGGAGTCCGATCATGACCCGATCAGCTAGGCCATCTCAGTAGAGACATCAACCACAATTACTATCATTACCAATTTCCAGCACAATCACCACCATGTGTACTGCATGGTATCCGATCATGACCCGATCGTCTAGGCCGTCTTATTTGAGACATCAATCTTTTTATATCAATCATCGCATTTCATAATACTTTCACATCTTTTCATTTCATTGGCACTAGTGACCATAATTATAAGATCATTCTTGGCACGTTGGCCATATTCAGTATTTCATGCTCACATTATCAATTTCAATTATCATCCTCATCATCAACAATAAACACAATTCACAGTACATATGTGAGCAATTTAGAGTCTAATGCACATAGAGATATTTCACAAAATTTGGCATAATAGCCTTCATTTGAACTTGACTTAAAGTCGAAACATTATTAATGCACAACCCATATTTTAACACATCCTCAATTGGTAACATAACATGAATAGAGCATTTGGGATGCTTGTTGAACATATATCTTTCAACACAATCTTACTCGAAATAGCCAATTTCATAATGAATCACTCGGGACTTACATGATTTACATGAATACCGTGGGATTCAATTCTAAGAGAAGAGTTTAGCCAACATACCTCACTTGAGCTTTCTTAAACTCTAAAACATTCCAGAATTCTTAGCAACTTCAATCTATTGTAGAAATATAACAAATTGAATCAAAATTTAGAAGATGATCATGGCTCTAGCTCACTTGAGCATTTTATCAAACACTAGGTGTGCATAAGGTTTCAATATCCTTTTTATGAAGGATTGCATCATCCCACAATCCAATCTTTACCATTTTTAGCTCAACAATCTTCCTACACCCTTTGATATCACATATATGTAAAATAATCCACTCTCATGCCCAAAAATTATCTTGCTAATTACCCATTTTCAGATGATTTCGAAATTAGGGTTTAGGGTGTAGAATCTTACCTCTAGGATGAAGACCTAGTGAGCTTCCCTTCTCAATCTTCCAAAACTTGGGCAAGAATTGAAGAACAATAATTGGAGAATACCTTCTCACTCTAGGGCACCCTCTCTCACTCTAAAATGTCAGATTTTGGCTCAAAAATCACCCAAAGAGTGTATTTAACGAAATAGGGTCGGGTTTTAAAAACCCAAAATTGGAGCTCCGGAACAAGGTATGCGATTGCATAACCGATATGCGGACCGCATAGTTGGTTACAAAATAGCCAAAAGAAATGCCTGTGTATGCGGTCACTATGCGGTCCGGATAACTGTTATGCGGTCGCATAATGCACCGCATAACAGTTATGCGGTCGCATAGTCGACCGCATAGCTGCTTCTAGAATAGCCCACACCTGCTCACTTTTGCGGCCATTATGCGGCCCGCAGAGTGATTATGCGGTCGCATAATGGATTGCATAAATGCACATTTCCGGCAAAAATTTTCCTTTACTTTCCCATGCATTGTTCAATCTCGCCGCGAAAAATTTCTACAATCCTCAAACACGTAAGCCTAGTCCGACACCATGAAATATTATTTTCTTTGCATATTTTACCGGGCTTTATACTTAAGTACTTCGAAATTTTCTGGGGTGTTACGAGCACTATTAGGCAATCTATCAAAACTTCTAGGTTGACTAACAATGAGGTTGAGTATGAGGCCATGATTGCAGGTCTCGAGCTAGCTAAAAGCTTAGGAGCAGAAGTCATTGAAGCCAATTGTGACTCTTTACTGGTGGTGAACCAAATAAACAAAACTTTCGAAGTTCGAGAGGATAGAATGCAAAGGTATTTGGACAAGCTGCAGGTAACCTTGCACCGTTTCAAGGAATGGACTTTACAGCATGTACCTCGAGAACAAAACAGTAAGGCCGATGCACTTGCAAGTTTAGGGTCATCGGTCAAGGAAGATGAGATCAGCTCGGGGGCTGTCGTTCAACTCTCGAGATCCGTGATCGGGGAAGGTCATGCCGAGATAAACTCTATAAGCTTAACCTGGGATTGGAGGAATAAATATATTGAATACTTGAAGAACTGAAATCTCCCATCGGACCCTAAAGAGTCGAGGCCCCTACGAACCAGAGTTGCTCGATTCACATTGGCTGAAGATGGAACATTATAAAGAAGGACATTCGATGGACCATTGGCAGTATGCTTAGGACCAGGAGACACCGATTATGTTCTACGAGAGGTTCATGAAGGCACTTCTGGGAACCACTCTGGCACCGAATCACTGATTGACAAAATCATTAGACCAGGATACTACTGGGATAGCATGGAAAAAGATACTAAGGAGTTTGTTCGAAAATGTGATAAATGTCAAAGGTTTGCACCGATGATCCATCAGCCCAGAGAACAACTTCATTCAGTCCTATCCCCATGGCCATTCATGAAATGGGGGATGGATATCGCCGGCCCTCTGCCATCGGCCCCAGGTAAAGCCAAGTTTATTTTATTTATGACTGACTATTTCTCTAAATGGGTTTAAGCACAGGCATTCGAGAAAGTGAGAGAGAAAGAGGTTATAGACTTCATCTGGAATCATATCGTATGTCGATTTGGGATACCTGCCGAAATAGTGTGTGACAATGGAAAATAATTTATCGGCAGCAAAGTGACGAAATTCCTCGAAGACCACAAAATAAAAATGATATTATCAATGACGTATCACCCTAGTGGGAACGGACAGGCTGAGTCGACGAACAAGACTATTATTTAAAACCTAAAGAAAAGGTTGAACGACGCTAAGGGGAAATGTAGAGAAATTCTACCCGAAGTCCTTTGGGCATATCGAACAACGTCAAAATCTAGTACGGGGGCAACCCCGTTCTCCTTAGTATATGGCTCTGAAGCCTTGATTCCAGTCGAAGTCGGGGAATCCAGTGCCAGGTTTTGACATACAACAGAAGAGTTAAATCATGAGGCTATGAATACTAGCCTCGAATTATTGGATGAAAAATGAGAAGTCTCACTCGTTCGAATGGCTGTACAAAAGCAATGAATCGAAAGATACTACAATAGGAGAACCAACCTTCGCCACTTCAGAGTCGGGGACTTAGTCCTGAGGAAAGTCACCATCAATACTCGAGATCCTAATTAAGGGAAGCTCGGCCCAAATTGGGAAGGACCCTACCAAGTCCTCAACATCGTCGGAAAGGGATCTTATAAGCTCGGCATGATGGACGGCGAACAACTGCCAAATAATTGGAACATATCGCTTCTCAAACGGTATTATTGCTAAGGTATGACTTTATTCCCTTTTTTCATTTATATATTCGACACTAACTCACTGCAGATGATCGATCGAAGATATCGAGACCTCAGGTTTTAAAGCACGCGTTGTACTCTTTTTCCCTTAGATCGGTTTTTGTCCCAAGTGGGTTTTTCCGTTGAGATGTATAACGAGGCAACAATTATGTGCTACCTGAGGATGATTCAACAGTATCCAAGCCTTCTTTATAACCAACCTCAAATACTGGGGGGCATCACCCTCGGATGTTACATTTTTTAGGAAAATACTTCGTGTCAAAAGGTCTCGATAGAGACACTTTGTAATGGGCCAAACGGTCGAATGAACCGTGTCCGTATAGATTAGTCGAACCCCGATGGCAAAACATGTACGCATGTATAAATTATACAAAGAAGCATTCTTTCTATCTCAAACATCTTGTGTCTCAAAGAAAATTTTCTACTATACAAGCTCCATACTTATGATTTTGTGAGAAATGGCTCAAAGGCCAAGTGCAAATATACCTCGTACACTCGGGGGCTGCCGCCGACGATAGACATATTCGAGTGATCTAATCTCAAATTCATAAGACCTCAAAGAGGAACCCCTCGATCTATAGGCCAAGGGCATCACTCTCGAGGACTAACACTTCGAAAAAGTTCGAAGTGTTATTGGGAAATAAGCCCAAGAGGCATACCCAAAGGCTACGACCAAATTAAAGTGGCTCGGAGATGTCCGAATTCCGCAATAAAAATAGGCCTTCGAATTCTTTAAAAAACTGGTTAAAAAAAGGCTACCCTCGGCATGTAATCAAAAGGTCTTCGATAAAATCAGCCCTCGAAAAACCTTAAGAGGTATCAAATTATCTTAACACAAATGTGCTAAGGCACAAAAAGCAAAGGGGTTCCAATCGATATCGAACCCTTGAAAAATACAATGGTTAAAGAATACGTGTTAAGACATAAAGAAATATTTTTTACTAAGTCTTCTAAGAAGAAAAAGGGGAAAAATAGCCATCTTTTAGAGGCCATATCGGCCCAATCTAAAGAGCCTAAGGGCCAATACACTTAGAGTTCAAGATTTTATTCTCACTCAATTCAGACCTAAGGGTTCCACTATTCCAAGCTCAAATAAAATATAGCTCGAGGATTCATCATTATTTGATATAAACCCTTAAGGGGTCTGTTACTGTGAGTTCGAAACTTACTCGAACTCGGCTATAAAAGCAGTACATTTACGACTTCGATCAAGCCATCCGAAATTAAAATCCCAAACATATTGTTAAGCTCGGGGACTCGCCCTCGCTAAACTAAAAAACCTAAGGGTTTGTTCTACTTTGAGTTCGAGCTATTGCTCACTCGATTATAGAGACTACAGTAACCCGATTGCAACAAAGTTTTCACAAGGCAAAGGCAAAACAGAATTTATCATGAATCAGAAATCGGAGACGAAATGGAAAGAAAAGAAATCTTTCATATATGCAAAGTATTTACAAAGACCACTCAGGGTCTTACACAAAAAACAAAAGGAGAAAAAATCCTAAGTGCCTAGTCCGCCTCGGGAGCCGCATCTTCGGGAGCTTCATCTTCATCTCCACTCTCGGATCCACTCGCAGAGTCTTCTTCATCAGAAAGGAAAGCTCCGGCCTCGTTCTCCAAAACCTTTGCATTCTCGATATCAGTTGTGAGGTCGAAGCCGCGAGCATGTACCTCCTCAAGAGTCTCTCTTCGAGACTGGTGCCTAGTATGCTCGGCAATACGGGACAATCTAACCTCAGCAGCGTTAGAAATTTCCTTTGCCCTAGTGTTAGCATCTTCGGCGTCGGCTCGGTAAGAGGCCACGAGCACCTCTTCCTCGGATGTGGCCCTTGCAAGCTCAGCGGCCAACCGAGTCTCGAGCTCTTCAACCTTCTGGTCTCGGGACAAGTTCTCCTCTTTCACACTTTGGAGTTGACGTTCAACAGAAGACAGTTGGGCCCGAACCGCTTCTTTCTCCTAGGCGAGATGGTCCATGTTCTGCTTCCATGCCAAAGTTTGTGCCTCTTTCATCTTGGCCTCCTCATGAAGCTGCTCAACAAATTTGGCCTTCTGTTGAACCTGCAGGATTAAAGTGTTAGTTGCCAATATCAAGTTAATACATAACAAGCTCCCAAAAATTTACATTACCCGTTCAATGAGCTTGGTCTGATCTCGATGAGTTCTTGTCAGCTCGGCTGGAATGCTCATGATCACCTCTTCTTTTTGCACATAGAGGAGTTTGAGGGCATTTCTCTCCTCCGTAAGCTTTTTGAGATCAGCCTCACATCAGGCCAGCTCAGCTCGGTACTTGGAAGATGCTTCTCGATGGAGCGTTGTAGCCTGTACAGAAAGAAAGGAAATTAGACTTAGAGAAATAAGAACAAACGCAAACATGGTAGCATGGGCTAAAACTCACTTGGTTCAGAAGCCGCTGAGCCTCATCAAAAATGAGTGATGCGTCAAGGTCAGAAACATCATCGACCCCCGCAAAGCAACCACGAAATATATCATCCCCTTCGAGGGCCGTCCCCATATCGGGGGTCCCCATGGACCGGACATCCCGAAACTGCCCCTCAGAGAGCGTGGGGCCGGGCGGCGAATCGTCAATATTAATTGCCCCGAGCGAGTCACTTGGGGCATTCTCTTCTCTTTGAAGGGCCTCAGAACTAGACCCTTCGGGCACACCCACCGGTTGCTCATCACGGCAGGAGGCATCATCAACCCCCGATGATTCGGGGACTCTGCTCGGACCTTCCCCCGAGATCACCTCGGTCTGCGACCGAACCCCTTCGACCATCACCGGCTCAGCAGCTTTCGAAGCTTCGATGCCTTCCTTCTTCCGAGCCACCAGCAGACAGTCGGTATCTTCTCCCTCCTCGTCTTCTTCTCGTAGCGTTTGGACTACATCGGCAGGCAGAACGGCGAGATCAGTCTTCGACTTTCGAGCCCTTCTTTTCTTGGGCCTTGGGGTATGTGGTGGCAAGGCCCTTATCCTTTTATTATCTTTGGTCGGCTTCGGGACCTCCTCTTCCCCGAGGGGAGGCGGCCTCGTAACGACATTATCTCCAAGACCTGTATGAGAAGAAATCAAGTTAAAAGGAAGTATTTCATAGGAAAGCATCAAACACAGACAGTGGAACTTACCATGATTTTTGGCCTCCCATCGACCCTTGGCCAAATCATGCCACGAGCGCTCAGCATACGAAGAGATTGAAACCAGTCGTCGAACCCAACCTGCAAGGTCCGGGACTGCACCAGGAAACCAAGGGGAAGCTGCACCATAAAGAAGAATATAGATGAGAAGAGGTAAAGGAAACATAACAAGTAATCAAACGTTATCGGTGAAGTTCTACTTACGCTTCATGTTCCATTCTTCGGGGGATGGCATTTTCTCGGCGGGGATTAAATCGGAGGTCCTGACTCGGACAAACCGGTACATCCATCCTCGGTCCTTGTCCTCGTCTATGCTCGAGAATAGCACCTTCGTGGCCCGGCACTGAAGCATTTTCAGTCTGCCCCGATAAAGACGGGGGTTGTATAGCCTAATGAGATGATCGAGGGTGAAAGACATCCCCTCGATCTTGCTCAAGAAGAATCTAAGCAAAATGACAATACCCCAAAAAGAGGGGTAGATCTAGCCTAGGGTTACCCGGTATTGGCGGCAGAAGTCGATTATGACGGGATCGACAGAACCCAGTGTGAAAGGGTAAGTATACACACTTAAGAACCCTTTCACATGAGTGGTGATGTCCTCTTCGGGGGTAGGAATCACCACCTCTTTATTCTCCCAGTGGCAGTCCTTTTTCACCTGCTCGAGATCACCTTCGGATATCGAACAGATGTATCTAGACATGGGCTCGCATCGGCCAGGAACCGAAGAGGATTTTTCGACTTTAAAGTCGGAAGTAAGTTCACATGGCCTAGGGATGCACTCTTCGATACGTGGCTCCACCGGTATTTTGCCACCGGCTGGCCGCGATGAGGAGGTCTTTTCTTCTTAAGAAACGGTCTTTGATGTTTTTGCCATTGTTATATGAGGTTTAAGGAAGGAAAAGACGGAATTTGCATTTTAATAAGAGATTGGAAAATGGAAACCGACAAAGTTGATGGACTTGAAGAGAATAGAAGAGCTTTTGAAGATTAGAAGAAGTTTGAAAGTAAAATTTGAAAAGATTATGAAGGTAGTTTATTTATAGTAGCCACTTTGACGGTTTGAAAGCACTGGTGGCCGACCATCAACTGGCATTAATTAATGACCTTGGGAACTACGCAGACACGACGCTTCTATCACTTACGTCACGATGTTGGCGTCATAATTGATCGAGGTACTAAATCAAAGGCTCAGTTCGTTTTTTCTCGTTACACTCCAAGAAATGAGGGGACTATCTGTATACGGTCAAAATTGGGCCTACCCGATTTTGCTATTTGATCGAGACAAGGGAGTTGCGTCGGGGGTAGCCTTGTAATAAATCAGACCCAAGCTCGAAGATGAGATATCAAACCTAGAGATCGAAGTATATGTTGAGACCGAGGCCAGCAACAATCGAGATCAAGTATGACCGACTTCGAGGGGAGCATAATAACGAAATGGCGAGATATCAGTAATCGGTCGAAGATCACGGCGTGAATCTCGGGATGGATATCTGTGATTGATCAAGGATCATGGCGTGAATCTCGGAACGGACCAAATCAGAAGCGGTTAACTAGTTGTTTATACGATTTCCTTCTGTAATTAGAGACACACCATAATTAGGTTTCCTCTACTATATAAAGAGAAGTTCCAATCATTTGTAGGGCATCATGATTCACTGATAAGAATATACATATATGCTGCTTTTTTTGTCTTACTGTTCATCACTGCTTGTTCCATCCTCTGATGTTCTTATTAACTAACTTCGAGACTATCTCGAATCGAGGTCGAGGCATTGTTTGCAGACCGGTTTGATTTATTTTATTGTCCAATTTATCTATTTAATTCGTTATTTATCAATTGGTGTTGGTTTAAATCACATATCCTTAAAACCATAATATTAGTTTAATTGTTACTCCATTTTTAGGGTAAACACGGTTTGATGTAAACGTGGGTAAATATGATTCACGAACCGAGCTATTAGCACATTAATCTTATCCCTTCATTACATATAATTCCTCTTTTTCCCTTTATGATTTTCTTAGAGTTGTTGAGCGTAGGAAAAAGGATCATTCTCAGAATTGTTTAACAAAGAAAATCAGACGCCCTCCCTAGAGCCAAACTAATCCTTATTCATACATACATAGGCTTCTCTATTATGCCTTATGATCTTTTTTATCCGAATGCGCCCAGTAAAATGCACAATGTTGTTACGACCCCATTTTTCCACCTTAGGATGTCGTGATAGCACATAGTGTCTAAAACTAGGTAAGCCTAATCAACAAGGAAATATTACAGAAATAACGACTAATAAAATGAAATAAAGCTGAAAAGTCTTATAATAACTCCAATGCAAAATCAGAGCACAACATTCCCATAACCCGGTAAAATGGAGTCATAAGCTCTACGGAAATGTACTAAAACCTCTAATGCAATACTGTCTGATAAAAGGATAAACAGTGATAGGAAGATAACTGAAGGTGACTCCGAGGTATGCGATGTCAAGCGGGTATACCTTGAAGTCTCCAGCCGCACAAACATAACTCTCAACAACACGATCAAAAGTACCTGGATCTGCACAAAAATATGCAGAAGTGTAGCATGAGTACACGATAATGGTACTCAGTAAGTATCAAGCCTAACCTCCGTAGAGTAGTGATGAGGTCAGTTCAAGAGACCTACCAGACATAGAAACTTGTACAAGATATAACATAAAACTAACAATGGAAGGATTATAATTTACAACTAACGACGAAGATAAATGAAAACTCAAATGGCAGCAAGAAGTAGACGGGTAATAGAACAACAACATAATCAGAAAATCGCTAGGACATGAACGAACTCAATAAGGAAAATAAATAACAACTTAATTAATCAATTTGTTCTCAACGCATGGACTTGCAACAAGATTTACCCCGTAGTATCACTCCTCGAAATCACAAATCATGATCCACAATTTTCAAATCTTGCACGTATGGCACCTCGTGCCCACAATAACAATCATCTTCACACGACAAAGTCCTCGCGTTGCCATGTACATCGCACTCGTATCAATATCAATTAAGATGATCGAGAGATATATTTAAACACAATAAAACATAATAACAATCTAGAATAAAATGAGACGTCAAATGAGATAATATATTTATTTTAGGATTTAAATAAAGTAAAATAAAGGACAGGTTGTGCAAATAGAGTATTAGATGGGTTTAGTTTAGAAATTAATAAGATACAGTAAAAATATCGTATTTAAACAAAATAAAACCTCGGTTAAATTAACGGGTCAAATATAGAAATTGTTAGAAATAAAATGTGACAACAATTTTAAGTAAAGTAACATTAGTAGGGTGATGAGTAAAATTTGAGAACCCAATAAAGTAAAAATGTAATAACCATTAAAAAATAGTAAAGCACCGAGTGAGATTACGAGTTCTATCCTAAGAGACACATAGAATAAGACATGTTAATAATTTTTTTATTTATAACCGCTATGTTACCAACAACTCAACAGAATATGAGATAATGACCCTACGCAAGTAAATCACCTTGACATTTCAATTTACCAAGTAATAACAGAGGCACATATTAGCACATTAGAGTAACACAACAAACCATGTAGAATGCATGACTCGCACAAAAAGTCACCATCGATCCAATACTGGATTAACAACGGTCAACCAAATATGATCAAATACCAGTGAAATGATTTAAGGAAAAACAATAATCGTCCAACCGATAAACCGTTCCAACATAGAACGCACCATAAGAATAACAATTTAGGATAACTTTACTGTCACAATAGTTACAACATATCAATCCGTTGCGGCATGCAATCCGATCCCACACAATAATAACAATATCTGTCGCGGCGTGCAACCCAATCCCACACGATAATAACAATATCTGTTGCAGCGTGCAACTCGATCCCACTTATATCATACCATCCGTCCTTATCGCTTCATATCATATCTTTTCATATTTTTTCAATACCGTTCCGGCGTGTAACCCGATCCCCAAACAATATGAAATTAGCAAACAAACTACAACCAACAACTACGTATCACAAAATTGAACGAAATAAAGAAACTAGGCAAAGGAGGTCAAGCGGATAAAATAGTTACATGATGACTCACAAAGTCAAATAGCAAGTAATGATGGTTCATAAATAAAGGCACAATTACAAAGAATCAATTAACAATTAAGGCATGTAGCGGATAAGGCATGAATTCAACAAGTAATTATAATTAACAATTACAACAGGTAAGAAGTAAACTTGACAAATAAAAGATAGAACATGTACTAATAACTTCAAGTTAGACACGTAAGAGCAAATTCAACAATGAAAGATATAACATGTTGTGACAAATACAATTAAATGCATGGAAGAAGTCTAGAAGTCTACACCGGTCAAACACCACATATAAACCCGTGTACACACTCATCACCTCGTGTACACGTCTTCCACATAATTCAAATAGTACCATCACCCAAAACCTAAGGGGTAGTTTCCCCCACACAAAGTTAGGTAAGATACTTACCGCAATTAGGCCGATTCATCACTCAAAATAGCTTTTCCTTTTAAAATTCACCTTCGCTCGGCTCAAATCTAACCAAAAATAACTTAATATTAACAAACAATGCAAGAGAAATAAATTTCGGATAGTAAAGTTACGATCTTTAACTAAAATCAAAAGTCAACCCCGGGCCCGCACCTCGGAACTCGACAAATCTTATACATTCCGACAACCTATTCAATTACGAGTCCAACCATACTAATTTCACTCAAATCCGACTCCGAATCAGTGTTCAAAATCCAATTATTCACTTTAGAAAAATTTAGACAAAATCCCCAATTTCTCTTTTAAAATCATCAATCAAATGCCAAAATCAAAATGGAATCATGGAATATAATTAAAACCGAGTCAAAAATACTTACTCCAATCCATATGGTGAAAATCCTCTCCAAAATCGCCCAAATCCAAGCTCCCCAACTCAAAATGTGATAAAATAACAAAAACCCTCAAAATAGAATACTTATAATTCTATCCAGTTACGCGATCGCGAAACACACCTCGCGACCGCGGAGCACAAAATCACTGCCCATGGAAATGATCTACGTGTTCGCGGAAAACACCTCGCGAACGCATACAAAATCTCGCAAACGCGACGAACAACATTCCACCAGCCTCCAATTCCCTTACGCGAACGTGGAACCTTCAACACGAACGCGGACAACAACTAGCTGAACCTTCACGATCGTGTGTCCAGTGTCGCGTCCTCGATGAGCAAAATCACTGAGCTCCCAGAATCACTTCGCGATCGCGGCTTCACCTTCGCGATCGCGAAGAACAACAAGCACACCAGAAACCAGCAACTCTAAACTAGTCCGAAATGATCCAAAACCACCCCCGAAACTCACCCGAGCCCCTCGGGATCCCGCCAAACATACCAACAAGTCCCATAACATAACACGGACCTACTCGAGACCTTAAATCACATCAAACAACGTCAAAACTACGAATCACGCCCCAATTCAAGCGCAATGAACTAATGAACTTTCAACTTCTACAACTCGCGTTGAATCATATCAAATCAACTCGGAATGACCTCAAATTTCGCATGCAAGTTCCAAATGACACGACGGAGCTATACTAACTCCAGAAATCGCAATCCGAGTCCGTTATCAACAAAGTCAATTCCCGGTCAAACCTCTCAACCTTCCAAACCTTAAACTTTCCAACTTTCGCCAAAATGCACCGAATCAACCTACGGACCTCCAAATCCAAATCCGACACATACGCTAAAATCCAAAATCACCATACAAAACTATTGAAATCATCAAAACACCATTCCGGAGTCGTTTACACAAAAATCAAACTTGATCAACTCTTTCAACTTCAAGCTTCTTAGATGAGAATCATCCTTTTAAATAAATCCCGAATCATTTGAATATTGAGTCCGACCACACACGCAAGTCATAATACACAATACAAAGCTACTCGAGACCTTAAGCCACCGAACGGAACGCTAATTCTCAGAACGACCGATCGGGTCGTTACAAATGTAAAGTATGTGATGTCACCCAACAGCAATGCCACAGATTTCTTTAATTCTTTAAATGATACTATCGAACACGATAAGAACACGGAAAAACCTAATAAATCTTTCATCCGACATCTCTTCACATTCATATATATCCGATAAAAATAACTATGAGAATGATAAACTACGGTAAATTGACACACCCATGAAAAACAATGCTCTCATATAAGGTTATTATCATTATGGAATAAATATTCAAATTTAGTGACCAATTTCACTTCCGTTCTAAGCTAGAAACCCAGTTTCCTTTCCACAACCACAACATAGACGATAGGAAAAGGTAACTAAAGTCGTACATAAATAATTCAAAACTGTGCAGCCAGCTCCAAAGCACCAACCATTTTACCCACAATTCTGATCCAATAAAAAACAAAAAGAAGACAAAGGAGCGCAGAACTAAACTTCACCGGAAAGCTCCACAAACAACGCAGAAATTTGAGGAACTATGAAATGTTTGCACAAATAAACAGAGTAATCGCTGATAAAGATGAGAATTGCTTCAGAGAGAACACGGCAGCAACTTGAATGGAGTTTCGTAAGCACGCGTCAACCTGGAGCTAATGGGGGCATCACATGCCCTAATTACTCCTAACACTGACATTGCAAAATTCCGAAATTACCCCTGAGCAGACCAGCAGCTAACCGGAAGCTCCTCAAACTCTCCCTTATTAATAGTGTATGTATGTAACAAAGAAAGGATCATTTGGAGATTGATCAACATAAATCATTGTCATAAAGGAAATTTGGTGTTAACTTTAGCATCCTCATTGGAAAAGGAAGAAAAAGAACGTTTTCTTAATTCAACTCCTTACAGCCAAACTTGCTGTCGTATTACAACAGCATAACTCTGCTATTGCACATGGCAACCAGAAGATAATAGAGAAGACACTAAAAAACTTCGATGTAAATGATATGTAACAAGTACTAACATAAGGCTCATCATTCCATTAACTAGTAAAAGTAACATAAACCACAGGTAGAAAGCAGAAGTACAGAGACAGCAAAAAGGCAACTGGTTCCTAGAGATGGACTCAGGTTGGCCAAGAAAAATGGCAAATTGCTTTTTGCACCGGTTTTAAACATTCCTGCTTTTCCAATATTCTTGTTCTGACTTAAAACAATGTGCCAAATTATCTGTACAAAGCTTTCTTCCTTTTTGCTTCATCAACCTCCCAATTGAAGTTGGGAGTTAGAAAATAAATTTTAAGATATCAAGACTTGATAGTTTTATATTAATATGACAGAGGCAGCAATTCAACTGATACAGGCCCTACATAAGCTACTTACCACAAAATTCCTCTTATACAAGCATTCAATTCAAAGGTTACAGCTTGACTACTGGATCTTATAAGGAAATCTCAATGGAAGCAGGAACAAAATTCCAGCTTCTTTCTTTTTAATAAATATTTTGAGCTTTCAAGGCCTGCAACCTTTGGGTTGAATATGAAAGCAAGCTGATTCACATGTAATATTAAGAACGGAAAAGGGTAAAAAATATCTCTACTATTCGAAAATATTCACTTATACCCTCCGTTATACTATTGGTCCATAATAGCCCCCGACGTCATAAAACTGGTGGAAAAGTACCCCTCTGCCGTTGGGACCTTCCACCATGGCAAAATTATCCCACGTGACCTGACATATGCCGAGGTGGATGCCATGTGGGATGCCACATTGGAAGCAATCCTGGATCTGCAGTGTGTGGGTTCAGGATATATGTGGTCAAAATTAGTGATTTGACGGTGGTGGAAGAATAGGTGTGCATGTGGTAAAGGAGGAGGTGATGTTGGTGGTGGTTGAATGAAGAGGGAGGTAGTGGTGAATGAAAAAGTTGGGAAGGGAGTAAAATGGGATAAGTGCGATGAGGTGGCATGCCACGTGGCATCCACCTCAGCAATATGTCAAGCCACATGGGATAATTTTGCCATGGTGGAGGGTCTTAACGGCAGAGGGGCATTTTTGCACCAATTTTATGACGGCGGCGACTGTTGTGGACCGATAATATAACAGAGGGTATAAGTGAACATTTTATAATAGTATAGGGATATTTTTGACCCTTGTCCGTATTAAGAATGAAAAGGTGGGACTTAGGAAAATTTTAATTTATTATCTAAAAGAACCTATCACGAAAGTTAAAGTGTCCAAAAAATAACATAAAGTACATAAAACCAGCAATTCGACAGAAAAATGTATCAAGCCCACTATTCCTTGGTAAATATACTTGAGTAGATAAATACCATATGGGAAACAAAATATAGCAATTACTTGGGGACAAATATTCACCTTATGCTTTCCCTAATTCTGAAGACTATTTTTAATCAGAACTCTGCAGCCTATTGGCACATGGGGCTTTTCTATATCATTTCCATCACCCACAGTAGAACCATCTCAATTGCTATTTGGGGTGCTCATTGCCTCTTCTACGAACATAAACAAACAGCAAACATAGGAACATACTTGAAATACATTCAAATAAAAAGTTGAGTAAATGCACCAATACCAAACAAATGCTGCCTGACCACATCAAAAGAGTTCCAGCTTCTACTTTATACTGATATATTAGCATCAGATAAAGATGCTAACATTTTCCACCCTTGACCAACAAAGTTTACAATTCAAAGTTATATTACCAGAGTTAGGAACACAGAAACTAATCCAAACCAGCAAGATTTTCAATAGCTTAATCAATTTATAAGGCTTTGTTTGGACATGTAAAACTCAATTTAAGACTAGCTGAAGGAAGATAGAAAGCCAACGTTGAGCTCATTGTCACTCAACTAAAAAGGTCTAACTACTTGCAGATGTCATAAGCATGTCTATGGAGCTTAGGAGACATGTAGACAAGTGAAAGAATTGAGAAAGGGACAACAGTTATGATAGAAGCAAAAGAGAGGAAGGATGCTGCCTCACCGAATGGACTTAATACATGGATAAAGAGATGTCTTTTTTTCCCAAGTGGATAATGCATAAGCAAGTGACATCTCGTCTCATCCCGGTTATGCAGAGTCAGGCTCTGTTGCATCTCAGCTCCACCATGAGAGATGTCAACAAGATACATATTTATCTTTAATTAACCAATTTTACCCATCCTAACAGTATAATCCATTTTGAATAAAACTTAAATATAGGCTGAACCAAAATTTAGTCCTTAGTAGAATATCACTACTCAAGACCTTAAAGATACAACTCTATGCGCAGATATAGTGAAAATAACTTTAAGTTGTAACCATTGAGAGGACGCGACAAGACAAAGTTCAACTGATCAGCAAAGAGGATCATAAGGTTCCAGGTACAGAGGGAAGGAGAAAAAATAAAAGCCAGATCTTTCAACAGAAGTAGAAAACGGTGAACAAATTGTAGTAAGAGCAGACTATCATGGCGCTGCATGGGAAGATACTCATGTTTTGAACAAACTGTGAGGTGCTGTGTAAGGTCAATTAAGTCATTCCAAGGATTATAGATCTTGTTGCATCTGTCACATCACCAGGCCTAAATTACATGCATGTGCTTTTTTCTTTGTCTTTGGTTTTTTTTTTTTTTTTTTTTGAGGGGGGGGGTTGTAGTGGTTGCGCCCAAGCCAGCTTGCATGCACCTGGACTATTCCACCAGGTACCTGCTACGTCTACCAATACAGGTACTGCATAACTCTATGCAACGAGGCCTAAGCAGATCGAAAACAATCACCTAACATGTTCCCTCTGTGCTGGGATTTGAACCCTTGTCTTCCTGCTTTTCATCTCACTTCATGGATCACTAGCCCACACCCTTTGGTGTGACAGCATGCATGTGCTATATGATCGTAACCATTGGCATATTATAGGGTTCAAATGCCACTGCTAGCAGTCTGGGCATAGTATAGAAATGTTCACTATCATTAATGCAATCTACGATTGCCCTTTGCAACAAGGATCTTTATTTCATTTTCATAGTCGCTCATTAAAGAAAGTAATTAGGTTTTCAATCAAAACCACACCTTATATTGGATGGCAAATTTACATGACTATACGGGGATGAAAAAGCCCCTTCATCCCACAGAATGAAGTTTTCCAAGCATTATGTACATATACAAACATTCACATGTCACTTAAAGAAGCTAAACAAACATTACTTTTGCCTTAGATATGCAAAAGCTATTCAACCTTAGACGACTAGCTGCACAAACCAAAACCTATTTGGCAGTAAGCAGGCTGTAATAGTTATTATTAACTCATACACTATGAAAATTAAGAACAACAAAGAGGGCAACGAACCAAGCCATTCTCGTTGCACTCGGGACATCTCCTGAGCTGTGCTTCATCCTCATCAAAATACTTCCTGCTTCCATCACAATTCGAGCAAGGCAAGAACCTCACGTCCCCGCATCCTTCACAAGTATAACCCGGTGGCCTAAGGGGAAGTCCTCTTAACAACTTCGCCAACTCGCCCACTTCGTTCATTTGCTTGATAACTTCAGCTCCTCCAATGTACTTCCCTTTGACGAAAACTTGTGGCAAAGTCACACTCTTTTCGCCCAAAACATTCTGCAATTCTTTCTTATACGCACTGTCCATCGAAATATCCCTTTCGTCGATCTTAACCCTATAACTCTTAAGAATCATCCTCACAGTATAACAATCCTCGAACGTTCTCCGAATCCCACGAAGACTCGTAAAGTAAATTACCACACTGTCCTCCGTTCCAGGCAGGAAAATCCCGAAATCAGAAAATGACGAAACCCTAGAATCGGAATTGAAGGATTTCAAATGCTTCGTAGGGCTTTGAGGTTGTAAATTTGACGGTTTACGTGACTCGAAAAGAGAGCATAGCTTTTTAACGGTACCTTTGAAGGAACTTCCCATTGATCCTATCGATGAACTGTGCAGTTTTTTGACGGAGCCGTTACGTTCGATTGAAGGAGGAGAAGGGTAGAAATATGTGACGGGCTTTTCTGGGAATTCAATTGGGTTAACGGCAGTATGAACCGTCATCGATCGGTTTAGTATCGATGCTTTTAGTTTTTGGATTTCTCTGTGTTCATCGTCCCTAAAACGATCCATTATCACCTGAATTTCTTCGAAATCAATTTCTTTTTCAGGGTTTAGATAATATATTTTTATGGCGTGGATAGGAAGCAATTCTTGAGACAGAATATTGAAATAGAAATCAAAGAAATTGTAGAGAGAGAATCGTAAAATCAAACCGAACATATATGAATAGGCGGAAAAGGGAGCGGATATTTTTTTTTTTTGAAGAAGTGGAAATGAAAATGAAGGTGGGAGAGGGGCGGGGGGGGGGGGGGGGTGGTCGGTGACGGGTCGCTGTCGACGACGACTGTTTAACACATAGTCGCCTTTCCTTTTGTGTATTTTTTCTCTTTTTTGCTTTTATCCTTCCGGAACTTTCTTTCCTTCTTATTTCTTTTGAAAATTTACGAAATATTGGTTTATTTTTGAATTTTTTTTTAAAATCCAAACTAGTATACGTACCCGCGCAATATGAAATATAACATTTCAAAAAGAATATTATATGAAAAATTTAGTAGACACAAAGGAGCATTAAAATGCTACTATTATTTTATGAACATATAAATGTACTGGATATTCATACATTTAAGTCATGAGGAAATAGACTTATCCATTAGAAAACATGTGGTGAAGAAAGAATGTAGTTTAAATATGACACATAGGAAAAAATAATTGTGATTGAACAACATTTATGTTAAAATAACCACATTGTTGTTGCTACATATCATAGCTACTGCTTGCAAAATACTTGGTCCTTAGTCATTCATCATTATTTTTTTGAAGTTCTAGTAGTTGTTGTGATTTTAGCTAAACTTTTAGTCAAATAATGACTTGACAAACAATACCGAAACGGCTAGAGCTAGTATGATACACCCCAAGAAGTTAGCACATTGTGATCATCAAACGCTCATTTGCATTGAAGTTTATAGTAGAACTGTTGGGAAAGCCAAAACATCCCAAAATGTTCGATGTCTTAGGTGATACTGTCTCCATCGGCGAAGCTGAAATGCAAGGCAAAAGGGCAAAAACATTGAACAAATGCATTCATACATCGACTTTTAAAACTTTGGACAATATGATTTATGCATCCTATACATTATAGAACCAGTAAAAAGACAGTTAAAGAACGTCATACCAGCAATAGTTAAATTGGTTCTTGTTCCGAAGGAAACTTGAGGTTTTAGATGAGCTAGGAGGCAATCCTTTAGAACTGATCGTATAAAATAAGATGAATTAGTAATGAACTTAACTTTAAAAAAGGCTAGCACCAACCAATAAGTATGGTCATAATATTTTCAAAACTAACCTAAAATAACTACTTAAAAATATTTAATGTCCACATTGTTTCAATGAAATATTTATGTCAAGATCGGCACAATAACAACAATCATTCAAAATGCGAAAATCTCACTTCATAAGGTGTAAGCTTTAGAACATAAGTAAAAACCCAACAATAGTAAAGTAGTTCAATTGAAGTGAATCAAAATTACTCATATGAACCTCAATGTTATCGATGATTTATTTTATACCTCCGAAATTAGAAAATGTTGATATTCATAAAATACTTGACTTCATGGGGTTGATCTTCACTTTGGGGCTAGCAGATACAAATATCTTATCATGAGTCGATTTCAACAGAACAACCTTCATGTTGGTAGCCTTGCACGAGATAATTTCGAGAATGCCAAATGCCTCCTTCATTGACGTTTCTGAAAGATGAAGCGAATAGTCAACGGATTCGTTATTAGCTGAAAATTAGCAGGAATCACCGGAGAATTGATTTTCATTTGAAGAAATTTGGCATTTGAATCCTTTCTATCATCCGTAATCACAAGATATGAAAGTTCCTTATGTTTGAAGTGCACCATGGTAGCTTGAAATCAAAATTAAGATGTAACTCTCCAGAACTGCGAGCGAAAAGAAAATGGGAGTAATAAAATAAATAATACTACGTTGCCAAAAACAAACGATGTAGCTGCAAAATATAAATTTCTTGTCACAACGCGCAAAGCTATGAAAAACATAATGAAATAAATTCAAAGTTGAGGTAAAAAAAAATTAATACCTGTATAAATATACAAAGAATCTGGACCTGTGTTTTGTATATATTGTAGTTTCATAGGTCATCTTTTGAAAGGTTCAAGCAGATCGTGGTTTTAACATTCCTGCAGAGAAATATAAATTTTTTAGTTAGGGGCGCGCAAAGCTATGATGAATAGAATGATAGAAAATTAGAATGGTGTTCAAAAGAATATATGTATTAATATACAAATAATATGGACCTGATGCTTGTATATATCATAGTTCAAAATTCCTCTTTCCAAAGACACAAACGGATCGTGATTTCAATGTGTCTGCGGAGATTTATGATTGTTTTATTTGGGACGCACAAAGTTGTAGAAAGCACAATAGCAGATATTCATAACTGAATAAAAATGCCTATATGTATAAATGTTTTAATAATCTGGACCTGATTTCTGAACTTATTGTAGTTGCAGAAGCTATTTTTCCAAAGGCACAAGTGGATCGGCTTTTTGACGCGTCTGCAAAATAATATAAATTTTTCGTGAAGTCACTTAAAGCTGTAAAAAGCAGAATGAGCTGCAGCTATTGTAGATTGCAAAATGGGAAACCACTTCAACTCCTGCTCCACCAATACATTTAAAAATAATAGGAAAAGGGAGAAAGGGGTTGTGGGAGGCGAGGTAGGAAAATTAGAATTCAACCCAGATGCTTGAGTCACCATTACCTAACATTCCCCAAATGATTTCCTCACTATTTCCTACAACACAAAGTGAACATGATACGTAGTTTCAAGGGTTAGTTGCATATAAAGTTAGCGTCGATAACAAGCATTAAGTACTTGACCAATATAAATTTTGAAAAACTACTTACACCATCAACAGAGGCTTCAGGTGGTCCTTTAAATTAATTTAAGGCCCCTTCATTTAGCCGTCTATAACCTTGTCAGGTGCTATCAAGTGAGGCTGGTAACCATATGCCTCTGACTTAGATAACGGCGAAAAGGCAATAATACAGGCTAATAGGAATACTTTATTATATGGCCATCACCATTTTGTAGGGGAAAAAATGTTACTGATCAGCACAATGTTCCATTGAATAAGCAGTTGTATTACTGCCACCAACCATCTTGACATATGTGCGAGCAAGATTCACCTTAGGTACGGAAGGGACATAACCTGAATTTTAACTTTATGACTGCATATTTTAGCGAGAAACCTATTATATTTTAAAAATAGAGATTGAGAATAATTACCGATTTTGTAAGGATGCATCCGCAGTTGAGGCAAGGAGTATAGTGGACTGTAAGAATCAAGAAAATGCGGATAAACAGTTAAGGCAACTGAGTGACAGTTTTTTATTTGAGATACACGTAAAAAATAATGTATTTGAACCTCTTGAGGAAGCATTAGTGTATCGTAAATGTCACGCCCCAAAAATCGAGGAGCGTGATCGGCACTCAACCGAGTGAATCCGACCGAGCAAGTCTGTTAGATTTTATTCTATCCAAACTCATCCACAAATGGAGATAATACATATTTTTATTAATTAGACAAAATAGTGTTCACGTACAATACCAAATCATTTCCAAAAGTTTCATCATTTTTAAAGTCTCAATGGACAAGTAATACAACCACAACATAACATATTTTGTCTTCCCAAGCACCAATACACAACCCACACTATGTCTACGGAGCCTTTATAGATAAAGATGAGTACAATGATAATGCTAGCAACAAGGCCCCGGCTATACCTCAAACAGAATACACAAAGAACAAAAGATACATGACCCCGGGATGAAGTGAGGCTCACCAAGTCAGCTGGGAAGAAGGTGTGCTGCTATCACTGATCAATATCTCCTGCTGTGGAACCACCTGCATCCATTTAAAGATACAGCGCCCCCGGCAAAAGGGACATTAGTACCGTCGAATAGTACTAGTATGAAAACTAAACACTAATTTAAGAATTCAGAAATACAAGATGAATATGATGAACCGGTGCAGCAATAGAATAATATAGATAACCCTTTAAACCACAAAGCGGCCCCGCCGCCTTACCCGATGTATGCAGGTGGAGGTGTACGTACAATACCACAACTCTAATCAAGCGGCCCTGCCGCCTCACCCCAATGTATGCAAGTGGATGTATAACCACAGTACCAAGAACCTACACAAAGCGGCTATGCCGCCTCACCCCCAATGTATGCGGGTGAAAATGCATCAACGATACCAATACCAATACAAAGCGGCTATGCCGCCTCACCCCAATGTATACGGGTGGTGGTGCCACACCAATACCAAAACTATACACAAAGCGGTCGTACCGCCTCACCCCAATGTAAGCAGGTGGAGGTGCAGTCCCACAATACCATAATCCCCACACAAAGCGGTCATGCCGCCTCACCCCAATATATATGCGGGTGGAGGTGTATCACAATCACAATCTCTATATCATAATCCCTACACAAAGCGGTCATGCCGCCTCACCCCAATGTATGCGGGTGGAGGTGTATCACAATCACAATCTCTGTACCACTTGGCATAATAACTTTCACATAAATCACGACTAGAAATTATAACATGTGGATACATAATCCATAGTTTGGGACATATCCTCAATTTATAATGCAATATTATAAGATCATTGGAAGCACGAATTAAATATATATCTTCATCACAAAACTTATCGGAATACTCCGTTTATAATCAACATCTCGGAACTTACAAGGATATTGAAAATTCTAATTCTTAAAGAAGAGTTTAGTCAATATACCTCACTTGAGCTTCCTTACACTCTAAATGTTCCGAAATTCTTAGCAACTTCAATCTATTGTAGAAATATAACAAATTGAACCAAAAATTAGGGAGATGCTCATGGTTCTAGTTCATTTGAGCATTTTATCAAACACTAAGTGTGGATTAAGGTTCAAGGCCCTTTTTATGGAGGATTCCATCATCCCACAACCCAATCTTTACTATTTTTAGCTCAATAATCTTCCTACACCCTTTGATAACACATGCATGCAAAATAAACAACCCTCTTGCCCAGAAATTATCTTGCTAATTATCCATTTCTATCCAACATTCGAAAGTGAGGGTTAGGGTATAGAATCTTACCTCTAGGATGAAGACCTAGTGAGTTTCCCTTCTTAATCTTCCAAAACTTAAGCAAGAATTGAAAAACAATTATTGAAGAACTCTTTTTCACTCTAGGGCACTCTCTCTCACTCTAAAATATCAGATTATAGCTCAAAAATAGCCCAAAGAGTATATTTAACAAAATAGGGTCGGGTTTTAAAAACCCATAAATGGAGCTCCGGAACGATTCTGCGGTCGCATATGCGACCGCATAACGGATATGCGGACCGCAAAATGGTCGCATAATTACAGACCAAACGACCAAAATAATTTGTCCATGTATGCGGTCACTATGCGGTCCGCATAACTGTTATGCGATCGCATAATGCACCGCATAATAGTTATGCGGTCGCACAGTCGACCGCATAATTGCCCCCAGACTGGCCATTCTCCTGCTCACTTCTGCGGCCATTATGTGGCCCGCAGAGTGATTCTGCGGTTGCATATTGGACCGCAAAATTATAATTTTTCGCCAAAAATTTTCCTTTTGATTCTCGTGCATTGTTCAACCCAAAAAGTCCGAGCCACGAAACATTATTTTCTTTTGCAAAATTCTACGGGGCCTTATAGTAAACTCGTGCGCAACCCCTATGAAAGCAGTAAAAAGAACAACTAATAGAAACCTAAGTTCGATAAGACAGCCTGCTAAGATAAACACATGAAAAATAATTACCATTTGGCTTAGCAAATTCTACAAAAACAGAAGTTCGAAGGACAAATCCTTCTCAATCTAATAAAAGTTTTATTGTAAAGGTAAAAAGTAGAAAGCTCGATTGTTTTTTCAACAGTTTCACTTCCGCAACGAGGTGTTGTGAAAGTATGGTCATAGTCTAGTATCACCTATTGCAAAGGTTTATTGCAGAAACCCAAAAAGAAAAATTAAAAATAGGCAAAAAGGAGTTGGAAAAAGAAAGAAAAGAGTAAGCAAGTAAACATTATGAAAGTACTCACCTTTATCATATAAAACAAAACAAATACATTTTCTCTGGTCAAGAACCATACTATCAACTTAAATAAATTTAAATATTGTAGTGGAGTCGCAAGCCATGTCGAAAGGCATAAATTTTATCATTTAATTTCTTTTATTGAAAGCTTGCTAATATTCAGAGGTCTAAAGCCACCGACATCCTTTTCCAGAATGATTTCACCTAAAACTATCTTTTTATTAATATTTTTTGGTAATGGAAGTTGTACCACTATACCCATATATCTATAGCAATGCACAAAGTGATTTTAATTAACTTTTATTTGTTATGCATCATTTGATATTCTGCCCAACAATTGCTCATTAATAATATACTTGCAAAACATTAGCAATAAGCCAAAACTGGAAATCCTTACTGAACGAAAAAGAGAAAAAGAGAAGAGAAGAAACATGTAAGCAGCAATTAGGTAAAATTTCCAGCTATTTGATGATACTAATAAAACATGTAACATCAATTCACAAGATGAACTTCTAAATCAGTATTTGGTCGATATATCCCTTTACTGTTGCTAATGGTGAAAGTAATTTAAAATTTATTTTTTCTTTAAACAATGCACAGGACAGGCATCTTAGAGATCAGAGTCACAAACATCAAAAAGCTATTAGGCCCGCTTGGGAACAGAAAGGGAAGGCGGACGACACAGTTGCACCATATATGGTAGCAGAGAATACCTTTAAAAAAAATATGGCTCAGAATCGAACTCTAGAAAGCGTGCAACATCTATAGAATTCTCAAATAGAATGTACACTGGAAGTTGGTTCAAGCTTCCTACATTAGATCTCCAAATGAACTAGTCAATAGAATAGTCAAACTAAACAGGATTAGCACTTCAACACCACAAAACCAATAAATCCAGCTCATATAACACATGTAATGGTTGAATAAATAATAACACACCAAGAGGAATGCCAATTTTTTCAGCAGCATTAGGAAGAGTCCAATATCGATCAACTGTCCCAAAAGATAAATTTGGGTTTCAGTATCTGTTGAAGAAAATATATAAGAAAGTGCATTTTCAACACACAAAAAAAGCTCGCAAAAAGTTCAAATTTGGGTGAACAAATAACTAAACTTCATAAAATGCTTCTCTTATAATTTTGATCATAATGAAGTATAGTACTCACGTTATTGAGAGTTCTGTGAAAAAGGAACTTGTGCATACGCAAGTCGGTGTGGAGAAACCACAAATTCGACCTGCCAAAGGTGACTATCAGTAAAGTATTAAGAGGGAACAAATACAGATATTGTATCAGATAATTTATTAGCTCAGAGTAAGTCAAAATAGTAAAACATAATGTTGATGAGATAATAGATAACCATACCAATTGAAGCTTTCAACTATTGTTTCTTAAGCTTATTTCCAGTATGGTTTAGAAAAGACAGGAGGACGAGAAGCACATAAGTTATGAACTTTCAGATCAAATTTGCTTTCATTCTCCAAGTAAATATGAAAAACTTCTTTGTAAACTACATTTGTTGCTTCATTTGAAATTTTTCCATCATCATCATAAACCAAAATCCTTAATCCCTTTCTGTTTGTAACTCGTGATAGAGCAACATAAAGCTGCCCATGTGTGAAGACTAGTTTTTTCAAATATAACCCAACATGAGATAAACATTGTCCTTGACTTTTATTTATAGTCATGGTAAAAGATACAACTATTAAATATTGTCTTCGCTGGAACTTAAAAGGTATTCTTGTATCAGATGGAGTCAACGACATTCTCGGAATGAACGCCTTTTGTCCAGCCATATTTCCCGATTAAACTTTTGCTTAACCCGATTTTCAAGTCTAGTGAGGATTAATCTTGTTCCGTTACATAGCCCTGAAGATTGGTCTATATTTCTCAATAACATCACTGGGACACCCACTTTCAAAGTGACAACATGATTTGAAATTCCAGAATACTTAACAGTGTTTAGGAATTCAGGTGTATATACGTGTTCCAAACCTGTAAAAGCATCGTCTGACATGCAGATTGTATCGGAACTCAAAAGTGTTTTTGGTTGACTTTGGTTTAGTGAAACCATGTGTTCGTTGATTGATTCAACCATGTCAAGAGTGGGAGCAAGAATTCCTCTTTGTTGTAGGCATGTTATATCATTGCAATGACTTAAAAAATTTGGATATGTACTTTCCACAATTGCAGAAATTGGATCACCACAATTATTTTTGATAAGATCATCAGGGATATAAACTTTTTCAATACCATCAATAGAATTTCCAATCATACCATCACCAATTGCTAAAATCCATCAGAAAATTATCTTAGATCATTTAAATGTGAATCCACCTGATTTCCTTCCAACCTCATATTTTTTGTTAGCTTTAAGACATGACAGTGATTCCACAAATATGAAGAATTAAGGCCAGTATTAACAATATCTTGTCTAGTACCTTTTGGAATGACCGGAAGTATTTGTCTGAAGTCACCACCAAGAACAACCATTTTTTCTCCAAATGGTCGATCCAAATTGGATGCATCTTTAAATATAAGAATATCTCTTAGAGTTCTGTCTAGAGCTTCAAAACAATATCTATGCATCATTGGTGCTTCATCCCAAATAATTAACTTTGTCTTGACAATCAATTTTGATAGAGGAGTACTGTCACGACCCAAAATCCACTAAAAATCGTGATGGCGTCTAACACCGCCGTCAGGCCAATCAGCAGTGATTGATCAACTTAATTACTCATTTTAGTACTTTGAAATCATAATTTTCATTAATAAGACAATATGTAATGGAATTCACAGGGTAAAATGATAATACTACGTGAACTACAATAATGAACAACCCATAAGAACCCCCAAAACCCGATGTCACAAGTACATGAGCATAAACTAGGAAATATAATAAAATACAATATTTGTCTGGAATACAAATTAGATAGGAGAATATAAATAACTGTGATGGAGACTCTATGTTTCTACTAATTTCCATATTTAAATCCATATATAAACCATGTATTTAACTTGTAATAGGTGGGAATCACTTACCTTGTGTTGCTTGATGAAAATCCCCTCAAAATGGCTCCCCAGATTCGGCCAACCCAAGTGAATAATGAAAGAAGAAGGGCCAAATCACGTTCTTAAAACAACTCTGCCCAGCGACATTTCGCATCTGCGGAGCCAATGGCCGCTTCTGCGGCACAAAGTCTGCTTCTGCGGAATTCGACAACTTCTGCAGCACAAAGTCTGCTTCTGCGGAATTCGACCGCATCTGCTGTCCCAGTCTTTCCCAGCAAAATCCGTATCTGCACTTCATTGGTCGCATATGCGATCACGCAGGTGCGGAAATTTCTTCGCACCTGCAGCCTCTGCCCAATTCACTCCCAGTCGCTTCTGCGGCGTGGTCCTCGCTTTTGTGACCCAGCTTCCGCAGAAGCGATCGCACCAGCAACCAGAAAAATCCCAACATTCCTTTAGTCCAAAAATCGATCCGTTAACCATCCGGAATCCACCCGAGGCCCCTGGGACCTCAACCAAATATACCAATAAGTCCTAAAACATCATACGAACTTAGTCGAGGCCTCAAATCATGCCAGACAACGTCAGAATTACGAATCATGCCTCGAATCAACTTATAAATTTCAAATTTCCAAATTCTACGTCTTGTGCTGAAACGTGCCAAATCAATCCGGAATAAATTCAAATTTCGCACACGAGTCATAAATGACATAGTTAAGCCATTCCAAGTCTCGGAACCCCAAACGGACATCGATAACACCAAAGTCCACTTCAAATCAAACTTATGAAGTTCTTTAAACTTTCAAACATACGCCCAAGTCCAAAATTATCATACTAACCTGTTGGAACCTTCAAATCCCGATTCCGAGGTCGTTTACTCAAAAGTCAAACCTTAGCCAATTCTTCCAACTTAATGCTCTTGAAATTAGAATTTTCTTTCCAAATCAACTCCGAACTTCCCGAAGTTCAACTCCGACCACACGTACAAGTTATAATACCTGAACTGAAGCTACTCAAGGCCTCAAACCACTAAACGATGCACTAGAGCTCAAAACAACCGGTCGGGTCGTTACATTCTCCTCCACTTAAATGTACGTTCGTCCTCGAACGTGCTAAGGACTGCTCCGGAGTTGTCCAAAATAACTGTTTAAAACCTCGTGCACCTAACCGCGCCACCATAACGTAGTTGAACATATTAGCTCGAGTCAGACTGAAGACCCCCCCCCCCCCTTTTTTTTTTCTTTAGTCAATAAGCCTTAGAACCAAATTCCAACCTCCGAATTTCTCTACAAGACCTGATTCTAACATACGAACAGCGTATCAATCACTACACACTGTACCAAAACATGATCATGCACCCATGCTGAAATCATACCATGAACAACATAAGTCGGTTGCCCATAATAACATCATCCGACCATACTAGCTGAAATTTCACTAATCTGATGGCCGCAATACATCTCATGATGCATATAAGTCCTGTTCCAACTTTTCAAATACTGCCACGATGTAAGAGATGTGCAAAAATTAATAACAACCTGCCGAATCAACAAATCATGGAGTCTCTCCTCCTGACAAGGACTATTACCTCATTCTGAACTGAATAATGATATTTGCTCTTAAATATACCTTATATTAATCTGATTGCACTAATTTCAGGTCCAATAATCTCATCTCACCCAGTACAAGCTGCTCAGGCAATAAGCCATCTCAAACACTGCAAAAAATATCATATGACGCCATCAACGCGCCAACAAGCTACAAACTCGAATATGACACATAAAGAGGAATGAACTCTAGAAAAAGAACTACCCGGCCCGCCTAACGAGTAAAACGGCCGAAGGGATGCTATGAACCTTTCTTAGAGAATGAGAAACAAAGCACATAAAATAAGTGTAAGGAACAAGGCCCAATATCTCACTGCTGCGTCGTGCAACCCGATCCAATATGATACTGTTGCGGCGTGCAACCCGATCCACACAACATGCCCGTGGCAGCGTGCCACCCGATCCAAACAATATACCCGTGGCGGCGTGCCACCCGATCCGCACATAACAAGTAACACACACATCAAGCCATAACCCTTACAATTACGAAATGCCCGAATATCGACCACAAGCATGCCAAGTGCATAATACAAATCCTGGGGAGACGGATAGCGCCATACGCTCGAAACCCAAGCACAACTAAGGTGCAATAAATGACCTGCATCTCGAGAGCCATCCTGATCATATAACACCACAAGCTACACGGGACCCCAACACATATGCGAATAATCAAGCCGTCTCAATCCGAAATAACTCCCTCAGTTCATAACCAAAGGAATAGAACGCCTTCCAAGCATAAACTCTCACATTAACGATATTACCAAAACTCCCCGTACTTGGTTTCAATCTTTAACAATTGAGTGACTAACATGTCACACTTATACAAATCTCCCCGTGGGGGTACGCTCCCATGACCTTTCACACCAGGTAGCAAAGTCCTCCATACCACCAACCGTACTAATTCTGTAAAGCAAATCAATACACAAAGCCTCTTACACAGGACACCGTTCTCAGGTGACACTAAGATAATGCTAGCTTACTCTGAACTTCCGAATCCTTTCCCCCGCTCCTCCGAGCTCAGGACATTCTCATCAAAACTGAACCGAAATCTTGATCCTCAACCTCCAATTTCCATAACTGCAGAAAAATGCAAACCTTAAGTTGTGGTCTAAATCGCCAAACTCTTTCGCGATCCATTTACACATAACAAGGCCATTTAAATCAAATACTTCACAATCAATCAAATTATGGTGGCTGCCAATCCCGCACGTATAACCACAAACCACCTGTATAACTTAACACGCCGAAGGAACTGATCATTGCCACAATTATGCTGATTCAAACCATTATTAACCGACCCACCTTCTTTCAATTTACTCTCGACTTGACTTAGCAATACTAGTAGCTCCATTCAAAAATGTAACGAACCAAATCCACACTCATCCCAAGTGACCCGGTGTCACAAGTGCATGAGCATAAACTAGGAAATATAATAAGATATAATATCTGTCTGGAATACAAATTAGACATGAGAATATAAATAACTCTGATGGAGACTCTGCAGGCTGCAGATCGTAACATGGAATGCATCTCACGGTAAAGTCCTAGCAATAGCCGCGCCTCTGCGCCCAAAAGACCACCAGACATATATATACCTACACAATAAGTGCAGCAAGTGTAGCATGAGTACGTAAATCAACACGTACCCAGTAAGTATCTAGCCTAACCCCAGAGAAGTAGTGACAAGGGGTCGACAGCGATACTTATAGTGGTCCAATAAGACAGATACAGTAGAAGTAAACAGATATAAGCCAGAGTAAATAAACGAAACAACAAGTATAAATACGTAGTAAATTCTCCTCTCAACAATAACTCAAGCTCTCAGCTAGTAGTTACCTCCTCAATCGGAGTATATATAGATATAACGGACCTCACCAGATGGGTCGTCACAGTTCAAATTAGGAAAACTCCCAGATATACTGGCCTTTTGTCAATTATTACGCACGATTTCATAAAAGTATTTTATAGATATGCCGAGGCGTACGGCCTGATCCCATCATAATATGTGCACTGGCGATGGTCGAATGACACGAACCATAGATACATCTATTATATTGCCGAGACGAATAGCCCGCTCCCATGAGAGTGTGATACAAGTCCTGCCGAGGCAAACGGCCCGATCCCTTTATAATGTGCGCACTGCCGAGGGTCGAACGACATGAACCATAGATGTATCTATTATACTGCCGATGCGCACGGCCCGATCCCATTAGAATAAGAAGATTTAACGGGTCCTTGACCCCACTCACGAATAGACGTGTGAGTTATAAAATTTTAAGGAAACCTTTCGATGAAAATGCATAACGCGGGAGAAATTCGTAAGAGGAGTACAGTTATTTCGCGGCTAATCATGAAGCCCGTCGAATCTCTACAATAGCAAGTCTATTACTCTACACAAGTCTAGTCTCAAGTCGCAACATAAAATAAAGGAATTTAATAGGCAAGAGACAACTCAAGTAAGTACAGTTATAGCATGGCGGGAGCCTAAGTCTACCCGGACATAACATAAATCTAGTTACGTACGGATTCTCGTTACCTCGTGCGTACATAGCCCCTGCAACAAGTATCACATATCAAATACATCACCTAGGGGTGGTTTCCCACTCACAGAGTAAGACATGAGACTTACCTCGCTCCAAAGTTCCATAACCGGCTCAAACGCCACTCAAACATCTCAAACCGATGCCCGTTTATCCAAAACTGGTCAAACAGTGTACAAACCAATAAAACTGTACTCTAATATTCATAATAAATCAATCCATAACAATTCCCAACTTCGCTCGAAAAGTAAATAAAATCCACCCTCGGGCCCACGCGCCCGGATTCCAAAATTGTTTGAGTTACCCATAATAATTCGAACTCAAATATATGATTTATTCCCAATTCCATGTCCAGTTTCGTGGTCAAAATCCAATAATACCAAATTCTAGATTTCCTACCAAAATCCCAAATTTCTACTAATTTCCATGTTTAAATCCATATATAAACCATGTATTTAACTTGTAATAGGTGGAAATCACTTACCTTGTGTTGCTTGATGAAAATCCCCTCAAAATGGCTCCCCAAATTCGGCCAACCCAAGTGAATAATGAAAGAAGAAGGGCCAAATCACGTTCTTAAAACAACTCTACCCAGCGACATTTCGCATCTGCGGAGCCAATGGCCGCTTCTGCGGCACAAAGTCTGCTTCTGCGGTGTTTCATTCGCAGGTGCGATTTCGCTTCTGCGGAATTTCTACCGCATCTGCGGTCTTAGTCTTTTCGAGCGAAATCCGCATCTGGGTTTTTTTAGTCGCATCTGCGATCACGCAGGTGCGGGAATTTCTTCGCACCTGCGGCCTCTGCCCTGTTCACTCCCAGCCGCTTCTGCGGCGCGGTCCTCGCTTCTGCGACCCAGCTTCTTCAGAAGTGATCGCACCAGCAACCAGAAAAATCCCAACATTCTCTTAGTCCAAAAATCGATCCGTTAACCATTCGAAATCAACCCGAGGCCCCTGGGACCTCACCCAAATATACCAGTAAGTCCTAAAATATCATACGAACATAGTCGAGGCCTAAAATCATGCCAAACAACGTCGGAATTACGAATCACGCCTCGAATCAATTTATAAATTTTAAATTTCCAAATTCTACATCTTGTGCCGAAACATTCCAAATCAATCTGTAATAAATTCAAATTTTGCACACGAGTCATAAATGACATAGCGAAGCCATTCCAAGGCTCGGAACCCGAATCGGACATTGATAACACCAAAGTCCACTTCAAATCAAACTTATGAAGTTCTTTAAACTTTCAAAAATTCCAACCTTCCATACTAGGCGTCGAAATGCCCCCGGACCACCCGATTCTCAACCCGAACATACGCCCAAGTTCAAAATCATCATACGAACCTGTTAGAACCTTCAAATCCTGATTTCGAGGTCGTTTACTCAAAAGTCAAACCTTAACCAATTCTTCTAACTTAAAGCTCCCGAAATTAGAATTTTCTTTCCAAATCAACTCCAAACTTCCTGAAGTTCAACTCCGACCACACATACAAGTCATAATACCTGAAGTGAAGCTACTCAAGGTCTCAAACCGCTGAACAGTGCGCTAGATCTCAAAACGACCGGTCAGGTCGGTACAATTACCTTGTTTTATATTACATATTGAATCTTCAATTTCATTGAGTGGGATTGCAAATCTCGAATAAGCTGTTCGACCTCCTAGTAACAAAAGAGATGCAATTTCGCTGGACGCAACTGTTAATACAATGTCTCCTTGAGATCTTATGGCTGAGACAAAGTCCTCCAAATAAATGTCTTTCCAGTTCCTCCATGACCATATAAGAAGAAGAATACACCTTTGTCCTCATGCACTGCTGTAATAATTTTGTCATAAACAAACTTTTGCTCCACTATCAATTTAACCAACTTCATGTTCCTTAGACAAAGAGAGCCTATTATAATGCAATTCATCACAAATGAGTCTATTGGTGTTGTGAACTTCTTCTTCATTGAAAACCGATGTTGGCATAGTCGGAAAATCATGTAACGTTCTTCCGCAACCTTTCAATAAATTTTTCAAATTTTGTAGATAAGGATTCTTTAGTTCATCATTTTTTAGCTCAACCTCTGAAATAACAAAAATATATAATTAAATAATTAATCATAAAAATATAAAGTTGTCATGAATCATATAAAGATAAGAGTAAAATAACTTCCTTTAGAAATTGTAAAAGCAAATTAATGTTACTTTACTACATTGGAAGTCTACATCGAGTATCTCTCCAACAAAATATATAAATAATTAATCACTCATACTTTGCAAGCCTAAATGTAGCATCGTACATTAGACCAAAATTTAATTTGTATACACCAATAATGTAAAAAATGTTTTAACAAATATATAATATTAAAATATGAAATTGAAGGTCGGACTGTGTACCTGGATAATCCAATATTCTTCTTTCTTTATGTAGGATATCATCTGATAATAAAATCCATGTTGCCTCCCAAACACATTCTGGACGTGACATTGAATTTGATAATAGTAACATAGCAAATAACTGCCTAAGATATGATGGCATTCCTTAGCTACTTGCCTCCTTTATGGCATCCACATATTTTTTATCATCATCAAATAAACCCAGTGCGTAACATGCATCTCTAAAAGTTAGATGTTCATGATTGTTGGTTTTGCGTAAATCCTCGTAGAACTTAGGTCCTTTAATGACATTCAACAACATTCTAAAGCAATATTGCTCTCCACTTCCAGGCGGTACAAAGAATATTCTCCCTATTGAAAATGCAGAATTTCTTCTTTTTTCTCATTTTTTTAGTTTTTTATTCCACACAAACTTAAGAGGAAATTCTGCTTAAGTTAATTCCACACAAACTTATGGCCGCAGGTGCGAGTCTGTGACCGCAGAAGCAGCTTTGGGGAACTTGGCCAGTGGCCGCGGAAGCGGAGAACCACACGCAGAAGCGGCCTCGCTTCTGCGAGGAATAGCCCGCAGGTGCGCTTGACCATCCGTAGAAGCGGTATCCCATCCGCAGAAGCGGCCAGTGCTGGGCCAGGGGAATTCCGCGGAAGAGGACTTTTCTCCACAGAAGCGGTGCCGCAGATGCGGCAGTGTCATCGCAGGTGCAAAAAATCGCTGGGTAGTGAGGTTCATTTAAGTCGGGAGTTAAACCATTTTTGACTTATTTCTTTCCTTCATTGGGCGATTTTGGAGCTTTTGGAGAGGGGTTCTCACCTAGCACTTTGAGGTAAATGATTTCTATACAATATGAGTTTAAAACATAGATCATGGGTAGATTTTAACATATAAAATTGTAAAAATTATGGGTTTAGATGAAAAACCTAGATTTTGATAAAAATAGGATTTAACTATGTAAATGGTTGTGGGTTTGAGTGAAAAGTATATATTTGAGTTAGTGAGGTTATGGGTAACGATTATCTTCGAAAATTTCCGAAATCTGGGCACATGAGCCCGGGGGTGAATTTTAGGAATCTTCCAATTTGGGTTGGGTAATTACTCTAATAGCTAAATTTTGAACTTTTGAACATGTGTTGATTAATTTATATAATATTTGACTAGTTTTGGGTCATTTGGCACCGAGTTGAGGATTTAAAGCATATTTGTGGATCGGTAGTGAGCTTTGAAATGAGGTAAGTCTCTTGCCTAATCTTGTAAGAGAGAGCTCATCCCCTTAGGTGTATTTTGTTGTGAATTATATGTGTGGGGAGCTACGTACGCAATAGGTGACGAGTGTCCGTGCGTAGCTATATTCTATGTGATGTCCGGATAGTCTTAGGCTTACACCATGTTTGTTTACTCTATTATGTTGGTCATGTGTATTAATTGTCTTAAATAGAGCTGAGATTAAGAATTTTAAGATTTAAAGTCTACCGTTTAAATTTCTTATGTGTGGGAAAGAATGGAAGAATTTTATAATAACTTTGAGAAATCTATGTTCACTCGCGTCGCAAGTATTTCCGCGAGCAAGGTAAATTTCCTCTACTCTCATGGGAGTGGGCCGTTCGCCTCGGCAGGTTAATATATGCATCTATGGTTCATGCCGTTCGACTCTCGGCAGTGTACAGTATATTTCTGGATCAGGCCGTACGAACTCGGCATAAATCGTGCGTGATTATACTCAGAGCCTAATTTTACTTGATATTAAATTATGGTTTGAGCGGTTATAACTATTTAAATGACAGGAATTGACTCAAAATTTATTGTTAGTGAAAGAATTATTATTCTCTGCTGGTTACTGAGTTGTATTAAATGTTTTACATAATCTATGTTTATTTATAATTCCTGCATTTCATTGTTAGCCCATAGTAAGTGTCGATGTCGACCCCTTGTCACTACTTCTTCGAGGTTAGACTTGATACTTACTGGGGTACATATTATTTATGTACTCACGCTACACTTCTGCACTAACCTTGCAGGTTCTGAGGTAGGTGCATCTGGTAGTTACCCCGGCGCACACCCCTGATACTCCGAGACTGAGCGGTGAGCTGCCTTCCGAGCCGTTCTGCAGCACCCGAAGTCATTCTTTGTGGTTTGTTTTTTATCTACTATATTTCAGACAGTAGCTTAGTGTTTTGTATATTCTACTAGTAGCTCATACACTTGTGACACCAGGTCTTCGCACACACACTAGTAGACTTCATGGTTTTGGGATTATTACTATTGTTATGATTGCACTTAGCTGTTTTCATCTTATTTATTTAAGTTTGCTGTTTCGTAATCTTTTAATCAATGTAATTTAATTACTTGGAAACTTATTAAAAGGAGTAATCACGTAGTTAGTTCACTGTTGGCTTGCCTAGCGGCGAAACTGGGCGCCATCACGACCTATAGGAGAGTTGGGTTGAGACAACATGGTATCAGAGCACTAGGTTCACGTAGGTCTCACAAGTTATGAGCAGGCCTAATAGAGGCTTGCGGATCGGTAAGGAGACCTCCGTACTTATCTTCGAGAGGCTGTTGGGTGTTAGGAAACTACTCTTCCTTTATCTCCTATCGTGCAGTTGATGTTGTACTAAGTATCTTTCTCTTATTCTTTCATAGATGGTGTGAACGCGTGCAACAAATGTACCCGATCATAGAGGAGCTGCTCTCCCTATTACTAGAGTCTGAGGGAGGGCTCCGGCTCGTGGTAGAGGATGAGGACGTCCTAGAGTTTCCCCAGCTATGCCGCTAGTAGATCCAGTAGAGGATCCTATTATTGAGGAGTAGGGTGAGGTGCCTGCAGCAGAGCCAGCCCCGTTGGATTTCATGTCCGCACCGAAATTCCAGGAGTTCATGTGCCGTATGTTGCGGTTCATGGATTCTATGACTTAGGCTGGTTTATTTCCAGCAGACCCAGCCATATCTCAGGCGGGATTGGGGAGCACAGACCCCTACCACTCAGGTTCCAGTGCATGCAACTGCCGTATATTAGACCCCGGGAGCATTACCCATGGGCTGAGCTCAGCCAGTTGTAGTAGCTATGCCTGAGCCTATACCAGCTGCGTCCATCGATCCGCAGAGGCTATTGGACAGATGGACCAGGCTACATCATCATGTCTTTGGAGGTGAGCGACATGAGGACCCTAGGACTTTGTTGATCGGTGTAGGAACAGACTACACAACATGAGGATATTGGAGTCCCACGGGGTGGACTTTACCACCTTTCAGTTGGAGGGCAGGGCCCGTAGATGGTGGCAGTCTTATCTTCTCAGTAGACCAGCAGGTTCTCATCCCATGACTTGGGACTAGTTCACACACCTTTTCTTGGACAGATATATTCCACCCTCTCAGAGGGAAGAGTTGCGATTTCAGTTCGAGCAGCTCAAGCAGGGCCAGATGTCGGTGACCGACTATGAGGCGAGATTCTCTGAGTTGTCTCGCCGTGCAATTATGATACTTTCGATCGATGCAGAGAGAGTGCAGAGGTTTGTTGCAGGTGCACTCTGCTAGCCAGGCCACTATGGCCCGAGAGGTTGAGATGGGGACTTCTTATGAGCTAGTTGTAGAGATAGCTCGAAGGATCGATGGTGCACATCAGTGTGGTTGGGAGCAGGCTATGAGGGATAAGCGGTTTTAGTATTCTGGAAAATTCAGTAGTGCCCCGCTGGGGGCCGGGGTTAGTTCGTGAGGGGTTAGTCTAGCAAGCCCACATATCCAACACCGCCGCCTCCTCGGGGTGCTCTAGTGCGGTCCTACTTCAGCGCCATGCCAGAGAGTTTCTACCAGCCACCAGCTATTTAGGGTTCCTCCAGTGGGTATTCAGGCCATCATGGTCAGACTTCAGGTCAGTAGTCCTCTATTCCGAGGGGTTGTTACGAGTGCGGGGATCCTGGCCACATGAAGAGGTTTTGTCCCAGACTTCGGGGTAAGGTAGTACAGCAGGGTCACCAGCCTATGATTACAACACCAGTTGCCGCACCAGCCGTCTGGCCGCACAGATGCGGAGGGCAGGTGGGTAGGGGCCGTCCTAGAGGTGGAGGCCAGTCAGGTGGCGCTCCGACTAGATTCTATGCTTTTTCGGCAAGACCAGATGCAGTGGCCTCAGATATCGTGATCACATGTATTATTTCTGTCTACGGTAGGGATGCTTCGGTACTATTTGATCTAGGGTCTACCTATTCGTATGTTTCATCTCTGTTTGCTTATTTCCTGGGTGCTACTCGTGAGTCCTTGGGTACTTCTATTTATGTGTCCACTCCAGTGGGAGATTCTATTGTTGTGGATCGGATCTACCGTTCCTGCACTATTACTTTTTGTGGTTATGAGACCCGAACAGATCTTCTGTTGCTTGATATGACTGATTTTGAGCTCATCCTGGGCATGGATTGGTTGTCTACATATCACGCCATCTTTGATTGCCATGCCAAGACTGTTATCTTGGCGATGCTAGCGTTGCCTAGATTGGAGTGGAGGGGTTCATCTGCCAGTGCGTCTAGTCAGGTTATCTCTTTTCTGAAGGCTCGACACATGGTCAAGAAGGGGTGTTTGGCTTATCTAGCTTATGTTTGGGATACTACGACAGAGACTCCGGCGATTGATTTAGTGCTCGTGGTCCGGGAGTTCTCTGATGTGTCTCTTTATGATCTTCCGCGCATGCAACCAGATCATGATATCGATTTCTATATCGATTTGGCTCCAGGTACCCAGCCTATCTCTATCCCACCATACCGCATGGCTCTAATAGAGTTGAAAGAACAGCTTGATGAATTTCTAGCAAAGGGATTTGTCAGACCGAGTGTGTCGCCCTGGGGTGCACCCGTATTATTTGTGAAGAAGAAAGATGGGACTATGCGGATATGCATTGATTACCGTCAGTTGAACAAAGTTACCATTAAGAACAAGTACATGTTGCCGCATATTGATGATTTGTTTGACCAGTTGCAGGGTGCTAGGGTGTTATCTAAGATCGACTTGAGATCGGGGTACCATCAGTTGAAGATTCGAGATTCTGATGTTCCGAAGATGGCTTTCCGGACTAGATATGGCCATTATGAGTTTCTAGTGATGTCGTTCGGTTTGACTCACGCCCCGATAACATTTATGGAATTGATGAACTGGGTGTTCAGGCCATATATTGATTCGTTTGTCATTGTCTTCATTGATGACATTTTGATCTACTCGCGTAGCATGGAGGAGCATGAGCAGCATTTTGAGAGTGGTGCTTCAGATCTTGCGGGAACAAAAGCTATATGCTAAGTTCTCAAAGTGTGAGTTTTGGTTAGATTTTGTGGCATTCTTGGGACATGTTGTATCAGGCGAGGGTAGTAAGGTAGAACCCAAAAAGATCGAGGCAGTTCAGAGTTCGCCTCGTCCTACTACATCGACTGAGATCAGGAGCTTCTTGGGGTTAGCAGTGTCACACCCCAAACTCGGGGAACGCGACCAGCGCTCAACCGAAAGAACGCGGCCGAGCAAGCCTATTAGATTTTCTTCTACCCAAACTCAGCCATGAATAAAGAAGAGATCTACTCCATTAATCAAACATTTAAAAGATTTTATTAACAACTTCCATTTCATTCCAACTAACAGCTTCAATCATAATTTTTAAAATATTACGAGTTTATAGAATTAATGAAAAACATGACTTCAAAATACCAACATTTCTAGTTCAATTCCCAACATCAACCCCAATTCACAACCTGTCTACGGATCCTCTAAGTACAATAGAAGAGTAATACGAAAATGCCGACAACAAGGCCCCGCCTATACCTTAAAACACAGTACATGAGAAACAAAAGATACATGACCCCGAAATGAAATGGGGCTTACCAAATCAGTTGAAAAGAGTGTACTGCTATCACTGATCAATGCCGCCTACTGTAGAACCACCTGCATCCATTAAAGATGCAGTGCCCCCGGCAAAAGGGACGTTAGTACTGTCGAATACCACTAGTATGTATAGCTAAAAATCCTCTTTCAAAATAGAATGCCCAAATAAGAAAATGCAACACTTAGAAATAGCAAGTCACAATCAACAATATCCAAATGTCCAGTTAAAACATAATAATTTTCAAAACACGAACTTCATATACAATTTTGGTTGGGAGATCATTAGCACCGATATACCACCATCTTTGTTAGCACGGAGTCCGATCACGCCCGAAAGGCTAGGCCATCTCCCCACGAACAATGTGGTTTGACATGTGATGCGAAAGAAAGTTGTTACCAAGAGTAGTACCACCATATGCGCAATATAGCATCTAATCTCCACCCGATCAGCTAGGCCGCCTTCCCACATATGCCGTGTGGGTTGACTTTTCCAATTTACAAAGATTCTAGTTTCATCCCAATTAAGGGGAATAATATCACAATTTCCCAAAGGTTCCAATTTCATCCCAAATAAGAGGAATAATCCCAATCCACTCCTACACCGGCACATGTAGTTTCAGATGTGGGCCTTATGACCCACCCTTCCTCAGTTTTGCTAATGATGCTCCCAAAAATATTTTTGATTTGATTTGCACACAAAGGTAACATAAATACAATTGTACATACCTCAACATCTTTCATATTGTCTAAATTCTCATTAGTATTTCCAATCATTCATAGCGATAATATTTCCTTGGCTCATTTGGCCATTCACAAGATTGTTTATTCTTGGCACGATGGCCGTATTTCATATTCCACACTTTCACCTCTTTCAATTTCAAAGATCACCATCAAATATCAACATATAGAAAATTTCAGAAATCATATACTTCCAATCCATTTGAAATGGGAATTTCAAACACAAATGGTTTCTTCCCAAAGAATAAGGCATACCAACCAACAATAGAAACACACATGAAAAATCATAAACAATCAATACAGCATTTACTCTTGCAATACTCTTCCCCAGAAATGACAATGTACAATTACAACACATGAGTATATAGAACTCGAATCACACTGGATATATTTATAAAGCAAAGCATTAGTTAAAGCAGCCACTAATGGGCATGAATTGAGTACAAAAGCTCTTAGGCAAATTCTAATTTTCCAAATCACTTTTAACACAGTTGAGTCGAGGATCATTTCATATTCTTTATCGCATTCTCTCAAATCATTTTACACTACTAGCCACAGTCATAACTTAAATTCTTGGCATGTTGGCCACACTCTATATTCCCAATTCAATTATTTCATTTCCAATCACCTTTATAGCTTATCAACAATAAGACATTTCCAATCAAGACTTTAGGTACACATATGAGCAATTTTGAGTCTTAAGCATATCGAGTGTTTCTCACCCAATTGGTATACTAGTTCTCATTTAAAACACGACTCAAAGCCACAACATTTTAGTACGCAACCCATACTTTGAAACTTACAGGAACATTATGGAATTCAATTCCAAGAGAGAAAGTTTAGTCAACATACCTCGCTTTGAGCTTTCCTTAAATTACTACAACGTTCCGAAAATTCTAGCAATCGCAATCTATTTTGAGACATAACAAAATTGAACATAAATTAGGAAGATATTCATGATCTCAGCTCATTTGAGCATTTTATCAAATACTAGGTGTGCAAATTTAACTTCAAGGTTCTTCTACAAGTTTTCCTTCACTCCACAACTCAATCTTTACTTATTTAATCTCAACAATCTCCCCACAAACCTTATTGGTACATATATGTATGCATAATACTCTCACACCCAAGAATCATACTTCTCAAGACCTACTTTTAATCAAAATACCAAAATTTAGGGCTAAGGAGTAGAATCTTACCTATTAGATGAATATCTTGTGAAATCTTCAAGCCTTGAGCAAGAATTGATGAACAAAATAGCTAGGTCTTCTCTTTCTTTCTCTAAGATAGCTCTCTCCTCTCTCTACAAAATCACATTTAACCTTCTAAAATGACCCCCTACAGCCTTATATCAAAATTGGATCAGATATGAAAATTTTCAAAACTGACCCCCGAAGTCAATTATATGGTGCAATTATGCTATAGCATAATCATTTTGTGGGCAGCAGACTTGCAGCATAATCAATTATACGACAACATAATTGCAGCATAATAATTATTGGAAAGCATAATTGCAGCTTAATAATTTTACGACAACATAATTGCAGCATAATTGTTTGTCCGTCTCTGCTCCACTTTGCGATGCTTATGCGGTCCGCGGAACCGTTTTGCGATCGCGAAATTGATCGCTGATCCAGCCTTTGGTAATTTGGTCATAACTTCTTGTAGGAGTGTCCAAATGACGAACAGTTTGAAGCGTTGGAAACTAGACACATCGATCTTTCTTTTTGATAGGTAATACACCATAAAACTCTTCATATCATGAGATGAATGCTCGTTTGAAGTTAGGTCTTGTGCGAACTCACTTGAAGCTTTATCCCATCATAAAACTTTCAACTTGACTTAGCCTTGGGGCTCTTCTTAGATCATAAACCATTCTTAATGCACCTCATACATATATTATCACGATCAATTGATATAATTCTTATAATAGCCCTTGTCTGCATACAAAATAATATAATTAACGCACATCAACTTTCTTAATAGTGCTTAAATACTTCGAAATTTTCCGGGGTGTTACATTCTCCCCCACTTAAGAACATTCGTTCTCGAATGTTTTACAAGTCACTTCTAAGAATAAAGTTACCATCCTTTTACCTCCAACCATTATATATAGGCGCTTATGTCTACATGGGTCTTATACTTCCCTTCTAAAACCTCAACTTACTTATGGCCCTCAAATTTCGGCTATCTTTACAAATTCTTAAAATTTTTGACAGAGTTTCCCCTATAACTGGGCCTATCCACCTGCCAGAGAATCACCAAAATCATCCTATCAACACATCCACAATTCCACAAAGCATCACAATGTATATCAACAACACTAATCTCAACATTACAAGCATTATATTATCAAGAGTGATATCTGGACATGAACTGTACATTTTTAAATCGTAACACCTAGAAAGTATCTTTTAACTCAAAACCAATTGCTATACAATCAAGCAAAAATATTTTCTTTCCACAACACTTTCGGCCTTCATGGTGACCTTCTCGACTTACAGACTTCGCCATAACACATTAACGTAGGCAATCCCAACTTCCAGACTTATTTAACAAGGATGACAATTAGGTAACTAGCATAAGCTAACTATCCATTAACTTCACCTTCAATAACCTCCACCGGAACGATATACAAAGGATTTCCAGTTACCTTCTTAGACATATGCACATGAAATACCGATACATGGAGAACAATAATAGGGAAATATCATACTCATAGTTTGACCTATTTCCTTTAAGATTCCATAAGGCCTAATGTGACTACACATACTTTAGCTTCCTTAACAATTCACCCAATATAATCATAGAGAAAATCTTGATAATAACCTGTTCACTTTCTTCAACTCTAGATCACTACGCCGGACACCCAAAATAAACCTTTGGTGACCTCCAACAATTAGTCTAAGATGTGCTAGCTTGAGTATGACCATAAAACTTCATATCCAATATATTTAATCACGGGATGATGCTTCTTCTTTGACATATTTGAACCTTCAACCCCCATAGATTTAATACAAGATGGAACAAAGGGTTCGAGATTAGCTAGAATAATTCAAGAATCCATCAATGTGCTGAGCATGGTATTTCAGGAGGTTATATCCTAAGAGACACGAAGGTTACTACCAATAGCGCTGGCATGGTTAATCATCGTGATGACATCATTGATTCGACAAGTGAGGCATAGAGTTGACTAGTAGGCATTGATAATGTAGGAAAAATGTTCATGATTCTGAGATTTAAAAGAAATGGGTCATGAAAAGGACAACAACAATTGTTTCATTTCATATGTGCCTTGTTCGACAATAGTAGGCCTCAAAGAGAGATAGCCAAGTATGTGACACTAGTCGCCTCTTGGAATGTAAGAAAAAAATTAGTTTAACTCGAAATGAGAATATTCTAACACTCTGAGTGTGTTATGGATTTCAAGATACACGAAGTTGCATTACGCTGTTAACAGTATTTGACACAAGAAATCTATGCCACAAACCCACGATGTTGAAAAAGAAGTTGAACACTTATGAGACTATTATCATCCTGATAGCTTAACCCTTGCCAATAGTTGATCCTATATGAGAGGACTAGAGATACGACGAATTTGTCTTTCAATTCAATATTCTCTCATATTACTAAACGGTGAAGAAGATTCATGATAATATACACAAAGGAACAAAGTGATTGTTCAAACCATAGGAGCCACATACACCGGAGAGAAAAAGAGTGACTCAAGAAGGATCTCAACACTAGGCTGCTTTACATTAGATTTGATACCACATAGGTAAATATTATGGTAGTGAATGCATAGGCACAAGTGAGCATATGTTATCCATTTGAATCAAAATGTTTTGTAAGATATTCATTAGGTATAGTTCCTTGTTGAGAATTTAGGAAAGCAAGTGGGAAGTATTAATCCTAGAGTTATAACTCAATTCAAGGACATAATTATAGAGCTTAATTCCACAAGAGGTTGTAAATAAGAGAATTTATGATAGAGTGGATTCACGAATAATGCGTCTCGTTCAAAGAGTAGATACATGCAATGTTTTATGATTCAACATTTTGGTTAAGACCATATTTATGTAGGCCTCTTCAATATGGATGTACATATACAACAAGGAAAATAATGCAATGTTCATAATGATGTACTAAGGAGTGACTTACTTTATGACTTTAGATTGAAAGGGTAGTACCTTAATTGATGCCCCTCTGCTCCACATCCAAAACATGCATTAGTACCATAGTGACATACCCCCGAATGACATCTCATACACTTCACACAATGAGGATGGGGTCCGCTAAACTGATTCGCCCCACTTACATGATATTTACTCTTTTGCATACATCATAAGCATTCTCCTTAGTTTTCCTCCAAGCCTTCATGGCGGGAGTAACAATCTCTGCAACAACTCGTTATATGGACTTTTGTAATTGCCCAAATCTACCAACCCTAACACGCTTCTGAGCATACTCACAACATGATGCTTATCGGGCAGACCGGGATGGGTGTATCTAACCTAAAGGCATTTGTTCTTCATCTTCCCCCTCTTTCCACAACCATAACATCTTTCAAGAATCATCCAACATAAACCCGAGTGGCTCTTCTTTCATATCAAACATTTTGGCTTATTGATGCCAATAATCCTCTTTCATTTCTAAGGTACTCTCACCACATAAACTGGTGACGGGGTGACATTAATAGGAACAGGGACATTTTCCCTAGCAATTGGTTCTTTCATTTCCTTCTCGCTGGCTCGAACCTGTGGGTTACTCATATGAAATAGGAGACATGACGAGGAAATTAGCTTCCTATCTTGAGTTTTATCGCACGATCTGGAGTATCAAAGAAGTGTGAATTTCCTAAATATCCAAGTAGTCTCCTCATTATAGATGTGGTCGACAACACACCGATAAGAAGGACTATACTAGACACGGCTCCGAGACATCCTAGGACACTTTAAAATCTTAGGCTCTGATACCAAGTTTGCCACGCCCCAAACTCGGGGAGCGCAACCGACGCTCAACCCAGAGAACTCGACCGAGCAAGCCTATTAGTTATCCTTCTACCCAAACTCAGCCAGGAATAAAGAGGAGATGTACTCCATTAATCAAACATTTAAAAGATTTAATTAACAACTTCCTTTTCATTCCCATTAGCAGCTTCAATCATAATTTCGAAAATATTACGAGTTTATAGAATTAATGAAAAACATGACTTCCAAATACCAACATTTCTAGTTCAATTCCCAACATCAACCCCAACCCACAACCTGTCTACGGAGCCTCTAAGTACAATAGAAGAGTAATATGGAAATGCCGGCAATAAGGCCCCGGCTATACCTCAAAACACAGTACATGAGAAACAAAAGATACATGACTCCGAAATGAAGTGGGGCTCACAAAATCAGTTGAAAAGAGTGTACTGCTATCACTGATCAATGCTGCTTGCTGTAGAACCACCTGCATCCATTAAAGAAGCAGCTCCCTCGGCAAAAGGGACGTTAGTACTGTCGAATAACACTAGTATGTATAGCTAAAAGTCCTCTTTCAAAATAGAATGCCCATATAAGAAAATGCAACACATAGAAACAGCAAGTCACAATTAACAATATCCAAGTGTCCAGTTAAAACATAATAATTTTCAAAATACGAACTTCATATACAATTTTGGTTGGGAGATCATTAGCACCGATATACCACCATCTTTGTTAGCACGGAGTCCGATCACGCCCGATAGGCTAGGCCATCTCCCCACGAACAATGTGGTTTGACATGTGATGCGAAAGAAAGTTGTTACTAAGAGTAGTACCACCATATGCGCACTATGGCGTCTGATCTCAACCCGATCAGCTAGGCCTTCTTCCCACATATGGCGCGTGGGTTGACTTTTCCAATCCACAAAGGTTCCAGTTTCATCCCAATTAAGGGGAATAATATCAAAATTTCCTAAAGGTTCCAATTTCATCCCATCAAATATCAACATATAGAAAATTTCAGAAATCATATACTTCCAATCCATTTAAAATGGGAACTTCAAACACACATGGTTTCTTCCCAAATAATGAGGCATACCAACCAACAATAGAAACACACATGAAAAATCATAAACAATCAATACACCATTTACTCTTGCAATACTCTTCCCCAGAAATGACAATGTACAATTACAACACATGAGTATATAGAACTCGAATCACATTGGATATATTTATAAAGCAAAGCATTAGTTAAAGCAGCCACTAATGAGCATGAATTGAGTACAAAAGCTCTTAGGCAAATTCTAATTTTCCAAATTACTTTTAATACAGTTGAGTCGAGGCTCATTCCATATTCTTTATCGCATTCTCTCAAATTATTTGCACTACTAGCCACAGTCATAACTAAAATTCTTGGCACGTTGGCCACACTCTATATTCCCAATTCAATTATATCATTTCCAATCACCTTTATAGGTTATCAACAATAAGACATTTCGAATCAAGACTTTAGGTACACATATGAGCAATTTTGAGTCTTAAGCATATCGAGTTTTTCTCACCCAATTGATATACTAGTTCTCATTTAAAACACGACTCAAAGCCACAACATTTCAGTACGCAACCAATAGTTAGAAACTTACAGGAATATTATGGAATTCAATTCCTAAAGAGAAAGTTTAGCCAACATACCTCGCTTTGAGCTTTCCTTAAATTACTACAACGTTCCGAAAATTCTAGCAATCCCAATCTATTTTGAGACATAACAAAATTGAACATAAATTAGGAATATATTCATGATCTCAACTCATTTGAGCATTTTATCAAACACTAGGTGTGCAAATTTAACTACAAGTTTCTTCTACAAGATTTCCTTCATTCCACAACTCAATCTTTACTTATTTAAGCTCAACAATCTCCCCACAAACCTTATTGGTATATATATGTATGCATAGTACTCTCACACCCAAGAATCATACTTCTCATGACCTACTTTTAATCAAAATCCTGAAATTTAGGGCTAGGGAGTAAAATCTTACCTATTAGATGAAGATCTTGTGAAATCTTCAAGCCTTGAGCAAGAATTGATGAACAAAATAGCTAGGTCTTCTCTTTCACTCTCTAAGATAGCTCTCTCCTCTCTCTACAAAATCACATTTTACCTTCTAAAATAACCCCTTAACGCCTTATATCAAAATTGGATCGGATATGAAAATTTCCAAAAATGACCCCCGAAGTCAATTATGCTATAGCATAATCGTTTTGGGGACAACAGACTTGCAGCATAATCAATTATGCTACAGCATAATTGCAGCATAATAATTATGCGACAGCATAATTGCAGCATAATCAATTATGTGACAGCATAATTGCAGCATAATAGTTTGTCCGTCTCTGCTCCACTTTGCGATGCTTATGCGGTCCGCGGGACCGTTTTGCGGTCGCAAAATTTATCACAGATTCAGCCTTTGGTAATCTGGTCATAACTTTTTGTAGGAGTGTCCAAATGACAAACGGTTTGAAGCGTTGGAAACTAGACACATCGACCTTCCTTTTGATAGGTAATACACCATAAAAATCTTCATATCATGAGAGGTATGCTCGTTTGAATTTAGGTCTTGTGCGAACTCGCTTGAAGCTTTATCCCATCATAAAATATTTAACTTGACTTAGCCTTGGGGCTTTTCTTAGACAATAAACCATTCTTAATGCACCTCATACATATATTATCATGATAAATTGATATAATTCTTATAATATCCCTTGTCTGCACACAAAATAATATAATTAGCGCACATCAACTTTCTTAATCGCGCTTAAATTCTTCGAAATTTTTCGGGGTGTTACATGGCTATTACCACCGGTTTGTGGAGGGCTTCTCATATATTGCAGCACCTTTAACTAGATTGACCCATAAGGGTGCTCCATTCTGATGGTCTGATGATTGCGAGGCAAGCTTTCAGAAGCTTAAGACCGCTTTGACTTCAGCACCGGTGTTAGTATTACCTTCCGATTCAGGGATGTATACAGTGTATTGAGATGCATCACACATTAGTTTGGGTTGTATATTGATGCAGGAGGGGAGATATATTGCATATGCTTCACGTCAGCTGAAGCCATACGAGAAAAATTACCTTGTACACGATTTGGAGTTGGCCGTGATTGTTCATGCTCTTAAGATCTGAAGGCATAATCTTTATGGGGTGTCCTATGAGGTTTACACCGATCATCGTAGCTTGCAACATTTATTCAAGAAGAGGTATCTCAACTTGAGGCAGCGCAGGTGGCTTGAGTTACTAAAAGATTATGATATTACCATCCTTTATCATCCGGGCAAGGCGAACGTAGTTGCAGATGCCTTGAGCAGAAATGCAGAGAGTATGGATAGTTTGGAATTTATTTCAGCAGAGGAGAGGACCCTAGCCTTGGACATTCAGTCCTTGGCTAACAGACTTGTGAGGTCGGATATTTCAGAGCCCAGCCGAGTTCTTGCATGTGTTGTCGCCTAGTCTTCACTATTCGAGCATATCAAGGCTCGCCAATTTGATGATCTACACCTATTGGTTCTCAGGGAGAAGATGGTATTGCAGGGCAGTGCCAAGGAGGTTACTATCAATGAGGATGGTGTTCTGCGACTTCAGGGTCTCTTATGTGTTCCAAACATTGAGGGCTTGAGGGAGAAGATCCTAGAGGAGGCACACAGTTCTCGGTATTCCATTCATCCAGGTGCTACGAAGATGTATCGCGACCTGAGGCGGCATTATCGGTGGCGGCGGATGAAGAAGGACATAGTTGAGTATGTAGCGAGGTGCCTAAATTTCCAGCAGGTTAAGTATGATCATCAGAGGCTAGGTGGCCTACTTCAGCAGATGACTATACCTGAGTGGAAATAGGAGCACATTACTATGGACTTCATAGTTGGGTTGCCGCAGACCTAGTGGAAGTTTGATGCAGTTTGGGTCATTGTCGACAGGTTGACCAAGTCGTCACACTTCATTCTAGCTGTTACCACGTATTCTTCAGAGAGGTTGGCTCAAATTTACATGCAGGAGATTGTTCGGTTGCAAGGTGTGCCTGTCTCCATTATATCAGATAGAGGCCCTCAGAATACTTTCAAATTTCTGGAGGGCAATACAGAGAGAGTTGGGGACCAGGGTAGAGCTCAGCACAACCATTCATCCGCAGACCGATGGGCAGTCAGAGCGGACAGTTCAGATCTTGGAGGATATGCTCAGAGCATGTGTGATTGACTTCGGAGGGCAGTGTGATCGATTCTTACCTTTGGCCGAGTTTTCTTACAACAATAGTTATCAGCCCAGCATCAAGATGGCTCCATTTGAGGCTTTATATGGTCGGCAATGTCGTTCGCCCATTAGATGGTTTGAGCCCGGCGAGACTAAGTTATATGGTACTAATTTGGTAAACGATGCCTTGGAAAAGGTAAAGTTGATCTAGGAGCGACTTCACACAGCACAGTCCAGACAGAAGAGTTACGCGGATCAGAAGGTGCGTGATTTGTCATTTATGGTGGGCGAGAAGGTTTTCTTGAAGGTCTCGCCGATGAAGGGAATCATGAGGTTCGGAAAGAAGGGCAAGTTGAGCCCGAGGTTTATAGATCCATTTTAGGTGTTGAGATGAGTTGGAGAGGTTACTTACGAGCTTGCTTTGCCTCCCAGTCTATCGGGAGTTCATCCGATTTTCTACGTGTCTATGCTCCGTAGGTATCATGCCGACAGGTCGCATGTGTTATACTTCAGCACAGTTTAATTAGATGAGAGCTTGGGTTATGAGGAGGAGCCCGTTGCCATTGTTGACAGACAAGTTTGCCAGTTGATGTCCAAGAAGATTTCTGCGGTAAAAGTTCAATGGAGGGGCCAACTAGTAGAGGAGGCGACTTGGGAGGCCGAGGAGGACATGCAGAGCAGATATCCACACTTATTCAGCACTCTAGGTATGATTCTAGACCCGTTCGAGGATGAACGTTTGTTTAAGAGGTGGAGAATGTAACGACCCGAACGGTCGATTTGCTTTCTAGATCCTCGTTCCCTTAAATAAGACTCCTCGTATGTGCTTTTACTATTTTATGACTTGCAAGGATGGTTAGTTCGGGATTTGGAAGGGTTCGGGTTAAAACCGGAACACTTGGTTCCTTAGTTTGGCTTTAAAAGGCTAAGTTTGACTTTGGTCAACATTTTAAGTAAACGACCTCAGAACCGGGATTTGACGGTTCCAATAGGTTCGTAAGATGATTTTGGACTTGGGCGTATGTTCGAATCGGGTTTTTGATGATATGGGAGTGTTTCAATGCTTAATATTAGAAGTTGGTACATTGAAGGTTTTAAAGTTCCTTAAATTTGGTTTGAGGTAGGATTTGGTGTTATCGAGATCCAATTGGTATTTCGAGCTTGGGAATAGTCCCGTACGGTGATTTAAGACTTGCACGCAAAATTTGGAATCATTTCGAGTAGTTTAAGTATGATTCGGCGCGTTCGGAGTAAGTTGGAAGAACTTGAAGTTCCTAAGTTAATTCTATTGGTTTTGGCATATGATTCTTAGTTTTGGCATATGGCCACAGGTGCGAGCCCGCAAAAGCGGCTTTGGGGCACTTAGCTAGTGGCCGCAGAAGCGGAGAACCACGTACAGAGGCGGCCTCGCTTCTACGAGGAATAGCCCGCAGGTGCGATGAGGCCGCAGGTGCGCTTGACCATCCGTAGAAGCGGGACCGCAAAAGCGGTGCTGCAGTTGCGGCGGTTTCATCACAGGTGCGAAAAATCATTGGGCAGTGAGGTTCATTTAAGTCAGGAGTTAAACCATTTTTGACTAATTTCTTTCATTCATTGGGCGATTTTAGAGCTTTTGGAGAGGAGTTTTCACCTAGCACTTTGAGGTACGTGATTTCTATACAATATGAGTTTAAAACATAGATCATTGGTAGATTTTAACATGTAAAATTGTGGAAATTATGTATTTAGATGAAAAACCTAGGTTTTGATAAAAATGGGATTTAACTACAAAAATGGTTGGGGGTTTGAGTGAAAATTATATATTTGAGTTCGTGAGGTTATGAGTAACGATTATCTTCAAAACATTTCGGAATCCGGGCACGTGGGCCAGGGGTGAATTTTAGGAATCTTCCAATATGGGTTGGGTAATTACTCTAATAGCTAAATTATGAACTTTTGAACATGTATTGATTAATTTATATAACATTTGACTAGTTTTGGATCGTTTGGCACTGAGTTGAGGATTTTAAAGCATATTTGTGGATCGAAAGTGAGCTTTGAAACGAGGTAATTCTCTTTCCTTTTTGTAAGAGGGAACTCATCCCCTTAGGTTTATTTTGTTGAGAATTATATGTGTGGGGAGCTATGTACGCACTAGGTAACGATAGTCCGTGCGTAGCTATATTTTATATAATGTTCAGGTAGTCTTAGGCTTACACCATGTTTGTTTTCTCTATTATGTTGGTCATGCATATTAATTGTCTTAACTATAGCTGAGATTAAGGATTTTAAGATTTAAAGTCCCCCGTTTAAATTTCTTATGTGTGGGGAAGAATGGAAGAATTTTATAATAACTTTGAGAAATCTATGTTCACTCGCGTCGCAAGTATTTCCGCAAGCGAGGTAAATTTCCTCTACTCTCATGGGAGCGGGCCGTTCGCCTCGGCAGGTTAATAGATGCATCTATGGTTCGTGTTGTTTGACCCTCGGCAGTGCACAGTGTAACACCTCGGAAAAGTTTGAAGTACTTAAGTGTAAAGCCCGATAAATTTTGCAAAGAAAATAATGTTTCATGGTTCCGGACTAGGCTTACGTGCTTGAGAATTGTAGAAATTCTTCGCGGCGAGTTTTTCGGCCGCGGCTCGGACTTTTTGGGTTAAACATTGCACGGAAAAGTATGGAAAATATTTGGCGAAAAAGTGCATTTATGCGGTCCATTATGCGATCGCATAATCACTCTGTGGGCCGCATAATGGCCGCAGAAGTGAGCAGGAGAGGGTCATTCTGGAAGCAGCTATGCGGTCGACTATGAGACCGCATAACTATTATGCGGTGCATTATGCGACTGCATAACAATTATGCAGACCGCATAATGACCGCATACACAGACAAATTTTTGATCATTTTTGTCAGCAATTATGTGACCGATATGCGGTCCGCATATCCATTATGCGGTCGCATATGCGACCGCAGACCGTTCCGGAGCTCCATTTTTGGGTTTTTAAAACCCGACCCTATTTCGTTAAATACACTCTTTGGGCCATTTTGAGCTATAATCTGATATTTTAGAGTGAGAGAGAGTGACCTAGAGTGAGAAGGTGTTCTTCAATTCTTGCCCAAGTTTTGGAAGATTAAGAAGGGAAACTCACTAGGTCTTCATCCTAGAGGTAAGATTCTACACCCTAACCCTCATTTTTGAATTTTATGTAGAAATGGACAATTAGCAAGATAATTTCTGGACAGGAGGGTTGTTTATTTACATGCATGTGTTATAAAAGGGTGTAGAAAAATTGTTGAGCTAAAAATGGTAAAGATTGGGTTGTGGGATGATGGAATTCTCCAAAAAAGGACCTCGGAACCTTAATGCACACTAAGTGTTTGATAAAATGCTTAAATGAGCTAGAACCATGATCATCTTCCTAATTTTTATTCAATTTGTTATATTTCTACAATAGATTGAAGTTGCTAAGAATTTTGGAATATTTAGAGTGTAAGGAAGCTTAACTGAGGTATACTGGCTAAACTTTCTCTCTTGGAATTGAATTCCATAATGTTCCCGTGAGATTCAAAGTATGGGTTGCGTATTAAAATGTTGTGGCTTTGAATCGTATTTCAAATGAAAGCTAGTATGCCAAATTGTGTGAGAAAATCTCAATATTCTTAAGACTCTTAATTGCTCATATGCGTACCTAAAGTCTTGATTGGGAATGTCTTATTGTTGATAACCTATAAAGATGGTTGGAAGTGAAATCGGTGAATTGGGGATATAAAGTGTGGCCAACGTGCCAATAGTGAAAGTTATACTTGTGACCAATGGTGCCAATGAAATGAAATAATGTGAGAAAGATTATGAAATGAGATTTGACTCAATTATTCCAAAATTGACTTCGACAATATAATCGGCTAAAAGTTATGAACTCAAGTGATGCCCATATGTGACTGTTTTAGCTAATGCTATGCTTTGTAAGTAATTTTGAATGTGTTTTGCATTCTTACATATTCGTGAGTGGAAATTGTGTATGATTTTAAATTGTTCTTCGATTTCCAATCATTTTACTCCATTTATTGGAAAGAAATCAATTGTGTTTAAAGCCTTCATTACTAATGAACTTAAAGTTGTGATTTCCGAAATATTCTACTTGTTAATAATTATGATGACGATCTATGAAAGGGAAGAAATGAAAGTATGGAATATGAAATACGGCCATTGCGCCATGAATAAAGAATCATATGTATGGCTAAGAGAGCCAATAGAATAATAATGTTGTAAGTGGTTGAAAGTACAGATTAGGTGATATGTGGTGTGAAAGGTTATGAGATGTACGTATTTTTACTTTTGTTTCCAATGTGTTATGAAACTCTATGGACAGTTTATGAAACGCATAGGTACATTGTGATATGAATTTCTATGGACGGTCTATGAAACGCATAGGTACATTGTGTTATGAAATCCTGTGGACGGTCTATGAACGCATAGTTACATTGTGATATGAAATCTTGTGGACGGTCTATGAAATGCATAGGTACATTGTGTTATGAAATCCATTGTGCTATGAAATCCTGTGGACGGTCTATAAAACACATAGGTGCATTGTGATATGAAATCCTGTGGACGGTCTATGAACACATAGGTACATTGTGTTATGAAATCCATTATGATATGAAATCTTGTGGACGGTCTATGAAATGCATAGGCACATTATGTTATGAAATCCTGTGGACTATCTATGAACACATAGGTACATTGTGATATGAAATCCAGTGGACGGTCTATGAAACGCATAGGTACATTGTGTTATGAAATCCATTGTGATATGAAATCCTGTGGACGGTCTATTAAACGCATAAGTGCATTGTGATATGAAATATTGTGGACGGTCTATGAACGCATAGGTTCATTTTATTATAAAATTCATTGTGATATGAAATCTTGTGGACGGTCTATGAAACGCGTATGTGCATTATGTATAAGAGGTATAGGTGTACGGTATGAATAAACACTATGAACGGTCTATGATACGCATAAGTGTATAATATGATATGTGAACACTAAGGACGGTCTAATGAGACACATTGTAGGTGCCCCTTTTGTTGTCCTTGTTTGTACAAGTTGTTTCAATTACATTATATTATGTGTTCCACGTATAGATCATATGGGCATTCTATTTTGAAAGAGGATTTCTAGCTATACATACTAGTGCTATTCGACAGTACTAACGTCCCTTTTGCCGGGGAGGCTGCATCTTTAATGGATTCAGGTGGTTCTACATCAGGTGGTATTGATTAGTGATAGCAGTACACTCTTTTCCGCTGATTTGGTGAGCCCCACTTCATTTCGGGGTCATGTATATTTTGTTTCTCATGTACTTTGTGGTTGAGGTATAGCCGGGGTCTTATTGTCGGCATTTCCATATTACTTTTCAGTTGTACTTAGAGGCTCCGTAGACAGGTTGTGGGTGGTATTTGATGTTGAGAATTGGATTAGAACTGTTGGTATTTGGCAACATGTTTTTTCATTAAATCTATTAACTTGTACTATTTTGGAAATATTGAATGATACCCTTCTTTTATGTCCTTGATAATGCGATAAAGCTGATTGTAAGATTGTTCCTCCGTTAACTGGTGCTTTACTCTAACTTTCAGTATATGGCGCCTAAGAAGAATGCAAGAACTGGCCAAAGGGCCAATGTCACCCCAGGAGTGGCAACTGATTCTATATTCAATGATGCAGGTGAGCACCCAAGGAGTGAGGATATTCCTCCAGTTACTATTTTCCCTGATTCTACCACAATCGATCAGACTGCACCTGTCCCTACACCTACTGAGGGTGCAACGGCCCCTCTGACTGATATTCCTGTTCCACCTCCAGCTCCAGCTTTCGATTATGGTGTTTCTGATGTTGATGTTAGGGGAGCCATACAGATGTTGGCACAGATAGTGGCTTCTTAGGCCCAGAGATCGAGTGTTGGGCCTACTCCTTTTAGTTAGCCAGGGAAATCTGCTAGTTCCAGAGTGAACAAGTTTCTGTAGTTAGATCCTCCAGTGTTTACGGGTACTAATCCTGAGGAGGACCCCTAGGACTTTATTGATGAGATGCACAAAACACTCCGGGTTATGCATGCTACAGAGACGAAGGGAGTGGAGTTAGCCTCCTCCCATCTGAAAGAGGTGGCATATTCTTGGTTTGAGCTATGGGAGGTAACCTGTGAGGAGGGAAGTTCTCCGGCAAGGTGGAGTGAGTTTACCAATGCTTTCATTGACTATTTCTTGCCTGCCGAGACTAAGGCGGCCCATGCCGCTGAGTTTGAGAGCCTGAGGCAAGGTAGCCTGAGTGTGTGCGAGTACCATATGAAATTCGCGTACCTATCCAAGTATGCTATTTACATGTTGCCCACTATGGAAGCTAGAGTGCACCGGTTTGTGCAAGGACTTAGTCCCTTGGTAATTAATGAGGCCGCTACGGCTGCCTTGAATTCTGATATGAATTATGGAAAAATGGTGGAGTTTGCTCAAGCTATAGAGGATCGAAAGTTAAAAAGAAAGAGAGAGCTAGATAATAATAAAAAGACCCGATCCATGGGCAATCTTAGTGGCTCATACAGTGGGGGGTAATGGTGGAAAGGAATTACATAGGAGAGTGTCATCCAGACCCACGCAGTCAGTTGCTCAGTCTTCAGCTAGAGCACTACCATCAGGGCCTGATCAGCAACGGTGGGACCATAGTAACCAAGGCAACAAGGGATCTAATTAGCAGGTCTAGTCAAATGGGGATTCTCAGCTACAGCAGAGGCCCCCATGTCCCAAGTGTAGGAAGCGTCATTTGGGGGTGTGCCGACGTGGAACGGATGAATATTTCGGGTGCGGAGTCAAGGGCCACCAGCTAAGGCACTGCCCCAATAACCAAGTGACAACAAGTAAGTCCCTCAACCCCAATATTAAGATGTCCTATCTACATGATTTCACTCGTGTGTGGTTGAAAGTTAAACAGTCTTATGATGAGCATATTGATTTGAAAGACAAGTTTGTTGTATCTCTAGTCCTGTCATATAGGATCAACTATTGGCAAAGGTTAAGTTATGAGAATGATAATAATCTCACAAGTGTTCAACTTCTTTTTCATCCCCATGGGCTTGTGACATAGATTCCTTGTGTCAATTAATGTTAAGAGCATAATGCAATTTCATGCATTTTGAAACCCATATCACATTCGAGGTGCCAAAATATTCTCATTTCAAGTTAAACTGATTTTCCCTGCATTTCAAGAGGCGACTGGTGTTACATAAGTGTTATTTCTCTCCGAGTCTTACTATTGTCAAACGAAGGCACGTATGGAATGAAACAATTGTTGTTATCCTCTTCATGGATCATAGTCTTCCAAGAATAACCGACGCTAATGTCTTTATCCTCCCGACCATGCCTCCCATATGATACATGTCTAAAATGACTCATTTATTTAAATCTCAGAATCATGAACATGATCCCTACATTATCAATGCCTACTAGGCAACTCTACGCCTCATGTGTCGAATCAATGATGTCATCACAATGATTAACCATGTCAGCACTATTGGTAGTAACCTTTATGTCTCTTAGGACATAACCTCCCGAAATGCCGTGCTCGGCACATAGATGGATTCTTGAATAATTCCAGCCTAATCTCGAACCTCGTTGTTCCTATTTTTAGTAAACCTATGGGGGTTAAATGTTCAATCATATCAAATAAGAAGCGTCATCCTTGATCAAATATATTGGATAGAAAGTTTTATGGTCATATTCATGCTAGCACATCTTAGAGTAATTATTGGAGGTCGCAAAAGTTTTAGTTTGGGTGTTCGGCATAGAGATTGTTAAGGAAGGTAAAGTATATGTAGTCACATCAGGACTTATGAAATCTTGAAGGAAATATTTCAAACTATGATTATGATGTTTCCCTATTATTGTCCTCCGTGTACCCGGTGTTTCATGTGTCTGTGTGTAAGAAGGTGGTGTTAATGGATAATTGGATTATGAGGAGCAACTATTTGCTATTCTTGTTAGATAAGTCCAGAAGTTAATATTGCCTCAGTCAAGTGCTATGGCGAAAACCAACAGGTTGAAGAGGCTACATGGGAGGTCGAGGAAGAAATGAAGAAAAGTATCCTTATTTGTTTGAATAGCCATGTATTTATAAAGTTGTGATCTATGAAAATTCTACGAGTTGCTTTCTATGAATTATGTATCATTTGTACAATAGGTATTAAGGGTGTTCCTTTCTAGTAAAATATTGCTTGTGAGGCCGCAGTTGGTGTTGTTTTGTGTTATGCTACATCGATGGATTTTTGTATATGTTGTTAGGATGTGTTTCTGGGGCTCTCTGACAGGTGGATAGGGCTAATTCCAAAGGAAACTCTGGCGAAATATTTGGAAATTTTGGGAGTTAGTCAAATTTGGGGCTGCTAGTTTGTGGTATAAAACAAACTAAGTTGCATAAGATGCTAATGACGGATTTTTACCTTCATTCGAGGACGATTGATCCTAAGCGGGGGAGAATGTAACACCTCAAAAAATTTCGAAGTACTTAAGTGTAAATCCCGGTAAAATTTGCAAAGAAAATAATGTTTCATGGTGCCGGAGTAGGCTTACATTTTTGAGGATTGTAGAAATTCTTCGCGGCGCGCTTGCTCGCCGCGACTCAGAGTTTTTGGGTTGAACATTGCACGGGAAAGTAAAAGAAAATTTTTGGCGAAAAAGTGCATTTATGCGGTCCATTATGCGACTGCATAATCACTTTGCGGGCCGCATAAAGGCCGCAGAAGTGAGCAGGAGAGGGCTATTCTAGAAGAAGCTATGCGGTCGACTATGCGACCGCATAACTGTTATGCGGTACATTATGCGACCGCATAATAGTTATGCAGACTGCATAGTGACCGCATACACAGATAGATTTTTGATCATTTTTGTCAGCAATTATGCGACCGATATGCGGTCGCATATGCGACCGCAGAACCGTTCCGGAGCTCCATTTTTGGGTTTTTAAAACCCGACCCTATTTCATTAAATACTCTCTTTGGGCCATTTTGAGCTATAATCTGATATTTTAGAATGAGAGAGAGTGACCTAGAGTGAGAAGGTGTTCTTCAATTCGTGCCCAAGTTTTGGAAGATTAAGAAGGGAAACTCACCAGGTCTTCATCCTAGAGGTAAGATTCTACACCCTAACCCTCATTTTTGAATTTTACGTAGAAATGGACAATTAGCAAGATAATTTCTGGACAAGAGGGTTGTTTATTTACATGCATGTGTTATAAAAGGGTGTAGAAAGATTGTTGAGCTAAAAATCGTAAAGATTGGATTGTGGGATGATGGAATTCTCCAGAAAAGGATCTTGGAACCTTAATGCACACTAAGTGTTTGATAAAATGCTCAAATGAGCTAGAACCATGATCATCTTCCTAATTTTTATTCAATTTGTTATATTTCTACAATAGATTGAAGTTGCTAAGAATTCCGAAATATTTAGAGTGTAAGGAAGCTCAAGTGAGGTATGTTGGCTAAACTTTCTCTCTTGGAATTGAATTCCATAATGTTCCCGTGAGTTTCAAAGTATGAGTTGCGTATTAAAATGTTGTGGCTTTGAATCATATTTCAAATGAAAGCTAGTATACCAAATTGTGTGAGAAAATCTCAATATTCTTAAGACTCTTAATTGCTCATATGTGTACCTAAAGTCTTGATTGGGAATGTCTTATTGTTGATAACCTATAAAGATGGTTGGAAGTGAAATCAGTGAATTGGGGATATAAAGTGTGGCCAACGTGCCAATAGTGAAAGTTATACTTTTGACCAATGGTGCCAATGAAATGAAATAATGTTAGAAAGATTATGAAATGAGCTTTGACTCAACTATTCCAAAATTGACTCCGACAATATAATCGACTAAACGTTATGAACTCAAGTGATGCCCATATGTGGCTGTTTTATCTAATGCTATTCTTTGTAAGTAACTTTGAATGTGTTTTGTGTTCTTACATATTCGTGAGTGACATTGTGTATGATTTTAAATTGTGCTTTGATTTCCAATCATTTTACTCCATTTATTGGAAAGAAATCGATTGTGTTTAAAGCCTTCATTACTAATGAACTTAAAGTTGTGATTTCCGAAATATTCTACTTGTTGATAATTATGATGATGATCTATGAAAGGGAAGAAATGAAAGTATGGAATATAATATATGGCCATTGTTCCATGAATAAAGAATCACATGTATGGCCAAAAGAGCCAATGAAATAATAATGTTGTAAGTGGTTGAAAGTACGGATTAGGTGATATGTGGTGTGAAAGGTTATGAGATGTACATATTTGTACTTTTGTTTCCAATGTGTTATGAAACTCTATGGACAGTTTATGAAATGCATAGGTACATTGTGATATGAATTTCTATGGACGGTCTATGAAACGCATAGGTACATTGTGTTATGAAATCCTGTGGACGGTCTATGAACGCATAGTTATATTGTGATATGAAATCTTGTGGACGGTCTATGAAACGCATAGGTATATTGTGTTATGAAATCCATTGTGCTATGAAATCCTGTGGATGGTCTATAAAACACATAGGTGCATTGTGATATGAAATCCTGTGGACGGTCTATGAACGCATAGGTACATTGTGTTATGAAATCCATTGTGATATGAAATCTTGTGGACGGTCTATGAAACGCATAGGCACATTGTGTTATGAAATCCTGTGGACTGTCTATGAACGCATAGGTACATTGTGATATGAAATCCTGTGGACGATCTATGAAACGCATAGGTATATTGTGTTATGAAATTTATTGTGATATGAAATCCTGTGGACGGTCTATGAAAAATGTAGGTGCATTGTGATATGAAATCCTGTGGACGGTCTATGAACGCATAGGTACATTGTTTTATGAAATCCATTGTGATATGAAATCTTGTGGATTGTCTATGAAACACATATGTGTATTGTGTATAAGAGGTATAGGTGTACGGTATGAATAAACACTATGAACGGTCTACGAAACGCATAAGTGTATAATATGATATGTGAACACTAAGGATGGTCTAATGAGACACATTATAGGTGCGCCCCTTTTGTTGTCCTTGTTTGTACAAGTTGTTTCAATTACATTATATTATGTGTTCCATGTATAGATCATATGGGCATTCTATTTTGAAAGAGGATTTCTAACTATACATACTGGTGCTATTCGACAGTACTAATGTCCATTTTGCCGGGGGCGCTGCATCTTTAATGAATGTAGGTGGTTCTACAGCAAGTGGCATTGATTAGTGATAGCTATACACTCTTTTTAGCTGATTTGGTGAGCCCCACTTCATTTCGGGGTCATGTATCTTTTGTTTCTCATGTACTTTGTGGTTAAGGTATAGCCGGGGCCTTGTTGCTGGCATTTCTATATTACTCTTCAATTGTAATTAGAGGCTCCGTAGACAAGTTGTGGGTGGTATTTGATGTTGGTAATTGGATTAGAACTGTTGGTATTTGGCAACATGTTTTTTCATTAAATCTATAAACTCGTACTATTTTGAAAATATTGAATGATGCTGTTAATGGGAATAAAAGGGAAGCGGTTAATGAAATCTCTTCAGTATTTGATTAGCGGAGTACATATCCTCTTTATTCACGAATGAATTTGGGTAGAATGAAATCTAGCAGGCTTGCTTAGTTGGGTTCACTCGGTTGAGCGCCGGTCATGCTCCTCGGTTTTGGGGCGTGACACACAATATATTTTCTGGATCGGGCCGTATGACCTCGGCATAAATTGTGCGTGATAATTCTCAGAGCCCAATTTTACTTCATATTAAATTATGGATTGAGTGGTTATAACTATTTAAATGACATGAATTGACTCGGAATTTATTGTTAGTGAAAGAATTATTATTCTCTCCTAGTTACTAAGTTGTATTAATTGTTTTTCATAATCCATGCTTATTTTGTAATTCCTGCATTTTATTGTTAGCCCATAGTAAGTGTCGATGTCGACCCCTCGTCACTATTTCTTCGAGGTTAGACTTGATCCTTACTGGGTACATGTTATTTATATACTCACACTACACTTCTGCACTAACCGTGCAGGTTATGAGGCAGGTGTGTCTGGTAGTTACCCCGACGCACACCCCTGATACTCCGAGACTGGGCAGTGAGCTGCCTTCCGAGCCGTTCTGCAGCACCCGAAGTCATTCTTTGTGTTTTATTTTTTGTCTACTTTATTTCAGACAATAGCTTAGTATTTTGTATATTCTACTAGTAGATAATACACTTGTGACACCAGGTCTTGGCACACACACTATTAGACTTCATGGTTTTGGGATTATTACTATTGTTATGATTGCACTTAGCTGCTTTCGTCTTATTTATTTAAGTTTGTTGTTTCGTAATCTTTTAATCAATGAAATTTAATTACTTGAAAACTTATTAAAAGGAGTAATCACGTGGTTAGTTCACTGTTGGCTTGCCTAGCGGCGGAGCTGGGCGCCATCACAACCTATAGGAGAGTTGGGTCGTGACAGGAACGTACAACATTTGTAATTTATAAAATAAATGAAAGGCGATAATAATGTACGAAACCCTAAGCTTCAACTAGTATAACCCAAAAACCCAGTGGCACAAGTGCATGAGCATTTTCTGAGGAGTACAATAATAATAATATATTTGTCCAGAATGTAAATAAGACGGGCTAAAAAAAATTGTACGATGGAGACTCGGTGGACTGCAATGCGTAGCCTGATTTGCAGGTCACATAAAGTCTCTTCAATAGATGCAACTACGCGCCATTATGATCACCAAATGAACCTGTCAGATCCTGCGCATTTAGTGCAGAAGTGCAGGATGAGTACGTAAATCAACGCGTACCCAGTAAGTATCTAGCCTAACCCCGGATAAGTAGTGACGAGGGGTCGACATCGACGCTTAATAGAGGTCAAATAAAATAATATAATAATTCATAACAGATATGAAGTGCACAACGATTGTGGGGGTAAATCTATAAATTTCATAATCTTCCAAATATTTCTTTTAAAGTATAAATTTCCCGATCTTGTATTCTACCTTAATAGCTTAGGAAATGCCAAGTGTCAATACCAAATAAATAAGGAATTCCATAAAAAATGTCGGGCATCAGTGGAAGGTTTATCTCGTGAATATTCAGACTACTAGCGATATAACGCACGATTCTGCCGAGGTCGTTCGGCCCGATCCAGAATAATGTGTACACTATCGAGGGTCGAGTGGCACGAACCATAGATGCATCTATTATACTGCTGCGTTCGGCCCGCTCCACAAGAAAGGAAGAAAGTTACCGATTCACGAGACACGTGCTTATAATACAGTATGAGTGCACAACGTGTATATAATCTTTACCGTTTCTCAAATAACTCGCCCACAACTCAAAGTGATAAGGCTCGGCCTAGTATACATATATTTATTTCTAAATCAATTTCAATTATAACTCAATTAATTAAGCCAGCAGAATGAGTTCAAATAATTCAAATATTATATGATAAGGTCCTAAGTCTACCCGGACATAAATATGATTTAGCTACGTACGGACTCTCGTCACCTCGTGCATACGTAGCACCCACAACTAGTTGCACATAACAATAAATATCACCTATGAGTAGTTTCTCCCTCACAAGGTTAGACATGAGACTTACCTCGCTCCGAAATTCCATAACCGGCTCCAACGCCTCTCTAACTCTTCAATTTAAGGCCAAACGATCCTAAACTAGTCAAACAAATGTGCAAACCAATAAAAATATACTCCAATACTCGTAATAAATCGATTTAAACAAATTCCCAACTCCGCTCGAAAAGTCGATAAAGTCAACTCTCGGGCCCACATGCCCGGATTCCGAAAATATTTGAAGATAAACATTACCCATAACAATACGAACTCAAATATATGATTTATTCTCAATTCCATATCCAATTTCGTGGTCAAAATCCAAAAATACCAAATTCTAGGTTTTCTACCAACCTCCCACAATTTCTACTAATTTTCATGTTTAAATTCTTATAGAATCCATGTATTTAACTTAAAATAGCTGGGATTAACTTACCTTGGCATAGATGATGAAAGTCTCCCTTTGAAGCCCTCCAAAAATCTCCCGAACCAAGGGAGAAATGAGTGAAATGAGCAAAAGTCCCGATTAAGCAACATATATTCTACCCAGCAAAAGTCCCGATTAAGCAACATATATTCTACCCATGCGTGTTCACACCTGCGGGCACCCCAGCCGCACCTGCAGCTCCGCTTCTGCGGAAAAATATCCGCTCCTGTGGAAGTCACTTAGGCCCCGACCAGCCGTACCTGCGGCCCAAAGCTCGCACCTGCGAGGGCGCTTCTACGGTCCTCCTATCGCTTCTGCGCTTCCGTGCCTGCACGATCTCTTCCGCTTCTGCGGGGCCAGCCACACCTCACCAACTCCGCATCTACGGATCCTCGTCGCATCTGTGGGCTCGCAAATGCGGAAATCCTTCACACACCTGCGACCAATACCCAACTCTCCCAGGACTGCTTTTGCGACCCCTTGGCCGCTTTTGCACCTGTGACCAAATCCTTCGCAGGTGCGGTCGTACCAGACCTGGTGCACCTTAGCAGTTTCCCAAGTCCAAACTCGATCCTTTCCAATCCGATTTGCACCCGAGGCCCCGGGGACCCCGTCCAAATATACCAACACATCCCAAAACATGACACGGACTTAGTCGAAGCCTCGAACCTTGTCAAACAACATCAAAATTATGAATTGATGATCGAAACCTTCTTTAAATTTTCAAACATTCAAACTTCGCCGAATGTGTCCGAATCACACTTAAACTTTCCGGAATGACGCCAAACTTTACGCACAAGTCATAAATCATGACACGAACCTATTCCAAGGCTCGAAAAAAAATACGGACATCGATAACACCAAAGTCTACCTCAAACCAAACGTAGGAAATTCTAAAATCTTCAAAATGCCAACTTTCCACAATAAGCACTGAAATGCTCCCGGGTGATCCAATATTCAACCTGAACGTACGCCCAAGTCCGGAATCATCATACGAACCTATTGAAACCTTCAAATCCCGATTCCGAGGTCGTTTACTTAAAAGTCAAACCTTAGATAATTTTTTCAACTTACAGCTTCCAAAATTAGAATTTTCTTTCCAAATCAACTCCGAACTTTCCGAAATTCGATTTCGGCCACACGTACAAGTCATAATTAGGGATGGGCATAAAATCTGAAAAATCAAATTTTGAACCGGACCGAATTAACTCGGTATTTCGGTATCGGTTTATTTGGTATTTCGGTATAATTGGGTATCAAGTTTTCGGTTATTCGGTATTTCAGTACGGTACTCGGTATTGAGATTTCGATATTTTAGTATACTAAAATACCGAACAGTTAGAATGGATTATTAAACATTAAATCTTATATTTTGTAACAAAAGATAGTAGCTTCTCCTGTACCAGAAGATGGAGTTAGATGATTGTCCATAATTTCTAGAATATCATGGCAAATCTTCTTGGACAGCTCCTCTTTTACCTTCTGCCTATATCCCTTAATCAACTTTACATTGTTCTCGTTTTATTTCAACTCTTCTTTCTGCTCAATGGAAGACATAATATGCCAAGAAGCACTTCGAGCTCCAATAACATTCTTGTAACCAACATAAAGCATGGAGTTTTGCAGCTTTCTTCATACTCACAACCATTTATGAGAAACAATATGAATGTGAAGTTACCAAACAGAACAATGGTGCAAAGATTTTTATATCTCATTTCCAGTACATAGTTTTGTCTTGCTTCCTTAGTTTTATCATAGAAAATGATGCATGCGTGTGAATGAGAATATCCTCCAATGGATATGTGCTATTCTAATTTTGTATGCTTCGTATGTATTTGAGGTGTTTATTTACCGAATCTGGTATGCAAATTGCCACTACTTCACCGAATCACCGGTGGCCAGTGCTACTATTTGTCATGTTAGATAGGGACGGTGAGATACCGAAACCGTACCGAATCGAACAAGAAAATACCGAACCATACCGAACTACTTTGGTACGGTATTTGGTATGCATAATTGATATACTGAATACCGAACCGTAATTCATAAATACCGTACCGAAGTACCGAATGCCCATCCCTAGTCATAATACCTGAAGTGAAGCTACTCAAGGTCTCAAACCGCTGAACAATGCGCTAGAGCTCCAAATAACTAGTCGGGTCATTACAATAATGATCTGTAGAAGAGATTATTAACAAAGCAAACTCATAACAACACTCAAAATCAAGTCAAATTCCAACTTTCCCCTTTAAAAGTTAGTGGCTTCATGAATTCGCTTTAAAAGATTGATCTGATGAGTACATAGGTATCCAAACAACAGAGAAAGTATGGAAGAAAATCAAATTAGCAAGACTGTAAGAGCAAAAATAAATAAGTAAAAGTTTGATGGAAGAATGAGCAATTTAAAGATACTGCAGAACTGAATTTGTTCAATTTTTCAAACGAGTCTTCACTTCGAGGAACCCACCCTTGAATAGCTTCTTGTGAAACCGAACTTAGCCATAATCGCCAACGCGCAGCACTCAGTTCGGCCTTTGCACCATGGGGCACGCTTATAACCCGGGACGTTGATCGTTGCAGTCCAGTATCCATTGTTGATTGCCTATTGAAACGGCCTTCCTTGGGCCTCTTTGCACTCCTAGTTTTCTCACTACAAACAACTTCTACTGCAGGATCACAAATAACATTGACTTCTGATGTCACATTGTGTTTTGAGTTCATAGGTTTTTAATATTAGGATTAACTATTTCTTTAATCTCTTCTCCAACTGATGGAGCAACCAACTGTACAGAAGATTTATCAACTAGTATTTCTTTTTCCTTTTCATTTTCAACAACATAATCATCTGTAGAAGAAACATAATCATCTTTAAAAGAACCCTTTAAACAAATACAGCTCATAAGTCTGTTACACTGAATTATTCTGTTAAATAGATGCATTTAAGCCCCAAAATAAGCAGCCACCAACAAACGAAGCTTTTCAAGTCCCTGAACAACAAGCTATTCTTGTTCAATGATTGATCATTATCAGCAGGTGATAATGATTTCAGTAAATGCATACCTGCCCAGTGGAACCCGTACAGATTGAATTTGACATATCAAAGTATTAAGTGGCCTCTCAAATCTCATCCAAAAGAAACGTTTGATAAGGAGTGGCTCCAAGCAGTCCCAGCTTCTTTGTTTCAGAAATATACCCTATCAAGAATCAAAGATTAAAATACACCTTGAACTTTAGGCCAAAAATAGAGTTTCTTCCAATGAAACACTATTAGACAATTTTCTGAAGAAAATTCATATGTTCCATAATTCCATGTATATACAATGAAACTCCTTTCATGCAATAGCTTTCCACGTATACCTGTTCGACTTCACCTGTGCATGTTCGACTTGTCCTACACTTGTCGGATGTTGTCTTTGACATTGGATAATAAATGACAGCTTCTCCATATGAAGGCAGCTGTCACGATCCAAAATCCCAACCTGTTGTGATGGCGCCTATCTCGATACTAGGCAAACCGATAATCTCAATAAACCAAAACTTCTCTTTAAGGTTGAAAATATAATATTTAAATACAATACAAACACTCCCCAAAATCTGGTATCACTGAGTACATGAGCATCTAATATGAATACAAGTCTGAAAAATATAGTCTATAATAGTCAGAGACAAAATACAGTGAACAAAGAGATAGAGAAGGGGAGACAAGGTCGGCGGAACACGACAGCTATCGCAAAATCTCCTGAAAATCAACCGCACGAAAGGATCAACACCCGCTATGTCCGAGAATACCTGGATCTGCACACGAAGTGCATGGTGTAGTATGAGTACAACCAACTCAGCAAGTAACAATAATAAATAAGGAACTGAAGATAGTAACGAGCTACACAGTTATGGTTCATTTCCAGTAATTCCAGCAAAGAATAGACATGCTATCAAATCTGGGAGTTTAATGTCAAATCAATTTTTATACAGTTCTTGTTCATGTAATCCGTATATCAACAATCTTTCAGAGATTTCACAACAATGACAGATAGCAACTAAGTGCAATAACAAATAAAAATCAAGTACAACCTATTAGGACCACAATCACTCACTGGGCTCCCAGCCCTCATCATTCCCTGGGCTCCCAGCCCTCATCACTCACTCTCAATGGGTACCCGCGCTCACTGGGAGTGTACAAACTTCGGAGAGGCTCTTACAGCCCAAGCGCTATAATCTGCACGGACAACTCACGTGCCATAATATAAATATCTGGATCCGTACGGCCAACTGGCATGCTGCACGGCCAATTCACGTGCTATAGTATAATATAAGGATCCGCACGGCCAACTCACGTGCTGCACAGCCAACTCACATGCTATAGTATAATATAAGGATCTGCATGGCCAACTCACGTGCTGCATGGACAACTCACATGCTATAGTATCAATATCTCACAATCAGGCCTCGGTCTCACTTAGTCATAAATCTCTCCAGTCTCTCGGGCTCTTAATAATCATGAAATCAGCCCAAACAACAATGATATGATGTATCAATAATAATAACAGAGACTGAGATAAAATGTGCAAGTAAAAGCTGAGACTGAGTACATATAGCATTTAGCGGGCAATTCAACAAGTACGCGACATCTGTGGGTCCCAACAGTACTATCACATAACCTAAGCATGATTTCTAACATGATTTACAATCAAATTTTATCAACACATAGAGAGCATATAGCTAACAATAAATTATTCAACTTTATAGTTTCCCGGGACGAACCAAGTCACAATCCCTTCGGTGTATGCCCACACGCCCGTCACCTAGCATGTGCGTTACCTCCAAAATAATCACATGATTCCAAAATCTGGGGTTTCATACCCTCAGGACCAGATTTAAAACTATTACTTACCTCAGAGCGTGAAATTCTTTACTCTGCTATGATTTTGCCTCGCAAATCGGCCTCCAAATGCCTCGAATCTAGTCATAAATAATTCGTTTCAGTCAATAAAATTTATTGGAATTAACTTCATAAGAAAATGCTAATTTTTCATAAAAATCTGAATTTTAGCTTAAAAATCGCCTGTGGGGCTTACGTCTCGGAACTCGACAAAAGTTACAAAATCCGAAAGCCCATTCAACCACGAGTTAGCCATACCAATATCAAAATCCGACCCCAACTCGACTTTCAAATCTTCAAGTTAAACTAAGAGGGTTTTCAAACTTTTCCAACTTAATTCGAAAATTAAATGATAAAAACAACCATGGATTCGGATAATTTAACCAATATTGAGTTAAGAACACTTACCCCGTTATTTTTCGTGAAAAACTCCCAAAAATTGCCTCTTCCCGAGCACAAATCCGTCTAAAACTGACATAAACTCTTTGTCCAAACCTCACTTCTTCGCGAACGCGATAGGTCCCTCGCGTTCGCGAAGCACAACTCGACTGCCCACAAATTTAACCCTTCGCGAACGCGACCGTGACTTCGCGAACGCGAAGCTTTGCAAATCTTACCCTTTGCGAACGCGACCACGGGTTCGCGAACGCAAAGATTTACCAGCTTAGACCTTCGCGAACGTGACTGCCACCTCGCGAACGCGTAGAACAAGGACCCGGGGGTCCCCAATAGCCCCATTCCTCTTCGCGAACGCGACACCTCTCACGCATTCGCGATGCACACACAGACCATACCTTCGCGTTCGCGTTCGCGTCCTCGTCCTCCCCTTCGCGGACGCGAAGAACAAAACCTCACACTCAGAAAACAATCTTCGCGAACGCGCAAACGAAAATCAAAAAAAATGCAGCAGCAGATATCAGCAATCTCACCAAGGCCAAAAATGATCCGTTAACCATCCAAAACTTACCCGAGCCCTTTGGGACCTCAACCAAATATACCAATAAGTCCTAAAACTTCATACGGACTTAGTCGAACCCTCAAATCACCTCAAACAACGCTAAAACCATGAATTACACCCCAATTCAAGCCTAATGAACTTTGAAATTTCTAATTTCTACAAACGACTCCGGAACCTACCAAATCACGTCCGATTTACCTTAAATTTTGCGCACAAGTCATAAATGACATAACAGAGGTACTCAAATTTTCAGAATCGGATTTCGACCCCGTTATCAAAAAGTCAACCCCCGGTCAAACTTCCCAAAAATTTAACTTTCGAAATTTCTAGCCTAATTCCACTACGGACCTCCAAATAATATTTCGGACACGCTCCTAAGCCCAAAATCACCATACAGAGCTTTTGAAATCATCAAAATTCAAATTCGAGGTCGTTTACACATAGGTCCATATACGGTCCACTTTTCTAACTTAAATTTTCAATTATAAGACTAAGTGTCTCATTTCACTCCGAATTCCTTCCGGACCCGAACCCACTAACCCGGTAAGTCATAAAATAACTATAAATCATAAATTGAGCAGTAAATGGGGGAACAGGGTTATAATACACAAAACGATCGGCCGTGTCGTTATATTCTTCCCCTCTTAAACAAACGTTCATCCTCGAACGGGTTTAGAACAATACCTTGGGTCTCAAATAAGTGTGGATATTTGCTCCGCATCTCCTGCTCAATCTCCAAAGTAGCTTCTCTGACTGGCTGGCCCCTCCACTGCACCTTCACTTATGTTATGTTCTTTGACCTCAGCTTTCAAACCTGCCGGTCTAAAATAGCCACCGGCTCCACATCATAAGTCAAATTACAGTCCAATTGTACTGTACTGAAATCCAGAATGTGAGACGGATCCCCGACATACTTTCGGAGCATGGATACATGGAACACTGGATGAATACCTGATAGACTAGGTGGCAAAGCAAGTTCATATACCAAGGGCTCAACTTGCCCTTTTTCCCAAACCTCAACACACCACACCCTTCATGGGTGAAATCTTGAGGAGAACCTTCTCCCCAACTATGTGAACAACATCACGAACCTTCCTGTCGGCATAACTCTTCTGTCTAGACTGTGCCGTGAGAAGCCGTTCCTGATTACTTTGACCTTCTCTAAAGTATCCTAAACCAAGTCAGTACCCAATAGTTTAACCTCACCAGGCTCAAACCAACCCACTGGAGATCGACACCGTCTCCCATATAAAGCTTCATACGGAGCCATCTGAATGCTTGACTGGTAGTTATTATTGTAAGAAAACTCTGCGAGTGGCAGAAATTGATCCCAAGAACCCCCAAAATCCATGACACAAGCGCGTAGCATATCCTCCAATATCTGAATAGTGCGCTCGGACAGTCTGTCCGTCTGAGGGTGAAATGCTGTACTCAACTGAACCTGTGTGCCCAATTCTCGCTGCACTGCCCTCCAAAACTGTGAGGTAAACTACGTACCCCAATCTGAAATAATGGACACCGGCATACCGTGTAGGCGAATAATCTCACGAATATAAATCCCAGCCAACCGCTCCAAAGAATAATTAGTACCGACTGGAATAAAATGCGCAGATTTGGTCAACCGATCTACTATCACCCAAACAACATCAAACTTTCTCAAAGTCTGTGGGTGTCCAACTACGAAGTCCATGGTAATACGCTCCCACTTCCACTCTGGAATTTCAAGTCTCTGTAGCAATCTGCCCGGTCTCTGGTGCTCGTAGTACCTGTTGACAATTTAAACACCGAGATACAAAACCCAACTATATCTTTCTTCATCTGCCTCCACTACTAGTGCTGTCTCAAATCCTTATACATTTTTGCGGCGCCTGGATGAATAGAGTACCGTGAACTATGAGCTTCCTGTAGAATCAGCTCACGCAAACCATCTATATTAGGTACACATAGCCTGCCCTGCATCCGTAATACACCGTCATATCTAATAGTGACTTCCTTGACATCACCCTGCTGAACCGTGTCCTTAAGGACAAGCAGATGTGGATCATCATACTGGCGCTCTCTGATGCGATCATATAAAGAAGACCGAGAAACCACACAGGCCAAAACTCATTTCGGCTCGGAAACATCCAATCTAACAAACTGATTAGCCAAGGCCTGAACCTCCAAGGCTAAAGGCCTCTCTTCTACCGGTAAGTATGCTAAGCTACCCAAACTCTCTGCCTTACGACTCAAGGCATCAGCCACCACATTGGCCTTTCCGGGATGATAGAGAATGGTGATATCATAATCCTTAAGCAACTCCAACCACCTTCGCTGCTGCAAGTTAAGATCCTTCTGTTTAAACAAATATTGTAGACTCCGATGATCGGTATACACCTCACACTGGACACCGTACAAGTAATGCCGCCAAATTTTCAAGGCATGAACAATAGCTGCTAACTCAAGATCGTGGACTGGATAATTCTTCTCATGTACCTTTAGCTGTCTGGACGTATAGGCAATCATCCTACCGTCTTGCATCAGCACTGCGCCGAGACCAATACGTGACGCGTCATAATACATAGTATAAGACTCTGAACATGTAGGCAACACCAATACTGGAGCTGTAGTCAAAGCTGTCTTGAGCTTCTAAAAGCTCTCTTCACATTCATCCGACCACCTGAACGGAGCACCTTTCTGGGTTAATTTAGTCATAGGCGATGCAATAGACGAGAAACCCTCCACGAAACGACGATAATAACCGGCCAAGCCGAGAATACTCCGAATCTCAGTAACTGAGGATGGTCTAGGCCAGTTATGAACTGCCTCTATTTTCTTCGGATCCACCTTAATACCTTCACTGGACACTATATGTCCCAAGAATGCCACCGAACTAAGCCAGAACTCACACTTAGAGAAATTGGCATAAAGTTTCTCCTCTCTTAGCCTTTGTAATACAATACCCAGGTGTTGTGCATGCTCCTCCTGGCTACGTGAGTACACCAGAATATCATCATTGAAATACCACGACAAATAAATCAAGATATGGCTGAAATACACTATTCATCAAATGCATAAATGCTGCTGGGGCATTGGTTCGCCCAAAAGACATCACAAGAAATTCATAGTGGCCATAACGAGTCTTGAATGCCGTCTTTAGAATATTCGAATCCCGAATTTTTAATTGGTGATACCCAGACCTCAAATCAATTTTGGAGAACACCCTCGCTCCTTGAAGCTGGTCAAATAAATTATCAATACGCGGTAATGGATATTTATTCTTGATTGTAACTTTGTTCAACTGCCTATAATCAATGCACATCCACATAGTACCATCTTTCTTTTTCACAAACAGAACCGGTGCACCCCAAGGTGACACACTAGGCCTAATAAACCCCTTTTTAAGGAGTTCCTGAAGTTGCTCTTTCAATTCTTTTAACTCAGTTGGTGCCATACGAAACAGAAGAGTCAAAAGGATCATGCCACATGTCAAAATGACAAGGCATGCCAAGTCAAATTAAATGACCAATAAAACTGTACCACATGTGCAAGTGACATAGTCTGGCCAATCAAATGCGGCCTTGTCACTCTTCGATCTGATTGGTTGGAAAGAGTTTGTTCGCATCACAACTCTTCCCTTCCACAATTATAAATAGGGTTCTTCATAACTCAGAAAGACGACCAGAAGTTATAACAAGAAGCAAGAGAGAGCTCGTGGATCTAACGCCGTAAATTTCTCTACAAGTTTCAAGCTTCAAGTAATCAAGTTCAAGTTCAAGTTCAAGTTCAAGAAATCAAGATCAAGCTCAAAGGTCCTTGAATTTATATTGGAAAAGAAGAATCAGAGGATTCATAGTGATTGTATACTCATATTATTTAAAATCAAATACTACGATTATTGCAATATCTTTCAATCTTGATTTTATTTTCACGACACAAATTTATTGTCTACAAATTCTACCATGCCTAATGGGACAATCTCTACCTCTCATCTCCACTTTTAGATCACCAAAGTTCAAGAACATCGAAATGTCTTCAAAGAAAATCAACTCCAGATCAACTTTCACTAAAGCTGCTAATTCCAAGCTCTATGCTGATGTAGAAAACATCCTCAATATTACCTTTGGAAGATTTGGGCCAGTTACAAGGAGCAAAGTAAGCTCTTTAAGACAACAAACACTTCATGTGTCATCCACATCAACCCCTATTGTCGGATCTTCATACTCAAAAGGAACAAGATCCTCTACAAGCGCGACCCAAAAAGGGAACAATGTTACTGAAAGAATTGAAAAGATTCTTGCTCAACTTAGTTTATCTAAGTCCAAGAAACCTTTCATGCAAGCCGATGATGATGACTTGAGCGTTAGATCTCCTCTAGTCTCCATTAATGCGACCTCTAAGCTCTATCCAGGAAATGATCTATATGATTCTTCATCCTCTATGACGATCATGCAAACAATGGTTATTGAAGCTTCTACTGTAGAAGAACAACTTGCAATTTGAAGAAAGCAGTTGAAAGCCTATCAAAGCGCGTGCAAGATCAAGATGCTAAACTTTCCAAGTTAACAAATACATTCGATAGCATAGTAGAGGGAGAATCTACGCAAACACCTTTAAATCTTCAAAGATTAAAAGAGAAAGAAGACTCCCCCAAAAAGCAAACAATAACAACCAAGGAGATTCAAGTCTCCGCTGAAGGTCTGATTCCCGTTGAGAAATTAAAGGACTTCATCATGGAGGCTATCAAAGATAAGCCCGAGTGATCTAAATTATCTCTCACATATGCAAAGTCGTACACACAAAGAATCGATAACTTGAAGATGCATGTTGGTTATCAACCTCCTAAGCTGCAATAATTCGACGACAAGGGAAATCCAAGACAAGATGTAGCACACTTTGTTGAAAATTGCAACAATGTTGGAACGTATGGCAATTATCTTGTCAAACAGCTTGTGCGATCTCTCAAAGGTAATGCATTCGATTGGTACACAGATCTCGAATCTGGTTCCATTGATAGTTGGGAGCAGTTAGAGCAATAGTTTCTCAATCGTTTCTATAGCACAAGATGCATCGTAAGCATAATCGATCTTAAAAACTCTCATCAATGAAAGGATGAGCTAGTTATTGACTTTATCAACCGCTGGAGGAGCTTAAGCCTCAACTGCAAGATCGCCTTAGAGAAAGTTCTAGCATCGAAATGTGCATTCAAGGCATGCATTGGGGTCTTCGCTATATTTTACAAGGCATAAAACCCAAAATATTTGAAGAACTAGCAACTCATGCTCACAATATGGAACTAAGTATGACCACAAGTGCAGACCAATAGCTACCTATCTTTGAGCCTTACGATGAAGAAGAAGAAGAAGAACAAGAAGGCGAGGATAGGGGCAAGTTTTTATCCAAAAATGAAAGTGAAGAGTCCATGCATGTTACAATGCTCCTTGATGCAGGAGCCTAAACTGCAAGTCATAACGCTCCTTAACGCACGAGCCTAAACTGCAAGTTATAATGCTGTTCAATGCATGAGCCTAAACTACAAGTTATAATGCTTCTCAACGCACGAGCCTAAACTGCAAGCTATAATGTTCCTCAACACACAAGCCTAAATTGCAAGTTATAATGCTCCTCAACACACGAGTCTAAACTGCATATTATAATTCTCCTCAATGCACGAGCATAAACTGCAAGTTATAATATATCTTGGCACATGAGCATACATTGTATGTCTCGAAGCTCCCCAATTTTGAACTAAATATTTAAGGCGTAAAGCTCTTCAAATTTGAGCAAAGTCTTCAATTTTAAATCTCTTCGAATTCGAGCAAGTGTTCAAGTTGCAAAGCTCCTCAAATACGAGCAAAAACTCAAGTCGAAAGCTCTTCAAAATCGAGCAAGGACTTCAAATCGCAAAGTTTTTTAAATTCAAGCCAAACTTTTATACATAAAGCTCTTCCATTTCGAGCAAAATCTTCAAGTTGTAAAGATATTTAAATGCAAGCAAAATGTTCAAGTTGCAAAGCTCTTCAACTTTGAGCTAAATCTTCGAGTCACGAAGCTCTTCAAATTCGAGCAGAACTTCAAGTTGCAAAGCTCTTCAAAATTAAGCAAGCCTTTAAGTTGTGAAGCATTTCTAATTGTAAGCTAACTCTTCAAATTACTACGCTCCTTAACGCAAGAGTATAAACTGCATGTTACTCCTGGCCCACAAGAGTATAAACTATGTACGGCCCAGAAAAAACGTCCGTATGTTCAAAACCTCGAAACAGGCGACCTAGGCAAAAGTTAGGATATTAAAAAATACTCACCCATTCTGAACTACGGTATGACTTGATCCTCTTCAGCGAGGTACATAGGCAGCTTAGAGTTTCATTCTAAGTTCAATCACATGAGTTCAAAAGATATATATTGCCCAATCATTGTTCGAATGAAACATGATAGAATATAATCAACTTGATTGGGACTTTAAAAAATATTGGGCTTACATGTATTCCTTAATTGAACTTTGTGCCTTCTCAAAGATTGATGGTTCAATGGGGGCAAGTCTCCGTAGAAATTTGGCATCTTTGATGGATGGATGTAGTTGTTACACACTGTGCGTCCCAAGGTGACGTATAATGAATATGAGACTTGTTAATAATGATTTAAATGAGTTTAAAGTCATAATATGACTATATATGATGTTTCGATAAAAAATATAATGTTTGGAAAAAATCGGATTTAAGTTGCGAAAAAACCGACTAAGGATTTGTCTTGTAACAGAGCTTTTTGAGAAATACATTTCGTATGCTATATGAGATATTTTTGGGACATATTATATACCAAATTGAAGGTCTTGGAATTTATTTTCCAACGCACTTAACCATTTGTTTATACGACATCCGGATAAAATGATATAAGCATCGGAAGGTGGGCCAATGTGAGGGTGCCAAGCTAGAACCTCTTTGACTTTTCAAAAGTTGATATATAGGTCTTAACTCGTCTCTCTCTTCATTTTTACATAGAACCCGACCAGAGAACACCATATAACCTATCCTTGAGCTCTCTAATTGGGTTTCGAAGAATACTAACATCCCGGGTACGAAATAGAGAAGCATTAACATCAGAACGATCCCTACGACGTAAGTATCATTATACCGCCTCCCTTTTTTCTTTGTAGTTCGAGTTTTGTAAGGTACTTCATAGTTAAGAAACGTTTAATTTCTGTATTTAAGTGTTTACATATCAAATAAGGTTGATAAATTGGTTTTCTAATAGTTAGAACTCACGGGACGGTGATCGGAAGCCGTGACTTCGATTTTTTCCACTTTTAGTGGACTGTTTTGTAGTCCACTCGTGTTGGCCTATTGTGCTTCTGATTTATGGAGTTTGGAAGGATAAAAGGGCGTATAGAAATGCCACATGTGGTAGGGTAGTAGGTTGGTCGCTCGTCGTTGCATTTTCAAGCTAATTGATAACTTGTTGATTGGATGTATTATGGTATATTTGGGGTTTTTGCTGTATTGAAGGTTACGAATTGTAATTAGGTTGGTTTTGAGTTGATGATTGTATTGTGTTTGTATCTCGCCTATAGTAGGCTTGAGGGAGCAGTAAAATCAGGGAAAATGCTGCCCGTTTTATTTTAGAATCGAGTTATCGTTTGAGATACGTAATATACTAGCACCATCTAAGTCGTACATGTATTTCTTTGTTATAGGGTTGGCACGCTAGTTATCATAAGCTTGTTGTTGAGTTGCATTGACGACTTGAGGTATGTTAAGGCTATCCCTTTTTTTCTTTTGGCATGATCCATATAATACAACGAAACGAGTAAGCACACAACTTTCATAAATGATTCTATTCTTAGAAGTACTAGGGTTGCCTAGGTTCTGGATTCCCCATATTTCCTACTATCATATCGTCTGTTCATGGGTCTCATGATATTCTGAGAGATCTTATTGACTTACTTTATTATGCATTGCATCCATTTATACATGTATATTGACCCATGACCAGATGGCATTATATACGCGTATAGTATATGTATATGGGGTATGGGGAAAGGTTATGGCGTTATATATGCACCACCACCTGATCAACTGGTATATGTTTATGACTTCACCCACAGAGGCTGAGATGATATGATGGGATGCCCTCAGAGACTTGATGATGTTATGTACGCATATACATATGCATGATATGATATTTATACGCATATGCATGACATTATAAATGTTTCATGATTCACAGAGCTATTCAGACTTACAGGTTAAGTCATTTACTCCATGTTTCTTTCATGTCTGTTATATATTAATTTTATGCCTTACATACTCGGTACATTATTCGTACTGACGCCCCTATTTCTTGGGGTCCTATGTTTCATGCCCGTGGGTGCAGGTAGACAGGCTGACGGCCCCCCATCTTAGGATCCCTGCTCAGTGAGAGTTGGTGTGCTCCATTTGAGTCGGAACTGCTATTGAGTTTTGGTATGATACTTCTGTATAAATATGGGTATGACAGGGCCCAGTCCTATCCTTTATATAGTTGTACACTCTGTTAGAGGTCTGTAGATAGTCATGTATAGTTGGATAGTATGTGGCCTTGTCGGCTCGCCCTACCGTATTTCGTATATATATTTAAATATGTATATATGTCTTTTGGGCATGCTTTCCCACGTATGTTGTCCATATGAATCAGTAGTTTATTTCCAGACGTTATGCATGACCTACACTTATTTCATGTTTATATCTTAGACGAATGCTTAGGGGTGTTCGATAGGTAGAACTCGGGCACTTGTCACGGCCCATCGATTTGGGTCATGACAAAAGTGGTATCAGAGCAGTTCCATCCTAGGGTTGTCTACAGACCGTGTCTAGTAGAGTCTTGTTTATGAGTGTGTTGTGCACCACACTTATAAACAGGAGGCTGCAGGACATATAAGATGTTATCCTCCCTTCTTATCTTAGATCGTGCGATACGAGGATTCATTTTCCTAACGATATGTTATGTTTTCAGCGATGCCCAAGAAGGCTACAGCCGCCCAGAAGGGCAAGCCCATGGCTGATGAGACTACAAGTCAAGCGCCACGAGTTACCAGGGCTTGGGGAGAGTCGTATGGTAAGACTCCATCTCAGACTTCACATAACCTGCCCTTTCCAGAGGAGATCCGAGGGGCACTAGCTCCAGCACCTACTCCAGTACCCCCAGTTCCTCATCTAGATGCACCAGGTCAGGAGATGAAAGATGCTACTCAGCTATTGACTCGATTAACGGCCGCACAGGCTCGACACCAGGAGGTATGTATTGGTTATGAAGATAGGTCCATTAGTGCGAGGGTTTGTGATTTTATTAATTTGGACCCTCCGATATTCATTGGAGCAGATCCAAACGAGGACCCTCAGGTATTTATCTATAGGATGCAGAGGACTTTGAGGGTAATGAAGGCCACTGCGAATGAGTCAGTTGAGCTAGCTTCCTATAGACTTCGGGATGTTGCAATTAATGGGTACGAGTCTTGGGAGTTGTCCAGAGGTGAGGATGCCCTTCCAGTAGTATGGCAGGAGTTTACAAAGGCTTTTCTTCATCATTATTTGCCACCAGAGCTTAGACGAGCTAGAGTTGATAGGTTGTTGACCCTTCGGCAGGGTAATATGAGTGTTCGGGAGTACAACCTTCAGTTTGATTCTTTGGCTAGGTATGCTCCCACTATTGTAGCTAAGATGGAGGATCGAGTTCACCGGTTCGTGATGGGGTTGGATCCACATCTGCTTAATGACTGTATGTCGGCCTCACTTCATCCAGGCATTGATATTTCTCGTATTCAGGCATACGCTCAGGGTGTAGAGGAGTGTAAGCAGAGGGACGATCGTGAGCATGATAGGGGCCAGAGTAAGAGAGCGAGATATTCACGTCCTTTTGGTGAGTTTCGAGGTGGTCAGAGATAGCAGTACCCGAGATATCCAACCTAGCCATCGGCTAGTGCACCCCCTCAGTTTGTCGGTAGGATATTTGATCATTCCACCTATCCAGGGCCCATTTAGAGTTCCAGGGCCTCTAGTTCTCAGTATAGGGGTGAGTCAAGTTAGATGAGGCCACCTTTGCCACGATGTGCTTAGTGTGGTAAGCAACATGCCGGGCAGTGCCTCGTGGGGTTGGTGTTTGTTATACTTGTGGTTATCCAGGCCACGTTATGAGAGATTGTCCGATGAGAGGTGGTGTAGGTATAGTTTATCTAGCGGGATCTATAGCTGGTTCGTCATCATCAGTACGCCCCCTAGGCAAGGTTCACAAGCACCAACCAGTCGTGGTAGAGGCAGAAGTGGAGCATCTAGCTCGAGCAGTCCTTAGAACCGCGTTTATGCATTAGCGAGTCGACAGGATCAGGAGTAGTCACCTGATGTTATTACAGGTATATTATCAGTCTCCTCATATGATGTATATGCATTGATTGATCCAGGTTCCACTTTATCGTATGTCACTCCGTTGGTTGCTAGCAAGTTTGGGATAGAACCTGAGTTGATTAAACCTTTTGAGGTGTCTACACCTGTTAGGTATGCAGTGATAACTAGACGGGTATATAGGGATTGTATAGTAGCTGTAACGACCCGACCGGTCGTTTTAAGAAATTACACTTTGCTCGGTTGTTTGAGGGCATGAATAGCTCCGTATGATGTATTTTGACTTGTTTGAATCATCAGTTTTGACTTTCAGATTATTCGGAATCGAATTGGACGAAGGAATTTCATTGTTGATGCTTTAAATTGGGAGAGTTGACCAAGTTTGACTTTTTAGCATTTGACCTCGGATTGGAATTTTGATGGTTCCATTAGCTCCGTTGGGTAATTTTGGACTTAGGAACGCGTCTGGATTGTGATTTGGAGGTTCGTGGTTGAATTTGGCTCGAAATGGCGAAAGTTGAAATTTTGGAAAGTTTGATCGGGAGTGGACTTTTTTATATCGGGAGCAGATTCCAATTCCGGAAGTTGGATCAGGTCCGTAATATTGAATGCGACTTGTGTGCAAAATTTGAGGTCAATCGGACATGATTTGATAGGTTTCGGCATCGGTTGTGGAAGTTTGAAGTTTCAAAGTTCATTGATTTCGAGTTGAGGTGTGATTCGTCGTTTTGATGTTGTTATGTTTAATTTGAGGCCTTGAGTAGGTTCGTGTTATGTTATTGGACTTGTGGATATATTCGGACGGGGTCCCGATTGGCTCGGGTGAGTTTCAGACTAGGTTCGGATCATTTCATTGCATTTTAGAATTTTGCAGAAGCTTTTCTGGTTCTGGTATGACCGCACCTGCGAGGTGTATAGCGCAGGTGCGGAGCCGCAAAAGCGGCAGTGCCATCGCAGAAGCGAGAAAGGGAGCTGGGCGTGAGGATCGCAGGTGCGGGTTCTTGGACGCACCTACGCAACCGCAGATGCGGTTCAAGTGCGCAGAAGCACAATCGCAGGTGCAAGGTTTTATGGGGATTCGCTGGGTAGAATGTTATAAGTTTGAGGGTTGGTCATTTTTATCACATATTGAGATATGGACTTGGCAATTGAGCGATATTTTGAGCAAATTTCATCATAAGGATTGGGGTAAGTGTTCTCTACTCGGTTTTGATTACATTTCATAAATCCATCTTCGTTTTTAGCAATTGGTTGATGAATTTAAAAAGGTAAATTGGGGGTTTTGGCCTAAAGTTTCATAATATGAATTTTTGCGTTTTGAACATCGAATTGGAGTCAGAATTGAGTGAAACTAGTATGGTTGGATTCATAATTGAATGGGTTGTTGGATTTTGTAAATTTTGTCGAGTTCCGAGGTGCAGGCCCGGGTTGGGCTTTTGGCCGATTTTGGGATTTTGATTCAAGATTTTATCTTTTTCGATTGGGATTGGTTCATCTAGCATTGTTTGATCTATTTGAGTTATTTTTGGTTAGTTTCGAGCCGTTCGGAGGTCGGAACGCACGGGATGGTATTTTGGAGCATCGCTTGGCTTACTCGGTGTTGGAATTGGCTTGTTCGAGGTAAGTAACTCTTCTAATCTTAATGCTGAGGGTATGAAACCCCGAAAATACGTGTTATGTGATTGGTATTGAGGTGACGCACATGCTAGGTGATGGGCGTGTGGCGTGCACCATGTGAATTGGGACTCTGTTGCTTCCATGGCACTATATAGTGGTCCTACTTTGTTGATATCCGTGTTTTCACCATGCGATAAAGTAGCTAAGCTGTCAATCATGCTAGATTTCATGTTTAGGCATTATGCCGATACTGTTTGGACCCATAGTGGTCGTCTCTTACTGTCATCTCACTGATTTCATTGATATTTCATTCTCAGTCATATCCATGCATTCATACCATATCTCAGTCTCAGATATTATTTATTGATACATCATATCATTGTTGTCAGGCTAGTTTCATGACATTGTGAGCCCGTGAGTGAGACTGGAGAGATTGATGACTGAGTGAGGCCGAGGGCCTAAGTGAGAGTGACAGTTTAGGATCGGGCTGCACGCCGCAACATATTATATTCATTATATTTTTATATGGATCGGGTTGCATGCCGCAACGAGCTTTCGGGATATATATATTAATTATTGGACCGGGTTGCACGCCGCAACAATATTGGATTTGGTTGCACGCTGCAACAATATTGGATCGGGCTGCATGCCACAGCAATATAGCGCTTGGACTGAAGGAGTCCCTCCGGAGTCTGCACACCCCCAGTGAGCACAGTCAACTATATATATGTGGATCGGGTTGCACGCCGCAATGGGCCTTACGGTCATATATGGATTGGGCTACACGCCGCAGCAGGTATTGTACAACGCTGAGTGATTGAGTGTGCTGAGCATTGTGCATAGTGAGAGAGAATGCGAGACAGTGAGATTGAGTACTCTGAGAGTGTGAGTACATGAGCTCATCATTGAGATGCATTATTTGACATGCGTACTTGAGATACATGCATAGATATGGATTTCCTTCTGCTACCCGATTTTGGGGGACATTTATGATTTACCTGTATCTTGACATGTAGGCATAGAGAAGTACTTTCCTCATGCTATCTGAAAATGAAACATCTTACTATTTGTTGAAAGGAGTTTAGGAAAAAACCACAGTTTTCAAACTTACTCGTACTTTGGTTTTTTTTCGGTAAAAGATATGGGTTTTCACTGAGATACTTGAGAAGAAATGACTATTTTTTTTTGGAACTGTGAACGAACTGAGCCTTTTATTTCCGAGATACTCTTTTGTTATTATACTATGCTGTTATGAACTGTGGTGGAATATTGGTGTTGTACCCGCCCTTTTTGTTAGCTCGTCACTACTTTTAACCTAAGGTTAAGTTTGTTACTTATTGAGTACATGGGGTCGATTTTACTCATACTATACTTCTGCACCTTGCGTGCAGATGTTGGCTGCTGATGTTGCTGTGTTCGATGGGAGCTGGATTGAAGATGTACCTGCGTCCCGGTTGTAGCTACCTCTTGTTCGTGGTAGCCTTAGATCTATAAAACTCTGTTTATGTACTTTTCAAACAGACTATGTATTTATTTCATTTCCGCTTTGTAAACTCTATTCTTAGAAGCTCATGATTTGTACTTTTCAAACAGACTATCTTGACATCCCTATGATGTTTTTACCAGTGAATTATAATTGCGCGATTTGAGTTTGGATCAGTTATAACAGTTGACCTGACTATCACGAGGATGAATGCGAGATTTGCAGATGATTTGAGGTATTATATAGTTTGTGCTACATGAACTTACGAAGGATTTAGTTGAATTTCAGTGGACACTACGGCAGTAATAGAGTATGGGTATCATGATGTTATCGAGTGTTTTGTTCTGTGGCTTTGAGCCAAGTGGGGAGTCTGCTATCGATGAGTTGATTGCATGATTATGTGTTATATTGGTTTCGGTTCGGGGTATACTGGTGAATCAATTATGACTTGCAGAGGTCGAGATCGAGGGTGACTCAGGTAGAGGAAATTTGGGATGCGGGTTGTATTACACTCTATGGGTATATAGGAATCATAAAATAATTGAATGGTTATTCGTGAAGGGTGTAGTGTACATAGAGTAGGAATCTGCTCAGTTGCTTAGGAGTATGGGTTACTCCCTTGGGTGTTGGTGTGCTATTGGGGCACAGGTCGTTCGGTCCGTTTGGTCGGTTTAATTGAGATTTGAGTAGAGTGGATGACTCTCGAGAATGGTTCTAATGGATTCAAGATTTATATGTAGCGATTTGGAATTTTCAAGATTTGTATATGGCTAGAAACTGAGAGTTACATTTGATAGTGTCGAGACTTGTGGCATTTTTATACCATTGTGGATTATGCATTTCGGCATCAAGAAGGTGAAGGAAATGGTCTTAGGTTCACAAAAGGTCTCTTTAGAGTGGGTATCTCGGTTGTAGTGCTTTGGGGTGCTTAAGAGGGAAGTCAGCGGCTTATGGGCCTTAGGGCGTTGTGGTTTTATACTAGGGTCTCTTGTGTGGTGAAATTTTGTTAAGGATCGTGGTGTCTAGCAAGGAGAAGTATCAATTTGAAGGCAATTTGGAAGGTACTTAGAGAAATAGGACATCGTGGTAGTAGGTTGGATCAGCACAGTAATGGATATAATCAGTTCTTTGGGTACTTATGATGTGGCTAATCTCCACAGGTGTTTCGTGGCAATGCTCTTGGGTTTTGGCGACCTGTGTTGATACCTAATTTTTTCCTCATATTTTATATATATATATATATATATATATATATATATATATATATATATATATATATATATATATATACACTTTCAAAATAGTATATTTGCATTATCATTTAGTTTATAAACCTATACAAGCTTTTTTTCATAATTTTTCATAAATTTTAAAGGCTTTAAATCAATTTCTTTCTGTATTTTATTGTATAAATATCCAATAATTATCCTTCAAAATAATTTTATGATGATTTAATCATCCAAACTTATCATTTACACTAACATGTATGTTTTTAAATATTTTACTGCATTTTTTATAATTACATTTGCATTTTTAGGCTAATTGCACAATTTTGCAATAATAGCCCATATTCATGTATAATTACATTATTTATGCAAAAATGGCTTTTTATATTTTTATAATGTAAGTTATTATTTTTAATCATTTTAGTGCACAAATAATATTTTATTATTTATTAATTACTTTTATAAATTATTTATTTTATTAAATATTAGGTATTTAAAAACTAGCCTAAAATCCTACCTATTTTCGGACCAACAAAGGCCCAAAGCCTAATACATTCGCCCAAACAACCCCCATCCTAAACCAAATTAACCCAACCCCTAACCCGGTCGTGACCCATTTCTAATAACCCGACCAACTACCCTTTAATCGTGGCCGTTGATCTCTGAGATCAACGGCCCATATCAAACCCTCCCCTTTAAACTAACCAAAACCCCAACTCTAATCCCATTCTACCCCACCCGCCGCCCTAATATCCCTTATCTCTCTTCTCCCTCCAAAGAACCCTAGCCGCCGCCCCCTAAATCCTCTCATAATCCTGTCTAATATGGGATTTTATGGCTACTACTTGCCATATATGACCTCCTCCGGGTATTGGCTACTCTCATATACTGCTTGCCTAAACATGGCAAGCAGATCTCCATAATATCGAACCAAAATATGTTCAAATCATTGATATTTTTACTATTCTGTCTATGTTCATCTTTTGTTCTATTGTGAGTACGAATATTTGTGCATTTTTTGTTGATTCTTACTTACCCTAAAACTAGGGTTTACAGATCTCTTCAAATCGGACCAAAATTGGTCTGATTCTCTAATTTTGAGTATTATTTGTGTCTATATTAGTCCTATGCTACAGTTTCTGTGTATATTCTGTTGATATTTATTTTTTCTAAAAAACTAGGGTTTACCGGCTTATTCTCCTAATTTGATTTTAAATTGATTTATGTGTTCTTCTTTCCTTTTATGGTCTGATTGTTTGTATTTTCTTACTTATGTGCTGATTTTTACCACTATATAAACCCATTCCCTTTCCCCTTTTTGGACAGACGAAAGTCACTAAAAAACTCTCACTAATAATTGAGGTATCTACTCTGTATTTGTTTACTATTCTGTTCTCTTTGGCTCTTGGCCGGCTGAAAGCCAAGGTCACTAAAAAACTCCCGAACACTCATATTACCCATTCCTTTTATGGTCTGATTGTTCTTTTCTTGTTTATTGAACAATCACTGGTTACTTTCTAAACCCTCGCAATGTTTATTCTCTTATGTTAGCATGTTCTTTGAAATTGCACGATTAAATGTATTCCCTTGACTCTCTTTATGTGTGATTCTGCCTATAATTGCTAGTCTAATAATGTCTTTGCACCTAACTTAGTTAATTTAGACAGAATAAAACGTGCTTAGTTTAGTATTGTTGATAATTAAAATGTTCTGTTTTGACTATATGGTCTAATCCATGTTTCTCTGCCTAATTCTGAACTTCTAATGGCCAATTGATGTTATTAACCTGCCCCCATTTTGTTTAAGACCTTACTCCGAATGTTGTATGCTCCTATGACTATTGTTGCCACTATATGTGTTCTTGCCGTGACCAATTTGTACCCCTAATGACTTGTGAACTTTTAAAACTAATCTCCTTTGATTAATACCCTCTATGATACCTGATCTTGTTTGTATTATTCTGTCTAAACCTAAGTTAGTATAATCTGATCCATTAAGTCATAAGCTGATTGCATTACTTGGTTTTACTAGCCTAATGCCCTTGCTTGTTAACTTTGCAATCCTAAAATCTTTGAATCTTAGCACATGTGACCCTGCCTAGTGTGTTAATTTGATTTTGGAGTTTATTATGTGATTATCCTATAGTGTTTGCAAATGCTTTTCCAAACTTATTATCTTTATCACTTGTTTCTAATTCTGGGGATGGCTGAAAGCTAAAGCCCTTCCCCCTAAGTCTCCTCTATCAACCTCCCTAGTGCGAGCACTGCCCTGGGTTCTTGAAGCCCTTGGGAACTCTGACATACTAGGGTCCAGGTTCTTTGCCACTTTTCCTAATTGCTCAACTTTTCCCCCTTTTTACCTACTGGATAAAACAGTTGGTTTGTGTAAATGGTTGTTCACTTGGGACTTTTGATCAAGTTATGGCCACTGGTTGTTCACCATAGGGTCATGTTAGTTTTATGCTATACAAATCTGCACTTTTAGAAATCATGCCTATAGGGTTTTAATTGATTAATGTGCTATTGTTATAATTGCTCAATTAGGAAACATGCCTATAGGAGCTAAAACCAGTTTCAATCGCTAATCGTAGAAATCATGCCTATAGGGTAATCCTACTCGCTTTTAAGTGTGAAACTAAACTTTTAACACTGTTTCATTGCCGCTATTAGAAAGCATGCCTATAGGATCAAACTGGGTAATTATAACTATTTTCAATAGTTATCACTGCCAACTACTACGCAAATCATCTAGAAATCATGTCTTTCAACAATCAGCTCGCAATGCCAGATTCCCTAAAATGTATAGTATTTTAGAAATCACGTCTATAAAGGTAGCATCTTGCATCTGAAACTGCCTGCATGTTCGAATCCCAAGGTCACATAGAAACCATGTCTATAGGGCCTAATGTCTTTAATTTACCTCAATCCTAAAATTGTCTAACGTTTAATGTGGAGGCTAACTTGAGCCCTTAATTGCTTTTACATGAAGTCCAACTTATTTTGTATGTCGCCTAGTTTTATCATTTTTGAGAAGCCTAAGCTAAGTCTAGAAACCATCCAAAATAGAGGTCCAAATGCCTCCTGGGCAATAGGCATGGGACGGGTAGTGCACGCATAGGGCACGGTTTAGAATCAACTAGTGCACTTTAGGTAAAAACTTAAAGATAGTAATTGGGTAGCAGGAGATGATAGTCTGTGCCCACTGAATAATACGAGTAACACCCCACCTCGAGGGAGTTACGAAGTATTATTTATGTTGCACGGGGTGATCCTTTAGGCTAAAAAACTTAGGACCCCCCATCTTGTCTTTAAACCAATTATCTGTGTTTACTCAAGGACTTTTCTAATAATGATATTTTTCAAACTTCTTGTTTTTCTCTCTGACTATTTGACTAATTCATTTAATTCAAGTTCGGCCGGGACCCACAGTTGTGGACCTCGAAGAGTGCCTAACACCTTCTCTTCAAGGTAATTTGAGCCCTTACTTGATCTTTGGTGACGCAAACTGGTTAAACCAGAGTTATTTGCAAATAGGTGCCCTAACGCACCTCAAACCCATTAGGTGGCGACTCTATCTTTCAACACCCTTCCTTTAAAAGAGTTGTCACGTGTCGAAATCTGATTTCGCGAGAAAGAGGGGCGCGACAGCATGACTACTCTGCTGGGGATATTTTAGGCTCTTACCATAGCGAACTTGGTCTATATGAATTAGTCTTCTTTGATGAATGTGTTTCCTTGTTCTTTATCGTTACATGAACATCCCGCTTCCATTTCCCCTTTTTATGGCTACATGCACACCCTTTCCCCTATTTCCCTCTATTTTGAATTTGTATTAATATGCAAATCTTTGCTTAATTTGGTTACAATGTGCGTTTTCCTTTATCTTCTAGTCATGTTCACTTGCTCCGAATCATTTTTAAATTTGCTACATCATGTCTCTCCCTACCCCTACCCCCTTGCTTGCTTTATTGCAATTCTTTCACATTGCGCGAATTCACTTCTTCCTTGTTTTCCTTTCTTTTTATGTCTTTACGCTCCATTTAATACTGTGTTTATTGTCTTCATCATGCAAAATACTTGACAACGTGTTGTTTTATCTTTACATAAAGCTTGCTTCACATCATATTCCACTCGTGCGTAATTAACACCATAGCGACGCTTGATGAGTGTCTACGCTCTTCCTAAATCACCCTTTTAAATTTGGAAAGGCTTATTTGCGGTAAAACTAGTCGATAAGCGGTGCAATCGACGGTTTCGTGTCTTCCCCTCTTAAGTTATCCACTTGAGGGTACCGGTCTAGACTCTTCTAGAAACCCCCACTCTAATATTAACTATGCATGCATCATGTCTAAACCTAGTATGGGTTGGAACGTTGTCTGCGTAATAACTCTCTAAGGCAAGCCTTGTCCAAAGCCCGCCAGGATTTCCTTAAATCCCAATGGGTACAATCATGATATGTGCATTATTTGGAGAAAACGTGTCGATATGCTAATCATTAATGTGTAAATAGTTGAATCCGGAGGGGGAAAGGGCTAACTTTATTTGTTTTGCAAAAATTAGGCACGAAGTCCCCAAGTTCGGCATGGTTCAAAGTATCCCACCTTTGTTGCTAGATTGGTGGGGAAATCTCTCGCCAAGTGACAAAAACCATGTGAAAAGAGTTCTCGGTAATTTACCTTCTTTGTTAGATATTCAGCCGAACAATGTGTTAGTTGAGGCTGCCACCATGTTCTGGGATGAGAAGAGGGTCGTCTTCCGTTTTGGTGATATAGAAATGACTCCCCTTCTAGAGTAAATAAGAGACTTTGCTGGGCTCCCATGGGATAGCCCTGACTTGTTGGTACCGGAAAACTGTACTTCTCGAGGTTTCCTAAAAATGATGGGTTTGAGGAAAAATGATGAGTTAGTCTGTCCGAAGAAATCTTACATACCATTCGACTTCCTTTACGAGTGTTATGGTCACAACAATTCATATCGTCTTACCATGATGAATTTGCCATCGCTTTTTTGGGTTGGACTCATCGCCGGGTTTTTGTATTCATTGTCTATTTTCTGGGGATGCTGATATTCCCGATACCAGGAGAAAGGATCCACACTCGCCTAGCTATGGTCACTAAGACCCTAATGGAAGGAATTGAGGGGCAAACTTACACTATTGTCCCAATGATCGTGGCTGAGATGTACCGAGCCTTAGATCGTTGCAAAAAGGGATATAGGCATTTCGAGGTTGCAATATGTTGCTGCAAATATGGTTGTTGGAACACCTTCAGAGAGGACAATATCGTCAAGAATTTCCGCGACGACCATGAAATGACCACATAGCTTATCACCATCCGAAGAGAATGACTTTTATCCCAGATAGGTTTGCACAACCGGGAAATGCTGTGAGCTGGATATATTTCTTTAGCAATTTGACTGATAACAAGGTACATTGGATGTTCGAGTGGTTCCCTAGCAGTGAATTCATCATCAGGTTGAGAGATGTTCCTCATCTAGTGCTAATCGGATTAAGGGGAATCTATCATTATGCTCCTATCAGAGTCATGAGGCAAGTTGGGAGAAAACAGGTTATACCACGAGTTTCCAAAATGGTTCATTACAAAGCAGACTTCCAAGGGAATGCCATTCCATTCAAGTTCGAGGCACATCACATGTGGCATCAAAAGATTATTGTGGAGAAAGATACTATCGAGCCATGCAGGTATCATGCCGGCCATGTGTACTTCTACCCATCATGGTTGGTCGATGACATAGTAGGAGAGGTCAAGCCAGGGGTTGATTTGAGAAATAGGGTCATAGATGACGCTGCTGAAGCACAAGTCAAATACAGGAGGTTGCGCAAAAGAGTCTTTGAATTTGAGGCCAGGCATTTGGAACAACATAAAGTGGACATGGAAGCAATCAATGAATGGAGGGGAATTGCTAATAAATCAACAGAAAAGTTGTAGTATTTGGAGCAGGGCTTGATGGAACTTGAGGGAAAGATGAGGAAAAGGGTCTTGGATTGTCAGAATGCAGAGGGCAATGAAGGAGAACATCTAGCAAAGGCGTATCTGCTGTTGGACATGTGCGACCTGGGAATCTGATTGACGGGGCTAAGAAGGCCAAGCTTGGAGAAGGTCCCTCTGGAACGAGTAAATTAGGAATGATGTTTTCTAGATTGGTTTTAGAATTTGATTGTAATAAGACAAATGCCACTAGTGACTATTTATAATTATTGTTGTTTTAGTAGAGATTTGGTCTATTTATCATATTAATGAAATGACGCAGTTTCGGCATTGAATTTTCTCCAAAGCTATATGTCGCTAGGCCTACCTAGGGCACGATGAGGTCCCCAAATAAGGACGCGAATTTATAATTCCTCAATACGAGTTTAAATATCGTAAATATCTTTTTAATACTCCTTAGTGACTTGTTTACCTTTTGTTTTTCTTCTTTTCTTTGTTTATTCCCATTTCCTAAGGTTGGTTCGTGCATACTGGCATCATTATCATATCATACCAGATCTAGAGGTCCTCTACCTCCTCCTCTTCCAAGTGATCCCAAGAACAAAGGAAAAGCTAAGATAGACGATATGAGTGGTATCAGGAAAGACAACATTGCTGAGGATGTCGAAACTTCAGATGGTCGAAGTACTCCGGTGCAGAATGACTTGGTTTTACGGTTAGAGCAAAAGATACTGGAGTTACAAGGGCAACTTGAGCAGGTCCGTAACTTGGCAAACATTTCCCTTACCCTGAATGTTCCCAACATCAACCAACAAAATGCCCAAAACCCAACACCTCCTCAAAACACATAAAACCAGCACCCGCAAAATCCTCCCACACCTCCTCAATACGCCATGCCTCCCCAAAATCCTAATCCTCCACCAGTACCAACTCCTCCATAGCATCATTATCATCCGACCCAGTACCCATAAACTACCACCTACCACACTTCTCAAAATACACCACAACCTACTCCTGATCCCCAAAACTCAACCAATGATCACCACTACACCCAAATCCCTGGAGTCCACCAAAGTAACCCCATATACGTGGAAACCTTACCCCACACTTCACAACAAACCCCGTATACACCGAAATCCGCCGAGAAGGACTTGCTCATCAAGAACATGGCGGAAGAACTTAAGAAGCTTACAAGTCGAGTTCAAGGTGTTGAAGGTGATAAAGGCATCGAAGGCTTGAACTATAAGGATCTGTGTATTCAACCGGACGTAGAAATGCCAGAGGGTTACAAACCTCCTAAGTTTGAAATCTTCGACGGAACAGGTGACCCAAAGGTACATCTGAGGACGTATTGTGACAAGCTCGTAAGGGTTGGTAAAGATGAAAGAATCTGCATGAAGTTGTTCATGAGGAGCCTCACCGGAGACACCCTATCCTGGTACATCAGTCAAAATCCAAAGAAGTGGATTAATTGGGTAAGCATGGCATCAGATTTTATAGATCGGTTCAGATTCAATACAGAGAATGCACCAGACGTCTTCTATATCCAGAATCTTAAGAAGAAGCCAACAGAAACTTTCCGTGAGTATGCTACTCGGTGGAGATCAGAAGTTGCATCACTGAAAGAAGAGCAAATGAACAAGTTCTTTTTCCGAGCTCATGATCCACAATATTATGAGAGGCTGATGGTTATCGCAAACCATAAATTTTCTGACATCATCAAATTGGGAGAAAGAATAGAAGAAGGAATTAAAAGCGGGATGGTAACAAATTTCGAGGCACTACAGGCTACGAACAAAGCCTTGCAGTCAGGGGGTATATCTAAAAAGAAGGAAGTAGGGGCTGTGATGGTAGCCCAAGGTACGAAGTCTCCTCTCACATACCAAACACCTCCACCCACATATCAGCCTTCACCTCCTAGATATCAACAACTCGCCACCCCTTACCATTCTTACAACACTCAGCCAGCATATTACCACTTACCACCAGCCCGCCAAAATTACCAAAAACCTAGGCCAAATTTCGACCGTAGACCGCCCAGACAATATATTCCTATCGCCGAACCCATCGACCAGGTTGTATGAGAGATTGAAAGCTGTCGGTTATGTCACTCCCATTCCCCTTGTCGCCATGGAAAATTCCTCTCAGTGGGTCAATCCAAATAAGACATGTCTCTACCATTCGGGCATGAAGGGTTACACTATTAATGAATGTCGCACTCTGAAGGACAAGATCCAGACACTGATTGATACCAAGGTTATACAGGCAAAGGAGGCTGCACCTAATGTCCGTAACAATTCCCTCCCGGATCATAGGGGCGGGGGGTAAATATGATAGAAATTGATGAAGAATGGGATCCGAAAGGGTCAATTGGGCTCATTCGAGAAGGGGACGATCCTAAAAAACCTATAGTCACTCTCACACCTATTGTGGTACAAATACAGTCGCCAATTAAAGTTGAGGTAGCCGCACCAACTCCATTTGAGGTTGAAGTAACAATGCCTTCAGCCGCACCAGCTCCGTTCGAAGTAGAAGTGACCACACCATTCACCAAGACGGTAGCACCTACACCGTCCGTTAATTCCAATGATATACCCTAGGACTACGCTGCATAAGCGAGAAGAAAAGGAAAGGGGGAAATGGAAGAAATTGGTGCAGCACAAGGTATGACCAGAACAAGGTATGACAAGAAATTGGTGCAGCACAAGGAAAGCAAAGAAGCATCTTCCAAACAACCTATCATTGAAACCGGCCCGGATGATCTTTGGAGAAAGGTACAAGCGAGAGAGTATTCTGTGGTTGATCATCTGAACAAAACCCCTGCTCAGATATCCATTCTATCACTGTTGCAGAATTCTGAAGCACATAGGAACGCATTGATGAAAGTGTTGAATAAGGCTTATGTACCAAAAACATTACCAGTGGAGAGATGGACAACATGGTAGGACAAGTATTGGAAAGCCATAAGATCACTTTCCACGAAGATGAACTGCTGCCGGAAGGATTGAGTCACAACAGGGCACTGCATATCACAGTGTAGTGCGAAGACAAATTCATTGCCAAGGTCTTGATAGATGGGGGTTCAAGTCTCAACATCTGCCCGTTGACTACTTTGAAGAGGTTAGGTAAAGGTTTGCATGAGATACGAGCAGGAACTATGAACATAAAAGCATTCGATGGGTCTCAAAGGGCCACAATCGGAGAAACCAACCTCTGCTTACAAATGGGTCCAACTTGGTTTGATGTTGAATTCTAAGTGCTCGACATATCCTCCTCATACAATCTGCTATTGGGACGACCTTGGATACACGCCGATGGGGCTGTAGCGTCTACTCTGTATCAGGCTGTGAAGTTCGAATGGAATCATCAGGAGGTGATCATTCATGGAGACGGGAGTAACCCTATTTACACCAACCAGACTGTCCCGGTTGTGGAGAATAGAAGGAAGTTAGGGGGAGAGACTTATCATCGCATTGAGCGTGTTAACACGATCGAGAAGGATGAATGGTGGAGTAGAAAAATAGAAAGCATATTGGCATGGATAGGGTATGAACCCGACAGAGGTCTTGGCAAGAATCTCCAAGGGATCACCAAACCAATACAATTAAAATGTCATGGCACGACCTTTGGACTGGGATATCAGTACACTGGGCACGAGTATCAGAATTGGTCGCCACCATGGTGTGGTACTTATTACCCTCTTGAGTAACCAATACCACATTTGAGCCAATCCTTCCATCAGGACGATATGATGTGGGGATCTGAAGAAGATGAAATTCTAGCTGGTTTAAGGAATCTGTTCTTGGAAGATGAAGATATGGACTGCAGCGTAATAGTTGAGGAGGAGGAGGAGGAAGGCCTCGTTATCCAGACAATAGAGAAGGGAGTTGTTCTCAGGAACTGGACTGCCACACCATCAAGGGCCCGCCGAGTTCCGGGGTAGCCTGGCTGCTAACATCACTTACCTTGAAAATAATTTTTATGAGCATTTTTAAAACATTTTTTTTAGTATTTTGTCATCTTGGTTTCTATGTGACCTTGGGATTCGAACATGCAGGCAGTTTCAGATGCAAGATGCTACCTTTATAGACGTGATTTCTGAACAACTATACATTTTAGGGAATCTGGTATGGCGAACTGATTGTTGAAATTACAGATTACAAATGGTTAAACCTATAGACATGATTTCTAGATGATTTGCGCAGTAGTTGGCAGTGATAACTATTGAAAATACTTCGAATTACCCATTTTGATCCTATAGGCATGCTTTCTAATAGCAGCAACGAAACAATGTTGAAAGTTCAGTTTCACACTTAAAAGCGAGTGGGATTAACCTATAGGCATGATTTCTACGACTAGTGATTGAAACTGGTTATAGCTCCTATAGGCATGTTTCCTAAGTGAGCAATTATAACAACAACACATTAATCAATTAAAACCTTATAGGCATGATTTCTAAAAGTGCAGATTTGTAGAGCATAAAGCTTACATGACCCTATGGTCATAGACTGAAATATTGATCACTTTATTCCCTATAGGCATGATATCTAGCAAGACATATAGAAGAAGAATACATTAAACGAATGAAACACTTAGGTCCTATAGGCAGGTTATCTAACAACACATAGGAGCAGAACATGTTTGAGCAAATTAACCCCTATAGGCAGGATTTCTACCCGTTCATGCAAAGTGAGAATAAACCCATTTTTCCCAATTTTACTAACACCCCAATTGTTATTACAATATTATTATAGGCCCAATGAGTGAAATAAATTACAGAATTATAGAATAGCTATAGTGGGCCTAAGGCAAGCCCAATGCATACCCAGCATGGCTAGGCCTTCAATACCATATCCATATAGTTTCACAACAGCCCAAAAAAATAACCTTCGTTTACACAAAATGGCCCACATCCAGTAGCTATACTTGATCAAAAGCCCCAGGTGAACAACCATTTACACAAACCAACTGGTTTATCCAGTAGGTAAAAAGGGGGCAAAGTTGAGCAATTAGGAAAAGTGGCAAAGAACCTGGACCCTAGTGTGTCAGAGTTCCTAAGGGCTTCAATAACCCAGGGCAGTGCTCACACTAGGGAGGTTGATAGAGGAGACTTAGGGGGGAGGGCTTTGGCTTTCAGCTAGCCCCAGAATTAGAAACAAATGATATAGATAATAAGTTTGGAAAAGCATTTGCAAACACTATAGGATAATCACATAATGAACTCCAAAAGAAAATTAACACACTGGGCAGGGTGACATGTGCTAAGAGACACAGATCTTAGGATTGCAAAATTAACAGGCAAGGGCATTAGGCTAGTAAAACCAAGTAATGCAACCAGTTTATGACTTAATGGATCAGATTATACTAACTCAGGTTTAGACAGTATAACACAAACAAGATCAGGTATCATAGAGGGTATTAATCAAAAGAGATTAGTTTTAAAAGATCACAAGTCATTAGGGGTACAGATTGGTCATGGCAAGAACACAAGTGGCATTAATAGTCATAGGAGCATACAACATTCAGAGTAAGGTCTTAAACAAAATGGGGGCAGGTTAATAACATCAATTGGCCATTAGAAGTTCAGAATTAGGTAGAGAAACATGGATTAGACCATATAGTCAAAACAAAACATTTGAATTATCAACAATACTAAACTAAGCATGCTTCATTCTGTCTAAATTAACTAAGTTAGGTGCAAAGACATTATTAGGCTAGCAATTATAGGCAGAATCACACATAAAGAGAGTCAAGGGAATACATTAAGTCGTGCAGTTTCAAAGAACATGCTAACATAAGAGAATAAACATTGTGAGAGTTTAGAAACTAACCAGTGATTGTTCAATAAACAAGAAAAGAACAGTAGTAAGGACCTAGAGTCTCAAACGTGTCAAGTTTCCAAGGGTTTCAAGAACCAGGGCAGTGCTCACACCCAAGAGATGGTTAGAAATGTAGAAATCCAGTGGCCTTGGCTTTCAGCCGGCAAAGAGCCAAACAGAACAGAATAGTAAACAAATACACAGTAGAAACCTCAATTTTTAGTGAGAGTTTTGTAGTGACTTTCGTCTGTCCAAAAAGGAGAAAGGGAATAGGTTTATATAGTGGTAAAAATCAGCACATAAGTAAGAAAATACAAACAATCAGACCAAAAAAGAAAAGAAGAACACGTAAATCAATTTAAAATTAAATTAGGAGAATAAGCCGGTAAACCCTAGTTTTTTAGGAAAAATAAATATCAACGGAATATACACAGAAACGGTAGCATAGGACGAATATAGACACAAATAATACTCAAAATCAGAGAATCAAACCAATTTTGGTTCGATTTGAAGAGATCTGTAAACCCTAGTTTTAGGGAATGTAAGAATCAACAAAAAAATGCATATATATTCGTACTCACAATAGAACAAAGGATGAACATAGACAGAATAGCAGAAAGATCAGTGATTTGAACCTATTTTGGTTCGATCTTGTGGAGATCTGCTTACCATGTTTAGGCAAGCGGTATAGGAGAGTAACCAATACCCGGAGGAGGTCATATATGGCAAGTAGTAGCCATAGAATCCCATATTAGACGAGATTATGAGAGGATTTAGGGGGCTAGGGTTCTTTGGAGGGGGAAGGGAGATGAGGGATATTATGGCGGCGGACGGGAGAGAATGGGATTAGGGTTGGGGTTTGGGTTAGTTTAAAGGGGTGGGTTTGATATGGGCCGTTGATCTCAGAGATCAACGACCACGATTAAAGGGTAGTTGGGTTGGGTTATTAGAAACGGGTCACGACCAGGTTAGGGGTTGGGTTAATTTGGTTTGGGATGGGGGTTGTTTGGGCTAGTGTATTAGGCTTTGGGCCTTTGTTGGTCCGAAAATAGGTAGGATTTTAGGCTAGTTTTTAAATACCCAATATTTAATAAAAACATAATTTATAAAAGTAATTAATAAATAACAAAATATTATTTGTGCACTAAAATGATTAAAAATAATAACTTACATTATAAAAATATAAAATGTTTTTTTTTGAATAAATAATGTAATTATACATGAATATGAGCTATTATTGCAAAAATATGCAATTAGCCTAAAAATGCAAATGTAATTATAAAAAGTGAAGTAAAATATTTTAAAACGTACATGGTGTAAATGATAAGTTTGGATGATTAAATCATCATAAAAATAATTTTAAGGATAATTATTGGATATTTATACAATAAAATACAAAAAGAAATTGATTTAAAGCCTTTAAAGATTATGGAAAATTATGAAAAAAAGCTTGTATAGGTTTATAAACTAAATGATAATGCAAATATACTATTTTGAAAGTATATATATATATATATATATATATATATATATATATATATATATATATATATATATATATATATATATATATATATAATATGAGAGAAATATTGGGTATCAACAGCTGCCCCTCTTTACCTGGGAATGATGAAAGAGTTGTTGGGTAAAGAAATGATGACCTATTTTGACCAAATGGGGTGATTTGAAAAATGGAGGCCGAACTCCAGTTTCTGAGTTTCCTACATATCCCTAATTTTATGGGAATCGGGTCATGTGTAGTTCTGGATCCAGCGGTGAACTGAACCGATGTAGTTGTTCTAGGAATGGACAGGTTCTTCAAGATAGGACAACATCGGAGTTGTGAATGAATGTACCTTGGAACGGTTATGGGTATTTGAACAGTTATCAGATGGGAATGGGTAATGGACGGTGGTTGGTTACGTTTGAAATAATTGCAGGATATGAACGTTGAACGAAAACCGGAGCGAAAATTGCTCCCGTTAGGAGAACAGTTACTTCCTGGATTACCCGCAAAACTTAAAACACAATGCATGCAAGTATATATGGATTATTGCGAGAATTTAAACATGATGCAAATTCCCTTTGGACAATGAAAGTTATCTTTGGACGATGGGGATGGTGTCCTTAAACCATGATGTCCTGGGCCATGAATTGCGTGATAGGAGATTCGCAGGCCATGAAATGATATTCTCGGGCCATGAAAATGGTGCCTCTGAACTATGACACCTTTGAATAATGATGTGCAATATTAAGAGATCCTCAGGCCATGGCATGGTGTCTTCCGGCTATGAGGATGATGTCTTCGGACTATGACGCCTTTGGATAGAATGGCGATGTTTCAGCCCATGAGATGCAAAGACATGATGTTTGGTCATGCAAAGCGAAACAAGATAGAGCTTAGTCTTGTGTAAGATCGGGGGCAGAGCTTAGCCCCGAGGTGGAGAATAGTGCTAGATTTCAAGTAGCATAGCATTTGGGGTTACACAAGGAAAGGCAGAGCTTAGCCTTATGCGACTAGGGAGGCAATTCTTAGCCTCATGCGAAGTGGGAGATGATGATTAGTCTCATGCAATTGAGGAGGCAGGGCTTAGCCTCATGCAGGATGGGAGACAATGCTTAGTCTCGTCCAAGGAAAGGCAGTGCTTAGCCTTGTGCAAGATGGAGGCAGGGCTTAGCCTCATGCAAAATGGAGACAATGCTTAGTCTCATGTAGGGGAAGGCAATGCTTAGCCTTATGTAATTGAGGAGGCAGAGCTTAGCTTAGTCTCATGCAGGGGAAGGCAGTGCTTAGCCTTATGCAATTGAGGAGGCAGGGCTTAGCCTCATGCAAAATAGAGGCAATGCTTAGTCTCATGCAGGGGAAGACAGTGCTTAGCCTTATGCAATTGAGGAGGCAGGGCTTAATCTCATGCAAAGGTGGAGACAATGCTTAGTCTCATGCAGTGGAAGGTAGTGCTTAGCCTTATGCAATTAAGGAAGCAGGGCTTAGCCTCATGCAAAATAGAGACAATGCTTAGTCTCATGCAGGGAAAGGCAGTGCTTAGCCTTATGCAATTAAGGAGGTGGGGCTTAGCCTCATGCAAGTTGGAGACAATGCTTAGTCTCATGCAATGAACAGATAATAAGTAATAACAGAGTATTTCTTAGCTGGAAATGTGTTTGCGCTTGGCAGCTTTATCGTTATGAAGATAGTGATTTTGAGGTGTGCCCGAATTTGAGAATATTTCTTGTTCCTGCATCCAAAGGACAATCTTGAGTTTTACGGGGGAAGGTTGGTTCGTGCCTCTGCCTGCCTGCTTTTCTTTGCTCTGTATCGAAGTCCTGCTTGAGTTACCACGGGTAGTATCTGGCTGTTTCATAAAAATAATGTTTTCAAAAATATGCGTGCATATGATGAATGTAGTTATTTAAAATATATTAGTATGCATTATCGGATAAATTAGATGAACCAATGACTGTGACACTTTAGAGACATTGTGAGTTCCTTAGAATTTTGAGGGTCCTCCTCAAAATTCTACCCCAGTTTACTTAGGCGATTCTCTGATCGTTCTGCATTTGATGACGTTGGCTGGACTTGCTCCGGAAGTTTGAGGGTCTTCCTCAAAATTCTGCCCCAGTTTCTGATTATGGGGAAAATGAAAATTTTATTGAATTGTGACCGAACCCACAGGGCTGCCTACGTATTCCCTCTTAAATGGGAATCAGGTCGAGCGTAGTTCAATTACATCATATGAAGAAATGCAAACATTCTAAACATAATATCTTTTGACTGCGTCTAAATTGATAGGCTTTGGCCAAACCTCTTCGTCCATTTCTGTGAGTATGAGCGCTCCTCTTTTTAGTACTCTGTGAACCATGTAGGGCCCTTGCCAATTGGGCAAAAATTTCCCTTTGGCTTCATCTTGATGCGGGAAGATCCACTTCAGTACCAGCTGCCCTGGTGCGAATTGTCTAAGTTTGACCCTTTTGTTGAAAGCTCTGGACATCCTATTCTGATAGAGTTGACCATGACACACTGCATTCATTCTTTTCCCGTCAATGAGAGCTAATTGTTCATAGCGGCTTCTTATCCATTCTACATCATTGAGTTCAGCTTCTTGTATAATTCTTACAGAAGGAATTTCAACATCGGCAGGAATGACATCTTCGGTACCGTAGACCAGCAAATAGGGAGTTGCCCTGGTTGATATGCGGACTGTGGTACGGTTCCCCAATAAGGCAAATGGTAACTTCTCGTACCATTGCTTGTGGTTATCTACCATCTTCCTTAGTATTTTCTTGATATTCTTGTTTGCAGCCTCCACGGCTCCATTCATTTGAGGTCTGTATGCTGTGGAATTCTTGTGCTTGATTTTGAAGGTCTCGCACATAGCTTTCATTAGGTCACTGTTGAGATTGGTGGTGTTGTCGGTAATGATGGACTCTGGAACCCTGAATTGGCAAACAATACGATCTCTGACAAACTCTACGACGACTTTCTTGGTTACAGCTTTGTCGGATGCAGCTTCGACCCATTTTGTGAAGTAGTCTATGGTCACTAAAATGAACCTGTGCCTGTTTGAAGCGGCAGGCTCGATTGGTCCAATGATGTATATTCCCCAAGCGGCAAACGACCAAGGTGCACTCGTTGCATTGAGTTCATTTGGTGGCACTCGTATCATATATGCGTGTATTTGGCACTGATGATATTTCTGGACATACCTGATGCAGTCCGTTTCCATAGTCATCCAAAAATAACCTGCCCTTAGTATCTTCTTAACTAAAATGAAACTATTCATGTGTGGTCTGCAAGTTCCAGAGTGTATCTCTTCAAGCAGTTTGGAAGCTTCCTTGGCATCAATACACCGTAATAACCCTAGGTCTGGAGTCCTTCTGTACAGAATTTCTCCACTTTGGAAGAAATGGTTGGACAATCTTCGGAGCGTGCATTTTTTAGTATGATTTGCATGCTCCGGGTACTCTCCTTTTGCCAAGTACTCCTTGATATAATAGATTAGTCTGCTTCTTCTTCAACATGAGCACAGTAAGCTGGCTGATTATGACTCCTTACCGGAATGGGGTCGATGAAATTCTTGTCCGGATGATGTATCATGGAGGACAAAGTGGCCAATGCGTCTGCGAACTCATTCTGGATTCTCAGGACATGTCTAAACTCTATCTTCGTGAACCTCTTCATCATCTCTTGCACATGATATAGATATGGTAATATCTTGGTATTCTTTGTAGCCCATTCTCCCTGCACCTGATGTACCAGAAGATCTGAATCACCAATTACCAGTAATTCCTGGATATTCATGTCAACGGCCAAATTGAGCCCCAATATGCAAGCCTCATATTCTGCCATATTATTGGTGCACGAAAATTTGAGTTTCGCGGATACCGGATAATGTTGACCTATTTCTAACACAAAAGCGGCTCCAATACCCACTCCTTTGAAGTTTGTGGCTCCATTGAAAAACATTCTCCATCCGTCGTAGGCTTCGGCGATATATTCTCCTACGAATGATACTTCTTCATCAGGAAAATACGTTTTTAGTGATTCGTATTCTCCTCCTATAGGATTTTCCGCAAGATTATCCGCTAATGCTTGTCCCTTAACCGCCTTCTAAGTCACATAGACTATGTCGAATTCACTCAACAATATCTGCCATTTTGCCAACTTCCCTGTAGGCATGGGTTTCTGGAAGATGTACTTCAGAGGATCCATCCTTGATATGAGATATGTGGTATAGGCACAGAAGTAGTGCCTCAGTTTTTGGGCTATCCAGGTCAAAGCACAGCAGGTGCGTTCCAGTAAAGAATACCATGCTTCGTAGGGTGTGAACTTCTTACTCAGATAGTATATGGCCTGTTTTTTCCTTCCCGTCTCATCATGTTGTCCCAAGACACAACCAAAAGCCCCATCTAATACAGAGAGACAGAGTAGCAGTGGTCTACCAGGTTCTGGCGGGACCAGGACTGGCGGTGTGGACAAATATTCTTTGATTCTGTCAAAAGATTTCTGGCAGTCTTCAGTCCAATTGGTTGCGACATACTTCTTTAACGTTTTGAAAATCGGCTCACAAATCACGGTTGATTGTGCTATGAAGCGGCTGATGTAATTAAGACATCCCAAGAAGCTCATCACGTCTTTCTTGTTCTTTGGAGGTGGCAAATCCTGGATAGCCTTGACCTTTTGATGGGTCTAGCTCAATTCCTCGGCGACTGACGATGAATCCTAACAGCTTTCCTGCTGGGACCCCGAAGGCACATTTTGCGGGATTCAATTTCAAATTGTACCTCCGAAGCCGATCAAAGAATTTCCTCAAATCTGCTATGTGCTCTGTACTTTTCTTGGATTTGATGATGATGTCATCCACATATACCTCTATCTCTTTGTGTATCATGTCGAGGAAAATAGTTGTCATGGCCCTCATATAAGTGGCCCCAGCATTCTTCAGACCAAATGTCATCATTTTATAGCAGTACACCCCCCACGGTGTAATAAAAGCTATCTTTTCGGCATCCTCTTCATTCATCCAGATCTGATAATATCCCGCGAAGCAATCCACAAAGGATTGGAGTTCATGCTTGGTGCAGTTGTCGATCAGTATGTGTATGTTGGATAACGGGAAATCATCTTTGGGACTTGCTCTGTTTAGGTCCCGATAATTGACGCATACTCTGACTTTCCCATCCTTATTCAAAACTGGCACGATGTTAGCCAACCAAGTTGGATATTCAACCACTCTGAGAACCTTAGCTTTGATCTGCTTGGTGACATCTTCTTTGATTTTAAGACTCATATCTGGCTTGAACTTTCTGAGCTTCTTCTTTACTGGCGGACATATTGGGTTGGTAGGTAGTTTATGAGCCACTATGGACGTGCTCAAACCAGTCATATCATCATAAGACCATGCGAAAATGTCTTCATATTCTTTCAGGAAATGGGTGCATTCTTCTTTCTCTGATGGTGACAGGTGAATGCTTATGCGAGTTTCTTTGACTGTTTCGCAATCTCCCAAGTTGACTATCTCAGTTTCATCCAGGTTGGACTTAGGCTTGTTCTCAAAATCTTCAACTTCTCTAACAATTTCCTTAGGTATTATATCCTCTTCTTCTATTTCTTTCGAGTCATTGTCCTTATGTTGCGTTGTCTCATTACATGTCACAGTTGTTGGTTCATCACGATAAGAAATAGTAATGCTGTAGGGAGAAAACATATAATAATAAAATAGCAGACCATTGATAAGTACCAAAATGTCAAAACACAAGTGATTTTTAATGATTCAAACAATTGTTTCAAAGCATCTCTATGCCTGTATGTCATGTGTGCATGCCAATGCAATGCAACTCAATGATAAAAATCATAAACAGCCCCTCGGGCAGAACATCAATCATATACAGCCCCTCGGGTAAACCTCACAGTCACTCGTGCCACTCGGGCATACCTCACAATCACTCTTGCCACTCGGGCATACCTCACAATCACTCATGCCTCCCAGTCACTCATCACTCGGGACTCAGCACTCGGCACTCGCACTCAGTAGGTACCTGCGCTCACTGGGGGTGTGTACAGACTTCGGAGGGGATCCTTCATCCCAAGCGCTATAATCTGCACGGACAACTCACGTGCGATAATAATAAAGTATGCTGCAGGCAGGCAGCCCCGATCCACACTCATCCTCACAATTCAGGCCCTAGGCCTCACTCAGGTATGCTGCAGGCGGGCAGCCCCAATCCACACTCATCCTCACAAATCAGGCCCTCGGCCGATATCAAACATGCTGCGGCGTGCAGCCCGATCCCATGAATATGCAACATTCTACGGCGTGCAACCCGATCCCATGAATATGAAACATAATTCAGGCCCTCGGCCTCACTCAGTCATAAACCCTCAAGCCACTCGGGCATCTCAGTTAAATAGGGCATTCGGCCCAAAACATTTATATGCATCAAAATAGAGTCATAAAATTGAGTTATGATATGAAATGAAATGAATATGACTGAGTATAAATTTTCAATTTAACACAATAATTCACAGCAATATGACCCTTGTGGGTCCCAATAATAATGGCACATAGCCTCAACATGATTTGTAATATGCTTTTCAGCTCAATTTCTTTAACACATAAAACCGCATGGAAAATATCAAGGTTATTTAACTATAACATTCCACATAAACAATTATGTCACAATTTCTCTAGTGCACGCCCACACGCCCGTCACCTAGCATGTGCGTCACCTCCCAACAATTCACAAAATACATATATTCAGGGTTCATACCCTCAACTCCAAGATTAGAAGAGTTACTTACCTCAATCCAAGCAAATTCTTTAATCCAATAAACCTTTTCCTCGTGATTCGGCCTCCGAACGCCTCGAATCTTAATCAAAATAATTTTATACAATCAACACGAGGTATAGAAATCAATTCCATATGAAAATGCTAATTTTCCATAAAAATCCGAAATTTAGTTCAAAAATTGCCCATGGGGCCCACACCTCAGAACCCGACAAAAGTTACAAAATCTGAACACCCGTTCCGATACGAGTCCAACCATACAAAAATTATCAAATTCCGACATCGGATTGACCTTCAAATCTTCATTTTATATTTTTGGAAGATTTTATAAAAATCTAATTTTTCTTCCATAAATTCATGGATTCATGATGTCAATGAATATGGAATCATGAAATATAATCAATATAGGATAAGGAACACTTACCCCAATATTTTCCCATAAAAATCGCCCAAAAATCGCCTAAACCGAGCTCCCCAACTCTATTTTTGTCAAAAATGGTCAAAAAACCCGTTTATAGAGCCTTTGGTGTTTTTGAGCATCACAGGTAGCGTGGGGCGCTGCCTGTGGCGCAGTTTCCAGTACCCAAAAATTCCCAGCGCCAGGGCTAGCGCCCCACGCTACCCTGGGCGCTCGCGGCGACGGGAAATCTCCTCTGATACGGAAATGGGCATAACTCTCTCATACGATATCCGAATTCAACGATTCTTTTTGCTATGGCTCCGTAATTTCAATACGGATATAATAATTTAATCAAAACTGAATTTGGAGCTCATTTGCTTTATGTGATACCACATATTCTTGAAGAATCGACATCGAACATTCTAGGTTCAATGCCGAAACATAACAAATCAATCCGGAATGAACTCAAATTTTTGCGTACAAGTCATAAATGGAATAACAAAGCTATTCCAATCTCAAAAAATAGGATTCCGACCTCGATATCAAAAAGTCAACCCCCGGGTCAAACTTCCCAAAATTCAACTTTCGGCAATTCAAGCCAAATTCCACTACGGATTTCCAAATAATTCACCGGACTCGCTCCTAAGTCCAAAATCACCACATGGAGCTATTGGAATCATCAAAATTCGAGTCCGAGGTCGTTTACACATAACTCGACATCCGGTCACTATTTTAACTTAAGCTTTAAGGCTTGGAACTAAGTGTTCCAATTCATTCCAAAACCTCACCGGACCCGAACCATTTGCCCCGACAAGTCACACAACAACTGTAAAGCCCAATTTGAGAAGTAAATGAGGAAACTGGGTTGTAATACTCGAAACGACCAGTCGGGTCGTTTCATCATACAGTATTCATATTGGCATATAGATATAGAGATGTCATATTCCTCATATCAGTCACACTTGGCATATTTTATCTGTGTTGAATTTAAATGTTAAAACTGAAAGCATTTCTACATTTTCTGTATTGTTAAACTCTGTATTCGTACTATATTGGTTGGGCTCGTCACTGCTTTTAGCCCAAAGATTAGAGTTGTCACTTATTGAGTTGGTTGTACTCATGCTACACCCTGCACTTCGTGTGCAGATCCAGGTATTTCTGGGCACGATGGTTGCTGATCTTGGAGTTTTACCCGTTCGGAGATCATCAAGATAGCTGCTTTGGCATCCGCAGGCCTTGACTCTCCTCCTCTATCTCTTAGTTTTATTTATGTTATTCTACCTTTCTAGCCGGTGTTTCAGACTATGTTATTATATATCTGCTCATGTACTCAGTGACACCCGAATTTTGAAAAGAATTGTATTCGAGTCGCAGTTGTTTATATCAGCTATTTATGACAGTTATTACTGTTAAACTTGCTTCAACTTATTTTCAATACAAAATGCCCAGTTTTATTGTGAATGTCGGTGTCACGACCCGAAATTTCCCACTGACGGGACCGTGATGGCGCCTAATATTTCACTTGCTAGGCAAGCCAACGTTAGAGAATCATTAAACCAATTCCTTATTTCCATTCAGTAATTAACAATAATTAACTAAGATGAAATATAATAAGTGCGGAATATCATAAAACTGTATTAATTACTACCACCCGGATCTGGAGTCACAATTTACGAGCATTCTAGAATTTACTGTAATAAGTAATAGTCTGGAAGAAATACAACTGTGTGAATGAAAGAAAACAACAGTGACATAAAGAGTAGACGGGGACTTCAAGGTCTGTGAACGCCGACAGATCTACCTTGAGTCTCCGGACAGCGGACAGATTTGGCGGTCCATTGGTAGGCCCAATTAAGATGTGTATTCTACACCGAGCCGGAATGGTTGGCTTCATACTGCTATTATTGAGGGATGTGTCATTCGGTTGATGTTGAGCTTATTCGTGTTCTCAGATGATCTATGAGTTGCTCTTTCATGCTACGAGGAGTTGTGATTCATTGGTTATGTGCACAGATGGTGCGGTTGTATTTGAGTTTTATAGTGGAATTTGAGCGTGATGAGTATTTGGGTATTGCATGATCGATTGCGTAATGGTTATGTTCTTTTAGGTTTTGTGTGGAATTTTTGTCATTTGCCTCTCCATGGTTATTGATTTTGAGTAGGGTGGCTCGGGGTATATTATATGGACCAACGTTTGGATGGGGACACACATTGCAGCAGAGCTATATTAAGGTATGAACCTTGTGTTAGAATCGGATGATGGTTCTACGGTGTATGATGAATTTTCAGCATTTCGTTGTGGCGGTAGTTATTAATATTGCAGGGCAGTTCTCTCATTTGAGTCATTTTTCATGACTGAGTATATTTGAATTGTTGCGTATTGGTGCACAGATGGCATGAGTTGTGGCTCTGAGTTATATTGGTGCGGCATGTCTGTGGAAATAGTTGTGTTTAGTAATATAAGGTCATTCGACCTCAAATGGGTACTATCATGTTTGATTACCGTATGTTAGGGTACGTTAGGGAGGATAATATTGAAAGTCGGCTCAAAAAGCGATTATGGTTCTGGTTGGGCGAGAGAGCTTCGTGACTTGTTTATTTTGCGTGTTTCTTTTATTATCAACAGTGTATGAAGGTTTTGGGATGAGGTTTGGCTTGATATGAGGTTTTATAATATGTTGGTTGATTATATCTGTGGGGATAGTTATGGCTTGATACAGCTTGTTCAAACTCATAAAGTGTATAAATGTAAGATTCGCATCTTGAAAGAAATTCTAAAGGTTGGAAATTAAATTCCAAGGTTTATGGGCTAGAGTTAAATTAATGAATTCAGTTGGATTGTGTTGTCAAGCCTATATGGAATAGGGTGACGTGGGTTCACCCCCGGGTACGTGTGTGGTAAGATGGAACAATGATTTGATGGCTTGGAAACAACTCTTGGCATGTTCGAGGACGAACGTATATTTAAGTGGGGGAGAATATAACGACCCGACTGGTCGTTTCGAGTATTACAACCCAGTTTCCCCATTTACTTCTCCAATTGGGCTTTACAGTTGTTGTGTGACTTGCCAGGGCAAATGGTTCGGGTCCGGTGAGGTTTTGGAATGAATTGGAACACTTAGTTCCAAGGCTTAAAGCTTAAGTTAAAATAGTGACCGGATGTCGAGTTATGTGTAAACGACCTCGGACTCGAATTTTGATGATTCCAATAGCTCCATGTGGTGATTTTGGACTTAGGAGCAAGTCCGGTAAATTATTTCGAAATCCGTAGTGGAATTTGGCTTGAATTGCCGAAAGTTGAATTTTGGGAAGTTTGACCCGGGGGGTTGACTTTTTGATATCGAGGTCGTAATCCTATTTTTTTGAGATTGGAATAGCTTTGTTATTCCATTTATGACTTGTACGCAAAAATTTGAGTTCATTCCGGATTGATTTGCTATGTTTCGGCATTGAACCTAGAATGTTCGATATCGATTATTCAAGAATATGTGGTATCACATCAAGCAAATGAGCTCCAAATTCAGTTTTGATTGAAGTATTAGATCCGTATTGAAATTACGGAGCCATAGCAAAAAGAATCATTGAATTCGGACATCGTATGAGAGAGTTATGCCCATTTCTGTATCGGAGGAGATTTCCCGTCGCCGCGAGCGCCCAGGGTAGCGTGGGGCGCTAGCCCTGGCGCTGGGAATTTTTGGGTACTGGAAACTGCGCCACAGGCAGCGCTCCACGCTACCTGTGACGCTCAAAAACATCAGAGGCTCTATAAACGGGTTTTTTGACCATTTTTGACAAAAATAGAGTTGGGGAGCTCAGTTTAGGCGATATTTGGGCGATTTTCATGGGAAAATATTGGGGTAAGTGTTTCTTATCCTATATTGATTATATTTCATGATTCCATATTCATTTACATCATGAATCCATGAATTTATGGAAGAAAAATTAGATTTTTATAAAATCTTCCAAAAATATAAAATGAAGATTTGAAGGTCAATCCGATGTCGGAATTTAATAATTTTTGTATGGTTGGACTCGTATCGGAACGGGTGTTCAGATTTTGTAACTTTTGTCGGGTTCCGAGGTGTGGGCCCCATGGGCAATTTTTGAACTAAATTTCGGATTTTTATGAAAAATTAGCATTTTCATATGGAATTGATTTCTATACCTCGTGTTGATTGTATCAAATTATTTTGACTAAGATTCGAGGCGTTCGGAGGCCGAATCACGAGGAAAAGGTTTATTGGATTAAAGAATTTGCTTGGATTGAGGTAAGTAACTCTTCTAATCTTGGAGTTGAGGATATGAACCCTGAATATATATATTTTGTGAATTGTTGGGAGGTGACGCACATGCTAGGTGACGGGCGTGTGGGCGTGCACTATAGAAATTGTGAATAATTGTTTATGTGGAATGTTATAGTTAAATAACCTTGGTATTTTCCATGCGGTTTTATGTGTTAAAAAAATTGAGCTGAAAAGCATATTACAAATCATGTTGAGGCTATGTGCCAGTATTATTGGGACCCACAGAGGTCATATTGCTGTGAATTATTGTGTTAAATTGAAAATTTATACTCAGTCATATTCATTTCATTCCATATCATAACTCAGTTTTATGACTCTATTTTTATGCATATAAATGTTTTGGGCCGAATGCCCTGTTTAACTGAGATGCCCGAGTGGCTTGAGAGGTTTATGACTGAGTGAGGCCGAGGGCCTGATTTATGTTTCATATTCATGGGATCGGGCTGCACGCCGCAGCATGTTGCATATTCATGGGATCGGGCTGCACGCCGCAGCATGTTTGATATCGGCCGAGGGCCTGATTTGTGAGGATGAGTTTGGATCGGGGCTGCCCGCCTGCAGCATACCTGAGTGAGGCCGAGGGCCTGAATTGTGAGGATGAGTGTGGATCGGGGCTGCCCGCCTGCAGCATACTTTATTATTATCGCACGTGAGTTGTCCGTGCAGATTATAGCGCTTGGGATGAAGGATCCCCTCCGGAGTCTGCACATACTCCCAGTGAGCGCAGGTATCTACTGAGTGCGAGTGTCGAGTGCTGAGTGCCGAGTGATGAGTGACTAGGAGGCATGAGTGATTGTGAGGTATGCCCGAGTGGCAAGAGTGATTGTGAGGTATGCCCGAGAGGCACGAGTGACTGTGAGGTTTACCCGAGGGGCTGTATATGAGTGATGTTCTGCCCGAGGAGCTGTTTATGATTTTTATCATTGAGTTGCATTGCATTGGCATGCACACATGACATACAGGCATAGAGATGTACTTTTTCTCATGTTGTACAACATCACATCATTCATGAGTTTTCACATATTGTTGACAGATGGGCATAGTGATGCATTTGTTTTACACGGGTTATCCGGAAGGAAAATGAAACATCTTATTTATTATTGACAAGATTTTGGGAGAAATTTATTATTTTCAAACTATTTATATTATAGGAAACTTCGGCAAACGATTTGGGTTTTCACTGAGATATTTGGAAGGAAGAACTATAATTTTTGAAATTATTATTTAGCTGAGTATTTTATCCCTGAGTTATTTTTGGTATTATTTTCTTTATGTTGTTATGGATTGTTGTGTACTATTGGTTGTGGACCCGACCTTGGTAGAAGCTCCTCACTACTTTCAACCTACGGCTAGGTTTGTTACTTACTCAGTACATGAGGTCGGTTATACTGATACTACACTTCTGCACATTGCGTGTAGATGTTGGCTGTTATTGTTGCTATGCTCGATGGTTGCGGGACTTGAAGATGTACCTGCGTTCCTGTTGTAGCTGCCTCTTGTTCAGGGTAGCCTTAGATTTATAAAAGCTCTGTTTATGTATTATTCAAACAGACTATGTATTTATTTTATTTCCGCTTTGTATACTCTATTCTTAGAAGCTCATGATTTGTACTACCAGTTCTTGGGGAGATGTATCGGTTTTAGATATTTTCTTTTAATTAATTTTATTGGAATTGGATAGTTGAAAATTGACTTACCTAACGGGTTGGGTTAGGTGCCATCACGAATAGTGAAATTTTGGGTCGTGACCGTGATGCAACACAATGAAAATCTCACGTACTCACACTCTCGGAGCTCTCAATCTGACTGTCTCAATTCTCGCTCGTCACACTCAGTCACTCAGCACTGTACGGTGCCTGCTGCGGCGTGCAGCCCGATCCACATATAGCCATAAGGCCTGTTTTGGCGCGCAACTCGATCCACATATAGCCATAAGGCTTGTTGCGGCATGCAACCCGATCCACATATAGCCATAAGGCTTGTTGTGGCATGCAACTCGAACCACATATAGCCATAAGGCTTGCTACGGCGTGCAACCCGATCCACATATCTCACTTATAGCACGGCTCTCAGGCCCCAACTCAGTTATATTGCGAATCTTTTAGATAAACCTCTTAAAGAATTAGAAGGCCTAGTATACTGCGATGTGTGATTTGATCGAAATTCTGATTTTACAGACTCGGAAGGAGAAACTGTCATCCCAGTCAATCAAATTGGGATGCCCTGGACCTGACATGTCACTTGGCAAGAGTAACATGAAGCTCAGAATTGGGGTGTAGTCAATACTCCCAAATAAAAAGGGAATTGATCTATGGTCGATTTCGTAACAAATCAAATAAAGAGGAATTTCTATTTGTACCTCGTAAAAAAAGCTTTTTATTTTGTGGAATGAACCATTTCCTTTCTTTTCGTGGAAAGAAATTATGTTCAAGTAAGCAAATATGTCATGGTTCTAGGAGTCTATCTATCGCGTATAGACTTTAAGAGCGTGGTGGCCTAACCATCGAGGTGAAGTCGGGACCTAAAAGATCGAATGGAACAATATATAGACAAGTAAATCCCTTATGGGTTCCAAGGTATTCCTTTAATTATTAAGAGTTAAGGGATTTATCATTCAAAGGGAAGTAGACTACTCAAGAATTTTATATTTTATTTGTTGAATTTGAATAAAGAATTAATAGAAGACGGAATCACTGGGAACTTGAGTAAGGAGTAAACCTTTCTATTTTGGGATTTTCTAGAGTTTGAAAACGAGAACTCCTTTCATTCATGGATTCATACCCTCATAACCAAGTTTAGAAGTGTTACTTACCTCAAACCGTACAAATATCTACTCCAATAAGCTATAATCTACTTTCATATTATGATGATACATACGAATAAGTATTATTCTCAGTTTTAGTTCTTGAACATAATCTACTTTCATATTATGCTCAGTTTTATTTCTTGAACATTGTTCTAACTCTTGCCATCGAAAAGGCTAAGTTCTTAGTCAGACTTGTAATCTTCTTTAATTTCATTTGATTATTTTATTTTTGTTCTTATTTATTTAATTTTTTTGAGTCAAATCAATTCGCTTGTCTATAAACTATACTATAAATTTAACTGTACTATTTTACGAGTAAACATCAAGACATTTGGTTTCAAACATCTTTTAATCTTATCACGTAGTGGTCGCTTGACAAAATTGTCTTATTCTATTGGAAGTTCTCAATGGGCACTTACATGGAAATGCCTTTGAAGCCTCTTGCAAATGGTGCTCGCGTTGTTTTGTAGTCGGACGTCTTTGATCTCTTGCATCTTTTCTTTTTCTCCGTCTGCATGGTGACTCTATATGATGGCTTTTCGAAAATTGGTTCTTCTGAGTTGTAACATAATTGTTTATCTAATTATTATTATTAAATATAAATATACATTATTAAAGGGGTAATTTAGTCTTTCAACTTTTTAGTTTAAGACTTTCCACTTTTATAATAACTAGTCTCTATGATCGTACGTTGCACGAATACTTTATGTCGAATATAATATGCATATAAAAAATAGTAAACTTTCAAATGCATAAATATTAATTATAAAGTTTTTACACAATCAAAGACTGGCCTCACAAGTTATTCATTAAAGTTGTAAAACCAATCAAAGTATGGAACATATTTCATAATTTTTGTTATGAATTAATTTCTTTAGTTAACCTTAATGATTGAGGTATATAGATGTAATATCTCAAGAAATACAATAATGAGAGAGAGAAAAAAACAGTCTTCCATGGCATTACTTTTTGAGAAGGTATCCTAATAACTTCCAATAAATGTCTTTTTTTTCATTCTCAGCATTATATTATTGTTGGGTATATGAACATGTCATTTCAGACTTAGCACCGGCTTTTCAATAACCTTGTTGAGTTGCATATTATCTTGTGTCAATTATCACAAAAGTTTATTTCTAATAAATTCTTAACTGTATAGATATTTAAAAACATTTATTTGATTGCAAAAAGATATAAAATTACACAAAAATTACATAAGCATACTTCCTCGTGCCTGAAATGCTTCACTCAAATATTTTGTCAGAAAGCACGAGAGAGTCATCATGTATATCTCAACAGCTTGCACAATGATATTAATACAAAAATATATAACTTCACTACTAATTATTTTGCTTTACAATCACCTTATCCTATAAAGAGAATTTTATCTTGGGGATATATGTTTTAGCTAGACCACTTTTAAAAAATAGTGAAAATTACAATTAATTATTTATGCTGACAAGAACGACAAAATAACGTGGATAGAGTAAGTTTGTGTGTATTGGGTTACTTAATCCAAATTTCCAATTCATAATTCGACTTGAGCAACTTAGCTCATGTATAATAGTTTTTCTTATGTCAACATTAAGAAACGAAACAATGTGTTTGTAGGCTTGTTAAGCTACGTTTCCCAAAAGAACTTGACCCAAAATAAACTTTATAGACTTGGCATATGTGTAGTTTAAATCGGAAAAGAGTTTCAACCTTAGATGATTTACAATTATATCCTTAAATTATATAAATATTTAAGGTTATAAAAGTCGATCAATATTTGGGCATATTTTAGTCGTTCAACATTTAGCATAAATTATTGGTTCTTTTATAATAATGTAGATAGATATAGATATATATAGATACATATAGATAGATATACAATCAAACCTCTCTATAACAACCTTGTTTGTTCCAAATATTTTTGGATGTTATAGCGAAGTGCTGTTATAGAGAACATATATTATAACATAACATAAAAATTGATTCCGAACAAGCTTGACTTTTATATAGAAGTATTGTTATATAGGAATGTTGTTATAAAGAAGCCTGACTATAGATATAAATATAGATATAGATATAGATTATTACATAATATCGACTACTAGTCGACTATATTCTCAAAATCCACAAGACAAAAGATTAAAAGAAGACCTCAGATGGTGGGAAATCCAAACTGCTATGCTATTGCTGAACCTCTCTTTTGTTTCTTATTTCACAACCTGAAATAAATTTCATTTGAATGGAAAATGTTTGACAAAACTTATAAAATCCAGTTTGAGAAAGAATGTCTTTTCATAGCTGTTACACCTCGTTTTCGCAAGCCTTTAAGAGTTAACATTCGGGGATGAATGTGTAACGACCCGGCCGGTCGTTTTGAGAGTTATAGCCCCGATCCCCTATTAACTGTTTCTTCTATATCTGTTTCTGTTATTGTGACTTACCGGGAGGTTTTATTTTGGTTTTTGGAGTGTTTTGGGATACTTAGTCCTTAAATGGAGGTTTAAGTTTTAGGATTTGGACCGTAGTCAGAATTGTGTGAAGACGACTCTAGAATAGAGTTTCGTCGATTCTGTTAGCTCCATTGGGTGATTTTGGGCTTAGAAGCGTGTCCGGATTGTGTTTTGGAGGTCTGTAACTCATTTAGGCTTGAAATGGCGAAAGTTGAATTTTTGGAGTTTTGGACCAGTAGTGAAATTTTTTATATCAGGGTCGGTTTTCGATTTCGAAAGTTGGAGTAGGTCCGTAATATCGAATAAGGCTTGTGTGCAAAATTTGAGGTCAATCGGACGTGATTTGATAAGTTTCGGTATCGGTTGTAGAAGTTTAAAGTTTCAAGTTCATTAAGATTGAATCGGAGGGTGATTCGTGTTTTTAGCGTTGTTTGATGTGATTTGAGGGATCGACTAAGTTTGTATGATATTTTAGGATTTGTTGGTATATTTGGTTGAGGTCTCGGGGGCCTCGGGTGTGTTTCGGATACTTAACGAATTGAATTTGGACTTAGGCTAGTTGCTGAAGATTTTCTGGTTTCTAGTGTTTTCGCACCTGCGGAGGGGAGACCGCGGATGCGGGATCGCATGTGTGAAGGAGGAGCCGCAGATGCGGCCAAGAAGGAGCTGCGCAGGAACCGCAGGTGCGAAGATTTTCCCGCACCTGCGAGAGTCGCAGATGCGGGCAGTTGGGCGCAAGTGCGAGGGGAAGCCGCAGGTGCGATGCATTTCCGCACCTGCGATAGTTGCAGATGCGGTCGAATAGCCGTAGGAACGGAGCCTGGGATTCTAAGTGGTATCCGCACCTACGATGGTCTTTCTGCAGGTGTGGCGTCGCAGATGCGACAGAGAGTCTGTAGGTGCGAGATATCGTGACAGAACACTTAAATGCAAAGGTTCGCTATTTTTGCTCATTTTCAACATTTTGAACTCGGGTTTGGCTATTTCTTGGGAGCATTTTGAGGGGTTTCTTGAGTTAAGTCCCTTGTGCTTATTTTTTATCAATAATCTTGCGGAAATTTTCACCTAGTTAGTGTGTATTTAAGGTGGAAATTGGGAGTTGAAGGCTAGGGATTTGAAGAGTTTGATTTGGGGTTTTGAGTGGTCATTTGAGGTCGGATTTTGATAAATTTGGTATCGTTGGACTCGTGAGTGAATGGAATTTCAGAATTTGTGATTTTTGTTCGATTCTGAGACGTGGGCCCAAGTCGACCTTTTAGGACGAATTTTGAAATTTTTGTTAAAGTATTGATTTCATTAATTAGATGAGTCTATTATAGTTGTATTTATGATATGCAATTATTTTTGGCTAGATTTGGGCCATTCAGAGTCGGATATTCGTGGAAAGGCATTGTTACCGATTGATTGAACTTGGTTCGAGGTAAGTGGCTTGCCTAACCTTGTTTGGGGGAACTCCCCTTAGGATTAGGTACTATTTTTGATATATGAGTGTCGTGTACGTGAGGTGACGAGTACGTACACGGGCTATTATTGCAAAACTCCGTTTTCATTAAGTAAAATACATGTCTTCCTTTAACTGAGCTACACTAGCATATGAATTATCCTGTTTAGTCTAGGACAGCATGTCTACGTGTCTTAATTGCTTATGTGAACTCTGTGCAACATGCTTAGTGAATTTTCTGCCTCTTTCCTTGACTGGTACTTAGTCTAAATCGTAAGATTTCCTGATGTAGTTGTATTTCTATGGTTTGCGCTGCATATTTATTTTGGGACTTCGGAACGGTATTTCGGTAGATCCCCTGTTGTTATTTCAGTGTACTGAGTTGTTGACTTGCTACGATTTCATTCTTTGTTAAATTTCAGTACTTATTTTACTGCAATATTTTATTCTATCTTAGTTTATTTTATATATATATACCAGTAGGGCCCTGACCTGATCTCATCACTACTCGACTGAGGTTAGGCTTGGCACTTACTAGGTACCGTTGTGGTGTACTCATGCTACTCTTCTGCACATATTTTTTGTGCAGATCCAGGTACTTCTTATCAGCCTCGCTACTAGCTGAGAGTGCTTGCTTCTGTACGGAGACTTCAAGGTATATCTGCCGCGTCCGCAGACCTCGGAGTCCTCTTCTATTCCCTCATATGTCATTTACCTTCCTTACTTCTGTTATTTGACTCTGGTGTATCATACTAGTTTCCTTCTGTAGCTTGTGACTTATGATGTTCCGGGTTTTGGGAATATTGTGTATTACTGGAGTGATGGCTATTGTACATGCCAAGCGGCATTATTACCAATCATTTAGTTACCTGTTGCAGATAGTCGTTAAGTTTTGTTTCTATTTTGTTATTTTCGCATTTCGTTATGCTTACCTAGTCGTAGAGACTAGGTGTCATCACGACGTCTTACGGAGGGAGAATTGGGTCGTGATAAGTTGGTATCAGAGCTCTAGGTTTATAGGTATCGTGAATAACAAGCTGGTTTATTAGAGTCTCGCGGATCGGTACAGAGACGTCTGTACTTATCTTCGAGAGGCTATGGAACTATTAGGAAAATTTCACTACTTTGATTCCTTGTCATGCTAAAATTTGTTGACTTCAAAAATTCTAAACTTTTGTATTCTATTCTCTCACAGATGGTGAGGACACGTACAAGCGGATCTGATGACCAGGCACCCGCACACCCTGCTAGAGCCGCGTGAGCCTGGGGCCGGGTAGAGGCCGAGGACGTCCATGTGGTGCAGCCAGAGCAACCGCACGAGCTGCTACAGAGGAGCCCCCAGTAGCTCCAGCTGGAGGGCAGACACCTGAGGTACCTGTTTCTGCACCAGCCCTCCAGGAGACTCTAGCCCAGTTTCTGAGCATGTTCAGCACCTTAACTCAGGCTGGATTGATTCCACTTGCTCCTGCCATATCTCAGGCCGGGGGAGGAGCACAGACTCCCGTCACCGGTATTCCAGAGCAGCGGGTTCAGGTCGACCAGGTTCCAGAGATTGTATCAATTCGGCTGGTAGCTCCAGCTCAGCCCGAGGTTAGGGCAGCAACTTCTGAGGTGGAGCAGGTCAGACTTGAGAGGTACAAGAAGTACCACCCACCTACCTTTAGCGGATTGGCTACAGATGATGCTCAAAGTTTTCTGGAGGAGTGTCATCGTATTCTCCGTACTATGGGCGTAGCGAAGACGAGTGGGGTATCTTTTACTATATTTTAGCTTAGAGGAGCAGCCTATCAGTGGTGGCGTGCTTATGAGTTGAGTAGTCTGGCTGAGACAGCTTTACATACATGGACTCAGTACTCGGACATGTTTTTGAGAGAGTATGTCCCTCAAAGCCTCAAGGACTCATGGCGCGCGGAGTTTGAGCAGCTGCGCTAGGGTGCTACGACTGTGTTAGAGTATGCAGTTCGCTTAAGTAATTTGGCCCGACATGCACCAACCTTGGTTGCCATAGTTATAGAGAGGGTTCGACGGTTTATTGAGGGACACCACCCCAACATCCGGATTAGTATGGCCAGGGAGTTGGAGATGGATATTTCTTATTAGCTGGTTATGCGTATCGCCAGGACATTGGAGGGCATGCTTTCCCGGGACAGAGAGGAGAGAGAGGCCAAGAGGTCTCGAGAGACTAGTTATTATTCTGCTACTCGTGCCTCCGCAGCTCGCCATGGTAGGGGTTATATGGGTCGCCCCGTCCATTCAGCTCTTCCAGCCGCCAGTGGTGTTTCAGCCCCTTCTAGGCCCCATGAGCCTTATTATGCACCGCTAGTATCTAGTGTGCCTCCTGCACGTGTTGTTCCTAGTGGCCAGTCCAGCAAATCTGGCCCGAGCCAGCCACGCCCTCCCAGAGCTTGTTTTGAGTGTAGCGACACTCGCCATATGGTGAGGGACTGCTCCAAGTTTAGGAGGGGTGCACCTCCATAGACTTCTCAACCACAGCGTACTCCACCGGGTCCTCAGGCTATGATCACAGCACCAGCTGCCACCCTACCCACTCAGCCAGCTCGAGGTGGAGGTCGGGGAGGTAGAGGTCGCCCTAGAGGGGGAGGCCAGGCTAGATGTTCTGCCCTTCCTGCTCGTACAGAGGCAGTTGCTTCTAATTTTATCATTACAGGTATTGTTCCAGTCTGTCATATAGATGCGTCGGTATTATTTGACCCAGGCTCTACATATTCCTATATGTCCTCATATTTTGCCCCGTATTTGGGCGTATCTCGGTATTCTTTGAGTTCCCCTATTTATGTTTCTACCCTTGTGGGAGATTCTCTTGTTGTGGACTGCGTGTATCGGTCATGTTTGATTGCTCTTAGTGTTTTTGAGACCAGAGCCGATTTATTATTGCTCAGCATGGTGGACTTTGATATTATTTTGGGCATGGACTGGTTGTCGCCCCATTATGCTATTCTTGATTGTCACGCTAACACCGTGATGCTGGCTATGCCAGGATTTCCGTGATTAGAGTGGAGAGGTACCTTAGAGTATACTCTCAGTAGAGTTATTTCATTTCTTAAAGCTCAACGAATGGTTGAGAAGGGGTGTGACGCGTATTTAGCTTATGTGCGAGACGTCAGTATTGATACCCCTACAGTTGAGTCAGTTCCAGTAGTGAGGGACTTTCCATATGTGTTTCCAGCTGATCTTCCGGGCATACCGCCCGACAGGGCTATTGATTTTGGCATTGATTTGTTACCAGGCACTCAACCCATCTCTATTCCTCCGTACTGTATGGCTCCTCCTGAGTTGAAGGAGCAGTTACAGGAGTTGCTTGATAAGGGCTTCATTCGGCCTAGTATGTCACCTTGGGGTGCTCCTGTCTTATTTGTGAAGAAGAAGGATGGTTCTATACGGATGTGTATTGATTATCGCCAGTTGAACAAAGTCACAGTGATGAACGTGTATCCATTGCCTCGTATTGATGACTTATTTGATTAGTTACAGGGTGCCAGAGTGTTTTCCAAGATTGACCTACGTTCAGGATATCATCAGTTGAAGATTCGGGAGCCAGATATCCCGAAGACTGCTTTCAGGACCAGATATGGTCACTATGAGTTTCTTGTTATGTCTTTTGGGATGACCAATGCCCCAGCAGCTTTTATGCACTTGATGCACAGTGTGTTTCGTCCTTATCTTGACTCATTCTTCATTGTGTTTATTGACGACATTCTGGTGTACTCCCGAACTTGGGAGGATCATGAGCAGCACATGAGGACTATGCTTCAGACCTTGAGAGAAAAGAAGTTATATGCAAAATTTTGAAAAATTGAGTTTTGGCTAGACTCAGTGTCATTCTTGGGTCATATAGTATTGAGTGATGGGATCCAGGTGGATCCGAAGAAGATTGAAGCAGTGCAGAGTTGGCCAAGACCGTCCTCAGCTACAGAGATCTGGAGTTTTCTTGGTTTGGCGGGGTATTACCGTCGATTTGTAGAGGGTTTCTCATCTATTGCAACTCTTATGACCAGGCTGACCCAGAAGGGTGCTCCGTTCAGGTGGACAGAGAAGTGTGAGGAGAGCATTCAGAAGCTCAAGACAGCTTTGACTATAGCCCCAGCATTGGTATTTCCTTCAAGTTCGGGGTCTTATATAGTTTATTGTGATGTGTCGCGAGTTGGCCTCAGCGTGGTGTTGATGCAGGACCATAGGATGATTGCCTACGCGTCCAGATAGCTGAAGGTGCGTGAAAAGAACTATCCTGTCCACGACCTTGAGTTAGCAGCTATTGTTCATGCCTTGAAGATTTGGCGGCATTATTTGTACAGTGTTCTTTGTGAAAGTTACACCGATCACCGGAGTTTGCAGCATTTGTTCAAGCAGAAGGATCTTAATTTGCGTCAGAGGAGGTAGTTGGATCTGCTTAAGGATTATGATATCACTATTTTGTACCACCCTGGGAAGACCAATGTGGTGGCCGATGCTTTGAGTCATCGGGCGGAGAGTTTGGGGAGTTTAGCATATCTTCCAGCAATAGAGAGACCCTTAGCATTGGATGTTTAGGCCTTAGCCAGCAAGTTTGTGAGATTGGATATTTCTGAGCCGAGTCGAATGATGGCTTGTGTGGTTTCTCGGTCTTCTCTTTATGACCGCATCAGGGAGCGTCAGTATGATGACCCCCACCTGCTTGTCCTTAAAGACACGGTTCAGCATGGTGATGCTAAGGAGGTCACCATTGGGGATGATGGATTATTGAGGATGCATGGCAGGCTATGTGTGCCTAATGTAGATGGTTTGCGTGAGTTGATTCTTCAGGAGGCTCATAGCTCGCGGTACTCTATTCATCCGGGTGTCACGAAGATGTATCAGGACTTGAGGCAGCATTACTAGTGGAGGAGGATAAAGAAGGACAGAGTGGAGTATGTGGCTCGGTGCCTAAATTTCCAGCAAGTGAAGTGTGAGCATCAACGGCCGGGTGGGTTACTTTAGAAGTTAGAGATTCTGGAGTGGAAATGGGAGCGGATCACTATGGATTTCGTTGTTAGACTCCCACGGACTCAGCGGAGGTTTGATGTAGTTTGGGTGATTGTGGATAGGCTGACCAAGTCAGCTCATTTTCATTCCTGTGATGACTACCTATTCTTCCGAGAAGCTGGCTCGAATTTACATTCGCGAGATCGTCAGGCTTCATGGCGTACCGGTATCTATCATCTCTGACCGGGGTATGCAGTTTACATCACGATTCTGGAGGGCTGTACAGCAGGAGTTGGGTACTCAGGTTGAGTTGAGCATAACATTTCACCCTCAGACGGACGGACAGTCCGAGTGCACTATTCAGATACTGGAGGATATGCTTTGCGCTTGTGTGATAGATTTTGGGGGTGCCTGGGACCAGTTCTTGCCACTTGCGGAGTTTGTTTACAACAATAGTTATCAGTCCAGCATTCAGATGGCACCGTATGAGGCTCTGTATGGTAGGCGGTGTCGTTCTCCAGTGGGATGGTTTGAGCCGGGCGAGGCTAGATTATTGGGTACAGACTTGGTTCAGGATGCCTTAGAGAAGGTTAAGAAAATTCAGGATCGACTAAGCACGGCCCAGTCCACACAGAAGAGTTATGCGGACCAGAAGGTTCGCGATGTTGCATTCATAGTTGGAGAGCGGGTGTTGCTCCGGGTTTCGCCCATAAAGGGCGTTATGAGGTTCGGAAAGAAGGGCAAGATGAGCCCAAGGTTCATTGGTCCTTTTGAGTGTTGCGGCATATTGGGGAGGTTACTTTTGAGCTTACCTTACCTCCCAGCCTAGCAGGATTTCATCTGGTATTTCATGTTTCGATGCTCCGGAAGTATCACGGCGATCCGTCTCATGTGTTGGATTTCAGCTCAGTCTAATTGGATAAGGATCTATCTTATGTTGAGGAGCCAGTGGCTATTTTAGACATGCATGTCAGAAAGCTAAGGTCAAAGAATATTTCTTCCATGAAGGTTCAGTGGAGGGGACAATCGGTCGAGGAGGTGACTTGGGAGACCGAGCATGTTATGCGCAACCGATATCCTCATATTTTTACCACTTCAGGTATGTCTTTATGCTCATTCGAGGTCGAACGATTGTTTTAAGAGGGGAAGGATGTAACGACCCGTCTAGTCATTTTGAGAGTTATAGCCCCGATCCCCTATTAACTGTTTCTCCCATATCTGTTTCTGCTATTGTGACTTGCTAAGAGGTTTCTCTTTTATTTTTGGAGTATTTTGGGACACTTAGTCCCTAAATAGAAGTTTAAGTTTTAGGATTTGGACCGTAGTCGGAACTGTGTGAAGATGACTCCGAAATGGAGTTCCGTCGATTTCGTTATATCCGTTGGGTGATTTTGTGTCACGCCCCAAACCTGGGGAGGCGTGGCTGGCATCCGATGCCGAGCTGGCCCGAGCGAACCAATATGTAACTCATGATCATTCGACCAAAACTAGAACATACATAGGTCGAGTGGGCTGAGCTCATTCCTTTTGTAACTATTATGGGCCAACATGGCCACAACTCATAATGTACAACTGTAAGTGGGCGAACACTGTATCAATAAACTATCGTTCTTAAAACCTGAATACATATGGGCCGTGAAGGCCACTGAAATACTGTACAAAATGAATCTATGTCTACAAAGCCTCTAAGATTATTAGACATCAAACAAGACAGGGTACCGGCCTACCCAGAGGTCTGTAGTAAAATTCTGACACGATGACTTATAGACTCGACTTCACTCCGAATGAGGTGGAGTCTTACCGAACCTTCGCTGAATGCTAACCTCGTCTACTATGATGGCTCGTCAAACTGATTATCTGTACCTGCAGGCATGAATGCAGCGTCCCCAATACAAGGACGTTAGTACGAATAATGTACCGAGTATGTAAGGCACATAAATAAGTATATAAAAGATATGGAAGAAACATGGAGAACATGACTCATCCTGTAAGTGGATAACTCTGTAAATCATGAAATACTTATAGTGTCATGCATATGCGTATGGATGTCATGTCGTGCATAAGTACATGTGTTCATAATATCATCAAGCCTTTGAGTCTCGGCCACTGTGGGCAAAATCATCAATGTATACCAGCTGATCAGGTGGTGGTGCGTATATAACGCCATAACCGTTTCTCATATCCCATATACATATAATATACGCGTATATAACGTCATCTGGTCATGGGTCAATGTACATGGATAAATGCATGAAATGCATAGGAAATACGTTAATAAAATCTCTCGGTACGTCATAAGACCACTGTGCCTCTGATTAATATCATACAACCTTAACCCATTATAATTATACTATATTAAACTATATACACAATCATATATCTTTTATGTTAGTACCCCAAAAAAGTTGTCACGATAGCCATTGTTAACAGTGCAATTATCAGTCATGACAATATATGATAATTGTCTTACATTAAGTTGAATGAATTTCATCATAGTATTTATACAATCATACATATCACAATGTCAAACTACCTATACAACTAAATAAAAATGCATTATAAACCTTTATTATGCATGGATCATTACTTCAAAATCAATCTACAACAATCTAACGATATATTATAATCAAATTGATATTTTATAACATTTTATGTTGCAACAATATATACTATATTATAATTCATTATGATGTAGTTCATAATCAATTTTCAAGTGTAACTTGTCACAAACAACCGCAAACTATAATATTAATATGTCTCTACAATCAATTATTGATCACAATATGACTACTCTGCTATTAAATATCATGTAATAATACAATAGTGTAAGTCTAATATTACAAATAATCATATTATATTATATGCATATAATTACTGTATGTTTAGTTAAACTATAAAAATTATATTTATAAATAAATCCTAACACATATATTTGTAATATAAGTTCTCTATTGTATACCTCAATAGGGACTAGGGACATACATAGACATGCTTGAATATCACTTTACTGGAATGAATAACATAGGCATCCTTAACTGCTAAGAGTAGAACCACTTATGGAATAACATTATATTTACGTATCGTTACTTGGATCATGCCAAAAGAAAAAGAGGGATAGCCTTAACATACCTGAGCCAATTCTTTATCCCTTCTTATAAAATCCGAGCTCTACCCCTTCACCAAAAATAACCTCATAGAAATCCTCACTACGTTGTTGCACCAGATTTCAAGTAGCAATTTTGCTTCATAAAAAGTCTAGAGATGAATCTGGATGGTTTCATAACAATAGGGAGGAAAGGGGAAAGAGAAATGAGAATGAAGTTGCCTTAAGCATTGCTGAAAGGCCTCACTAGTTGTCTATAACTAGAAAAGAAAGCACGTAATATTAGGGACACAAAAAAAAAATGCCACTCCACCAACATTAATGGTCCTGCTCATGCATGAGGAACGTGTATGATATACACCTAAACAGGCAAGCATAGGACTTTAAACTCTGGATTTTATCTGCCTCTTCCTTATCATCTCAACCTATGTGGCTTTTTTACTTTATATGAATGACTTTTCTTTATTCCCATAAAATGAAAGCTAAATATTGGAGAAACTTCAAATTCCAATGAAAATCATGCTGATGAAGCAATGCAAGACTTCCCAAAATGTGACACCGTCGTAGCCTTCACACATTAGTCATATATTCTTTAGTTGTCATGATCCCACGTGAGCAAACCATTCTTATGCTTCTCTACTTAAATTAATAATTAATTCATTATCTCAAATTACTTGAAATACTATTCACTTTTAAGACATTTTATATACCTTATTATAATATACTTTACTATCATGGTCATATGGTACCATATAAAATAAATACATACACTATTATTTCATTAAAATATTCATGTAAAAATACATATATTTTCTCAACTTATAATTTTTCTAATCTCATATAAAGAGTAAAATTTTCATACGCTTAATTCTTAAAATAGTAAAAAGATAACCTTCTTTTCTTGTGAGAAAATAATTTCTATCTTTACAATAAAGAAAATCTCATAAACTTTCTCATATTATGTGTATAATTTAAAGCATTTTCGAAAGTAGTAATATTAATAACTATATAAAATCATACTTTTTAAAATATTTTTCTACAATAAATGTTCCACTCAAAATAAATATCATATCAAAATTATCAGGATCCAAAATTTCTCACCGACGGGACCGTGATGGCGCCTAACATTCCACTTGCTAGGCAAGCCAACGTTAGAGAATCATTAGACCAATTTCTTATTTTCATTCAGTAATTAACAATAATTAACTAAGATAAAATATAATAAGTGCTGAATATCGTAAAAACTATATTAATTACTACCACCCGGATCTGGAGTCATAATTCACGAGCATTCTAGAATTTACTACAAGTAATAGCCTGAAAGAAATATAACTACTAGAATGAAGGACAACAGTAGGACATAAAAAGTAGACGGGGACTTCAAGGTCTGTGAACGTCGACAGATCTACCTTGAGTCTCCGGACAGCGGACCAATAGCAAAATCTCGATCAACTTGAGCCGGTATCAAAGTTTGCACAGAAAGTGCAGAGTGCAGCATCAGTACAACCGACCCCATGTACTGGTAAGTGTTGAGCCTAACTTCGGCGAAGTACTGACCAGGCTAGGACAAGACACCCACATAGAACAGTATAATCATGCTAGTGGCAACAACAGTAAATAAATAAATAACGCATAAATAATGGGAAGGGGGCATACAGTGGGGGAATACAACATAAAGTGTGAGAATAATAAAAAGACAGCATTAAATCGAAAATCTTTAAACTAATTGAGCAATTAAAATAGTAAGGAAAACTGCACGGCATCACCCTTCGAGCTTTTACTCTCAACCTCACCAAATAAATAAATAGAACGGCACGGCATCACCTTTCGTGCATTAAACCTCGCATAATATACACGACATCACCCTTCGTGCTTTACACTCTTCCTCACAATATAAATAATGCGTGCACGACATCACCCTTCGTGCTTTACACTCTTCCTCACAATATAAATAATGCATGCACGGCATCACCCTTCGTGCTTTACACTTTTCCTCACAATATAAATAATGCATGCACGGCATCACCCTTCATACTTTACACTCCTCATAAATCACAGAATCAATAACAACGGATAGATAAAAGTATCACAAAGAACCCAGTATTTTACCCATAATCAATAGCACAATGTAATCTCAACCTTGAATCAATATTCGAAAGTTACCAAATCTCAGTGAAACTAGATATAAGTCACCCAATATTTCAAATAACCCACTAAGCATGGATAGTAGAATTTAAGGTTTCAAAATAGACACGAATAGAATTTCACTCGCATGCTATGACTTGACAACGACGCATAGATGCTCGTCACCTCACCTATACATCGTATTTAACAACCAAACTCGTAACAAATAAACACACAATACCTATTCCCTCAAGCCAAAGTTAGACACGACACTTACCTTACTCCGAAGACCACTAAATTCTCAATCATAGCTTTTTCTTTGGACTTCACCTCCAAACCACTCGTATCTATTCAAAAAATGACTCAATGACATCAAATATTGCTAAAGGAATCAATTATATTTCATAAATTAAAATTTCCTCCAAAAAGTCAAAAAATTGACCCCGGATCCGCTTGGTCAAAACCCGAGGTTCAGACCAAAATTCTTTTACCCATTCACCCCCGAGCCCGAATATATAATTAGTTTTGGAATCCGACCTCAAATTGAGGTCTAAATCCTCAAATTTCAAAATTCCTAAGTTCTACCCAAAAATCCTAATTTCACCATGAAAATTCTAGATTCTAGGTTGTAATCTTGTTATAAGATGTAAAAGATTGAAAGAAAAGAGTTAGGAATCACTTACTTATGATTTAGGGAAGATTTGATCTTTGGAAAATCACCTCTTACGGTTTAGGGTTTTGAAATTATGAAGAATGAATGAAAAATCCCGTCTAAGTTTCTTTTACTCAGCTGCAGGTATCGCAATTGCGATATGAGCTTCGCAAATGCGAAGGAACAATCGCAATTGCGATGCCCTTCACAATCCCGCTGCCTTCGTAAATGCGAGGAAAGTGTCGCATTTGCAAACCTCACAAATGCGAGTAAATGTTCGCATTTGCGAACTTGCCCTTCCCAGACTCCCATCGCAATTGCGAAGAAAATCCCGCAATTGCGAGAACATGCTGGCCCAGGCCTTCTTCGCAATTGCGATAGATACCTCGCAATTGCCAGGCCTGCTTATTTCGCATTTGCGAAGCCTGATCTCGCAATTGCGAGATCAGAGGCCTACAACGGGTTCAGTTATACCAGCAACATTTTCTAAGTTCAAAACATCCCGTTGCCTATCCGATACTCACCCGAGCCCTCGGGGCTCCAAACCAAACATGCACACAAGTCTAAAAACATCATACGAACTTGCTTGCGTGATCAAATCGCCAAAATAACACCTAGAACTATGAATTTTAGCACCAAATCGAATAAAATTCTCAAGAACACTTTAAAATTCATATCTTCTCAATTGGACGTCCGAATCACGTCAAATCAACTCTATTTCTCACCAAATTTCACAGACAAGTCTTAAATATCATAATGAACCTGTACCGGGCTCCGCAACTAAAATACAGACCCGATACTAACAATGCCAAATATCAATCAATTCTTAAAAACAAATAATTTCTAGATTTTTAATTTTCATCAAAAATTCATAACTCATGCTAGGGACCTCCGAATTCAATTTCGGGCAAACGCCCATGTCCCATAATTCGATACGGACCTACCGGGGCCGTCAAAGCACATATCCGAGCTCGTTTAACAAAAATATTGACTGAAGTCAACAAAAATCAACTTTTAAGGCAAAAATTCTTATTTTCATTAGTTTTCAACGTAAAAGCTTTCCGGAAACCTACCTGGACTGCGCACACAAATCGAGGAGGGTAAAAATGAGATTTGTTAGGCTTAAGAGCTCAGATTCGAGTTATAAAATATAAGATGACCTTTTGGGTCATCACATTCTCCACCTCTAAAATAATCGTACGTCCATGAACGGACATAGAAAAGTACCTGGACTGGTGAAAAGGTGGGGATATCTACTCCGCATATCGGACTCGGACTCCTAAGTAGCTGCCTCAATAGGCTGACCTCTCCACTGCACTCGAACTGAAGGGCAACTCTTTGATCTCAACTGGCGAACTTGCCGGGCTAGAATTGCCACCGGCTCCTCCTCGTAAGTCAAATCCTTGTCCAACTGGACAGAGCTGAAATCTAACACATGGGATGGATCACCGTGATACTTTCGAAGCATGGACACATGGAATACCGGATGAACAGTTGCTACACTAGGTGGCAACGCAAGCCTGTAAGCTACCTCCCCCACTCTCTCGAGGATCTCAAATGGCCCGATATACCTAGGGCTCAACTTGTCCTTCTTCCCAAATCTCATAACACCCTTCATGGGCGATACCCGAAGTAATACACTCTCTCCGACCATGAATGCCACATCACAAACTCTACGATCGGCATAACTCTTTTGCCTGGACTGAGCTGTACGAAGTCGATCCTGTATAATCTTGACCTTGTCCAAGGCCTCCTGAACTAAATCTGTACCCAATAATCGAGCCTCCCCCGGCTCAAACCACCCAACTGGCGACCTACACTATCTACCATATAATGCCTCATAGGGAGCCATCTGAATACTCGACTGGTAGCTGTTATTGTAGGCAAACTCTGCTAACGGCAAGAACTGATCCCAAGAAACTCCAAAGTCAATAACACAGGCGCGGACCATATCCTCCAAGATTTGAATAGTACGTACGGACTGTCCGTCCATCTGAGGATGGAATGCTATGCTCAACTCAACCCACGCACCTAACTCATGCCGTACTGCCCTCGAAAAGTGCAAGGTAAACTGTGTACCTCGGTCAGAAATGATAAACACGGGCACACTGTGAAGATGTCCGATCTCACGAATGTAAATCTCTGCCAACCCCTCCGAGGAATAGGTAACTGCCACAGGAATGAAATGCGTTGACTTAGTCAGCCTGTCCACAATAACCCAAACTGCATCGAACTTCCTCTGAGTCCTTGGGAGTGCAACAACAAAATCCATAGTGATACGCTCCCACTTCCACTCAGGAATATCTAACCTCTAAAGTAAACCACCAGGTCTCTGATGCTCACACTTTACCTGCTGGCAATTTAGGCACCGAGCTACATAGGCAACTATATCCTTTTTCATTTTACTCCGCCAATAATGTTGCCGCAAATCTTGATACATTTTGGCGGTACCTGGATGAATAGAATACCTGGAATTATGTGCTTCTTCAAGAATTAATTTACGAAGTCCATCAGCATTAGGCACACAAATACGACCCTGCATCCTCAAAACTCTGTCATTTTCAACAGTAACCTGCTTGGCACCACCATGCCGCACTGTGTCTCTAAGGACAAGTAAATGAGGATCGTCATCCTGCTGATCTCTGATGCGCTCAACCAAAGAAGACCAAGCAACTGTACAAGCTAGAACACGACTGGGCTCGGAAACATCTAACCTCACGAACTGATTAGCCAAAGTCTGAACATCTACAGCTAATGGCCTCTCACCAACTGGAATATATACAAGACTGCCCATACTCACAACCTTTCTACTCAAAGCATCGGCCACCACATTGGCCTTTTTGGGGTGATACAAAATGGTGATATCATAGTCTTTCAACAACTCCAACCATCTTCTCTGCCTCAAATTAATATCTTTTTGTTTGAACAGATACTAAAGGCTACGATAATAATTAAATACCTCATACGAGACACCGTAGAGGTAATGCCTCCAAATCTACAGCGCATGAACAATGGCTGCCAATTCTAAGTCATGAACAGGATAATTCTTCTCGTGAACTTTCAATTGCCGCGACGCATGTGCAATTACCTTGCCATCCTGCATTAATACTGCACCAAACCCAATGTGAGAGGTGTCACAATATACGGTATACGATCCTAAACCTGTGGGTAATACCAACACTAGCGTTGTAGTCAAAGCAGTCTTGAGCTTCTGAAAGCTCAACTCACACTCGTCTGAGCATCTGAATGGGACACCTTTCTGGGTCAATCTGGTCAATGGGTTTGCTATAGATAAAAACCCTTCCACAAATCAACGGTAATAGCCCGCCAAACCCAGGAAACTACGGATCTCTGTAGCTGATGTGGGTCTAGGCCAGTTCTGGACTGCCTCAATCTTCCTAGGATCCACCTGAATACCCTCTGTTGATACAACGTGACCCAAGAAAGCAACTGAACTCAACCAAAACTCGCATTTTGAGAATTTAGCACATAACTGGCTGTCTTAGAGTCTGAAGAACGATCCGAAGGTGCTGCTCATGCTCCTCTCGACTGTGGGAGTAGATCAAGATATCATCAATAAACACAGCTACAAAGGAATCCAGGTAGGGTTTGGACACCCGGTTCATCAAATCCATGAATGCTGCTGGGACATTTGTCAGCCCAAATGACATCACTAGAAACTCATAATGCCCTTACCGAGTCTGAAAAGTTATCTTAGGGACATCAGATGCCCTAATCTTCAACTGATGGTAACCAAACCTCAAATCGATCTTTGAAAATACCTTGGCACCCTGAAGCTGATCGAATAAGTCATCAATTCTTGGCAGCGGATATTTATTCTTAATAGTTGTTCATAATCAATTACTGAATTGCCAATTAACCTCATGTTAATAAAAACTCTCATTGCAAACCTTCACACAATACTGATAACGAGATACGAGGCATGAAGACCTCACAATTATTTACCCAAATTAACGAGTAACATTTAACTCCACCTGGGCGAGCACCTACCTCGTAGGTTACAACTCAATATTACAACACGAATTTGGCATGTATGCATAGAGAATTTCATACAAAAATTTTCAAATAAGCCTCGCAGGCATGACTCCCTATTAGTACTATAGTACAAATTTAATTTCACAAGGGAGAATTTAAACACAAGAATTTTTATCACAAGGATCTCGTCCTTATATAAGTTCCACCGCAGCTCATAGCCTGGTATAAGCATATCAATTTTTTTTAAAATGTGAGGACCTCAGCCTCAGTTCTGAATCATAAGTAATATACACATATTGCCAATCGAAACTTTCCATTTTTTCCTTTTAAATAACTTTCGTTAAGCAAAAATTACAACACATAATGAACCCCACACTGGTAGGGCATATAATTCACAATTTGTAATTAATTATCCGTAAATTACATCAAAACTTACCGAAATGAGTAACAGAAAGCCACATTTGGCCTCACAGCTCTTATTAGTGACCAACATGGAATAATAGGCGTAGTTATCTCCATAGAATCTCCCAATAGGAGTAAACACATAAGTAGATTATAGAATTACGAAGCTCACTCATAAGTGGAGCACAATAGGAGGACTCGTCTTGATACTTAGAACCGAATCAAGTTAAGGAAATTATTCCTTTATTTTAAATCGAGGTCGTACCCATAATGACACCATCTGATGTAACGACCTCCCCCATACCATAAAACAAATATAACAACGGCTGGGTCTCCACCTCTAGGACGCCTTCTACCCGCCTGTCCTCCACCTCTAACGGTCTGACCTCCACCTCTAGGTACCTGACCCCTACCATAAGTACCCCTGCCTCCAGACGAGGCACCACCGAAACCACTGAACTGACGAGGCCTCTTATCAGACCTCTACCCTCTCTCCTGTGCAAGAACCATCTCGATCCTCCTCGCGACATTAGCAGCTGCCTGAAAAGAAATCTCACTTTCGGTCTCCTTGGCCATCTGAAGCCTGATAGGGTGAGTGAGTCGCTCCATAAACCCCCCTCAATCTTTCTCCCTCAATAGGTAGTAAAAGGAGAGCATGACGGCCAAATTCACAAAACGGGACTCATACCGAGTAACAGTCATACTGCCCTCTTCATAGGCTTGCCACGGACACCTGTGGAGAATTATCTCTCACAAGGCTAATTTCTTCTTTTGTTATACTGACTCAACACTGTTGAGCTGACCCATTTCTTAACATACTCTTCGAATCTTATTTGGGGTAACCCTTACCCTTATTTATACACAACGATCACAAAAGTAGAGCTCCATACAGGCAAATCTTGGCACGAACCACATAGTCCAGAATCTCGTCAACCACTGTACTTCTTTAGAAGCACTCCGAAATTCGCAACCATGACGTCTACGCTGAGTAGACATTCTATAGGTTTAAAGTTGTTTCTCTAACTCTTTCGGTACTAAAGTATAGGATCATTAAGTAGGCGGGCATACCGCAAGTCCCAACCTTATCCTCTACAAAATCTCAGAACTTAACCATGTGTAAATTTGTTTTTTTTTTGGGGAACCTTTCAGTACCACATATATACATTTCAGGCTAAAACTGATATAACAAATGACCCCACAATCCATCCATTGATAGTGGACTCCCCCCACTCGGCGCGAAGTCATAGTCCACCACATCCGATGATCCACAATATTAACCTTCACAGCTCGTATAAATCAACCAGTTGCCAAGGTCCGTTACACCCCTCACATGATTCACTGGTCGATCTCTCAATACGCCCGCATCTTCAGTTGGAACCACACGTTGAGGCAATGTTGAGCATCTCTAGCTCTCTCGTAGTCTACCTGCGGCATCACGAACCGTCGACGCACAACTGATATCGAGTGCGCAATGTCATACACGAGTGGATACAAATGAATTATGAGATATATGTTTTAAGATAGATCAATGTTGAACGATAAGGAATGAAAGAAGTAGAACTATTCCTAAACTCTGTAGCTTCTGGAAGATAAGTACAGACGTCTCTGTACCGATCCTCCAGACTCTACTAAGCTTGCTCGTGAATTATGAGACCTAGGCAACCTAGTGCTCTGATACCAACTGTCACGACCCGAAATTTCCCACCGATGGGACCGTGATGGCGCCTAACATTTCACTTTCTAGGCAAGCCAACGTTAGAGAATCATTAGACCAATTCATTATTTCCATTCAGTAATTAATAATAATTAACTAAGATAAAATATAATAAGTGCGAAATATCGTAAAAACTGTATTAATTACTACCACCCGAATCTGGAGTCACAATTCACGGACATTCTAAAATTTACTACAAGTAATAGTCTGAAAGAAATATAACTATTTGAATGAAGGACAACAGTAGGACATAAAAAGTAGACGGGGACTTCAAGGTCTGTGAACATCGACAGATCTACCTTGAGTCTCCGGACAGCGGACCAATAGCAAAATCTCGATCAACTTGAGTCGGTATCAAAGTCTGCACAGAAAGTGCAGAGTGCAACATCAGTACAACCGACCCCATGTACTGGTAAGTGTTGAGCCTAACCTCGGCGAAGTACTGACGAGGCTAGGACAAGACACCCACATATAACCTGAACAGTATAATCATGCTAGTGGCAACAATAGTAAATAAATAAATAACGCATAAATAATGGGAAGGGGGCATACAATGGGGGAATACAACATAAAGAGTGAGAATAATGAAAAGACAGCATTAAACCGAAAATCTTTAAACTAATTGAGCAATTAAAATAGTAAGGAAAACTGCACGGCATCACCCTTCGTGCTTTTACTCTCAACCTCACCAAATAAATAAATAGAACGGCACGGCATCACTCTTAGTGCATTAAACCTCTCATAATATACACGGCATCACCCTTCGTACTTTACACTCTTCCTCACAATATAAATAATGCATGCACGATATCACCCTTCGTGCTTTACACTATTCCTCACAATATAAATAATGTATGAATGGCATCACCCTTCGTGCTTTACACTCTTCCTCACAATATAAATAATGCATGCACGGCATCACCCTTCGTGCTTTACACTCCTCCTCACAAATCACAGAATCAATAACAATGAATAGATAAAGGTATCACAAAGAAACCAGTATTTTACCCATAATCAATAGCAAAATGTAACCTCAACCTTGAATCAATATTCGAAAGCTACCAAATCTCAGTGAAACCAGATATAAGTCACCCAATATTTCAAATAACCCACTAAGCATGGATAGTAGAATTTAAGGCTTCAAAATAGACAAGAATAGAATTTTACTCGCATGCTATGACTTGACAACGATGCATAGATGCTCGTCACCTCACCTATACATCGTATTTAACAACCAAACTCGTAACAAATAAACACATAATACCTATTCCCTCAAGCCAAAGTTAGACACGACACTTACCTTGCTCCGAAAACCACTAAATTCTCAATCACAGCTTTTCCTTTGGAATTCACCTCCAAACCACTCGTATCTATTAAAAAAATGACTCAATAACATCAAATATTTCTAAAGGAATCAATTATATTTCATAAATTAAATTTTCCCAAATTTTCCTCCAAAAAGTCGAAAAATCGACCCCGGACCCGCTTGGTCAAAATCCGAGGTTCGGACCAAAATTCTTTTACCCATTCACCCCCGATCCCGAATATGTAATTAGTTTTGGAGTCCCACCTCAAATTGAGGTCTAAATGCTCAAATTTCGAAATTCCTAAGTTCTACCCAAAAATCCTAATTTCACCATGAAACTTCTAGATTCTAGGTTGTAATCTTGTTATAAGATGTAAAAGATTAAAAGAAAAGAGTTAGGAATCACTTACCTATGATGTGAGGAATATTTGGTCTTTGGAAAATCGCCTCTTACGGTTTAGGGTTTTGAAATTATGAAGAATGAATAAAAAATCCCGTCTAAGTCCCTTTTACTCAGCTACAGGTGTCGCAATTGCGACCTGAGCTTTGCAAATCCGAAGCTCGCAATTGCGATGCCCTTCACAATCCCGCTGCCTTCTTAAATGCGAGGAAAATATCGCATTTGTAACCACAGAACCTCGCAAATGCGAGTAAATGTTCGCATTTGCGAACTTGCCCTTCCCAGACTCCCATCGCAATTGCGAAGAAAATCCCGCAATTGCGAGAACATGATGGCCCAATCATTCTTCGCAATTGTGATAGATACCTCGCAATTGCTAGGCCTGCCTATTTCGCATTTGCGAAGCCTGATCTCGCAATTGCGAGATCAGAGGCATGCAACAGGTTCAGTTATACCAGCAACATTTTCTAAGTTCAAAACATCTCGTGGCCTATCCAAAACTCACCCGAGCCCTCGAGGCTCCAAACCAAACATGCACATAAGTCTAAAAACATCATACAAACTTGCTCCCACGATCAAATCGCCAAAATAACACCTAGAACTATGAATTTAGTACCAAATCAAATGAAATTCTCAAGAACACTTTAAAATTCATATCTTCTCAGTTGGACGTCCGAATCACGTCAAATCAACTCCGTTTCTCACCAAATTTCGCAGACAAGTCTTAAATATCATAATGAACCTGTACCAGACTCCGAAACTAAAATACAGACCCGATACTAATAATGCCAAATATCAATCAATTCTTAAAAATAAATAATTTCCAGACTTTTAATTTTTATCAAAAATTCATAACTCAAGCTAGGAACCTCCTAATTCAATTCCGGGGATACATCCAGGTCCCATAATTCGATACGGACCTACCGAGATCGTCAAAGCACAGATCTGAGCCCGTTTACCAAAAATGTTGACCGAAATCAACAAAAATTAACTTCTAAGGCAAAAATTCTTATTTTTATTAGTTTTCAACGTAAAAGCTTTCCGAAAATCTTCCCGGACTGTGCACGCAAATTGTGGAAGGTAAAAATGAGATTTGTAAGGCTTAAGAGCTCAGATCCGATTTCTAAAATATAAGATGACCTTTTAGGTCATCACAAAAATGTATCTAACGGTATCAATGTTGTTAAACTTACTGGGTGTAACATCCTTCCTCCCTTTAGAAACATTCGTCCTCGAATGTTAACTCTTTGAGATTTTCAAAACTTTCGTTAGGGTCTCCTCTGTATATTATACTAAAACCAAACCTCTATCGGAGCTCTAGACTATTCACAACCTTTTGTACTTGAGTATCTCGTATCTTCTTCACCTTTACCTTACTTACCTTTCAATCTCGCATCGTATCTTCTGTTTCTTTCATAACTTTCCTTCCACATAAGTATAAATTACATCAACGCCTTAAATCTCTATTTTGATAGCACCTCTAGTGCATAAATATTCGGTGGAAACTTTATACTGACTTCTTACGACTTAGCTCTATGGTACGATCTGAAAATAAAAGAAGGGTAACATTTCCTAAATGCCATATAGCCTCTCATTTATAAATATGGCGCGCAACACACTCATAAGTGAGACTCTACTAGGCACGGCTTTGTAGACTCCCTAGGGCACGACCTGCTTTGATACCACTTTGTCACGCCCCAAACCTGGGGAGGCATGGCTGGCACCCGATGCCGAGCTGGCCCGAGCGAACCACTCTGTAACTCATGATCATTCGACCAAAACTAGAATATACATAGGTCGAGTGGGCTGAGCTCATTCCTTTTGTAACTATCATGGGCCAACATGGCCATAACTCATAATGTACAACTGTAAGTGGGCGAACACTGTATCAATAAACTATCGTTCTTAAAACATGAAGACATATGGGCCGTGAAGGCCTCTGAAATACTGTACAAAATAAACCTATGTCTACAAAGCCTCTAAGATTATTAGACATCAAACAGGACAGGGTACCGGCCTACCCAGAGGTCTGTAGTAAATCTCTGACACGATGACTTATAGACTCGGTTGCACTCCGAATGAGGTAGGGTCTTACCGAACCTTTGCTGAATGCTTACCTCGTCTACTATGATGGCTCGTCAAACTGATTATCTATACCTGCAGGTATGAATGCAGCGTCCCCAACAAAAGGACGTCAGTACGTATAATGTACCGAGTATGTAAGACACATAAAATAGTATATAAAAGACATGAAAGAAACATGGAGTACATGACTCAACCTGTAAGTGGATAACTCTATAAATCATGAAATACTTATAGTGTCAAGCATATGCATATGGATGTCATGTCGTGCATAGGTACATGTGTTCATAACATCATCAAGCCTCTGAGGGCATCCCATCATATCATCTCGGCCACTGTGGGCAAAATCATCAATGTATACCAGCTGATCAGGTAGTGGTGCGTATATAACACCATAACCGTTTTTCATATCTCATATACATATAATATACGCGTATATAACGCCATCTGGTCATGGGTCAATGTACATGTATAAATGCATGAAATGCATAGAAAATACGTTAATAAAATCTCTCGGTACATCATAAGACCACTGTGCCCTGATTAATATCATACAGCCTTAACACATTATAATTATACTATATTAAACTATATATACAATCGTATATCTTTTATGTTAATACCCCAAAAGTTGTCACGATAGCCATTGTTAACAGTGCAATTATCAGTCATGACAATATGTGATAATTGTTTTACATTAAGTTGAATAAATTTCATCATAGTATTTATACAATCATACATATCACAACGTCAAACTACCTATACAACTAAAAAAATGCATTATAAACCTTAATTATGCATGAATCATTACTTCAAAATCAATCTACAACAATCTAACGATATATTATAATCAAATTGATATTTTATAATATTTTGTGTTGTAACAATATATACTATATTATAATTCATTATGCTATAGTTCATAATCAATTTTCAAGTGTAACTTGTCACAAACAACCGCAAACTATAATATTAATATGTCTCTACAATTAATTATTGATCACAATATGACTACTCGGCTATTAAATATCATGTAATAGCCTTAAGCATTGCTGAAAGGCCTCTCACTAGTTGTCTATAACTAGAAAAGAAAGCATGTAATATTAGGGACACAAAAAGACATGCCACTCTACCACGATTAATGGTCCTGCTCATGCACGAGGAACGTGTATGATATACACCTAAACAGGCAAGCATATGACTTTAAACTCTGGATTTTATCTGCCTCTTCCTTATCATCTCAACCTATGTTGCTTTTTACTTTATATGAATGACTTTTCTTTATTCCCATAAAATGAAAGCTAAATATTGGAGAAACTTCAAATTCCAATGAAAATCATGCTGATGAAGCAATGCAAGGCTTCCCAAAATGTGACACCGCCGTAGCCTTCACACATTAGTCATACATTATTTAGTTGTCATGATCCCACGTGGGCAAAACATTCTTATACTTCTCTACTTAAATTAATAATTAAATAATTATCTTAAATTACTTAAAATACTAATCACTTTTAAGATACTTTATACACCTTACTATAATATACTTTACTATCATGGTCATGTGGTACCATATAAAATAAATACATACACTATTATTTCATTAAAATATTCATGTAAAAATATATATATATTCTCAACTTATAATTTTCCTAATCTCATATAAAGAGTAAAAATTTTCGTACGCTTAATTCTTAAAATGGTAAAAAGATAACCTTCTTTTCTTGTGAGAAAATAATTTCTATCTTTACAATAAAGAAAATCTCATAAACGTTTTGTCTGTATTGTGTTTTGGAGGTCTGTAGCTCATTTAGGCTTGAAATGGCGAAAGTCGAATTTTCTGAGTTTTGGACCGGTAGTGGAATTTTTGATATCGGGGTCAGTTTTCGATTTCGGAAGTTGAAATAGGTCTGTAATGTTGAATAAGACTTGTGTAAAAAATTTGAGGTCAATCGGACGTGATTTGATAAGTTTCGGCATCGATTGTAGAAGTTTAAAGTTTCAAGTTCATTAAGTTTGAATCGGAGGGTGATTCATATTTTTAGTATTGTTTGATGTGATTTGAGGGCTCGACTATGTTTTTATGGTATTTGAGTACTTGTTGGTATGTTTGGTTGAGGTCCCGGGGGCCTCGAGTGTGTTTCAGATGCTTAACGGATTGAATTTGGACTTAGGCTACTTGCCGAAGATTTTCCTGGTTTATGGTGTTTTCGCACCTGCGGAAGGGAGACCACTGGTGCGGGATTGCATATGTGAAGGAGGAGCCGCAGATGCGAACAAGAAGGAGCTGGGCAGGAACCGCAGGTGCGAAGATTTTCCCGCACCTGCTAGAGTTACAGATGCGGGCAGCTGGGCGCAGGTGCGAAGGGAAGCCGCAGGTGCGATGCATTTCCGCACCTGCGATAGTCGCAGATGCGGTCGAATAGCCACAGGAGTGGAGCCTGGGATTCTAAGTGGAATCTGCACCTGCGTTGGTCTTTCTGTAGGTGCGGCATCGCAGATGCGACAGAGAGTCCGCAGGTGCGAGATTTCTGGACAGAACACTCCAATGCAAAGGTTCGCGATTTTTGCTCATTTTCAACATTTTGAACTCGGGTTTGGCGATTTCTTGGGAGCATTTTGAGGGTTTTCTTGAGGTGTAATGCCCCGGACGGTCATTTTGAGAATTTAAGTCTCGTTCGGTGGCATAAGGCCCTGAGCAGCTTCGAATTATGTGTATTGACTTGCGTGCGTGATTGAATTCAGTTACCGGATGATTCAGAGTGATTTGGGACACTTAGTCCGTAAAATGAAAGCTTAAGTCTTAGGATTTTGACTGTAGTTAGAACTGTGTGAAGACGACTCTGGAATGGAGTTTCCTTGGTTCCGTTAGCTCCGTTGGGTGATTTTGGACTTAGGAGCGTGTCCAGATTGTGGTTTGGAGGTCTGTAGCTCATTTAGGCTTGAAAGGGCGAAAGTCTAATTTTTGAAAATTTTGACCGGAAGTGAACTTTTTGATTATCGGGGTCGGAATACAATTCCGAGAGTTGGAATAGCTCGGTTATGTTATTTGGGACTTGCCTGTATAATTTGACGTCATTCCGGGTTGGTTTGATAGGTTTCGGCACGAATTTTCGAAGTTGAAAGTTTTGGAAGTTCATAAGTTCGATTCGTGGTGCGATTTGTATTTTCGGTGTTGTTCGATGTGATTTGAGACCTCGAGCGAGTCCGTGTTATGTTATGGAACTTGTTTACGTGTTTAGACGGGGTCTTGGGGGCCTCGGGTGTGTTTCGGAGAGGCTACGAGCCATTTCCTTTTATTTTTAAACTGTTATTTTCTGTCATCTGGCTTCATTAATCGCGTTCGCGTTCCCGTCCGCGTCCGCAAAGAGTAATTTTGGAAGAGTAATTCTTGTTCTTCGTGTTCGCATGATCACGTTCCCGATCACGTAGCAATAATTCGGGCAGTAATTATTTTCTTCTCCGCGTTCGCGAGCTTGTCTTCGCGTTCGCGAAGTACAACTGGGCAGCTTTCATTTTTATTCTTCGCAAACGTGAACCTTGCTCCGCTTTCACGATGCTTTCAGACCGGGGAAGAATATAAGTTTTCCAAATCGAGGGTTAGGCCATTTTTCATCATATTTTGACTTGTAGAGCTCGGTTTTGAGCGATTCTTTGTGGGTTTTTTAAGAAAATTGATTGGGTAAGTGTTCTTCACCTAGAATTTATTATATTCCATGATTCTATATTTATTTTTATCATTTAATTTGTGTTTTGAGTTGAGGAAAATGGAGGTTTTTGAAGAAATTTTCAAAATGAAATATCATGTTTTGAGGGACGAATTGGTATCGAAATTTGATAGTTTTAGTATGGTTGAACTCGTATCGAAACGAGTGTTCGGGTTTTGTGAAATTTGTCGGAATCCGAGGTGCGGGCCTGGGGGTCGACTTTTAGACCGATTTTTAGATTTTGATAAAGATTGAAGCTTTATGATCCGGAATAGTTTCTTATGAGTTTCATTTGTGCTTTGAAGTTCTTTTTGATTAGATTTGAGCCGTCTGGAGGTCATGTTACCCAAGAAGATAATTTTTGAGTATCGGTTTGTCATTTTTGAGGTAAGTATCTTGCCTAACCTTGTGTGGGGGATTTTTCCTAAGGATTTGAGTCTTCTATGTTGATTGTAGTCCATGTACGAGAGGTGACGAGTGCGTACTCAAACTTATTTGTGAAAAGTTGACCTTTTAGGGTTCTTAGGTCCTTATATTCACTGAGTGTAAATTTGTTCTTGATATGATTAAGTTCCTATTTACTAGTTTCACCTTTACATGCTTTAATTTGAATTAATTGCTTTAGGAGTCACTCATATTGCCTATTTGACTCTTATTTGACTTAACTGAATATTGTACCTCTTCTATTGTCATGTTATCTTTTCATAACTGCTTATCTTTATTTGGGATTATTATTATCTCATCCTATAATTGTTCAGTCTTAATTGGGGTTATGATTATCTTTCTGCTACTTATCCTTAATTGAATTGTTGAATATCCTTCGAAATTTCTCAACCTTAAAAGAAGTTAGATATCTTACATCTTAGTCGACTTGTTTTATTTGGAATTATTTGACTCATGTTAGCTTCCCTGTTGTTGAAATGTATATTGTGGGATCGTTGCTCCATATTAGTTTTCCCTTGTTGAGTTGTTCTCTTTAAGCCTAACATCCTTTATTGTGGTTATTCCTTGTGAATTGGCCCTACTGTTTGTTTGTGATTTAAAGTTCTTGAGTTGATTTACTTGTCGTACTTTGTATTATTGCCATTGTTGTTGTTGTACTTGTTGTTATTGTGATACACGAGGTTTCTGTCGTGCGGTTGTGGTTATTGTGATGCAAAAGGTTTCTCCCATGCGGTTGTTGTTATGGGGTTGCACGAGGTTTCTGCCATGCTATTGATACTATTGATATTTGCACATGCGGCATGACAAGGCGGGATATATATATAGCGCATGTGGCGAGACAAGGTGGGAACATTGTTATGCACGTGTGGCGAGACAAGGCGGGCACTTACTTTATTATTGCACATGTGGCAAGACAAGGTGGGTTGTGTCAGGGATTGATTTGTGGCCTGGGGCATTCTTGTTGTTAATATTTGTGTAGTGGTATGCGTACCTGTGTGAGCTTTATCTTGTGAAAGCTGTGAGAAAATATTCTATGTGACGTCCGTTCTTTTTCCTTATGCTTATTTGCTGATATGGACTATGGTAGGACACTTGCACAAGCATACACGTAGTTAAGTACTCTTATCGGATAAGAGGTGTTCTTGATATTGTTGAGCATAGATGCTCACCCTTGTTTACTTGCCTTCTATGTGAGAATGGCTCTATTGGAACATGAGTCGTCAGTGCGGTTATGAGTGTTATGAGGGCACAGGATGCCAAGTGTAAGGGTTCAGGTATTGAGACCCCGGAGTTGTGATTTGTCCAAGGTTCGATACCTCGTGGAGTTGATGACTAAAACCTATTGTAAAAGCGGTTGTAGTTGCTGAGTTATTACTTGTCCTTGCTATATTTGTGATTCCAAATTTAGGTTGTGTTCCATTCACTTTGTCTGTGTCATTTTCATGATATTCCACTGATACTTGTTATTTCCTTCCTTATTGCTATTACTGTATTGTGAGCCATATTGCATAGTCTTTATGTAGACATCATACTTCTATTGTTCATATACTTATACCGTTTCAGTTTATTAGACTAGTGAGTGTCTTGACTGTTCCTCGTCACTAATCCATCGAGGTTAGTCTTGATACTTACTGGGCACCATTGTGGTGTGCTCATTCTACACTCTGTACATTTTTGTGCAGATCCAGGTTGCTGCTGCGTTCGCATGCTTCGGAGTCACTTACAAATTTTGGTTTTGCACTGTTTATTCTTATTTCTGGACAGTTGTATTTAGAAGTTTTCTAGCAAACACTTTGTAGAGCTTATGACTTGTGCTACCGATTTTGGGAATTGTAAATTTAAGGGATTTCTATTTCAAATTGTTAGATGTTGTTTAAATAATGTTGTTGCTTCAATAAATGTTAGGCTTACCTAGTCCCTAAGACTAGGTGCCATCACGACACCCAACTGAGGGAAAATTGGGTCGTGACAAGTTGGTATCAAAGCTATAGGTTCATAGGTGCTACGAGTCATAAGCGAGTTTAGTAGAGTCTTGCGGATCAGTACGGAGACGTCTGTACTTGTCTTCGGGAGGCTACGGAACTATTAGGACAATCTCTTTTCTTTCATTCCTATCGTACGGGCTTATTGATCTTGGAGTTTGAACTTTTATCATTCTATTCTCTCACAGATGGTGAGGGCACGAGCTGTAGTTATCGACGACGCTGCTCCCGAAGAAGATGTCGCTAGAGGCAGAGGCCGACGAGGAGTACGTGCCGCAGCGAGAGCACCTACCAGAGCTGCAGTTGAGGAGCCCCCAGTAGTTCTAGTTGGGGGGCAGGTACCTAAGGCGCTTGCTATTACCCCCAGACTTTAGGAGACCTTAGCACAGTTCCTGAGCATGTTGGATATGTTGGCTCAGGCGGGGTTGATTCCGGTTGCACCAGCTATTTCACAGACCGGGGGAGGAGCCCAGACTCCTGCCGCCCACACCCTAGAGTAGGGAGTTCATGTTGGTCAGGTTCCAGGTGTCATGGTGACATAGCCTGTGGTTCCAGTTCAGCCCGTGGTCAGGGAAACAACATCTGAGGAAGAGCAGCTTAGACTTGTAAGGTTCAAGAAATATGACCCTCCTCCATTCAGTGGTTTGGCTTCAGAGAGTGCACATGGTTTTCTGGAGGAGTTCCATTGCATTCTCTGCACTATGGGTATTGTTGAGACGAGTGGGGTTGCTTTTACTATGTTCCATCTCAGGGGAGCGGCTTATCAGTGGTGGCGGGCATATGAGTTGGGTAGCCCAGCCGAGTTAGCTTCACTTACATGAGTTCAATTTTCAGAGATGTTCTTGAGAGAGTATGTACCTCAGTCCCTTAAATATGCATGGTGCACGGAGTTTGAGCAGCTGCGCTAGGGCACTATGTCAGTATCAGAGTATGCTGGAGATTAAGTGATTTGGCCAGGCATGCACCTGTTTTTGTCGCCATAGTTAGAGAGCATGTCCGTAGATTCATTGAGGGACTTAGGCATGATATTTGGTTCAGCATGGCTCGGGAATTAGAGTCAGATGTTTCGTTTCAGCAGGTGGTAGGGGTTGCTCGCCGTGTAGAGGCATGCGAGGCGAGGAGGCCTCATAGACTAGAGAGATCCACTGGCCCTTATTTTGGAGGCAGGGTACGGCATGGTAGAGGTTTTGTGGGTCAGCCAATTCAGTTTGCACTTAAGGCTTCACACAGTGTTTCAGGTGCTCATAGGTCTCAGAGTACCCGTACCATACAGTTCCCACAGCCACGTCGGCAGAGAGGTTGCTTTGAGTGTGGAGATACCAGTCACATGGTGAGAGATTATCCTAAACTTCAGACAAATTTCACAATGGAGTATTTAGGCGAGTAGAGGGTGCCCAAGAGGGGAAGGCCCATCCCATTGATGTGTCTCATATAGTAGGCTGGAGGCCGCTGTGCCAGATGATGTCATACAAGTATGCTTTTGATTTGTTACAGAGGGGCACCCTTCATATTTTGATTCAGTTCTGCTTATCGGGGCGAGTGCCTTATCTGTTGCTCTACCTATGGGTGAGTTCATGACTTAGTATTATCTTTAGGTATTTACCCCTGTTGGGAGACTCTATGAGTGGTAGCCCGTGTCTATCGTTTGTTTCTATTCATTATTGAGAGTTTCGAGGCTAGAAGTGAATACATTGTCACGCCCCAAAACCGAGGAGCGCGACCGGCACTCAACCGAGTGAACCCGACCGAGCAAGCCTATTAGATTTTATTCTACCCAAACTCATCCACGAATGGAGATAATACATATTTTCATTAATTAGACAAAAAGGTGTTCATGTCTACAATACCAATTCACTACCAATAGTTTTCATCATTTTTCTTTAAGTCTTAAGTGGGACAAGTAATACAACCACAACATAACATAGTTTGTCTTTCCCATCACCAATACACAACCCACACTATGTCTACAGAGCCTCTATAGATAAAGAAGAGTACAATAATAATACCGGCAACAAGGCCCCGGCTATACCTCAAATATAATACACAAAGTACAAACGATTCACGACCTCGAGATGAAGTGGGGCTCACCAAGTCAGCTGGGAAGAAGGGGTGCTGCTATCACTGATCAATATCTCCTATTGTGGAACCACCTGCATCCATTTAAAGATGCAGCGATTCTCCTAAAACCTGATGCACCAAAAGATCGGAATCTCTAATCACCAGCAACTCCTGAACATTCATGTCAATGTCCAACCTGAGTCCCAAGATGCAAGCCTCATAGTCTGCCATATTGTTGTTACATGAAAACCTGAGTTTCGCAGATATCGGATAGTGTTGGCCAGTTTTTGATACTAAGATAGCTCTGATACCCACTCCTTTGAAGTTTGCAGCTCCGTCGAAGAATATTCTTCAACCATCATATGCTTCGGTGATATCTTCTCCTACGAATGATACCTCTTCGTCGGGAAAATACATTTTCAATGGTTCGTATTCTCCGTCCACAGGATTTTCTGCCAAATGATCTGCCAATGCTTGCCATTTTACCGCCTTCTGAGTTGCTAACTTTCCTATAGGCATGGGTTTCTGGAAGATGTATTTCAGCGGATCCATCCTTGATATGAGATATGTGGTATATGCACAGAAATAATGCCTCAACTTTTGAGCTATCCATGTTAAAGCGCAGCAGGTGCGCTCCAGCAAAGAGTACTGGGCTTCGTAAGGTATGAATTTCTTGCTCAAATAATATATTTCCTGCTCCTTTCTTCCAGTTTCATCATGTTGTCCCAAAACGCAACTAAAAGCTCCATCTAGTATATAAAAATAAAGTATTAGTGGTCTTCCTCGCTCTGGTGGGACCAGAAAGGGCGGTATGGATAAATACTCCTTGATTTTGTCGAAGGCTTTTTGACATTCTTCAGTCCAGCTTGTTGCAACATCTTTCTTTAGCATTTTGAAGATCGGCTCACAGATCACGGTTGATTGTGCTATGAAACGGCTGATGTAGTTGAGACGCCCTAAGAAGCTCATCACATCTTTCATATTCTTCGGTGGTGGCAAGTCCGGGATAGCTTTGATCTTTGACGGGTCCAATTCAATCCCTCGAATACAGACGATGAATCCTAGCAATTTTCCGACAAGGACTCAAACGGCACACTTTGTAGGATTCAGTTTCAGATTGGACCTTCGAAGCCGATCAAAGAAATTCCTCAAGTCTGCTATATGATCTGTGCTTCTTCTGGATTTGATGATGACGCCATCCACGTACACCTCCATTTCCTTGTGTATCATATCATGGAAAATATTTATCATAGCTCTCATGTAAGTGGATCCAGCATTCTTCAGGCCAAACAACATCATTTTATAGCACTACATCCCCCATGGTGTGATAAAGGCTGTCTTTTCGGCATCCTCTTCATCCATCCAGATCTGATGATACCCCGTGAATCTATCCAAAAAAGACTGGAGTTCATGCTTGGCACAGTTGTCAATCAGTATGTGTATATTGTGCAATGGGAAATCATCTTTGGGACTCGCCCTGTTTGAATCTCGGTAATCAACACACACTCTGACTTTCCCATCTTTCTTCGGAACCGGCACAATGTTGGCCAACCAAGTCGGATATTCAACCATTCTGAGAACCTTAGCTTTGATTTTCTTGGTGACGTCCTCTTTTATCTTCAAACTCATATCTGGCTTGAATTTTCTGAGCTTCTATTTTACCGATGGACACATGGGATTGGTAGGTAGTTTGTGAGCCACTATGGATGTGCTCAAACAAGTCATATCATCGTAGGACCATGCAAAGATATCTGCATACTCTTTTAGGAATCAGACATACTCTTCCTTCTCTGATGGTGATACGTGAATGCTTATACGTGTTTCCTTGACCATTTCGGAGTCCCCTAAGTTAATCGTCTCAGTCTCGTCCAAATTAGACTTAGGCTTGTTTTCAAAGTTTTCCAGTTCTCTGACAATTTCCTTATGTATTACGTCGTCTTCCAGATCCTCTGAATCATTATCCTTATGTCACGTTGCCTCATTACATGTCACAGTAGTAGGTTCATCGGGATAGGTAATAATAATGTTTTAGAGAGAAAAAATGTAAAGAATAACAATAAATACTAAAAATAGCAATGTGTTAATAAAATTTGAAAAATGTCAACAAGTACGGCTCGATGACTCGAGCAATTATTTCAAAACAGAATACGTTCAAAACAAAATACTAAAAATGTCTTAGATGCTTAAAAGATTGCTTTAAAATAATTGATGCTAATTGCCAGGCTACCTAGGAACTTGACGGGCCTAGGATGGTGCAGCAGTCCAATTCTTGAGACAGCTCCTTTTTCAACGGTCTGAATGGTAAGGTCTTCCTCCTCCTCCTCCTCAACTATCGCACTGCAATCCATGTCTTCGTCATCCAGAAATAGCTTCCTTATGCCAGCTAAGGCTTCATCTTCCTCAGACTCACATATCATGTCAGCTTGATGAAATGTCTGGTGCAAATGTGGTACCGATTGTTCCAGCGGATAATAAGGCATGTTGGCGACCAATCCTGGCACTCTTGCCAAGTATATTCATACCCAAGTCTGAAAGTTGTACTATGATGCTTCGACTGTATTGGTTTGGTGATCCCTTGGAGGTTCTTGCCGATACCCTTGCCAGGTTCATACCCTGTCCATAGCAGTATGCTTTCTATTTTGTTGCTCCACCATTTGTCCTTTTCAATTGCGTTGACGCGCTCAATGCGATGTCATGTTTCTCCACCTAACTTATTCCTATTCTCGATGACCGGAACAGTCTGATTGGTATAAATCGGATTACTTCCGTCTCCGTGGATGATCACCTCCTTGTGGTTCCATTCAAACTTCACGGCCTGATGCAGAGTAGAGGCCACTGCCCCAGCGGTATGTATCCAGGGTCGTCCCAACAATAGATTGTAGGTAGCAGATATATCCAGCACTTGAAACTCAACATCAAACCAGGTTGGGCCTATCTGTAGGCTGAGGTTGATTTCTCCAATTGTGGCTCTTTGAGATCCATCTAACGCCTTTACATTCATTTTTTCTACTCGTATCTCGTGCATGCCTTTACCCAATCTCTTCAAAGTGGTCAGTGGACATATATTGAGACTTGAATCCCCATCTATCAGGACCCTGGCAATGAATTTATCTTCAAATTGCACTGTGATATGTAGTGCCCTGTTCTGACTTAGTTCTTCTGGTGGCAGCTCGTCTTCATGAAAGGCGATTTTGTGGCTTTCCAGTACCTGCCCGACCATGTTGGCCATTTCCCCACTAGTGATATTGGTGGGTACATAGGCTTCACTCAGCACCTTCATCAGGGCATTCCTGTGTGTCTTAGAGTTTTGTAGCAGTGACAAGATAGATATCTGAGCGGGAGTTTTGTTCAAATATTCAACCACAGAGTATTCTCTTGCTTGCACTTTTCTCCAAAGGTCGCAAGGGCCAGTTTCAATGACAGGAAGCTTAGACGAAACTTCCTTGCTTGTTCCTCCCAAGTGCTCAAGTGTATAAACCGTGCCAGTTCTGGTCATGCCTTGTGTTGTACCTATTTCTTCCATTTTTGCTTTTCCTTTCCTTCTCGCTTCTGCAACATAATCCCATGGTATAGCATCACACTTGTAAGATGGTGTGGGTGCTACCATCACAGTGAAGGGTATGGTTATCTCAACTTCAAACGGTGTTGGTGCGGTTACCTCGACTTCAAGTGGTGCTTGGGTTTGTACCACAATGGGCGTGAGGGTGACTGGAGATGTTTTAGGATCATCCCCCTCCGAATGAGTCCAATTGACCCTTCCGAATCTAATTCCTCATCGGTCTCTATCACATTCACTCGTTCACCTTTGTGATTCAGAAGAGGATTATTACGAACATTAGGTGCGGCTTCTTTTGCCTGTATGACCCTGGTGTCGATCAATGTCTGAATCTTGTCCTTCAAAGTGTGACACTCATCAATGGTATGGCCCTTCATGCCTGAGTGATAGGCATATGTCTTGTTTGGGTTAATCCACTGAGAAGAGTTTTCCATAGAAACGGCGGGAATGGGAGTGACATAACCAGCAGCCTTCAGTCTCTCATACAGTTGGTCTATGGGTTCAGCGATTGGAGTATATTGTCTGGGTAGTCTGCGGTCAAAGTTTGGTCTTGTTTTTGGTAATTTTGGCGGGTGGGTAGTGGTGAGTGATAATATGTGGGTTGAGTGTTATAGGTGTGGTAGGTGGTGGCAAGTTGTTGGTGTCTGGGGGGTGAGGGCTGGTATATGGGTGGAGGTGTTTGGTATGTGAGAGGAGACTTAGGACCCTGGGCCACCATTACAGCACCCACTTCTTTCTTCTTAGAGATACCTCCTGACTGCAAAGCTTTATTTGTGGCCTGTAGTGCTTCAAAATTTGTCACCATTCCACTCTTAATTCCTTCTTCTATTCTTTATCCCAACTTGATGATGTCAGAGAATTTATGATTTTCAATAACCATCAGCCTTTCATAGTACTGCGGGTCTTGAGCTCTGATGAAGAACTTATTCATTTGTTCTTCTTCAAGCGCTGGCCTTACCTTTATAGCTTCAGATCTCCACCGAGTAGCATACTCGCGGAAAGTTTCTGTTGTTTTCTTCTTGAGATTTTGAATGTAGAAAATATTTGGTGCATTTTTTGTGTTGAACCTGAATCTACCCATGAAAGCTGACGCCATGCTCACCCAAGTAACCCACTTTTTCGGATTTTGACTGATGTATCAAGACAAAGCATCTCCTGTGAGGCTTCTCATGAACAGCTTCATACGGATTCGTTCATCTTTGCCCAATCCTACAAGTTTTGTCACAATATGTCCTTAGATGTACCTTCGGATGACCAGTTCCATCGAACATTTCGAACTTAGGAGGTTTGTAACCCTCTGGCAGTTCCACATCTGGTTGAATGCACAAGTCCTCATAATTTAAACCTTCAATACCCTTACAACCTTCGATGCTCTGAACTCTGCCAGTGAGCTTCTTGAGTTCTTCTGCTATGTTCTTGATGAGTACTTCCTTCTCGATTGATTCCAGTATATATAGGTTTTGTTGTTGGGTGTAGGGTAAAGTTTCCACATATATGAGATTTCTTTGGTGAACTCCGGTAATCTGGGCATAAGGATGGTCATTGGTTGAGTTTTGGGAATCAAGAGTAGGTATGTGGCGCATTTTGGGGAGCGTGATAAGTGGTGGTTTGTGGATATTGAGTCGGATGATGGTGGTGTTGTTGAGGAGTATGTACTGGTGGAGGGTTGTGGTTCTGAGGAGCTGTGGTGTATTGATGTGGTGTGGGAGGATTCGACAGTGGATTTTGGTTCTGCGTGTTTTGGGGTGGTGCTGGGTTTTGGGCATCTGGATTTTGTTGGTTGATATCGGAGACGTTTAGGGTAAGGGAAAGATTTGCCAAGTTTCGGACCTGCTCAAGTTCTCTTTGTAGCTCCAGGATTTTCTGTTCCCGGCGTAAGACCAATTCGTTCTGTGCCAGAATACTTCGACCATCTGAAGTTTCAACGTTTTCTGCTATAGTAGCATTGTCTTTTCTGATACCGCTCAAATCATCCATTTTTCCTTTCCCTTTGCTTTTGCTTTTAAGATCACTTGGTGGAGGAGGAGGACCTCTAGATCTAGTGTGATATGCAGATGATGCCAGTATGCACTAACCAACTTTGGGGAATGGGAATAATTAAAAGAAAGAAAAACAAACAAAGGTAACCAAGTCAGTAGGGATATTTAAAGAATGCTTGTAGTATTTAAACATGTTCTGTAAAATTATGCAATAATTTGCCTCCTAATTGGGGACCTCATTGTGCCCGAGGTAAGCCTAAGCGACACATAGACTCGGAGAAAATTGATGCCAATATTGCGCCATTTCATTAATGTGAAAATAAGCCAAACTTTTACTAAATCAACAATAATAATGAACTTACTAATGGTGTTTAGCCTTAATACAATCGAAATCTAAACTAAGCTAGAAAATAGTAAAGAATATCATTTGCTAAATCTAATTGGTCCCTGAGGGACCTTCTCCATGCTTGGCTCTCTTGACTCCGTCAATCAGGTTCCCCAGGTCGCACATATCCAACAATAGGTAAGCCTTTGCTAGATGCCCTCCTTCATTGCCATCCGTGTTCTGACAATCTGAAAGCCTCTTTCTCATCTTTCCCTCAAACTTCATCAACCCTTGCTCCAAATATTCCAATCTCTCGGTGGACATAGTGGAGATTTCCTTCCATTCATTAATTGCCTCCATGTCCACTTTATGTTGTTCTAGATGTCTAGTTTCAGACTGAAAAACCCTTTTGCAAAGCCTTCTATACTTGACCTGTGCCTCGGCATCATCATCAATGATCCTATTTTCCAAATTGACCCCTGGCTTGACATCTCCCGCTATATCATCTACCAACCATGATGGATAGAAATACACATGACCGGTATGGTACCTGTCTGGCTCGATAGTCTCTCTTTCCACAATGACCTTCTGGTTCCACATATGTTGCGCCTCGAACATGAAAAGAATGATGACCCCTTTGAAATCTACCTTGTACTGGACCATGTTGGAAACTCGAGGTATGACATGTTTTCTTCCTACTTGTCTTATTACCCTTATAGGAGTATAAGGATAAATGCCTCGCAACCGAATCAATACCAAATTACTAGTATCCCTCGACCTTATGATGAACTCGCTGCTGGGAAACCACTCAAACATCCAATGTACCTTCTCGTCTGTCAGATTGCTGAAGAAATGTACCCAACTTACAGCACCTCCGGGCTGTGCAAACCTATCTGGGATGAATGTCATTTTCTTTGGGTGATGGTGAGCTATGTATTAATTCAACGCTCGTCGCAGAAGCTCTTGGCTGTATTCTCCCCTCTGAAAGTGTTCCAATAACCAAACTTGCAATAATAGATTACAACCTTCAAAATGTCTGAAACCCTACTTGCACCGATCTAGAGTGCGGTACAGTTCAGCTAGGATCATAGGGATGATGGTGTAGGTTTTCCCCTCGATGCCTTCCATTAATGTTCTTGCAACCATTAAACGAGTGTGAATCCTTCCCCCTTTCATTGGAAATATCAACAAACCCAAGAAGCAAATGATGAATACATAAACTCGGCGGTGCGTCCAATCTAAGGAGGTAATGGCAAGTTCCTCATGCTGAAGACGATATGACTTACTGTGCCCGTAATGCTCATAAAGGAATTCAAATGGGATGTATGAATTCTTCAAACAAAGTAACTCATCATTTTTCTTGAAACCTAGCATATTTAGAAAACCGCGAGGGGTGTGATTCTCTAGCACTAATAACCCTGGACTATCCCATGGCAGCTTAGCTAAGCCTCCTATTTCTTCTAGGAGAGGAGTCATTTCTATGTCACCAAAGCGGAAGACGACCCTTTTCTCATCCCAAAACATAGTGGTGGCCTCAATCAATGCTCTATTCGGCTGGATGTCTAGCAAGGATGGTAAATTACCAAGGACCCTTTTCACGTGATTCTTGTCGCTAGGCGCGAGATTTTTCCACAATCAAGCAACAGAGGTGGGATGTTTTGGACCATGCCGAACCTGGGGACTTCGTGCTTCATTCTCTCCAAACAAATAAGGTTAGCCCTCTCCCCCTCCAGATTCGACTATTTACACACTAATGATCAACATATTGGATTATTTTCTCCAAGTAATGCACATAACATGATTGTATCCATTGGAATTGTGAAAATCCCGTCGGACTTTGGACAAGGCTTATCTTAGCGGGCTATTACATTAACAACGTCATAACCCGTACTAGGTTTAACATGATGCATGTACATTTGATAGTGGAGTAAGGTCTCTAGAATGGTCTACACTGGTACTCTCAAGTGGACAACTTGAGAAGGAAAGGCACGGGGCCATCGACTGCTTCGCTGATCGACTAGTCTACCGCAAATAAGCCTTTCCGATTTAAAAAGGGTAATTCTAGAAGAGCGCGTACACTCATCAAGTGCCGCTATGTTGATAATTGGCACAACTGGAGTATGATGTGGAGCATGCTTTATGCAGAGATAATAACACGTTGCCAAGTATTTGCATGATGAATATGTAAAAGCAGCAAATACGGTAATATGTTAAAACATGAAAAGCATAAGAAAGAAAGACAAAGGAAGAAGTTAGTTCGTGGAATATATGCGAGAATGTAATAAAGCAAGTAAGGGAGTAGGGATGGGAGAGGCATGATATAGCAGTCAAATGAAGAGCAGTCATAGCAAATAATGGGGAAAGGATGTGTATGTTAAAACAAATTTAAACAAATAAAGGTGGAGAAGGGAAAGGATGTGCATGTTATAACAAAGAAAATAATCCACATAAGACAAGTTCATTATGGTAAGAGCCTAAGTATCCACAGCAGAATCGCCATGCTGTCGCGACACGTTTTCTCGCAAAAACGGGCTTTTGACATTGTGACAACTCTTTTGAGTGGGAGGTAAAGTGTTAAAAGAAGAAGAGTCACCACCTAACGGGTTTTAAGGTGTGTTAGGGAACCTATTATGCAAATGACTCTGTTTGACTAGTCAGCGTCACCAAAGATCGGGTAAGGGCTCAAATTACCTCAAATAGAAGGTGTTAGGCACTCTTCGAGGTCCAAAACTATGGGTCCCGGCCGAACATAAGATTATGTGGATTACAATTAGGCTAAGTGATTAAATAGACAAAGCGAATGTAAAGGTCAAAGAATTTCATTACAACATGATTAGTACAGATCTTAGTACGAATATAGGGATACAACTATTTGGATCTAATAACAATATATAAAAGAGGGGGAGGGGGTCCTAAGTTTTTTAGCCTAAAGGATCACCCCATGCAATATAAATAATACTTTGCAACTCCCTTGCGGGCACAAACTATCATCTCCTGCTACCCGATTACTATGTTAAAGTTGTTTTCCTAAGCGCTCTAATCCAATTTTAAGTCGTGCCCTATGCGTGCACTACCCGTCCCATATCTATGGTCCAGGAGGTATTGAACCTCTATTTAGGGTGGTTCTAGACTTAACTTAGGCTGCTCAAAATGATAAAACTAGGCGACATACAAAACAAATTGGACTTCAAATGAGAGCAGTTAAAGGCTCAAGTTAGCCCCCACACTTGGACAACAAATGCACGTAAAATAGGTCCTCACATTGAGCATTGGACAGTTTCAGAACTGAAGCCAATTAGAAATCATTAAGCCCTATAGACATGTTTTCTATGTGACCTGGGATTCAAACACGCATATATGACATTACCGCTTCTAGTGGCTTAGACGAGGAAGAAGTAAACCATTTGTTGTTAACGCTGGTTTTAGATACCAGTTTTAGAAAGGTGACATTGTCCTACAGACATGATATCTAATAGTGGCATATTTAAGCAAATGAAAATAGTTCTGGGAACCCAGCCTTGACAAGGGGATAAACAATATTAAGCGAAAGACAGTATTCTATAGGCCAGATCTCTAACAATTGACAATCAATCCTTGATTTTATAACACTTTACCTCTATGAGCAGGTTATCTAGGCAGAGCAATAACAATAGCTAATTGATTAGTCAAGGTCCTATAGGCATGATTTCTAGGTAAAAATAGAACATAAGCTAGTGAGATCCTATAGGCAGGGTATCTAATGAATATGCTAAAATCATACAAATCAAAAGAAAGTTCACTGGCATTTATTTCCTGTATGCTGTCTAGTAGCACATATCAGTAGAATAAATAGAGGGTTTACACCCGTGCTTTGATGGTAGACAAGTTATGTGAGTGTGTGAGTTTCCTAAAGGCATGATTTCTACCAGTGGAAGTTAAATGGCATATACAACAAGTTGGATAACAAGTAAATCACATGAATCCTATGGGCATGTTTTCTACCCTTGCATGCAAATATCAGAGTATACTCGTTCCCCAGTTTCACTATCACCCATATTGTTCATTACAAAGTTATTACAGACCCAATGATGAGCTTAATTACAAAATATTATTCAAGCAATGACAGTAGGCCACAGCGGGCGCAAAAGGAAATACCCAGCAATTCCTAGGCCTTCAACAACTCTCACATAGCATACCCAGATTCCCAACAGGGAACTATATTCATCAGCACAACCCAGAAGCCCTAGGAGAACTCAAGCCAAACCAAATAGCTATAGATTGACCAATATTACCCAGACATTGAATCACTTAAACCAACCAGTTTACATATTTAGTAGACAGTAGGAAGAAAGAGCTGAATGTCAGAGATAGCTCAGGTCTCAGCAGTAAAGAGAGTGGCTAAAAGACCCCAAATCCTAGCGTGTCATTATTCACAAGGGTCTCAAATGGACCCCGAGCAGTGCTCACACTAGGGAGGTCAGTAGTAAGAGTCTTAGTGGCCTTGGCTTTCAGCCGGCCAAGAATGATAGGTTCAGAATATCACAGGTAACAAATGAGAGAGAGTGGACAGTGGTAAAGGGACAGAAGTTGAGGAAATGCACTTATAGGTTAGAAAGCAGACATAGCAAAGTTGAGAACACAGAACAGTTAATCAAAAGTCAAGAAGATTTAGAAGCAGATGCAACACTTAGCAAAAATAACACATTGGCAGAAAGCACATTGGGAGTTAGAGGAGAATCAAGTTCCCTGAGATTACAAGATCAACCAGATTATCATACTAAGTTGCATATTATCAAACAACTCTAAGTGGGGTACTAACTTAAAAGGTTTAAAGCTTAAAGATCTAAATTATGCTAAGGATTCATCACAATATAAGACAGCCCTGTTAACTTATATCATGAAGCAGAAAAGTATCTAACATGGTATGGAAACACAAACTAAGATAACCATTCTAAAGTTTTCAAACAGTTACTAAGGATATATGATTAAGCAAAATAAAGACATGCTGTGAGACACATCAACGGGGGGGGGGGGAGGGGGAGTGCAGATCATAGTTGATAGAAAAAGTCTTAACATAGATTAGAACACATTACATGTGCAAGTCTGTCGTTACATAGATTCAGAACAAAGTGGGAAAGCAAGCTCATGTCACATAGCAAACGTAGGCATTCAGGTATTGACATAGTAGACTAATGCACTTAAAAGGGTTCAAATTATTCAAATTAGGCATAAACATGTCTCAGAACTGGCAGCATTAGGTAAAATTAAATACTAAAGAGGTTCAAAACAAATGCAAAACTAATCAAAGTTGCATACAAAAGTAGCCCAAAACACATTAAGCCATGAATTTCAGAGGTAAGAATATGTGAATCATAAACATATAAGAACGAAATTGCAAAGCCAAATGACTTACCATTTAAACGAACAATAAGAAAGAATAAATTCCACAATGTTTTTGAGTATCAACAAAGAACAAGAACCCATAATCTCAATACATCAAAGTTTTCAAGGGCTTCAAAGGAACCCCGGGCAGTGCTCGCACCAAGAAAAGGTTGGAAAGTCGAATCCCGGTGGCTTTGGCTTTTAGCCGGCCAAGAACCAAGGTGTAAAACAAGAGAACGAGAGAACAATAAAGTTATAGCTCCAATTTTTAGTGAAAATCTAGCGATTAAGTCCGTCTCAAAGGGGAATGTGGAGGGGTTTATATAGTGACAAAAATCGAACAAGTAAACAAGGAAACACTGTAAAATCAAACATAAATAAGGAAGAAATAACATACAGAATCAATAAAAATCGGATTAGGGAAAAAAAATAGGTAAACCCTAGTTGACAGAAATCGAAAATTGGCCGGAAATCCTGGCTAATCGGACCCATATAGCCTGGTCATGATGTATATGGACTAAATACTGTCCAGATTCAAGCGATTGAAGTTGAACGGACCCAAATCTGAGAGATAGTACTTGCCAAGTTTAGGCAAGTACCAAGTGATCCATAGCCTTGCAAGTAGTACCGAGATAACACATAAAAGGTAAGGAAATCATGGAAAGAATCCATGATTGAGACGGATTTGGAGAAAATTGAGAGGTCGGCTAGGGTTTTTGAGGAGAGGAGACGAGAGGATTCAAAGGCGGCGTCTGGGAGGAAGATGATAGGGTTTTGGGGCGGGTTAGGTTAATTAAAATGGGGGAATGGATATGGGCCGTTGATCATTTGAGATCAACGACCAGGATTATAGGAGAAGCGGGTGGGTCACGGAACGGGTCCCGACGGGTTATAACTAAAGGGGTCGTTTGGTCTTGGGCCAGGGGGTTGGGCTAAGGATACTGGGCCAATTTTGGTCCAAAAAATTAGTTTAAATCTGGGCTATTATTTAAATAGGCAATATTTATCGAAAGTAACTTATAAAAATGATTAATAAATAAATAAGAATATTATTTATGCACTAAAATGATTAAAAATAATAACTTAGTATTATAAAAAATATAAAATGCAATTTTGACACAAATAATATAAATAAAGAGCATTTATGTTTGAATAAGGGCTATTACTGCAAAATTGTGCAAATAGCCTTTAAAATACTAATGTAATTATATAAAAAAAAATGAAGTAAAATATTTGAAACCTGTGTTATAGGTGCAAATAATAATTTTAGGTAACTAAGTCATCACAAAATAATTTGAAGGAGTAATTAATAATTATTCAAGTAATTTAAGTACACGGAAATCAATTTAAAAACTCTAAAAATTATGGAAAATTATAGAAAATGCTCGTATAGATTTGTAAACTAAATAATGATGCAAAAAAATGATATTTGAAAGTATATATATTATTTGAGAAAATATGAGGGCAAAATTGGGCATCAACACTCGTCACAAAAACTTGGTTCATTTGCTTGGTTTTTGCTTGGAGGGATCTGAAAAGATTCTTGTATACGAGTACAAGAGCAATGGATCACTTGCAGATATCCTATTTAATTCTGAAACAAGACCTTCTTGGGAGCAAAGGATGAGGCTTGCACTTGACATATCAATGGGAATACTTTATTTGCATGAAGAATGCGAGACTTGCATAATTCACTGCAACATAAAGCCACACAATGTCCTTGTAGATGACTTGTGGACGGCTAAAATCTCTGATTTTGGGCTAGCAAAGTTTTTGGTTCCTAATCAAGTAGGGAACCAACTTCAGCTCAAAAAAAGAGAGTATTTGGCACCAGAGTTGCAGAATAGCGCCTTAGTAGATGTTTATAGCTATGGAGTGAAGCTCTTGGAGATCATATGCTGTAGAAGTAATATGGATATCAATGTCTCAACTGAGGATGAGATCTTTCTTCCTACTTGGGTACACAAATGCTTTGTCGAAAATGATCTCATGATAATCCTGATCTGCGCCCTTCTATGAGTAATTCTCATGTTAGAAGGAATTATGGACATACCATTTTTAGCATACACAAACATTGTTTAGGTTTCTTATGTCTTATGTATATTGTAATATACTGGTGTATAATGAAGCATAAATTTTACTTTGTAATAGAATGTCAAGCATTTTATTTATGTGAACCAAAACCAGTTTGAACGTGGCGCTTTGTTGCAAAATATGTTCTTACTTCTAACCTCTTTGATCTTGGTCTTCATATTAGACCTTTGTACTTTAATTGTAAACAAGGGAAAGGAAAAGAAAAGAATGAAAAATTAAAATATGAAAATAGAGAATTTAGAAACAATATTTTCTACTAATATGGACCAAAGGGAGTAGTTAATGTTTCTTTCTTTGTAGTCCTTTTCAGCCTTTGTTTTCAAAGTTAGAATTCTTACGCATGGAAAGTTTAAAGATAGAATTAATTGTCCTTTTCTCAGGTCTTTCATCAGACTTTTCTCATGGAAGACTTTTCGATTAAAATATTTCTCTGCTTGTTTATAGTTTTCTATTGATGCTAACCCATTAAGAAAACCTAATGGTTGACTTGACCAAGTAATATTCCCAGTTTCTTCTTGGATATTTCTTGAGAAGAGATTTTCTGGCTGTCTTTATTGTTTCTATAGTTTTCATTTTTACATATACTTTTTCTTTTTCTTATTTTGTCAAGGATGGGGTTAAAACCATGTTAAGAGTTAAAACTTGTTCTGTTTTCTCTCACTTCACTACAAGAAATCAGGCTTTTAGTGGCACCAAAATTCGCTACAAAAGATCAGAATGTCGCAGCTAAAGGTTTTTAGGGCGACCACAGGTTGCAGCAAGTACTTGCGTAACTGAATGTTTCTTATGACGACTTCGGAAGGTCACCACAAAAAAAGACGCATTAGTCGCGACGTAACCTGCCACTAAAAGTAAACAAAGACGCCACAAATAACAATTCACAAGTGGGATTTCGAGGGTCGCCGCTGAAAAGAAGACTTTAGCAGCGACAAAGTCGCCACTAATACTTTAGTAGCGACATTAGATCGCCACAACAGAGAACTTAAATTTCCTGTATCTCTTTTAGAGGCGACTAAGGGTTGCCACAATACAAACTTTTCGTTTAAAAAAAACTAATATAAAATCTATTTTACTATTAATTATCCAATATATAATAGTAGTCCATTACCAATACAAAGACAATACCACCTACATTTCTCAAGAAGAGTAGCATAAGAACTTTTCATAACTCAAATGTCATAATACAAAGACACCACTTCATAAATACATGTCATGGTATCTACACATGAAAACAAAAGAATCACAAGATATCTTCAAACTCCTCCTTGCCAACCATTCCCATTATAAACAACGTTGTCCCTGAAATTGAAAAAAAAAAAGAATGAAAGCAAGGCTTCATGTCGATAACATCATATTATGCATGAAAGGGTTTGAGAAAAATCTAGTATCATCTTGAAAGATGGCAGAAATTGAAGTGCTACATATCATGAGTGCGAGAAATTCTATTTTTTCAGTGTATTCACCATTCAATAAGAACTTTTTTACTCACTGCATGGGAAAATTGTCACTAATCTTCTCCATATGTACAAACAATTTTCAATAGATGGCCTTTTAATTTTACTTATTCTCTCTATGAATTTAAACAATTAAGCACTTAATAAGGCAGTCGATACCTTAAGTAGCTCAAACATTCTAAATATAAGCACTAACGCCTTACCTCTATGATGAATATGTCCAAAAGAGATGAGTTTTTCCAAGTGCCATTGCAAACTTACAAAAAATTCAATCACCTTGAATAACATAGAAATTGAGACTTTCTAGAGGGTGCAGAACAAAGAAAAGGGTAATGAAGTTCATAATAGCACCTAAAATGATTACAATTCAATTTTAGAGGGGTATGCTTGCTGTACAAAAAAAGTCTTTTAACAAAGTTGTCAATATATGTATCTATTCAACATCAACAAAGCAAATATACAATAAATATATGTAGTAAATTTCATAAGCAATAGAAAAAAAGTCACAGAAACTTACCACACTAGCAGTAGGATGATCAGATGAAACAGTCTTATGGCATGTAGCAACTCAAAGATTGACTTTCTTTTACTGATTAATCAAAGTTCACCTCTACTATTCTCAAATTAACACAACTCTTCATGTCTAAGCTACAATTAATTAGATCAAATTACTCAAATGATTTGCATCCGTGGAAATTCAGCTACTCTGCATCAAAAACTTATTGATGAAACCAACTAATGAATGGTTTAAAAGTAATTTACACAAAATCCTCTAAATTCATAAAAGAACGGAAAGAGACAGGAGACGTACCGATTCCCTGAGAGGCAAAACTAGAGCATAAGAGATACAGATTTCTGGGGAAGAGAGCAGGATAGCCGTGAAGAAGTGGGTACAATACCGACGATTACAGTCGTTGGTCGACGGCTATGAACTAGATCTATGAAGAAGAGGGGCCGTAGGCGCTAGGATTTTGTTCTTCATGGGAAACACTAAAGTAAAGAAAGAGAATTAAAAAGAAAATGAATCTAAAGAAGGGTTTCTTACTTTCTCAATTTTTATTTTCTTAATTTTAGAGGTTTGATTTAGCAACAATAAAAATATCGCCGCAGGAGCGCTACTAATTGGGGCGACATAGTCGCCTCTAAAATACCTCTAGTGGCAACTCCACACTAATCGCCTCAAAAAACGTTTGAGCCAAGAATATTTTCGGAGGGAAAGAAAAAATGAGGTTTATTTGTGGAGATATATTTTTAGTCGCCACTAAAACACAACTTTAGTGGTGGATAAAAAGGTCGCCACTAAAACTTTCAATTTTGCGACAAGTTTTGATGTCGCCACTAAAAGTTGCCACATAAAACCTAATTTCTTATAGTGCCTCAATACCATGTCTCTATATTTCTTCCTTGTAGCTAGAGCTCAATCAAAGCCACCTAATACAATAGGATTAGGATCTTCTCTTCATCCCACTACTCAGCCTACAGCGTGGTACTCAGCTTATGGTCATTTCACCTTTGGTTTTTATCCACAAGGAAGTGGTTACAAGGTGGGAATTTGGCTAGTGGGAGGCTCCAATAACAATGATACTTATATACGGTCGAAATAGATTTCGGTCTTCGTACGATCGGTCGAAGTCAAAACGTAATAGATCGGAGTAAGACTTCAAAATGGGTTCCGAAGATGGTACAAACAACCTTCGAGCCCGAAGGACCGATCAATGTCGAGCTCGATATCATTATCAAGCTCGAATCCAAATCGAACTATGATGCAAAGTAAAGTTATCGAGCTTATGATTCAGAGACCGACCAACCCTGACCCCGAACCAATGCAAGGATCCGAGTCAAAATCGAGCTCAAGTCAAGATCGAGAGCTTGAGTCGAGACCGAAAACTCGAGTTAATATCGAGCTTATAGACAAGAGTCATTGCAATCCCACTAGAGGAGAGAATCCTGGCAGAAATTATGGAAAAGCTTATCATGGGTCTCCCACTATGTATTTTTAATTACATCTAAAGTAAGGTCTTTCTACTATAAAGGAAATGGTTATTATTTCTGTAAGGAGAGTTTTTTTTTACATTGTAATTCAAGCACCATATTCTCATATAGAGAAGAGTTGTTCTTCTAAGCTTCATAAATTGGTTCAACCTGTTCAGTCCTAAAAATCATCTTCTTTATAACCGTGTTTACTTTGTACTATTTGCAATCCATATTTGATATTTCTATTTATCCTTACGGTTTGTATTAAGATATAACACATATCCTTAGAATACGTATAAATTTAACTCTATCCGTTTTTCGGATAAAACAGTTTGGCGCCCACTGTGGGGCTAAGGATAACACTATTTGTTTGATACAAATCTGCAACACACATCAGTTTACGCTCGTCTTTTGAGGGTGTTTCTGACTTCGAACTAGCAATGGCAAACCCTCGATTAATGGCTTTACCTACCGACAACGAAGCCGGCCTTCAAGACGAAACCAATAACTAATGCCCAGGGTCGGAAGGTCGCTTATCGATGTCATTGAAGCTCGAGTCGAAGTACCTCAAGCTCGAGCCGAAGTACCGCTAGATGTCAACTCGCATGTGGCCTTTGAGACTCCCATAATGTAGAGGAGAACAGAATCAGCTTACATATGATCTTTGATATGATACAAGCCCAGCAGGTAGCGATAGCTTAGTTGCAGAGCCAAACCCAGCTACCAAGCAGACCGGAACCCAGTCCACCTCGAGAAATTGCCCACCGAACGGAGCCAGCCGTAGTAAGGTCGAACGAGCAAGAATCGGGGACTACTCTTGAAATTGCTAAAATACTTGAGGAGCTCACAAAGCGAATCGAAGCTAATGATAAGAAAGTAAAAACATATAATTCCAGGGTCGATCAAATCCCAGGGGCTCCACCCATGATAAAAGGGTTGGATTCCAAGAAATTCATAAAAAAGCCTTTTCCCTCGAGTGCAGCCCCAAAACGAATCCCCAAAAAATTCTGTATGCCTGAAATCCCCAAATATAACGGTATGACCGATCCCAACGAACACGTCACCTCTTATACAAGTGCCATCAAGGGTAACGATTTGGAAGATGATGAAATCGAATCCGTGTTGTTAAAAAAATTCGGAGAGACCCTCTAGAAGAGGGAAATGATTTGGTATCATAACCTGCCACCGAATTCCATCGATTCATTTGCCATGTTAGCGGATTCATTTGTAAAGGCACACACCGGTGCCATAAAGGTTGCAACGAGGAAATCAGACCTTTTCAAAGTAAAACAAAGGGATAATGAAATGCTTAGGGAGTTCGTGTCCCGATTTCAAATGGCACGCATGGAATTACCACCGGTCACAGACGATTGGGCCGTCTAAGCTTTTACTCAAGGGTTGAACGAGCGAAGCTCGATGGCATCATGTCGGCTGAAATAAAATTTGATCGAGTACCCGGTAATAACTTGGGGAGATGTGCACAATTGATAACAATCAAAGATTAGGGTCGAAGACGACCAATTAGGAACTCTTTCCGGATCCGCACATCCAAACAGGTCGGCTATTAAAAAACAGATGGACATCGATAGAGAACCGAGGTCGAACAGAGACCGATATCATCCATACTTCATAGATCGAATGAATAATGGCTTGACACACAATGCCGCCCGGAACAATCGAAGGAGTGATCGAAGATAGAATTCTCGAGGACTGATGAGCAAGAATGGCTTTGACAAACATGCCGGTCATAGGGAGGCACCTCGGTTATCGGAGTATAACTTTAATATCGATGCATCGAGTATTGTATCGGCAATCGGAAGAATCAAAGATACTAGGTGGCCCAGACCCATGCAAACTGATCCTTCCCAAAGATACCCAAATTCTATGTGCGAATATCATGGTACGCATGGCCACATGGCCGAGGACTGCAGACAGTTAAGGGAGGAGGTAGCTCATCTATTCAGTGAAGGCCACCTTCGAGAATTCCTCAGTGATCGAGCCAAGAATCACTTTAGAGAAAGGGGCTCCAACAGAAAGGACAAATAAGAGGAACCTCAACATATCATTCACATGATCATCTGCAGGGTCGACACTCCACAGAGACCCGCACTCAAATGCACTAAGGTATCGGCCACAGGGAAAAAATAAACCCGAGATTATGTGTCAAAAGGCACTTTATCATTCGAAAATGAAGAAGCAGAAGGCATCTCTCAGCCCCACAACGACGCTCTGGTAATTTTTATCCTATTAAATAAAGTTCAGGTAAGCGTGTTTTGGTGGATCCAGGTAGCTCTGCGAATATCATCCGATCAAGGGCCGTGGAACAGCTCGGTCTGCAAAATCAAGTCGTGCTCGCAACTCGGGTCTTAAATGACTTCAATATGGCCAGCGAAAAGACTAAAGGGGAAATTATTCTACCAGTGAACATGGCCGGAACCATCCAAAACATAAAGTTCCACATAATCAAAGGCGACATGAGATATAATTCCCTACTCGGAAGGCCTTGGATCCATAACATGAGGGCAGTACCTTCGACTCTCCACCAAGTAATTAAATTCCCAACGTCGGACGGCGTGAAAACAATGTACGGGGAGCAGCATGTGGCGAAGGAAATGTTTGCAGTCGATGAGGTAACACCGATATCAACATTATCAGCCTCAAAAAGATCGAGCATTAGAAATGTACGTGAGGCCAAATAGCAATCACAGCCACCAGTCTCGACCAAATTGGTGAAGCAGGAAACCGAAGATGACGAGGAAGATTTCCTAACTCCCCGAACTTTTATCATCCCCGAGGATTCTGACGCCACCAAATCGACGGCCGAAGAGCTGGAACAGGTTATATTGATCGAACATCTACCATAAAGAAAGGTATACTTGGGAACGGGATTGACCTCCGAACTCAGGAAAAACCTTATTCAATTTCTTATTGATAACATAGATTGCTTTGCTTGGTCCCACGTAGACATGAAAGGAATCCCACCATCGATAACAATGCACCGACTGATCTTGGACCCTAGGTTCAGACTGGTGAAGCAAAAAAGAAGACCTCAGTCCGAATTAAAGCACGCATTTTTGAAGGACGAGGTAAGTAAATTTCTCAAAATAGGGTCGATTCGGGAAGTAAAATATTCCGAATGGTTAGCTAATGTAGTTGTAGTCCCTAAAAAAGGGAACAAACTCAAAATGTGTGTAGACTATAAAGATCTAAACAACGCATGCCCCAAAGATTCTTTTTCACTGCCTAACATCGATCGGATGATCGATGCCACAGCCGGCCACGAGATCCTTACTTTTCTCGATGCCTATTCCGGGTACAATCAAATTCGAATGAACCCGAAGGACCAAGAAAAAACTTTGTTTATCACCAAGTATGGAACATATTGTTATAATATAATGCCCTTCGGGCTAAAAATAACACAGGAGCTACTTATCAACGCCTAGTAAATAAAATATTCGAAAAAAAATAGGTGAGTCGATGGAAGTTTATATTGATGACATGCTAGTCAAGTCCCTGCGCGCAGAGGACCACTTAACTCATTTGCAGGAGATGTTTGAGATTTTAAGGAAATACAACATGAAGCTCAACCCCGAGAAATGTGCTTTCAGGGTTGGCTCGGGCAAATTCCGTGGCTTCATGGTATCAAATCGGGGAATCGAGATCAACCCCGATAAAATCAAGGCCATCGAAGGCATCACCATCGTGGATAGTGTGAAAGCGGTGCAAAAGCTAATCGGACGGATAGCTGCCCTAGGCCGATTCATTTCGAGGTCATCGGATCGAAGCCATAGATTTTTCTCTCTACTCAAAAAGAAGAACGACTTCGCTTGGACCCCGTAATGCCAACAAGTTTTAGAACAATTGAAGCAATACCTGTCGAGCCCGCCACTGCTTCACACTCCGAAGACAGATGAAAGACTTTACTTATACTTGGCCGTATCGGAAATCGCAGTAAGTGGTGTCCTAGTTCGAGAAGAGCAAGGTACATAATTTCCTATTTATTACGTAAGTCGAACTTTAGGAGAGGCAGAGACTAGATATCCACACTTAGAGAAATTAGCACTCGCACTGATAAGCGCTTCTAGGAAATAAAGACCATACTTTCAATGTCACCCCATATGCGTGTTGACAACTTACCCACTTCGTAATATTTTACACAAGCCTGAACTATTGGGTCGATTGGCCAAAAGGGCTGTCGAACTCAGCGGGTACGATATCTCAAATTTTAGCAGACTTCGTGGCCGATTTCACACCAGCCCTCGTACCCGAAGTTGAAAAAGAACTCTTGTTAAAATCGGGTACATCATTGGGGGTTTGGACCCTCTTCACAAATGGTGCTTCAAATATGAAGGGGTCCGGGCTTGGCATCGTGTTGAAACCCCCCACGGGTGGCATCATTAAGCAGTCTATCAAAACTTCTAGGTTAACTAACAATGAGGCAGAGTACGAGGCCTTTATTGCATCTAGGTAGGTTATAATATACCATAACTCTTACTTCGATTTATCGTTACTGAGGTCTGCTACCAAACTCCGGGTTACTTTTGTTGCTTATCCTATATGTATAAATCTAAGTCCTTTAATGCTTCCTCATTACTGTTCATCTTAAGAATGATGGTCTAATCTCATCTCATACTTTGTAACTTTTATACATCCATTGTTGATTCACCTTAATACTGATAACTTGACCTCTTATGTAATACTGTCGCTAGGGCTCACGTCTCATCGGGGAACATCTGAAATGATTAGACTGATCCACCTGGGAGCGATACCATGCTTCCATAAACGTATTTCATAGCATCCCAACGTGATTCATCCTATAAGGGTTATTCTAATCTCGTACAACTCATGAAATCCCCATTGTTTTTCCTCAAATCATAACTCAATCGAAGGCCCAAACGTCATCCTTTATCTATCACAATTACACCCTTATTCTACTACCAGGGCAGCATTCCATCTCTTCTAAATGCTATTAGTCTTAGACTCTTTTGAGTTCATTCAGGCTATACTGAGCTTTGTATAACTTAGAGAAACCATCAGCTCTTCTTGTTTTCATGGGCTTAATCCTGAGGACTTATCCATTCTCGTCACCTTCTCACTCGCCCTTTCTTATCCTTACTCCTGTCTTCCTAAAACCTTGTCGCTTTACCATACTTAGCTTACCTTAGTTCCCACGCATGCCGGGATTTTCGTGCAACTCATATGATCTCGAATCCTACTTTTAATTTTACTTTCCGTTCATTAGCCACGGTAGGTGCCACTTTCTTATGGAGTGCATACAATGTTATAGTGAGACTGTCTTTACATGACCATTTCTTCTTCAAGTTACTATGCTTAGGTTGAAGCCTCCTTCCTTATTTCCTCAGCTAGCCTTTCATTGTAGTACTTAGGGAGGATCCTCTAACTCTTGTAAAGCTGCGAGCTTATCACATCATATACTTGACGGAATTTGGCGTTCTTCCTCGCCTATAATTATCCTTAGTTACTTATCTCCACACTCATGTGCTCGTACAGTTGCTTCTGAACTGAAGTTTTGACTTTCTTCCTAGTGGGACTCTCTTTTATTTTTGTAACACCCATACGATACCTTTAACTACCCCAACTCCTATCTGAATATTTCTGAAGGGTCACGATGTCATATCTACGAGACTGAATTCCCCATGTTAGGGTTCACTATGTTTATCTTGCATGATCTGTTGATTTGTCTGTATCCTCTTGTCTAGCCATAACTAGGATCTTTCTGAATCAACTACTAACTACTCGTTGGCCCATTCTCATATCAATATTCCGTGTAATCTTTCTTGGGTTATTTCCTTTGTCTTAACTTACATCTCGCACCGGCTCCTTATTTATCAATAACATCTCGGGCAGGAACCCTTACTTCCTCTCCTTGACATCGTGTTTGCATAATGTTCTGGAATCGTAGCATATCTGTAGGCTTTAAATAAGTGCAACTTATCCCTTTCTCATTTTTATCGCATTTTTCCTTTACCATTCCATAGTTACTAGAACCACTTAATTCTGACTTAATACCACATCACTCCATAATCCGCCCTTTAGGGGAGTACTAATATTTAGTGCTACGATGATCTATATATAAATGTTTTACCTCTTCATCTTTGGCATCTTTTTACATCATCGATGAACCTTACTCGCCTCGCGATAATCCTTCTGTACCAAGGATAACAAATTTCCTTACTCGCGAGGGTGACACTTAGTATAACTGGCATATACAGTCCCTTAAGCTTAACTTTGCTCATATTTCTTGCTTTAGGGAAGTGTCTTCCTGAATGACCTTTAAAGGATATTCTTCTGTCGTCCATTCTATTATTGCCGGGACGCAATCTCTGAAATTTTCATGATGCCGACTATTACTCGGTCCCTAGTTCATGTTTAGTTTATCTTGTTCATCAGTCCATACTGATTTCTTATTACTCTGGGGTCTAACGTTTCCTTTTGGTAATCACATTGGAGTCACGAACTTATTTCTCGAAATGAGGATATGACTTTATGGACTATACTCTTTTGTTGTCTCCAGGCTTGTCACCTCTCGTCTTTTCCTTCACTTGAATATAGACTCTGTAATACTGTCATCTTTTTGATCTATCGTTGTCATCTATGTATCACATCTTACTTATAATGCTTCATTAACTCTCTTCTTATTTACTGCTAATATTTATGTCAATCACTTTATTCTGAAAACTCGAACAAGACATTCTTTTGCTTTTAGCTCCCCTTGCTCCATCTACTGGCTCTTCGGGTTGCCTAACATTCTTTCTCTACTAGGGACAGGAGCCACACTAAGGTAATATTTATCTCTTCAAGGCTTCCAGTGCCTATCTTTGTAGTACTCGTATCTAGCTGTACTATTTTAGAGTGCACCATCTAGGTGTCTCACAAGGAGATCTATTAGCACATTTGCAATATACTTCAGAAATGTCAGCTAACGCTAACAATCCATCCACTATTTTGGGTTACCCTAACCCCAGTTAGATCCTTATATCCTGCCTTCTCTTATACTACTTCTGTTAGCCCCCATAGGGCATAAATGAGATGGATGTGTCCAATTGTACATACCTCTGTTATTGTTCAAGGTAACTCAAAAGGCTTATATTCCTCTGCCTGAATTGTAAATACTAATAATCTTCATTAGCTGGGTACCTCGTACCCTTTTTCACCTTACTTCTTTTACTTGTTGAAACTTATATCTACCTCCTGAATCTCTCATTGCTTTTCACCATATGGGTAGATATTCTTACCTTAAGGCTCCTTATCAAGAAGGTTACACACATGTTCTACTGAAAACTTCACATTTACTCATCATAAGCATGATGCAAAAATCGAGTTCCTCTGACTTAACTCTTCCACAGGTATATCTCTTACCAACCGTCTTTCTGGATGTAGATATCATTATATTACGAATAAGATAGAGTTTATGAAATTGAGTTCTTACAACTGAGCTCTACCACACGATCTAGAGTAAGAAGAAAGAGTGACAGTCCTAAATGCCTTGTAGCCTCCTGCTTATAAGTGTGGTGCACAATACACCTATAAACAAGACTTTACTAGACACGGATTGTAGCCTTTCTAGGATAGAACTGCTTTGATACCACTTTTATCACGACCCAAACTGATGGGCCACGACGGGCACTCGGTACCTTACTCAACCGAGTACCAACGTAATGTATCTTTTTTATTACATCATCATAGGTAAGTGGGCCAGAAGGGGCATCATGAGATGAGGGAATACCCGACATAGAACGACCAAACCTGATATAGAAACTCATACCTGTGATATACGGGCCTATAAGGCCAAATTGATCCTTTATATACTTAAAACATAGGTCGACAAGGCCATACAAGTATCCGTATATATGACATCTGTCTACAAGCCTCTAAGAGTACAAAATTATCATTAAGGTTGGGACAGGGTCCCGCCATACCAAACAATACACGTCCAAATCATACTGACCAAACAAGCAACTCCGGAGCAAATGGAGCGCACCAACATCTTCCGCTGAGCTGATAGCCTACTTGGAGGACTCTCGACCTGTCTATCGGGATCTGCGGGCATGAAACGCAGCATCCCCAGGCAAAAGGGATGTCAGTACAAATAATGTACCGAGTATGTAAGGAATTAAAATTAGTAAATAATAGACATGAGAGAAACATGGAGTAAAAGACTCGACATGTAAGTCCGAATAACTCTGTGAATTATTATTATTTATAGTGACATGCATATGCGTATAAATGTCATACCATGCTTAGGTATATGCGTTCATAACATCATCAAGCCTCTAAGGGCATCCCATCATATCATCTCGGCCACTGTGGGCAAATCATCAACGTATACCAGCTGATCAGGTGGTGGTGCGTATATAACTCCATAACCTTTTCCCATATCCCATATACATATTCCGAGAGATTTTATTGACGTACCTCTCATGCATTGCATTTATTTATACATGCACATTGACCCATATACATATATATACGCGTATATAATGCCATCTGGTCATGGGTCAATGTGCATGTATAAATGAATGCAATGCATGAGAGGTACGTCAATAAAATCTCTCGGAATGTCATAAGGCCATTATGCCTCTGATTAATATCATGAAATAAACTTTATCAACTTACGTATTTTCGGAGACACATGAACAGACGATAGAATAATAAGACATATGGGGCATCAAGAACATAGGAACCTCTAGTATTTCTATGAATAGAGTCATTTATGGAAGTTGTGTATTTGCTCGTTTCGTTTGTATCGTATGGATCATGCCAAAAAGAAAGAAGGGATAGCCTTAACATACCTGAACCGATTCTCTTGACAATTCCTCTAACACACGTCAATTGCGGCAAATTACGTAATGGCGGATCGAAGTAGGAAAAAATCAATATGATATTCTTGAGAAAGATTGTACCGTACTTTCTTAGAATCGCAAATCCCACGTTGCTATAGTATTAAGTAGTCTTCAGCATGAAATTTTTGAAGTAAATCACGTTGCTATTGAAGAATATGATCTCTTGAGAATTTGCTGAAACCTTCTTCATTACTTTGTAGAGATTACAAAGTGAATTTAGAGAACTATTTAACTTTTGGGTGTGGGCCCCACATTTTAGATGACTTAGCCAAACTTTTCTCTACATGTGCCACCTAGATATATGACTTAAGAGTCATAAATTTGGGCTGCCACGTTAAGGGGTGATGCCCCCCCTCCCCCCATTAATCGTATCCACCAAATATTTTAATTAGTTTGTTAATCCCCCACTAATCCAATAATTAACCAAATACCCACATAATTAAGAATTATCTCAAATTACTTAAAATACTACTTACTTTTAACACACTTTATACACCTTACTATCATGGTCATGTAGTACCTTGTATGGCACTAGTCCATAATTGTCGGGTGTTATAGCTGTCACGACCCAATTTATCCCTCCGTGAGTTGTCGTGACGGCACCTAGTCTCTATGACTAGGTAAGCCTAACACTTTGCAAAAATGAGATAAAAAACGTGAACATAAACCACTAACAGTAAGAAATATCTAATAAGCAACTGAATGTCACTCGGCATATACAATTATCACCTTTGAAATGTACCAAACAATTCCCAAAACCCGAAAACCTGCAAGTCACAAGCTACTAAGAAGTCTTAACTGTTCATACATCATTTCTACAGAAAGAGGGAAAAATGAACATAGGGGGATAGAGGGGGACTCCGAGGATCTACGGACGCGGACAGATGTACCTTGAAGTATCCGAAACAGCAACAACTGCAACTACGGGCGAGGCTGGTAAAAGGGATCTGGATCTGCACACGAAATATATGTGCAGGAAAGGGCGTGAGTACACCACAACGGCACCCAGTAAGTGTCGAGCCTAACCTCGATCGAGTAGTGACGAGGTCAGGTCAGGCCCACTAGTATATAATAATAAAATCAGGTTAATAAGCAGTATAATAAGAGACTAAAGTTCAACAAAGGAAAGCACAGTGAAATAACATAATAGTGCACGGAATTAAGTGATAGGGGATCTCCCGAGATACCATCTCGTAGTCCCAAAAGTAAATATGCAGGGAGAACTCCCGAGGTACCGCCTCGTAGTCTCAAAGTAAATGTGCAGGGGGATCTCCCGGGATACCGTCCTGTAGTCCCAAAAGTAAATATGCAGGGGTATCTCCCGAGATACCGTCCCATAGTCCCAAAGGTAAATATGCAGGGGGGATCTCTCGGGATACCGTCCCGTAGTCCCAAAGTAAATACACAGCGCAATCAATTACAAATGATAAGTACAGCAAGAGAAATCTACAGTCTAGACTAAGTACAAGTCGGGAAAGAAGCAAGAATTAAATAGGCATGCTGCAAAGAGTTCAATTAAGCAAATAAGGCACGTAGATATGTTATTCTAAGCTAACAGGGTAACTACGCATACTAGTATATTCAAATAAGGTGAAAACATGGAAATTCTCAGTAAAAATTTGGTTTTTCAATAAATAGCCCGTGTACGCACTCGTCACCTCGCGTACACGGCGCTCACATAGTAAAATCAGTACCAACTCCTAAGGGGATTTCCCCCACACAAGGTTAGGCAAGCCACTTACCTCAAACCAAGCTCAATCAATCCGTAACAATGCTCTTTCCACGAATATCCGGCCCCGAATGGCCCAAATCTAGCCAAAATCAATTACATACCATAAATACAACTATAAGAATTAATCTAATCAACGAAATTAAAGCTAAAGCAATAAATTGGAAAATCGCCCTAAAAAGCCTCCCCGAGCCCACGTCTCGGAATCGGGTAAAAGTCACAAAATATGAATACCAATTAACTCACGAGTTCACTCGTACCAAATTTAACCAAATCCGATGTCTAAAACCCAATCAAAACTCAGAAATTCGATTATGGAACGTTTCCCCCATTTTCCCAACTTTTCAATCCCAATTCAAAAATAAATGGAGAAAACAACTATAGATTAATGAAATACAACCAAAAACGAGTTAGGAATCGTTATCCCAAAGCTCTCTCTGAAAATCCCTCAAAGAATCGCCAATTTCCGAGCTCCCAAGTCCAAAAATGAAGAAATGAATCAAACCCTCGAAACTCTCTCTTTTCTGCCCAGCGAACCCGCTCCTGCGACCTCATCATCGCACCTACGGTGTCGCTTCTGCGGCTAGGACTCCGCACATGTGAGTTTTCATTAAAACTCCAGAGTACGCACCTGCGTGCCTAAGTCTGCATCTGCGGATGCGCTTCTGCGTCTACTCGTCTGCTTCTGCGGAACCTTGGGTCATTCTCATCTCCGCATCTGCGGCTGCCCTTCCGCAGATGCGGCTCCGCTCCTGCGGCTCACTCGTCGCATTTGCCACCGCTGAATCCCAGGCCTAAAGGCACACCTGCGATCCCAGCCTAGCTTCTGCGGGGCCGCACCTGCGGGCTCCCCACCGCAGGTGCTAAAACACCAGAAACCAGCATGTCAGAAATTTTTCTAAGTCCAAGCTTTCACCCGTTAAGCACCCGAAACTAATCCGAGGCTCCCGGGACCTCGACCAAACATACCAACCAATCCTAAAACACCATACGAACTCAGTCTAGCCCTCAAACCACATCAAACAACGCTAAAATCACAAATCATCCTCCGATTCAAACCTAAAGAACTTGAAACTTCCAAATTCGACGATCGATACCGAAACCAACAAACCACGTCCGATTGACCCCAAATTTTGCACACAAGTCATATTCGACATTACGGACCTACTCCAACTTTCGGAATTGGAATCCGACCCCAATATAAAAAATTCCACTACCGACCCAAAACTCCAAAATTTTAACTTTCGCCATTTCAAGCCTAAATGAGCTACGGACCTCCAAAATACAATCCGGACATGCCCCTAAGCCCAAAATCATTCAATGAAGCTAACAGAATCGACGGAATCCCATTCCGGAGTCATCTTCACACAGTTCCGACTACGGTGCCAATCCTAAGGCTTAACCTCCCGTTTTAGGGACTAAGTGTCCCAAAACACTCCGAAACCAAAAACAAGACCTCCCGACAAGTCACACAAGCAGAAAAGAGATGCAGAGGAAATAGTAAATAGGGGATCGGGGCTATTACTTTCAAAATGACTGGCCGGGTCGTTACAATAGCTCGGACCGTATTTTATCCCAAATTGACAACCTTCAACGAAACTCATTTTCTTTGATTCGCTTACCCTCTCACCTTCACGAGTTTACTTATCACTTGTTTGAAATAGCATAATACTTATAACCTCAAAATAATCTTGTCCCGAGCTTACGTTGATTAACTTACGACGAAACTTTAACGTACGAAAATGCGGAATGTAACATCTCATTTCCGAGCTTATATCAATTTACTTATGGCGTACTTCCATGTACGAAAACATGGGGTGTAACAGTGCGTCTCTGGTCGCCACCGCTCTATCATAGCCGTGATCAAAGCCCAGTCAAACTGCAACCAGCCGGTCTCTATGATCCTGTAGAAACCCGTATTCTGAAGGTGTCTAACTATACGGGGATGGAGTGGGTGGTCCCTAATAAACTCCCACATATCGTCTATACGTCTGGGGAGGAATGTCTGGGATAAACACTGCCCATCCCAGATGTATGAAGACCTATGGTTGCCCTGTAGCAACAGTAGCTCTCGAGATGCAGGTCCGGGATGCACAAGGGGAACCTCCATGATGATGTCTGTAAATTGAACAATATTAATTAAAGTATTTTTCTTTTTGATTGCTTAACGTCTTTAAATATATTGCAATATCTTTTTATATTAATATTTAATAGATATTTTTACTATATTATTACTTAAGTTGATACATTTTCTATATTATTATTTTATATGTTAATTTATTATTTTATATGTTAGGTTATTATTTTATATATTAGTTTATTATTTTATATGTTAGTTTATTATTTTATACGTTAGTTTATTATTTTATATGTTTGTTTATTATTTTATATCTTCGTTTATTATTTTGTGTGTTAGTTTATTATTTTATATGATAGTTTATTATTTTCTATATTTTTTTCTTATTTTATATGTTAGTTTATTATTTTATAACTATACATGATATAATTAATAAGTATTCATATAAAAATACTTAGTTTGACAAATATTGTTATTTTTTATGTTATTTTCTTACATTTGTTGACTAACATTCGAGAGAGTTTGTGTTTGAACTATCATATTATTTTCAAATATTTTTGGGGTTAAAAGATAATTAAATGATTAATTTTAATAACTACAAAGATACTACGGTAAAGGGCACTAGATTACAATTATGGGCACTACATTACAATTACGGGCACAACATAACACTAAAGAAAAAATAATAATTTATCAATTTTACTAATCTTTTAGCACATAAATAATCTAATCCGGATAAAAAATAATAAATTAATTTAATCACAAAACAATCACGAAAATACATATACCACAGTAAAAAATAACTAATAAACATTATCTATAACAACTAATAACATTAATTATTCATAAAATAATAATTTATCAATTTTACTAATTTTTACCACAACAATAATCTAATCCTGATAAAAAATAAAAAATTAATTAAATCACAAAATAATCACGAAAAAACATAGATCAGAGTAAAAAAATAACTAATACGCATTTTTTATACATGAGTTTTAACAAAAAGTAAATCGAAATACCTCGATTAATAATTTTTTGAAAGGTGAGGATTTGATGATTTGGGGGCCGCAACGAACAATCCACTACGCGATAATGCTTTAGATCCAGTGTAAGCTTGCTACAATACCGAGAAGATATACTTTTTGTGGGACGGGTGGACTCCACTAAGTTTTTTTTCTTTAAAAATGGTGTGGGGGGGGGGGAATTTTGGTTTTGGGGTCTGCTGGTTCGCGTCTGGTGGGGGAAAGAGATGGCACGGTTTTTTATATAGGTATAGCGCGCATATATGCGCGCTATACCTCCTGCCCATTTTAAGTTCAAATATAGTATGGTGAATAATCACGCTATATTTTAACGGACAAAACTATCATTAAAGTATAGCGCAGCGAATAATCGCGCTATATATAAAATGATCCCAATCTTTTTTTAACCGCTTGAGTACAAAAGAACGGCAGTTTGGTTCCGGACTCACGGTAGAAATTACATACGTAAATCCAAAGTAGCTTTGTCCACCCACATATTTTGCACCTTTGCTTCGCAAAAGGGTAACTTCTGTACTTCTTTACCTGTTACATCAGTCAAAGAACTCTCTCTTACACATTCAATGCCTTCTCTTTCTTGAAGTTACTTATCTTTCAGCTGAAACAAAAACCATTATCCACATATTTAGTGCAACAATGACAAACTTTTGATCCATATCTTCTTTTTTTAATTACCCCTTATCTTTCTTTTCCTGAGCTGTTTTAATTTTCAACCTTAATTCTGATTCTTCAATTTAATACTGATCCAAAAGTCTTCTAAGGCAAAGAGGGGAAGATGGGGAGACTATTTGTGTTGACACTTGAAGGCAAGATCTATAGCTGCAAGCACTGTGGAACCCATCTTGCTCTTTCTGAAAGCATCGTTTCTAAGGTTTTGCTCGTCTTCTCCAAAATCAGTTTACTTATCTGTTTGATCACTCTTTTGTTGTAATCTACACAATTTTGCAACTGGGGTTTCTTTAATTTTGCTTATTTAGATTTATTTCGTTATAAAAGTACAATCTTGGGCTCGATCGGTGGTTGAATTTTTTTTAATTCTTTTTATTTTATTGTGTGTAAACTTGTTACGGATTTTTCTCTGTGTTCTTGCTCTGTAAAATAAATTTATCTGTCAATAAAAGTTAGGTACTTAAAATCAGCCATATGAGTGAGCAAAGTCTGAGATTGAGTAATTTTCCGCCTAAAGGGGATGGATTTTTACCATCCAAGAACTGTGTTTTCTAGTGTTGTTGATTTAGGAGTAAAAGGGGGCATGTATGGGCATTCTTGCGAATAAAATAAAACCTCTCAAAGGAAAAATATTTGGTACTGCTGATAGAGTCCAATGTGGCAACCCTTCTAGTTTTACCAGGTATGCATTAGAGGCCCATTCTTGTTATGTGGAAGAGTTCATTGTTGAGTTGATAAATGGAGTATACTTGATTGGCATTTGCCATTTGTTCCCATTTTGTGGACTAATAGCTTCAATACTTCATGGGTACTGTCTGTTTTTTATATTTATCAACTTGGTGTCTGTTTTGTGACTTTATTATACTTAATTTCTTTATAATGTGGATTGCATGACTTTCGTTGTATTTGTTCTATACTTTCTGTGTCAAATCTATCCTACGGAGAGTTGCCTGTGTCTTGTACAGCATGTAACTATAGCATGCTTTCAAGTGATGGAGCTTCGAACCCTTTGTTCATTAGAAAATTCAAATGCTTGGAATGGAACTAAATGATGATTACCCAGCTAGTTTTGCATTTAAGTTTATGTTACTTTCTTCTTTCAGCCCCTAAGCAATTGTTGTCATGAAGTTATCTGATTCAGTGTTTTACCTCTGATCTTTCCTTCAGTCTTTCCACTGCCGACATGGGAAGGCTTATCTCTTCAGTAAGGTGTAAGTCCCTTTGATTCTGCACACACAATCATTAGAAATCTTTTGTGACATTTCACATGTCCAATCTTTACAGTTGCAGCAGTAAAATCACAAGTCCCACAAACTTGTGCAACTTCTATTAGTTTTATTCTTGTTAGAGTATGAAAGCCATTACCATTATATTTCCTGTTATTGCTGTTAAGCTTTTCTTGGCATTGATGGGGGACAAGTTATTTGTTACTTGGTTTGATGAACATTGTTATTGCATACCTCTGCTACAAAGTTAGGATGCAAAGAGCTACTGTGTAAATCCTCCTTATCTAGCTTCTTGTACCTTCTTTTATTGGCGTGGAGGACGTTCTTCAACTAGAAAGTGAAAAAAGATGAAGTTTTGAAGAATTCATGTTTGTAGTAGTTAGCCTAAATTTTCATGAATTGAAATGAAGAAGACTCACTTTTCAAAAGTTGGATGCAACTGGATTATGTGCAATTTATTTGGCATTTCTTTGGGCCCCATACTCTACTTGGGTCACATTTGACCCAAGTAGATTGATCGCTATGAAAGGTCACAACCAGCTTACAATATTTGAAATGCACATGAAAACTTGTGAGCAAGGTCGTTAGGTTTAGTTTGTTAAGATCATGGTACAGTAGATGTATATCTTGATATATTCGTGTCATTGACTATAAAATTAGCTGGTCTTTACTTATAATCAGTGCCGGCCCAAGGGTAAGGCTGCTAAAGCAGCTGCTTTGGGCCTCCTAATTTTTGGGGCCCCAAATTTTTCTAACAGGTTATTATATTAATTTATTTTTAGAATAATATTTAGTGTTTTAAATGAGAAAGTACAAATTTTCATAGTAAAAAAGTAGGATTAAATTGTTGATCATAAATTGAGAAAAAATGTCTTTTCGGGAATCACTCTCTAGACCATAAATTGAGAAAGAATTCGATTATTAATTCATAACTCAATAAAGGTTAAAACCTTAATACAGTCCCACAACGTGTATATCTCAAGAGAAATTAAATGGATTAGATAAAATTATTAATAACTTTACATATGAAAAACTAGAAATACAAAATTTAAATGAAATTATATATGAATTTCTCCTTTTATATAAAAAAGGCCCCTCATTGAAATTTTGCTTTAGGCCTCCATATTTATTGAGCCGCCCCTGCTTATAATCTATTGGAATCAGTGTAGAACGTAATGGAATTATACCAGACTGTTATATCATGTACATTAAATTGTATTTTGCAGGAGTACAAATATTAACACATCAATATTCAAAAAAAATCTTACTTGACTTACTTTTTTTTTGTTTTTTAAATCTTTAGAGCGGCATCGCAATAATACCTATATTGTGCTCAAGTTGATTGCTTTCCTGCTCATAAGTTCTGCTCTTCTCAAGTCTCTTTATTCCATATTATCATTTAGTAGAAACATTCATAATGAAAATGCACTTTGTGGTTCAGTATATTCTATATGCCCTTTTTTTCTTTGACAGAGTGAATGTTACTTCTGGCGAGATAGAGAATAGAATGATGATGACTGGTATGCACACTGTGGCCGACATTTTCTGTGTCTGTTGTGGGTCAATTGTTGGATGGAAATATGTGAGTACAGAGTGCTAACATGGTAGACATTGTCATTTGGCAGTTACCAAACAATTTCAGTTAGTTGCTAATAGTAATTCTTTTGCAGGAGACCGCCCATGAGAAGAGCCAAAAGTACAAAGAAGGAAAATCCGTCCTTGAGCGGTCAGTAGTCTAATTCAGTGTTCTTTAGAATTGAGTAATTAGGAGCATAGCTCATAAGTCCTCTCTGAGGTGCTTTTCTTTTGAAACTCAACAGGTTTAAGATTTCTGGTCCTGATGGAAGCCATTACTGGGCCAGTCATGAAACTCATGTTGCAGGAAGTGATGCTGATGATGTTTGATCACCTCACCATCAGATAAATAATTCTATCCCAAATGTACATTCTTTAACCCACCACCCCATTATATTGGATTCTTGAATTGCTTGCTCACTCAGCAGCTTCTTCTAGCCTGACCTCTATCATGTATAATAATGTGGAAGCAACCATATATTGTTGCAACCTAACATGACCATCTCCCTATATTTGTTTGTAATGACAGTCTTTACTATACTAGCAATGACTTCCGGTTTCGTTGCTTCAATCTTTCCATATTCCTTTCCATTTCACTCTCTCTGTATTTTTTGGTATTCACTTATTTAGGGGGATGTGTTAAAAGCATGTTGTCTGGGCATGAATTTTAGAAGTAAAACCAAGACAATTTACTAATTCTCTGCATCTACTTTGCCCTTTTCAAACTATCCTCTGTCCTTCCTGGACGCTCATAAACCATTTTGATCTACCTGGCATAAACATAAAGGGTCTATCGGAAACAGTATCTCTATCTCTATGAGGTAGGGGTAAGACTTGCGTACACACTACCCCCCCAGGCTCCATTTATGGGATCAAACTGGGTTTGTTGTTGTTGTTGGCATAAACATAAATAGATCCAAACGCCATGCCACAACCATAACACATCAAAAATTGGAAGGAACATTCCATAGCTGTAAAACTATGTTGGGGATGGTGTGTCAGAGTAACATTTTATCGTGGCGTAGTAACTAATTTGACACTCTACAATTGTACTTGCATGTTTTTCTAATTAAAAGATATGCTGGCAGCTAGCCAACTCCGCTTTAACGCGGAAACAGCGAGACCCCAGGTTTTAAAGCGAGACCCCAGGTTTCATCAGAACAAGAAGTTCGAAGTCAGGTTTTCAAATACATACCTCAACTAGGTCAACAAAGATGTTCTTTTCTTTTTTTGACATGCAATCTTGAACAAATTTAAGCCTTGCTCCTGCAGGAAACTATTCACTAACACCCGAAAACTGGAGCAAAGGCTAATGTTTTCAAAATTGCAGGGCAAAAGAAGAAATGAACATTCAAAAACTAAAGTAGGAGAATGAATTATACAACAGTAAGATTGTAAAAGCTTTTAGTAAAAGTAATATTATTGTAGTTAGATGATGCTAGCCTAAGAAGGCGCTCCACTCGTACAAATGAGAGTACGCTATGGATCAGCTTCACCCCAGTTTGATTTACTAATGATAGGCAAAATATCTTAAAACACCCCTAAACTTTGGCACGGATTATTGATAACACACAACTATTCGTAGTCTTAATTACCCCCTTGAACTTAATTATTCGATAGTTGTTGCCTCCTTGGACAATCTCATCCCAAAAAAGTAGCATGTACTCTCCTGTCGCGTGGATTTTTCTGTCCATGTGGTATTTTAGAATAATAAAATATATTTTTTTACCTTTCAAGTGTGTTACTTCTTTAGATAATATTTATAATAAAACTTGCCTAGAACTACATTATTTAGGCTAATTCTTTTTGTTTGGCTAAAAACAATGAAGTTTTAGTTATTCTTTTTTTACTATGTCCTGGGGAAAAAATATACAATTTAAATAAATAGTCACGGCATCTAAAAAAGATGTAAGAATTAAATAGTTTGAACATTATTATTTTGGCTATAATTTTTTATTTAGCTAAAAATTTTGGAGCTCTAAGCAAATATCTTTTTATAGATTTTGCAAGAAAAGGAAAAATGTACAATTGAAATAAGTAGCCATTGTATCTAAAGAAAATATAAAAAAGTACACAATTACAAGTTTATTATTTTGGCTATACTTTTTTTATTTGGTAAAAAATAATGGAGCTGGAAATATATTTTTTTACTGATTTAACCCGAAAAATAAAAATATACAATTGAAATAAATAACCATTATATCTACAGAAAAATAACAAGAATTACGCAATTAATATTCCATTATTTTAGCTAAAAGTTTTCTATTTGACTAAAATGATGGAGTTTCAGCCAAACTTTTTACAAATTTGGCCAAAGAAAGAAGAAATATGTATTTGGAATAAATAGATATTGTCTATAGAAAAGATCAAAAGGAATAGAAGTTGGGGTTGTATGTTAAGATGAAGCAAGAAGAAAATATAGTTGTATAAATAAACTATTATACATGATTATGTGACAACTAACGGTTGAAAAATAACCTACTTGGAAGCTGACTTTTCGATTATTTTCCATTCCCACGCGCTTGAAAGAGAGTGCATCTAAACTCTTTGCCACATCAGCGTTCAGGGGGTAATGGCTCTCAAATAGCCAAGTTTTTGGAGGTAATTAAGACCACGAATAGTTTGGAGATGTAACTAATAATCCGTGTCAAGTTTAAGAGGTTTTTAGGTATTCTACCCTATATACAATACCAACTGTACAGAGTGGAACACAACCGAGAAAAATATCAATCTCTTTCTAGTTAATAGTACTCACCACACCAACGAATACATTGTTGAAGAACAAACTTGTGGGTAACTTATAATGACAGTATTGCTTGGCTCTTATTTTTTATCAACAATTTGGTAATAAGGTGCAGTTGAATCCCAGCATGAATAAAAAATTGATTGGGACTGAAATTTTGTACATAATTGTGGAATCACCTCACTGAATAAACCATTCGCTCAGAGAGCTCTCTGCGTCATATATTTGCGCAATTGTGTCTCCATCAACTATTGTCTTTCACGGGAAACAAAAGCTTGCCACAAATGCTATCGACAACAAATTAAAAAAATCAGTTCCATTGAGTATGAAACAGTCCCCCCCACTTTTGCTCCCATAGTCGTATCCAAGATCACACAAGGGAGGTCTGTCAACATACTCCCAAAAATGTACATGGGGATTCCCAAAACAATGAGATGGCAGAAGAAGAAATGAGGAACCAGCAATCTGATAGCAACATCAACAATCAAATCAACAAAGGCAACAAGTTTAGTTCAAATATGGCCACTTCTAGCGCTGTCAATACACAACATGGAACACAAAAGATGAAAGTAGATATAAGTATGAACAACAAACAAGACACTACTACTTCCAAATCTACTATGGAGGAAGGATGGCAACAAGTTGACAAAAGAAAAGGAAAAGAAAAAGGCAAAAACAGTATCAATGGGAACTCTTCTCCAAAGAACCCTCAGAGGAGAATGAAGGCTTATATCAAGGCAAAAACTATCAGCTTAATAGCAATATGTTCAATCAACTAGCTGAGAAGAAAATAATGGAGCAAACGATGGATACTAGCACAGATAAGGAGAACAATGTACAAGGTAAAGCTGGGGAAGACTCTAATTTTCAGTTTGGAATGAACTCTAGATGGGACAGGGAGCACAACAACAAATAAAGGAAAGAAAGCAGAACAAGAATGAAATGCACCACCATAATCTTAGAGTCAGCAAGAACAGAAATGAACCCTTGTCTTATATGGAGAACATCGAACAACAAGCACAAAGCAGTAAGGAGTTCTGGACTAGTAATGAAGCCAATAATAGCAAAAGGGTTCCCACCGAGAAACAAAGATTCAAAGACAAAGTTAGCACCTCTAATGGAGGATACTACCAAGAGAGAGGATCAATTGTCCGAGACTATACCCCTATAGACCCCCATAAACTTCCTCTGAAGCAGGTCACCTCTAATATCAAGGAGAAGGTAGCCAGCCTGACCAACAACGCCCAGGAACTGGATATACTGAAGGTGAAAATGGGAAATGGACCTCAAAATCCTGAGCCTGGCCCTCCAGACTCAATAGATGAGCTTATTGGTGTTTCAGTTGTCCAAGTGCAAGACATAGTTGTGTTAACGAGCGACAAGCTCAACCAGGAAATATTTACAGAATGCATCTATGAGGTTATTCAAAAATCTTTATTCGACGATGAAGTTATCAGGAGGGGTACCAGAAATCCCCACTCTGAAGAGTCGCTCTACTTGAGAGACAAGGAGCTGACTAATATCTCCAATATCAACAACATGTCCCCAAGGAATTAACACAATATTGGAGGGAGTCAGTTTTTCAGAGAGAATTCTCTTGACTCCTTAATGGCAGTTCAAAGCACCCTCAATTATAATACTTCCAATGATTAATACAATATAGTGGAATATCAGGCTTTCTTTAATTGCTCTAACAAGGTTTGGCTGTTTTGGACTAATGACATCAACATAACTATTCTTCAAGACAAAGAACAACATGCTCACATTAAGGCTGACCACAATAGTTGCCCCTCCTTTCTACTAACGTTTGTTTATGCTAAATGCTCTATAGATTTGAGGAGGGAGTTATGGTCGGACCTAAGAGACTAAGCTACCGCCATTCAAGATCCATGGGGGTCATTGGAGACTTTAATGTGATCACTAATAGAGAGAAAACATTGTGTGGCAGACTACACAGACTAGAGTAAAGTCTAGACTTCATAGGTTATCTCAACGAATGTGGTATACAAGATGCTGGTTTTACTGGTGCTAAAGTTACCTGGTGTCATAACAGGGATTCGCCCCTCACTATATGAAAAATACTCGACAGATTGGTATATAATTCTAGTTGATTTGATACTCCTAATAGCATAGCAGTCACACACCTCTCCAGATCCTGCTCAGATCATGCTCCACTTTTGGTGAAGCTACATCATGAAGATATTCAAGGTACTAGGCACTTCAAGTTTCTTAACTTCTAGATTAAACACCCTAAATTCTTTCAGATAGTGCAGAACAGCTGGGGTATTTATATCCAAAATAATTCTTTATATATTTTGTATCAGAAGATAAAGAACACTACTAAGGCACTTAGTACATGGTCCAGGAAAACTTTTGGAGATATCTTTGAGGAACCTAAAAGGTTGAAAAATCTCATTAGGGACCTGGAAGAGAACTGAATGACCAATGATACTTCAAAGAATAGATGTGAGCTATTCAAGAGTAAAACTGAGTTTATAAGATACCTAAAGATTCAAGACTCTATTTTGAGCCAAAAGCTAGAGCTAAATGGTTCAATGAGGGAGATGCCAATACTGCCTACTTCCATGCTACTATTAAGGACAAAAGAAGGAAGTTGACTATTAGAGGGATTCAAGATGAATGAGGTAACTGGTTTGAAGATTATGAGTCTATTACTGAGGAAGATGTGAACTTTTACAAGAACCTCTTTTCTAAAGACTCCAGCAACATTGATTTTAGAACTCTCAACTGTATTTAAAGATGTATTACAGAAGATGATAACATCAGAATCAATGTCATTCCTACTCTCCAAGAAGTAACAGACACTATGTTATCCATTTATGCCAATAGTTCTCCAGGACCTGATGGACTTAGTGGGATGTTCTATCACAAATGTTGGGACATTATCTTTGAAAATGTGCATAATGCTGTCAAAGTTATTTTTAGAGGCTCTACACTTACTAAATTCTATACTCATACATGTAATGTCATGATTCCTAAAGTTGAGCACCCCAAAGTTTTTCATACCTCATACCAATTAGCCTTTGTAATGTGTCTTCCAAAATCATATCTAAAATTCTCAACTTAGGCTCTCCAGTATACTACCTAGGGTCATCTCCAGAAACCAAACGGATTCATCAAGGGAAGATCAATCTCAAAAAATATTTTCCTTGCACAGGAGATCATTAGTGACATCAACAAACCAAATAAGCGAGGCAATGTTGTCATAAAACTTGGCATGACTAAAGCCTATGACAGAGTCTCATGGACTTTCCTTGGGAAAATCATAAAGAAGATTGGTTTCAGTGATAAGTGGATTGAGATTATTCACAAGTATATCTCCAATAATTAGTATTACGTGCTTGTTAATGGAAGAAGAAAAGGTTTCTTCCAATCTGGAATGGGCTTAAGATAGGGAGACCCTCTCTCCCCTTCACTTTTTATTTTGAGTGCTGAAATTCTTTCTCAAATGATGAACAATTTATATAATAGATCTGGTTACAAAAGTTTTTATATGAAAACTAACTGTCCTAAAGTTAACCATCTGTCATTTGCAGATGACACGATTCTTTTCTGCAATGGAGACAAGAGGTCCATGAGAATGGTTTTGAGTACCTTTTAACTGAATATGAGAAGAACTCTGGACAGCTCATCAACAAGAACAAGAGTTGTTTCGCAATGAGCACCAAGACAAATTTGATCACTATCAACAGAATGAAGGCTATCCCTGGCATGAAATATCAAAAAGTTTTCCATTAAATATCTAGGATACCCTCTAACAACACAGAGAAAGAAGATTGAGTTTTACTCAGTTATTGTGAACAAAATTATTGGTAGAATCAAAGAGTGGCATACCAAAATCCCCTCCACTGGGGGAAGAGCTATCCTCATCAGACATATTCTTCTGGCTCTCCTTATACATCTATTGGCTGTTGCGAATCCACCCAAATAGATTCTAGAGCTCATAGAGAAATTTGTAGCCAGATTCTTCTGGTCAGGGCAAGAACGTGGAGGAAAGTATCATTGGGATGCATGGAAGAACTTGTGCTACCCTTATGGTAAAGGTGGTGCTAATTTTAGGAGGCTCATTAATACTTGCAAAGCTTTTAGAGCTAAATAGTGGTGGGCCCTCAGAATTACTAACTCTCTCTAAGGTTCTTTCATGGTTGTTAAATACTGCGAATTGAATCATCCCATAACTACCAACTGGAATAAGGGGAACTCGCCAAACTAGAACGCCATCTATGACATCAAAGAAGAAATGGATCTCAATATTGTTTGGAATATTGGAAAAGGAGATATCTCCTTTTGGTTTGACAATTGGTGCCCCTTGGGACCCCTATACAAGATTACTCCCTCAGAGGTCTCCCTACCTAATATTAAGCTGAATGAGATCCTTCAACACAAAACCTGGAACAAGCTCACAACTCAACCCAATAAAGACACCAAAACTCATCTTTTATCTTTGGGCATTAAGTTAGACATCAATTGCCACGATAAAGCTAACTAGAGCCTTTCCAATTCAGAAAGATTTACCATTAGCTCCACCTGAAATTCCATAAGGCAAAGGAACGACTATAACCCTTTCTATAACAACTTATGGACAAAAGAGGTACCTCTCAAGATGTCTTTTTTCTTGTGGAGAGTAGTTGGTAACAAGCTCTGCACTGACAAGAGAGTGGCTACACTTGTATCACTCTATACCCCCAATGTTATTGTTGTAATCCTGCTATTAGCTTAACTGAGCTTGAAGACATAAACCACCTAATCAGTCAAGGTGATCTTTCTAGGAAAGTTTGGAGGAAATTTGTGCCCCTTGGATATTAGTTGGAATAGCAACAATCTGAACATGACTCTTTTGAGTTGGTGAAATCACAAATCGTCCAATCCAATCGCTAAATTCATCACCAACAACCTCCCTCCTATCATTTGCTGGGAGCTCTAGAGATCTAGATGTTGCAACAAGTTTGAAGGGACTAGACTCTCAATATATAAAATCAATTCTAATATAACTAATTTTCTTTTGCAGTTAATCAAGAAATAATTTAGCAGAGTTCGAATTGGAGATAGCTGGAACAGCATATGCATAGCATGTGAAGCCCACATTCAATAAATAGCAGCTTTCTAGTGAAATGGATTAGACCACCTGCACAAATAGCCAAGCTTAACAATGATGGAAGTTGCTCTAATGGTCCATGTGGAGGGGGAGGAATCATTAGAGACCAAGAAGGAAATTTGCATATCTATCTACTCTATCTCTTTAGGAGCAGGCACAAGAAATTATGCAGAAGCTGAAGCACTACTCTTTGGTTTGAAATGGTGTATCGATAGAGGCCTAAACATGGTCAGGAGAATCTGATTCACTCCTAATGGTCAAGTGTGCTAAAAGAGAGTGAAAACCTCCATGGAATATCAACAACCAAATAAAATAGACCCAGAAAATGACTAAAGATCACAACTTCAACATCAATCACTGCTTCAGAGAAGCTAATAGACCAGCCGACAATTTAGCAACTCTGAGTCACAGAATTGAAGGAATCAAGATTTTCAACCTTTTCTCCTGTCTTCCTAGCCATATAAGGGGCTTATTAAATATGGATAAATGGAGCTTCAACTTTTAGAATAAAGCCCACAAAACTATCTAACATCATCTATGATCATCCTTGAGCTAACTTTGTTTATGCTATCCTTTAGTTAGGATATAGAGTAGAAGTCACAACTCAATGATCATGTACAAAGTTTGGGATGCCAAACTCAATATGTATCTTTTTGCTGATCAGTGGTGATTGTTTAATTAAAAAAAACGCACAAGTTCAGATTAGATATTTTTTTTTCTAAAAATGGAAAATGATCGTCGTTGCGCTAGTTCAGATTAGACGCGCAAAACAATATATATTTGAAATGGAACGTGCAAATCAGAATATATCAGAGTTTATAAGTGCTTAATTTTTTAGCATCACAAGTAAGTAACATACTCAAGAACAAAGACATATGAACTGCACCGGCCTAATCAATCTTACCTGATCCATCAAGGCAGTGTTTTCCAATGGGATAACTCGTAACAGAGAAGATCATTAACACTTACGAACTGCACCAGCCTAATATCAATCTTTCCATCTGTGTTTCTCTTGTCTATGTTTGTTTCTTTCGGTCCCAAAGTAAAGAAAATTAGTCAAGTGGTCTCCCATAGCGAACGAGGACTTAAACAGATAAGTAATCCACATATTTTAATATTTTAGTTTCTTTTTTTAGTTGTGGGGGGAGGGGGGGTTATAGTTTTGGCAATTGTAAGGGACCATATAAGTTGCAATTGCAAATACATGTAATGTGAGAGGTATATGAACATCTTACTTGGTATCTCTGACAAGCTTCTCCCAATCCAATCAGAATGCTACTAGCATCTCCTTCCATTCCAGACAGTTCGATGTCACTGCTTTCATGGTCCAATTCATCAATTGAATCTTCAGAATCATATTCAACCATTTTCTCATCCATATCAGCAGTAACATCATTTAATCCTTGCAAGTATTTGTTACGTCCCGCATTTCGTACATTAAAGTTTTGCCGTAAGTTAATCGACGTAAGCTCGGGAATGAGATTATTTTTGAGGTTATAAGTATTTATGCTATATTTAACAGGTAGTAAGTAAGTACCGTAAAGGTTAGAGGGTAAACAAATCAAAGAAGATGAGTTTCGTTGAAGGTTGTCAATTTGGGATAAAATACGGTCCAAGCTATAATACCCTGTATTTATGGACTAAGTGTCATACAAGGTATCACATGACCATGATAGTATGGTATATAAAGTGTGTTAAAAGTAATTAATATTTTAATTATTTGAGATAATTCTTAATTATGTGAATGATTAGTTAATTATTAATTTTTTAGTAGGAGATTAGCATGTAATTGGAAATTAGTGGATAAATTTGGTGGGAACATCATCCTCAATGTGGCAACAAGGGGGCATAAGTAACAATGACTCTTTGTTGTATGTAATTAGGTGGCATAATTAGGGGATTTTTGGGCAAAATAATCCACAAAAGTGGGGCCCACAAATCATAAATATAAGAGGATTTTCTACATCATTTAAGAGGGATGTGCATGTTTACTAAGTAACGAATGGAGCCTCCAAAATGAATTCATATGAAACTTCATAATACGATAGCAGCGTGAGATTTCTAAGGGAGTACAGTTCAATCTTTCTCAAAAATATCATACGAATTTTTCCCTATTTCGATCTCGCCGTTACGTGTTTCGTCGCGATTGACGTGTGTTAGAGGGATTGTCAAGAGAATCGGTTGAGGTATGTTAAGGCTATCCCTTCTTTCCTTTTGGCATGATCCATATGATACAACAAAACGAGCAAACGCACAACTTTCACAAATGACTCTATTCTTAGAAGTACCAGTGATGCCTATGTTCTTGATTTCCCATGTGTCTTATTATATCTTCTGTTCACGGGTCTTAAAAAAATACGTAGTTGATAAAGTTTATCCGAAAGGCATATTGATCTTGTGATATTCCGAGAAATCTTATTAACTTACTTCTTATGCATTTTATTCATTTATACATGTACATTGACTCATGACTAGATGTCGTTATATACGCGTATATTATATGTATATGGGATATGAGAAAAGGTTACGGCATTATATACGCACCACCACCTGATCAGTTGGTATATGTTGATGATTTCACCCACAGAGGCCGAGATGATATGACGGGATACCCTCGGGGGCTTGATGATGTTATATACACATATACCTACGCATGATATGACATTTATACGCACATGCATGACTTTATAAATATTTCAGGATTCACAAAGTTATTTAGACTTACAGGCGGATCCTTTACTACATGTTTCTTCTATGTCTTTTATGTATTGATTTTCGTGCCTTACATACTCGGTACATTATTCGTACTGACGTTCTTATTTCTCGGGGCTTGCGTTTCATGCCCGCAGGTGCAGGTAGACAGGTTGACAGTCCCCCTTTTAGGATCTTTGATCGGTGAGAGTTGGTATGTTCCACTTGATCCGGAGCTGTTACTAGTTTTGGTACGCTGTTTTTGGTATGATATGGGTACGATGGGGCCCAGTCCCATCCTTTATACCGTTGTACACTCTATTAGAGGTCTGTAGACAGTCATGTATAGTTGGATAGTATGTGGCCTTGTCTGCTTCCAGTTTTGGATATATAGTTATCTATAGCAGCCTTGTCGGCTCGCCCTACCGTATTCTGCATGTATATGTATATATGTCTTTTGGACATATTTTCCTCAAGTATGTTATTCACGTGATTCAGCAGTTTATTGACAGATGTTATTCATGACCTACCCTTAATTCATGTTTATATCTTAGACGCATGCTTAGGGGTGTTCGACAGGTAAGACTCGATTACTCGTCATGGCCCATCGATTTGAATCGTGACAGTATTCATCATTTTGTTCCTCCAACTTTTCAAGGAAATTTGGTGGTTCTCCATTTTGTAGAAAAATCAGATAGAACCACATATGATTCTCTATCCAGCAGTGCCTAGGCAACATCGAATGGAACCCACCTAATTAAAGGAGATATTGTCAGTTGGAACAGAAATAATTCTTAGGTCTACAAGCAACCCCGTCCAACAAAGATCAGTGCAACACCAGCCCATAGCAAGGTTATTCTTACTAGGCAGCAAGTAGACTGAGAATATTTTAACACACCGTAAATCATTATTGGGTGTCTGAGCCGTTATTATGGAAATACTTATTCGGGCTCAATTCAGCTAGAAATTCAGGTACATACACTATAATTTGATTCACTACTATAAATTAGTAAATCTTATCTAGTAGTTTTGTCACGACCCAAACCTATGGGCTGTAATGGGCACCCGGTACCTTACTCAACCAAGTACTAACGTAACGTATCCTTCTTATCGTACTATCATCGGTAAATGGGTCAAACGGGCTGTCATGGGCTAACCAGAATAAACATAAGGGAATACTCAATATAAGATGACCCAATCCGATATAAAAACTTATACATTTGACATACGGGCCTATAAGACCAAAATAACCACTCGTACACTGAACATAGGCCGACAAGGCAATACAATCTTTTACGTACATGACATCTGTCTACAAGCCTCTAAGAATACATAATTATCATAAAAGTCGGGACAGAACCCTGCCATACCAAACAATACACGTCTAAATCATCCTGACCAAACAAGAAACTCCAGAGTAAATGGAGTGCACCAACATTTTTCGCTGAGCTGATAGCCTACTTGGAGTACTCTTGACCTGTCTATCGGGACCTGCAGGCATGAAATGCAGCGTCCCCAGGCAAAAGGGACATCAGTACAAATAATGTACCGAGTATGTAAGAAATAAAATTCAGTAAATAATAGTCATGAGAGAAACATGGAGTAAGAGACTCAACATGTAAGTCTGAACAACTCTGTGAATCATTAATATTTTTAATGGCATGAATATGCGTAGAAATATCATACCATGCTTAGGTATATGCGTTCATAACATCATCAAGTCTCTGAGGGCATCCCATCATATCATCTCGGCCACTATGGGCAAATCGTCAACGTATACCAACTGATCAGGTGGTGGTGCGTATATAACGCCATAACCTTTTCTCATATCCCATATACATATAATATACGCATATATAATGCCATCTGGTCATGGGTCAATGTACATGTATAAATGCATGAAATGCATAAGAATTACGTTAATAAGATTTCTTGGATTGTCATAAAATCAATATGCCTTTTGGATAAACTTTATCAAATACGCATTTTTCTGAGACCCATGAACAGAAGATATAATAATAATTCACATGGGGAATCAATAACATAGACACCCCTAATACTTCTATTGTAACATCCCGAAAAATTTTAAAGTACTTAAGTGTAAGGCCTGGTAAAATTTGCAAAGAAAATAATATTTTATGGTGCCAGACTAGGCTTACGTGCTCGGACTTTTTGGGTTGAACAATGCACGAGAATGAAAAGGAAAATTTTTGGCAGAAAAATATAATTCTGCGGTCCATTATGCGACCGCAGAATCACTCTGCGGGCCGCATAATGGCCGCAGAAGTGAGCAGGAGAAGGGCCAGTCCGGGGAAATTATGCGACCGCATAATTATTTTGCGGTGCATTATGCGATCGCATAACAGTTATGCGGACCGCATAGTGACCGTATGCACAGACAGATTTTGGCCAACTTTGGACACCAATATGCGACCGCAGAACCTGTTTCGGAGCTTCATTTTTGGGTTTTTAAAACCCGACCCTACTTTGTTAAATATACATTTTGGGCCATTTTTGAGAGATAATCTGACATTTTAGAGTAAGAGAGGGTGCCCTAGAGTGAGAAGGTGTTCTCCAATAATTGTTCTTCAATTCTTACCCAAGTTTTGGAAGATTGAGAAGGGAAACTCACTAGGTCTTCATCCTAGAGGTAAGATTCTACACCCTAACCCTCAATTTTAAATTTTGTGTAGAAATGGATAATAAGCAAGATAATTTCTGGGCAAGAGGGTTGGTTATTTTACATGCGTGTGTTATCAAAGGGTGTAGAAATATTGTCGAGCTAGAAATGGTAAAGGTTGGGTTGTGGGATGATGGAATCCTCCATAAAAGGATATTAAAAACTTAATGCACATCTAGTGTTTGATAAAATGCTCAAATGAGCTAGAACCATGATCATCTTCCTAATTTTGGTTTAATTTGTTATATTTCTAAAATAGATTGAAGTTGCTAAGAATTTCGGAACATTTAGTGTGTAAGGAAGCTCAAGTGAGGTATGTTGGCTAAACTCTTTTTTAAGAGTTGGAATTCCCATTATCCTTGTAAGTTCCGAGATGTTGATTATAAATAGAGTATCCCGATAAGTTCTGTGATGAAGATATATGTTCAATCCATGTTTCAAATGCTCTTATCATATTGCATTATAAATTGAGAATGTGTCCCAAACAATGGATTATGTATCCACATGTTATAATTTCTAGTCGTGATTTATGTAAAAGTTATTATGCCAAGTTATGTAGATATTGTGATTGTGATACACTTCTACCCGTATACATTGGGGTGAGGCGGCATGATCGCTTTGTATGGGGATTATGGTATAGAGATTGTGATTGTGATACACTTCCACCCGCATATATATTGGGGTGAGGCGGCATGACCGCTTTGTGTAGGAATTATGGTATTGTGGGATAGCACCTCCACCCGCTTACATTGGGGTGAGGCGGTACGATCGCTTTGTGTACAATTTTGGTATTGTTGTGGCACCACCACCCGCATACATTGGGGTGAGGCAGCATAGCCGCTTTGTGTAGGTTCTTGGTACTGTGGTTATACGTCCACCCGCATACATCGAGGTGAGGCGGCAGGACCGCTTGATTAGAGTTGTGGTATTATACGTACACCTCCACCTGCATTCAACGGGTGAGGCGGCGGGGCCGCTTTGTGTGAAGATTGTTACATAGGATCTCATCTTAAATCCTATAAATGTTGTTGATAGATTTTAATAAGCTTGCTATGGTTGAGACAGTTATATATATTATTCTATTGCCGCACTGGTTCATCATAATTATCTTGTATTTCTAAATTCTTAAATTGGTGTTTAGTTTTCATACTAGTACTATTCGACGGTACTAACGTCCCTTTTGTCGGGGGCGCTGCATCTTTAAATGGATGTAGGTGGTTCCACAACAGGAGACATTGATCAGTGATAGCAGTACACCTTCTTCCCAGCTAACTTGGTGAGCCCCACTTCATCCCGGGGTCATGTATCTTTTGATCTTTATGTATTATGGTTGAGGTATAGTCGGGGCCTTGTTGCCGGCATTATCATTGTACTCTTCTTTATCCATAGAGGCTCTGTAGACATAGTGTGAGTTGTGTATTGGTGTTGGGGAAAGACAAACTATGTTATGTTGTAGTTGTATTACTTGTCCATTTGAGACTTTAAAAATGATGAAACTATTGGTAAGAAATTGGTAATTGCAGACATGATCACTTTATTGTTTAATTAATGAAAACATATATTCTCTTTATTTATGAATGAGTTTGGGTAGAAGGAATCTAATAGGCTTGCTCGGTCGGGTTCACTCGGTTGAGCGCTGATCGCACTCCTCGGTTTTTGGGGCGTGACATCTATGAATAGAGTCATTTATGAAAATTGTGTGTTTACTCGTTTCGTTTGTATCGTATGGATCATGCCAAAAAGAAAGAAGGGATAGCCTTAACATACCTGAGTCGATTCTCTTCAATCCATCTAACACACGTTAATTGCGACAAAATATGTAACGACATGATCGGAGTAGGAAACAATCCGTATGATATTCTTGAGAAAGATTGCACAGTACTCCCTTATAATTGTAAAATATCGCGTTGTTTTGAATTGTTGAAGATCTTGTCTTGCTTATGTGACTTACGTTTGTGACTTACGTTTGTAACACACAAACATTCACGTTGCACTTGTAGGGGTTTATAAGAATTCCCTTGAGAATTCCATCCGTTCCAGCAAGCCTAAGTATTTCCTTCTTAAATGATATATGAACATCTCTTATCTTTACAAGCATAGAAAGCAAGAGAACACATTACTAACAAACCTTCAAACTAATAAGAAGTCTAAAGGGTCATGAAGTAGTCATATGACCCTTGCTAACGTTACCACTCTCCAAATTTGCCACCTTGCATGTGACTTTAAGAGTCACCGTTCCTTAATGCAAGGCTGCCACGTTGATTGTTATCCATTCCCAATAATTAACCACCAATCATCTTAATTAAGTGTTAATCTCCCACTAAAATTAATAATAATCCGATTATTCACATAATTAAAAATTATCTCAAATTACTTAAAATACAACTCACTTTTAACATACCTCATACACCTTACTATCATAGTCATGTGGTACCTTGTATGACACTAGTTCATAAATACCGGGTATTATAGCTCGGACCGTATTTTATCCCAAATTGTCAAACTCCGACGAAACTCATTTTCTTCGATTCGCTTATCCTCTCATTCACGAATTTACTTATCACTTATTTGAAATAGCGTAATACTTATAATCTCAAATAATCTCATTCCCGAGCTTGCGTCGATTAGCTTACGACAAAACTTTAACATACGAAAATGCGGGATGTAACATCATTCCCCCCTTTGGAACATTCGTCCTCGAATGTTAACTGATGCACTTATCATTTTCATAACTTATGTCTTCCGAATACTTTTAGTACTCTCCTTGCCATCTAGGCAACTGTTCTGTGAATAAATCAAAAGGCCAGGGCATTCCCCCCTTTGGCCTCTTTCTCACGCAACGAATCGTGGTCGGAATCATTCCAATCTTGTAACTGTTGCTATCTTTTATCATGCAGCCTGTACGACTCCGTCTTTGCAAGTGCGCCTATGCGACTCTTCTCTCCTTTTTCCTCCAGCTTTTAGCCAATCCCTAGGCCTCATTTTGTGAACATATACAGAGCTTAATAAGATGTCCCTCTGGGATTCTATAAGTACAATGAGGTTCTTCGCTCGGTACTTTGTTGAACTTACGAATATTGCTATATCTTGTTTCATAGATTTGTTTATCCATCTGTATGACTTTACTGCACCAAGGTAGGTCATACTATATTGTAACTCTTAAATCGATTTATCGTTATTGAGGTCGGCTACCAAACTCCAGGTTACTCTCGTTGCTCATCCTATATGTATAAATCTAAGTCCTTTAATGATTCCTCATTACTGTTGATCTTAAGAATGATGGCCTAATCTCATATCATACTTTGTGACTTTTGTTCATCCATTGTTGATTTACCTCAATATTGATCTACAATCTACCACTGGTAACTTGAAATCTCTTAATCACTAGGGCTCACGTTGCATCGTGGAACATTTGAAGTGATTTTCCTGATCCACCCGGGGGCGATATGATACTATACTTCCATAATCGTATTTTATAGTATCCCAATGTGATTTACCTTACGTGGGTATTCTAATCATGTACAATTCATGAAATCATTACTCAATTGAAGGCCCAAACATCATCCTTTATCTATCATAATTACACCCTTATTCTACTACCAGGCAGCATTCCATCTCTTCTAAATGCTATTAGTCTTAGATTCCTTAGAGTTCATTCAGGCTACACTGAACTTTCTATAACTTATAGAAACCATTAGCTCTCTTGTTTACATGGGCTTAATCCCGAGGACTTATCCATTCTCATCACCTTCTCACTCGCCCTTTCTCATCCTTACTCCTGTCATAAAACCTTGTCGCACTTTAGCTTGCGACCTATACGTATCTATTTATACTATTCGCAACCTTCCTTCACCTTGCTTGCACCCTAGATTTCCTTATGTCGTTCTGCAACATCAATCGAGACATCACATCGTCTTCAACTCTTCTTTATTATTTTAACTAGACCTCTTGATACATAGAAACCATAGGCCAGAAAATATGTCACTGACGACGCTGCTACCATTCTTGGATACTGAATCTCACTGCTTCTATCTGAAGTATGGATTATTCATAATTTTCTGCACCTGAGTATCTCGTACGTTGTTTACCTTTACCTTACTTACCTTAAAATATTGCTTCACCTCTTCTACTCCTTTCATAACCTCCCTTCCACATAGGTATAATTCACCTCCACAACTTGAAGCTCTATTATAATACTTGCATACATAATCTGGTGGGAGCTTCATACTGACTACTTATGATACTGGTACTCTTCTAACTGGCTTTATCGTAGAGTCGTTGTAGAATATAGTTGTTGTACTATCTCTCTTATACCTCTGATAGTAAGAGTGATTCTGTAATGTTTTCAATCATGATGTCTATAACTTTCTAGGTCCAATAATTAGACTCCTAATTTACTTAGTTGATGTAACTCTTTAGTTTCCTCTTCCTTCTGATCGGCCTTTATGTAGGCTTAAGCTATCCCCCGCTCTGGTATTAGCTATTACTTTAGCCCTTCATGGAAGCTATGGAACATCCATGATACAATCTTTTAACAATTCAATCCTTTGTCTATGACCTAGACTCAATTCTTTCTTTTAACTTATACTAGAGTCTTTTACGACCGTATGATTGTTAACATATATGTTGCATGGATAATGCTCTGAAATTGTAAGTGCGTTCATAACGTAACTAATTCTGGATCATTGATCTAATACTTCCTTTCGTTCCATTTCATCTTTCTTTAAACGTAAGCAATTACTTTTCCTGTTCTTTCTGCCCCCTTGTTGCGTGCATACTTAGCTTATCTTAGTTCCCATGCATATCGAAATTTTCGTGCAACTCATATGATCTCGAATATTACTTTTGGTTTCATTTCTCGCTCATTAGCCACAATAGGTGCCAGTTTCTTATAGAGTGCATACAATGTTGTGGTGAGATTGTTGTTACAAGAGCATTTCCTCTTTAGGTCACTGTGCTTAGGTTGAAGCGTTCTTCCTTATTTCCTCAACAAGTCTTTCGTTGTAGTACTTAGGGAAGACTCCCTGACTCTTGTAAAGTTGTGAGCTTATAACATCGTATACCCATTAAAATTTTTGATGTTCGTACTCACCTATAATTATCCTTAGTTACTTACCTCCACACTCATGTGCTCGTACGGTTGCTTCTAAACTGAGGTTTTGACTGTCTTCCCAGTGAGACTCTCTTTTATTTCGGTAGCATTTATATGGTAGCCTTAACCACTCCAACTCTTATCTGAATATATCCCAAGTATTACAATGTCATATCTGCGAGACTGAATTCCCCATATTGAGGTTCACTATGTTTATCTTGCACGTTCTGTTGATTCATCTGTATTCTCTTGTCTAGCCAAAACTAGGCTCTTCCTGAATAAACTACTAACTACTCGTTGGCCAATTCTCATATCAATATTTCGCGTAATCTTTCTTGGGTGGTTATTTTCTTTGTCTTAACTTAGGTCTCGCACTGGCTCCTTATTTATAAATAACATCTCGGGCAAGAACCCTTATTTCCCCTCCTTGACGTCGTGTTCGCATAATGTTCTGGAATCGTAGCATATCTGTAGGATTTGAATAAGTGCAATCTCATCCCTTTTTCATTTTTGTTGCATTCTTCCTTTACCATGCCATAATTACTAAAACCACTTAATTCTGACTTAATATCACATCACTCAATATCCCCCCCTTTAGGGGTGTACTAAGATTTATTGCTATGATGATCTACGTATAGATGTTTTACCTCTTCATCTTTGGCGTCTTTTCACATCATCGATGACCCTTAGTCGCCTTAAAGTAATCCTTCTGTACCAAGGATAACAAATTTCCTTACTCGCGAGGGTGACACTTAGTGTAACTGGCATATACAGTTCCTTAAGCTTATCTTTGCTCACATTGCTTGCTTTAGGGAGCGTCTTCCTGAATGACCATTCTCTGAATATCTCATGAATCTTCTTCTGTTGTCCACTCTATTATCGCCGGAACTAAATCTGAAATTCTCATGATGCCGACTATTATCCAATCACTCAGTCCCTACTTCATGTTTAGTTTATCTTGTTCACCAGCCCATACTGATTTCTATTGTTCTGGGGTATAACTTTTCCTTCCGGTAGTCGCGTTGGAGTCACAAACTTATTTCTTGAAATGAGGATATGATTTTATGGCCTATACTCTTTTGTTGTCTCAAGGCCTGTCACATCTCGTTTTTTCCTTCAATTGACTATAGACTCTGTAATACTGTCATCGTTTGGATCTACCATTGTCATCCATGTATTACATCTTACTCATAATGCTTCATTAACTATCTTCTTATTTTTCGCTAACATTTTTGTCTATCACTTTACTCTGAAAATTTTAACAAGACATTCTTTTGATTTTAGCTCCCCTTGCTCCATCTACTGGCTCTTCGGGTTGCCTAACATTCTTTCTCTACTAGGGATGGGAGCCATACTAAGGTAATATGTATCCCTTCAAGGCCTCCAGTGCCTATCTTTGTAGTACTAATATCTAACTATACTATTTTAGAGTGCACCATCTGGGTGTCTCACAAGGAGATCTTTTAGCACATTTGCAATATCCTTCGGAAAGGTCAACTAACGCAAACAATCCATCCATCATTTTGGGTGACACTAACCCCAGCCGGATCATGATATCCGTCCTTCTCTTATACTACTTCTGTTAGCCCCCATAGGGCATAAATGGGATGGGTGTGGCCAATTGTATATACCTCTGTTATTGTTGAAGGTAACTCAAAATGCTTATATGTTTCTTCCTGAATTGTAAATACCGATAATCTTCATTAACTGGGTACCTCGTACCCTTCTCACCTTGCTTCTTTTACTTGTTGAAGCTTGTATCTACCTTCTGAATCTCTCGTTGCTTTTTACCATATGGGTGGATAGATATTCATGACTTAGGGCTCCTTTTCCAGAAGCTCACACATCTTAGTACACACACGATCTGCTGGAGACCTTACAATTACTCATCATAAGCATGATGCAAAGTCGATTTCCTCTGACTCAACTCCTCCATAGCCGCATTCAATCCCTTACCAACCGTCTTTCTAGGTGTAGGCAACGTCGTATTATGAATAAGATAGAGTTTAGAAAATTGAGTTCTTACAATTAAGCTCTACCACACGATCTAGAGTAAGAAGAAAGAGCGACAGTCCTAAATGTCGTGTAGCCTCCTGCTTATAAGCGTGGTGCACAACACACCCATAAACAAGACTCTACTAGACGCAGCTTGTAGACTCCCGAGGACAAAACTGCTCTAATATAACTTTTGTCATGACCCAAACCTATGGGCCGCAACGGGCACCCGGTACCTTACTCAATCGAGTACCAACGTAACGTATCCTTCTTATCGTACTATCATCGTCAAATGGGCTAAACAGGCCATCATGGGATAACCAGAATAAACATAAGGGAATACTCAATATAAACGACCCAATCTGATATAAAAACTTATACATTTGACATACGGGCCTATAAGACCAAAATAACCACTGGTACACTGAACATAGGCTGAGAAGGCCATACAATCTTTTACGTACATGACATCTGTCTACAAGACTCTAAGAATACATAATTGTCATAAAGGTCGGGACATAGCCCCGTCATACCAAATAATACACGTCTAAATCATACTGACCAAACAAGCAACTGCGGAGCAAATTGAGCGCACCAACATCTTTCGCTGAGCTAATATCCTACTTAGAGGACTCTCGACCTGTCTATCGGGACCTGCGGGCATGAAACGCATCGTCCCCAGACAAAAGGGACATCAGTACAAATAATGTACCGAGTATGTAAGGAATGAATTTCAGTAAATAATAGTCATGAGAGAAACATAGAGTAAGAGACTCAACATGTAAGTCTGAACAACTCTGTGAATCATTAATATTTTCAATGTCATGCATATGCATAGAAATATCATACCATGCTTAGGTATATGCGTTCATAACATCATCAAGCCTCTAAGGGCATCCCATCATATCATCTCGGCTACTATGGGCAAATCGTCAACGTATACCAACTGATCAGGTGGTGGCACGTATATAATGCCATAACCTTTTGCCATATCCCATATACATATAATATACGCGTATATAACGCCATCTTGTCAGGGGTCAATGTACATATATAAATGCATAAAATACATAAGAACTACATTAATAAGATTTCTTGGATTGTCATAAAATCAATATGCCTTTCGAATAAACTTTATCAAATACGTATTTTTCTAACACCCATGAATAGAAGATATAATAATAATTCACATGGGGAATCAATAACATAGACACCCCTAATACTTCTATGAATAGAGTCATTTATGAAAATTGTGCGTTTACTCGTTTCGTTTGTATCGTATGGATCATGCCAAAAAGAAAGAAGGGATAGCCTTAACATACCTGAGTCGATTCTCTTGAAAATTCCTCTAACACACGTTAATTGCGACAAAACACGTAAAGAAAAGATCGGAGTAGGATAAAATTCGTATGATATTCTTGAGAAAGATTGCACCGTACTCCCTTATAATTGCAAAATATCGCATTGTTTTGAATTGTTGAAGATCTTATCTTGCTTATGTGACTTACGTTTGTAACACACAAACATCCACGTTACACTTGTAGGGGTTTATAAGAATTCCCTTGAAAATTCCATCCTTTCCAGCAAGCCTAAGTATTTCCTTCTTAAATGATATATGATCATCTCTTATCTTTACAAGCATAGAAAGCAAGAGAACACATTACTAACAAACCTTCGAACTAATAAGAAGTCTAAAGGGTCATGAAGTAGTCATATGACCCTTGCTAACGTTACCACTCTCCAAATTTGCTACCTTGCATGTGATTTTAAGAGTCACTATTCCTTAATGCAAGGCTGCCACGTTGATTGTTATCCATTCCTAATAATTAACCATCAATCATCTCAATTAAGTGTTAATCTCCCACTAAAATTAATAATAATTCAATTATCCATATAATCAAGAATTATCCCAAATTACTCAAAATATTACTCACTTTTAACATACCTCATACACCTTACTATCATAGTCATGTGGTACCTTGTATGGTACTAGTCATAAGAATTGCCTTGTAACGTGCCGTTTTGAGAAATTAAATCCGTAAGCTTTATGATATAATTTTGGGACATAGCTCATACCAAAATGAAGGTCTTGGAACCTTGTTTCAAACGGTCCAAACCATTTATTCATACAACATCGGGGTAGAGAAATATGGACTTTTTAAAGTAGGGTCGCCAAGTCACATCTCCGCACTTCGGAGAAACTGGCAGGCTTATAGGTCAGGTTGCGAGGCAGTTTTATCCCAATATATTGAGAGTTACAGGGAGATGTTTATATGATATTAAAGTCCCATGTGTCTAGTTTCTAACTCCAAAAACCGTTTGTCAATACGATATCGGAGTAGAGAGATACAAGTGTCCGAAGTTGCACTGCTCAAGCTGCCAAGAAGGCAGCTTACCCACTTGCTTGGAGAATTGGTGGGCTTATAAGTGGTCTTATCCCCTTATATCTCCTCAAAATACAAAGAATACTTACCAAAACACTCTCAAGCTCTCCAAGAACTGGACCAAAAAATTCCAAGCAAGATCAACATCCCTTTCACGAAATCAAGAAGCGATAACATTAGAACGATCCCTACGACGTAAGTATCATTATACCACCTCTCTTTTTCTTTGTAGTTTGAGTTTTGAAAGGTACTTCATGGTTAATAAAACACCTACTTTTAAATATCAAGGAAGGTTGATAAATTTATTTCCTAATAGTTAGAACTCACGGGACGGTGATCGGAAGCTGTGAGTTTGATTTATTTCACTTTTAGTGGACTGTTTTGTAGTTCACTCGTGTTGGCCTATTGTGATGCTGAGTTATGGAGTTTGGAAGTATAAAAGGGCGTGGAGAAATTCCACATGTGGTAGGGTAGTGGGCTGGTCGCTCGTCGTTGAAATTTCAAGCTAATTGATAACTTGTTGATTGGGTGCGTTATGGTATATTGGGGGTTTTTGTTGGATTAAAGGTCCTGAATTGTAGTAGGTTTTTTTTGAGTTGTGGGTTGTATTGTGTTTTTGTCTCACCTATAGTAGGCTTGAAGGAGCAGTAAAATCAGGGGAAATGCTGCCCGTTTTATTTTAGAATCGAGTTATCGTTTAAGATACGTGATATACTAGCGCCATCTAAGTTGTACATATATTTCTTTGTAATAGGGTTGGCGTGCTAGTTGTCGTAAGCTTTTGTCGAGTTGCATTGACGACTTGAGGTATGTTAAGGCTATTCCTTCTTTCATTTGGCATAACCCATATGATACAAACGAAACTAGCAAACGCACAACTTTCATAAATGACTCTATTCATAGAAGTACTAGGGGTGCCTATGTTCTTGATTCCTCATGTACCTTATTATTATATCTTTTGTTCATGGGTATCAGAAAAATACATAGTTGATAAAGTTTTTCCGAAGGCATATTGATCTTATGACATTTCGAGAGATCTTATAGACTTACTTCTTATGCATTGCATTCATTTATACATGTACATTGACACATGACCAGATGGCGTTATATACGCATATATTATATGTATATGGGATATGGGAAAAGGTTATGGAGTTATATATGCATCACCACCTGATCAGCTATTATACGTTGATGATTTCGCCCACAGTGGCCGAGATGATATGATGGGATGCACTCAGAGGCTTGATGATGTTATGTATGCATATACCTATGCATGGTATGACATTTATACACATATGCATGACATTATAAATGTCTCATGATTCACAGAGTTATTCAAACTTACAGGTTGAGTCTTTTACTCCATGTTTCTTTCATGTCTATTATATGCTGCTTTTTATGCCTTACATACTCGGTACTTTATTTGTACTGACATCCCTTTTTGCCTGTAGACATTGCGTTTTATGCCCGTAGGTCCCGATAGACAGGTTGAGAGTCCTCCTAGTAGGCTATCAGCTCAGCGGAAGGTGTTGGTACACTCCACTTGCTCCGGAGTTACTTATTTGGTCAGTATTCTTTGGACATGTATTTATTGGTATGGCGGGACCCTGTCTCGGCCTTTATGATATTTATGTACTCTTAGAGGCTTGTAGACAGATGTCTTGTATGTGAAAGATTGTATGGCCTTGTCGGCCTATGTTCAGTGTGCGAGTGATCATTTTGGTCTTATAGGCTCGTATGTCATATGTATAAGTTTGTATTACATGTTGGGTCATCCTATGTCAAGTATTCCCTTTTATTTTATTCTGGTTATGTTATGACGCCCCTTCTGGCCCATTTACCCATAATGGTATGATAAGAAAGATATGTTGCATTGGTACTCGGTTGAGTGAGGCACCGGGTGCCCGTCGCGGCCCTACGGTTTGGGTCGTGACAAATTTGGTATCAGAGCAGTTCTGTTCTAGGGAGTCTTCAAGACTTGTCTAGTAGCGTCCTGTTTATGGGTGTGTTGTGCACCACCCTTATAAGCAGGAGGCTATAGGGCATTTAGGATTGTCACTCTTTCTTCTTACTCTAGATCGTGTGGTAGAGCTCCGTTGTAGGAATTCAAGCTCCTAAATTCTACTTTATTCGTAATACAATGATACCTACATCCACAAACACAGTTGGTAGAAATTGAATGTGGCTGTGGAAGAGTTTAGTCAGAGGAACTCAATTTTGCAGCATGCTTATGATGAGTAAATGTGAGGTCTTCAGCAGATCATGTGTGTACTAAGATGTGTAAGCTTCTTGATAAGGAGCCCTAAGGCATGAATATCTATCCCCCCATATGGTAAAAAACAATAAGAGTATCATAAGGAAGATACAATTTGCAACAAGTAAAAGAAGCAAGGTGAAGAAGGGTACGAGGTACCCAGTTAGTGAAGATTATCAGTATTTAGAATTCAGCCAGAGAAATATAAGCATTCTGAGTTACTTTTAATAGTGACAGAGATATATACAATTGGCCACACCCATCTCAGTTATGCCCTATGGGAGCTAACAGATATAGTTTAAGAGAAAGATGGGATATCAGGATCCAGCTGGGGTTAGAGTAACCCAAAATTATGGATGGATTGTTATCATTAGCTAACATTTCCGAAGATAGTGCAAATGTGGTAATATATCTCCTTGTGAGACACCCAGATGGTAAACTCTAAAATAGTACAGTCATATATGAATACTAAAATATTCAGAAATTTCAGAAGATAGGCACTAGGATCCTAGAAGGGATAAATATTTACCTTAGTATGACTCCAGCCCCTATTAAAAAAAAAAAAAAGGAGAATGTTAGGCGTCCCGAAGAGCCAATGAGATGAAGCAAGGGGAGCTAAATGTGAAAGAACTTTTTGATGAAATTTTCAGAATAAAGTGATAGACAGAAATATTAATCGGAGAATAAGAAGAGAGTAAATGAAGCATTATGAGTAAGAGGTGATAAATGAGTGATAACGGTAAATCAAAATATGACATGACAGAGTCTATAGTCAAGTGAAGAAAAAGACAAGAGGTGACAGGCCTTGAGACAATAAACTATATAAGCCATAAAGTCATACCCTCACTTCGAGAAATGAGTTGGTGACTCAAATGTGATTACTGAAAGGAAAAGTTAGACCCCCTGAGTAATAGAAATTAGCATGGGCTAGTGAACAAGATAAGTTGAACATGAATTAGGGGCCGAAGGGTTTGATAATAATCGGCATCATGAGAATTTCAGAGATCGCGTTCCAGCAATAATAGAATAGACAACAGAAGAATGGCCTTTAATGTTCATTCAGGAAGACGCTTCCCTAAAGCAAGCACTGTGAGCAGAGTTAAGCTTAAATGACTAAGTGTTCCAGTTACACTAGGTGTCACCCTTGTGCATAAGGAATTCAGTTATCCCTGATACAGAAGGGTTACCATAAGGCGATTAAGGTTTATTGATGGTGTGAAAAGATGCCAAATATGAAGAGGTAAAATATCTATAGGTAGATCGTCATAGCACTAAATCTTAGTACTCCCCTAAAGGGGGGAATATGGTGTGATGTGGTATTAAGTCGGAGTTAAGTGGTTCAGGTAACTATGGAATGGTAAATGAAGAATGTGATAAAAAGGCGAAAGGGATGAGGTTGCTTTTATTCAGATCCTACAGATATATTGTGACTCCAGAACATTATGCAAGCACGATGCCGGGGAGAGGCACTAAGAGTTCCCGGCCAGGATGTTATTGATAAATAAGTGCGAATGGACACTTGATACATCAGGATCCAGTGCAAGAGGTATGTTAAGACAAAGGACATATCCCAAGAGAGATTACGTGGAAGATACATATGAGAATAGACCATCGAGTAGTTAGTAGTTGACTCAGAAAGAGCCTAGTTATGGCTAGACAAGAGGATACAGACAAATCAGCATATCATGCAAGATAAACGTAGTGAACCCCAGCATAGTGAATTCAGTCTCCTAGATATGACATCATGATCCTTGAGAAATATTCAGATAGGAGTTGGGGTAGATAAAGGCACCGTATAAGTGTTACGGAAATAAAAGAGAGTGCCACTAGGGAGACAGTTTAAATTTCAGTTTAGAAGCTACCCTACGAAAATAATGGTGCGGAGGTAAGTAACTAAGGATAATTATAGGCGAGTAAGAACATTAAAAATTTTGTCGGGTATACGATGTAATAAGCTCACAGCTTTACAAGAGTTAGAGGGTCTCCCCTAAGTACTACAATGAAAGACTAGCTGAGGAAATAAGGAAGAAGCCTTCAACCTAAGAACAATGTCCTAAAGAGGAAATGATCTTGTAACAACAGTCTCACTACAACATTGTATGCACTCCATAAAAACAAAGTGTCACCTATCATGGCTAATGAACGGGAAGTAAAAACCAAAATTGATATTTGAGATCATATGAGTTACAAAAACTTCCTGTATTTGGGGGCACAAAAATAAGCCAAGCATTCATGCAGCAAGTGGCAGAACGACCAGGAAAAGTAATTGCTTATGTTTAAAGGCAACTGAGAAGGCACGAAAGGAAATCTATGGTGCTACCAAGTTAATGGAAGATTGCGAGTAGTATAAATCGATATGTGTAAGTCGCAAGCTAAAGTATGGTAGAGTGACAAGGAGTTAGGTAGATAGGAGTAAGGATAAGAAAATGTAGATGAGAAGGCGATAAGAATAGGCAAGGTCGCGGGAGTAAGCCCATCAAAACAAGAGAGCTAATGGTTTCTGTAAGTTATAGAAAGCTCGGTACATCCTCTACAATAATTACTAGATTGGAAAAATTCCGATCATAAGTCGTAGTGTGAGAAATAGGCCTAAAGGGGGGAATGCCCTGGCCTTTGGATTTATTCATATAACAGTTGCCTAGATGGCAAGGAGAGTAATAAAGTATTTGTAAGAGCTATAGGTTATCAGAATGATAAGCGCATCAGTCAACATTCGAGGACGAATGTTTCAAAGGGGGGGGAATGATGTTACACCCCATGTTTTCGTATGTGAAATTACATCATAAGTCAATTGATGTAAGCTCAAAAAAGATGAAATCCTTCTACAAGGCTAAGAAAGGTTTATCGAAGTGTTAAGTAAGTTAGGATGAATGAGACTTATTAATAATGATTTAAATGAGTGTAAAGTCATAATACGACTATATATGATGTTTGGATATAAAATATAAAGTTTGGAAAAAATCGGATTTAACTTACGGAAAAATCGAGTTAAGAATTACCTTGTAACGAGCCGTTTTGAGAAATTAAATTCGTAAGCTTTATGATATAATTTTGGGACATAGCTCATACCAAAATGAAGGTATTGGAACCTAGTTTCCAACGGTCAAAACCATTTATTCATACGATATCAGGGTAGAAAAATATGGATTTTTTAAAGTAGGGTCGCCAAGTCACGTCGCCGCACTTCGGAGAAACTAGCAGGTTTTTTTAGGCCAGGTTGCGAGGCCGTTTTCTCCAAATATATTGAGAGTTACAGGGAGATATTTATATGGAATTAAATTCCCATGTGTCTAGTTTCTAACGCTGAAAACCGTTTGTCAATATGATATCGGAGTAGAGAGATACAAGTGTCCGACATTTCACTGCTCAAGCTGCCAAGCAGGAAGCTTACCCACCTGCTTGGAGAATTGAGGCGGTGGGCTTATAAGTGGTCTTATCCCCTTATATCTCGTCAAAGTACAGAGAATACTTACCAAAACACTCTCAAGCTCTCCAAAAACTGGTTCAAGAAATTCCAAGCAAGATCAACATCCCTTTCACGAAATCAAGAAGCGATAACATTAGAACGATCCCTACGACGTAAGTATCATTATACCGCCTCTCATTTTCTTTGTAGTTTGAGTTTTGGAAGGTAATCCATGGTTAATAAAACACCTACTTTCTGTATTTAAGCTTTTAAATATCAAGGAAGGTTGATAAATTCGTTTCCTAATAATTAGAACTCACAGAACGGTGTTCGGAAGCCGTGAGTTCGATTTATTTCACTTTAAGTGGACTGTTTTGTAGTTCACTCGTGTTGGCCTATTGTGCTGCTGAGTTATGGAGTTTGTAAGGATAAAAGGGCGTGGAGAAATGCCACATGTGGTAGGGTAGTGGGCTGGTCGCTCATCGTTGAAATTTCAAGCTAATTGATAACTTGTTGATTGGGTGTGTTGTGGTATATTGGGGGGTTTTGTTGGATTAAAGGTCCCGAATTGTAGTATTATTTTTTCGAGTTGTGGGTTGTATCGTGTTTTTGTCTCGCCTATAGTAGGCTTGAGGGAGCAGTAAAATCAGGGGAAATGCTGCTCGTTTTATTTTAGATTCAAGTTATCATTTGAGATACGTGATATACTAGCGCCATCTAAGCTGTACATGTATTCCTTTGTTATAGGGTTGGCGCGCTAGTTGTCGTAAGCTTTTGTCGAGTTGCATTGACGACTTGAGGTATGTTAAGTCTATTCCTTCTTTCTTTTGGCATGACCCATATGATACAAACAAAACTAGCAAACGCACAACTTTCATAAATGACTCTATCCATAGAAGTACTAGGGGTGCCTATGTTCTTGATTCACCATGTGCCTTATTATTATATCTTCTGTTCATGGGTCTCAGAAAAATACGTAGTTGATAAAGTTTATCCGAAGGCATATTGATCTTATGACATTTCGAGAGATCTTATAGACTTACTTCTTATGCATTGCATTCATTTATACATGTACATTGACCCATGAGCAGATGGCATTATATACGCATATATTATATGTATATGGGATATGGGGAAAGGTTATGGCGTTATATACGCATTACCACCTGATCAGTTGTTATACGTTGATGATTTCGCCCACAGTGGCCGAGATGATATGATGGGATGCACTCAGAGGCTTGATGATGTTATGTACGCATATACCTATACATGGTATGACATTTATACACATATGCATGACATTATAAATGTCTCATGATTCACAGAGTTATTCAGACTTACAGGTTGAGTCTTTTACTCCATGTTTCTTTCATGTCTATTATATATTGCTTTTCATGCCTTACATACTCGGTACTTTATTTGTACTGACGTCCCTTTTCGCCCGTGGACATTGCATTTTATGCCCGTAGGTCCCGATAGACAGGTTGTGTAATGACTCGACCTGTCATTTTGAGCATTTACGCTCTTTTCAACTATTTGAAGTCTTGAATAACTTCCTACAAGGTATTATAACCTTTGTGAATTGTCGGTTTTGGTTTTAAGGTATTTCGGAGTTAGCTTGGAAGGATGAATTTTCATGTTGGAAGCTTAAGTTGAAATAGTTGACCGGATATTGACTTATGAGTAAACGACCTCGGAATTTAATTTTGAAGATTCCAATAGCTCCGTATGGTGATTTTGGACTTTGGAGCGTGTCCAGAAAATTATATGGAGGTCCATAGTGGAATTAGGCTTCAAATGCCGAAAATTTAATTTTGGAAAGTTTGACCGGGGTGTTGACTTTTTGATATCGAGATCGAAATCTGATTCTGGAAATTTGAATAGCTTCGTTATGTCATTTATGACTTGTGTGCAAAATTTGAAGTCATTTCGGATTGATTTGATATGTTTCGGCACAAGATATAGAATTTGAAAGTTCAAAGTTCATAGATTTTGATTTGAGGTGCGATTTATCGTTTTGATGTTGTTTGATATGATTTGAGGCCTCGAGTAGGTCCGTGTTATGTTATGAAACTTGTTGGTATGTTCAGACGGGGTCCCGAGGGCCTCGGGTGAGATTTGGATGCTCAACGGATCGAATTTGGATTTGGAGGAGGAGCTGAAGTAGCTGGGCTACTGGTGTGATCGCACCTGCGCGAAAAAGGGCCGTAGGTGCGAGCTTGCGGATGCGAGGAATGATTCGCAGAAGCGAAAATGCATGAGCTGTCTAGGCACCGCGGGTGCGAAAAGAAATCATCGCGGGTGCGAAGAGTGCAGGCGCGAAGAAAACATCGCGGATGCAAAGACCGCAGGCGCGAAGAAATCACCGCGGGTGCGAAGACCGCAGGTGCGAAGAAATCACCGCGGCGGCGAAGAAATCACCGCGGATGCGAAAATCCTGGACAGAATGTTAAAAACAGAGTGGATTCCGAGTTTTGCCATTTTTGGACCTTCAAGCACGGTTTTTGGGGCGTATTTGAGAGAGAATTCAAGGAAAACTTGAGATAAGTCACTTGTGATCATTTCTACTCCATAATATTGAATTATCATCGAATAATCCGACTAGATTACATATTTTTGAGGTGTAAATCAGGGGTTTGAACTTAGGGATTTGAAAATAAGATTTGAAGATTTGGAGGTCGAGTTGAGGTCGGATTTTGGTAAAATTAGTATGGTTAGACTCGTGGTTGAATGGGCTTCCGGATTTTATAACTTTTATCGGATTCCGAGATGTGGGCCCCACAAGTGATTTTTGGGGCGTAATTTTGGATTTTTGGAAAATATCAGTATTTTGACATGGAATTAATTCCTATAATTTTTGTGGGCTGAATCAAATTAATTGTGACTAGATTCGAGCCGTTTGGAAGTTGATACGCGCAGAATGGAATTTCTGGAGCATTGCTTAGCTTGCTCGATATTGGATTTTGCTTGTTCGAGGTAAGTAACTCTTCTAATCTTGGAGTTGAGAGTATGAACCCTGAATATATGTATTTCGTGAATTGTTAGGAGGTGACGCACATGCTAGGTGACGGGCGTGTGGGTGTGCACCATAGAAATTTTGACATAATTATTTCTGTGAAATTTTATAGTTAAATGATCTTGGCATTTTCCATGCGTTTTTATGAGTTAAAGAAATTGAGCTGAAAAGCATATTAAAAATCATGTTGAGGTTATGTGCCAGTATTATTGGGACCCACAGAGGTCATATTGCTGTGAATTATTTGTTTAAATTGAAAATTCATATTCAGTCATATTCATTTCATTGCATATCATATCACAGTCTCTGTTGTTATTTATTGATGCATCATATCATCATTTTTGGGCTATTCTCATGATATTGTGAGCCCATGAGAGAGAAACTGGAGAGATTGATGACTGAGGGAGGCTGGGGCCTGATTGTGAAGATATTTTGGGATCGGGCTGCACGTCGCAGCAGGCCATGTTGGCTTTATATATATTATTACTATTATATGGATCGAGGCTTCACGGCTGCAGCAGGCCTAATTGGCTTATTATAGCACGTGAGTTGTCAGTGCGGATTCTGATATAATATTATAGCACGTGAGTTGTCCGTGCAGATTATAGCGCTTGGGCTGAAGGAGCCCCTCCGGAGTCTGTACACACCTTCAGTGAGCGCAGGTACTTACTGAGTGCGAGTGCTGAGTGCCGAGTGCTGAGTGACTTTGAGGCATGAGTGATTGTGAGGTATGCCCGAGTGGCAAGAGTGATTGTGAGGTATGCCCGAGTGGCAAGAGTGATTATGAGGTATGCCCGAGTGGCATGAGTGACTGTGAGGTTTTCCCGAGGGGCTGTATATAAGTGATGTTCTGTCCGAGGGGTTGTTTATGATTTTATCACTGAGTTGCATCGCATTGGCATGCACACATGACATACAGGCATAGAGATGTATTTTCTCATGTTGTACTGCATCACATCATTCATGATTTTTCATACATTTTTGGTAGATAGGCATAGTGATGCATTTGTTTTACACGGATTATCCAGAAGGAAAATAAAACATCTTATTTATTATTGAAAAGATTTTGGGAGAAACTTATTGTTTTCAAACTATTCATATTTTTGGCAACTTCGGCAAACGATTTGGGTTTTCACTGATGTATTTGAAAGGAAGAACCATATTCTTTTTGAAATCATGATTTGGCTGAGCATTTTATCTCTGAGTTACTTTTGGTATTATTTGCTTTATGTTGTTATGGACTGTTGTGGACTATTGGTTGTGGACCCGACCTTGGTAGAAGCTCGTCACTACTTTCAACCTAAGGCTAGGCTTATTACTTACTCAGTACATGGGGTCGGTTGTACTAATACTACACTTCTGCACATTACGTGCAGATGTTGGCTGCTGTTGTTGTTGTGCTCGATGGTTGCAGGATTTGAAGATGTACCTGTATTCCTGTTGTAGCTGCCTCTTGTTCATGGTAGCCTTAGATTTATTAAAGCTCTGTTTATGTATTATTCAAACAGACTATATATTTATTTCATTTCCGCTTTGTATACTCTATTCTTAGAAACTCATGATTTGTACTACCAGTTCTTAGGGATTGTACAAGATTAAGACCTTTATTCACTTAAAATACTTTAATAATTATTATTGAAATTAGATAGTTGGTAATTGGCTTACCTAACGGGTTAGGTTAGGTGCTATCACGACTAGTTAGATTTTGGGTCGTGACAGGTTGAGAGTCCTCCTAGTAGGCTATCAGCTTAGCGGAAGGTGTTGGTACACTCCACTTGCTCCGGAGTTACTTAGTTGGTCAGTATGCTTTGGACATGTATTTATTGGTATGGCGGGGCCTTGTCGGGGCCTTTATGACGTTTATGTACTCTTAGAGGCTTATAGACAGATGTCATGTATGTGAAAGATTATATGGCCTTGTCGGCCTATGTTCAGTGTGCGAGTGATCATTTTGGTCTTATAGGCTCGTATGCCATATGTTTAAGTTTGTATTATATGTTGGGTCGTTCTATGTCGAGTATTCCCTTTTATTTTATTCTGGTTATCTTATGACGCCCCTTTTGGCCCATTTACCCATAATGGTATAATAAGAAAAATATGTTACGTTGGTACTCGGTTAAGAAAGACACCGGGTGCCCGTCGCGGCCCTGCGATTTGGTTCGTGACACATAGCCACAAGGAGGAATTGTTACATCCCCTGTCAGTGGAACACATACTGAGGGTGTGTCAGCCAAAGTAGCCAAAACTATATAAAACTTAAAGCTTTTGCAACCACAGATAACACACTAGATATAATCATCTTGATGTTCATCCTTTATCATTAATAAACGCAATGAGAATAAAGGATCTATCGAGGTGATACCAATTAGGTAATGTTAAGGTTTAGTCTGTTGCTATATAACATTAGATACAGTGTTTTTCATGACTCTTTTGATATGCCAGTATAACAATAAGAGTGATATTTAGAGAACCTATAGTTTTGGAGAGTCCCTGAATTGTCTTAAAAGACAAATTACTTATAACCACATTATTATTAGTTCCCTGATTTGTCTTAAAAGACAAATTACTTATAAGCATATTATTATTGGGAATGATTTGGGCCAATAAAGCAGAACAGTTAGAGGGGATTCATATAATTGACCCCAATTTTATTTGAGATTCAGGTGTAGTGGATTGATTGATCATTTATGATTATACTGAAAACTTAAACCGGACTGAAAGGAATTGACACAGTAATAGACATTCTTCAACAGGTGATCAATAGTTTTAAATTTGAAAAGATTTAAGCATCATGTTGCACATCAAAATTTATTTGCTAACTACTTTTGTTAATCATAGAGAAACAGACAACAAAAAATACCTCTACATCCGTATCACTCAACACTGTTCTTTGGAAGGAACAAAATTGCTTGCTTTGAGACGGATAGTGTAGGGAGGACAACATGTGCTTTCCATCTCAGGTTTTGAACACGGTCGAAATAGATTTCGACCTCTGTATGTTTGATCAAGTTCGAATGATAAGCGATCAAAGTGTGAGCTTGAGACGAGTTCCGAGGATAGTACAAATAAGCCTCGAACTCCAAGACCGATCGAGGAATCGGCTCGGTATCATTACCAAGCCCATGACCAAATTAAACCGCAAGGAAACGAGAAGGTTATCGGAGATGCACAGACTGATTGGCACTCACCCCGAATGTCGAACTCGAACTCAAGGCCGAGGGCTCGACCCAATACCGAGCACGAGCCAGTATCGAGCTCGCGGACAGGAGCCGTTGCAACCTCACTAGAGGAGAGAATCTTTGCAGGATTCAAGGAACAGACAATTCATCATGGATTCTTCACTATATATTTTCTATTATAAATAATGTAAGACCCCTCTATTATAAAGAGGGGAATCATTGTAAGCACAGGCGGGCTCACACATTGGAAGAAAAGACTATTTCTATTTATTGAAGAATAAATCTATTGAGCTTGTATTATTCAGCATACTTACTCTTCTTGTTCAATAAGTTATATCCTGTTTCTATAGCCTAGAATCAAAATATTTCCACTTCTACGTACGATTTGTGTCAAGCTATATCACATATCCTTAGAACTACTTATAAATTCAACTATATTCGATTTTTCGGGTAAATATTTTGGCGCCCACTGTGGGGCTAAGGATAATAGTGGTTATTTGATACAAATCCGCAATACGCACCAGTTTGCAACTCCGAATCAGCTATGGCAAACCCTCGATTGATGGCTTTACCTATCGACCACGAAGCCGGCCTTCAAGACGAAACCAACAACTTGATACCTAGGGCCGAAAGGCCATTTAACGATGTCACTAAAGCTTGAGTCAAAGTACTGTTGGATGTCAATTGACAAGTGGCTGTTGAGGCGAACCAACGCTCTGAACCAGAAAAAAGTATTCGGGGCGGAACTCGATCCGTAGCTCGAGACACCCATAACGTGGAGGTGATCGGAGTCAGCTTACGGATGATCTTCGAGATGTTACAAGCCCAGCAAATAGCAATAGCTCAATTGCAGAGCCAAACTCAGGAACAAAGCAGGCCGGAGCCCAATCCGCTTCGAGAAATCACCCACAGAACGGAGCCAGCCATAGTGAAGTCAAATGAGCAAGAATCGGGGACTACTCCCGAAATTGCTAAATTGCTCGAGGAACTCGCAAAGCGAGTCGAAGCCAACGATAAAAAAGTAGAAACATATAAATCTAGGGTCGATCAGATCTCGTGAGCTCCACCAATGATAAAAGAGTTGGATCCCAAAGAATTCGTGCAAAAACCTTTTCCCTCGAGCCCTGCCCCAAAACCAATCCCCAAGAAATTCTGTATGCTCGAAATTCCCAAATATAACGGAACGACCGACCCCAACGAGTATATCACTTCTTACATATGTGCCATCAAGGGCAATGATTTGGAAGATGATGAGATCAAATCCGTATTATTAAAAATATTCGGTGAAACCTTGTCAAAGGGGGCAATGGTATGGTATCATAATTTACCATCTAACTCTATTGATTCTTTTGATATGCTTGCAGATTGTTTCATAAATGCACATGCCGGAGCAATAAAGGTCGAGACCAGAAAGTCGGACCTGTTCAAAGTAACACAAAAGGATAATAAGATGCTAAGGGAGTTCGTATCTCGTTTTCAAATGGAACAAATGGATCTGCCACCAGTCACAGATGATTGGGATGTTCAAGCTTTCACTCAAGGTCTGAACGAACGAAGATCGATGGCTTCACGGCGGCTGAAGCATAATCTGATCGAATACCCAGCTATTACTTGGACCGATGTGCACAATCGATATCAATCCAAAATAAGAGTCGAAGATGACCAGTTGATTTCTAGGTCTAAAAGAACTACCAAGCAAAAGTCGACCAGAGATCAATACCGGCCATATAGCAGAAATTCCCCAAGCCCGATCTGATAAAATGGCAATCAACTACCAAGCAATTGGAATGTGTAACGCCTAAAACGATACTACTGCTGAGTATCCGAGGCCTCTTTACAATCAACCTCGAATACTCGGGGGGCTCTATCATGGAACGTATCTATGACGATTATCAAGTTCGATGCAAAGGAAGTTACTTCGTTATTTCATGACAAATAGTGTCTCGACAGGAAACGTTATAAGAGCCAAATGGTCAAAATGAACCATGCTCATGTAGTTAGCCCGAGCCCTGACGCAAAACATGAACGCATGTATAATGACTTGTAAAGAAAGCTCCATTATTTACCGATATCTTATATCCAAGATTCATTATGCAAACAGGATCGAGTTCGAGCAAGCACTCACTCGATCACTAAGCACACGGGCTACTTTATTTTTGAGTTCGAGTAATCACTCACTCGACCATTACGCCTACGGGCTACATTACTTCGAGTTCGAATCATTCACTCGACTACTAAGCCTACGAGCTACTTTTATTTTGAGTTCGAGCAAGCACTCACTCGACCATTACGCCAACGGGCTACATTACTTCGAGTTCGAATCATTCACTCGACTACTAAGCCTACGGGCTACTTTATTTTCGAGTTCGAGCAATCACTCACTCGACCATTACGCCTACGGGCTACATTACTTCGAGTTCGAATCATTCATTCGACTACTAAGCCTACGGGCTACTTTATTTTTGAGTTTGAGCAATCACTCACTCGACCATTATGCCTATGGGCTACATTACTTCGAGTTCGAATCATTCACTCGACTACTAAGCCTACGGGCTACTTTATTTTTGAGTTCGAGCAAGCACTCACTCGTCCATTACGCCTACGGGCTACATTACTTCGAGTTTGAATCACTCAATTATTAAAGCCTAAGGGCAATCTTACTTCGAGTTCGAGCAATCACTCACTCGATCATAAAAGTCTATGGGCTAATATATTCTGAGTTCGAGTTCGAAACAATCACTCACTCAATTATTAAAGTCTAAGGGCTATCTTACTTCGCGTTCGAGCAATCACTCACTCGATAATAAAAGCCTACGGGCTAAGATATTCTGAGTTCGAGTTCGAAACAATCACTCACTCAATTATTAAAGCCTAAGGGCTATCTTACTTCGAGTTCGAGCAATCTCTCACTCAATTATTAAAACCTAAGGGTTATTTTACTTCGAGTCCGAGCAATCACTCACTCGATCATAAAAGTCTAGGGGCTAATATATTTTGAGTTCGAGTTCGAAACAATCACTCACTCAATTATTAAAGCCTAAGGACTATCTTACTTTGAGTTCGGACGTTCACTCACTCGATCATAAAAGCCTACGGACTAAGATATTCTGAGGTCGAGTTCGAAACAATCACTCACTCAATTATTAAAGCCTAAGGGCTATCTTACTTCGAGTTCGAGCATTCTCTCACTCAATTATTAAAACCTAAGGGTTATTTTACTTCGAGTCTGAGCAATCACTCACTCGATCATAAAAGTCTACGGGCTAATATTCTTTGAGTTTGAGTTCGAAACAATCACTCACTCAATTATCAAAGCCTAAAGGCTATCTTACTTCGAGTTCGAACGTTCACTCGACTACTAAGCCTGAGGGTTACTTTTATTTTTTGAGTTCGGGCAAGCGCCCACTCGACCACTAAGCCTGTGGGCTACTTTTATTTCGAGTTCGAGCGAACACTCACTCGTCCATAAAGGCTACAAAGGCTGAATTTGATGACATCACCTAAATCCTCATGAAAACATCCGCAAGGCATGAATGAAATCTTCACAAAGCAAGTCAGTAAAAGAAAAAGATATTTGTATAGATATACAAGGATGGTTTACATAAATAAATGCAACATAGAAGAAGCTAAGGGCTAAGCTTCTGGCTTATCATCGAGAGTAGTCTCTTCTCCACCGGGCTCCCCCCATCTTCGGACCCGCTTTTGCTACCATCATCATCATCATCATCGCCATCGGAAGCCAAGGCTTCAGCTTCAGCTTCGAGTTCTTTAGCCTTTTTTATCTCTTCAGCAAGGTCGAAACCTCGAGTGTGTATCTCCTCGAGGGTCTCCCTACGAGACCGACACTTAGCAAGTCCGGCAACCCAATGTGCTCGAGTGTCGGCATTATCCGCTGCCTCTCTTGCCTCTATTTGAGCAGCCTCGACATCGGCCCGATACACAGCAATGGACTTGTCCGCCATGACTTTCGACGACTCAACTTCCGCCTTGGCATCAACAAGCCGTGTTTCAAGCTCCTCGATCCTCTTGGTCTAAGCCAAACCTTTTTTCTTGACGCTTCGAAGCTGAACATCGGCCGATAATAATTTGGCCAAAATGGTTTCTTTTTCTGCAGCCAGGCGGTCGATAGTCTCATTTCACCGGTCACATTCGGCCTTGATTTGATCAACTTCTTCCCGAAGCAACCCGATCTTTTCAACCTTTTGCTACAGCTGAGATAACGAAGGGTTAGCTTCCACAGTTGGGTCAAACCTATACTCTAACAGAACGAGGCTCACCTGCTTATCTAGTTTGGCCTCTTCTTTACGAGCCTTAGCCAAATCTGCTTGGACGTCCTTTATAACCTCGTCATTTTGGCTACAAAGAAGTTGCAAAGCATCTCTCTCCCTCGAGACCTTCTGAAGCTCGACCTCACACTGGCTGAGGTTGACTCGAAACCTGCTAATAGCCTGCACAGTAGGGAAAAAACACAAGTCAAGTTTTAAAAAGAACGAAGAAACCAAGCACAGTAAAATCATTACCCGAGAAATGAAACGTTGGTTTTCTTCTAGGAGAAGAGAAGCGTCACTAATGTCGGAGGCATCATCGACTCCAGTAAAGTAATCCCGAAAAGGGTCCCCTACACTAGATCCTCTGTCCATATCGGGGGTCTTCAATTCTCAAGCTTCCTTTAACGCCTCCTCAGAAAAGGTTGGAAGAGAAGGCAAATGACCCACTATCATAGTCCCAAGCAAATCACTTGGGACACTCTGATCGAGACTTGGGGTATCGGAACTGACCCCAACCGGTATAGCCGTCATCGGCTCAAAAGGTCCGGCGGCCTCGATAGCTTTCGCAGATTGGATCACCAAAGCCGAGGCATCATATTCTTCTTCTTCTTCTCTCAGTCGTTAGACCGAGTCAGTCGAAAGAGCGATTGCCTTCCTCCTCACCCTTCGAGTTTTGAGCTTGGGGTCCTCTGACCGAGAGACAGCTTTTCGCTTCTTATCTTTCCCCGATTCAAGGACCGGGGACTTGGTTCCTTCCTCACCACTCGAAGGCCTCAAAATGGCATCCTTAGTTACACCTGCATGAAAGGAAATCGGTAATGAATGGAGCATAAAAAACATTTCGAAGAGCATGAGAAGTGACCCTTACCGTGATTCTTGGCCTCCCATCTACCTTTCACCAAATCACACCAAGCGCACATCAAGTATCACCGCATATTAGCAAATAATAGAGACTGAGGTAAACATGTACAATAATTTTTATGACTGAGTACCAATAATGTGAGCATGAATAAAGCCTAAGCATGATCTCTAACATGAAGGCAAACAAGTTCAACAACAAGTAACTACGTAAACACAGATGATGGCCATGAGGCCTCACGGGACGGACCAAGTCTCAATCCCTTGAGGTATACACCCACACGCCCGTCACTTAGCGTGGGTATCACCTCCAAATAGTCACACGATATCAAATTATCCGAGTTTATACCCTCAAAGCCAGAGTTAAAACTGTTACTTACCTTAACAACGTAAAAATCCTACTCCGGGAAGCCCTCGTCTCTGGATATGGTCTCCAAATATTCCGAATCTATTCACAATCAGTATAATACCATCAATACGCGCTAATGGAATGAATTCTACAAGAAAAACTACAAAATTAGACCAAAACCCAAAATTGGCTCAAACCCGGCCCCCGTGCCCACGTCTCGAAATTCGACAAAATTTATACCTTCCATTTCCGCATCTGCGGCTTTCCCAAATGCACCAGCGACCTCGCACCTACGACTCCTCCTTCCGCAGGTGCGGAAATAGCAGTAGCAGCAGCTTCAGCTGTATTTTCCAACTTCGATAAACCCGTTAATCACCCGGAATCACCACGAGGTCCTCGGGACCACAACCAAAATTTCCAACAAGTCATATATCAACATACAAACTTAGTCGAACCTTCGAATCACTCAAAACAACATCAAAACACCAAATTACCCTCGGATTCAAGCCTAAGAACTTCTAAATTTCCAAATTCGGCAGCCCATGCCGAGACCAACCAAACCACATCTGAATGACCTCAAAGTTTGCACACACATCACAAATGACACTACGAACCTGCTCCAACTTCCGAAATTCCATTCCAACCCCGATATCAAATTTTCCACTGTCGACCGAAATCGCCAAATTTCCAACTTCGCCAATTCAAGCCTAATTCTACCACGGACCTCCAAATCACATTCCGGACGCACTCCTAAGTCCAAAATCACCTGACGGAGCTAAGGGAACCATTAGAATTCAAATCCAAGATTGTTTACACATAGGTCAACATCCTATTGACTTTTCTAACTTATCTTTCTAACTAAGAGACTTAGTGTTCATTTCACTCCAAAACTACTCCGAACCCAAACCTACCAACTCGATACAACTCAACACAGTTGAACAACACATAAATAAGCATAGATGGGGGAAATGGGGCTATAACTCTCAAAACGACTGGTCGGGTCGTTACAATAGCCATTCTGCGGTCCATTATGCAACCGCAGACCTGATTTCGGAGGGTTAATTTTTCTATTTTCATAACCCGACCCTATTTTGATAAATAGACTTTGGGGATTATTTTGGGGCAATTATCTGAGGTTTTTTAGAGATAAGTGAGAGTGTTCTAGAGAGATAAAGTAGATGAAGTGTTTTGTTCATCAAGATCTTGCCCAAGCTTTGAAATCCAACAAGGAAATCTCACAAGATCTTTATCTAAGAGGTAAGGTTCCATACCCTAGTTTTCAATTTCGAATTTGGGTAAAAGATGGTTGATTGGGAGTATGATTCTTGGGTATAAGAGTATTATTTATACATGCTTGTACTAATAAGGTTTGTGGGAAGATTATTGAGCTCAAATAAGTAAAGATTGGGTTGTGGAGTGAAGGAAATCTTGTAGAAGAACCTTGTAGTTAAATTTGCACACCTAGTGTTTGATAAAATGCTCAAGTGAGCTGAGACCATGGATATCTTCCTAATTATGGTTCAATTTTGTTATGTCTCAAAATAGATTGGGATTGCTAGAATTTTCGGAATGTTGTAGTAATTTAAGGAAAGTTCAAAGCGAGGTATGTTGGCTAAACTTCTTAACTAGAATTGAATTTCATGATGTTCTTGTAAGTCCCGAGTTATTCTTTATAAATCAACTATTCTGAATAAACTTTGTGTTGAAAGGTACATGTTCAACATGTGTTCTGGATGCTCTTATCATATGATGTTATCCTTCGGGAATGTGTTCAAAGTATGAGTTGGGTATAAAAATATTATGACTCCAAGTAGTGTTTCAAGTGAAGGATATTATGTCAAATTGTGTAAGAAGTCTCAATGCGCTTAAGACTCTTAATTGCTCATAGGTGTAGTCAAAGTCGTGATTAGAGATTCTTTGTTGTCGATAATTTATAAAGATGCTAGAAAGTGAAAGTAGTGAGTTGTGGATATAAAGTGTAGACACCGTACCAATAAAGAAAGTTATGATTATGTCCAATAGAGCCAATGAAATAAAATGATGTGTGAAATATTATGAAATGAGCCTTGATTCAATAATTTCAAATTGACTCCGAAAATAGAATTATCCAAAAACTTATGTACTCAAGTCATGTCCAAATATGGTTGTTCTAACTAATGCTACGCTTCATAAGTATTCCAATGTGGTTTAAGCCTTTACATATTTATGAGTTGAAATTGTGTATTGCCCTTTTGGGGAAAGGACTTTAAGAATATTCTCTATGTTGATGTTTATGATGATGAGTCTTGAAAGTAATGAAATGAAAGTATGGAATATAAGATACGGCCACCGGGCCATGAATGAAGAATAATATGTATGGCAAAAAGGGAGCCAATGAAATAATGATGTTGTAAGTAATTGAAAGTACTAATGGAGTAATAGTATGAACATGAAATATGGTTGTTTGCCTAAATGAGAATTATGAGGTGTTGTATGTCCCAATGGTTTCAACTATAGTTTTATGCTTCTGAAATAATGTATGTAAATGACTTCGATGTTAAGTCCTCAAGAATCATGAACTTAGCTAATGACCTCAAGATATCAAGTGAGTGAATAACGAGATGAAAGAGAGATGTCCTATGCTAAATGATGATGAACCTTAAGAAAAGAAATTTGGCTCATGTGCCATTGAAATTGTCACGCCCCAAACTCGGGGAGCGCGACCGACGCTCAACCGAGTGAACCCGGTCGAGCAAGCCTACTAGATTTTCTTCTACCCAAACTCATCCATGAATAAAAAGGAGATGCACTCCATTAATCAAACACTGAATATATTTTATTAACAACTCCCATTTCATTTCCATTAACAACATCATTCAATATTTCCAAAATAGTACGAGTTTATAGATTTAATGAAAAATATGTTGCCAAATACAACCAGTTCTAATCCAATTCCCAACATCAAATACCACCCACAACCTGTCTACGGAGCCTCTAAGTACAACTGAAAAGTAATATGGAAATACCGGCAACAAGGCCCCGACTATACCTTAACTACAAAGTACATGAGAAACAAAAGATACATGACCCCGAAATGAAGTGGGGCTCACCAAATCAGCTGAAAAGAGTGTATTGCTATCACTGATCAATGCCACCTGCTGTAGAACCACCTGCATCCATTAAAGATGCAGCGCCCCGGGCAAAAGGGACGTTAGTACTATCGAATAGCACTAGTATGTATAGCTAGAAATCCTCTTTCAAAATAGAATACCCATATGATCTATACGTGGAACACATAATATAATGTAATTGAAACAACCTGTACAAACAAGGACAACGAAAGGGGCACCTATTGTCTACATTAATAATGTGTCTCATTATACCGTCCTTAGTGTTCACATATCATATTAAACACTTATGCGTTTCATAAACCGTCCATAGTGTTTATTCATACCGTACACATATACTTCTTATACACAATGCACCTATGTGTTTCATAGACCGTCTACAAGATTTCATATCACAATATACCTATGCATTTCATAGACCGTCCACAGGATTTTATAACACAATATACCTATGCATTTCATAGACCGTCCACAAGATTTCATAATACAATATACCTATGCATTTCATAGACCGTCCACAGGATTTCATATCACAATGTACCTATGTGTTTCATAGACCGTCCACAGGATTTCATAACACAATATACCTATGCATTTCATAGACCGTCCACATGATTTCATAACACAATATACCTATGCGTTTCATAGACCATCCACAAGATTTCATATCACAATGTACATATGCGTTTCATAGACTGTCCACGGGATTTCATATCACAATGTACCTATGCGTTTCATAGACCTTCCACAAGATTTCATAACACAATATATCTATGCGTTTCATAGACCATCCATAGGGTTTCATAACATATTGGAAACAAAGTACAAATACGTACATCTCATAACCTTTCACACCACATATCACTTAATCCGTACTTTCAATCACTTATAATATTATTATTTCATTGGCTCTCTTGGCCATACATATTATTCTTTATTCATGGCGCAATGGTCGTATTTCATATTTCACACTTTCATTTCTTCCCTTTCATAGATCATCATCAGAATTATCAACAAGTAGAATATTTCGGAAATCACAACTTTAAGTTCGTTAGTAATGAAGGCTTTAAACACAATAGATTTCTTTCCAATAAGTGGAGTAAAATGATTGACAATCGAAGCATAAGTTAAAATCATACACAATTTCCACTCACGAATATGTAAGAACGCAAAACATATTGAAAAAGACTTACAAAGCATAGCATTAGCTAAAACAGCCACATATGGGCATCACTTGAGTTCATAAGCCTTTAGCCAATTATATTATCGAAGTCAATTTTGGAATAGTTGAGTCAAAGCTCATTTCATAATCTTTCTCACATTATTTCATTTCATTGGCACCATTGGCCACAAGTATAACTTTCACTATTAGCACGTTGGCCACACTTTATATCCCCAATTCACTGATTTCACTTTCAACCATCTTTATAGGTTATCAACAATAAGAAATTTTCAATTAATACTTTAGGTACACATATGAGTAACTAAGAGTCTTAAGTATATTGAGATTTTCTCACACAATTTGGCATACTAGCTTTCATTTGAAATACGATTCAAAGCCACAATATTTTAATACGCAACCCATACTTTAAAACTCACGGGAACATTATGGAGTTCGATTCCAAGAGAGAAAGTTTAGCCAACATACCTCAATCGAGCTTCCTTAACTCTAAAGTGTTCCGGAAATTCTTAGCAATCCCAATCTATTTTGAGACATAACAAAAATTGAACAATTATTAGGAAGATATTCATGATCTCAGCTCGTTTGAGTATTTTATCGAATACTAGGTGTGCAAATTTAACCACAAGGTTCTTCTACAAGATTTTCTTCACTCCACAACCCAATCCTTAATTATTTAAGCTCAACAATCTTTCCACAAATCTTATTGATACATGCATGTATAAATAATACCCTCATACCCAAGAATCACGCTCCCAATCAATCATCATTTTTTCCAAATTCTAAATTAAAAACTAGGGTATGGAACCTTACCTCTTAGATAAAGAACTTGTGGGTTTTCCTTGTTAATCTTCCAAGATTTGAGCAAGACTTGATGAATAATTAGCCTAGGATTTTCTCTCTCTCTAAAACACTCTCCCTTCTCTATAAAACATCAGAATTTTTGCTCAAAAATGACCCTTTGCGTGTATTTAACGAAGTAGGATCGGGTTTTAAAAATCCAAAAATGGAGCTCCGAAACAGGTTCTGCGGTCGCATATGCGATCATATAATGGTTATGCGGACCGTATATCGGTCGCATAATTGGTGTCCAAAACGACCAAATATCTATCTGTGTCTGCGATCACTATGCGGTCCGCATAACTGTTCTGCGGTTGCATAGTCGACCGTATAATTGCTTTCCACTGGCCCAATTAACTGCCTCACTCTGCGACCATTATGCGGTCCGCAGAGTGATTCTGCGATCGCATAATGGACCGCATAAACGTCCTTTTCCGCCAATTTTTTTTTTTACTTTTCGGTGCATTATTCAACCCAAAAAAGTCCGAGCCGCGGCCCACTTCCTCAAACACGTAAGCCCAAATTGGCACCACGAAACATTATTTTCTTTTGTAAATTTTACCGAGCTTTACACTTAAGTACTTCGAAATTTTTCGGGGTGTTACAGAAATTGACTTATTGATTCACCATGCATGTGCTAATGTAATGAGCTATGTTTCTCCATGATGAGCATGAACATGAAGTGTTCCAATGATCCAGGAACTTACGACCTTAATGTAATGTTAATCATGTCGCTTTGAGTTTATATATGGTTATGTGCATAATGATGTGTATGAACCCTATGGACGGGCTATGAAACGCATAGGTGTATAATATGTGAATTTTATGGATGGGCTATGAAATGCATAGGTGTATTGTGTATGAAATCTTATGAACGGTCTATGAAATGCATATGTGTATTGTGTATGGAATTCTATGAATGGTCTATGAAATGCACGGGTGTATTATGTAAGTAAACACTGTGAATGAACTATAAAACGCACATGTGTATTGTATTGTATATGTGAATCCTATGAACGGTCTATGAAACACATAAATGTATTGTGTATGAAATCCTATGAACGGTCTATGAAATGCACAAGTGTATTGTGTAAGTAAATACTGTGAATGGACTATGAAACGCACATGTGTATTGTATTGTATATGTGAATCCTATGAACGGTCTATGAAACGCATAGGTGTATTGTGTATGGAATCCTATGAACGGTCTATGAAACACATAGGTGTATTGTGTATGAAATCCTATGAACAGTCTATAAAATGCATAGGTGTATTGGGTTTGAAATCCTGTGAACGGTCTATAAAATGCACGGGTGTATTGTGTAAGTAAACACCGTGAACAGACTATGAAACGCACATGTGTATCGTATGGTATATGTGAATCCTATGAACGGTCTATGAAATGCATAGGTATATTGTGTATGAAATCCTATGAACGGTCTATGAAATGCATAGGTGTGTAATATGATATGTGAACCCTAAGGACGGTCTATGAAATACATAGGGGTAAGATAAGAGAGGGATATGGACGGTCTAGTAAGACGCATTGTTAATGCAGGCATTATGTGCCATTTCATTGGCCTTGTTTGTACATGTTGTTTCAATTACTTTGTATTATGTATTCCACGCATAGTTCATATGGCTCAGTTAATCTTAAACGAAGTTTAAAATGATGTAAGCATAACGAGACTTGAAATGTGAATCTATGGGATATTTCGTAGTTCTTGGTGTACTTCATATGACTTTTATTTGAATTACCATGATTTCATATGTTGTTCTGTTTGCCTTACATGCGAGTACTATTCCACATGTACTCACGTCCGTTTTGCCGGGGGCGCTGCATCTTTTAATGGATGCAGGTATACTTCTACAGGATGATATGGATCTTTGGTGGGGATCTTCTGCGCATCAGATTATGGTGAGTCCGCTACAATTCCAGTGGGCATTCGAGTCTAGTTGGTTTTATGTACTTAGGTATCTATTGTCATAGAAGCTCCATGTACACCGTGGGTCATGTAATTAAAGATTTGAGTTTTGTCATGTATTTATGTTCACAGTATTTACAGCTATTTATAGAGCTGTGTAACCACCACGAGAAAGAAAATATGGGCCATTGAGCCAAGTGTATTTAATATGAAAGTCAAGATCTTATTATGTTATGGTAAATCATGCATGAGTAATGATGAGAGGTTAATGTAAATTAGGCTTGCTCGACTGGGTTTACTCGGTTGAGCGTCGATCGCGCTCCTCGATTTCGGGGTGTGACAATTCATTACTAAGCGTCTTGTAAAAAACTTTACTTTGGATGATTCAAACATGAATACTATATTTCAAAATTAATGAGGAATTATTAAGTCGATTTGATATGAATATTTTATTTTATATGTTTATTTTATAAAAAGAAGAAGCCTAACTTATAAATTCAAAATAAAAAAATCGAAATAATCAAACCAATTAATTCGAAACCAAATTTTAAAAAATTGATCCAGTTCAAATTTATTTGGCTTGAATTTGGATTATAATTTATTAAATCCAAAAATAAAAAATCCAAAGTGAGGTTTCATAATCCAATCAAAAATGCCACCCTAGTAGGGCTGTTCAAAACTGAACCGAAATCGTTAACCCAATCGAATCGATGCCTTATTGGCTTATTGGTATCGGATTATCGGGGTAATGGATGGAAAACATATTGAGATTTTATAATTAACGGCTTAACGGTTTGGAGGCGGATTACTCAATTTTCTTATCGGATAAACCGTTAACCCGTTAAGAATTTTTATATTTACACTTTTACCTCCATGTATATAAAGTACCATTATTTATCTGTCTTTCGTACCCATTGTTATTTGTATATTACTATTCTTTTTCCAACTTCTTGATTCAATTACAAGTGGCTGCCCAGTTTTATATGAATATTGATTTTTCCCACATATTGGACCTTTATCTATTTGCATATTACAAAATCGAATTACAGCTTCTAGCTAAGTTAAGCGTCAGAGTTTTGAGGGCGAAGGCTGCAGCTTTTGCCTTTTGATTGATTATGAACGAATGTCCTTTTGAAAGTTTAACTGATTACTGAACGAATGTGCTTTTCTGGTTTTACAAATTTGGTTAATATGTGTAATGATAGTATGTGTAGTCTTGATATTGATTGAATGATTGTTCAAAAAAAAATTATTTGGTTTAGCCGATAAGATGTCCGATAATCGCCCGATAATTGTTAATCCGATACCAATCCGCCCGTGATCTTATTGGATGGCTAGCAGATTACTACATTTATAATCCGATAACCGTTAAGCCGAACCGTTAAGTGTAATTATCCGCCCGATCCGCCCGATAAGCACCCCTACTAGTGAAACACACTCTTGAGTGTGAGGTGTTTACTATCAATGTTTTGTTTAGTAAGAGTGTTAAAATGGAAAAAAGAGAAAATTTTGGAATTAATTTTAAAATCCGTAACAAGTATAAGTGTCAATTTAGGTATTAAGCGAGATAAAAAGGGAAGTGAAGTGATGTTGTTATTATCCGGCGGTGAAATGGAAATGTTTGAATGAAACATCACATCCTCCAAAGAGAACAAGATGACTCGTGACTTGCCCTCTCATTAATCTGATGTCTGAAAAACCCCAAAAGTAAAAAGTCTTCTAAACCCAAAACGTCTCCCAAATTCAAGTTTCAAATAACACTGCTCCCCACGACACACTCCCCCCCTCACCCACCTACCCCATCTTCAAAATCTTCTCTCTCTACAACAATGCCCGGTTTCCTGAAACAATCTCTATACTTCTCTACTACAGTACTACATATACATAGACCATAGCAAATTTTATCTCCATTTCTTGTAATTTTTTCTATCTAGGTGTTACATTATTCTGTTCCTTATAGGTAGCAAAAGGTTAGAAGATATGTGTATGAAGAAGATTGTTAAATGCAGCTTCATTTTGAGCTGATTTTCTTTTTATTGAAGCTTTGTTCCTAATCTGCAGCTTTGTATTTTGAATGTTTGCAGAAAAGCTAGGGTTTTTGGAGCTTATTTTTAGTATTTTGGACTAGGGATTTTGCAATGAATAGAAGTTTTAGAGCAGAGGAATCTGGGCAAAGGCAGAGGCAGCCGCTAATGGGGAGTATTAGGAGCTCAGACGAGGAACTATCGCTGTTTCTCGAAATGCGGAGAAGGGAAAAAGAAAGAAATAATAATCTTTTTCTTCAAAAACCTGACGAATTTGATCCCCTTGGTAGGCCAACATCTTTGTGTAAATTAGTGCTTCATAACCTAAGCTCATGATAATTATTTTATTTTGTTGCAATTATGTGTTAGGATCAAAAAATGGTAGTTCACCAGCATTTAATATTGCATCAGCTGCACCCGTTCGGAGGACTCGTGCTGATGATTTCCTTAATGCTGACAATGATAAATCTGATTATGACTGGTAATCTTTTTTGTTCTTCTTCTTTCCAAGCATGTGCTCAATGTTGATTCTTTTAGTTGTTCAATTATTATTTTTAGCTGGTTAGGTTGATTTTGGACATCATAAGTTTCTTTATCCGGTGAAATGTATCCATGTCACTTACACTCTTTTTTCATGTAATTTGTAGATTGTTTAGGCAAATATTGATGCACAATATTGCTCAAATTATCTTACCTAGGCAGTTACTGGGAGAAACAGACTTTTGGGCATCTCAATGACCGAAAAACAGAAGTTTGAAAGTTGCGGGACACAAACAAACATGATAAGAAATGCATAAATCTAATTTTGTTACTTTTGTTTATATAGGATTTATCTACAAAGTAATGAACCATAAGAACTACTCATCAGAGTCGACATTTCATCGAGTTTGTTGGTTCCAATATAACAAACAATAGATTCAAGTCATTAAACTAGAAAAAGATTTTAAAACCATCTAATTTAGTTCATAGTGCCAAGAAATATAAAACACTATGCTAAGTGTTTAAATCTTGCTGGAAGTTTCCTCTTTCTCTTCAATTGATGACTTTGTCGGATAATAGGAGCTTGAAGTTCTGCTAGGTCATAAGTTTCATTCATTATAAGAGACCTAATATAATCCTTTTAAGGTTGTTGTTTTGTACCATGAAGAAAGAGGCAGGAAATTAGGAAGTAGTACCCTAGTGGTGTCTAGTAGACTGATAGAGGTCTCCAAATCTAGAATACTCTTTAAAAATGACAGGACTAGGTGTTTGTTTGACACGTGTCACCCAAGACTTCGAATACAATTTGTATGTGCATCTTAAACTTTGATGCCAATCGAAATACATTCAAGCTGAATTCAATTTCTCGATGTAACAAGTGGAGGATAGCCAAGAGTTTTAAGGATGCAAATTTAAGTTATAAAATATGATGTTGTTAAAAGTAGATTTTTATTCAAATATCGTGAATAGTGAGAAAACATATATGCTTTTGTAGAGCAATTTGTTTTGATGCACAAATTAAGGACAAAAATTAATGGATGCCATATATCAAATCTAGCACTCAAATAAATAAAGGGGATAGGTGCTGCAACCCCCCCCCCCTCTCTAAAGTTGAAAAACAGAATAAAAAGGGCTTCTTCGCACCCCAATTTCCCGGGTGATTCTGTTAAAATTCCATCTGCATTTCTCTATGCTTTATTATGAGATGTTATTTTTCCTGTTTCAGGCTTCTAACACCTCCAGGTACTCCTCTTTTTCCTACTCTAGAGATGGAATCGCGAAAAACTGTGATGAGTCAGCTGGGAACTTCTAGAGCTCATCCCACTGCATTGACATCTAGAGTAAGAATATGTATATTCAACTGTTACATTCTTCTTTGCTGAAATAAGGATTGCATTAATTGGAAATTAGTTTACTCTTTTGTTATGTTTAACACGGGAAATGTTCTCCATCACTTTGTTGTCCATCTTAGTGATCAGAAAGTATTTCACCCCATATCCAGCCACTAGAGGGATGAAGAGATTTTCAGGAAAAGGAAATTTCTATAATTAGATAGAACGACCCTGGCAGGTTGTTTAGTTCAGAACTCGTGCACATGGTGGCTCCATTATTTAATCAAATGCTATCATCAGAAGCCCTCGCTGTTGAATTTGAGAATTGTCTTAGTGTTTAATCTTTTGGATGCAAATAGGATGATGCACATTTCTTTTGTGATCATTCTTATAGGAAATAACGAGTACCCAATCTCTCAAAGATATCACCAATTTGGAAAACTTCATTCTGAGGTATATTTTAGGGCTTAGGATTTCTTTATCCTAATGAGCATACATAAACAGGTATAACAGCACATGCTCTTATGGTGGGGTGTCAGTGATACACAGATTCAGTGCCAGTTGGTTTTTTCTTAATGATTCTCCTGAGAAATTGTAATAATCGTGTTTATTTGATATTCCTAGATAGTAGATGCAATCAGACATAATTATACCCATTTTGATGGAATTGTTTGATCTTGAGGTATCTTCTGTAATTTTGCACGTGAGCTGTTTTTCTTGGTTTCATGCCGTCATTAATAGCTTGATTTATTTTTAGATTATAGTAGATAGAAACAATGAAGAAAAACACCAATAGAAAAAAGCTTGTAAAATTAACCAATGTGTCAGAAAGACCAACTTCATCAGCAACATGTACTTGCTTTATATGTTCCAACCTTCCAACTCATAATTTTCATTAAATTAAGTACATTAAAGAAAAAATAGAGACAGCATAATCGAATAATAGTTTCATAACCATATGATAAAGACTAAAAATCTACCGAAAAAATAGAAACATTTGAAGAAAATCTATAAATTAGTTACAAATTTTTGTAAGTATACATATTTGGACACACACACACACATATTTATGTATATTATATAATTACAAGGTGGTATATGTTGCCGATTTGATTTAATATCGTTCATCTTTTTTTTTTCCTCCAATTCTAAAGTAAACCAAATGTTATTGTTTTTTTTTTTGTTTTTTTTTGTTTTTTTTTGTTTTTGTTTTTGTTTTTGTTTTTGTTGAGAACATAAAAAAAATCCGAATATTACTGTTTTTTCTTTTTAAACTTAACACCAAACTGTACCAAATCAAAACTCATAAGAGTATAAGTTTTTCAGTGGGTTTGATTCAGTTTTGCCGTTTGATTTGGTTTACCTTTAATATTGAAGAGACTGCAGAACTTTGCTATTTACTGCCAGTAGATAAATATGCGAAGTGGAAATAGCGAAGCTTTCTGCTTGGCAGTCTTAACCTGAAGTCTGTTTCACAGCTTTGTGTAAATTGTTACTTTTAATGCAGTTAACGAATCCTCTACCAGAGGCCACCGCAAGAAGCAACATAGAATCTAGACAGCTAGCTTCCTCTTCTGGATTAAACTCTTCAAGTTCAAGTCTTCGAAGACCATCTTCTTCAGGTGGATCAAGACCTTCAACTCCGACTGGTAGGCCAACATTAAGCTCATCTAGATCCACCATGACTTCAGCATCTAGATCCACATCTAATGCAGCAACCAAAGCAATGACATCCACTGCAACCTCTAAAACAATGTCAACCACTACGACATCTAGATCATCAAGGTCTGCGACACCTACTTCTCGTGCCACCATGACTTCTGCAAAACCCACTGTTCCTCCAAGATCTTCAACACCTACTGCAAGGTCCAATGCAAGGTCATCAACACCGACAAGCAGGGCCTCAATTACTGCATCGAAGTCCACATCCAGGGCAGCAACTCCTACTCGTCGGCCAACGTCAATGTCAAGTACAACAAATACAACTGTTCCACCTGTTAAACCTTTGTCTTCCTTTTCGGGTACCAAGTCAGCTATAACTGCATCACGAAACTCTGCAGCCCCACGTGCCAGTTCGCCAACTGTGAAACCCAGACCATGGAAGCCTTCAGATATGCCAGGGTTCTCCCTTGATGCTCCACCCAATTTAAGGACATCACTATCTGACAGGCCAGTTTCAGCTACAAGGGGCAGACCAGGGGCACCAAGTGCTAGATCTTCATCTGTTGAGCCAGCTTCAAATGGAAGGATCAGACGACAGTCATGCTCTCCAGCAAGAGGACGTCCTCCTAATGGTGTTGTGCATAGCAGTGGAAGCTCTGTTCCTGTCCCATCCATGAGCCGACTACATGCTAAAGCCAATGACAATGTTAGTCCTGTCTTGGTTGGGACCAAGATGGTTGAAAGGGTAATAAATATGCGGAAGCTGGTTCGTCCGAAGCAAGATGACAAACATTCTCCACATAGTAACTTATCTGCAAAGTCTTCGTCACCTGATAGCTCAGGCTTTGGAAGATCATTATCGAAGAAATCCTTGGATATGGCTATAAGGCATATGGTATATACATTCTTTTCATTTAGTGCTGCTATAGAAAAATATTATGATTACTTGAATAACATCATATCAGAAATCCGCATTCCTATTCTAATAGAATATGGTTCTCTACCATATATGTTCTGTTGTTTTCTTGGAGCTCTAAAGTCTGTAGATGATCCCTGTCTTCTTGTTGTTCTCTTACCCTTTTGGATTTGCTTAACTTGAGACATTGCTCTTGGACAGGATATAAGGCAAAGAATCCCGGGTAATCTGCGTCCATTGATGACTAATATTCCAGCATCCTCTATGTACAGTGTGAGATCAGGGCCTAGTAGAAGCAGGACAAGCAGATCAATTAGTGTACCTGACTCTCCACTTGCCACAAGCAGTAATGCTAGTTCTGAAGTGAGTGTTAGTAACAATGCAGTGTATTTCGATGGAAGTGAAATTGATGATGATGTTAGCAGCGACAAAGGTGTTCGATCACCTGCCAGTGTTCATGGGAGGTGATGATTGGCCTTTCCTGCTCCAGGATGCTTTCTTGTTTTGGATCAGTGCCAGTATGAGAGTTTTGACACCTGAATATGATTGTTCACCGGAGTAATGACTGATTTGGTTCACTTGATTATGTAAAGTTTAATGCACTACCTAGCTGTATTTGAATCCTTTGTATCATTAGTCCTGTTAATGCCAAATCCTCGTTATTGCTCATGAGAAATGTGACTTATACAAGATTAGAATGTTTAAACATCTTGTGATGAGTTCGATCCTGAATGGTGAAGGGGTAGGGCTTCATTTTTGGCAGGGAAAGGAGTCTTCTACTTGTAGAAATGGCAAAGGGGCAGGTGGGGGGCGGGATGAAGCTTAAGCCGCGTAGCAATTTTTTCCGTTTTCAATCCCACCAGCCCTGCCCTGCCCCACGAACACCCGCCGTTTTTTCCGTTTTCACTTTGTCACGCATTATGAAATTTTTTCCGTTTTCACTTTGTCACGCATTATGAAATTAAAATCTGTATAAGGCACAATTTTTACATTGTGATAATTTAAGCCAATTTGACAAATTTGTTTTAGTGATGGAGCCAGTTACTATTTTTATGCTTTTTCACTGGAAATGCATATTATTAAGACAGGATAACTTGGCCATTTGAATATGAATATTCAAACAAAAATATGAAACTTTTTTAGTCAACAACTAGCCAAGAGAGGATAATTTTAATAACTACATTAAATTGGAAAAACTTTGTGACGACCCGGCCGGCCGTCTTGAGAGTTTTAGCCCCGATCCCTTACTAACTATTTTTCCCGTATATTTTTCTACTATTGTGACTTGCCGGGAGGTTTCATTTTGGTTTTTGGAGTGTTTTAGGACACTTAGTCCCTAAACGGAAGCTTAAGCCTTAAGATTTGGACCACAGTATGAATTGTGTGAACACGACTCCGGAATGGAGTTCCGTCGATTTCTTTAACTCTGTTAGGTGATTTTGGACTTATGGACGTGTCTGGATTGTGTTTTGGAGGTCTGTAGCTCATTTAGGCTTGAAATGGCGAAAGTCGAAGTTTTGGAGATTTTGACCGGTAGTGAAATTTTTGATGTCGGGGTCGGATCCCAATTCCGAAAGTTGGGGTAGGTCTGTAGGGTTGAATATGACCTGTGTGCAGAATTTGGGGTCAATCGGACGTGGTTTGGTTGGTTTCGGCATCGGCTGTCGAATTTGGAAGTTTCAAGTTCTTTAAATTTGAATCGGAGAATGATAAGTGATTTTAGCGTTATTTGATGTGGTTTGAGGGCTCGACTAAGTCCGTATGGTATTTTAGGACTGGTTGGTATGTTTGGTTGAGGTCTCGGGGGCCTCGGGTGTGTTTCGAATGCTTAACGGATTGAGTTTGGGACTTATGCAATTGCTGAAGCTGCTGCACCTGGTGAAATCGCACCTGCACACTTTGGGCCGCAGGTGCGGCGCCTCAGAAGTGGCCATGGAGCCGCAGAAGCGGTTTTGGCCCTGTCAAGCTGAGGCCGCAGGTGCGGCGATAGATCCGCAGAAGCGGACACACATAAGCGGAAGATGAGCGCAGGTGCGGGCCCGCAGATGCAACCCTTGTTCGCAGATGCGGACCCAATTCCCCTTAAGTGATTTTCACACCTGCGATGGTATTTTTGCAGGTGCGGTACTACAGATGCAGTTGAAGACTCGCAAAAGCGAGATCTCTGGCAGAAAAAGGGCCAAGTGCGAGAGTTTGATTTCATTCTTCATTTTTGGACTTGAGAGCTCGAGATTTGGCGATTTTTCGAGGGATTTTCAGAGGAAGCTTTGGGGTAATGATTCCTAACTCGTTTTGTATTCCATTAATCTATAGTTGTCTTCTCCATTTAATTTCGGATTTGGGGTTGAAAATTTGGGAAAAAGTTCTTAGGCCGAATTTTGGGATTTTGATCGAGATTTTGGCATAGGATTTGAGTAATTTTGGTATGAGTGAACTCATGAGTGAATGGGTGTTCATATTTTGTGACTTTTACCCGATTTCGAGACGTGGGCCCGTGAAGACGTTTTGGAGCGATTTTTTAATTTCTTGCTTTAGCTTTGATTTCATTAATTAGATTGATTTCTTGAGGTTGTATTTATGGTATGTAATTCATTCAGGCTATCATCAGTTAAAGATTCGGGAGCCAGATATTCCGAAGACTACTTTCAGGACCCGATATGGTCACTATGAGTTTCTTGTAATGTCTTTTGGACTGACCAATGCTCGAGCAGCTTTTATGCATTTGATGTACAGTGTGTTCCGGCCTTATCTTGACTCCTTTGTCATTGTGTTTATTGACGACATTCTGGTGTACTCTCGGACTCGGAAGGATCACGAGCAGCACCTGAGGACTGTGCTTCAGACTTTGAGAGAAAAGAAGTTGTATGCAAAATTTTCTAAGTGTGAGTTTTGGCTAGACTCAGTAGCATTCTTGGGCCATGTAGTATCGAGTGATGGGATCAAGGTGGATCTGAAGAAGGTGGAAGCAGTGCAGAGTTGGCCTAGACCGTCATCGGCTACGAAGATCCGTAGTTTTCTTGATTTGGCGGGGTATTACCGTCGCTTTGTAGAGGGATTCTCATCTATTGCAGCGCCTATGACCAGGCTGACTCAGAAGGGAGCTCCGTTCAGGTAGACAGAGGAGTGTGAGAAAAGCTTTCAGAAGCTCAAGACGGCTTTGACTACAGCCCAAGTATTAGTATTGCCTACAGGTTCAGGGTCTTACACTGTATATTGTGATGCATCGCGGATTGGTCTTAGCGCAGTATTGATGCAGGACGGTAGGGTGATTGTCTACGCGTCCAGACAGCTGAAGGTGCATGAGAAGAACTATCCTGTCCACGACCTGGAGTTAGCAGCTGTTGTTCATGCCCTGAAGATTTGGCGCCACTATTTGTACGGTGTTCCTTGTGAGATTTACATTGATCATCGGAGTTTGCAACATTTATTCAAGCAAAAGGATCTTAATTTGCGTCAGCGGAGGTGGTTGGAGCTACTTAAGGATTATGATATCACCATTTTGTACCACCCGGGGAAGGCCAATGTGGTGGCCGATGCTTTGAGTTGCCGGGCAGAGAGTTTGGGGAGTTTAGCATATCTTCCAGCAGCAGAGAGACCCTTAGCATTGGATGTTCAGGCCTTAGCCGGAGATTTAATTTCCAAACATAAAACAGAGGACTAAAGCTTTTCAATTTTTTTTTATCTTCATTCAAATTCCAAATTGCAACTTTAGTTTAGAGGCAATTACAGATAATTTATAGCTTCAGTTGGATATTTTTACAGGGGAGAATGGAGAACTTGGAGCAAATATAAAATTTGTTCCTGAAGTTTGGTTCTCTCCCAACCTATTTTCTCTTCTTTTTTTTTTTTTTTTTTTTACCATTTTTCAGAACGAGAAAATGAAGAAAATATAATTCAACTGGATACAAAAATAGCAACATGGAACTTTTTGTTTTGCAAAGAGTATGGGAGACTTGTGCGAAAAGATAACCTCATCAGCAGACTACGTCCAAAGAAATGGGTTTTAGAGTTGGATTCCTCAAACCCGATCCCCCCTCCCCCCTCCCCCCCACACACACACACCCACACACACTGCACAAGATTTAAAAAAAAAAATTTCAACCCGCCCGGCACCGTAAAAAGTAATGGTAGGCTAAAAATATAAAATTTTGGCTAGTTTGCACCTATTATTTGATACACTTTATTTGTGTTTGAGCTAAAATATAGATAATATATACTCATTACGTATTTTTTATTGTGTAGGTTGAAATTTCAGGCTAAGACGAGTCTTTTGGAGCTAAAGTGAATAAAAAAGAACTTTGAAGTCTATGTAGAAGTTCGAGAGTTAAGTCGAAATCAAGTTCGGAGGTCAAAGACTGCGTAGGTAGGTACTCCCTCCGTTTCAATTTATGTGAACCTATTTGACTGGGTACGAAGTTTAAGAAAAGAGAGAAGACTTTTGAACTTGTGGTGTAAAATGAGACACATATATTTTGTGTAGCTATAAATCATTGCATAAAGGTAAATTGTTGCCAAATAAGGAAAGAGGTCATTCTTTTTGGCACGAACCAAAAAGGAAATAGATTCACATAAATTGAAACGGAGGGAGTATATAGAAAGTGAAACAAAAACGCTCAAGGCCATGTTAATTGGCCTATCATGTCTTGTTGAAAGACGTGCCACATGAGTGGATAACCAAAAATCTTACTCTCTTCGGTCCAAAATAAGTTATTTTTTGGCCTTTTTTTTGTGGTCCAAAATAAGTGATTTTTTCAGATTTCAAGAATGAATTAATTATTTTTTTTCTACATTGCCCTTGGAGTAAATAATTGTTTACCCGAAAAATCGAATAAAGTAGAATTTATATATGGTTCTAAGGGCAAGTAGATTCTTCTGATATAAGAATAACAATGCACGTATTTATGTTACGAAAATAGGAGATGATGAACAAAGATATTAGGTGAACTTAGAAAGATAAACACAAAGAATTCTTAATCTCCTCTCCAAAGTGTCTTCTATTACAAACTCTTCCCTGCTTTATAGCCAAGGATTGTTACTTTATCTATAGCAACATAATAGAATAAATATTACTAGTGGAGGACCCATGATGGTATGTCTCCTCCTTAATTCCAGCAGAGATTCCCTCCTTTGGTGCGGTTGTAACAGCTTTTGTCTGTGAGCTCGATACCGCTTCAAGCTCGATACCGAATCGGAACCTCGATCTTGATTTCGAGCTAGGTGGTCACTTTCGGGCATCGATGCTCGGGACCTGTATCGACCGATGTTACCTCGTTCGAATCGAGCGCCCGGGCTCGACGCCCCAATCTCGGAATACGCTCGGGGTTTCCATGAAGGCACCCCTCGATTGAAATGCCATTCTCGATTGATCTTCACGACCGAGGATCAGGTTTAACAGTATACAGATAGCCCCCTCGTTTCTCGGAAAGGAGATGACGAGGAACGATGTGATTTCCTTAAGGTTCGACCGAATCGACATTGACATTTCTATCGGCTTTGACTATGACGTGCGTGACAGCTGTCCCATCAATTTTGTTTTATCGAGGCATTTAATGAGCGTCAGTCGGTGGTCGGCCACCGCTAGATGAATCGCCGTGCCTTATAAATGATTTTTGCATACGATGTTTTCTGCTTTTGTGCTTCCTCTTTTCCAAATTCTTTCTGATCAGTTTCTCTTATTTCGTCGTTTTAGTGCCGCTTGTCCCAGAGTTTTGGTGTCGCTCCCTCTTTCACCTTTCTTTGTGACTTTTTCTTCCCGTATTGATAGCGAAAACTTCAAAAATCGTACCTCACAAGGAGAAAGCTTCCTCCTCACGGCTGTGCGACGATAAGGCGCCGACCGAGCTGTCCGTTCTAGATTATATTCCCGGCCCGTGTATTTTAAAGGCTGATTTTAAAGTGGAGAATCCTTCGTCCGTTCTGGGTCGGTGTGAGCATGTATCGATGTATATGTGCTCTATACCGGAGGTTAACCTCGAGGCTGTCAGGAAAGATTGTGGCTGGGGTTCTGAGGTTGTGATACAAATCCCCTCCTCCGATGAGAGCGTCACTACCTATCTGGAGGGATTTCTGAGTGTTTATACCTACCCCTTCACGTTGGGCGCTGTCGATCCTGTGATTTTTGATTTCTGCAAGAGATATCAGGTCACCCTCGGCCAAATTCATCCTTCCTTATGGCGTATAGTCATCTTATTACGTTTCTTCTCTATCAAAGCCGGAGGGTTGGATTTTTCTCTGAGCCACCTTATACGACTGTATCGGCCTCAGATTTATCGTGGTCTTATTAGGCTATATCGTCGGGCATCGAAGGCTTTGATGTCGAGCATCGATGAAGATAAGGATCGAGGCTGGATGGGTCGATACGTTCGGGTGAGGACTCGTGATCTTATCCCGGAGGAAAAGATGTCGTTTCCTGAGATATGGAATTTCGACCGTAAGTGATCCGTATTTGCTTTTCGTGTCCTTTTCTGTGTTTGCTAATATTATTCTTCTGATGTTCAGCTGCACCTTGGATGCCACAAGCTGTGTCTGATCTCGAGGATTGGGTTCGAAAGTTAGCCTCGACTTCATCCTACGCCGAGCACGCTTGGCGTGATTTGGCTAGAGGTAGATAGGAGGCCAAGAATCATGGTGAGGTTCGGTTCCTGTTTCTCTCGAGGTATATTCTGTGTTCATTTTGTTATAGATTTTTTCCTTGTATATAGGTGTAACTAGGGATGCCGTTCTGCTGCTTTTGAGCATTGATGAAGGCAACAAGCCCCCAGTCCCAGAGCAGGGGAAAGGAAACAAATGAAAGGCCTCCTCTCGGCCGGAGGACCCTAAGCCCAAAACCCGAACGGCGAGGATAAATATAATTGCCCTTTCGATCGACTCGGTCCATCGACTGAGGGAGGAAGAAGAAGAAGAAGATAGCTCCTCGGCTTTGGTAGTCCGACCCGCGGAGGCAGTTGAGGTGGATAGAGCCGCTGAGCTGACGGCGGCCGTGCCCATCGGGGTTGGTTCGGAAGACCTAGATCTCGATCGAAGTACTCCGAGTGATTTGCTCGGGGTAATGGCAATGGGCCATTCACCTTCCCTTCCGTCTTTTTCTGAGGAGGCGTTGAAGGAGGCTCGAGAGCTAAAGGCTCCCGAAATCGGTGCTGGCTCAGGTGCAGCGGATCCTTTTAAGGATTGTTTTACCGGTGTTGATGATAGTTCTGATATCAGTGATGCCTCTCTTTTGTTAGAGGAAGCTCATCATTTTATTACTCGGGTAATAATTCTTTCGTACTTTTCCATACAGCTTTCGTTAGAGGAAGCTGCTCGTTTTGATGATAGTTTCTAACTGTGCAGGCTATCGGTCGATTTCGAGTTGATCTTAGCCAGTGTGAGGCCGAACTCCGGAAGGTCCTAGGTGAGAGGGATGACCTTCGGCTTCTTTGTAGCAAGAAGGAGGAGGCTATCAAGGACCTTCAAGCGGATTTGGCTAAAGTCCGCAAAGAAAGGGTCGAGCTCGATCAGCAGGTGAGCCTTGTTCTGTTAAAGTATGGGTTCGACTCGACTGTGGAAGTTAACCATTCGTTGTCTCAGTTGCAGCAAAAGATCGAGAAGATCGGGCTACTTCGAGAGGAGGTCGATCAAATCCGGGCCGAATGCAACCAGTGGAAGGAGACTATTGACCGCCTGGCAGCGGAGAAAGAAACCATCTTAACAAAGTTACTATCAGCCGACGTTCAGCTTCGAAACGTCAAGCAAAAGGTGTTGGCTCAGACTAAGAAAATCGATGAGCTTGAGATGCGACTTGCTGAGGCTAAGGCGGAGGTTGAGTCGTCGAATGTTTTGGCGGATAAGTCTATCGCTGTATACCGAGATGATGCTGAGGCCGCTCAGGTGGAGGCCCGGGAAGCGGCGAAGATTGCCGATGCTCGAGCTCATTGGGTTGCCGAACTTGTTAAGTGTAGATCTCGGAGGGAGACCCTCGAGGAGATTCATGCTCGCGGTTTCGATCTTACTGAAGAGGTGAGAAAGGCAAAAGAGCTTGAAGCGGAAGCTAAAGCCTTGGCTTCCGATGATGATGACGATGATAACGATGATGGTAGCAAAAGCGGGTCCGAGGGTGGGGAAGACCTCGACCCAGAAGCTTAGAGTCTAATTCTCATTACCTGTAAATTAATTACGTAGGTAATTCTATATATATATAACAAGATTGGTTTTGCTTGTAGAGTTGACGATGATTCGAATATTAACGTAAACTCGTTGCTTTTCCAATATTACAAATTCGATTAGGTCTTTGTTCGAACTTGGCTGTCCGTAGGCTCAACGGTCGATTGAGTATTTCGAATATGATATAGGAGTAGCCCGTAGGCTTAATGTTCGAGTGAATATTCTGAACTCGAGATAATGTGGTAGCCCGTAGGCTTAATATTCGAGTGATTATTTCGAACTTGAGATTATGTGGAAGCCCGTAGGCTTAATATTCGAGTGATTATTTCGAACTCGAGATTATGTGGTAGCCTGTAGGCTTAATATTCGAGTGATGCATAATAACTCGAGATTATGTGGAAGCCCGTAGGCTTAATATTCGAGTGATTATTTTGAACTCGAGATTATGTGGTAGCCCGTAGACTTAATGGTCAGCCGAGTATATCGAACATGATATAGGAGTAGCCCGTAGGCTTAATATTCGAGTGATTATTTCGAACTCGAGATTATATGGTAACCCGTAGACTTAATACTCAAGTTATTGTTAATTCTGGTTGCATAATAAATCTCAAGCCATTGTACATATGTTTTGGGGTAATCAAATATGAGCATGATTTATTTTGACCATTTTGGCTCTTACAATTCTTTCTCTATTGTTGTGAGAAGATTTTGTTGCATCTGAACTCGATGTATTTGAGGGCCTGGTGCCCCCCGGTATTCGAGGCCGTTCGGGCTAAGGGTCGAAAGCCTCGAATACTGTTTTGTCAGCGCCGCACGATTGATGGTTGCCTCGTTAAAAACCTTGCCACAAAAAACCCATTTGGGAAAAGGCCGGTCTAAGGAAAAAAGAGTGCAACATGTGCTTTTGAGCAAAAGAATACTTCTGATCTTTGTTCGAACTTCTGTACGAGACAGATGAATAAGGTCGGACCTTAGCAGTAGTACCGTTTTAGATGTTATACATTCCAACTGCTTGATAGCTGTTTGCCGTTTATGATGCCGATCCTGTACGACCCTTTCCCAAAGTGCTCGAGCACCTGGTACGGTCCTTCCCAATTTGGTCCTAGTTTTCCTTCATTTGGATTCCGAGTATTGACAGTGACTTTCCTTAACACCAAGTCTCCTGGCTTGAAGTGGCGAAGTTTAGTTCTTCGATTGTAATACCTTTCGATTCGTTGCTTTTGTGCGGCCAACCGGATGAGGGCGGATTCTCGTCCTTCGTCCAATAATTCAAGGCTGGTGTTCATAGCTTCGTTATTTGATTCTTCCATCATGAATCGAAACCTCGGGCTGGGTTCTCCGACTTCGACTGGTATCAATGCTTCAGAGCCATATACTAAGGAGAATGGGGTTGCCCCTGTACTGGATTTCGATGTTGTTTGGTACGCCCAAAGGACTTCGGGCAGGATTTCTCTCCATTTTCCCTTAGCGTCGTTTAATCTCTTTTTTAGATTTTGAAGAATAGTTTTGTTTGTGGATTCGGCTTGTCCGTTTCCACTGGGGTGGTATGGGGTTGCTAGTATCCTTCTTATTTTGTGATCTTCGAAGAATTTTGTGATTTTGCTGCCAATGAATTGCTTCCCATTATCACATACTATTTCGGATGGTATGCCGAATCGGCATATGATATGATCCCACAGAAAGTTGATAACCTCTTTTTCTCTTACTTTCTCGAACGCCTGCGCTTCAACCCATTTAGAAAAATAATTAGTCACAAATAAAATAAATCTGGCTTTACCTGGGATTGATGGCAAGGGGCCGACGATGTCCATTCCCCATTTCATGAACGGCCACGGTGATAGGACCGAGTGAAGTTATTCTCCGGGCTGATGGATCATCGGAGCAAACCTTTGACATTTATCGCATTTACGAACGAATTCTTTTGCGTTTTTGCCCATATCGATCCAATAATACCCTGCTCTGATCACTTTTCGAACTAATATGTCGGCACCGGAGTGATTGCCACAAGTGCCCTCGTGTACTTCCCGGAGGATGTAATTGGTATCTCACGGACCTATGCATACCCCCATCGGTCCATCGAATGTCCTACGATATAACGTTCCGTCCGCAGTCAGGGTGAATCGAGCAGCTTTAGTTCTAAGGGTCCTGGACTCTTTGTGGTCTGAAGGGAGCTTTCTGTCTTTTAGGTATTCAATATACTTATTTCTCCAATCCCAGGTTAAGCTAGTAGAATTTATTTTGGCATGCCCTTCCTCGATTACAGATCTTGAAATTTGAACAATAGTTTCCGAGCTCGAATCATTCACCTCGACCGATGATCCTAATTTAGCAAGCGCATCAGCCTCGTTATTCTGTTCACGAGGAACATGTCGTAGACTCCATTTTTTGAAATGGTTCAAAGTGACGAGCAGCTTGTCCAAATACCTTTGCATTCTGCCTTCTCGGACTTCGAAGGTTTTGTTTACTTGACTCACCACTAGCAAAGAGTCGCAATTGGCCTCCACGACCTCCGCTCCCAGATTCCTAGCTAGATCGAGACCTGCAATCATTGCTTCATACTCGGCCTCATTGTTAGTTAAACTGATAGTCTTAATAGCTTGCCTGATAATGTTGCCCCCGGGGGATTTTAAAACTATGCCTAGCCCGGATCCCTTTACGTTCGAAGCTCCGTCCGTAAAGAGCATCCATGCCCTCGTTGATAAATTTGATTTTAACATTAGTTCTTTTTCGACTTCGGGTACGAGGGTCGGCGTGAAATCGGCCACGAAATCTGCAAAAATTTGAGACTTAATGGCTGTCCGAGGTCGATATTCGATATCGTACCCGCTGAGTTCGATGGCCCATTTGGCCAATCGGCCCGATAGTTCGGGCCTATGCAAAATATTATGAAGTGGGCAGGTGGTTAATACGCTTATGGGGTGGCATTGGAAGTATGGTCGTAATTTCCTAGAGGCGCTAACCAGCGCAAACACCATTTTTTCTAAGTGCGGGTATCTAGTTTCCGCTTCCCCTAAAGTCCGACTTACATAGTAAACTGGAAATTGCGTACCTTCTTCCTCTCGATCTAGGACACTGCTTATGGCGACTTCTGACACCCCTAAGTACAGGTAAAGTTTTTCGCCGGTTTTTGGAGTGTACAGCAGTGGTGGGCTCGATAGATATCGTTTTAGTTCTTGCAATGCTAGCTGGCATTCCGGTGTCCAAGCGAAGTCGTTCTTCTTTTTGAGTAGAGAGAAAAATTTGTGGCTTCGATCTGATGATCTCGAAATGAATCGGCCTAGGGCTCCTATTCTTCCTGTTAACCTTTGTACAGCTTTCACGCTGTTTACGATGGTGATGTCTTCAATGGCCTTAATTTTGTCAGGGTTAATCTCGATTCCTCGATTTGACACCATGAAGCCGATTACCCGAGCCGACTCCGAAGGCACATTTTTCGGGGTTGAGCCTCATGTTGTATTTCCTTAGAATATCGAACGTTTCCTGCAAATGGGTCAAATGGTCCTCTGCGCGCAGGGACTTGACTAGCATGTCATCAATATAGACTTCCATTGATTTACCTATTTGTTCTTCGAACATTCTATTTACTAGGCGTTGATAAGTAGCTCCTGCATTTTTTTTAGCCCGGAAGGCTTTACGTTATAATAATATGTTCCGCATTTGGTCACAAACGAAGTCTTTTCCTGGTCTTCCGGGTTCATCTGGATTTGGTTATACCCGGAATAGGCATACAGAAAAGTAAGGATCTCGTGGCCGGCCGTGGCATCGATCAAGTGATCGATGTTGGGCAGTGGATAAGAATCTTTAGGGCATGCTTTGCTCAAGTCCTTGTAATCTATACACATTCTAAGTTTTATTCCTTTTTTAGGCACTACGACCACATTGGACAACCATTCGGGGCATTTTACCTCTCTAATGGATCCTATTTTGAGCAGTTTAGTTACCTCATCTTTTATGAATGCGTGCTTCGCCTCCGATTGGGGTCTTCTTTTCTGCTTCACCGGTCTGAATCTAGGGGACACACTTAGTCGATGTGTCGTTATGTCCGGCGGGATTCCTGTTATATCTAAATGGGACCAAGCAAAGCAATCAATGTTATCGATAAGAAATTGAATAATTTTCTTCCTGAGTTCGGGTCTCAAACCCCTTCCCAGGTATACCTTCCGTTCGGGCCAGTGCTCGATCAAAATGATCTGCTCCAATTCTTCAATAGTTGATTTGGTGGCATCGGAGTCATCGGGGGCCACGAAGGATCGAGGGATACACTGATCACTATCCTCATCTATGCTCTGCATACCTGGCTGGGTCGGGGCCGATATCTTTGGTTTGCTATTTGGCGTTCCGGTCTTCGACTGTGCCTCCCTTTGAACCCGATCCACCCCCTGGCGAAGACGAAGATGTTGGTTTTGCTTCTTCGATGGAGAACATTTCTTTTGCGGCTGGTTGTTCTCCGTACACCACTTTGACGCCTGTTGGTGTTGGGAATTTGAGGACTTGGTGTAGGGTCGAAGGTACAGCTCTCATGTTGTGGATCCACGGCCTTCCGAAAAGGGCGTTATATCTCATATCGCATTCGATCACGTGAAACTTTATTTCCTGAATTGTTCCGGCGATGTTTATCGGTAGGGTTATCTCGCCTTTGGTGGTTTCGCAGGCCATATTGAATTCGTTTAAGACCAAAGTTGCGGATACGACCCGGTTTTGTAGGCCGAGCTGTTTTACGACCTTCGATCTGATAATATTCGCCGAGCTACCTGGATCAATTAACACACGCTTAATCTTAATTTTATTCATGAGTACGGATATTACCAGTGCATCGTTATGGGGTTGGATGATTCCCTCTGCATCTTCATCATTGAACGATAAAGTCCTTGAGGGAGTGTAATCTTGAATTCGAGGTCGCTTTTCCCTCACAATCGATGTTTTAGCGCGTTTGAGTATAGGTCCCTGAGGGGTATCGACGCCGCTGATGATCATGTGAATGATGTGCTGTGGCTCTTCTTCTTCGTTTCGTTTGCCGAAATCCCTGTTTTTAAAATGGTTCTTCGCCCTATCACTCAAGAATTCCCTGAGGTGCCCTTTGTTAAACAAGCGGGCTACTTCCTCTCTTAATTGTCTGCATTCTTCCGTTTTGTGACCATGGGTGCCATGATATTTGCATATTTGATTGGGATTCCTTTGGGCCGGATCGGTCTGCATGGGTCGAGGCCATCGGGTATCTTTGATGCGTCCGATGGCCGATACGATGGCGGATGCGTCGATGTTGAAATTATATTCCGATAATCGAGGAACTTCTATAGGATCAGCATGTTTGTCAAAGCCTCTTTTGCTCATAAGTCCCCGAAAAATTTGCCCCCGATCATATCTGCGGTTATTCCTAACTATCTCATGCGCCGAACTGTGGTTCACCCGATCTGTGACGTACGGTTGATATCGGTCTTTATTTGACCTTTGTTTTCTGTTGGTTTCCTTCAGAATTTTAGTGGTTGTGCGGTTCTGACGTGTGGGTTCATACGGAAATCTCAATTGATCATCTTCGACCCTGATTTTCGATTGGTACCGATTGTGTATGTCCGCCCAAGTTATTGCAGGGTATTCGATCAAGCTTTGCTTCAGCCGACGTGATGCTGTCGAACTCAGTTCGTTCAACCCTTGGGTGAAAGCTTGTACGGCCCAGTCGTCTGTGACTGGTGGCAAATCCATGCGTTCCATTTGAAACCGGGATACGAATTCCCTTAGTATTTCGTCACCCCTTTGTGTTACTTTGAATAGATTCGATTTCCTTGTTGCGACCTTCATGGCACCAGCATGTGCTTTTACGAACGAATCTGCTAACATGGCAAAAGAATCGATAGAGTTCGGCGGCAAGTTGTGATACCAGATCATTGCTCCTTTAGCGAGGGTCTCTCCGAACTTTTTCAATAATACGGACTCGATCTCATCGTCTTCCAAATCGTTGCCTTTGATGGCATATGTATAGGAGGTGAGATGTTCGTTAGGATCGGTCGTGCCATTATATTTGGGAATTACGGGCATACGGAACTTTTTTGGGATCGATTTCGGGGCCGCGCTCGATGGAAAAGGCTTTTGTATGAATTTCTTCGAATCCAGCCCTTTCATCATGGGCGGAGCCCCCGGGATCTGATCGATCCTAGCATCATATGTCTCGAATTTTTTGTCGTTGGCTTCGACTCGCTTTGTTAGTTCCTCGAGCAGTTGAGCAATTTCAGGAGTGGTTCCTGATTTTCGCTCATTCGGTTTCACTGTGTCGGGTTCTGTTCTTAGGGTTACTTCTCAAAGAAGCGGATTGGAGTTTGGATTACTCCGCATGTGAGTTTGGCTCTGCAACTAAGCTATCGCTACTTGTTGGGCTTGTAGCATTTCGAAAATCATGCGCAAGCTAACCCCGATTTCTCCCATGCTGTGGGTGTCTCGGGCTATGGGTCGAGTGCCACCCTGAACGCTTCTTTCCTGCTCGGAACGTTGATTCGCTTCTAGAGCTATTCGTGAATTGATATCTACTGGTACTTCGGCTCGAAATTCGGGTTCCTCGATTCGAGCCTCGTTGACGTTGTTGGGTAGCCTTTCGGCCACGGGCATCATGTTGTTGGTTTCATCCTGAAGGCCGGCTTCAAGGTCGATTGGGAGAGCCATTGCCGACATGAAGTTGTAAGCTGGAGTGTGCTGTATATTTATATCAAATAATCACTTGTTATCCTTAGCTCCACGGTGGGCGCCAAACTGTTTACCCGAAAAATCGGATAAAGTAGAATTTATATATGGTTCTAAGGGCAAGTAGATTCTTCTGATATAAGAATAACAATGCACGTATTTATGTTGCGAAAATAGGAGATGATGAACAAAGATATTAGGTGAACTTAGAAAGATAAACACAAAGAATTCTTAATCTCCTCTCCAAAGTGTCTTCTATTACAAACTCTTCCCTGCTTTATAGCCAAGGATTGTTACTTTATCTATAGCAACATAATGGAATAAATATTACTAGTGGAGGACCCATGATGGTATGTCTCCTCCTTAATTCCCGCAAAGATTCCCTCCTTTGGTGCGGTTGTAACAACTTTTGTCTGTGAGCTCGATACCGCTTCAAGCTCGATACCAAATCGGAACCTCGGTCTTGATTTCGAGCTAGGTGGTCACTTTCGGGCATCGATGCTCGGGACCTGTATCGACCGATGTTACCTCGTTCGAATCGAGCGCCCGGGCTCGACGCCCCAATCTCGGAATACGCTCGGGGTTTCCATGAAGGCACCCCTCGATTGAAATGCCATCCTCGATCGATCTTCACGACCGAGGATCGGTTTTAACCGTATACAATAATATTGGAGTATTTGTTAAGAGTGTTTATGTGAAGAGATAGTAAAGGTTAATATAATTAATTTTATTGCTAATTAATGTTAAAAGGTGAATTTCTCTGAAAAATAAGCTTAGGACGTCCTTATGAATGATGTGGGAAGTGTTAGGCCAAAAGTTCATCAGCCAACAATTGAAATCAATTGGACAAACATTCTGAATTTCCCACGTACGCGTTGCGTGAGGCGCCAATGGTTTTTCGCCCAGTTATTCTAGTACGGCTCAGAAAAAGTATTTTAGTCTAGGTTCGCTCATACTCAGTATAAATATACTTTAAATATGATTTTTGAAGGGGGACTTTTGACGAAAGATTTGAGAAGTAATTAAGGCAAGAAGACACAAGAATTTATCAAGATTTCAACCAATAATTGTTGCAATAAGGGAGTTTATATTGAATCATTAGTATTGATGTTTTTAACCTACTTGAGATAAATTTTTTTATTGCTATGGAGTAATTTTCCTTAGGGTGTTGACGGATATCGGGTACTGATAATTTGATGGGGTTTCAATTCTTGACAATTGTTTGAATTAATTGATTGAGTTTTAAATCGTATTGTGAAGTTATTTATTATTTTTCTTAATCGAAAGAGGAACTTATATTGAGTTTATTTACATCTTATGCTCTAGTTTAAATTCGTGATTCAACTAGGTAATCGAAAGAGTCTCTTGAATTATAAATCGAACTAGAAAATAGGGAAATATTCGTGAGAAGTTACCCGTTATACCATAATCGCCATTTTATTCGTTGCAATTGTTCACCGTGCTTCAATTGGATTAAGTACTGAAATTAACGTTTAATCGAAAGAGGAACATTAACTTCAAATGTAATCTGATTATCAGTTGAATTTGTGAGAATCAACAGAATTATAGAGTGAACTAATTCAAGAATTGGATCTCGAGTCAATTGTCTTGCACCTGTCTAGTCAATTACCCTTATTTCTCTCACTAATATCTCTTTGTTGCTCAACTGTTGTCTTTCATGATCAATTAATAATTGCTTAATTTAGTAGTTAATCGTAATTAATAATCATTCAATCAAGTGTTAATTTTTCTGGATAGTAATTAACTAAAGATTATTCGAACACTGTTTAAATTCAATCCATGTGGAGACGATAATTTAATGATAATATCTTTGACTAGTGAGCAATAATTTTGTATTGTATTTTGCGTTTATCAACTTTTGGCGCCGTTGCTGGGGAATGGCAATCAATAGTGTTCAAAATAATTTTTGGTGGCTAATTCGGAAATTTGTTTTCTTTTTAATTTTTTTCATTAGTTAACTTGTAGACAAGAGGAATTGATCTGATGGTAAGCAACCTCCACTTCCAACTAAGATGTTGTGAGTTCGAGTCACCCCAAGAGCAAGGTGGGGAGTTCTTGGAGGGAAGGATGTCGAGGGTCTATTGGAAACAACCTCTCTACCTTATGGTAGGTGTAAGGTCTGCGTACACACTACCCTCCCCATACCCCACTAGTTGAATTATATTGGGTTGGATTATTATTGTTGTTGTTGTCATTAGTTAACTTGTCTTCAAGATTTTTTTTGTAGCACCTGATAAGTGCTAGGGAGAAAGCTTGAAGAAAATAGTCCTGATGTTGATCTCAATGTAATAACCCGTCATTTGTTTTTAGGAAGGGTGAACCTTTGAGTTAATGTCTTCATTATAATTTTAGTTATGTTGTTGGTTCACATAATGACGTATACATGGATTAATATTTATACTTGTACGGGAAGAAAATTGATAATATTTTTGCTTGGTAATGTTTTAGGGCCAATATAATATGAGAAAATGATGGATTAAATGTAGATATTGAAATAAGAATTGAAGTGTGAGCCAAGCTCTCATTATATAAGATGGTTTGAAAATGGGGTATTATCACTTTTAACCCGCGCTAGAAGCTATTTACATCTAGTAATCAAAAAAATATATAAAATTTGTATAATTTTTGTATATAACATAATGTATATACATGTGAATACCTAATTTTTGATCATAATCGGATTTTTCACCACTTTTTAGCATGTAAATATTCTTTGAGTTTAATCTACATATTTTAGCTATTTGTTTTACCTTTTATAGTTTTTTCTTAGGAAATTAAAACTCACAAAAGATTCACATTTTTGAATTGCTAGCTTTGTTTTAATTTTCAAAAGAAAAGAAATTCACAAAAATATGTTTTTCTTCTAATTTAGGTAACACTAGCAATTTTATAACTTTTTCTTAATAGTTTCTTATATTTTTCTAGTTTTTAGTTTTAGTGTAGTATCTTTAATTTTGATTATCTTTAATAAATAAATAAATAAAAAGAACCAATGCAAAAATAACACCTAGCAAGATTCTTCCATTTCTTTTGTAACAAACTCAGGTAAACTCAAAACTTACATGCACATACACACTCTTATTATCTTAGCCACCAATTAATCCCTATACCTACACCTATATATCTTCCCCTCACACAATTAAGAGAGCACACACAAGACACACACCAAAAGGGACCGGGGAAGGAAGCAAAAACAGAGAACACGAGAGAAAAAACAGGGGAAAGCAGGGGAAAGGAAAAGATTAGATCTGAAAAAGACGAAAACGGAGGCAGAGAAAACGAAAAAAAGAAGGTCTTCTTCTGCGTTTTCAAGCTTTTGATAGCGAGACCCAAAATTGTAGCCATTGAAAAACTCCATAAACCAAGCTATCTTCAAAATCAGAAAACAGCCATGATATCAACTGTCTTCCTCCATGAAATTTAGCTAAAAAATAGCTCCAAAACCCAGCAAAATCACCTCCAAAAAGCTCTTCAAACACAGCAGAAAACGCAACAGCAACTCTAGCAAAATGTAGCAGCAGTTGGCTTCTCAAATTCCATTTCTAAAATCAGTTCCGAAGCCATGTAAATGCAGTTCCGCTAGTTCACTGCCTTGCCTGCGTTTCACCGGAGTTTCGCCGTATCCGACCTGTTTTCTTTCACTATAAACGCAGCAGCTCCACCTTCACTAACCGTTATTGTTCTCTTAAGTTGAACTCAGTCGGTCAAGGTCGTCGAGGTACCCCGGTTCGAGATTTCCGTTTGGTTGATGATTCGGGTAGTGTTCAAGTTATATCGGAACTCTCTTCCTTGATGTATTCCGAGAGATTTAATATTTAATCAAATTTTAAAGCTTCTGTTCATTTAAAGGTCAGCTTCTGTTTGCTAGCATTTTGATACTTTACTGCATCGATGTGGTCTTCTCTTAGTTGAATTTTTCTTTGTTGTTATGGATTTTACACCTCAGTGTTTAGTTCACATAAAGTATTTTACTATCTTTGGTTAGTTGGTACCTGGGTCTAAGTTGAGGGCCTTCTGATTATTTGAAGATCGTTGAATAAGTACATTTTTTCCCTTTGAATTTACATAGTTATCAAAATTAGTGTCTTTATTTGTTACATTAGCCGTTAAACTTTTAAGATGCAAACGGAAACTACATAGTGTAAATGATTCTTATAATTCAAATAGCTAAGCCACACACATCTTATCCACAACAATTTCCATAATTCATGACCTTATAATAATCCCAAAACTAGTTTAGGAAAAAATAATTCTTAATTCGTAGAATACTTTAGTCGCGCGTTTAATTTAATATTGTGATTGTGTACACGTTCGTGTGACATAATTATGATTTCCAAAATAAATCAAAGTACGCGTTCACGCGACTTTGGCCAAACAATTTTAATAACTAATAAAGTATTATTAATTGTGTACACGTACGCGTGACATAATTTTAGCGCACTAAATAAAGCAGATTTATGCACATGTGATCCGTTTCAAAAGATAAATCCTTAACGTTACAATTTAAATGCGATAAACGTAAAATGCACATAGGTTCTAAAACACGTAATAATCCGTTAATTAAGCCAGGTATAAATTGCAAAGCGACCGTGCTAAAACCACGGAATTCGGAAGTGCCTCACACCTTCTCTCGGGTTAACATAATTCCTTCCCCAGGTCTTCTGGTTTCGCGGACTTAAACAGAGTCAATTTCCTTGATTTGAGATTTTAAAATAAATAGTGACTCGGAACACCGTAATTAAATAATTCTGACTGGCGACTCTAAACAATAAAATAAAATAATTCTATTTTTAATAATGTTATTTTAATTGGAAAAACTCCCCATTCCTCGGAAAAAGGAGGTGTGACAGTTCTAGCGACTCCGCTGGGGACCGAACGCAGAATCTCTGGTTCAGGGTTCAGAATTCGAGCTTGTAATGTGATATATACTTGGCTTTCTGATTGCTTTATATTACTGTGTTTGTGGGCCTAATGTGCTAGTTTCCGCTTATTTATCGCTTTGATATTATGTGAACTGTATAAACTGCCTTCTTACGCCTCCGTTCTGAGTCTTCTGAACTATTGGTGCACACGTGCGCGTGGCCTCTCTTTCTGTTAGATGTCATACCAATTAGAACGAGGTTAGGTCAACAACTAGGCCGGGTAGACTTTCATGCTCCCGGTACGTTGCCCCCACCTCAGCTCGAGCTGTCTGCTTGGGTAAGCCAGGTCTAAAACACTCCCCCAGGATTTAAACCTAGAATAACATAGCCTCATGCCGGATCCCTACTAGGAACGTTTGTTTGCATCATGTGCATTTGACTTTGGGGACTTAACACAGGGGCTGGGTTTGTCTAGAACAGGTGTACCCAAAATAAAAGACCATACTGATGCATCCTACGTGCTACTTGTGCATTTTGTTTTATCTGATTTGCATGTTGACTGGCTTCTAGAATAAAGAAAAAAAATGAGAAACACAAAGAAGAGAGAAAATAAGAGAGTTTACTCCAAATATTTTGAAAAATACGCTGAAATTTCAAACTGTTCCACGCTTCTGACCGAACTACGCGGGTCTAATTCTCACCGTATGTGAGATACATAGGCAAACCTCATCGGTTCCGGCCCTAATTTTTAAAAATCCAAAAATATTTTCCTTTAGTTCCTTCTTTAGAAGTCTTTCCTTAGAAAATTTCAAATATAAAAAAATTTTAAAACCTAAAATATTTTCTTTCTTTTTAGAAGTCTTTCATTCGAAAAAGAAAATCAAATCAAAATTCGAAAATATTCCTTCTTTAGAAGACTTTCTCCGGAAAAAATAAAATAAAAGTGAAATTAAAAAAAATATTTTCTTTCTTCTTTAGAAGTCTTTCGTTTAAAAAATTCTCAACAAAAAACAAACAAACAAATCAAATTCAAAAAATATTTTCTTTCTTCTTTATAAGTCTTTCTTTCGGAAATTGAAAAAAAAAATTAGCATCCAGAAAAAAGAGTTAGTTTATTTACTTTATTCCTAATCTTTCCGAACTACACAAGATCTGATTCATGTTCCCACATGATACGTAGGCAACACACATCAGGTTCGATCGAATGATTTTTTTTAAAAAAAAGAACAAAAAAACAAAAGAGAAAAAAGGGAAAAAGAAAGAGAGTGTTTATTCTAACATGTTTGTTGTTTTGAAATAAAAGCTAGTCAAAGGTGGTCGGTTTGTTGGTTTGCAATGGCGAGTCACAAAAATAATCCAAGATCCCTCAGAAATAAAAGTATCTTCTCAACCAATGGAACAAGTACCACTGTTGTTGATCTAAGGTCACAAAAAGGCAAGTAGGCAAGTTGTCGGTGAAAAATAAAAATGAAGGAAAATATTGGCTAACTTCTATCAGTTTTGAGCAACAGGACATGCTCTGCTTGGATGATCTGTGATGATAGGGAGACATGAGAATTCGTCCAAGTCCTTCGGTAAATTAGTTACTGTGAAAGTTCCCATGCTATCAGTCCTAAATCCGATAGCCAATATGGGGAACGGTTTGATCAAGGTTACAATTTGAGTGTTGAATCCAAAGCAATCAAAATGGTTAAATGCCGTAGTAATTGTCACGACCCAAACCGATGGGCCATGACGAGTGCTCGAGTCCTAACTGTCGAACACCCCTAAGCATGCATCTAAGATATAAACATGAATTAAGGATAGGTCATGAATAACATATGTCAATAAACTGCTGAATCACGTCAATAACATATGTGAGGAAAATATGTCCAAAAGACATATATACATATACATGCAGAATACAGTAGGGAGAGCCGACAAGGCTGCTATAGACAACTGTATATCCAAAACTAGAAGCCGACAAGGCCACATTCTATCAAACTATACATGACTGTCTACAGACCTCTAATAGAATGTACAACTGTATAAAGGACGTGACTAGACCCCGTCATACCCATATATGTATACAAACATATCGTACCAAAACCCAAAAGCAGCTCCGGATCAAATGGAGCACATCAACTCTCGCTGAACAAGGATCCTAAGAAGGGGGACCATCAGCTTGTCTACCTGCACTTGCGGGCATGAAACGCAGGCCCCAGGAAATAGGGGCGTCAGTACGAATAATGTACCGAGTATGTAAGGCAAGAAAATCAGTACATAGAAGACATAAAAGAAGTATGGAGTAAAGGAATCCGCCTGTAAGCCTAAATAACTTTGTGAATCCTGATATATTTATAATGTCATGCATGTACGTATAAATATCATATCATAGGTATATGCGTACATAACGTCATCAAGACTCTGGGGGCATCCCATCATATCATCTCGGCCTCAGTAGGCGAAATCATCAATGTATACTAACTGATCAGGTGGTACTGCGTATATACGCCGTAACCTTTCCTCAAACCCGAAATCATCAACGTATACTAACTGATCAGGTGGTGCTGTGTATATAACGCCGTAATCTTTCCTCAAACCCCATATACATATATATATATATATATATATATATATATATATATATATATATATATATGTATATAATGCCATCTGTCCATGGGTCAATGTACATGTATAAATGAATGTAGTGAAAAGTAAGAGCAGCTCCGGATCAAATGGAGCACATCAACTCTCGCTGAACAAGGATCCTAAGAAGGGGGACCATCAACCTGTCTACCTGCACCTGCAGGCATGAAACGCAGGCCCCAGGAAATAAGGGCGTCAATACGAATAATGTACCGAGTATGTAAGGCATGAAAATCAGTACATAGAAGACATAAAAGAAGTATGGAGTAAAGGAATCCGCCTGTAAGCCTAAATAAATTTGTGAATCCTGATATATTTATAATGTTATGCATGTACGTATAAATGTCATATCATAGGTATATGCGTACATAACGTCATCAAGCCTCTGAGGGCATCCCATCATATCATCTCGGCCTCAGTAGGTGAAATCATCAACGCATACTAACTGATCAGGTGGTGCTGTGTATATAATGCCGTAACCTTTCCTCAAACCCGAAATCATCAACGTATACTAACTGATCAGATGATGCTATGTATATAACGCCGTAACCTTTTCTCAAACCCCATATATATATATATATATATATATATATATATATATATATATATATATATATATATATATATATATATATATATATATAATGCCATCTGGCCATGGGTCAATGTACATGTATAAATGAATGCAGTGAAAAGTAAGTCAATAAGATCTCTCGAAATATCATAAAATCAATATGCCTTCGAATATATTTTATCAACTACATATTTTTCTGAGACCCATGAACAACAGATATAATAATAAGACACATGGGGATTCAAGAACATAGGCACCCCTAGTGCTTCTATGAATAGAGACATTTATGAAAGTTGTGCGTTTACTCATTTCGTTTGTATCATATGGATCATGCCAAAAGGAAAGAAGGGATAGCCTTAACATACCTGAGCCGATTCTCTTAACAATCCCTCTAACCCACATCTTTTGCGATAAAACACGTAACGACGGATCGAAGTAGGAAAAAATTCATATGATATTCTTGAGAAAGGTTATATCGTGCTCCCTTAGAATTGCAAATCACGTTGCTATTACATTAAGTAGTTTCGTATGAATTCTTTTGTAGCTTTCATCCGTTTCATAGCAGATATATGTATATCCCTTTAATGAATTAGGGAGGTCTCTTATCATATTGGGTTGTGGGCCCCACTTCATATGGATTGCTTTGCCAAAATCCCCTAAATATACCACCTAGCCACATAAGCCCAAGAGTCATTGTTTGGTCTTAGCAAACATAACCACCTTGCTGCCACGTTGGGGTGATGATTCTACCAAAAACGTATCCACAAATTTCTAATTAATATGTTAACTTTCCACTAAAATCAATAATTAACCCCTTACCACTGTTTTAAAAGGCATTTTTGGGGCGAGTCCCGGGGCGAGGTTTACCAAAAACTCCCCAGGGCGATGGTGTGGGGCTAAAGTCTCAAGAGGTGTACGCCCAACAATTTATGGCGTACGCCCGGGGCGTACGCCGGGGCATTCGAGGCATGTTTTTTAGTGAGGAGTAAGCCCCAAAGACCTTTTCAAATTAAAATAAAATTTGTTGAATAAGTCCTTCATATAATACCCAAATTCTTAAAAGTCTGTTTGGTAATTACTCAAAATATTTAAAAAGGAACTCAAAAGTATTAAATTTAAAAGTCAAGACCTTTTTTATTGATTGAAGCTCTAATTCAAGGTATTTCCCAATTTCTTATCTTGTCCGCTAGTCTGCTAATATCTCCCAAAAGTAATAAATATTTACTTTTTTTTACAAATACAAAGAGAACTACATTCTCCTTCATAGCAGCAAGTTCAAAGTTCAAATTGCAGCTTAATCATCCTTTTTGTTCCTCCATATAGAAAACTTTATTCTTTTAGACTCAAATGACTTGTTCTTGTAAGTAGCGTATAATAAATTATTTTGATTAGTTTTTTGTGGGGACGGAGCGCACGCGCGCGCGCGCGCACGCACACACACACATATATGCTACTTATATATATTTCACATATTTATAGTTTTCTTTAATTTTTATGCAATTTTACCTGTTTATAAATATTTACTGTCATTATATTATTTTATAAAATATTAAAAATTAAATACCTATGGGGCTTACGCCTCACTGAGGCATATGTAAAATACCTCGCCTTACGCCCACGCCTTTTAAAAACTGCCCCTTACCAATATAATTAGGTACTATCCTAATTTACTTAAAATACTAATCACTTTTAACATACTTTATACACCTTACTATTATGGTCATGCGGTACATTGTATGGCACTAGTCCATAAATACGGGGTATTATAGCTTCGACCGTATTTTATCCCAAATTGTCAAACTTCAACGAAACTCATTTTTTTTGATTTGTTTATCCTCTAACCTTCACGGCACTTACTTATCACCTGTTATAAATAACATAAATACTTATAACCTCAAAAAAATAATCTCATCCCCGAGCCTACGTCGATTAACTTACGACGAAACTTTAACGTACAAAAACGCAAAATATAACATCCTCCCCCCTTTAGAAACATTCGTCCTCGAATGTTTAACTTCCCGGGATCTATATAAATTTTGGCAGAATCGCCTTTGTAACAGTACTACTACCAACCCTTCCTGTAGAAAACTCAATAACTCAATGCCACATAGGGCCACAATCATCAATAATGACAACGGCCTCACACGACCAATGACAATAACTAACACAAGAATCCATACACGCATCTTAAGGCTGTGATGTCTCAGTCGGATCCTCCTATGGAAGAGGAAACAAGTGAGGATACCTAGACTTCATGTCTTCTTCAGCTTCCCATGTCATTTCTTCCACATTATTGTTTCTGCAAAGTACTTTAACCGAAGCTACGTCCTTAGTTCTCAATCTCCGAACATGTCTATCTAGTATAGCAATGGGAGCTTCCTCATATGATAACTACTCTGTGACCTGAACATCATCAACTGGCACGATTCTAGAAGGATCTCTGATATACTTACGGAGCATAGACACATGAAAGACTGGATGTACAGACTCCAAGTCAGAAGGAAAGTCTAACTCATATGCTACCTGGCCTACCTTGCGTATGATCTTATATGGTCCAATGTACCGAGGGCTAAGTTTTCCTTTCTTACCAAACCTCATAAAACCTTTCATCGAACTTACGCTGGGTACGAGGTAGGCCTATGATGAAATCCATATTAATTACTTCCCACTTCCAAGTCGGAATCTCTATAGCCTGCAATAATCCACCAGGTTTTTGATGCTCAATCTGAACCTGCTAGTAGTTAGGGCACTGGACAACAAACTCCGCTATATCCTTTTTCATTCCGTCCCACCAATATATTTTCCTGATATCATGATACATCTTTGTTGCTCCTGGATGGACAGAATAACGAGAATAATGAGTCTCTCCCATAACCTGTCGGCGCAGCCCTGCAACATTGGGGACACATAATCATCCTCGATATCTGAGGACTCCATCTCCTGTAATCTCAAATGGTATCTTCTCCTTTTGAGGGGCTGTATCTCTGTAATGAGCTAACACATGATCCTCGTACTGGCGTTCCTTCACTTCAGTTACTAAAGAGGATGTTGCCGTGTCTTGAATAGTAACTCCGGTATCACCTGAGTCCAGTAATCGAACTCCAAGACTAGCTAGATGATGAATCTTATGGGCTATCCCCCTCTTCTCTAGCTGTAAATATGACAGGCTACCCATAGATCTACGGCTGAGGGCATCGGCTACTACATTCGCCTTCCCTGGATGGTATAGAATATCAACGTTATAGTCTTTCAGTAGCTCCAACCATCTCCTTTGGCATAAATTCAATTCATTTTGCTTGAAGATATACTGAAGGATCTTATGATCCGTATAGATATCAACATGAATGCCATACAAATAGTGCCTCCACATCTTTAGTGCATGAATCACCGCCGCTAACTCTAAATCATGGGTGGGGTAATTCTTCTCATGCTTTCTTAGTTGTCTAGAAGCATAAGCTACAACCTTACCATGCTGCATCAATACACAACCCAATCCAATGCCCGAAGCATCACAATAGATATCATAACCATCAGTTCCCTCTGGGAATGTTAGAACCGGTGCTGAAGTTAATCTGTCCTTCAATGCCTGGAAACTCCGCTCGCAAGCATCAGTCCATTGAAACTTAGCTCCCTTCTGAGTCAACTTTGTCAATGGTGCTGAAAGAGAAGAAAATCCCTTTACGAATCTCCTGTAATAACCTGGCAAACCGAGGAAGCTACGAACCTCCGTCGGTATCGTGGGTCTAGGCCAAGTCTTCACTGCCTCAATCTTTTGGGTATCAACCCGGATACCCTCACCTAAAATAATATGCCTAAGGAAAGCTACAGAATTCACATTTAGAGAGTTTTGCGTACAACTTCTCTTTTTGTAGAACTCTGAGCACTGTACGCAAATGATCTGCATGCTCAGCCTCTGAACGGGAATAAACCAATATATCATCGATAAATACAATCACGAACAGATCTAGAAAGGGTCTGAACACACGGTTCATCAAGTCCATGAATACTGCTGGGGCATTGGTCAAACCGAATGACATAACACAAAACTCAAAGTGCCTGTATCTGGTCCTGAATGCTATCTTTGGAATATCTTTCTCCTTAACCCTTACCTGATGGTACCTGGACCTCAAGTCTATCTTCGAGAAACACTTGGCACCTTGCAACATATCAAATAATCATCCATCCTCGGGAGCGGATACTTATTCTTGATCGTCACCTTATTCAACTGTCTATAATTAATACACATCCGCAAGGAACCATCTTTCTTCCTCACAAATAACACAGGTGCTCCCCACGGTGATGTACTAGGTCTGATAAAGCCTTTTTCAAGCAAGTACCTTAGTTGTTAACTCTCTCAGCTTTGCAGGTGCCATTCTATAGGGAGGAATAGATATTGGTTGAGTATCTGGTAATATGTCAATAGCAAACTCAATTTCTCGCTCTGGCAGAAGACCCAGAAGCTCATCGGGAAACTCATTAACCACAGGGATAGATTGAACTATTGGTGACTCTACTTTCACATCATGTGCCCGAACTAAGTGATAAATATATCCCTTTCTAATCATCTTCCTTGCCTTGAGATAGGAAATGAACCTACCTCTCGGCGATGCCGTATTTCCTTTCCACTCCAAAACAGGCTCCCCAGGGAACTAGAATCGAACCATCTTTGATCTACAATCAATGTTTGCATAACAAGAAGCCAACCAATCCATACCCATTATAACATCAAATTCTACCATATCTAACTCAATTAGGTATACTACTGTAGAACAACTATGAACTACTACTATACAATCTCTATATACCCGCCTAGCTATCACTGGATCCTCAACAGGTGTGGACACCTCAAATGGTTTAACCAACTCAAGTTTTATCCCAAACTTACTAGCAACCAACGAAGTGACATACGATAAGGTGGAACCTGGATCAATCAATGCATATACATCATATGAGGCGATTGGTAATATACCTGTAACAATATCAGGTGACGACTCCTGATCCTGTTGACCTGCTAATGCATAAATTCGGTTCTGAGGACCGCTCGAGCTAGATGCTCCACCTCTGCCTCTACCACGATCGATTGGTGCTTGTGAACCTTGCCTAGGGGGCATACTGATGATGACAAACTAGCTATAGATCCCGCTGGCTGAACTATACCTGCACCACCTCTCGTCGGACAATCTCTCATAATGTGGCCTGGATAACCACAAGTATAACAAACACCCAACCTCACAAGGCACTGCCCGGCATGCTGCTTACCACACTGAGCACATCGTGGCAAGGGCGGCCTTATCTGACTTGACTCACCCCTATACTGAGAACTAGAGGCCCTGGAATTCTGACTAGGCCCTAAATATATGGAACGATCAAATCTCCTATCGGCAAACTGAGGGGGTGCACTAGCCGATGGCTGGGTTGGATATATCGGGTATTGTTTTCTCTGACCACCTAGAAACTCACCATAAGGACCCGAAGATTTCGCTTTCTTACTCTGGCCCCTATCATGCTCACGATCGGCCCTCTGGTTTTGCTTACGCTCCTCTACACCCTGAGCGTATACCTGAATACGAGAAATATCCATGCCAGGCTGAAGGGAAACTGACATACAATCGTTAAGCATGTGCGGCTCCAACCCCATCACGAACCGGTGAACCTGATCCTCCATCTTAGATACAATAGTGGGAGCATACCTAGCCAACGAATCAAACTGAAGACTGTACTCCCGAACACTCATATTACCTTGCCGAAGGGTCAAGAACCTATCAACTCTGGCCCTTCTAAGCTCTGGTGGTAGATAATGACGAAGAAAAGCCTCTGTAAACTCCTGCCATACTGCTGGAGGGGCATCCTCACCTCTAGACAACTCCCAAGACTCGTACCAATTAACTGCAACATCCTGAAGTCTATAGGAAGCTAGCTCAATTGACTCAGTCACAGTGGCCTTCATTACCCTCAAAGTCCTCTGCATCCTATCCATAAATACCTAAGGGTCCTCGTTTAGATCTGCTCCAGTAAATACCGGAGGGTCCAAATTAATGAAATCACAAACCCTCGCTCTGATGGCCCTATCTGCATAGCCAATACCTACTTCCTGACGCCGAGATTGTGCGGCTACTAATCGAGTCAATAGCTGAATAACATATCTCATCTCCTGACCTGGTGCATCTGGCTGAGGAGCTGGGTGTGCAGGGGCAGGCGCTGGAGCTGGTGCCCCTCGGAGCTCCTCTGGAGAGGGCGGGGTATGTGAAGTCTGAGATGGAATCTCACTATGAGACTCTCCCCGAGCCCTGGTAACTCATGGCGCTCGACTAGTAGTCTGATCAGCCATGGACTTGCCCTTCTGGGAAAACATAACACATCGTTAGGAAAATGAATTCTTATATCGCACGATCTAAGATAAGAAGGGAGGATAACACCCTATATGTCATGTAGCCTACTGTTTATAAATGTGGTGCATAACACACTCATAAACAAGACTCTACTAGACACGGTTTGTAGACAACCCTAGGACAGAACTGCTCTGATACCACTTTTGTCACGACCCAAACCGATGGGCCATGACGAGTGCCCGAGTCCTACCTGTCGAACACCCCTAAGCATGTATCTAATATATAAACATGAATTAAGGGTAGGTCATGAATAACATCTGTCAATAAACTGCTCAATCACGTCAATAACATAAGTGAGAAAAACATGTCCAAAAGACATATATACATATACAAGCGGAATATGGTAGGGAGAGCCGACATGGCTGCTATAGACAACTATATATCCAAAACTAGAAGCCGACAAGGCAACATACTATCCAACTATACATGACTGTCTACAGACCTCTAATAGAGTGTACAACTGTATAAAGGACGAGACTGGGCCCCGTCATACCCATATATGTATACAAACATATCGTACCAAAATTCAAAAGCAACTCCGGATCAAATGGAGCACACTAACTATCGCTGAACAAGGATCCTAAGAAGGGGGACCGTCAGCCTGTCTACCTGCACCTGCGGGCATGAAATGCAGGCCCTAGGAAATAAGGGCGTCAGTACAAATAATGTACCGAGTATTTATGAATCCGCTTGTAAACCTAAATAACTTTGTGAATCCTGAAATATTTATAATGTCATGCATGTGTGTATAAATGTCATATCATGCATAGGTATATGTGTACATAACGTCATCAAGCCTCTGAGGGCATCCCATCATATCATCTCGGCCTCAGTGGGCAAAATCATCAACGTATATCAACCGATCAGGTGGTGATGCGTATATAACACCGTAAACTTTCCTCATATATATATATATATATATATATGCGTATATAATACCATCTGGTCATGTGTCAATGTATATGTATAAATGAATGCAATAAAAAGTAAGTCAATAAGATCTCTCGTAATATCATAAAATCAATATGCCTTCGGATAAATTTTATCAACTACATATTTTTTTGAGACCCATGAACAGGAGATATAATAATAAGACACATGGGAAATCAAGAACATAGGCACCCCTAGTGCTTCTATGAATAGAGGCATTTATGAAAGTGGTGCGTTTACTCGTTTCGTTTGTATCATATGGATCATGCCAAAAGGATAGGGGATAACCTTAACATACCTGGGCCGATTCTCTTAACAATCCCTCTAACCCACGTCTTTTGTGATAAAACATGTAATGGTGGATCGAAGTAGGGAAAAATCCGCATGATATTCTTAAGAAAGGTTATACCGTGCTCCCTTAGAATTGCAAGTCACGTTGCTATTACATTAAGTAGTTTTGTATGAATTCCTTTGTATCTTTCATCCATTACTTAGCAGATATATGTATCTCCCTTTAATGAATTAGGGAGGTCTCTTATCATAGTGGGTTGTGGGCCCCGCTTGATATGGATTACTTTGCCAAAATCTCCTAAATATGCCACCTAGCCACATAAGCCCAAGAGTCATTGTTTGGTCTTAGCAAACATAACCACCTTGCTTCCACGTTGGGGTGATGATTCCACCAAAAACGTATCCATAAATTTCTAATTAATATGTTAACTTCCCACTAAAATTAATAATTAACCCCTTACCAACATAATTAGGTACTATCCTAATTTACTTAAAATACTAATCACTTTTAACATACTTTATACACCTTACTATCATAGTCATGTGGTACATTGTATGGCACTAGTCCATAAATACGGGGTATTATAGCTTGGACCGTATTTTATTCCAAATTGTCAAACTTCAACGAAACTCATTTTCTTTGATTTGTCTACCCTCTAACCTTCACGGCACTTAATTGTCACCTGTTATAAATAGCATAAATACTTATAACCTCAAAAAAAAAAATCTCATCCCCGAGCCTACGTCGATTAACTTACACGAAACTTTAACATATGAAAACGCAAAATGTAACAGTAATGCTGATGTGCGAATGTGTGGCTAAGATGCCGCTTAGTAACTAGAAAGTCACTCCTGTTTTAGCCATGGTAGCTTATTTTGTCGTCTTTTCTTCTTCTTTTTGTGTTAACGGACCATGCTATTCTTTATTCAATAAAACATAGTCTGTCATTTTGTGTCCATTTTTTGCATAGTTCTTTTCACGCTAGTTCTAGTGACATGACATGCATGCAGAATTTTTGACCGTCTTTTATAAACTTGATTTAGTCTTGAATTGAATAACTGAGAAAAAGACATTTTTGAGGATGAATAAAGAGTCGAAACACTTTGGAATTAAGCTCACTTCAAATTCATGTGGAACTAGAATAGTCGTACCCTTAGAGGTTAATGATCTTTAACTTCAAATCATTGTGAAGGTCGGGTTTGAGGAAGAACCAATTGAAGTTTGGTGGAAAGTTTGATATTAATGGATGGATGGTGGAAATTCAAAAATATATTTTTTTCCTTCTTTAGAAGTTTTTCTTTGTAAATTAGTTACTATGAAATTTCCTATGCTGTCAGTCCTAAATCCGATGGCCAATATGGGGAACGATTTGATCAAGGTTAAAATTTGAGTGTTGAATCCAAAGCAATCAAAATGGTTAAATGTCGTAGTAATGCTGATGTGCGAATGTGTGGCTAAGATGTCGCTTAGTAACTGAAAAGTCACTCCTTTTTTAGCCATGATAGCTTATTTTGTCGTCTTTTCTTCTTCTTTTTGTGTTAACGGACCCTGCTATCCTTTATTCAATAAAACAATAGTCTGTCATTTTGTGTCCATTTTGTGCATAGTTTTTTTCACGCTAGTTCTAGTGACATGACATGCATGCAGAATTTTCGGCTGACTTTTATAAAATTGATCTAGTCTTTAATTGGATAACTGAGAAAAAGACATTTTTGAGGGTGAATAAAGAGTCAAAACACTTTGGAATTAAGCTCGGTTCAAATTCATGTGGAACTAGAATAGTCATACCCGTAGAGGTTAATGATCTTTACCTTCAAATCATTGTGAAAGTCGGGTTTGAGGAAGAACCAATTGAAGTTTGGTGGAAAGTTTGATATTAATGGATGGAAAGTGTCTTTCGACCACGACCCACCAAGAAGATAGACATGTTCATCAATGCTGTGAAAGGATACTATGTTTGGCGTTCTCGAGGCTGGGATGCCCTTTTTCTACTATCCAAACACTTTATACCATTTGTTACCCCTTTTGAGTTTGTGTTATTTTCTTTGACCACCCTCTTTTGGAATCAAGTTTCGAGTTAAAAGTCCAAAAAAAAAAAAATGAATAGAAAAGTCCTTGCCTCCAGAAAATAGAAGCTAGGGCAACCTATTTTGAACATAAAAAGAAAAGAAAAAATAAATAAAAAGACAATGAAAAAGAAAGAAAGATGAAATTTTTTAGTTAGGTCTGATGTTTGAACTACGTTTGACCTGATTCCTTTAAAAAAGGATACGTAGGCAGCCTTACACGGTTCGGTCCAATCAAATAAGAGTCAAAAAAAATTCCAAAACATTTCTAATGTCTGAAACTAGGGCAAAGATTTTATTTCACTTTTGAAAGAGTCGATTCCAAGAGTTGTAAGTCTACAACCCCCTCATTTTGTCTACTTTGAGCCTTCATGCCGTCCCTTCTTTCCAACCCTATCCAAAAATCTTCCAAATAAAGACCTCCCGATATGCCTTCAAGAATGCCAAGAGAACCATGCAATGAGCAACGATTGTCATACGACATAGAACACTGTCAAGTTGCTCACATAAGAAAGCAAAAGATCAAGAAAAAAAAAGAATAAAGAAAAATGAGAGTCTTACTAGTGAAAAACCCTCACGGGTACTGTAAGGCGACAGTAAGTAGAGATAAATAAGTGAAAGAGACTTGTTGGTGAAAATCCCTTGGGGCACCACTAGTCGAAAGTGAGTCGTGAAGTTGATGCAAAGGATTGGAACGAACAAGCCCAACTTCAAAGATCATAAGAATGGTAAAATGGAAGATTTCATTAGTTTGATAGATCAGGCCGTTAAGTCCAAAATGCATGTCATGATCATTAAGGCTAGTTATTAAAAAAAAAAACTCTTCCTTCTGTCCTTCCCGGCAGGTCCATTTCTTGTTAATATTGTTTCTTTGCATCATTGTGTCCTTCACTCTGAGTCAGTCCTTGTCAAAACTGTAACGACCCGACCGGTCGTTTTAAGAGTTGTTGCCCCATTCCCCTATTTAATGCTCATTTAGTACTTTATAACTGTTATGTGATTTGCCGGGGTAGTCGGTTCGGGTCCGGAGAGATTTTGGAATGAATTGAGACACTTAGTCTCAAGGTTGAAAATTTAAGTGGAAAAGGTTGATCGGATATTGACTTATGTGTAAACGACCCCGGAATAGAGTTTTGATGATTCCAATAGCTCTGTATGGTAATTGTGGACTTAGGAGCATGCTGGGAAATTTATTTGGAAGTCCGTAGCTAAATTAGGCTTGAAATGACTAAAATAGAAATTTAAGTTTGGAAATTTGACCGGGGAGTTGACTTTTTGATATCGTAGTTGGAATCCAGTTCTGAAAACTTTCAAAGCTCTTTTATGTCATTTATGATTTGTGTGCAAAATTTGAGGCCAATCGGAATTGAATTGATAGGTTTCGGCATCGAATGTAGAAGTTGGAATTCGTTAGTTTCGTTAAGCTTGAATTGGGGTGTGAATTGTGATTTTAGCGTTGTTTGATGTGATTTGAGGTTTCAACTAAGTTCGTATGATGTTTTAGAACTTGTTGGTATATTTGTATGAGGTCCGGGGGCCCCGGGTAAGTTTCAGATGGTTAACAGATCAAAATTTGGACTTAAACAGTTGCTGGAATTTTTCTGATGTTTGTATCTGGTTTCCTTCATCCGTTCGCGAAGAGGAAATTTGGACTGGCCCATTTTGTGCTAAGCATTCGCGACTGGGGGCACGTGTTCGCGATCGGAGGCACGCGTTCGCGACCTATTGCACGCGTTCGCGAAGAAGAAAAACGCCTGGACAAAAACTTTAAGTTCTGAAAATGGGACTTCGTCCCATTTTTCATTTTTGACAAATTGGAGCTCGGGGAGAGGCGATTTTCGAGAGATTTTCAAGGAAATTATCGGGGTAAGTGATTCTAACTCGGATTTGGTCAATATACACGAATATATCATTGTTTTTACCATTTAATTAGTATTTTGAGATAGAAATTTGGGAAAAATTGTAGAAATTTTATAAAATGAATTTTTGAGATTTGGATGTCGATCCGAAGTCGGATTTAAGTAAAACTAGTATGGTTGGACTCTTGGTCGAATGGGTGTTCATAATTTATGACTTTTACCCGATTCCGAGATGTGGGCCTAGGTCGACTTTTTGGGCCGAATTTTCGATTCCTTGCTTAAGTCGTAATTTTATTATTTAAATTAATTTTTTGTAGTTATATTTATAGTATAAAATTATTTTGGCTAGATTCGAGATGATCGGAGTTCGAAAATCGAGGGAAAGGGAAACTACTTGACTAATTGAGCGAGATTTGAGGTAAGTGACTTGTCTAACCTTGTGTGAGGGAAATTTCCCTTTACGATTGGTATTTATATGATAATTGTGATGTGTGGAAAGTCATGTACGCGAGGTAACGAGTGTGTACACGGGCTATATGTGGAAAACTGTATTTTTAAATTGTGTAGATCTTTGTTACACATTAATTAAATTATTTTATCCGGTTCTATTCATCATCATTGATCTATTTTTATATTTTAAATTTACCTGACCTGTTCCTGCTAGTGTTTTACCTGTTTAGTTGAAACTCTATTTCTTTTGTTCTGTGCATTATTTGAAGGTTGGATTTCTTAATTTAAATTTTATTAAAATAAAGTATTTTACATTTAAAATTTTTGATATTAAGGCAAGGTGTTAAATTTGTGAAATATTATTTTGCTGAGTTATTCATTCTTGAATATTTTGTGAGATTTTGTACTCATTGTGATTAAGCCGTGAGCTTCTTATTATGAAAAATATTGTTGTTGTTGATTTATTTTGACAAGTTGAAATATTTGGGCACTTGAGGTACAAATTGTGATATATTGTGATATTGATACGCATGCGGTGGTATAAGGTCTGGGTGTTGAAACGCATGCGGTGAGATAAGGGTGGCTTGATACGCGTGGCTAGTAGGGGAACTACTAGAAGTCATGCGGTGTGATAAGGGTGGCTAATACGCGGGATGCTATTTCGAGAAAAATATTTTCTTTAAGATTAAATGTGAAGGCTCCCGCGGTGATATAAGAAAATGAGATATTGTGAATTTACTTATGATTTGGAACTGGGTATGCGGATCCGGGAGAGAGAAGATAGGGAAGCTAAGAGACCCCGAAATTTTGGCACATATAATAGTTCTCGTGCCCTAGCTGCAGCCCATCATGCTAGAGGCTATGTGAGCCATCCTATTCATTCAGTACTTCCAGCTTCCAGCGGTAATCCGTCTACTCCCAGACCTCATGTTCCATATTATGCACTACCAGTGTCTACTGTGCCTCATGTACGGGGTGCTTTTAGTGGGTAGTCCAGTCGATCAGGCCCGAGCCACTCCCAACAGCCTCGTCCTCCGAGGGCTTATTTTGAGTGTGGTGATACTCGTCATATAATGAGGGATTGCTCAGATTTAAGAGGGGTGCACCTCCACATATTTCTTAGGCCCCATCCATTTCATAGGGCCCCCAGGCTTCTCAGGCCATGATTACTGCACCAATTACTACTCCACTTGCATAACCAGCTAGAGGTGGAGGTCAAACAGGTAGAGGTCGCCCTAAGGTTTATGACATGGAGTTTCCTAAAGCCATTGCTAAGCTGCAATCATTGCATAAAAGAATACAAAGTGATGTTGTTCCATTAGTAAATAAGTCCAAGTATGATATGTATAATTGGTTCATTCACATTCTTGGCCTTCCTAGAACACCTAAGGTATTTTTGGAGGTATTGAACTATACTCTTATTTCTTATGTTGGTGACTTTATAATTTTTGTGGATGATGATATTTTGATGATCAAGTCATTAACTGTAATATCTAAGTTAAAGTGCAAGAGTAATTTACTTCCTTTTGAAATTGAGTATGACATAGATGATTATGCATTCCAACTTGGTGGAAAGAGGCATGAAATTTATGAGAAGAGGCTTGCTAATGAGTTAAATGTTCTTTCTTCTCTTATTCAAGTGTCTAATGAGTTTTCATGTGATAAATTGTTAGAATGTGAGTTTTGTTATTTGATGGGAAGTCATTCCTCTAGGCATGTTGATTGTGAGCCTGTAAAAGTATTTGCTACTATTAAAGAGGATATGTATGATTATTGTGACGTTAGTGATCAAATACTCTTTCATGAACCTATCTATGACTCTTTCTGTGACAGTTTGAGCAATTATGTAGAATCCATTGATGTTGCGAATATTATTGGGGAAAGTTATTATCATGAGCTTGAATGTATTGAAATTTGTATTTTGGAATTTATTGGTTCTTATGACGTTTCTGAGAATTTATGTGCTTCTTTGAATAACTTACATGTAGAAGAATCCATGGGATTTATAATTGATACTTGGCTATATCATAAGAGTGTCTTATTTGATACATGTGGCAGAGATACTTGTATTAAATGGATGCATGGCCAATATTTTGTAATTTCTTTGGTATGCAAATGTTTGGACTACCTTATTGACAAGATCGCATTGCAAATTTCATTAAATAGTGCATCTAAGAGAGGTTTTTATTGGACAACTCTAAGTAGGCATAAATTTTATTGGGATGATGTCCATATGCTTTATAAAGGAGTATTTACACCTATTAGGCTTAATTGGGTTAAGTGGACACATGGTCACTATCTTATTTTATTCCTACTATTTTTTCAGATTAGTGGATGCCATTTACTAGTGCGTGACTTCTTTTTCTTGCAAGGTCGAAATTCGAGGACGAATTTTCTTCAAGAAGAGGAGAATGATAGAATCCTAGGAAGCTCAAATCTATTCAAGGACAAGAATGAAGCTTTGGAATCTCAAAGAGGGCCTTTAACAAAATGTCAAGCTAAAGAGCTGCAAAATAAGGTCATTAGACTTCAAGTGCAAATAAAGAAGTTGTTAATTGGGATGGAGAGCTCAAGGATAAAGGATATGAGTTGTATAGGTATTATAATTATTTTATGGTCCAAATTCATGTCCAAGAAAAGGTGGATTAGATCCCAAGAGACATCCTCTGAAGAAGGTTCAAATCAGGCCATTATTGGACCTATTTGGCACCTAAAAATGTGTCAAAACTTGCAGCCCAATGAGTCCTACATGAATCCAAGTTTTTATAACATAAAAAGGACATACTTTCTGCCCAAGAAAGGTTCAATAGGCGTGATAGAAGTTGGGTACAAGTTGGTGCCAAGTTGCTTGCAAGTTGCCTCCAAGATTTCCAAGATCCTATCCATGATTGGTTTGCGACTTTCAAGATTCTATCTAAGATTGGTTTTAACTTATTTCCATATATTTTGGTACTAGATTTATTGCTTTCCTAGGTAGTTAAGATTATGTTTTCCTTTTCCTATGATTGTTGGAGTTACTTTCCAAGATTGACTTGGTTTTTGTTTCCTAGTATTTTTCCTTTTCCTAAGGTATTTGGACTTGTTGTCCAAAGTAGTTTAGGACTTTATTTTCTTGTTTTTAGGTAGGAATTTCATGACCCCCTCTCTATATAAAGGGGTATATTCTTTGTTTTTAGATTTGGGATATTATTATATACTATTATCAATAAAAATTGTGAGATTTTTCTTGCACTCTTGTGTATGGCTACTCTTGGATTTATTCTTCAACCTTCAAGACTCAACTTAAGGTGGTAAGATTAAACTCTTTCGAAATATTATATCACTTCTAGGTATTCAAGAAAGGTGATAAGTTTAGGCTTATTGTTGTTCTTGTTATTCTAAAGGGTCGGGTTTCACAATCTATCTCTTGTTTTTAATTCTCTACCAAAGGCGATTAGTTCTTTGTTAGCTAATTGTTGTTGTTAGGATTCAACTTCAAGAATAGACTTCTTGAATTCAAGAAACTCTTTCTTGAATTCAATCTATCTTTAATTTTCCGTTGTTTTATTGTTTCTTTATTTTCTTTTAGCTTCCGCACATTTCTTGATTTTCTTTAGTAATTCTTGGACCCCTATCATATTGTTATCACTAGTGATCATGATTACAAGGTCATTCTTGGTACTTGGCCGTATTTCATAACTCCAGACCCCTTTTCCACATTCAATATCATTTTCATCATCAACAACAATAAGGCTTCGCATTTAGGACATTAAATTCACATATGAGAAATTTGGGAATCTTAGGCACATAGAGACTTTTCATACAAATTGGGCATAACAACCTTTATTTTGATCTTGACATAAAATCTTAACATTTCTAACACATATTCCATATTTTTTAACACATCCTCAATAACAAGATAACATGATGAAGCATTTAGAATAAATATTGAACTTACATCCTTCAACACAAACACATTAGAAATCGCCAATTCTATAATAATCAAGGGCTTACTCTAATTACACGAACACCGTGGGATTCAATTCTAAGAAGAAGGGGGTTTAGACAACATGCCTCAATTGAGCTTCTTAAAACTCTAAGATGTTCCGGAATATTAGCCACTTCAGTCTATTTTAGCAATATAACAAAATTGAACCAAAATTAGGAAGATGAACATGGTTTTAGCTCATTTGATTATATTATCAAACACTAGGTGTGCATCAATGTTTTAAGCCCCTTTTTGTGGAAGATTCCCTCTTTTCCCAACCCATTCTCTATCATATTTAGCACACAATCTTCCCACATACCTTAGGAACATATGCATCCAAAGTAAGCACCCCATCCTCGTGAATTACCTCACTAATGGCCCATTCTAGTCACATTTTGCAATTAAGAGTTTGGGTGATAGAATCTTACCTCTTAGGAAGAAGATCTAGGTCCCTCTCTTGATAATCCTCAAGGTTTTAGGTGAGAATTTAAGAACAATTTGGTGAAGATCACTTCTCCCTCTAGGACCCTCTCTCTCTCTCTGAGTCAGCATCTGTATAGCTCCCCTAAGATCCCCATCAAAAATACCAGAGCCGAAAGCTGGGGCTGAAGGTGGAATCGGAATGTCAGGTGGAGTACTCTCACTCTAAAAATATCTGAAAATATGATCAAAATGGTCCATGGGATGTATTTTAACGAAATAGGGTCGGGTTTAAAAACCCCAAAAAATGAAGCTCCGGAACGGGTTCTGCGGTCCGCATAATGACAGCTAAAATTGGTTGGGGAGGGGGGAGGGGGCAAAGATAGAAAAGTACTGATATGGTATGCGGTCACTATGCGGCCCGCAGACCTGTTCTGTAGTCGTATAATGCACCGCAGAACTTCCCTCCAAAAAATCCTAAGGCGGGATATGCGACAAGAATGCGGCCCGCGAAACGGTTATGCGGTCGCATAACGGCCGCGAAATTGGGCATCAAAATGCCCTAGAGATCTGCCCCACTCTGCAACCAGTTTGTAGTCTACAGAAATGCATACTTCTGCCCAACATTTTTCTTCAACTCCCAGCGTACTGTTCAATCCAAAAAGTACGAACCGCGGCATCACGAAACCTGGGTTTTTAGGAAATATTTTACGGGGCCTTACAAATGCTCATCCTTGTTTACTTGACTTCTATGTGAGACTGACTCTATTGGCACGTGAGTCGTCAGTGCATTTATGAGGTGTTATGAGGGTACAGGATGCCAAGTGTTTGGGTTCAGTTATTGAGACCCGTGAGTTGTGATTGTCCGAGGTTCGGTACCTCATGGAGTTTGATGACTAAATCTTGATATAAAAGTGGTTGTAGTTGTTGAGTTATTACTTTTCCTTGCTGTATTTGTGATTCCAGATTTAGGTTGTGTTCCATTCATTTTTCTGTGTCATTTTTATGGTATTTCACTGATACTTGTTGTTTCCTTTCTTATTGCCATTACTATATTGTGAGCCATATTGCATAGTTTTTATGTAGATATCATATTTCTGTTGTTCATATACTTTTACTTGTTCAGTTTATTAGACCAGTGGGTGTCTTGACTATTCCTCGTCACTACTCCACCGAGGTTAGTCTTGATACTTACTGGGCACCGCTGTGGTGTGCTCATTCTACACTTCTGCACATTTTTGTGCAGATACAAGTATTGTTCATTAGTAGCTATGCAGGTCATTGCTGTGGAGACTCAAGGTAAACCTGCTGCTGTGTTCGCAGGCTTCGGAGTCACCTTCAAGTTTTCGTTTTGCAATGTTATTCTTATTTCTGGACAATTGTATTTAGAAGTTTTCTAGCAAACACTCTGTAGAGCTTATGACTTGTACTACCAATTTTGGGAATGTTAAATTTTAAGAGATTTCTATTTCAAATTGTTAGATGTTGTTTAAATAATGTTGTTGTTTCAATTAATGTTAGGCTTATCTAGTCCCTAAGACTATGTGCTATCACGATACCCAACAGAGAGAAAATTGGGTCGTGACACATAGTTGATAAAGTTTATCCAAAAGGCATATTGGTTTTATGACATTCTGAGAAATCTTATTAATGTATTTCATATGTATTTTATTCATTTATACATGTACATTGACCCATGACTAGATGGCGTTATATACGTGTATATTATATGTATATGGGATATGGAAAAAGGTTATGGCGTTATATACGCACCACCACCTGATCAGCTGGTATACGTTGATGATTTGCCCACAGTGGCCGAGATGATATGATGGGATGCCCTCAGAGGCTTGATGATATTATGTACGCATATACCTATGCATGGTACGACATTTATATGCATATGCATGACATTATAAATATGAAATGATTCATAGAGCTATTCAGACTAACATGTTAAGTCTTTTACTCCATGTTTCTTGATGTCTTTTATTTACTAATTATCATTCCTTACATACTCGGTACATTATTTGTACTGACGTCCCTTTTACCTGGGGACACTGCATTTCATGCTCGCAGGTCCCGATAGACAGGTCGAGAGTCCTCCAAGTAGGCTATCAGCTCAGCGAAAGGTGTTATTGCGCTCCATTTGCTCCGGAGATGCTATTTGGTCAGAATGATTAAGATATGTATTGATTGGTATGGCGGGGCTCTGTCCCGACCTTTATGACAATTGTAACACACCGGAAAATTTTGAAGAACTTAAGTGTAAAGCCCGGTAAAATTTGCAAAGAAAATAATGTTTCATAATGCCGGACTAGGCTTACGTGTTTGAGGAAAGTAAAGGAAAATTTTTGGCAGAAAAGTACGTTTATGCGGTCCATTATGCGATCGCATAATCACTCTGCGGGCCGCATAATGGCCGCAGAAGTGAGCAGGAGAGGGCAATTCTTGAAGAATCTATGCGGTTGATTATGTGACCGCATAATTATGCGACTGCATAACAGTTATGCGGACCGCATAGTGACCGCATACACAGATAGATTTTTGATCATTTTTGTCAGTAATTATGCGACCGATATGCGGTCCGCATATCCATTATGCTGTCGCATATGCGACCGCAGAACCGTTCCAGAGCTCCATTTTTGGGTTTTTAAAACCTGACCCTGTTTCGTTAAATACACTCTTTGGGCCATTTTTGAGCAATAATCTGAAACTTTAGAGTGAGAGAGAGTGCCCTAGAGTGAGAAGGTGTTCTTCAATAATTGTTCTTTAATTCTTGCTCAAGTTTTGGAAGATTAAGCAGGGAAACTCACTAGGTCTTCATCCTAGAGGTAAGATTCTACACCCTAACCCTCAATTTCGAATTGTGTAGGAACGGATAATTAGAAAGATAATATTTGGGCATGAGGGTTGTTTATTTTACATGCATGTGTTATCAAAGGGTGTAGGAAGATTGTTGAGCTAAAAATGGTAAAGATTGGGTTGTGGGATGATGGAGTCCTTCATAAAAAGGACCTTGAAACCTTATGCACACCTAGTGTTTAATAAATTGCTCAAGTGAGCTAGAACCATGATCATCTTCCTAAGTTTGGTTTAAATTGTTATATTTCTAAAATAGATTGAAGTTGCTAAGAATTCCGGAACATTTAGAGTGTAAGGAAGCTCAAGGGAGGTATGTTGGCTAAACTCTTCTCTTAGAATTGAATCCCACGATATTCATGTAAATTATGTAAGTCCCGAGTGATTCATTATGAAACTGGCTATTCCGAGTAAGATTGGGTTGAAAGATATATGTTCAACAAGCATCTCAAATGCTTTATTCATGTTATGTTATCAATTGAGGATGTGTTAAAATATGAGATGTGCATTAATAATGTTTCGACTTTAAGTCAAGTTCAAATGAAGGCTATTATGCCAAATTTTGTGAAATATCTCTATGTGCCTTAGACCCTAAATTGCTCACATGTGTACTACACACCTTGATTTGAATTGTATTTGTTGTTGATGATGATAATGATATTTGAAATTGATAAGGTGAGCATGAAATACTGAATATGGCCAACGTGCCAAGAATGATTTATATAATTTTGGCCACTAGTGCCAATGAGATGAAAAGATGTAAAGAAGTATGTAATGTGATGATTGATATAAAAAGGTTGATGTCTCGAATAAGACAGCCTAGCCGATCAGGTCATGATCGGATACCATGCCACACACATGGTGGTGATTGTGTTGGAAATTGTAATTGAAATCAAAATTTTGGTTGATGTCTTCAAATAAGACAGCCTAGCTGATCGGGTCGTGATCGAACTCCGTGCTAAAATGACGGTGGTATTGGTACTTATAGTAATTATGGTTGATTCTCTAAGGAGATAGCCTAGCCGATAGGGTCGTGATAGGACTCCGTGTTAAAGACAGTGGTATTGATATTGAGAGTAATTGTGGTTGATGTCTCTAATGAGATAACCTAGCCGATCGGGTCGTGATCGCACTCTGTACTGAGAATACAATGGTACTGGTATTGTGGACAATGGTATATTGATACTAAAAATCTTCCAATGTGAGATATGGAAATTAATTTGAACACTGTCTTGATCCTAAATTGAGGTTTGATGTTGATTAAGGCTTTCATTGATACTATGATAATCTTGTTTGTATTATTTGTCATTCTATTGAGGGGGTGTTTAGTTATACATACTAGTACTATTCGATGGTACTAATGTCCCTTTTGCCAGGGGCGCTACATCTTTCAATGGATGTAGGTGGTTCCACAGCATGAGATATTGATCAGTGATAGCAGTGCACCTTCTTCCTAGCTGACTTGATGAGCCCCACTTCATTCTAGGGTCATGAATCTTTTGTAATTTGTGTATTCTGTTTGAGGTATAGTCGGGGCCTTGTTGCCGGCATTATCATTGTACTCTTCTTTATCTATAGAGGCTCCGTAGATATAGTGTAGGTTGTGTATTGGTGCTGGGAAACTCAAAATATACATTATGTTGTGGTTGTATTACTTGTTCATTTGAGACTTTAAAATGCTGAAACTATTGGAAATGAATTGGTATTGTAGACATGAACACCTTTTGTCTAATTAATGAAAATATGTATTATCTCCATTCGTGGATGAGTTTGGGTAGAAGAAAATCTAACAGGTTTGCTCGGTCGGGTTCACTCGATTGAGCACCGGTCGCGCTCCTCGGTTTTGGGGCATCACAAACTTGGTATCAAAGCCTAAGGTTTTAATGTGTCCTAGGATGTCTCGGAGCCGTGTCTAGTAGAGTCCTTATTATCGGTGTGTTGTCGACCACATCTATAATTAGGATGCCACATGGACATTTAGGAATAATACCCTTCTTTCATGTTCTTGATCGTGCGACAAAGCTGGTTGTAAGATTGTTCCTCCTCTAACTCCTAAGTTGCTCTGATTTTCAGTACATGGCACCTAAGAAGAAGGCAAGAACTGGCCAAAGAGCCAATGTCACCCCAGGAGTGATAGTTGATCATATAATTGATGATGCAGGTGAGCACCCAAGGAGTGAGGATATTCCTCCAGTTACTACACTACCTGACCCTACTACAACTGATCAGACCGCACCTGTCCCTGCACCTACTGAAGGTGAAACAGTTCCTCCAACTGATATACCAGTTCCAGCTTCTGATTCTGGTGTTTCTGATGTTGATCTTAGGGGAGCCATACAGATGTTGGCTCAAATAGTGGCTTCCCAGACCTAGAGGTCTAATGTTGCACCCACTTCTTCTAGTCAGCCAGGGGATTCTAATGGTTCTAGGGTGAACAGGTTTCTCCAGTTGGATTCTCCAGTGTTCACGGGTACTAACCCAGAGGAAGATCCCCAGGATTTTATGGATGAGATGCACAAGACTCTCAGAGTTATGCGTGCTACTAAAACAGAGGCAGTGGAATTGGCCTCCTACCGCCTGAAAGAGGTGGCATATTCTTGGTTTGAACTATGGGAGGAGTCCCGTGAAGAAGGGAGCCCTCCGGCGAGGTGGGGTGAGTTTGTTGATTCCTTCATTGATCATATCTTGCCTGCCGAGACTAAGGTAGCCCGTGAGGCTAAGTTTGAGAACTTGAGGCAAGGTAGCCTGAGTGTGTGGGATTACCATATGAGATTTGCGTACCTGTCTAAGTATGCTATTTACATGTTGCCCACTATGGAGGCTAGAGTGCGCCGATTTGTATAGGGCCTTAGTCCCTTGGTAATTAATGAGGCTGCTACAACTACCTTGAATTCTGATATGAACTATGGAAAGATGATGGCATTCACTCAAGCCACATAGACAGGCAAATTAAGGAGCAGAATGGAGAGAGAGGGTAGTAATAAGGCCCAGTCTACAGGCAATTTTGGTGGTTCTTCGGGTGGTGGCAAGTCAACATTTAGAGGAGGATCGTTAGGGCCATCACAGTCCTTTGCTCGGTCTTCGGCTAGTGCACCGCCATCAGGGCCTAGTCAGCAACAACAATTGAGCCGTTTCAGACCCAGTCAGGGAAATAGGGGCTCATATCAGCAGGGTCGTCATGGTGGTAGGTTCCAGCAGCAGAGGAGGCCCCCATGTCCTTGTTGTGGAAAGATGCACCTAGGAATATGCTACATGGACTTACCCAAATGCTACGGATGCAGATTGAGGGGTCATATTCAGAGGGATTGTCATTCGTCCCGCCAGGGTACGGGCAGGGACATGGCTCAGCCATCCAATTCTGCAGCTACTACATCCGCAGCACCTCCTCCAGCTCGAGGCACTCCAACACCCGTAGGGTGTGGTGCAGCTAGGGGTGGAGCACAGAGTTTAGGAGGATCCGGCCGTTTCTATGCTATGAGGGGTCGCCAGAATTCAGAGGCTTCTCCAGATGTTGTCACAGGTATATTGACTGTCCAATCTCATGATGTATATGCTCTTATTGATCCCGGTTCCACTTTGTCATATGTCACACCTTATGTTGCTATGGAATTTGGGATAGAACCAAAACATCTTTATGAGCCGTTCTCTGTATCTACTCCGGTCGGTGAGTCTATTTTGGCCGTGCGGGTTTATAGGGATTGTGTTGTCACGTTGCGTGGTCGGAACACCGTGGCCGATCTTATTGAATTGAGAATGGTCGATTTTGATATGATAATGGGGATGGATTGGCTTTATTCATGTTTTGCCAAGCTTGATTGCCGAACCAGGACTGTTAGGTTCGAATTTACAAATGAGCCAGTTATTGAGTGGAAGGGTGATGATGTAGTGCCGAAGGGTAGGTTTATTTCTTACCTTAAGGCCACAAAGATGATCAACAAGGGATGTATTTACCATTTGGTCCGGGTTACGGACACCGATGCTGAGGCACCTACACTTGAGTCTGTGCCTGTTGTGAATGAATTTTCGGGAGTCTTTCCGGGTGAACTCCTTGGGATCCCACCAGACAGGGAGATTGATTTTGGGATTGATGTGATGCCAGACATATATCCTATATCTATTCCACCCTACAGAATGGCACCGGCAGAATTGAAGGAGCTAAAGGAATAATTAAGAGATTTGTTAGAAAAGGGTTTCATCCGGCCGAGTGTGTCGCCTTGGGGCGCACCGGTCCTTTTTGTAAGAAAGAAAGATGGGTCACTGAGAATGTGTATTGACTATCGGCAAGTTAATAAAGTCACAATCGAGAATAAGTACCCACTGCCAAGGATAAATGACTTGTTTAATCAATTGCAAGGTGTCAGGTACTTCTCCAAGATTGATTTAAGATCCGGGTATCACCAATTGAAGATCAGGGAGCGGGATATTTCGAAAACAGCTTTTAGGACTTGGTATGGGCATTTTGAATTTCTGGTGATGTCTTTTGGGCTAACAAATGCCCCAGCAGCCTTCATGGATCTTAAGAATCGCGTTTTTAAGCCATTCCTCGACTCTTTTGTGATTGTGTTTATTGACGATATTCTTGTATATTCACGAAGTCGAGAAGACCATGCCGATCATCTCAGGGTAGTTCTGCAAACCCTGCATTAGCACCAGTTATATGCAAAGTTTTCAAAGTCTGAATTTTGGCTTGAATCAGTCATATTCTTGGGTCATGTAGTCTCTAATGAAGGAATTATGGTTGATCCTCAATAAATTTCAGCTGTGAAAAATTGGTCGAGGCCTACAACTCCAATAGAGATTCACAGTTTCTTAGGCTTAGCTGGATCTTACAGAAAGTTTGTGGAGGGTTTTTTTTACTCTTGCCTCCGCATTGACTAAATTTACGCGTAAGGCAATTAAGTTCTAATCGTCAGATGCTTGTGAAAAGAGTTTCCAAGAATTGAAAGCAAGATTGACTACGGCACTGATGTTGACTCTGCCAGAGGGTATAGATGGATTTGTGGTATATTGTGATGCTTTAAGAATTGGGCTTGGGTGTGTATTAATGCAACATGGGAAGGTGATAGCTTATACTTCCAGGCAACACAAGAATCATGAAAAGAACTGATATCATCCTAGGAAGCTCAGCTCTATTTAAGGACAAGGATGAAGCTTTGGAATCTCAAAGATGGCCTTTAACAAGACGTCAAGCTAAAGAGTTGCAAAACAAGTCCATTAGACTTCAAGTGCAAATAAAGAAGCTTTTAATTGTGGAGGACGAGCTCAAGACCAAAGTAGATAAATCATACAAGTTTTACAATTATTTGGTGGCCCAAATTGAAGTCCAAGAGGAGGAAGATTGGGTCCCGAACTCGGCCCTTGAAATCTAGCAAAAGGGCACCCAGAAGAGCCCAAAATGAGCTTAAAAGAGGTCCAAATGGGGGGTGTTTGAAATGGAGCCCAATTGGAGTCCAAACCAATGGCCCAAACCAGTAGTTTTAAGGCCCAAATATGCCCCAAAGGGATTTGGCCGCCCCCTATCTAATTTGTGACTTTTCTTATTTCTTAGCATCCATCCTACCTAATTTTGATGATTTTGTTACTCCTTAGCAGCCCCAACCTAATTTGATGACTTTTGTTACTCCTTAGCAACCACCCTACCTAATTGTAATGACTTTTTATGCCTTAGTACTCCTATATATATGGAGTTCTTCTCATTCATTGAGAGACTTCATTATTGATTAAGTATATCATCTTTGAGAGTTCTTTTGAACCTTTGTTACTTGTGCTTTGAGATTTATCTTTCAACCTTTAGTAGTTCATAGTTCAAGGTAGTAAGATTACTTCTCTATTGTGATATCTTTGATTCCTTTGTGGTATTCTTAGAAGGCGATTAATACTAGTTATTAATTGTTGTCTCAAGTTACTCGTAAAGCGGTCAAGATCCGAATCTATTGTTTTGATTTGCTTTTAAGTAAAGGTGTTTGATTTCTTCAATAAATCAAGACGTTGTTGCTTTGATCTTGTCAAGGCTATAGAACTTGCGTTCTTGGAAGTTCTTTGGAATTCTTTCCTTGAATTTTCCCATATCCTTTATTTTCTTCCCCTTAGTTCTAGTTGTTCAATTCCTTATTGTTATTGCTTCCGCATTTACTTTTCAAATTCTTACTCTAGTTTGGAATCCCGACCTTGTTGTTATCAAGAACTATCCAACACATGATTTAGAACTTGCAGCAGTGGTATTTGCATTGAAAATTTGGCGTCATTATTTATATGGGGTCCATGTAAATATATTCACGGACCATAAGAGCCTTCAATATATTTTCAAACAAAAGGAATTGAATCTGAGGCAGAGAAGGTGGCTTGAATTACTCAAGGATTATGGCATTGATATTTTATACCATCCGGGGAAGGCTAATGTTGTGGAAGATGCTCTTAGCTGAAAATCTATGGGTAGCTTAGTACACTTGGAGGCATATCAAAGGCCATTGGCCAAGGAAGTTCACCGATTGGCTAGTTTGGGAGTTCGTCTTGCGGACTCTAGTGAAGGAGGGGTAATTGTGTAAAATAGGGCTGAATCATCACTTGTAGTGGAAGTCAAAGAAAAACAATACCACGACGCATTATTGGTACAGTTGAGAGAGGGAATTCATAAACATAAGACCATGGCCTTTTCTCTCGGCATGGATGATAGTACACTAAGGTACCAAGGGCGACTATGTGTTCCAAATGTGGATGGTCTCCGGGAAAGGATTATGACTAAAGCTCACACATCAAGGCATTTTGTGCACCCAGGTTCTACAAAAATGTATCACGATCTTAAGGAAGTCTATTGGTGGAATGATATGAAGAGGAATATGGCGGACTTTGTGGCAAGATGTCCGAATTGTCAGCAAGTGAAGGCGGAACACCAACGACCCGATGGGTTGGCACAGAACATAGAAATTCCAATGTGGAAGTGGGAAATGATTAATATGGACTTTGTGGTAGGATTACCGCGCACTCCGTGCAAGTTTGACTCAATTTGGGTGATTGTAGATCGACTCACGAAATCAGCACACTTTTTGCCGGTTAAGTCTACCGACACAGCGGAGCAGTATGCTTAGTTGTATATCAAAGAAATAGTCAGGTTGCATGGCACCCCAGTTTCCATCATTTCTGATTGGGGAGTACAATTCACTGCTAACTTTTGGAAGAAATTTCAGCAAGGTTTGGGTACTCAGGTGTATCTTAGTACAGCCTTTCACCCGCAAACTGATAGGCAGGCAGAGCGGACTATTTAGAAGCTTGAGGATATGTTGCGTGCTTGTGTTCTAGACTTCAAAGGTAACTGGGATGCTTATTAACCACTCATAGAATTTGCATACAACAATAGCTATCATGCTAGCATTCAAATAGCACCGTTCGAGGCTTTATATGGTAGGAGATGTAGATCTCCCATTGTGTGGTTCGAAATTAGGGAAGCAGAGTTGATAGGGCCAGACCTCGTGCATCATGCTATGGAAAAAGTTAAAATCATTAAGGAGCGGTTAAAGACTACTCAGAGTCATCAGAAATCCTATTCGGATGTTCGTTGTAGGGATTTGGAGTTCAAAGAAGATGATTGGGTATTCTTGAAAATTTCCCCCATGAAGGGTGTAACGCGATTTGGTAAGAAAGGGAAATTGAGTCCGAGGTATGTCGGACCGTACAAAATCATTCAGAGGATCAGTGAGGTGGCGTACAAGCTTGAGCTACCACCTGAGATGTCATTAGTACACCTGGTGTTTCATGTGTCTATGTTGAAGAAAGTAGTTGGAGATCCGTCACTCATTGTTCCGGTTGAGACTATTGAGGTAAATGAGAAATTGACTTACGAAGAGATTCTGGTTTCTATTATTGATCGCCAAGTCCGGAAATTGAGAAATAAAAAAATTACCTCCGTGAAAGTGTTTTGGCTAAACCAACAGGTTAAAGAGGCTACTTGGGAGGCTGAGGAAGAAATGAAGAAAAAGTATCCTTATTTGTTTGAATGACCATGTATTTATAAAGTTGTGATTTAGGAAAATTATAAGACTTACTTTCTATGAATTATGTATGATTTGTACATTTAATGTTGAGGGTGTTCCGTTCTGGAAATATATTGCTTATGAGGCCACAGTTGGTGTTGTTTCATATTATGTTATGTCGTTGGATTATGTATATGCTGTTAGGATGTGTTTCTAGGGCTCTCTGACAGGTGGATAGGCCTAATTACAAAGGAAACTCTAGCGAAATATTTGGAAATTTAGGGAGTTAGTCAAATTTGGGGCTGCTAGTTTGTGGTATAAAACAAACAGAGTTGCATAAGATGCTAATGACGGAATTTTTACCCTCATTCAAGGACGAATGATCCTAAGCGGAGGAGAATGTAACACCTCAGAAAATTTCGAAGAACTTAAGTGTAAAGCCCAGTAAAATTTGCAAAGAAAATAATATTTCATGGTGCCGGACTAGGCTTACGGGTTTGAGAAAAGTAAAGGAAAATTATTGGTGAAAAAGTGCGTTTATGCGGTCCATTTTGCAACCGCATAATCACTCTGCGGGCCGCACAATGGCCGCAGAAGTGAGCAGGAGAGGGCAATTCTGGAAGCAGCTATGCGGTTGATTATGCGACCGCATAACAATTATGCGGTGCATTATGCGTCCGCATAACAGTTATGCGGACCGCATACACAGACAAATTGTTGATCATTTTTGTCAGCAATTATGTGACCGATATACGGTCGGCATATCCATTATGCGGTCGCATATGTGACCGCAGAACCATTCCGGAGCTCCATTTTGGGTTTTTAAAACCCTACCCTATTTCGTTAAATACACTCTTTGGGCCATTTTTTAGCAATAATCTGACACTTTAGAGTGAGAGTGAGTTCCCTAGAGTGAGAAGGTGTTCTTCAATAATTGTTCTTCAATTCTTGCTCAAGTTTTGGAAGATTAAGGAGGGAAACTCACTAGGTCTTCATCCTAAAGGTAAGATTCTACACCCTAACCCTCAATTTCGAATTTCGTGTAGGAATGGATAATTAGCAAGATAATATTTGGGCATGGGGATTGTTTATTTTACATTCATGTGTTATCAAAGGGTGTAAGAAGATTGTTGAGCTAAAAATGGTAAAGATTGGGTTTGTGGGATGATGGAATCCTTCATAAAAAGGACCTTGAAACCTTATGCACATCTAGTGTTTGATAAAATGCTCAAGTGAGCTAGAACCATGATCATCTTCCTAATTTTGGTTCAATTTGTTATATTTCTAAAATAGGTTGAAACTGCTAAGAATTCCGGAACATTTAGAGTGTAAGGAAGCTCAAGTGAGATATGTTGGCTAAATTCTTCTCTTAGAATTGAATCCCACGATATTCATGTAAATTATGTAAGTCCCGAGTGATTCATTATGAAACTGGCTATTCCGAGTAAGATTGGGTTGAAAGATATATGTTCAACAAGCATCCCAAATGCTTTATTCATGTTATGTTACCAATTGAGGATGTGTTAAATTATGGGTTGTGCATTAATAATGTTTCAACTTTAAGTCAAGTTTAAATGAAGGCTATTATGCCAAATTTTATGAAATATCTCTATGTGCCTTAGACTCTAAATTGCTCACATGTGTACTACACACCTTGATTTGAATTGTATTTGTTGTTGATGATGATAATGATATTTGAAATTGATAAAGTGAGCATGAAATACTGAATATTGCCAACGTGCCTTAATGATTTATATAATTTTGGCCACTAGTGCCAATGAGATGAAAAGATGTAAAGAAGTATGTAATGTGACGATTGATATAAAAAGGTTGATGTCTCGAATAAGACAGCCTAGCCGATCGGGTCGTGATCGGATACCATGCCACACACATGGTGGTGATTGTGTTGGAAATTGTAATTGAAATTGAGATTTTGGTTGATGTCTTCAAATAAGACAGCCTAGCCGATCGGGTCGTGATCGGACTCCGTGCTAAAATGACGGTGGTATTGGTACTGATAGTAATTATGGTTGATTCTCTAAGGATATAGCCTAGCCGATCGGGTCGTGATCGGACTCTGTGTTAAAGATGGTGGTATTGATATTGAGAGTAATTGTGGTTGATGTCTCTAATGAGATAGCCTAGCCGATCGAGTCGTGATCGGACTCCGTACTGAGAATACAATGGTACTGGTATTGTGGACAATGGTATATCGATACTAAAAATCTTCCAATGTGAGATATGGAAATTAATTTGAACACTGTCTTGATCCTAAATTGAGGTTTGATGTTGATTAAGGCTTTCATTGATACTATGATAATCTTGTTTGTATTATTTGTCATTCTATTGAGAGGGTGTTTAGTTATACATACTAGTACTATTTGACGGTACAAACGTCCCTTTTGCCGGGGGTTGCCAGGGGCGCTACATCTTTCAATGGATGTAGGTGGTTCCACAGCATGAGATATTGATCAGCGATAGCAGTGCACCTTCTTCCCAGCTGACTTGGTGAGCCGCACTACATTCCGGGGTCATGAATCTTTTGTACTTTGTGTGGTAGAGCTTAGTTATAAGAACTCAATTTCCTAAACTCTATATTATTCATAATACGACGATGCCTACATCCAGAAAGATGGTTGGTAAGAAATATAGTTGTGGAAGAATTGAGTCAGAGGAACTCAATTTTTGCATCATGCTTATGATGGATAAATATGAGGTATTCACTAGATCATGTATGTACTAAGATGTGTAAGCTTCTTGGTAAGGATCCCTAAAGCAAGAATGTCTATCCACTCTTACGGTAAAAAGGAATAAGAGAATCGGAAGGTAGACACAAGTTTCAGCAAGTAAAAGAAGCAAGATGAAAAAGGGTACGAGGTACCCAGCTAATGAAGATTATCGCGGAGGAATATAAGCCTTTTGAGTTACCTTCAACAATAACAGAGGTATGTACAATTGGCCACACCCATCTCATTTATGCCGTATGGGGGCTAACAGAAGTAGTATAAGAGAAGGCAGGATATCAGGATCTAGTTGGGGTTAGGGTAACCCAAAATGGTGGATGGATTGTTAGCGTTAGCTGACATTTCCGAAGGATATTGCAAATGTGCTAATAGATCTCCTTGTGAGACACCCAGATGGTACACTCTAAAATAGTACAGCTAGATATGAGTACTACAAAGATAGGCAATGGAAGCCTTGAAGGGATAAATATGACCTTAGTGCGGCTCCCGTCCCTAGTAGAGAGAGAATGTTAGGCAACCCGAAGAGCCGGTGGATGGATCAAGGGGAGCTAAAAGCAAAAGGATGTCTTGTTGAAGTTTTCTGAATAAAGTAATAGACAAAAATGTTAGCAGGGAAATAAGAAGAGAGTTAATGAAGCATTATGAGTAAGATGTGATACATGGATAACAACGGTAGATAAAAAAAATAGTATTATAGAGTCTATAGTCAAGTGAAGGAAAAGACGAGAGGTGACAGGCCTTGAGACAACAAAAGAGTATAGGCCATAAAGTCATATCCTTATTTCGAGAAATAAGTTCGTGACTCCAATACGGCTACCAGAAGGAAAAGTTAGACCCCAGAATAATAGAAATCGGTATGGGTTGGTGAACAAGATAAACTGAACATGAATTAGGGACTGAGTGATTTGATAATAGTCGACATTATGAGAATTTCAGATTGCGTTCCGGCAATAATAGAATGGACGATAGAAGAATAACCTTTAAAGGTCATTTAGGAAGACGCTTTCCTAAAGAAAGAAATGTGAGCAAAGTTAAGCTTAAGGGACTATGTGTGCCAGTTACACTAGATGTCTCCCTCACGAGTAAGGAATTTTGTTATCCTTGGTACAGAAGGATTACCGCAAGACGAGTAAGGGTCATCGATGATGTGAAAAGACGCCAAAGATGAAGAGATAAAACATCTATAGGTAACTCGTCGTAACACTAAATCTTAGTACTCCCCTAAAGGGGGGAATATGGAGTGATGTGGCATTAAGTCAGAATTAAGTGGTTCTAGTAACTATGGAATAGTAAAGGAAGAATGCGATAAAAATGAGAAAGGAATGAGATTGCACTTATTCAAATCCTACAGATATGCTATTATTCTAGAACATTATGCAAACACGACGTCAAGGAGAGAAAGTAAGGGTTCCTGCCCGAGATGTTATTAATAGAAAAGGAGCCAGTGTGAGACATAAGTTAAGATAAAGGAGATAACCCAAGAAAGATTACGCAGAATATTGATATGAGAATGGGCCAACCAGTAGTTAGTAGTTGATCCAGGAAGATACTAGTTATAGTTAAACAAGAGGACACAGACAAATCAACAGATTGTGCAAGATGAACACAGTGAACCCCAACATAGGGAATTAAGTCTCGCAGATATGACATCGTGATCCTTGAGATATATTCAGATAGGACGGGTAGTTAAAGGTAAATAAAAGAGAATGCCATTGGGAAGACAGTCAAAATATTAGTTCAGAAGCAACACTACCAGTACAAGGACGTGGAAATAAGTAACTACGGATAATAATTATAGGCGGGGAAGAACATCAAAAATTCCGTCAAGTATACGATGTGATAAGCTTGTAACTTTACAAGAGCCAGAAGGTCTCCCTAAGTACTACAACGAAAGACTAGTTGAGTAAATAAGGAAGAAGGCTTCAACCTAAGCACAGTGATCTAAAGAGAAAATGGCCTTGTAACAATAGTCTCACAACAACAATGTATGCACTCCATAAGAAAGTGGCAGCTATCGTGGCTAATGAACGGGAAGAAGAAAAAAATCAAAAGGTGATATTCAAGATCATATGGATTGTATGGAATTCCAATATGTGTGGGCACTAAAATGAGCCAAGTATTCATGCAACAAATGGCAAAACGACCAGGAAAAGTAATTGCTTACATTTAAAGAAAGTTGAGAAGGAACGAAAGGAATTATTCGATCAATGATCCAGAGTTAGTTACATTATGAACGCACTTAAGATTTCGGAGTATTATCCATGCAACATATATGTTGATAATGATACAGCCGTAGAAGACTCCAGTATAAGTTAAAAGAAAGAATTGAGTCCAAGTCATAGATAAAGGATTGAATTTTTAGAAGATTGTATCATGGATATTCCATAGAGCCCATGAAAGGCTAAAGAAATAACTAATACCAGGAGCCGCAGAGCGGAAGATAGCTTAAGCCTACATAAAGGCTGATCAGAAGAAAGAGGAAACTAAAGAGTTACATCAATCAAGTAAATCGGGAGTCTGATTATTGGACCCAGGAAATTATAGAAATCGTGATTGAGAACATTACAGGATCACCATTAATATCAGAGGTACAAGGGAGATAGTACAACAACCATAGTCTATAACGGCTCTATGATAAAGCCAGTTAGAAGAGTACCAGCCTTATAAGAAGTCAGTATGAAGCTCCAACCGGATTGTGTATGCACCAGTGGTGCAAGTATTATAATAGAGCTTTAGGTTGTGGACGTGAATTATACCTATGTTGAAGGGAAGTCATGAAATAGATAGAAGATGTGATGCGAGATTTTAAGGTAAGTAAGGTAAAGGTGAACAATGTATGAGATACTCAGGTGCAGAAGATTGTGAATAATCCATACTTCAGATAGAGGGCTAGAAGCGTTGGGATTCAGTATCCAGGAAGGATAGCGGTGTCATTAGTGGCATATCTTCCAACCTATGGTTTCTAGGTAGCGAGAGGTCTAGTTAAATGAGTAAATAAGAGTTTGAGACGATGTGATGTCTCGCTTGATGTTCTAGAATAACATAAGGAAATCTATGGTGCAAGCAAGTTGAAGGAAGGTTGCGAGTAGTATAAATGAATATGTGTAAGTCGCAAGCTAAGTATGGTAAAGCGACAAGGTTTTAGGAAGAAATGAGTAAGGATAAGAAAGGGAGAGTGAGAAGGTGATGAGAATGGATAAGTCCTCAGGATTAAGCCCATGAAAACAAGAAAGTTGATGGTTTCTCTAAGTTATAGAAAGCTCAGTATAGCCTGAATAAACTCAAAGGAAACTATGACTAGTAGCATTTAGAAGAGATAGAATGCTACCCTGGTAGTAGAATGAAGGTGTAATTGTGATAGATGAAGGATACCGTTTGGGCCTTCGATTGAGTAATGATTTTATGAATTGTACAGGATTAAAATATCATGCAAGGTAAATCACATTGGGATGCTATGAAATACGGTTATGGAAGTATAGTATCGTATCACCCCCAGGTGGATCAGGAAAATCACTTCAAATGTTCCACGATGCAACGTGAGCCCTAATGATTACATAAGAGGTTTTGAGTTATCAGTGGTAGATTGTAGATCAATATTGAGGTGAATCAACAATGGATGGAGAAAAGTCACAAAGTATGAGATGAGATTAGACCGTCATTCTTAAGATGAACAGTAATGAGGAAGCATTAAAGGACTTAGATTTATACATATAGGATAAGCAATGAAAGTAACCTGGAGTTTGGTAGCAGACCTTAGTAACGAAAAATCGAGGTAAGAGTTATGGTATAGTATGACCTACTTAGATGCAGTAAAGTCATACAGATAGATAACCGGGCCTACGAAATAAGATATATCAATATTTGTAAGTTCGACAAAGTACCGAGCGAAGAACTTCAGTATACCTATAGATGCCCAGAGGGACATCTTGTCAAGCTCTGTATATGTTTACATAGTGAGGCCTGAAGATTGGCTAAAAACTAGAGGAAAAAAGGAGAGAAGAATCGCATAGGCGCACTTACGAGGTCAGAGTCGTACATGCTGCATAATAAAAGGTAGCAAGAGTTACGAGATTAGAAGAATTCCGATTACAGGTCGTGGTGTGAGAAAGAGGCTTAAAAGGGGGAATGCCCTGGCCCTTGGATTTATTCACAGAACAGTTGCCTAGATGGCAAGAAGATTACTAAAGTATTCGCAAGAACTATAGGTTATGATAATGATAAGTGCATCAGTCAACATTCGAGGACGAATGTTCCAAAGGGGGGAATGATGTTACATCCCGCATTTTCGTATGTTAAAGTTTCGTCGTAAGTTAATCGACGTAAGTTTGGGAATGAGATTATTTTGAGATTATAAGCATTATGCTATTTCAAACAAGTGATGAGTAAATTCGTGAAGGAGAGAGGGTAAGAAAATCGAAGAAAATGAGTTTCGTCGAAGTTTGTCAATTTGGGATAGAATACGGTCCGGGCTATAATACCCCGTATTTATGGGCTAGTGTCATACAAGGTACCACATGACCATGATAGAAAGATATATAAAGTGGGTTAAAAGTGAGTAGTATTTTAAGTAAGTTGAGATAATTCTTATTTATGTGGATAATTGGTTAATGGGGGAATTAACTAGTTAATTAAGAGATTAATGGATAATTAATGATAATCTTGGATAAGCCTAAGGAACTTTTAATGTGGCAGCCAAGGGGACTTGATTAAAGCCCAACTATGTGACTCTTGAATCATATAGCAAGGAGGCATATGTTGAGGATTTTTATGGCTAAGTCACCTTAAAGTGGGGCCCACTCTCTTTGAAGAAGACACCAACATAAGTCATTAAAATACATATGTTTAGAAGGCAACAGATGTAGCTTTACCCAAAAGCTCTTATGAACCAACAATTATAAAAGATTTTCCTATATCATTAAGAAGTGAGATGCTTATGTTTGCTAAGCTATCGGATGAAAGCCACAAAATTAATACGAGACTACGTAATGTAATAGCAACGGGATTTTCAATTCTAAAAGAGTACGGTACAATCTTTCTCAAGAATATCATATGAATTTTTTCCTACTTCGATTCGCCGTTACATGTTTTGTTGTATTTGACGTGTGTTGGAAGGATTGTCAAGAGAATCGGCTCAGGTATGTTAAGGCTATACCTTTCTTCCTTTTGGCATGATCCATACGATACAAACGAAACGAGTAAACGCATAATTTTCATAAATGACTCTATTAATAGAAGTACCAGGGGTGTCTATATTCTTGATTCCCCATGCGAATTATTATTATATTTTCTGTTCATGGGTCTCAGAAAAATACGTAGTTGATAAAGTTTATCCGAAAGGCATATTGATTTTATGACATTCCGAGAAATCTTATTAACGTATTTCATATGCATTTCATTCATTTATACATGTACATTGACCCATGACCAGATGGCATTATATACACGTATATTATATGTATATGGGATATGGGAAAAGGTTATGGCGTTATATATACACCACCACCTGATCAGCTGGTATACGTTGATGATTTGCCCACAGTGGCCGAGATGATATGATGGGATGCCCTCAGAGGCTTGATGATATTATGTACGCATATACCTATGCATGGTACGACATTTATATGCATATTCATGCCATTATAAATATGAAATGATTCGCAGAGCTATTTAGACTTACATGTTGAGTCTTTTACTCCATGTTTCTCTGTGTTTTATTTACTGATTTTTATTCCTTACATACTCGGTACATTATTTGTACTGAAGTCCCTTTTACCTGGGGACGATGCGTTTCATGCCCGCAGGTCCCAATAGACAGGTCAAGAGTCCTCCAAGTAGGCTATCAGCTCAGTGGAAGGTGTTGGTGCGCTCAATTTGCTCCGGAGTTGCTATTTGGTCAGTATGATTAAGATATGTATTGATTGGTATGGCGGGGCTCTGTCCCTACCTTTATGACAATTATGTATTCTTAGAGGCTTGTAGATAGATGTCATGTATATGAAAGATTGTATGGCCTTATCGGCCTATGTTAAAGGTACGAGTGATCATTTTGGTCTTATAGGTCATATGTCTTATGGATAAGTTGGTATTACATGTTTCGACCTTGCAAGAAAAAGAAGTCACGCACTAGTAAATGGCATCCACTAATCTGAAAAAATGGTAGGAATAAAACAAGATAGTGACCATGTGTCCACTTAATCCAATTAAGCCTAATAGGTGTAAATACTCCTTTATAAAGCATATGGACATCATCATCCTAATAAAATTTATGCCTACTTAGAGTTGTCCAATAAAAACCTCTCTTAGATGCACTATGTAATGAAATTTGCAATGTGATCTTGTCAATAAGGTAGTCCAAACATGTGCATGTCAAAGAAATTACAAAATATTGGTCATGCATCCATTTAACACAAGTATCTCTGCCACATGTATCAAATAAGACATTCTTATGATATAGCCAAGTATCAATTGTAAATCCCATGGATTCTTCTACATGTAAGTAATTCAAGGAAGCACATAAATTCTCAGAAAGGTCAGAAGAACCCATAAATTCCAAAATACAAATTTCAATACATTCAAGCTCATGATTATAGCTTTTCCCAATAATATTCGCAATATTAATGGATTCTACATAATTGCTCAAACTGTCACAGAAAGAGTCATAGATAGGTTCATGAAAGAGTATTTGATCACTAACGTCACAATAATCATGCATATCCTCTTTACTAGTAGCAACCACGTTTATAGGCTCACAATCAACATGACTAGAGGAATGACTTCCCATCAAACAAAAAAACTCACATTCTAGCAATTTACATAAAAACTCATTAGACACTTGAATAAGAGAAGAAAGAACATTTCACTCATTAGCAAGCCTCTTCTCATAAATTTCATGCCTCTTTCCACCAAGTTGGAATGCATAATCATCTATGTCATACTCAATTTCAAAAGGAAGCAAATTACTCTTGCACTTTAACTTAGATATTATAGTTAATGATTTTATATGCATCAAAATATCATCATCCACAAAAATTATAAAGTCACCAACATAAGAAATAAGAGTATAATTCATTACCTCCAAACATACCTTAGGTGTTCTAGAAAGGCCAAGAATGTGAATGAACCAATTATACATACCATACTTGGACTTATTTACTAATGGAACAACATCACCTTTTATTCTCTTATGCAATGGCTCTAACTTAGCAATGCCTTTAGGGAACTCCATGTTATAAACCTGTAAATAAGGATCAAAATAGTCAAAAGGTTCAACAACAAAAAAATTAACCAGGCTTTTATCTTCCACCATCCAACAAGAATTGATTTCTCTAAATTCATGTTGGAATTCGATTGGATCCTTTGCTACCATCTCTTGTGTCTCACATCCCCTTTCAAAAGGTCTTTCTACATATGGTTTTACAAAATCACAAGAACTAAAACAAGAAAGATTTAATAGGTTAGGAAGTAAAGAAAATATTTTCTTGCTTACACTCTCTTTGGCTTTTATCATAAAACTAAATTTTCCCTCACCCTTAGCCTCTTTTCTCTCACTAATGTTTTTTTTCTTCTTCTTTGCTCAAACCCTCTTATTTTTCTCTCTCTACCTTAAAGACTTTTCTTATCTCATTGCCTTCTCTCATTTCTTTACCCTCAAGCTCACTTTTTTTCTCAATTGACATCCCATTCTCTTCACTCAATACAACCTCTCCTTTTTCCTCTGTTGGGATGTCAACCTGCACTCCCTTACTCCTCTCATTCTTTTCTCTCTCATATTTTTCCATATTCTCTTTAACATTCTTTTCATCTTCATAAATTTGTGAGAGAGTCAAAGGTCCAGGAATAAGTTTCTTCCGGTTAACCTCAAAAGAGTATCTATTTTTTACCATATTATATGAAGCTCTTCTATAAGCATACCATGGCTTTCCCAACAAGATATGATAATTATTCATGGGAATCACATCACACCAGATCGCTTCCTCATACCTTCCAATAGAGAATAGTAATAACACTCTCTTATCTACCTTTACTCCTCTCAACATGTAGGGTTCAATATGCTCAACACAAGACAAGTTTAATTTTTCAACCATATAAGTGCTAATTGAGTTATAGTCAAATCTTTGTCAATTCTAAGGGCACAAATCACAGACATCACTTTAGCTCTTGTTTGAAAATTAATTTTACCATTGTCTTCCTTCCATTCGGTATACTATAAGTTTGACTTTTCAAGTTATTGAGTCATAACTCGCCTCCTTTCACTATAACTACATGTTTGAAACATCTTGACTTTTATGTATCTCTTAAACTTTGGCTTTTTCCTCTAATGTTCTCGCCTCTCATGCCTTTTTTCACTCAAAGCAACTCTTGGTCATTAAACTATAGATTTATTAATAATCCTTACTAGTCACAACTCTTAGTGATAAGAATGTGGAGTTAGAAAAAGAAAAGAAAAGTGAAGGACCAAACCTTGCAAGAATAGGAATTGGTTATGTAGAAAAAATAAGGAAAGAATTTAAGAAATCCAAAACCCACAAAAATAAGGAAAGAAGTTACCTTAATCTTTAAGAACTAGGATCCCCTCTTCTTGTTTCCTTTCTTGACTTGGAAACCAAATAACACTTGGATTCTACAAATAATAATGAGCCATAAAGCTTTTCTTTTGACTGATTTTCATTTTCTTTTTTGGTGTTTTTTTTTTTTGGTTTTGTTTTGCTCAAGAACCTTCCAAGATTATCAAGATTAAAATCTTGATTAACCTGGCTCTGATACCACTTGATAACAATACGATAGGGGTTCAAGAATTACTAAAGACAATCAAAAAATGTGCGGAAGCTAAAAGAAAATAAAGAAACAAAAAACCGACGGAAAATTAAAGATAGATTGAATTCAAGAAAGAGTTGCTTGAATTCAAGAAGTCTATTCTTGAAGTTGAATCCTAACAACAACAATTAGCTAACAAAGAACTAAGCGCCTTTGGTAGAGAATTAAAAACAAGAGATAGATTGTGAAACCTAACCCTTTAGGATAACAAGCACAACAATAAGCCTAAACTTATCACCTTTCTTGAATACGTAGAAGTGATCTAAGATTTCAAAAGAGTTTAATCTTACCACCTTAAGTTGAGTCTTGAAGGTTGAAGAATAAATCCAAGAGTGGCCACACACAAGAGTGCAAGAAAAATCTCACAATTTTTATTGATATTGTCTATAATAATCTAACATCTAAAAACAAAGAAGACACCCCTTTATATAGAGAGGGGGTCACGAAATTCCTACCTAAAAATTAAGGAAATAAAGTCCTAAACTACTTTGGATAACATGTCCAAATACCTTAGGAAAAGAAAAAATACTAGGAAACAAAAACCAAGTCAATCTTGGAAAGTAACTCCAACAATCTTAGGAAAAGGAAAGTATAACCTTAACTACCTAGGAAAACAATAAATATAGTACCAAAATATATGGAAATAAGTTAAAAACCAATCTTGGATAGAATCTTGAAAGTCCCAAACCAATCATGGATAGGATCTTGGAAATCTTGAAGGCAACTTGCAAGCAACTTGTACCCAACTTCTATCACGCCTATTGAACCTTTCTTGGGCAGCAAGCAAGTTCTTTTTATGTTATAAAAATGTGGCTTCATGTAGGACTTATTGGGTTGCAAGTTTGAACACATTTTTAGGTGCCAAATAGGTCCAATTGTGGCCTGATTTGGACCTTCTTCAGAGGATGTTTCTTGGGATCTAATCCACCTCTTCTTAGACATGAATTTGGGCCATAAAATTATTATAACACTTAGACAACTCATATCTTTTATTCTTGAGCTCTCCACCCCAATGAACAACTTCTTTATTTGCACTTGAAGTCTAATGACTTTGTTTTGCCACTCTTTAGCTTGACATCTTGTTAAAGGCCCTCCTTGAAATTCTAAAGCTTCATTCTTGTCCTTGGATAGATTTGAGCTTCCTAGGATACTATCACCCTGCCCTGCCCTACCCTACCCTACCCCATTTACATCCCTACCAGAGGGTCATAGGACCCACGTAAAATACGAGGATGCAACTGGTAAAGTAGGACAACCCTAATGTGGTAATTATGTATTATCCTTTTCTAAATAGATGTTCCGTTTACTCAGTAATGAGCGCCATTAAAAAAAATTATTATCCACTGATTGATTTCGAGATTTACTATTTTTACTTTTTGTTAATAATAAAGAGTTAGGTAGGTTTGGTAAACTGAGCTAAACAAAGAACCGCAGACAAATTAGACAAAACAGACAAAAGAAGAAAGAAAAACAAAGTGGAGTTTCTACGCTTTCTTTGAGAAGACTTGGAACAACGGGCCATGTGTGATGCTGAGTTTAATGAAGTTTCGTGATGAATTTTTCGGTTTCAGTAATTTTCCAAAAATAAGTGGGCAAGTAATTAAAATAACATTGGGATCTAGCTATTGTCATGACCCAAATCGATGGGCCGCGATGGGCATTCGGTGCCTTTCCCAACCGAGCACTAACGTAGCATACCTTTCTTATCATACCATCATGGGTAAATGGGCCAGAAGGGCGTCATGATATAACCAGAATAAAACATAAGGGGATACTCAACATAGGACGACCCAATATGGAATACAAACTTATACATGTGACATACAAGCCAATAAGGCTGACATGATCATTTGTACACTCAAAACATAGGCCGACAAGGCCATACAAGTATCCATATACATGACATATGTCTACAAGCCTCTAAGAGTACATAAATGTCATAAAGGTCAGGACAGGGCCCCGCTATACTAATCAATACATGTCCTAATCATACTGACCACATAAGCAACTTCGGAGCAAGTGGAGTGCACCAACACCTTCCGCTGAGCTAATAGCCTACTAGGAGGACTCTCTGCATGTCTATCGGGACCTGCAGGCATGAAACACAGCATCCCCAGGCAAAGGGGACGTCAGTAAAAATAAAGTATCGAGTATGTAAGACATGAAAATAGTATATAAAAGACATGAAAGAAACATGGAGTAAAGAACTCAACCTATAAGTCTGAATAGCTGTGCGAATCATGAAACATTTATAATATTATACATATGCGTATAAATGTCACATTATGCATAGGTATATGCGTACCTAACATCATCAAGCCATTGAGGTATATGCATACCTAACATCCCATCATATCATCTCGGCCTCTGTGGGCGAAATCATCAACGTATACCAGCTAATCAGGTGGTGGTGCATATATAATGCCATAAGCTCTCCCCATATCCCATATACATATAATATACGCGTATATAACGCCATCTGATCATGGTCAATGTACATGTATAAATGAATGCAATGCATAATGAAGTAAGTCAATAAGATCTCTCGGATAAACTTTATCAACTTACGTATTTTTCTAAGACCCATGGATAGATAATATAATAATAGAACACATGGAAAATCAAGAACATAGGCACTCTTAATACTTCTACGAATAGAGCCATTTATAAAAGTTGTGCGTTTACTCGTTTCATTTATATCATATGGATCATGCTAAAAGGGAAGAAGGGATAGCCTTAACATACCTCAAGTCGTCAATGCAACTCAACAAAAAGCTTATGACAACTAGCGCGCCATCCATATAACAAAGAAATAAATGTACAACTTAGATGGCGCTAGTATATCACGTATCTCAAACGATAACTCGATTCTAAATAAACGGGCAATATTTTCCCTGATTTTACTGCTCCCTCAAGCCTACCAAAGGAGAGATACAACCACCATACAATCAGCAACTCAAAAACAACTCAACTACAATTCGGGACCTTCAATACAACAAAAACCCCAAATATACCATAACATACCCACTCAACAAGTTATCAATTAGCCTAAAATTACAACGACGAGCGACCAGCGCACTACCCTACCACATGTGGTCTTTCTACACGCCCTTTATCATTCTAAACTCCATAAATATGCAACACAAGAGGCCAACACGAGTGAACCACAAAACAGTCCGCTAAAAGTGGAATAAATCGAACTCACAGCTTCCGATCACTGTCCCGTGAGTTCTAACTATTAGGAAACGAATTTATCAACCTTTCTTAATATTTAAAAGCTTAAATACAGAAAGTAGACATTTTCTTAACTATGAAGTACCTTCCAAAACTCAAAGTAGAAAGAAAAAGAGAGGAGGTATAATGATACTTACGTCGTAGGGATCGTTATAATATTATCGCTTCTTTATTTTTACCCGGGATGTTAATCTTACTTGGAATTTCTTGAAACAGCCTTGGAGAGCTTGAGAGTGTTTTGGGGGTAAGTGTTCTCTGAATATTGACAAGATATATACGGGAAAAGATCACTTATAAACCCACCGCCTCAATTCTCCAAGTAGGTGGGTAAGCTGCCTGCTTGGCAGCTTGAGCGGTGCAACTTCAGACGCTTGTATCTCTCTACTCCGATATCATATTGACAAACGGTTTACAGCGTTGGAATTTAGACACACGAGTATTTAATTCCATATAAAGATATCCCTGTAACTCTCAATATATTGGGAGAAAATGGCCTTGCAACCTGGCCTATAAACCTGCAAGTTTCTCCGAAGTGCGGCGATGTGACTTGGCGACCCTACTTTAAAAATTTATATTTCTCTACCCCTGATATCGTATAAATAAATGGTTTGGAGCATTGGAAACTAGGTTCCAAGACATTCATTTTGTATGAGATATGTCCCAAAATGACATAATAAAACTTACGAATTTAATTTTTCAAAACGGCTCGTTACAAGGCAAATCTTAACTCGATTTTTCCGTAAGTTAAATCTTATTTCTCTCAAACTTTATATTTTATATTCAAACATCATATATAGTCATATTATGACTTTATACTCATTTAAATCATGATTACCAAGTCTCATATTCATTATACGTTACTTTGGGATGCACAAAATGTAATAATTATCTTATTTATTTTTTTTCAAGTCTCATTCATCTTAACTTACAAGACTTCGATAAACCTTCCTTATCCTTGTAGAAGAATTTCATCTTTTTTGAGCTTACATTAGATAATCTTATAATGACAGTGACGTCTGAAGTACGGGGTGTAACATCCTTCCCTCCTTAGAAACATTCATCCCCAAATGTTAACTCTTAAAGGCTTGCGAAAATGGCGCGTAATATCATTCTCCCCTTTGGAACATTCGTCCTCGAATGTTGACTGATACACTTATCGTTCTCATAACCTATGGCTCTTACAAATACTTAATATTGTCCTTTGCCATCTAGGCAGCTGTGCTGTGAATAAATCCAAAGGTCAGGGCATTCCCCCCTTTAGGCCTCTTTCTCACACTACCACTTGTGATCGGGATTCTTCCAATCTCGTAATTGTTGCTACCTTATGTGATGCAGCCTGTACGACACTAGCCTTGTATGTGCGCCTATGCAACTTTTCTCTCCTTTTTCCTCAAGCTTTTAGCCAATATCTAGGCCTCACTTTGTAAACATATACAGAACTATGACAAGTTGTCCCTCTAGGCACCTATATGTGTATTGACGTTATTTGCTCGGTACTTTTTCAAACTTACGACTATTGCTATATCTTGTTTCATAACCTCGGTTATCTATGCTTATGGCTTTACTGCATCTAGGTTGTTCAGACTATACCATAACACTTACTTCGATTTATTATTACCGAGGTCAGCTACCCAACTCCAAGTTACTCTCTCGCTGCTTATCCTATATGTATAAATCTAAGTCCTTTAATGCTTCCTCATTACTGTTCATCTTAAGAATGACAACCTAATCTCATCTCATACTTTGTAACTTTTATCCATCTATTATTGATTCACCTTAATGTTGATCTATAATCTACCACTGATAACTTGAAACCTCTTACGTAATACATTTTCACTAGGGCTCATGTCTCATCGGGAACATCTGCAATTATTTGCCTGATCCACCTAGGGATGATACTAAACTTCAATAACCATATTTCATATCATCCCAACGTGATTCATCTAATGGGGGTATTCTAATCCCGTGCAATTCATGAAATGACTTCTCTTTGAATTATTACTCAATCGAAGGCCTAAATTTCATCCCCTCATCATTTATCACAATTACACCCTTATTCTACTACCAGGGTAGCATTCCCTATTTTTTAAATGCTCCTACTCTTAAACTCCTCTAAGTTCATTCAAGCTGTATTGAGTTTTTATAACTTACGAAAACCATCAGCTCTCTTATTTTGATGGGCTTATTTCTGAGGCCTTACCTATTCTTGTTACCTTCTCACTCACCTTTTCTTATCCATACTCCTATCTACCTAAAACCTTGTCGCTCTACCATACTTTAGCTTCTGATCTACACATATCTATTTATACCACTCGCAATCTTCCTTTAACTTGCTAGCACCATAAATTTCCTTTCGTGCCTTCTCGGTTGTCTTTAAATGTAAGCAATTATTTTTCCTGGTCGTCCCGCCATTTGCTGCATGGATACTTGGCTTATCTTAGTGCCCACGAATACTGGAATTCCCTGTAACAAATATGATCTCAAATATCACTTTTGACTTCCAGTTCATTAGTCACGATAGGTGCCACTTTCTTATGGAGTGCATACAATGTTGTTGTAGTGAGACTGTTGTTATAAAACCATTTCTTCTTCAAGTTACTATGCTTAGGTTGAAGCCTTCTTCCTTATTTCCTCAGGTAGTCTTTCGTTGTAGTACTTAGGGGAGATCCTCTGACTCATGTAAAGCTGCGAGCTTATTACATCGTATACTCGACAGAAATTTTTGTTATTCTTCCTCGCCTATAATTATCCTTAATTACTTACCTCCATGCCCTTGTGCTTGTAGGGTTGTTTCTAAACTGATATTTTGACTGTCTTCCCAGTGGCACTCTCTTTTATTGGGTTTCACTGAATGCCCTATCTGAATATTTCTCAAGGATTACAATGTCATAACTGCGAGACTGAATTCACCATATTGGGTTTCACTATGTTTATTTTGCACGATCTACTGATTTGTCTGTATCCTCTTGTCTAGCCATAACTAGGCTCTTCCTAAATTAACTACTAACTACTCGTTGGTCCATTCTCATATCTATATTCCGCGTAATCTCTCTTGGGATATGTCCTTTGTCTTAACTTACCTCTCGCAATGGCTACTTATGTATCAAGTATTCATTCGTACTTATTTATCAATAACATCCTGGTCGGGAACCTTTACTGCCCCTTCCTACCGTCGTGCTTGCGTAATGTTCTGGAGTCGTAACCTATCTGTGGGATTTGAATAAGTGCAACCTCACCCCTTTCTCATTTTATCGCATTTTTCTTTTACTATTCCATAGTTCCCTGAACCATATAACTCCTACTTAATACCATATCACACCATCTTTCCCCTTCTCTTCATCTTTAGCATCTTTTTACATATTCACTTACTCTTACTCGCTTTGCGGTAATCCTTCTATATCAAGGATTACGAAATTTCTTATTCACGAGGGTGACACCTAGTGTAAGTGGCACACTTAGTCCCTTAAGCTTAACTCTGCTCACAGTGCTTGCTTTACGGAAGCATCTTTCTTAATGAACTTTAAAGGTTATTCTTTTGTTATCCATTCTATTATTGCCTGAACGCTATCTATGAAATTCTCACGATGCCGACTATTATAAAATTCTTCGGAAATGTCAGCTAACGCTAACAATCCATCCACCATTTTGGGTTATTCTAACCCCAGCTGGATCCTGATATCCCATCCTTCTCTTAAACTACATCTGTTGGCTCCCATGGAGCATAACTGAGATGGGTGTGCCAATTGTACATACCTCTGTTACAATTGAAGGTAACTCAAAATGCTTATATTTCTCTGCCTGAATTGTAAATACTGATAATCTTCACTAATTGGGTACCTCGTACCCTTCTTCACTTTGCTTGTTTTACTTGTTGAAATTTATATCTAACTTCTGATTCTCTCGTTGCTTTAAACCATATGGGTGGATAGATATTCATGCCTTAGGGCTCCTTATCAAGAAGCTTACACGTCTTAGTACACACATGATCTACTGAAGACCTCACATTTACTCATCATAAGCTTGATGCAAAATTGAGTTCCTCTGACTCAACTCTTCCACAGCCACAGCCACAGCCACCGTCACTCTCTTACCAGCTGTTTTTCTAGATGTAGGTATCATTGTTTTACGAATAAAATAGAATTTAGGATTTAGAATTCTTACAATTGAGCTTTACCACACGATTTAGAGTAAGAAGAAAGAGTGACAGTCCTAAATGCCCTGTAGCCTTATGCTTATAACTGTGGTGCATAAACAAGACTCTACTAGACACGACTTGTAGACTCCCTAGGACAAAACTGCTCTGATACCACTTTTGTCATGACCCAAACCGATGGACCGCGACGGGCACTCGGTGCCTTACCCAACCGAGCACCAACGTAATGTATCTTTCTTATCATACCATCATGGGTGGCAAGAAGGGTCGTCATGATATAACCAGAATAAAACATAAGGGGATACTCGACATAGGATGACCCAACATGAAATACAAACTTATACATGTGACATACAGGCCTATAAGGCCGACATGATCATTTGTACACTCAAATATATAGGTCAACAAGGCCATAAATGTCATAAAGAGTACATGACATCTGTCTACAAGCCTCTAAGAGTACATAAATGTCATAAAGATCGGGTCAGGGCCACGCCATACCAATCATTACATGTCCAAATCAAACTAACCAAATAGGAAACTCTAGAGCAAGTGGAGTTCACCAACACCTTCCGCTGAGCTGATAGCGTACTAGGAGGACTCTCAACCTGTCTATCGGGACCTGCGGGCATGAAACCCAGCATCCCCAGGCAAAAAAGACGTCAGTACAAATAAAGTATCGATTATGTAAGGCATGAAAACGGTATATAAAAGACATGAAAGAAATATAGAGTAAAGAACTCAACCTGTAAGTCTGAATAGATGTGTGAATCATGAAACATTTATAATGTCATGCATATGCGTATAAATGTCACATCATGTATAGGTATATGCGTACCTAACATCATCAAGCCTTTGAGGGCATCCCATCATATCATCTCAGCCTATGTGGGCGAAATCATCAACGTATACGAGATGATCAGGTGGTGGTGCATATATAACGCCATAACCTTTCCTCATATCCCATATACATATAATATACGCATATATAACACCATCTGGTCATGGTCAATGTACATGTATAAATGAATGCAATGCATAACGAAGTAAGTCAATAAAATCTCTCGGATAAACTTTATCAACTTACATATTTTTCTAAGACCCATGAACAGATAATATAATAATAGAACACACGGGGAATCAAGAATATAGGCACTCCTAGTACTCCTATGAATAGAGCCATTTATGAAAGTTGTGCGTTTACTCATTTCTTTTGTATCATATGGATCATGACAAAAGGGAAGAAGGAATAGCCTTAACATACCTCAAGTCTTCAATGCAACTCAACAACAAGCTTATGTTAACTAGCACGCCATCCCTATAAACAAGAAATACATGTACAACTTAGATGGCGCTAGTATATCACGTATCTCAAATGATAACTCGATTCTAAATAAAACGGGCAGCATTCCCCCTGATTTTACTGCTCCCTCAAACCTATAATAGGCGAGATACAAACACCATATAATCAACAACTCAAAAACAACCCAACAACAATTCGGGACCTTCAATACAACAAAAACCCTAAATATACCATTACACACCCAATCAAAAAAAAGATTCAATTAGCCTGAAATTGCAACGACGAGCGACCAACCCACTACCCTACCATATGTGGAGTTTCTCCATGCCATTTATCCTTCTAAACTCCATAAATCAGCAGCACAAGAGGCCAACACGAGTGGACACAAAACAATCCGCTAAAAGTGGAATAAATCGAACTCACAGATGTCGATCACCGTCCCGTGAGTTCTAACTATTAAGAAATGAATTTATCAACCTTCCTTGATATTTAAAAGCTTAAATATAGAAATTAAGCATTTTTTAAATTATGAAGTACCTTCCAAAACTCAAACTACAAAGAAAAAGAGAGGCGGTATAATGATACTTACATCATAGGGATCGTTCTAATGTTATAGCTTCTTGATTTTGTACCTGGGATCTTAATCTTGCTTGGAATTTCTTGGAACAGCCTTGGAGAGGTTGAGAGTGTTTTGGGGTAAGTGTTCTCTGAATATTGACGAGATATATACGGGAAAAGATCACTTATAAGCCCACCGCCTCAATTTTCCAAGCAGGTGGGGAAGCTGCCTGCTTGGCAGCTTGAGCGGTGAAACTTCGGACGCTTGTATCTCTCTACTCCAAAATTGTATTGATAAATGATTTGCAGCGTTGGAAACTAGACACATGGGAATTTAATTCCATATAAAGATCTCCCTATAACTCTCAATATATTGGGAGAAAACGGCCTCGCAACCTGGCCTATAAACCTGTCAGTTTCTCCGAAGTACGGTGATGTGACTTGGTGACCCTACTTTAAAAATTCATATTTCTCTACCCCTGATGTCGTATGAATAAATGGTTTGGACCATTGAAAAATAGGTTCCAAGACCTTCTTTTTGGTATGAGATATGTCCCAAAATGATATCATAAAGCTTACGAATTTTATTTCTCAAAACGGCACGTTACAAGGCAAATCTTAACTCAATTTTTCCGTAAGTTAAATCCGATTTCTCCCAAACTTTATATTTTATATCCAAACATCATATATAGTCATATTATGACTTTACACTCATTTAAATTATGCTTAACAAGTCTCATATTCATTATACATCACTTTGGGATGCACAAAATGTAATAATTATCTCATTTATTTTTCTTCCAAGTCTCATTCATCTTAACTTACTTAAGACTTCGATAAACCTTCCTTATCCTTGTAGAAGAATTTCATATTTTTTGAGCTTACGTTAGATTATCTTATAATGATAGTGACGTCTGAAGTATGGGGTTGTAACGAACCGACCGGTTGTTTCGAGAGTTATATCCCTGTTTCCCCCATTTCTGCTTCTTTTTATTTAATTTAGCTATATTGTGTTACACCGGGTTAGTTGGTTCGGGTCCGGAGTGGTTTCAGAGTGGATTGAGACACTTAGTCTCTAAAGTAGAAGCTTAAGTTGGAAAAGACAACCAGATGTAGACTTATGTGTAAACGATCTCGGATTTGAATTTTTATTATTCCGTTAGATCCATTAGGTGATTTTGGACTTAGGAGTGCGTCCAGAATGTGATTTGGAGGTCCGTAGTAGAATTAGGCTTGAATTGGCGAAAGTTGGAAATTTGGCAATTTTGGTCGGCAGTGGAAAATTTGATATCGGGGCCGGAATGGAATTTTGGAAGTTGAAGTAGGTTCATAGTGTCATTTGTGACGTGTGTACAAAATTTGAGGTCATTCAGATGTGGTTTGGTAGGTTTCAGCGTCGTTTGCAGAATTTGAAAGTTTAAAAGTTCTTAGGCTTGAATCCGAGGGTAATTTGGTATTTTTATGTTGTTTTGAGTTTTTCGAAGGTTCGACTAAGTTCATATGTTGATATATGACTTGTTGGTATGGTTGGTTGAGATCCAGAGGGCCTCGGGTGTGTTTCGGGTGGTTAACAGATCATTTATTGGTGTTGGGAGATAACTGGTTTGCTGGTTTCTGAAGCTGCTGGTGATTTCCACACCTGCGGAAGGGGAGCCGCAGCTGCGAGGTCGCAGGCACACGTGGGAGTTTGTAGGTGTGTACAGTGTTGAGGTAGTCCGCAGGTGCGTAGGAGAGGTCGCATCTGCGAGTCCGCGGATGCGGATAAGTGCCAGCAGAAGCAGAAGTGAGGTGGTCAGGCAGTGACTGCAGGTGCGAGGGCTTTTCCGCACCTGCGTGGTCGCAGATGTGAATATGGATCGCAGGTGTGAAGTTGGGGGTTTTAATGATTTTTTGCAGGTGCGGAGGTTCTTGTGCAGAGGCGGCACCGCAGGTGCGCATATTTAGCCGCAGGTGCGAAACAGAAACTATAAATAGAACACTTCGCGAATTTTGGTTCATTTCCACCATTTTCAAGTCGGTTTTTAGAGCTTTTGTAGTGATTTTGAAGGGAGATTCAAGGGTGGTCAGTGAGGTAAGTTGCTTGGGCTCTAATACTCCTATCTATGGTGTTTTCCCATTGTATCATCATCTAATTAGTGGAATTTAGGGGTGAAAATATGGGGTTAGGGCTTGGGATTTTAGAGAGTAATTTGGGGATTTGAGGGACCAAATGAGGTCGGATTTTGATGAATTTAGTATGGTAAACTCCGTAGTGAATGGGCTTTCGGGTTTTGTGACTTTTGTCGTATTTTGAGACGTGGGCCCGGGGGCCGGGTTTGAGTGAATTTCGGGAATTGGCCTATAATTTGGTATTTTCCTTGTGGGATTCATTCTTTAGCTCATATTGATCGTATTTATTGCTTGTGGCTAGATTCGGGTCATTTGGAGGCCGGTTAGAGAGGAAAGAGCATTCTGGAGTAGGAGTTCTACACTGTTGAGGTAAGTAACAGTTTTAAATCTTGTCTTGAGGGTGTGAAACCCGGAGTTTGGTATAATGTGACTTTTTGGAGTTGGCACCCATGCTAGGTGATGGGCGTGAGGATGTACGCCGTGAGGGATTGCGACTTTGTCTGTCCCGGGAGACTGTGAGTCTAATAGTCTTTATTTGTGTTTGTATGCATTATTGTCTACTAGAACTTGACTTCCTTTCATGTTAGAAATCATGCTTAGGCTATATTCCTGCTCCTGGTAGTTATATTCAGTCATAGTGATTCTTGTACATGTTTACCTCAGTCTCTGCTATTTTACCTGATGATATACTATAACACTTTGATTTGGTCTATTTTTTCTTTCTTTATTGAGAGCTACGAGACTAGAGAGGTTCATGACTGAGTAAGGCCGAGGGCCTGGTTGTGAGGTATTGTTATTGTAACACGCCGGAAAATTTTGAAGAACTTAAGTGTAAAGCCCGATAAAATTTGCAAAGAAAATAATGTTTCATGGTGCCGGACTAGGCTTACGTGTTTGAGGATTATAGAAGCCCAGACGTTTTTGGTTGAACAATGCACGGGAAAGTAAAGGAATATTTTTGACGCAACTGTGCATTTATGCGGTCCATTATGCGACCGCAGAATCACTCTGCGGACCGCATAATGGCCGCAGAGTGACACAGTTGTTTGGGTATGTTGGAAGTAATTATGCAGTCGACTATGCGACCGCATAACTGTTATGCGGACCGCATAATGACCGCAAACTTAGGTAGATTTTTGGTCATTTTGGACACCAATTATGCGACCGATATGCGATCGCATATGCGACCGCAGAACCTGTCTGGAGCTTCATTTTTGGGTTTTTAAAACCCGACCCTATTTCGTTAAATACACTCTTTGTGCCATTTTTGAGATATAATCTGATATTTTAGAGTGAGAGAGAGTGCCCTAGAGTAAGAAGGTGTTGTTCAATAATTGTTCTTCAAGTCTTGCTCAAATCCTGGAAGATTAGCAAGGGAAACTCACAAGTTCTTTATCTAAGAGGTAAGGTTCCATACCCTAATTTTTAATTTCGAATTTGGGTAAAAGATGGTTGATTAGGAGTATGATTCATGGGTATGAGAGTATTCTTTATACATGCATGTACCAACAAGAATGGTGGGAGGATTGTTGAACTTAAATAAGTAAGGATTGGGTTGTGCAGTGAAGGAAATCTTGTAGGTGAACCTTGTGGTTAAATTTGCACACCTAGTGTGTGATAAAATGCTCAAATGAGCTGAGACCATGAATATCTTCCTAATTATGGTTCAATTTTGTTATGTCTCAAATAGATTGGGATTGCTAGAATTTTCGGAACGTTGTAGTAATTTAAGGAAAACTCAATTGAGGTATGTTGGCTAAACCTTCTCTCTTGGAATTGAATTCCATAATGTTACCGTGAGTTTCAAAGTATGGGTTGCGTATTAGAATGTTGTGGCTTTGAATCGTATTTCAAAAGAAAGCTAGTATGCCAAATTGTGTGAGAAAATCTCAATATTCTTAAGACTCTTAATTGCTCATATGTGTACCTAAAGTCTTGATTGGGAATGTCTTATTGTTGGTAACCTATAAAGATGGTTGGAAGTAAAATAAGTGAATTGGGAATATAAAGTGTGGCCAACGTGCCAATAGTGAAAGGTATACTTGTGGCCAATGGTGCCGATGTAATGAAATAATGTGAGAAAGGTTATGAAATTAACTTTGACTCAAGTATTCCAAAATTTACTTCAACAATATATTCTGCTAAAAGTTTATGAACTCAAGTGATGCCCATATGTGTCTGTTTTAGCTAATGCTATGCTTTGTAAGTAATTTTCAATGTGCTTTGCATTCTTACACATTCGTGAGTGGAAATTGTGTATGATTATAATTTGTGCTTCGATTGCCAATCATTTTACTCCATTTATTGGAAAGAAATCGATTATGTTTAAAGCCTTCATTACTAATGAACTTAAAGTTGTGATTTCCGAAATATTCTACTTGTTGATAATTATGATGATGATCTATGAAAGGGAAGAAATGAAAGTGTGGAATATAAAATACATCCATTATGCCATGAATAAAGAATCATATGTATGGCCAAGAAAGCTAATGAAGTAATAATGTTGTAAGTGGTTGAAAGTACAGATTAGGTGATATGAAAGGTTATGAGATGTACGTATTTGTACTTTTATTTCCAATGTGTTGTGAGACACTATGGACGGTCTATGAACACCTGTATATTGTGTTATGAAATCCTGTGGACGGTCTATGAAATGCATAGGTACATTGTGTTATGAAATCCTGTGGACGGTCTATGAAACGCATAGGTACATTGTGTTATGAAATCCTGTGGACGGTCTATGAAACGCATAGGTACATTATGTTATGAAATCCTGTGGACGGTCTATGAACGCATAGGTATATTGTGTTATGAAATCCTGTGGACGGTCTATGAAACGCATAGGTACATTGTATTATGTAATCCTATGGACGGTCTATGAAACGCATAGGTACAGTGTGTTATGAAATCCTGTGGAAGGTCTATGAACGCATAGGTATACTGTGTTATGAAATCCTATGGACGGTCTATGAAACGCATAGGTACATTGTGTGATGAAATCCTGTGGACGGTCTAATGAGACACATTATTAATGCAGACAATAGGTGCCCCTTTTGTTGTCCTTATTTGTACAGGTTGTTTCAATTACATTATATTATGTGTTCTACGTATAGATCATATGGGCATTCTATTTTGAAAGAGGATTTCTAGCTATACATACTAGTGCTATTCGACAGTACTAACGTCCCTTTTGCCGGGGGCGTTGCATCTATAATGGATGCAGGTGGTTTTACAGTAGGTGGCATTGATCAATGATAGCAGTGCACTCCTTTCAGCCGATTTGGTGAGCCCCACTTCATTTCGGGGTCATGTATCTTTTGTTTCTCATGTACTTTGTGGTTGAGGTATAGCCGGAGCCTTGTTGCCGGTATTTCCATATTACTCTTCAGTTGTACTTAGAGGCTCCGTAGACCGGTTGGGTTATGGTGGATGTTGGGAATTGAACTAGAAATGTTGGTACTTGGAAATTATGTTTTTCATTAATTCTATAAACTCGTAATGTTTTGGAAATTATGAATGGAGCTACTCATGGGAATGAAAAGGAAGTTGTTAATAAAATCTTTTCAGTGATTGATTAATGGAGTACATATCCTCTTTATTCATGGATGAGTTTGGATAGAAGGAAGTCTAATAGGCTTGCTCGGCCGGGTTCTCTCGGTTAAGCGCCGGTCGCGCTCCCTGAGTTTGGCGCGTGACAGTTATATGGCACGTGTGTTGTCCGTGCGGATCCTTATGTTTATACTATGGCACGTGAGTTGTCTGTGCGGATCCAGATATGATATTATAGCACGTGAGTTGTCCGTGCGGATTATAGCGCCCGGGCTGTAGGAGTCCCTCATGAGTCTGAACACCCCCAGTGAGCGCAGGTACCTATTGAGCGTGTGCATTGAGGGCTGAGAGTTGAGTGTCTAGTTATTGAGGGTTTGAGTGACAGTGTCTGTGAGGTTTCATCTATTTCACTTTGTTGCTGCATCTAGCTGATAATTGTTTGGCTGGAATTGGTAATTATGCAATTGATCTTTTACTCATGTTTACTCTTAACTGTGAAAATTATCAACTGAATTGTTTTGTATAGCTCGTCACTACTTCTCGATTCCTTATTTATTTCTGTTACTTGCTGAGTTAGTTGTACTCATACTACACCCCTGCACTACATGTGCAGATCCAGGTGTGTCTGAGCACGAAGATTGTTGAGTCCAGGCCTGTTTGAGTTTCGGAGACTGCAAGATAGCCAGCGTCCGCAGGACCTTGTTACTCTTTCCACATTTCTTGCCGTTTTGTATTGATATTTAGACATTGGCTGTAATAGTTTTAAATACTTAGACGCTCATGACTTGGATGACACCCCGATGTTTGGGGCTCGTTTTTCCGCACTTTGTTCCAAATTTGAGTTTAACTTTGATTTTACGAAAAATTCCTCATATGGAAAGCTTTACTTTACTTTTATATTTAGTTTGGAAGTATTTTTGGGAAGGTCGGCTTGCCTAGTAGCACCGATAGGTGCCATCACGACACGTTAGGTTTTGGGGTCGTGAGAGGGGTGTAACATCCTTCCCTCCTTAGAAACATTCTGTCACGACCCAATTCTCCTTCTGTAAGACGTCGTGATGGCACCTAGTCTCTACGACTAGGTAAGCCTAACGAAATGCGGAAATAACAAAATGGAAACAAAACTTAATGACTATCTGCAACAAGTAACTAAATGACTGGTAACAATGCCGCTTGGCATGTACAGTAGCCATCACTCCAGTAATACATAATATTTCCATAACCCGGAACATCATAAGTCACAAGCTACAAAGGAAACTAGTATCTCTATACACCAGAGTCTAATAACAGAAGTAAGGAAGGTAAATGACATAGGAGGGAATAGAGGGGGATTTCGAGGTCTACGAACGCGGCAGATATACCTTGAAGTATCCGTACAGCAGCAAGCACTCTCAACTAGTAGTGGGGCGGATAAGAAGTACCTGGATCTGCACACAAAATATGTGCAGAAGAGTTGCATGAGTACACTACAACGGTACCCAGTAAGTGCCAAGCCTAACCTCGGTCGAGTAATGACGAGATCAGGTCAGGGCCCTACTGGTATATATATAATAAACTAAGACAGAATGAAATATTGCAGTAAAATAAGTACTAAAATTGAACAAAGAATGAAATCGTAGCAAGTCAACAACTCAGTACACTGAAATAACAACATGGGATCTATTAGAATACCGTTCTATAGTCTCAAAGTAAATATGCAGAGCAGGGGGATCTACCGGAATACCGTTCCGTAGTCCCAAAGTAAATATGAAGAGCAGGGGGTCTACAGGAATACTATTCCATAGTCCCCAAGTAAATATGCAGAGCAGGGGGATCTACCGGAATACCGTTTCATAGTTCCAAAGTAAATATGTAGAGCAGGGGGATCTACCGGAATACCGTTCCGTAGTCCCAAAGTAAATATGCGGAGCAGGGGGATCTACTGGCATACCGTTCCGTAGTCCCAAAGTAAATATGCAGTACAAGCCATAGAAATACAACTACATCACGAAATCTTACGATTTAGACTAAGTACCAGTCAAGGAAAGAGGCAGGAAATTCACAAAGCATGCTGCACAGAGTTCACATAAGCAATTAAGACACGTAGACATATTGTCCTAGACTAAACAGGATAATTCATATGCTAGTATAGCTCAGTTAACGGAAGACAAGTATTTTACTTAATGAAAATGGAGTTTTGCAACAACAGCCCGTGTACGCACTCGTCACCTCACATACACGGCGCTCATATATCAAAAACAGTACCAAATCCTAAGGGGAGTTCCCCCACACAAGGTTAGGCAAGCCACTTACCTCGAACCAAGCTCAATCAATCGGTAACAATGCCTTTCCACGAATATCCGACTCTGAATGGCCCAAATATAGCCAAAAACAATTGCATATCATAAATACAACTATAATAGACTCATCTAATTAATGAAATCAATACTTTAACAAAAAGTTTGAAATTTGCCCTAAAAAGTCGACCTGGGCCCACGTCTCGGAATCGGAAAAAAATCACAAAATCCGAAAGCCCATTTACTCACGAGTCCAACCATACCAAATTTATCAAAATCCGACCTCAAATGACCACTCAAAACCCCAAATCAAACTCTTCAAATCCCTAGCCTCCAACTCCCAATTTTCACCTTAAATACACACTAACTAGGTAGGAAAATAAATGGGAAAGCAAGATTATTGATCAAAAATAAGCACAACGGACTTACCTCATGTCACGACCCAATTTTCCCTTCGTTGGGTGTCGTGATGGTGCCTAGTCTTAGGGAATAGGTAAGCCTAACATTAATTGAAGCAACAACATTATTTAAATAACATCTAACAATTTGAAGCAGAAATCCCTTAAATTTACAATTCCCAAAATCGGTAGTACAAGTCATAAGCTCTACAGAGTGTTTGCTAGAAAACTTCTAAATTCAACTGTCCAGAAATAAGAATAAACAGTGCAAAATAAAAATTTGAAGGTGACTCCGAAGCCTGCGAACGCAGCAACAAGTTTAACTTGAGTCTCCACAACAACAGTACACACAGCTAGATAATGAACAAGTACCTGGATCTACACAAAAATGTGCAGAAGTGTAGAATAAGCACACCACAACGGTGCCTAGTAAGTATCCAGACTAACCTCAGTGGAGTAGTGACGAGGAACAATCAAGACACCCACTAGTCTAATAAACTGAACATGTATAAGTATATGAACAACAGATGTCTACATAAAGACTGCAATATGGCTCACAATACAGTAATGGCAATAAGGAAGGAAACAACAAGTATCAGGGGAATATCATGAAAATGACACAGACAAAGTGAATGGAACACAACATAAATTCGGAATCATAAATACAACAAGGACAAGTAATAACTCAGCAACTACAACCGCTTTTACATCAGGTTTTAGTCAACAACTCTACAAGGTACCGAACAATGGACAAATCACAACTCCCGGGTCTCAATACCTGAACTCTAACACTTGGCACCCTGTGCCCTCATAACACTCATAACCGCACTGACGACTCACGTGCCAATAGAGCCATTCTCACATACAAGGCAAGTAAACAAGGGTGAGCATCTATGCTCAACAATATCAAGAACACCTCTTATCTGATAAGAGTGCTTAACTATGTGTATGCTTGTGCAAGTGTCCTACCATAGTCCATATCAACAAATAAGCATAAGGAAAAAGAACGGCCAACACGTACAATATTTTCTCACAGCTTTCACAAAATAAAGCTCACACAGGTACGTATACCACTACAAAAATATCAACAACAAGAATGCCCCCAGGCCACAAATCATAACAAATCAATCCCTGACACAACCCACCTTGTCTCGCCACGTGTGCAATAATAAAGTAAGTGCCCGTCTTGTCTCACCACACGTGCATAACAATGTTTCCACCTTGTCTCGCCACATGCGCAACCCACAAATATATGCGATGTGTTAAAATATGGGCTATGTATTAATAATGTGTTAAAATATGGGCTATGCATTAATAATGTTTCGACTTTAAGTCAAGTTCAAATGAAGGCTATTACGCCAAATTTTGTGAAATATCTCTATGTGCCTTAGACTCTAAATTGCTCACATGTGTACTACACAATGATTTGAATTGTATTGGTTTTTGTTGATGATGATGATATTTGAAATTGATAAGGTGAGCATGAAATACTGAATATGGCCAACGTGCCATGAATGATCTTATAAATTATGGCCACTAGTGCCAATGAAACGAAAAGATGTGAAAGTAATGTGAAATGTGGTGATTGATATAAAAAGGTTGATGTCTCAAATAAGACAACCTAGCCGGTCGGGTCGTGATCGGACACCATGCCGCACACATGTTGGTGATTGTGCTGGAAATTATAATTGAAATTGTGATTATGGTTGATGTCCCTAATGGATAGTCTATCCGATCGGGTCGTGATCGGACTCCGTGTTAAAGACGGTGGTACTGATACTGAAAGTAATTGTGGTTGATGTCTCTAATAAGATAGCTTAGCTGATCGGGTCATGATTGGACTCCGTGCTAAGAGTACAGTGGTATTGGTTATGTGAATAATGGTATTGGTATTTGTGAATAATGGTATTGGTATTGTGAATAATGGTATTAGAATTGTGAATAATGGTATTGGTATTGTGAATAATGGTATTGTGGACAATGGTATATCGATACTAAAACTCTCCCAATGTGAAATATGGAAATTGATTAAAACACTGTCTTGATCCTAAATTGAGGTTTGATGTTGATTAAAGCTTCCATTAACATTATGATAATCTTGTTTGTATTATTTGTCATTCTATTGAGAGGGTGTTGAGTTATACATACTAGTGCTATTCGACAGTACTAACATCCTTTATGCCGGGGGTGGGCTACCAAGAGCACCAAAATATTACCATATTTGTACTTTGTACAAGAGATGATCAAGAGGTTCACGAACATAGAGTTTAAACATGTTCCGAGGATACAAAATGAGTTTGCAGATGCATTGGCCACTTTGTCTTCCATGATACAACACCTAGACAAGAACTTCATCGATCCTATCCCAATAGGAATTCATAAACAACCGACTTATTGTGCTCATGTTGAAGAAGAAAGGGATGGGAATCCTTGGTTCCACGATATCAACGAATACTTGGCAAAGGGAGAGTATCGGGAATATGCAACTCATACTCAGAAGCGCACACTCCGAAGGTTAGCCAACCATTTCTTTCAAAGCGGAGGAATTCTATATAGAAGGACTCCAGATCTAGGATTATTACGGTGTGTCGATGCCAAGGAAGCATCCAAATTGCTCGAGTAAATACATGCTGGAACCTATAGACCGCACATGAATGGCTTTGTCTTAGCCAAGAAAATACTAAGAGCAGGATATTTCTGGATGACTATGGAAACAGACTGCATCAAGTATGTCCAGAAGTGTCACCAGTGCCAGATACATGCTGATATGATATGAGTGCCGCCCAATGAACTCAATGCAACAAGTGCACCCTGACCGTTTTTCGCTTGGGGCATGAATGTCATCAGTCCAATCGAACTCGCTGCTTCAAATGGGCATAGGTTCATTCTAGTGGCCATAGATTATTTCACAATGTGTGTTGAGGCCGAATCTTACAAAGTTGTAACTAAGAAGGTCGTCGCAGATTTTGTTCGGGATCACATTGTTTGTCGGTTTGGAGTACCAGAGTCAATCATCACCGACAACGCCGCCAATCTCAACAGTGATTTAATGAAAGCCATGTGTGAAACTTTCAAGATCAAGCATAAGAACTCCAAAGCAGGCTGCAGATGAATGGAGCTGTAGAAGCCGCCAACAAAAACATCAAGAAAATACTAAGGAAAATGGTAGACAATTACAAACAATGGCACGAAAAGCTGCCATTTGCTTTGCTCAAGTATCGTACAATGGTTCGCACATCAACCGGGCAACTCCCTACTTATTGGTTTATGGTACTGAAGTGGTTATTCCTGCCGAAGTAGAGATCCCTTCTTTATGAATTATACAAGAAGCTGAGCTCAACGACATAGAATGGGTACAGAGCCGATATGAACAACTGGATCTCATCGATGGAAAAAGAATGAATGCGGTATGTCATGGTAAAATCTACCATAATAAAATGGCAAGAGTTTTCAACAAAAAGGCCAGAACAAGGCAATTCGCACCGGGGCATTGGTGCTAAAGAAAATTTCCCCGCATCAAGATGAAGCTAAAGGGAAATTTTCACCCAATTGGCAAGGTCCCTACATGGTTCATCGAGTATTAATAGGAGGAGCACCTATATTTGTAGAAATGGACGGAGAGATTTGGCCAAAACCTATCAACTCAGACGCAGTCAAGAGATACTATGTTTAGGATTGTTTATATTTCTACATTTGATGTAACTGAACTACGCTTGACCTGATTCCTGTTAAAGAGGGGATACGTAGGCAGCCATGTGGGTTCGGTCACATCTTAATAAAATCTTCATTTTCCCCCCGATTAGAAACTGGGGCAAAATCGCAAGTTCAGCCAACTTCGTCATATGCGGAACAACCAAAAGTATTGTCAAAAGTATGCATTTAAACTAGGACCCTCAAAATTCTGAGGCAAGGAGGTCACGATGTCTCTAAAATATGTCACAGTCATCGGTTCATCTAAATTACTTGATATCGCATACTACTACATTTCAAATAACTATATTTATCAAATGCATGCATATTTTTTGGAAAACTTTATTTCTATGACAGCCAGATGTAACCAGGGTAACTCAAACAGGATCTCAAGGTAGGAGCAAAGACAAAGCAAGAAGACTAAAGCACGAACCAACCTTCCCCCCATAAAATTTACGATTTTTCTTTGGATGCAGGCACGATAAAACAACATTATCCGCAGATACATCAAGTCACTACCTTCATGGCGACAAATTACCTAGCGCAAATACCTCCAGCTAAGAAATACCTTACTTTCTCACCGCCTTTTCATCATTTCCAAAGGATTAAGCTCCCTCTCCTCTTTGCATGAGGCTAAGCATTTCCTCCCTAATTGCATAAGGCTAAGCACTGCCTTTCTTTGCATCGAGACTGAGAATTGTCTCGTATTCCTACATAAGACTAAGCATTGTGTCCTCTTTGCATGAGGCTAAGCATTGCCTCCCTAATTGCATAAGGCTAAGCACTGCCTTTCCCTGCATGAGACTAAGCATTGTCTCCTCTTTGCATGAGGCTAAGCATTGCCTCCCTAATTGCATAAGGCTAAGCACTGCCTTTCCCTGCATGAGACTAAGAATTGTCTCCTCTTTGCATGAGGCTAAGCATTGCCTCCCTAATTACATAAGGCTAAGCACTTCCTTTCCCTGCATGAGACTAAGCATTGTCTCATCTTTGCATGAGGCTAAGCATTGCCTCCCTAATTGCATAAGGCTAAGCACTGCCTTTCCCTTCATGAGACTAAGCATTGTATCCTCTTTGCATGAGGTTAAGCATTGCCCCCCTAATCGCATAAGGCTAAGCACTTCCTTTACCTGCATGAGACTAAGAATTGTCTCCTCTTTGCATGAGGCTAAACGTTGCCTCCCTAATTGCATGAGGCTAAACATTGCCTCCCTAATTGCATAAGGCTAAGCACTACCTTTCTTCGCATCGAGATTGAACATTGCCTCACTAATTGCATAAGTCTAAGTACTGCCTTTTCCTCGCATAAGATTAAATACTATCTCCATTACGCTATCTAAGACTTGGCACTATCCTCTACTCACCTAGGGCTATGCACTGCCCTCATATTACACAAGACTAAGCCTTGTCTTGTCTTATTTCCATATGACCAAGCATCATATCATTACATTTCATGGGCTGAAACATTGCCAGTTTGTCCAAAGGCGCCATAGTCCGAAGGCATCATCCTCATAGTCGGGAGACACCATTCCATGGCGTGAGGATCTCTCAAAATTGCACACCATTAGTCAAAGGCGTCATAGTCCAGAGGCACCATCCTCACAGCCCGAGGACACCATCTCATGGCCTGCGAATCCCTTATCACGCGCTTCATGGCCCAGGACGTCATGGTCTAAAGATATTATCCTCACCGTCCAAAGACAACCTTCATGGTCCGAAGGGAATTTGCATAACGTTTAAATTCTCGCAATAACCCGTATATATTTGCATGCACCATGTTTTAAGTTTTGCAGGTAATCTAGGAGGTAACCGTTCTCCAAACGGTAGCAATCTTCGCTCCAGTTTCCGTTCACAACGTTCACATCCTACAATTATTTCAAACATAACCGACCACCATCAATTCCTGCCTTTCACTCTATGACCGTTCAGATATTTGTTTAGTGATATATCTGCAACATTTCAAATTCACATTCATGATTTCTCATAAATACATCCGATACTATCATGCCCAAAAGAGCCCTTTCCAAAAACATACGATCATTCTTATAACAACTCCCTCGGTTTCGTTTGTCGTTTGATCCAGAACTACATACGGCCTGATTCCCGTAACACCAGAGATATGTAGGCAACTCAGGAACTAGGGGTCGGCCCCAATTTTTAAGATCAAATCATTTCTCACTCAATTCGGCCAAAATTTGTCATCATTTTCTTTACCCAACAGCTCTTTCATCATTCCCAGGTAAAGAGGGGCGGCTGTTGATACCCAATTTTACCCTCATATTTTCTTAAATAATATATATACTTTCAAATATCATTTTTCGCATCATTATTTAGTTTACAAATCTATACGAGCATTTTCTATAATTTTTCATAATTTTTAGAGTTTTTAAATTGATTTCCCTGTACTTAAATTAGTTGAATAATTATTAATTACTCCTTCAAATTATTTTGTGATGACTTAGTTACCTAATTATTACCACCAACTTAAAATCTTTTAGTTCGGAAACATTTTCAAGAAGTACTTTCCAACTTTAACGCATCTCTCTCTAACATCTTTCTCCGATCTCTCCATCATCCCTATCACCGGACCTCCGGCGACCATCGAACCAGGTAAGACTCCCACCCCACCCCACCCCACCCCATATCTTCTTTTCCTCTCTTTCTCTCTCCTTCTTTCTTCTTCTTCCCCGTTACTTCCCTTTCTTTCTTGTCTTCTTGTCCCCCCCTTTTGCTTTCAAGATCTCCCCCCCTTTTATATTTCCCTTTTCTTCTTCACCCTTCTTTCTCTCTCCCCTATACCTCGTCTCTTTCACCCTGGTCCCCCTATTTTCTGGCGTACTGACGTAGCCTAGCGGCGGCAGCTGAGACAATTTTCTAGCGAGCCTCGGGCGAAGCAGGCGGGAACTTCAAAAATATAGCTGTTGTGGACAACACCTTTCTCGGCACTCGTTGTGACTTCAGGTTCTATTGTTCTTGCTTAGAATTTGCTATTTGGTAATATTGGACTCGCGTGAGTTGGTACCTACCATTTTCCAGTTTCCCTTTGTTGTGTTAGTTAAATTGCTATCATCTTAGTTCGTATTAGTTTATTTACCGTATTAGTGTGCTTGTAGTTGCAACTTGTCTTCTTCTGGTTTGGTCTGTTGCCTTGTGTGTGATAGTGATTCCCTTTACTCTGTCGTAGGTATAGTGATTGTGGTCTGGGATGGTCGAGTGAGGTCATGTCCTTGGGGGATGGGGCGGGAGGTAGGGAAGGGGTTAGGGGGTGGGGCAGGAGGCAAGGGAGGTAAAGGGAACAAGGGTGTCTGTAGGTTGAGAATTGGGTCATGGAACGTAGGTACATTGACGGGTAAGTCTATAGAGTTGGCGAAGATCCTCCAGAAGAGGAGGGTCAATATAGCGTGTGTCCAGGAGACTAGGTGGGTAGGGTTGAGGGCGAATGATGGAGACGGGTATAAACTTTGGTACTCAGGAGTCCAGAAAGGTAAGAATGGAGTGGGCATATTGGTGGAAAGGGAACTTAGAGAGTCTGTGGTCGAGGTTAGACGAGTGAATGATAGATTGATAATTATTAAGTTGGTGGTTGGAGAGTGCACCTAAACGTTGTGAGCGCCTATGCGCCGCATATGGGCCTAGATGAGGAGGTTAAATGGCGCTTCTAGGAGGGGTTAGATGAGATTGTGTGCCAGGTTCTGCCTACTGAGAAGCTATTCATATGAGGGGATTTCAATGGGCATATTGGGTCGACTACAGGTGGTTATGGCGAGGTTCATGGAGGCTTCGGTTTTGGGGAGAGGAACAGAGGAGGTACATAGCTGTTGGACTTCGCTAAGGCTTTTGGGTTGGTGATTGCGAACTCTAGCTTTCTGAAGAGGGAGGGGCATTTGGTTACTTTTCAAAATACGGTGGCAAAGACTCAGATTGACTATCTCCTCCTCAGGAGGGGTCAGAGAGGATTGTGCAAAGATTTCAAGGTGATTCCGGGTGAGATACTCGTGACTCAGCATAGGCTCTTGGTGATGGACGTTGGTATTATGTTAAAGAGGAGGAAAAAGTCTACTCGAGGAAGACCGAGAATTAGGTGGAGAGCCTTAACTAAGGATAAATCCCAAGAGTTGGAGGGGCGGTTGTCGGCAATGGGAGCTTGGAGGAGCAGTGGTGATGCGGGCACTATGTGTTCAGCGAAAACAGACTATATTAGGGAGGCTACGAGAGAGGTGTTATGAGTCTCGATGGGTGTCTCTGGTGGGCAAAAATGAGACTGGTGGTGGAATGAAGTGGTCCAAGGTAAAGTGGAAGCGAAGAAGGCGCCGTACCTGAAGTTAGTGGGGAGCATAGGTGAGGAGGAGAGGCGAGCGTGCATGGATAGGTATAAGATAGCTAGGAAGGAGGCTAAGCTGGTGGTCACAGAGGCTAAGACTGCGGCTTATGGTCGTATGTACGAGGAACTGGGTAAAAAAGGCGGGGAGAAGAAGTTATTCCGTCTAGCCAAGTTGAGAGAGAGGAAGGCTCAAAATTTGGACCAAGTGAGATGCATCAAGGCAGAAGATGGTAGAGTATTGATGGAAGATACCCAGATTAAGAGGAGATGGCAAACTTACTTTCATAAACTTCTGAATGAAGAAGGGGATCGGGATATTGTGCTAGGCGAATTGGAGCATTCCGAGAGTCACCATGACTTTGGGTACTGCAGGTGTATCGAGGTTGAAGAGGTCATGGGAGCTATGCGTAAGATGAGTTGGAGCAGAGCGACCGCGCCAGACGAGATTCCGATGGAATTTTGGAAGTGTGTGGGTATAACAGGTTTGGAGTGGTTGACTAGGTTGTTTAATGTTGTTTTTATGGTGAAGAGGATGCCGGATGAGTGGAGGTGGAGTACGGTGGTCCCATTGTATAAGAACAAAGGTGATATCCAGAGTTGTAATAATTATAGGGGTATCAAATTATTGAGTCATACCATGAAAGTGTGGGAGAGGGTGGTTGAAGTGAGGGTGAGGATGATAGTGTCTGTATCCGACAACCAATTCGGGTTCATGCCGGGTCGTTAGACTAGAGAAGCTATACACCTTGTTAGGAAGTTGGTGGAACTGTACAGAGAGAGGAAGAAGAATCTGCACATGGTCTTTATTGACATAGAGAAAGCGTATGACAAGGTTCCTAGAGAAGTTCTCTGGAGATACCTGGAGGCAAAAGGTAAGTCGGTTCCCTACCTTATTGCGATTAAGGACATGTATGATGGGGCTTCCGGTTGTAATGGGGTTACACCAAGGTTCTGCGCTCAGTCCGTTCTTATTCGCCCTGGTGATCGACGCGTTAACACACCATATTCAAAGGGAGTATCATGATGCTCGTTATTCGCCGATGACATAGTTCTGATTGATGAGTCGCGAGCCGGTGTTAACGAGAGGATGGATGTTTGGAGACAGGCTCTTGAGTCTAAGGGTTTCAAGCTGAGAAGGATGAAGACGGAATACCTGGAGTGTAAGTTCAGCGCTGAGTTGGGGGAAGTAGGCGTGGATGTGAGGCTTGAATCACAGGTCATCCCGAGTAGAGGCAGCTTCAAGTACCTTGGTTTGGTTATCCAGGGGGGAGGGGAGATTGACGAGGATGTCACACACCGTATTGGGATAGGATGGATGAAGTGGAGGTTAGCATTTGAAGTCCTGTGTGACAAGAGAGTGCCACCAATACTCAAAGGTAAGTTCTATAAAGCGATGGTTAGACCGGCCATGTTGTATGGGGCTGAGCGTTGGCCTGTTAAGAACTCACATATCTAGAAGATGAAAGTAGCAGAAATGAGGATGTTGAGGTTCATGTGCGGGCACACTAGGATAGATAAGATTAGGAATGATGTTATTCGGGAGAAGGTGCACGTGGCTCCAATTGATGACAAGATGCGGGAAGCGAGGCTTAGATGGTTCGGACATGTTCAAAGGAGAAGACTAGATGCTTCGGTACAGAGGTGTGAGCAGCTGGTTGTGGAGGGCACGATAAGATGTTGAGGGCGGCCTTAGAAGTATTGGGGAGAGGTGATCAGACAGGATATGGCGAGGCTCCAGATTTTCGAGGACATGATACTTGATAGGAAGATGTGGAGGTCGAGTATTAGAGTTGTAGGTTAGGATGTAGTTGAGTCTTGCCTTACTTCGTATCATTATGGGACTAGCCAGGTAGGGTTTTTGTCTAAGATAGCTAGTGACAATGTTGTGTTTTACTACTTCGCTTTTTAGTGCATATCATATTTACTAGCTATCATTTTTGCTTTGCATCTTTCTTCTGCATTTCATGGTGTTCCTATTTTTCCTATGATTGCTGTGGTGATACTAATATTGTCTCCTTTTGTCCTTTTGTCTTTTTGTTTTCTTGAGCCGAGGGTCTTTCGGAAATAGCCTCCCTACTCCTTCGGGGTAAGGGTAAGGTCTGCGTACACACTACCCTCCCAAGACCCCATTAGTGGGATTTTACTGGGTTGTTGTTGTTGTTGTTAGTTACCTAAAATTATTATTTTCACCTTAACACAGGTTTCAAATATTTTACTTCATATTTTTATATAATTACATTAGTATTTTAAAGGCTATTTGCACAATTTTGCAGTAATAACCCTTATTCATACATAAATGCTCTTTATTTATATTATTTATGTCAAAATAGCATTTTATATTTTTTATAATAGTAAGTTATTATTTTTAATTATTTTGGTGCATAAATAATATTTTTATTTTTTTATTAATCATTTTTATAAGTTACTTTCGATAAATATTGCCTATTTAAATAATAGTCCAGATTTATACTAATTGTTTGGACCAAAATTGGCCCCGTATCCTTAGCCCAACCCCCTGGCCCAAGACCAAATGACCTCTTTAGTTATAACCCGGTCGGGACCCGTTCCTTGATCCACCCGCTTCTCCTCTAATCCTGGCCATTCCCCAGTTTTAATTAACCTAACTCGCCCCAAAACCCTATCATTTTCCTCCCAGACGCTTCCTTTGAATCCTCTCTTCTCATCTCCTCAAAAATCGTAGCCGACCTCTCAATTTTCTCCAAATCCGTCTCAATCATGCATTCTTTCCATGATTTCCTTACCTTTTATGTGTTATCTCGGTACTACTTGCAAGGCTATGCTATCACTTATTACTTGCCTAAACTTGGCAAGTACTATCTCTTAGATTTGGGTCCGTTCAACTTCAATCGCTTGAATCTGGACAGTATTTAGTCCATATACATCATGACCAGGCTATATGGGTCCGATTAGCCAGGATTTCTAGCCAATTTCCGATTTCTGTCAACTAGGGTTTACCTATTTTTTCCCCTAATCCGATTTTTATTGATTCTTCATGTTATTACTTCCTTATTTATGTTTGATTTTACAGTGTTTCTTGTTTACTTGTTCGATTTCACTCACTATATAAACCCCTCCCATTCCCTTTTGAGACGGACCTTAATCGCTAGATTTTCACTAAATATTGGAGCTATCACTTTATTGTTCTCTCGTTCTCTTGTTCTATACCTTGATTCTTGGTCGGCTGAAAGCCAAGGCTACCGGGATTTGACTTTCCAACCTTTTCTTGGTGCGAGCACTGCCCGAGGTTCCTTTGAAGCCCTTGGTAACTTTGACGCATTGAGATTCTGGGTTCTTATTCTTTGTTGATACTCAGAAACATTGTGGAATTTGTTCTTTCTTATTGTCCGTTTAACTGGTAAGTCATTTGGCTTTGCAATTTCTTTCTTATGTGTTTATGAATCGCACATTCTTACCTCTGAAATTCATGGCTTAATGTGTTTTGGGCTACTTTTGTGTGCAACTTTGATTAGTTTTGCATTTGTTTTGAACCTCTTTAGTATTTAATTTTACCTAATGCTGCCAGTTCTGAGACATGTTTATGCCTAATTTAAATAATTTGAACCCTCTTAAGTGCATTAGTCTACTATGTAAATACTTGAATGCCTACGTTTGCTATTTGACATGAGCTTGGTTTCCCACTCTGTCCTAAATCTCTGTAACGACAGACTTGCACATGTAATGTGTTCTAATCTATGTTAAGACCTTTTCTATCAACTATGATCTGCCCCCCTCCTCTGTTGATATGTCTCACAGCATGTCTCTGTTTTGCTTAATCCTATATCCTTAGTAACTGTTTGAAACCTTTAGAATAGTTATCTTAGTTTGTGTTTTCATACCATGTTTTATACTTTTCTGCTTCATGATATAAGTTAACAGGGCTGTCTTATATTGTGATGAATCCTTAGCATAATTTGGACCTTTAAGCTTTAAACCTTTTAAGTTAGTGCCCCACTTAGACTTGTTTAATAATATGCACCTTAGTATGATAATCTGGTTGATCTTGTAATCTCAGGGAACTTGATTCTCCTCCAACTCCTAACGTGCTTTCTGACAATATGTTATTTTTGCTAAGTGTTGCACCTGCTTCTAAATCTTCTTGACCTTTTGATTAACTATTCTGTGTTTTCAACTTTTCTATATCTTCTTTCTAAACCATAAGTGTATTTCCTCAACTTCTGTCCCTTCACCACTATCCACTCCCTCTCATTTGTTACCTATGCTATTCTGAACTTATCATTCTTGGCCGGCTGAAAGCCATGGCCACCAAGACTCTTACTACTGACCTCCCTAGTGTGAGCACTACTCAGGGTCCGTTTGAGACTCTTGTGAACTCTGACACGCTAGGATTTGGGGTCTTTTAGCCACTCTCTTTGCTACTGAGACCTGAGCTATCTCTGACACTCATCTCTTTCTTTCTACTATCCACGAAATATGTAAACTATTTAGTTTAAGTGATTGAATGCCTGGGTAATATTTTTCAATCTATGGATGTTAGGTTTGGCTTGAGTTCTACTATGGCTTCTGGGTTATGCTGATGAATATAGTTCCCTGCTGGGAATCTGGGTATGCTCTGTGAGAGTTGTTGAAGGACCAGGCAATGCTGGGTATTTCCTTTTGGGCCCGTTGTGGCCTATTGTCATTGCTTGAATAATATTTTGTAATTACGTTTATCATTGGGGCTGTAATAACTTTGTAATGAACAATTGGGGTGATAGTGAAACTGGGGAACGGGTATACTCTGATATTTGCATGCAAGGGTAGAAAATATGCCCATAGGATTCATGTGATTTACTTGTTATCTGACTTGCTGTATATGCCATTTAACTTCCACTGGTAGAAATCATGCCTTTAGGAAACTCACACACTCACATAACTTGTCTACCATCAAAGCACGGGTGTAAACTCTCTATTTATTCTACTGCTATGTGCTACTAGATAGCATACAGGAAATAAATGCCAGTGAACTTTCTTTCGATTTGTATGATTATAACATATTCTTTAGATACCCTGCCTATAGGATCTCACTAGCTTATGTTCTATTTTCACCTAGAAGTCATGCCTGTAGGACCTTGACTAATCAATTAGCTACTGTTATTGTTATTGCTCCACCTAGATAACCTGCTCATAGAGGTAAAGTGTTATAAAATCAAGGTTCGATTGTCAATTGTTAGAGATCTGTCCTATAGGATACTGTCATTCGCTTAATGTTTATCCCCTTGTCAAGTCTGGGTTCCCAGAACTATTTTCATTTGCTTAACTATGCCACTATTAGATATCATATCTGTAGGACAATGTCACCTTTCTAAAACTGGTATCTAAAACCAGCGTTAACAACAAATGGTTTACTGCTTCCTCGTCTAAGCCACTAGAAGCAGTAATGTCATATATGCGCGTTTGAATCCAAGGTCACATAGAAACCATGACTATAGGGCTTAATGATTTCTAATTGTCTTCAGTTCTAAAACTGTCCAATGCTCAATGTGAAAACCTATTTTACGTGCATTTGTTGTCTAAGTGTGGAGGCTAACTTGAGCCTTTAACTGCTCTCATTTGAAGTCCAATTTGTTTTGTATGTCGCCTAGTTTTATCATTTTGAGCAGCCTAAGTTAAGTCTAGAACCACCCTAAATAGAGGTCCAATGCCTCCTAGACCATAGGTATGGGACGGATAGTGCACACATAGGGCACGACTAAGAATTGGATTAGAGCGCTTAGGTAAACAACTTTAACATAAAAATCGGGCAGTAGGAGATGATAGTCTGTGCCCGCTGAATAATATGCGTAACTACCTACCTCAAGGGAGTTGCAAAGTATTATTTATATTGTACGGGGTGATCCTTTAGGCTAAAAAACTTAAGACCCCCTCCCCCTCTTTTATATGTTGTTATTAGATCCAAATAGTTGTATCTCTATATTCGTACTAAGATCTATACTAATCAGGTTGTAATGAAATTCTTTGACCTTTACATTTACTTTGTTTATTTGATCACTTAGCCTAATTGTAATCCACATAATCTTATTTTCGGTCGGGACCCACAGTTGTGGACCTCGAAGAGTGCCTAACACTTTCTATTTGAGGTAATTTGAGCCCTTACCCGATCTTTGGTGATGCTGACTAGTCAAACAGAGTCATTTGCATAATAGGTGCCCTAACGCACCTTAAAAATCATTAGGTGGCGACTCTTCTTCTTTTAAAACTTTACCTCCCACTCAAAAGAGTTGTCACAATGCCGAAAGCCCGCTTTCACGAGAAAGTGGGTCGCGATAACGAGCTTGCCCAATTGCTGTCATTTCTGCTTTAAACTCCCTTTCTGCTTCATCACCCAACTTCTCCAGTCGTTTTACAGCAATCGTTCTATTACCTTCTGATAAAATTCCTTTATAGAGATTTCCAAATGAACCATGCCTTATCTCTTCCTTGAAATGTTCAGTGGCTTTTTCAAGCTCGCTGTAAGAAAATGATCGAAGAGTGAACTCCTCGTTTGGCCCCAAATATGGATTTTCCAATAGTTTTTGATATTGGCCCTCACTGCTTCTGTAGAAATGATAACTACAAATTGCAACAACCATACGCAGAAATGCTACGAAGCCAAGAGTCAGGGATAGAATCAAGATTATCTCTTTCCGGCTTTTATTTCTATTCCCAGCTTTTTCAGGATAGGGAAGAGTGTGGCCTGCAATTTGGGAAATATTGTAGCTCTGCTTGACAAAAGCCTTGACAGACTGATCAGTTGGATCAAGTGTTGAATAGATTAATGGAAGCTTGAATTTGCTGTAAACTCCATTCACATATTGAGTAGCCCAACAAGTACAATCCTCCAAGCAAGATTTTCTGCAATCCTGCTCAACGATTGAAACCTGAGAAAATGGATATCCTCAAGTTTTAAGTGTTGAATCATGGTGAGATTGTAGGCCAATAATGTAGAGTTGCTTCTTTCACAAGACTCTTCATAAACAAATCCCCGATAGCACCCTTGGAATTTCATTTCATGGTTGACATATAAAAATACTAGTAAACAAGAACAAGCACATGTGATGCTGCCATTTCTTGCAGTACAATAACTGTTTACACCATAGAATCCCCTGGCTTGGCATTGATTTTTTAGCGATGACCAATTAATTTCCAAGCTCGATTCATCTATGCCTTCAAAACTGTGTGTATAAAGCCTAAACATACCATTAGGATCAAGAGTAGTGCGATAAATCACTGTCTTATTTGGTGTTCGAGTTGAACTATTTGCTATTTCATTCACTTGAAAACCAAAATCATTAGAAGCATTTCTAAACAGTTGTCCTCTTGGAGTAAAACTCACAAAAACTGAATCAACATTACCGAATTCGCCTCTACTTTGTAACATGAAAGCCCGGTAGGAAGCCTCAGGTATATGTAATTGGTTGGATATGCAACAAGGTTCCCATCAGCCTGCATACTCAAATAAAATCTCTCAATTGAATGATCAATTTCACTGACACTAGAGACAAGGTTGTGGCCCGATATTAGGCGCTGGCCAACGAGGAGGGTGTCCGTTGGATAATCAAAACATTCCCAAATGACATCTGTTTTATTATAGATAACAAAGTTACCAGAATCAAGCATGTAAGCTGAAGTAATTGGCTTTGGAGATTCTGCAATGATTTTCATGTTCTACTTTGTCCATAGAATAAGTTTGCCTTCTTTTGTAAACTCGAGGTATCCACCCGAATGAACTGGAGGATCATCTCTACTAGCAGTCCAAGCGACAATGTTTTCAAACCATATGCCAACTTGAAATCCATCCCCTTTTGAGTAGAAACCAAATGCAAAATGGCCTGAAGAAGATAGCCAAGAACTCAAATTTCGGTTTGGATAAAGAATAGAACCTAAGGTTATGTTGGAAGGTTGCTTCTGTGCTCCAACTTAAACAGCTGCAAATAGCATTGAAAGCATCAAGAATATGAAAGTAATTGTTAAATTAGCCATGGCAGAAGATCGGAAAATAGAGTGTGAGATCCAATATTTCCTACTTTTCGTATAAGGATATTTTGACTAATATACGCAGTGGCATTTTCAATTTAAATAGTACCAATGATTTACACGTTGACATAAATTATGTAATAACTGAGTCAACTTCTTATTAAATTTTTCAAAACTCCGTCTTACGTACTGAGACGTTAAGATTTTGACAATTCCTATTTGATTTTTTCTACCTTCATTTGCGTGTTAGGTGGTTTAAGTTTGTCTTTTGCGCGTTGGAGGGTTATATATGTTTTGATTTCATTAAACAAAAAATTCTCTCTTTCCCCCTTCCATGTTTTTTCTTTCGTTATAAAAAGAAGACGATTAACCCAAAAAAGAAATGCTAAAAAGAATTACATTTGGAATTGCATCACTAAAGTCAGGGATTACGTAGGGCATGGTTCTCCTCAGATTGGTCTTGTTTGACAAAACCAGCTAGGATGAATTTTTCTGTTACAAAGGTCAGAAAATCGGACAAATTAGCAGAAAGCTACGAAGTGCAAAACAAGCTCTTTTTTAATTATTTTTCAGGGATTTTTTTACCATGGAAACTATTACAAACTTTTGTAATATGTACTATATTACAAACCATTTACCCTATTTTACTATGATTTACTAAGTATCAAAACTAAATGTATCTTCTTTACAAATGATATACATTCCTACAAAGGAGACTCCTTCTAACTGGTTATTACCTTTTAAAATCAGTGATTAGTGCAAACCAATGATATCTTCTGTTTCAGAAACAAAGATACACAAAAATCACATACAAATAAGGTCAAAAAGTAATTGAACTAAACAACTGATTGAGTTGTTTAAACAACTTTATTAGTTGTTTAAACAACTAATTAAGTCACTTAAATAACTTTGCTAGTTGTTTAAATAAATAATTGATTTACTTAGATAAATTTTGTAGTTATCTAAATAACTAATTGAGTTGTTTAAATAAGTAATCGAGTTGTTAAACAACTCTTGTTTGAGAAAGTGGTTGAGTACATTAGATGATCGGCGTGGATAGGGGGTAACTATAACTGTGACGACCCGATAAGTCGTTTTGAGTACTAGCCCTTACTTTTATATTTCGAGACCTCCACTAGCTTTGCTTGGTGATTCTTGATTTACGTGCATGGTCCGTGTCTTTTTCCAGAAAGATTTTGCATAAAAAATTGAAGAAAATGTGATTTTTGGCATTAGAAAAAACTTGAGTTGACTACAGTCAACATTTTGGGTAAACGATCCCGGATCAATATTTTGATAATTCTGGTAGGTTCATATTGTAATTTTGGGCTTGGGCATATACCCAAAAATAAACTCGGAGGTCCCTATGTTGATTTGACTTATTTTGCCGAAAGTTAGCAATTGGAATATTTGGAAATTCCCTAGGTTTGACTGTAGGTTGATTTTATGGTTATCAAGTTCCGATTTTAGTTTTGGGACTTGGTATAGGTCCATTTTTCTATTTGAAACTTGTCTGCAAAATTTGGTGCAATTCGGAGTTGGATTGATAGGATTCAGACGTTTGGTTATGATTTTAGAGGTTCTTGAGTTTTCTTTTGAATTTCATACGTTTTGATGTTCGATTCGTGGTTCTAGAAGTTTGTTTAAAATTAACAATTCTAAAATTGGAATAATTAATTAATATACTACGAACTTACTCGAAGCCTTTGAACACATAAAATAACACTTGAACCAAGAATCTCACCTCAAAACCAAATTAATCAACTTCTAAGCTTCAAACTCATTTCAACCAACTTCGAATGCAACGAAACATACTTAGACAACTCATAATGACGCCAAATTTTATGCACAAGTCATTAATCACAATACGAACCTATTCCATGGCTCGGAATCCCAAAAGGACATCGATAACACCAAAGTCCACTTAGAGTCAAACTTAAGAAATTCTAAAACCTTCAAAATGTCAACTTTTAACAATAAGAGCCGAAACGCTCCTGGTTCACCTGAAACTCGATCCGATCATACGCCCAAGTCCAAAATCATCATACCAACCTATTGGAATCTTCAAATCCCCGTTCCGAGGTCGATTACTCAAAGTGTTGACTCAAGTCAAACTTGGCCACTATTATGAAACTAAGTGTTCTGAATTCAACCCCAATCCTTCCAAAACCAAACCAACCTTCTCCGCAAGTCATAAAACAGTAAAAAACACATATGTAAAGTCTTAAATAGGGGAACGAGGATCTATTAAGCAAAATGACCGATTAGGTTGTTACATTCTCCACCTCTTAAACGAGCGTTCATCCTCAAACGGGTCTAGAATCATACCTGGAGTGCTGAATAAGTGTGGATATCTTCTCCGCATGTCCTCCTCGGCCTCTCTAGTCGCCTCCTCGACTGGTTGACCCCTCCACTAGACCTTCACTGCTGAAATCTTCTTGGACATCAACTTGTGAACCTGCCTGTCAACTATGGCAACTGGCTCCTCCTCATTACCCAAGGTCTCATCAAGGTCCACCGTACTGTAATCTAACACATGTGACCTGTCAGCATGGTACCTCCAGAGCATAGACACGTGGAAAGTTGGATGAACTCCCGATAAACTGGGAGGAAAGGAAAGCTTGTAAGCAACCTCCCCAACTTGCTCCAACACCTCAAATGGACCAACGAACCTCGGACTCAGCTTACCTTTCTTTCCGAACCTCATGATACCCTTCATCGGTGAGACTTTCATGAGAACTTTCTCGCCTACCATAAATGATAAATCACGCGCCGTCTGGTCCGCATAACTCTTCTGTCTGGATTGTGCTATGCAGAGTCGCTCCTGAATTAACTTTACCTTATCTAAAGCATCCTTTACCAAATCGGTACCATATAACCTAGCCGTCCCTGCCATCTCGATGCTGGACTGATAACTATTATTATAAACAAACTCGGCCAATGGTAAGAATCGATCCCGCTGCCCTCCGAAGTCAATCACACATGGTCTGAGCATATCCTCAAGAATCTAAATATTCCCCTCGAACTGTCCATCGGTCTGCGGATGAAAGGCCATACTGAGCTCTATCGAGTACCCAATTCACTTTGTACAGATCTCCAAAAATGCGAAGTGAACTGAGAGCCTCTATCTGAAATGATGGAAATAGGCACACCATGCAACCAGACAATTTCCTAAATGTAAATATAGGCCAACCTCTCTGAAAAGTATGTAGTCACCATCGGAATAAAGTGTGCAGACATGGTCAGTCTGTCGACAATGACCCAAACGACATCAAATTTCCTCAACGTCCGCGGTAACCCAACTACGAAGTCCATAGTAATGCGCTCCCACCTCCACTTCAGTATAACCATCTACTGAAGTAAAACACCTGGCCTCTAGTGCTCATACTTAACTTGCTGGCAATTTAGACATCTCACCACATACTCTACTATGTCCTTCTTCATCCATTGCACCTGTAGTCTATCTTAGGTCATGATACATCTTCGTAGCACCTAGATGAATAGAATATCGCAAACTGTGTGCCTCCTTTAGAATCGTCTCCCTCAAGCCATCAATATTAGGAACACATAAGCGACCCTGGAGTCACAGAACACCATCATCACCGATAATAACCTCCTTGGCATCACCCCATAACACCGTCTCTCTAAGGACCAACAAGTGCAGACCATCATACTAACGAGCCTTGATCCACTCGAATAAAGAAGACTGAGCCACAACACATGCAAAAACTTGACTTGGCTAAACAATATACAACCTCACAAGTCAGTTGGTTAGGGACTGGATGTCCAAAGACAATGGCCTCTCGTCCACTGAAATGGATGCCAAACTACCCATACTATCGGCTTTTCTGCTCAAGGCATCCGCGTCCACATTCGCCTTGCCCGAGTAATAGAGAATCATTTTGAGTTGGTTTGATAGAATTCAGACGTTTAGTTGTAATTCTAGAGATTCTTGAACTTTACTTTGAAACTTATGTGTTTTAGTGTTCGATTTGTAGTTTTAGATGTTATTTTTGTGTTTTGATTGTGCATGTGAGTTTGTATGATGTTTTTATACTTGTGTAGATGTATGGTTTAGAGCCCCGAGGGCTCGAATGAGTTTCAGACATGTTGCAAAGTGTTTTGGACTGAAATTGCAGATTTTGGTGTGCTGATGCTTCAAGTATCGTATTTGCGAACACTAGGTTCGCAATTGGGAGCTTAGCAGGGGGGCCTCAGGTATCGCAATTGCGATGTGGTCTAGGAGTTTGGGTAGTTTGCATTTGCGACTAAATTGTCGCTTTTGCGAAAGGGGCAAGGTTCGCATTTGTGACCCATTGATCGCAATTGCGAGGTCCCAGTAGGAAAGTCAGTGGCCACATTTGCGATGTATTCTTCGCAAATGCGAACCCATGTTGCATTTGCGATATCAGCAGCTGATCAAAAGGGCTTGATGTTAGGATTTCATCTCACATTCTCTTATTTTAGAACCCTAGACTCTGTGGGAGGCGATTTGGAGAGGGGATTTTAATCTACAAACTTTTGATAAGTGATTCTAATCTATTTCCAATCATATTACATCAATATATCTTAGATTTTAACATCAAAATCATGTGAATCAAAGTGAAAATTTGTGAAACTTTATCAAGTTTTTGAAAAATAAGAATTTGAGTTTTGAGAGTCGATTTGGATGCGGATTTTGAAACTAATCATATATATATAGAGTCATGGGGTCATGGGTAGTCGGAATATACCATTGGACCCAGGTTTTGATCGGGCGAGCCCCGGGTCATGTGTACGCAAGGTGACGAGTGGGTACACGGGTTGTACATGGTATTTGAACGTTTTAGGCTACTTAGACTCTTTCCATGCTTTAATTGAGATGTCACATCATTTTCTAAATTTTCATAGTCAGTCTATTCTTACCTGTGCTAGTCTATCCTTACATGCCTTAAATATCTTTGTTAATACTTATTCTATATCCTACTTGATAATTTGCTCTTATGCTTTAGTTGAAATTGTTGCCTCTTTTATTGTTACATATTATCTCTTTCATTGTTGATTATCATTGTTTGAAGTCATTGTACATGTCATTTCTTTCATTGTTGATTATCATTATTTGAAGTCATTGTTACAAGTTATCCCTTTCATTGCTATCATTCTTACTTGAAGTCATGTTATCTCTTCCATTGTGAGTTATTTCTATTTAGTTTTGTGGTTACGCATTATATTTCTCATTGTTGAGCTGTTGGTGTTGAAGTTGTGAAAGTCCTATCACATTGAGGCGAAGTTATTAATTGTTGATATATCTTTCTTGTTGAGAATTTTACATTCATTGTTATTGTTGATATTCTTGTACACGTTGTGGTAAATCCATGGGCTATTATTATGGCATCATTGATATTGTTGATTGTTGTTAAGTTGTGACATATGGGAACTTGTGGTGCGAGCTGTTATTGTGATGTGATATTAACGCACATGTGGCGGTATAAGGCTAGGGGTTAATGTGCATGCGGCGGTATAAGGTGGGACTTATGTGTGTGTTGCATGTAAGTGAATTACGTGAAGCCGCGCAACGTCATAAATTGGGCTAAAGTAAGCATAGCTATTTCAGGAAAACTATTTTCAAAATTATTTAAATGTAAGGCTCACGCGGCGGTATAAGAAAAGATTGTGATTGAAATTGAGAAATGTGAATACTAGGCAGTACCTCGGTTGTGATTCTTGTTATATGTCAGCAATGCGAGCCTTTCCTATTCTAGACCTTCTTCGCAACTGCGATCCAGGTATTGCAATTGAGACACCTGAGACCCCCTGCTATTATCGCAATCGCAATGTTGGTGTTCGCAATTGTAACACCTAAGGCATCAACACACCAACAGTCCAATTTTAGTTCAAAACCATTCCGAAGCATGTCCAAAACTCAACCGAGCCCTCGGGGCTCCAATCCAAAAATCCACACAAGTCTAAAAATATAATACAAACTTGCTCGAGTGATCAAAACACATAAATAACATCTAAAACTACGAATCAGACATCAAAACGCATGAATTACAAAGAAAAGTTCAAGAACCTCTAGAATTGCCACCAAGCGTCCGAATCCTATCAAACCAACACTGATTGACACCCAATTTTGCAGACAGGTTCCAAATAGAAAAAAGAACTTATTCCAAGTCTCAAAACTAAATTCGAACCCGATAGACAAAAAGTCAACCGACGGTCAAACTTGGGAAGCCTTCTAAATCTCAAATTGCCAACTTTCAGCAAAATAAGTCAAATCAACCTAGAGACATCTGAATTCGATTTTGGGCATACGCCCAAGTCCAAAATAACGATAGGAACCTATCAGAGCCATCAAAACACCATTTCGAGGGCGTTTTCACAAAAGTCAAACTTTGGTCAACATCCTTAACCTAGACTTCTAAGCCATGAACAAAAGGGTTCCAAATCAACCCAAAACCTTCCCGGAACGAAACTAATCAACCCCGCAAGTCATAAAACCATAAATATGCATGTGTGAAGCATAAAAGGGGAAACATGGCTCAAATACACCAAACGACTGGCTGGGTCATTACATTCTCCCCCTCTTAAAACAAATGTTCGTCCTCGAACGTGCATAGAGACATACCTTAAGTGATGAAAAACTAAGGATAACGACTCCGCATGTCGTGCTCCGTCTCCCAGGCCGCCTCCTTGACCAGATGACCCCTCTATTGAACCTTCACTGAAGCAATGTTCTTTGACCTCAACTTTCAGACATGTATATCCAAGATGGCCCCCGGCTCCTCATCATAAGTCAAATATTTGTCCAATTAGACTGAGCTAAAATCTAATACAAGTGATGGATCACCGCAATACTTTCGGTGCATGGAGACATGCAACATCGGGTGAAATGCCGATAATCTTGGTATCAATGCAAGCTTGCAGGCCACCTCACCAAATCTCTCAAGGGTCTTAAAAGGACCAATGTAGTTAGGGCTCAACTTGCCCTTCTTAGCGAACGTTATCACACCCTTCATGGGTGGATATCTAAGCAAACCCTCTCTCATACCATATATGCTACATCACGAGCCCTCCGATCAGCATTACTCTTCTGCCTGGACTGCGTGGTATGAAGCCGATCCTCAATCAACTTGACTTTCTCCAAGGCATCCCGAACCAAATTAGTGCCCAACAACCTAGCCTCACATGGCTCAAACTAACCAATTGGAGAATGAAGTTGCCTTCCATATAAGGCATCATAAGGAGCCATTTGAATACTCAATTGGTAGTTATTGTTGTGGACGAACTCTGCAAGTGGTAGGAACTAATCCCATGAACACCCAAAATCCATAACATATGCACATAACATATCTTCCAAGATCTGAATGGTGTGCTCAAACTGCCTGTTCATCTGGGGGTAAAATATTGTACTCAATTCAACCCGTGTGCCTAACTCCCGCTGCATGGCTCCCCAAAAATATGATGTGAACTGTGTGCCTCGGTCAAAGATGATGGACACCGGCACACCATGGAGATGAACAATCTCACGAATATAGATCTGAGCCAGCTGCTCTGAAGAATAGGTAGTCACCATTGGGATGAAAATGTGCCGACATGGTCAGCCTATCAACAATAACCCATACAACATCAAATTTCTTCAATATCCGGGGGAGCCCAGCAACAAAATCCATGGTAACACGCTCCCATTTCCACTCGGGAATCTCAAGTCTCAAAGTAAATTGCCCGGCCTCTGATGCTCGTACTTCACCTGCTGACAGTTCAAGCATCGAGCCACACATTGTACTATATCTTTCTTCATTCTTTTCCACCAATTGTGCTGCCTCAAATCATGATACATCTTCATGGCACTCGGATAAATGGAATACTGTGAACTATGGGCCTCCTCAAGGATCAACTCACGCAACTCGTCTACATTGGGTACACATAATCGGCCGTGCATCTTCAACACCCTATCATCTCTGATAGAAACCTCCTTGGCAACATCGTGTTGGACTGTGTCTTTAAGGATAAATAAATGGGGGTCGTCATACTGACGCACTCATACAAAGAAGACCGAGAAACCATGCAAGCTAGATCCCGGCTAGGCTCTGAAACATCCAACCTCACAAACTGATTAGCCAGCGCCTAAACATCCAATGTTAACGATCTCTCCCCAAATAGAATATATGCAAGGCTACCCATACTCTCCGCCTTCCTACTCAAGGCATCGGCCACCACATTGGCCTTCCCGCGATGATACAGAATTGTGATAACATAGTCTTTTAACAAATCCAACCACCTCCGCTGCCTCAAGTTCGGATCCTTTTTCTTAAACAAGTTTTGTAGACTCTAATGATTTGTGAATACCTCGCAAGACACGCCGTAGAGATAGTGCCTCCAAATCTTCAACGTGTGAACAATAGCTGCCAATTCTAGATCATGAAGGGGGTAGTTCTTCTCATGGGGTTTCAACTAGCATGAAGCATAAATAATTACCCTACCCTCCTTCATCAAGACACACCTAATACCATTCGGCGAAGCGTCACAATACACTGTCTAAGAGCCCGATGCTGAAGGCAAAACCATAACTGGAGATGTGGTCAAGGCAGGCTTGAGATTCTCAAAGCTCTCCTCACACTCCTCGGACCACCGGAATGGAGCACCCTTTTGGGTCAATCTAGTCAAAGGTGCAGCAATGGATGAAAATCCCTCCACGAAACGGTTATAGTAACCAGCCAAGCCTAGAAAACTTCATATCTCTGTAGCAAAACACAGTCTGGGCAACTCTGAACTACCTCCACCTCTTTTGTATTTACCTTAATTCCCTCACTCGACAGCACATGACCCCAAAACGCCACCGAATCAAGCAAGAATTCACACTTTGAGAATTTTGTATATAACTTCTTTTCTCTCAATGTCTGGAGTACGATCCTGAAATGCTGCTCATGATCCTCCTAGCTGTGAGAATATACCAAGATGTCGTAGATGAATATGATTACAAAAGAATCAAGATATGGATGGAATACATTGTTCATCAAATGTATAAGTATTGTTGGGGCGTTGGTCAACCCAAATGACACTACTAGAAACTCGTAGTCACCATACCGAGTCCTGAAAGTAGTCTTCGGGATATAAGAGTCCTGAATCTTCAGCTGATGATACCCTGACCTCAAATCAATCTTTGAGAACACTCTAGCACCCTGAAGTTGGTCAAATAATTCATCAATGCACGGTAAAAGGGTACTTGTTCTTGACTGTGACTTTGTTCAGCTGCCTATAATCAATACACAACCGCATGAATCCATCTTTCTTCTTCACGAACAAGACTGGAGAACCCCAAGGCGAGACACTCGGCCAGATGAAACCATTATAGAGCAACTCCTAAAGTTGCTCTTTCAATTCCTTCAACTCCATAGGTGCCATACAATATTGTAATGACTTAACTTGTCATTTTAAGAATTTATGCCCCATTCAGCTACTTAATGTCCCGAACAACTTTGTAATATGTATATGACTTGCGTGTGCAGTCTTTTGATTTTTGGAAGATTCAGAATTTAAATTGAAAGAATAATTCTATTTTTTGAAGCTTAAATGAAAAGAGTTGACCGGAGTTTTAGATTTTAGCAAACGACTTCGGAATAAAATATGATAATTCCAATAGGTCCGTATGATGATTTCGGACTTGGGCGTATGTTCAGGTCGAGTATCAGGTGGCCCGGGAGTATTTCGGCCCCTATTACTGAAGGTTAACATTTTTAAAGTTTAAAAATTTCCTATGTTTGGGTTGAAGTGGATTTTGATGTTATCGATGTCCGTTTGGGATTCCGAGCTTGAGAATAGCTCCGCATGGTGATTCTGGTCTTAGGGGAGCATCCGGGTGTGGATTTGGAAGTCTGTAGGTCATTTCGGGGTCATTTGGCGAAAGTTGGAAATTTGAAGGTTTTTTAGAAGTTTGACCGGGAGTGGACTTTTTGATATCGGGGTCGGATTCCAATTCCGGAAGTGGGAGTAGATCCATAATGTCAATTATGACTTGTTTTCAAAATTTGAGGTCAATCAGATTTGATTTGATAAGTTTCGGCGTCGAATGTAGAAGTTTGAAGTTCTATAGTTCATAAATCTTGAATTAGGGTGCGATTCATGGTTTTGTTATTATTTGATGTGATTTGAGGCCTCAAGCAGGTTCGTGTTGTGTATTAGGACTGGTTGGTACGATTGGACGGGGTCCCGGGGGGCCTCGGGTTTGATTTGGGGTGGTTTCGGACCAAGTTTGGGTGTTTTGATGCTGCTGGTTGCTGGTTCTGGTGTTGATTTTTGCGTACACGAGGAGCCTCTCGCGTTTGCGAAAAAGGATTTTTCTGTTGGGACTTTGTTCTTCGCGTTCGCGAATAGGCTGTCGCGTTCGCGAAGAAGGAATTTTTGCTGTCCATCGTCTGACTTTGGAGGCTCATATCTCTCAATATATAAGAAATTTGGAGATGATCCAAAAATGATAGTTTTAGCCCTTTGTGTCTAGTTTTCAGAAAGGTAAACCTTTTGTCATTTGGAGTTGTGTACAAAAATTTATGGTGGATACACTACATGCTATCTTGGAAGAGTTAGGTAATCTCTATTGCACAAGGTTGACTTTTGAAACTTATATCTCACAATCTATAAGGAATTGGGAGATGAGCAACAAATACAAATTATAGCCCATGGAGTCTTATTTTTAGAAAGTTAAACCATTCATCATTTGGTGGTTTGTACAAAATGTTATGACCATTATATTAGAGGCTATCTGAGAAGAGTTTGAAAATGGCTGTTGGAGAATTTGTTCATCGCGAACGCGAGGGGAGGGTCGCGAACGTGAAGAACAAACCCCTGGGCAGCAGAAAAAACTCCAAATTCATCTCATTCTGCCATTTTTGGACTAAGGAAGCTTGGGTGAGGCGATATTTTGAGAGTTTTTCAAGGAAAACATTGGGGTAAGAATTCCTAACTTGATTTTGGTTAGATTACATGAATTTATTGTTGTTTTTATCACTAAATTAGTGAATTGGGTTGAAAATGGTTGAAATCCTCTAGGCTTTAATTTAAGATTTGAAGGGCGATCCGTTATCGAAATTTGATAATCTTGGTATGGTTAAACTCATATCGGAATGGGTGTTCGGATTCCGTAAAAAATTTGTCGGGTTCCGAGGGGCGGGCCCTGCGCTGACTTTTTAGAATAAAATTTTAAGTTGGTGTTTTATTATCCGGAATTGTTTCCGATGAATTTTAATGAAGTTATACAATTAATTTGAATAGATTTGAGCTGTTCGGAGGATTTATTCAAGCAAGACGACTATTTTGGAATATCGGCATAACTTCAAAAAGGTATGTATCTTGCCTAACCTTGAGTGGGGGAATTATCCCTTAGGCACCGATCTTATGCGCTATTTGTGAAATATAAAAAGCCGTGTACGCAAGGTGACGAGTACGTACTCGGGCTTATATGTGCAAAATTGATTGGGTTAAAGTCTTAGGCATATTGTATAGTGTATTAGATAATTATTGGCATTTATTAAATTATCTATTTTTCATGCCTCAATTCACGTTTGTTGAATTTGTTTTTATATGACAATTTGATGTGGTTATTGCTTGTATATTTATGTGAATTCAGTGAGTTTGATGATTTGATATTTTTTGGAAATAATGATATTATGGATTTTCCATATGCAAATAATTAATAAAATAAGTTTAAACCGAGGCGCTATATAATTATCAAGAATTTGGATTAATGAAGGCGTTGCCCTATACTGAGTATTTTCCATCTTTGTTGTTGTTTTGAGGTTATATACACATTGTGTGGAGTCTTGGTCTATTTGTTGTGAAATTAATTGATTTTGTTATGTTGCCATGATAATATTCGGTATAAATTATTTTGTTATTTGAGTTATTATTTTGAGGATATAAGGGTGGCATTTCACCGTTGATATTATGTGGGTATAAGGGTGGCATTTCACTGCTGTTATGTGTGTTGGGATATTGTCTGGGCTTGGCGATAAGGTTGGCTATAAGAGCGATAAGGGTGACTATTGATATTGTCAGGGCGGAGGGACAAGGAAGGGTATTATAGGAGTGATAAGGGTGGCTATAGGAGAGATAAGAGTGGCTATTGTCAGGGATGATATGTGATGATGTGGGGTTATTGTTTTGGTAATTTTTATGTGATGTTGTAATTTTTCTTGTGTTTATTTTTATACCTTGTGCAATTTGTCTTGTTGTTGGTAAATTGATAATAGTCTGATCTATGTTGAAATTGGGAGCCTGTGGCTGGCGGATTATGAAATGAAATGTGGGCACGAGGTGCCGTGAGTAAATAATGATGATATTGGCACGTGAACTGTCCCTGCAGTTGTGATATGAAATATGGGCACGAAGAGCCGTGAGTAAATAATGATTATATTGGCACGTGAATTGTCCGTGCAGTTGTGATATGAAATGTGGGCATGAGGTGCTGTGGTTAAATGATGATGACATTTGGCACGTGAGTTGTCCGTGCGGTTGTGATAGAGAAATTGGCATGAGGTGCCGTGGAAATATGAAAGTGGGCTGAGACCCGTATTTTATGATTTTGAAATGTCGTGTCACAGGGTGACTTTTATTCGAAAGAGATTTATTTGAAAGAATTCTATTTGAAAGATATTTATATGAAGGAAAGAGATTTGAAAGAGATTTATTCGAAAGAGATTTATTTGAAAGTATTATATCCTGAAGATTTCTATTTGAAAAATATATAGGCGAAAGATTTATATTGGAAGGACTTGATTAATTGGTTGTACTTGTATTCATTATTTGTTGCGCAATATATATGGTGTTCTTGTCGCCCTACTGTGTATATCACTGGTTGATTATTTTTGCCATCATTGTTATTTGTTTCCTATTATTTTTGCATAATATATTGCAGAGTTTATTAGAGTAATGAGTGTCTCGATTGTACCTCGTCACTACTCCACTAAGGTTAGTCTTGATACTTACTGGTTACTGACCGTGGTGTACTCATACTACACTTCTACACATTTTTGTGCAGAGCCAGGTGTTGGAGATATTGGACTCGGACGGAGTTAAAGTGCGATCGCAAGGATTCAAGGTAGAGCTGCTTGGTCATCACAGTCCCTTAGAGTCTTTCCATTTTATTGTACAGTTAATTATTAATCAAACAGTATTGAGTATTCGATCCTTGAGATCATTCCATGTATTCAGTTAGAGTTCGTGACTCAGTATTACCAGTCTTGGGAGGTTGTTATATTTGTAATTATTTTCGTTGTTGGTTTATATATATTAAAAACAAATATGGCTTGAATTGTTATTATAATCGACTTAACTAGTCTTAGAGACTAAGTGTCATTACGACGTATGTGGCGGGATTTTGGGTCGTGACAAGTTGGTATTAGAGCTCTAGGTTCATAGGTTCTACGAGTGACGAACGAGTTTAGCAGAGTCTTGCGGATCGGTACGGAGACGTCTGTACTTATCTTCGAGATGCTACAGAGCTAGTAGGAAATTTTTTCACTTCTTTCATTTCTTATCCTGCGGTATTTATTCAGCTTAAGGTATTTATCTTATGTTCTTTTGCATCCACTCATGTATGAAACTGCGCACTCGGTATCAACTATGCGTCAATGGTTCGTGATACTACAAAGGGGTTATAAGGGAGCCAGAGTTGCTCAACCATTCCTACAACCTGTCGTCCAGATCGAGGATGCGGAATTATTGAGAGATCATTTAGTTGTGCACATGGGGATGCAGCGGGTTCTGACATCTGGTTGATAAGTACGATCTTAAGAAGGTTTAATTAGTTGCCTAATCGTCACAATTGTGGTAGGGTTACGAGGTGGATGTAGATTTGAAGATAGTTGGTGGTATTAGAGACTATGTAGTTCGTATGGGGCTTCTATTTAGCGAAGGGTACATAATGGCATCCAAGACACTGGAGGAAGTGATTTTAACTTTCACAAGGATGACATGCGCTAAATAAATGATTTGAGGTGTCTTATGACCGGTGTCGTACGAGCGATGAAGGTTAGTATTGTGGATCATCGGAATGTGTCCTATGGCTTCACGCCAAGTGAGGGGAGTCCACTATCAACGATCAGATTGCGGGGTCATATGTTATATCCATTTTGGCATGAGATGTATTTATGTGGTATTGAAAGGTTCTCCGAAACGTGTATATGATTAAGAGATGATATTTGTATGGGATGATCTTAGGACATGCAGTATTCCCACGTCCTTAATAATTCTACATTTCAGTATCAGCAGGGCCATGGAAACAATTTTAGAATACTCAGGTTGCTCCAGTAAGTTCATTTAATGCACCACCAGCACGAGGTTCCTATAATGATTGTTCCAGTTATCCGGCACAGACTCAGTATAAGCAGCTGAACCCGCAATGGGGTTGTTATCAGTGTAGTGATACTAGGCATATCATGAGAGATTGTCCCCGACTTGGGATAAGTAGATTTCATCAGAATACTCATGCTACATGCTCTATTCCAGTTATTACCCCACATGCACAGTCAGTTAGGGGTGGAGGACTTGTGAGTAAGGGGCTCCCTAGAGGGGGAGTCCCGACCCATTGATATAATTGATATGGTATGGCTGAGGCCGCTACACAAGATGGTGTCGTTACAGGTATGATTTAATTTGTAATAGAGGAGCACTGTTCTTATTTTGATTCAATTCCAATTATCGGGGTGAACCCTCCTATCATGCTCCATGTATGGTGAGTTAGTGATTTTGTGCACCACTCACGTGTTTATCCCTGTTGGGAGATTTGATGGTGTTAGCCCATGTCTATCATTTTTATTTTTGTTCACTATTGAGGGCTATAAGTCTAAAAATGACTTTCTATTACTCACTAAAGTGCGTTTTGATGTGATTTCGAAATAATTGATTTCAATTTTATGAATTATATGCCCTATTGGTATGTCGGTTCATTATGTGTTGTGAAAACAAACAAATTGTTTACGAAATTTATTGAAAAGAAGAAAGAAGGGAAATTGAAAATTTCAGTTGGCACAATGTGCAAAATACTTGTGATTCTGAGTTGAGGACGAGATCCTCGCATTTTAATATGATGTGAAATATTTAAACTAGGCTACAAGCTACGGTGGAAGTTCTATAAGGACGAGGTCCTTGTGGTGAAATATTTATGAGTTTAAATTCTCCCTTTGTGAAATTTAATTTGTACTATAGTACTAATAGGGAGTCATGCCTGATAGGCTTATATGATAATTCTTTTATGTGTTTCTGTGCCATAATTGTACTGTAATTATTGAGTTTTAGCCTACGAGGTGAGTGCCCAGTCCGCGTTAAATGTGACTCGTTAACCTGAGTAAATAATTATGAGGTCTTCATGCCTCGCGTGTTGCCGTCAGTGTTGTGAAAATTAGATATGAGATTTTTGTTAAGATGAGATTAATTGAGGATGCTGAAGTTAATTATAAACAACTATTATGACCAGAGATGTGGTTATGGACATACATATGATGTGTGCGTAGGGACGAGTTGCTACAGCCGATTGAAACTAATACCGTGTGTTGATGTAAGGAATTTGAAATTGATTGGAGTGTAAGGAATTGGCTTTAATGCTTATATGTGTGAGTAACAGAAATAATCTCCACTGAGATGATGTTGTCGGGACCCTGTTAAATTTACGGTGACGTAGAATCACCCGTGAGTATGTGTGAAATAATGCAGTCAGTAATTTAATGTCATCAGAATAATTCTTGGCACGTTCGAGGATGAACGCATGTTTAAGAGGGAGAGAATATAACGACCCGACTTGTCATTTTAAGAATTTATACCCCATTCAGCTACTTGTGGTCCCGAGCAACTTAGTAATATGTTTTATTACTTGCGTGTGCGGTCGTTTGATTTTCAGAAGATTAAGAATTTAAATTGAAAGAATAATTCTCATTTTTGAAGCTTAAATGAAAAGAGTTGACCAGAGTTTGACTTTTTAGCAAACGACTTCGGAATAAAATTATGATAATTCCAATAGGTCTGTGTGATGATTTCGGACTTGGGCGTATGTTCAGGTCGAGTATCACGTGGCCCGGGAGTAGTTCAGCGCCTATTACTGAAGGATGGCATTTTTAAAGTTTAAAAATTTCCTAAGTTTCGGTTGAAGTGGATTTTGATGTTATCGATGTTCGTTTGGGATTCTGAGCTTGGGATATTGCTCCGCATGGTGATTCTGGTCTTAGGGGAGCGTTCAAATGTGGATTTGGAAGTCTGTAGGTCATTTCGAGGTCATTTGGCGAAAGTTGAAAATTGGAAAGTTTTTTAGAAGTTTGACCGGGAGTGGACTTTTTGATATCGGGGTCGGATTCCAATTCCGAAAGTGGGAGTAGATATGTAATGTCAATTATGACTTGTGTGCAAAATTCGAGGTCAATCGGATTTGATTTGATAGGTTTCGACGTCGAATGTAGATGTTTGAAGTTCTAAAGTTCATAAAGCTTGAATTGGGGTGCGATTAGTGCTTTTGATGTTGTTTGATGTGATTTGAGGCCTCGAGCAGGTTCGTGTTATGTAATGGGAATGGTTGGTATGATTGGACGGGTCCCGGGGGCCTCGGGTTTGATTTGGGGTGGTTCCGGACCAAGTTTGGATGTTTTGATGTTGCTGGTTCTGGTGTTGTTCTCCGAGTTCACGAGGAGCCTCTCACGTTCGCGAAAAAGGATTTTGTTGTTGGGACTTTGTTCTTCGCGTTCGCGAAGAAGGAATTTTTGCTGTCCATCGTCTGACTTTGGAGGCTCATATCTCGCAATATATAATGAATTTGGAGATGATCCAAAATGAAAGTTGTAGCCCTTTGTGTCTCGTTTTCAGAAAGGTAAACCATTTGTCATTTGGAGTTGTGTACAAAACGTTATGGTGGATATACTATAAGTTGTTTGGGAAGAGTTTGGAAATCTCTATTGCACAAGGTTGACTTTGAAAACTTATATCTCGCAATTTATAAGGAATCGGGAGATGAGCAACAAATAAAAGTTATAGCTCTTGGAGTTTTATTTTCAAAAAGTTAAACTATTTATCATTTGGAGTTCGTACAAAATGTTATGACTATTATACTAGAGGCTGTCTGAGAAGAGTTTGAAAATGGCTGTTGGAGAATTTGTTCATCGCGAACGCGAGGGGAGGGTCGCAAACGCGAAGAACAAACCCTTGGGCAGCAGAATAAAGTCCAAATTCATCTCATTCTTCCATATTTGGACCAAGGAAGCTCGGGTGAGGCGAGTTTTCGAGAGTTTTTCAAGAAAAACATTGGGGTAAGAATTCTTAACTTGATTTTGGTTAGATTACATGAATCTATTGTTGTTTTTATCACTAAATTAGTGAATTGGGTTGAAAATGGTATAAATCCTCTAGACTTTAATTTAAGATTTGAAGGGCGATCCTTTATCAGAATTTGATAATTTTGGTATGGTTGAACACGTATTGGAATGGATATACGGATTCCGTAAAAATTTTGTCGGGTTCCGAGGGGCGGGCCCTGCGCTGACTTTTTAGAATAAAATTTTAAGTTGGTGTTTTATTATCCGCAATTATTTTCGATGAATTTTAATGAAGTTATACAATTAATTTGAATAGATTTGAGCTGTCCGGAGGATTTATTCAAGCAAGATGACTATTTTGGAATATAGGCATAACTTTAAAAAGGTAAGTATCTTTCCTAACCTTGAGTGGGGGAATTACCCCTTAGGCATCAAGTCTTATGTTCCATTTGTGAATTGTGAAAAGCCGTGTACGCAAGGTGACGAGTACGTACTCGGGCTTACATGTGCAAAATTGATTGGGTTAAAGTCTTAGGCATATTGTGTAGTAAATTGGATAGTTGTTGGCATTTATTAAATCATCTATTTGTCATGCCTCAATTCGCGTTTGTTGAATTTATTTTTATATGACAATTTGATGTGGTTATTGCTTGTATATTTATGTGAATTCCGTGAGTTTGGTGATTTGATATTTTCTGAAAATAATTATATTATAGATTTTCCATCTGCAAATAATTAATGAAATAAGTTTAAACCGAGGCATTATAAAATTATCAAGAATTTGGATTAATGAAGGCGTTGCCCTATACTGAGTATTTTTTATCTCTGTTGTTTTGAGGTTTCATACATATTGTGTGGAGTCTTGGGCTATTTGTTGTGAAATTAATTGATTTTGTTATATGTTTGGAATTGATTGTGGCCATTGGGAAAATTGTGATATGAATTGATTTTGTTATGTTGCCGTGATAATATTCGGTGTAAATTATTTTGTTATTTGAGTTATTATTTTCAGGATATAAGGGTGGCATTTCACTGTTGATATTATGTGGGTATAAGTATGGCATTTCACTATTGTTATGTGTGTTGGGATATTGTCTGAGCGATAAGGGTGGCTATTGGTATTGTCTGGGCGGAGGGATAAGGGAGGCTATTATAGGAGTAATAAGGGTGGCTATAGGAGAGATAAGGGTGGCTATTGTCAGGGATGATATGTGATGATGTGGGATTATTGTGTTGGTAATTTTCATGTGATGTTGTAATTTTCCTTGTATTTGTTTTTATACCTTGTGCAATTTTTCTTGTTGTTGGTAAATTGATAATAGTCTGATCTATGTTGAAATAGGGAGCCTGTGGTTATTGCCAAGCAGATTATGAAATGAAATGTGGGCACGAGGTGCCGTGAGTAAATAATGATGATATTGGCACGTGAACTGTCCCTGCAGTTGTGATATGAAATATGGGCACGAAGTGCCGTGAGTAAATAATGATTATATTGGCACGTGAATTGTCCGTGCAGTTGTGATATGAAATGTGGGCACGAAGTGCCGTGGTTAAATGATGATGACATTTGGCACGTGAGTTGTCCGTGCGGTTGTGATAGAGAAATTGGCATGAGGTGCCGTGAAAATATAAAAGTGGACTGAGACCCGTATTTTATGATTTTGAAATGCCGTGTCACAGGGTGACTTTTGTTCGAAAAAGATTCATTTGAAAGAATTCTATTTGAAAGATATTTATTTGAAGGAAAGCGATTTGAAAGAGATTTATTTGAAAGTATTATATCCTGAAGATTTCTATTTGAAAAATATATAGGCGAAAGATTTATATTGGAAGGACTTGATTAATTAGTTATACTTGTATTCATTATTTGTTGCGCAATATTTATGGTGTTCTTGTCGCCCTGCTGTGTATATCACTGGTTGATTATTTTTTCCATCATTGTTATTTGTTTCCTATTATTTTTGCATAATATATTGCAGAGTTTATTAGAGTAATGAGTGTCTCGATTGTACCTCGTCACTACTCCACTGAGGTTAGTCTTGATACTTACTGGTTACTGACCGTGGTGTACTCATACTACACTTCTACACATTTTTGTGCAGAGCCAGGAGTTGGAGATATCGGACTCGGACAGAGTTAAAGTGTGATCGCAAGGAATCAAGGTAGAGCTTCTTGGTCGTCGCAGTCCCTTGGAGTCTTTCAATTTTATTGTACTGTTAATTATTAATCAAAAAGTATTGAGTATTCGACCTTGAGATCATTCCATGTATTCAGTTAGAGTTCGTGACTCAGTATTACCAGTCTTGGGAGGTTGTTATATTTGTAATTATTTCTGCTGTTGGTTTATATATATTTAAAAAAATATGGCTTAAATTGTTATTATATTCGGCTTACCTAGTCTTAGAGACTAAGTGCCATCACGATGCCTGTGGCAGGATTTTGGGTCGTGACAGATATGGTGGAATAGAAATGGGTTGAGTACCCAGCACCAAGTCAATACCAAAATAGATATTCCTATCGGGTAGGATGCCCGGTAGGTCTGCTAGAAACATATCTGGAAAATCTCTCACTACCAGAACTGACTCAACGGTAGGAGTATCAGCACTGACATCTCTCACAAAGGCTAAGTATGCATCATACCCGTTCTTGACCATTCGCCGTGCCTTTAGAACGGACACCACCCTGTTAGAAATATAATCCAACGTACCTGTCCACTCCAACTGCGACAACACTTGCATAGCCATTGTCATGGTCTTGGCGTGATAGTCCAAAATAGCATGATAGGGCGATAACCAATCCATGCCCAAGATCACATCAAAGTCTACCATATTTAATAGCAATAGATCAACTCTGGTCTCATAACCACTAATAGTAACTAAAAACGACCGATAAACACGGTATACAATAATAGAATCTCCCACAGACGTGGACACATATATAAGAGCACTCAAAGAATCACGTGATATATCCTAATATGGAGCAAAGTAAGATAACACATATGAGTAAGTGGATCCCCGATCAAATAAGACCGATGCATCCCTAAGACAAAGCGGAACCATACCTGTGATTACTGCATCTGATGCGACTGCCTCCGTCCTACCCGGGAAAGCATAGAATATGTCTTGGCCTCCCCATCTAGGGCAACCTCTACCCGCCTGACCTCCACCCCTAACTGGCGGTGCAGGTGGAGTGGCAACTGGAGCAACAACCATAGCCTGAGAACCATGTGGACCCTGTAGAATCCGTGGCGCCAGTGTAGGCTGTGGAGGTGCACCCCTCCTAATTTTGGGACAGTCTCTCACCATAAATCTGGTATCCCCACACTCAAAACAAACTCTCAGTGGGCGTGGCTGCTGAAACTGACTCTTGCCTGGTTAGCTAGACTGACTGCTGAAGGCACCCCATGTAGGAGGTGCACTGGAAAGTGGTTGTGCATAGTGTGCAACCTAAGACCTCAGAAGAGCCGGAGCACTACTACTAGCGGAAGTGCTGAATGAACTGGCCGACTCACATATCCCCTGCCATATCGGGTTGTAGCTGCAGCGTGGTCACCACTAAATTCTCCAGTACCTCGAGGCCTCTTGGCCTCCCTGTCCTCTCTCTTGGCCCCGCATACACCCTAACCTCCGCGCGATCTCTACCACCTGTCAAAATGGAGTATCCACCTCCACTCTCGAGCTATGTCGAATCTAAGAGCATAGCTAAGCCCTTCGATGAACCTGCAGACTCGCTCTCCAACTTTAAAAACCAAGGTAGGTGTATGTCGGGACAACTCACTGAATTTGATAGCGTACTCTAACACTGACATAATACCCTGGTGCAGCTACTCAAACTCTATGGGCCATGCATCCCCAAGGGTCTGGGGAACAAGCTCTCTCAAGAACATCTCTGAAAATTGAGCCCAAGTGAGTGAGGCTGCATCAACTGGCCTACCTTCCTCGTAAGCCTGCCACCATCTATATGCTGCTCCTAACAGCTTAAATGTAGTAAAGGGAACTCCGCTCGTCTCCAAAATACCCATGGTGCGGAGAATACGGTGGCACTTCTCTAAAAAAATCTTGCACATTCTCGGCAGTTGTGCCACTTTGAGTAGGAGGGTGATACTTTTTAAACCTCTCAAGTCTCAGCAACTCCTCCTCAGATGTCTCTTCCTTAACCTCGAGCTGAACCAGAATAACAGGCTGCGCTGGCATAACTCTCAGGACCTGATCAACATGGACCCGATGCTCTAGAGTACGGGCCGCGGGAGTCTGATCTCCTCCCCTAGCATGGGATGTAGCTGGTGCAAGGGGGGTCAATCCTGCCTGAGCTAGAGTGCCGAACATTCTCAAAAGTTCTGCTAGGGTCTCTTGATGTGCAGGGGTGACAACAGGCACCTCGGGTTCCTGTCCCTCAATCGGAGCTACTGGTGGCTCTTTTGTGGCTGCTCGAACAGGTGCTCTGGTTGAATCATATGCCTTACCACAGCCTCTACCCCGGCCCCGGCCTCTCGCGACTTTAGCAGGGAGCGCGAGTGTCTGATCATTGGATCCAGTAGTGCGTGTCCTAACCATATGTGAGAGAATAGAAAGACAAAAATTCAGATTTCAAAATCAACAAATTCGCACGATAAGGAATCAAAGAAGTTGAATTTTTCCTAACAGTTTTGCAGCCTCTCGAAGATAAGTACGACGTCTCCATACCGATCTGCAAGACTCTACTAAACTTGCTTATGACTCGTAACACCTATCAACCAATTTGTCATGACCCCAAAATCCCACCTAAGGTAGTCGTAATGGCACCTAGTCTGTAAGACTAGGTAAGCCTAACATTCATGAATAACTTAACAGAAATAACAAACTAAGATAATAAAAGCTCATAATAACTCCAAAGCAGAAACATCTGTAACAAGATCCCTAAAACCGGTGAAACTGAGTCATAAGCTCTATAGAATGTACTAAGATCTCTAATACAACTCTGTCTGATTATAAGATAAATAGTAGTAAAGAAAATAATAGATGGTGACTCTGAGGCCTGCGAACGTTGAGCAGGTATACCTTGAAGTCTCCGGAGATAACAATACGATCACTGGCGCCCGACACGAGTAGATGTATACGGATATGCACAAAAATATGCAAAAGCATAGCATGAGTACACCACAATGGTACCCAGTAAGTATGAAGCCTAACCTCGGTGGAGTAGTGACGAGGCCAGGTCAATACACCTACTAGGATAAGAAAAACTAAACGAAGTATAGTATTGTCTACTAATGGAAAGCGGGGAAATAATGACAACAAAGAAATATAATAATGTAAGCTACAACGAAAATTAAGGCGGTAAAAGAAAAAAGAAGTGAACCGATGATGAGAACAATAAGTAATCCAATACGGACAAATTCAAGCAAGACAGTGAGGAAAACAACAAGAGCTATTCAACCAACAAGCCTTTTTAACATAAAATGTACAACAATAATTACAACTGAGGTGACACAGCTCATAACCTCATTTCACATTTCACAATCACAACCTAACCTTATATCGCCGCGTGAGCCTTACATTTAGATTTTTGAAAATAATTTTCCCGAAATAGCTACACGCATTTAGCCCCTTATGTAGTCGTGTGGCTTCATGTAATTCCTTTACTAGCAACACGCACATAAATCCCACCTTATGCCGCCGCATGCACATTAACACCTATCCTTATACCGCCACATGCACATCAATATCACAACATAATAACAACTCGCACCACAAGTGCCCATATGCCACAACTTGCCAAAATCAACAATACTAAAGTTACCACAACATATGGCCCAGGGCTCAACCACAATGTGAATAAGAATCTCAAGAATAACAAAATGAATGAGATTTACTCAACAAGGAAAGATATCTCAATAATCAACGACTTCAAACTCAATGTGATAATAGCTTTCATAACTCTAACTTCAATAACTCAAATGAAGGTATTCCCACAAAAGACAACTTTAAATTCAATTGTATAACATAAGTTTAACAACAAAAAAGGTAGTATGTAATAGCAACTACGTCTAAATGCATGAGAACAATTCAACATGAAGAGACATCATGGAATAACTACTTCAAATGAGAATAACTCCATAATTAAAAAGGCACATGACAATAAGAGAGATAACAATATCAATTAAGGCATTTAAAAGCCTGTTTGACAATAAAAGATAGAGCATGTGATAATAACATCAAGTAATGCACGTAAGAGTAATTTAACAATGGAAGATATAACATGATATTACAATTTCCAATTAAACGCATGAAAGAGCATAAGAGTCTAAACTAGTCAAAATACCATATATAATCCCGTGTACACACTCGTCACCTCGTGTACACATCTTTCACATGATTCAAATAACATGAATCAACCCAAGTCCTAAGGGGAAATTCTCCCACACAAAGTTAGGCAAAATACTTACCTCAACTAGGCCAAATCAATCCTCGAAAATGTCACGATCCTATCCTAGGACCGTGACGGGCAACTGGCGCTAACCACCGATTAATGCTAACCTATTATCTCATACTCATACATAAACTAGTAAAATCATAAATAAAGCTTTAAAGGGGAAACATACTATATACAGGGATTTTAATAACTAGATGGCTGATAAGACATAAAATGACTGCTATACATACTATATCTAAACCACATAATTCATGTCTACAAGCCTTCTAAGAATAACTGCAAAACTGAACATAAGGACGGGACATGACCCCACCATAACCATCTATAAAACAAGACATACCACAGTACTCGCAACTCCGGAACAAAAGAATTCCTTCAAGACTGCTACCTGTTGTCTTACTTATGTTTGTTTTTTCTTGAACTACCTAGACCTGCGAGCATGAAAACGCAGCATCCCCAAGGAGAAAAGGACATTTGTACGACTGATGTAGTGAGTATGTAAGGTAGAAATATAATCATAAAAAAACTAAGTAATATCATGGACAGTAATAAAGTTACTGAAATACAAGCACTTCTCTGAACTCTCTAAATGTTAGCCTAGAAAGATAGTAGAAGAAAGAAGAAGGTAACTAAAGTATATCAGAAGGGCTGAGAATGCATCTGAAACATATGGCATACTCTGGAACTTCCATCCATACTGAAATAAAGAGCAACGCAAAGAAGCTCAAAATATAACTGAAGTGTAACGCTTACTTCTGAATCTGTTATCATACTAGTAATACCAGAATTATATATGTGGTGTCTCTCATATTTGTATACATACTATCATAATCTATATAAGTGCCTGAACGCTATCTCATTCAATGGCGTCTGCACACCCTAACATGTATATCCATCTGAACAGTCTCAATGCATCTGAACGCTATGTGTCTGAACACTCTGCATCTGAACGCTATGTGTCTGAAAACTCTGCGTCTGAACGCTACCGTCTGAACGGTTACTAACTATATTTATATGCGTCTAAAAGTCTGAATGTCTATCTCATGTATAACTATAGAGTGCTAAATCAATATACGGAATATGCTACGTTCATCATCTACATGTGTCTAAGCACTTACATATCCATACTATCTATGCACACATATATACATAATCGTCGCTTAACAGAACTGTCGTGGACTTTCAGAGAGATCATAGTACATAACCAGACCTTTCCAAATCTCAAACTAACTTCTAGCCAGAGAGAATTGCGGACCTCAATGGGTCCACTACATAATACAATGGGCTGCACACCTCAAGCAATAGCCAACACCCACTCAATTCTGAACCTAAGAGCTCAAGTACGGAGAATTTCCAATGTACTAGGTATAAGGTTACAACAAAGCATAGAACATTCAAACACAACCAAGACAAGAAATTTGAGCTTCTTAAATATATTATAACTGAGTTTCAAAGCTCGCAACTCAGCAAGAAACAAGGAAAACGCATAATCAAATTCAGAGTCTCATAGGGATCAGTTTTACTGTATTTGGCAAGTTCATGCCTCCAAAGAAGAAAGGTAAAATTTATATACAACAAAGTCTTGAAATTTAGTTTCTAAATTGATTATGGTTGAATTTCAAGGTTCATATCATAATAAAAACAAGGAAAGTTTCATACTTGAACAATATTTTCTCAAGAATCATATGAAGCAAATGAATTGTAACTTGAGTTTATTTCATGCATATGAAGAAAGAAGTTAAACCTCACATACCTTAGACTTTCTTTACTTCAAATCATCATCAACAGTAATTCTTGAAATATTACTGCAAGGTTTCCTTCAAATTAAGGTTTGCTTCAACAAGAAAAACTCCTTAAAATCCAATTAGGAGGTACAACATGAACATCCCCACGCCTCTCAAGCCTTGCGTGAATTATTCTACCCAAAGTTACTGAATTGTTTGGATAATTTACAAGGAGAACATGAGAGAATATTTGAGGAATTGTTTTACCACAAGAGGTTCTGGATATGTTCTAAAAAAACTTGAGAACAAACTGAATATAAAAGCTACCGCTTCACTAAGCAAGTAGGTGACTAAGCTGCTTTTTGGAAGCTTGAGTGACCCTACTTTGAACCCTCGTTTCTCCCTACTCCAATGTCGTATCAACAAATGCCTTAATGTTCTGGAAACTAGATTCAACAAACTCCAACTTTTATGTTCGAATCATCCTCAAATTCCTTATGGACTGGGAGAAAACTGACCTGTAAGTTGGCCTAGTAACCTGCCTGCTTTTGCCGTAATACTCTAGTGACGTGTTGGCAGCCCTACTTCGGATGCTCATAGATTTGTATTCTGACATCGTATTGATGTACGGTTTAAAGCAATAGAAACTACATACATAGACATTCGATATCATATATAATTTATCCCCAAAAGGCTCCATATGCTAGGAACAATGCTGGTCACAATGTGATCTAGTTACATGTCGTATCTCAACCAAAATTGCAACAACTCAAGCCGACTTTTCTAATATTCCATGTTTGGGTATATATACATAACGTATAATTGATGTACATTATATATGGCATGTAAAATAAATTTCTAAACATGTCAAATTCTTTTAAATCGTACTTGCCATGTCACGCGTAGAATAAATAAAGTCACAAAAAAACTCGGGGTGTAGTATTCTTCCCCCCTAAGAACATTCGTCCTCGAATGTTCAAGAACTCAAATAATATGAAGATTGGTAGAAAGTTTATGTACCTGATCTGGATGTTGCTGGTCTACCTCTACCTCGATTGGTTGCATGCTTCCATTAGGGATCTGGCTAGAAACTCTGTTGGCTGCACCACACTCTCATTATCATTACGCGTACAATCTCGCACTTTGTGGCTGGATATCCATTGATATAACATCCACCACTGCCCAAATGGTACTGGACTTCATGAAATCTACGACAATTCCTACCTCGTGGAAAGGTTCATTCTAGCTGACAAGAGACACTTCTGTGTTGTGATGAAGAAGCTCTGGAACTCTGACTAGCCTCAGGACGTATAGATCTAGGCTCTATAAACTGAGGTGACATGTTGGTCGTTGGCTGTCTGAACTCGGGTTGTCTATTACTATTTGAACGCTCGCCAAAGGACCTTGAGAACCTAGTCCTTTTACATTGACTCCAATTCGATTCTCGCTTAGCTTGCTGTTGCTCCTCTCGTACTTCTAGGTTTTCAGCATAGGCCAGCATATAGGCTATGTCCATGCCTGGTCGTAACACAACAGTCATACATTCGGTTATCAAGTGTGGTCCTAGACCTACCACATATCTGTGTACCCTATCTTCCATCTATGCTTGATAGCTGGGGCGTACCTTGCTAACAAATTAAACTGAAGGCCGTACTCTTTGGCACTCATTCTACCCTTGCGTAAATTCAAGAAACTATCAACTTTGGCTCGCTTAGTCTCTACTGGCATGTAATGTTTAAGAAAGGCCTCCGAGAATTCCTACCAATATGCTGGAGGTGCATGTGTTCCCCTAGATAATTTCCAAGTACGATACCAACCTACTACAAGGTCATGCAGGCGATAGGAGGCTAACTCTACTGATTCAGTTTTTGTAGCATGCATAACTCGTAATGTTCTTCTTACCCTGTCTGTGAAGTCTTACGGTTCTTTATCTATTCTGGATCATGTTTGAGTTTGAGGGTCCAATTCTAGGAAATCCCAAACTCTCGTACTAGCAACTCCCCTAACATAAACATCATTATTTTGTCGCTGAGCTTGAGCTGCTGCTAGTTCAGTCAAGAGTCTGATGGCGTCTCGTACGTCCTGCCCCTGAGTATCCGATGGAAGAACAGAAGGTGTAGTAGTTGCAGCATGTCTTAGTTCCTCTAGTGGGGGAGGGGTCTGCAATGTCTCAAATCAAACTTCGTCATGTGCTTGGCTCTGCTCTACCTACTAATGGAACTTGACTGGTGCCCTCGTCTGCTATTGATTTGCCTTTTTGGGCAACTAAAGCTCTTCTACTCATAGCGCACACACTGTAATCAAAACATTCTGTTAGCTGACTAAACTCTTATACTATGGATATATCGCACGATCTGAATGAGAAGCAATGATGACTCTCCTAATTTGGCTGTAGACACCCCTAGGACTAAACTTCTCTGATACAACTTTTGTCATGACCCCATCCTAGGGCCGCGATAGGCAACTGGCGCTAACAAACGATTACCGCTGACCTGCTATCTTATACTCATACATAAACTACTAAAATCATAAATAAAGCTTTAAATGGGAAATACACTATATACAGGGATTTCATATAACTGGATGGCCGATAAGACCTAACATGACTGCTATACAGACTATATCTAAACCACAGGATTCATGTCTACAAGCCTTCTAAGAATAACTGCTTAACTGAACATAAGGATGGGATAGGACTCTGCCATACCCATCTATAAAACTTGACATACCACTGTACTCGCAACTCCGGAACAAAGTAGTGCTTTCGAGTATGCTACCTGTTGTCCTATAGATGTCTGTCTTTTTCCGAACTACCTAAACCTGCAGGCATGAAAATGTTGCGTCCCCCCAGGAGAAAGGGACGTCAGTACGACTGATGTACTGAGTATGTAAGATAGAAATATAATCATAAAGAAACTAAGTAATATCATGGACAGTAATAATGTAACTGAAATACAAGTACTTCTCTGAACTGTCTATATGTTAGCCTAGAAAGACAGTACAAGAAACAAGAAGGTAACTAAAGTATATCAGAAGGGCTGAGAATGCATCTGAAACATATGGCACACTCTGGAACTTCCATCCTTACTGAAATAAAGAGTAACGTAAAGAAGCTCAAAATATAACTGAAGTGCATCGCCTACTTCTGAATCTGTTATCATACTAGTAATTCCAAATCTATATATGTAGTGTCTCTTATATTTGTATACATACTATCATAATCTATATAAGTGCCTGAACGCTATCTCACCTAATATCTTCAGCACACCTTAACATGTATATCCGTCTGAACGGTCTCAATGCGTCTGAACGCTATCTGTCTGAACACTCTGTGTCTGAAGGCTATGCCTCTGAACACTACCGTCTGAACGGTTACTATCTATATTATATGCATCTAAAAGTCTGAATGTTTATCTCATGTATAACTATAGAGTGCCAAATCAATATACGCAATATGCTACATTCATTATCTACATGTGTCTAAACACTTACACATCCATACTATCTATGCACACATATATACATATTCGTCGCTTAAAGGAACTGTCGTGGACTTGCGGGTTGATCATAGTATATAACTGGACCTTTCCGAACATCAAACTAACTCCTAGCCAGAGATAATTGTGGCCCTCAATGGGTCCATTACATACCACAATGGGCTACACACCTCAAGCAATGGCCAACACCCACTCAATTGCGAACCTCAGAGCGCAAGTACGGGGAATTTCCAGTGAACTGGGTATAAGGTTACAACAAAGCATAGGCCATTAAAATACAACCAAGACATGAAATTTATCTTCTCAAATAGATTATAACTGAGTTTCAAAGCTCGCAACTCAGCAAGAAACTAGGAAAACTCATAACCGAATTCTGAGTCTCATAGGGATCAATTTTACCGTATTTGGAAAGTTCATGCCTCCAAAGAAGAAAGGTGAAACTTAAATACAACAAAGTCTTGAAGTTGAGCTTTCTAAATTGATTATGGATGAATTTCAAGTCTCATATCTTAAGAAGAACAAGGAAAGATAATATTTTCTCAAGAATCATATGAAGCAAATGAATTGTAACTTGACAAAACTCATGCCTATGAAGAAAGAAGTTAAACCTCACATACCTTAGCCTTTCTTTGTTTCAAATCCTCATAAAAAATAATTCTTGAAATATTATAGCAAGGTTTCCTTCAAATTAAGGTTGGCTTCAACAAGAAAAACTCGTTAAAACTCAAGTAGGAGATACAACATGAACACCCCCGCGCCTCTCAAGTCTTGCGTGAATATTTCTACCCAGAGTTACTAAATTTGTTGGACAATTTATAAGGAGAACATGATAGAATATTTGGGGACTTGTTTCACCTCAATAGGTGCTGGATATGTTCTGAAAAACTTGAGAACAAACTGAATATAAAAAGCCACTGCCTCACTAAGCTAGTAGGTGACTAAGCTGCTTTATGCCAGCTTGAGTGACCCTACTTTGAATCCTCATTTCTCCCTACTCCGACATCGTATCAACAAACAACTTAATATTCTTGAAACTAGATTCAACAGACAATAACTTTCATATTTGATTCTCCCAAGAAATGCCTTATTTAACGTTGTGGCACGACACAATGTCATAGCATCCTCGAGTGAAGTAAATAACCGCCACCATGTGGCTCTCTCCAACTTTTCCAAGTAGTGCTTCACTCGGTGACCATTGACTCGGAATATTTCATTGTTCTTGTTCTTTAAAATCCAATGCACGAAAGGGTGTCACACCACTCCACTTTGACTTAAGCTTCCCGGAAAACATCCCCAACCTTGAGTTAAATAACAACACTAGATCATCGGCCTTGAACTCCTTATTTCAAATGTACTTGTAATGAAGATATTTCATCTTTTCTTTGTACAAGGATGAATTCTCATAAGCATGATACCAGAAATTATCCAATTAATTCAACTGTGTAACATGCAAGTTAGCGACTACATCCCAATCAAGATTCAATTGCTTCAAGGCTCACATTGCCTTATGCTCTAGTTCCACCGAAATATGACAAGCCTTTACGAACATTAACCAGTATGGGGACATTCCGATAGGTGTTTTGTAAGCCGTCTGATAAGCCCATAGTGCATCATCAAGCTTCTTGGACCAATCCATCTGATTTGCATTCACCGTTTTGGACAAGATACTCTTTATCTCTTGGTTGGAGACTTCCACTTGACCACTAGCTTGTGGGTGATAGGGAGACATTACCTTGTGAGTAACACCATACTTGCTAAATAAAATGTCAAAAGCCTTGTTACAAAAATGTGACCCCTATCGTTTACCATTGCAAGTGGAGTACAAAATCTCGTAAAAATATTCTTCTTCAAGAAGGACACTACACTTCTAGCCTCATTGTTGGGTAAGGTAACAACCTCAACACATTTGGACACGTAATCCACCGCGACCAAAATATAAGTGTTTCCACAAGAACTCACAAAAGGGCCCATAAAGTCAATGTCCCAAACATCAAAAATATCAATCTCCAAGATGGTTGTAAGAGGCATCTCATTTTTCTTTTAAATTCCACCGGCTTGTTGACATTCGTCACATCTTTTCATCAAGTCATTTGCATCTTTGTAGAGAGTAGGCCAATATAAACCACAACTTAGAACTTTAGCTACCATTCTTGCTCCACCATGATGACCACCATACGGCGATGAATGACAAGCTCCAAGAACATCACCTTGCTCTTCTTCCGGCACACACCTCTTAATCACCCCATCCGTGCAAATCTGAAAAAGGTATGGCTCATCCCAATAGTAGTCTTGACAATCTCTTCTGAGCTTCTTTCATTGGTTTGAAGAGAACTCATCCGAAATGATACCACTCACAAGAAAATTTGCTAATTCCACAAACCACGGTACCTATTTCATTGGTAGTGCAAAAAGTTGCTCATCAGGGAAAGAGTCATTTATTTCAAGGCCTTCATGTGGTCTCCCCTCCTCCTCCAAACGAGACAAGTGGTCCGCCACTTGGTTTTCACTATCCTTCTTGTCTTGAATGTCAATATCAATTTTTTACAAAACACGTACCCATCTCATCAACCGAGCTTTAGATTCTTTTTTGCTCATAAGGTAGAAAAGTATTGCATGATCCGTGTGGACAATAACTTTGGCACCCATAAAGTACGCGCGGAACTTCTCAATAGAAAACACCATATCAAGGTGGTTTTCTCTTGATCTCTCAGAGCAATAATAATTTTGTTGTAGCCCGAATAATCATCAAGGAAATAATAGAAAGCACGGTCGACCAACCTATCAAGGAACATGATAGTGATCCTTCCTTGTAACTTTGTTGAGCATACAATAATCCATACAAACTCTCCAACCGCTGACCATTCTTGTAGGAATCAACTTATTCTTATCATTGGTAACAATCGTCATGCCTCCCTTATTTGGGACACATTGAACCGAAGAGGTCCATGAACTATCAGAAATGGGATAGACAACCCCGACATCCAATTACTTGATAATCTTCTTTTTGATCACTTCTTGCATAGCTTCATTGAGTCTTCTTTGATGTTCAATGGACGATTTAGCACCATTCTCCAACTTGATCTTATGCATGCAAAATGCGGGACTTATACCCCGAATATCCGCCAAAGTCCACCCAATAGCCTTCTTCTTTTGCAACACCGCCCATGTTTAATCAACCTGCACGTTAGTCAAACAAGAGGAAAGAATAACTGGTAATGTAGAACAAGGACCGAGAAATTATAGCCACTCGGGATTGAAATTATGGACCCTTGGTCCTCTTCTTGTTGACCTACATATTTACCCTTTTCCATAACGTGAACCTTATTAGGAGCTTGTACTTGATTAAGTTGGCCTTAGAGAGTTGGGTCATAATTATTGTAAATTCGGCAATGGATTTCCCATGGCATTGCAACTCTTTATGAAGATGAATCATGTTAGGATCACCTTGGGAAACATTAGCTCGGGATTGATAATTGATTGACCACACATTGATTCTTAATATTAATACCATTGTAGAGAGGTTGTTGGATCATGTTGTCGTTCATATCTTTATTCGGGCACTCCTTCACCATTGTCAAATATCGCTCCCAAATTTCATGCAAAGTTTCATTGGGCTCTTGCTTGAAAGCAAATATTTCATCCCTAAGAGTAGCCATGTGCCGGGGAGAGAAAAACTTTGCTATAAATATTGCCGCCAATTCATCCCATGTATGGATAGAATGATTAGGCAAGCTTTCCAACCAATCCAAAGCTTTATCCCTTAGAGAGAAGGGAAAAATACATAGCCTCAAATAATCTTCCGAAACATTATTTGTTTGCTCCACTAAGACGTATCCAAAAAACCCTTTAAATGCTTGTAAGCATTTTGATTCGGCACCCCGGTGAAATAACCTCGTTGCTCGAGCAAAGTAAGCATAACATTGGTAATTTCAAAATTTCACGCCCTAATGTGAGGGGGACTGTAACACCCCGGAAATATTTTGAAGTACTTAAGTGTAAAGCCCAGTAAATATTGCAAAGAAAATAATGTTTCATGGTGCCAGACTAGGCTTACGATGTTTCATGTGTCTATGTTAAAGAAAGTAGTTGGAGACCCCACAGTCATTATTCCGGTTGAGATTATTGAGGTTAATGAAGAATTGACTTATGAAGAGATTCCAGTTTCTATTATTGATCGGCAAGTCCAAAAGTTGAGAAACAAAGAAATTGCATCCGTAAAAGTGCTATGGCGAAACCAACAGGTTGAAGAGGCTACTTGGGAGGCTGAGGAAGAAATGAAGAAAAAGTATCCTTATTTGTTTGAATGTCCATGTATTTATAGAGTTGTGATCTAGGAAAATTATAATACTTACTTTTTATGAATTTTGTATCATTTGAACAATTGGCGTTACGGGTGTTCCTTTCTGGAAATATATTGCTTATGAGGCCATAGTTGGTGTTGTTTTGTATTATATTACGTCGTTGGAATATGTATATGTTGTTAGGATGTGTTTCTGGGGCTCTCTGACAGGTGGATAGGCCTAATTACAAAGGAAACTTTGGCGAAATATTTGAAATTTAGGGAGTTAGTCAAATCTGGGGCTGTTAGTTTGTGGTATAAGACAAACTAAGTTGCGTAAGATGCTAATGAGGGATTCTTACCCTCATTCGAGGACGAATGATCCTAAGCGGGGGAGAATGTAACACCCCGAAAAAATTTTGAAGTACTTAAGTGTAAAGCCCGGTAAATTTGCAAAGAAAATAATGTTTCATGGTGCCGCGGCTCGAAATATTTGGGTTGAACAATGCATCGGAAAGTAAAGGAACATTTTTGGCGGAAAAGCGCGTTTATGCGGTCCATTATGCAACCACATAATCACTCTGTGGGCCGCATAATGGCCGCTGAAGTGAGCAGGAGAGGGCCATTCTGGAAGCAGCTATGCGATCGACTATGCGACCGCATAGTGATCGTATACACAGACAAATTTTTGATCATTTTTGTCAGTAATTAGGCGACCGATATGAGGTCGCATATGCGACCGCAGAACCGTTTCAGAGCTCCATTTTTGGATTTTTTAAACCCGACCCTATTTCGTTAAATACACTCTTTGGGCCATTTTTGAGCTATAATCTGATATTTTAGAGTGAGAGAGAGTGCCCTAGAGTGAGAAGGTGTTCTTCAATAATTGTTCTTTAATTCTTGCCCAAGTTTTGGAAGATTAAGAAGGGAAACTCACTAGGTCTTCATCCTAGAGGTAAGATTCTACACCCTAACCCTCACTTTTGAATTTTATGTAGAAATGGACAATTAGCAAGATAATTTCTGGGCAGGATGGTTGTTTATTTACATGCATGTGTTATAAAAGGGTGTACGAAGATTGTTGAGCTAAAAACGGTAAAGATTGAATTGTGGGATGATGGAATTCTCCATAAAAGGACCTTGGAACCTTAATGAACACTAAGTGTTTGATAAAATGCTCAAATGAGCTAGAACCATGATCATCTTCCTAATTTTGATTCAATTTGTTATATTTCTACAATAGATTGAAGTTGCTAAGAATTCTAAAACATTTAGAGTGTAAGGAAGCTCAAGTGAGGTATGTTGGCTAAACTCTTCTCTTAGAATTGGATCCTATGATATTCATGTGAATTATGTAAGCACCGAGTGGTTCATATAAAATTTGCTATTCCGAGTAAGATTGGGATGAAAGATATATGTTCAACAAGCATCCCAAATGCTTTATTCATGTTATGTTATCGATTAAGGATGTGTTAAAATATGGGCTGTGTATTAATAATGTTTTGACTTCAAGTCAAGTTCAAACGAAGGCTATTATGCCAAATTTTGTGAAGAATCTCTATGTGCCTTAGACTCTTAATTGCTCACATGTGTACTATATGCCTTGATTTGAATTGTTGTTGTTACTGTTGATGATGTTGATGTTAGAAAGTTAAAAAGGTGAGCATGAAATACTAAATACGACCAACATGCCAAAAATGATCTTATAATGATGACCATTAGTGCCAATGAAATGAAAATATGTGAAAGTAATATGAAATGCAATGATTGATACAAAAAGGTTGATGTCTCGAATAAGACAGCCTAGCTGATTGGGTCGTGATCGGACACCATGCCGCACACATGGTGGTGATTGTGTTGGAAGTTGTAATTGAAATTGTGATTATGGTCGATGTCCCTAATGGATATCCTAGCCGATCGTGTCATGATCGGACTCCGTGTTAAAGACAGTGGTACTGATACTGAAAGTAATTGCGGTTGATGTCTCTAATGAGATAGCCTAGCCAATTGGGTCGTGATCGGACTCTGTGCTAAGAATACAGTGGTATTGGTATTGTGAATAATGGTATTGTGAACAATGGAATATAGATACTAAAAATCTCCTAATGTGAGATATGAAAATTAATTTGAACACTGTCCTGATCCTAAATTGAGGTTTGATGTTGATTAAGGCTTTCATTGATATTATGATATTCTTGTTTGTATTATTTGTTCTATTGAGAGGGTGTTTAGTTATACATACTAGTGCTATTCGATGGTACTAATGTCCCTTTTGCCGGGGGCGCTGCATTTTTAAATGGATGCAGGTGGTTCCACAACAGGAGATATTGATCAGTGATAGCAGTACACCTTCTTCCCAGTAGACTTGGTGAGCCCCACTTCATCCCGGGGTCATGTATCTTTTGTTCTTTATGTATTATGGTTGAGGTACAGCCAGGGCCTTGTTGCCGGCATTATCATAGTACTCTTCTTTATCTATAGAGGCTCCATAGACATAGTGTGGGTTGTGTATTGGTGTTGGAAAAGTCAAAATATGTTATGTTGTGGTTGTATACTTGTCCATTTGAGACTTTAAAAATGATGAAACTATTGGTAATGAATTGGTATTGTAGACATGGACACCATTTTGTCTAATTAATGAAAATATGTATTATCTCCATTCGTGGATGAGTTTGGGGAGAATTAAATCTAACAGGCTTGCTCGGTCAGGTTCACTCGGTTGAGCGCCGATCGCGCTCCTCGGTTTTGGGGCATGACAGGGACTATGGCACTTGCCTCATTGGGAAAAATTCGATGTTACGCCACTTGTGGTTGTGGTGATGGGGGTGGGGGAGGAGGAGACACATTGTCTTATTGACCATGGCCTCGGTGATTTTGTTGTGGAACTTGAGGCATTTCATGAAGTTGCTCGTCTTCGCCATCCACCTCTCCCAAAGGCAAATTTCCAAGCTCGTTGTTCGCCATTTGGTACCTACGATCACTTCAACAAATTAGAATCACGAAAGTAAAAGAAGGTATTTCAAGAAACAAACTCAAGCATATAGCTATCACCGTAAACACTCCTCGAAAACTGTGCCAAAAATTGGTCACTTCCAATCCACACTTAATATTAAGTTGTAAACGGTCGTTGCAATTATAATATCGAACTTGAGTCGGGGTCGAATTTCTCAGGGAGTTTATAATCGGTATTAAGGTAAATACTTGAAAAGAGAACGTGAAATAGCTTAATTATACTTCCAAACAAAGAGGATGATTTCTATCTAATTTAACAATTAAGAAATTAGACTAAATAAAAGCAAATAGAGAATGAAATGTTTTTGGTATTTTTAAACAATTGAGGAAAATCCTAGGGGTGTAACCTTCACCTTGGTGTAAACCTAATGGGTATACTAAGTTAATGCTTTTTTGGTAGATCGGCGTGTATTATGACTCTTAATTCTCAATTACTCACTCAATACCTCTTAGTCATAAAGTGGTTATGCCCAAATTGGCTTTCTCATGTCCAAATGGGTATCAATCTAAGCCATTGATACGAGTCCAAGTTGGATTATCTCTATCTCTAGTTCAAATCCTTTAATCAAACTAGTCAAAACCTTAACTAGCTCAATTTCTTGTTAGCCAAGTTTTCCTAGACTAGGCTCCTCTTTGTCAAGTACGAACTAAGTCAAATAGGCATGAATTAATGTTTTCAACCGTCAATTCTTAATATAATGCATAAAAAAGGCTAAATAACAAATACTCAATGATAAACAAGCATTAGTATTAACAATCCATAAGTTTTACACACTAGGGTTGGGTCACAACCCTAGATAAAATTTATCTACTCATGATAATTGACATAGAAAAATAAAGAGAAGAAGTAATTAAAGACATAAAACTAGAATTAAAGTGTAAAATTAATGGGTCTTCTCTAATTGTTTCTCCAAATATCCCAAAATAGCTAAATATAATCACTAGCTGCTGCTACAATACAAAAATTGCCCTAAAAAGTGTTTCCCGTCTATTTCTAGTGTCCGTAATTTCTCTAACAAAAATGCCCTTCGGGAGGTTCTGCGTCCGTGCAATCATCTCTGCGGCTGCACTTCAGCTTCTACGATCGCACAATTATCAATGAAGTTGCACTTTCAAGAGGCTTCATACTTGATCTTTTGCACCTTCTCTGAACTTATCATGCTTTGTTAGTGTGACCAGCTTATGCATCCGCATAATTTGGTGTGAGGACCGCGCTTATGCTAAACTCCACTGAAGCTTCAAGGAATCATCTGTGGCCGTGCTACAATTTCTATGGACTTCATAATCATCTGCGGACCGCACTTCTGCTCCGCATTTTCCCTTTTTGCCTTGTTGAGCTGGACTACTCCTTTTTGAGTTAGATTTCTTTATTAAGCTCCAATCCTCAAACATGCCTACAATTCACACAATTTCATTAGATTTGGAAACAAAAAGTACTAGTTTCAGACTAAAACTAAAGCAAGAAGGTACTAATAAGTGGTAAAAATCCACACTTATCACGACTGTCGATCGAAAAAAAGTATGGCGGAATTGGATTTGAAGAGATAAGAGCTTGAAGAATTTGAAGTTAGTCCTTAACCATATGAGAAAATGAATTGAATGATGAAGGAGAGATAAGGGCTCATGAGATGGTAGTGGGTCCGTAATTTCTCATAGTGTGCTCCGGTATCCTTCGATTCCTATCGATCCTCCGCTCAAAGAAAAAATTCTTAGTAGGGAGGGCCCATTAGTTCGTGTTGATTGTGGGTTTGGCCTTGCCCCGGATCTGGCAGATTATGCCACGAAGTTTGACAAGTGGAAATATAGAGTTTTTTTCTTTTAAAAAAAATATATATTGAAAATCATTTATCATTATGGCAAATGTCATTGTTACGGATTATGACATGTTTAGAAATTCCCTTTGACACGAGTATCATTTCTAGATGATTTTTTCCCGTTGATGACGATTTCTATAGATGCCCCTGATGAAGTAGCTTCTTGTTGTTGCGATCGTATCCTAATCTAAACAAATGCATTACAAAGGCTTTCCTAGTGTTATGATCGAACCTTTTCAGGTTGCCTACGTATCCGATCACAATCAGGTCGGAACGTAGTTCAAGGATAATGAATGAATTACGATGGAATGACTGAGCATAACTCAAGCAGCCAATGCATCCAAATGGAATCAGGTAAAAATATAGTTCGATTATAATAGATGCAAAATGATAAGGAGTTGAAATGAAGTGGCCGAGTCGGACTCAGACTGCCTACGTATCCAAATGGGATCAGGCCAAAACATAGTTTAATTACAATAGATGACTGAATCCAATGTTGATTGCCTACGTATTCCCACCAAAGGAAATCAAGTCGTGGTGTTGTTCCGAATACATATAAAATGATATTTGGATTTTCTATTATAAAAGGGGGAGGGATACTGGATCCTATGTGGGTTGCCTACGTATCCCACCGTGGGAAGTCAGGTAAGGTGTAGTTCTGTTATAACCAAAACCTAATTCTACTATCTTCAAATGTAGTATCCCTTGATTGCGTCTGATTTGATGGGCTTCGTGCTGACTCTGCCATCCATTTTTGCTAGGATCAATGCTCCTCCAGACAATACTCGTTGTACCACGTAAGGATCTTGCCATTTCGGTGCGAATTTACCTTTGGCCTCTTCTTGATGAGGGAATATCTTATTCAAAACCAGTTGCCCCGGTGTCAATTGCCGAGGTTTCACCTTTCTGTTGAACGTGTTGGACATCCTATTTTGATAAAGCTTACCATGAAATACTACGTCCATTCTCTTTTCATCGATGAGCATGAGTTGTTCTTGCCTGACATGTATCCATTCTGCATCATCTAGTTTAGCTTCCTTAATGACTCTTAAGGATGGTATTTCGACCTCTGCGGGTATCACAGCTTTTGTGCCATATACCAACATGTATGGCATTTCCCTAGTGGACGTTCTCATAGTGGTGCAGTCACCCAGTATGGCGAAGGATAGCTTCTTGTGCCACTGCCTGTGATTTTCCATTATCTTCTGTAAGATCCTCTTTAGGTTTTTATTGGCTGCTTCAACCGCTCCATTCATTTATAGCGTGTAGGCTATGGAATTATGGTGGACGATTCTAAATTTCTCATAAATCTTCCTCATGAGATCGCTGTTGAGATTAGCTGCATTGTTAGTTATGATTAACTCTGGGATCCGAATGTATAAACTATGTTGTTACGGATGAAATCTGCTACCACCTTCTTTGTGACAACCTTGTATATAGAGGCCTCGACCCGTTTGGTGAAGTAGTCGATGGCTAACACGATAAAACGATGTTCGTTGTATGCGAGGGGTTCTATAAGTCCAATCACGTCCATGAACCCAGTGGCGAATAGCCAAGGAGAACCCATTACGTTCAACACATTAGGTGGAACTCGGCTGAAATCCCCGTGAATCTAGCACTGGTGACACTTCTGCGCGTAACAGATACTATCACTTTCTATGGTAATCCAAAAGTATCCGGTTCTTAAAATCTTCTTGGCTAAAGTGAAACCGTTCATGTGAGGCCCGCATTTTTCCTGCATATATCTTTTCCAGTAATCTCGTTGCTTCAGCATCATCTGCACACCTTAACAGACTTAATTACGGGGTCCTTCTGTATATGACGTCCCCGTTAAGGAAAGAGGGATTTGCTAATCTTCTTAGTGCTCGCTTCTAACAATTGGTAGAATTCTCTGCGTATTCTCTTACTTCGAGGAACCTTTTGATATCATAGTACCAAGGTTAACCATCTGGCTCTTTATCTACATGAAAACAATATGCATGCTGATCTCGGACCTCTATCTCGATGGAATCGATGTAATTCTTGTCCGGATACTAGATCATAGATGAAAAGGTTGCAAGAGCATAGGTGAACTCATTCTGGAATTTGGGAACATATTTGAACTCGATCATGGTGAACTTCTTACACAACTCTTTTACACAGTGCAAGTATGGAAGGATCTTGACATTTTTGGTAGTCCATTCACCCTGAACTTGGTGTATCAGCAAATCGGAATCTCCTATGACCATAAGTTCCTTGATGTTCATGCCGACTGCCATCCTAATCCCGAGATGCATACTTCATATTCTGCCACATTATTTGTGCAAGGGAACCTTATCTTGGCTGAAGCTGGGTAATGCTGTCTTGACTCAGAAATTAGGTCTTCCCCTACACATGTTAAATTTTTCGCTCCGTCGAAAACATTCTCCACCCTGAGTATGACTCTGCAATGTCTTCCCCTGTGAACAACACTTCTTTATCTGGGAAGTATGTGGTAAGTGGTTCGTCATACTTATCCATCGGGTTTTCCGCGAGATGATCGGCCAAATACTTGTCCCTTGATAGCTTTTTGCATCATATACACAATATCAAATTCACTGAGAATAATTTGCCATTTGGCCAGCTTTCCTGTAGGCATTTGCTTCTGGAAGATGTACTTGAGCGGGTTGAGTCGGGAAATGAGATGCGTGGTATATACTGACAGGTAATGCCTTAACTTCTGAGCTATCCAGGTTAAAGCGCAACAGGTTCGTTCTAACAAGGTTTATCCGGCCCCGTATAGTGTGAATTTCTTGCTCAAATAATAAATATCTTGCTCCCTCCTTCCAGTATCGTCGTGTTGTCCCGACATGTATCCGAATGCATTATCCGGGATGGACATGTATAGTAGCGGAGACTTCCCAGGTTCAAGAGAAACTAGCACTGGTGGATTCGACAAATACTCCTTGATTATATCAAAAACTTTTTGAAACTCTTCCATCCACTTTGTAGTTGCGTATTTCTTCAACAAATTGAAAATGGGCTCGTAGATTACTATTTACTGGGCTATGAACCTACTGATGTAAAATAATCTGCCGAAGAAACTCATCACGTCCTTCTTGCTTTTGGGTGGAGGCAAGTCTTGAATGGACTTGATCTTTGAGGGATCCAGCTTTATCCCTTTCCTGCAGATGATGAAACCTAATAGATTTCCTGTGGGGACTCCGAATGCACACTTTGTAGGATTCAACTTCACACTGTACCTCCAAAAACGCACAAAGAACTTCTTTAAGTCACTCAGATAATCTGCATTTTTTTGAGACTTGATGATGATATCATCCACATAAACCTCAATTTCCTTGTGGATCATGTCGTGAAAGAGGGCCATCACGACCCTCATGTAGGTAGCACTCGCATTCTTGATACCAAATGGCATGACCCTATGGCAATAAACTCCCCACAGCATAGTGAACACCAGTTTCTCTACATCTTATTCATGCATCAGAATCCAGTGGCATCCGGCGAAACAATCCACGAACAAATGTAACTCATGCTTATCGCGATAAGGATGTGAGTATTTAGTAGAGGAAAATCATCCTTTGGACTATATTTGTTGAGATCTCGATAGTTCACACATATCCTAAGCTTCCCATCCTTCTTTAGTACCGATACGATGTCGGTACTCAGTCTGGGCATGTTGTCATATGACCAAGCGATACATCAAGGTATTGTCAGAGGAGCTCTACCAATTCTTCCCTCTATTCTATCTTCAGATGGATGCTGATTCGAGTTTCTTTCACGTCTTCTTCACTTCCCAAGTTGATTACTTTTATTTCTTCAAGGTTGGGCTTCTTCTGGCTCTCTAGTTGCTTGATCTCTTGTGGGAGGTACTCAGGCATCATGCACTTGTCGTATTCTTTGAAGTATGGATCATTTTTCTCGAGGGTTTTGTTACATGTCATAATTGCGAAACGCGGGTTTTTACCGATTTGATTACTAAAAAGGAAAAACTGATTATAAATAAGAGTTAAAAATGGATTTGCAATGGTGTCAGGAAAAATACTTCTTTTTATTTCATCAAAAAGAACGTCTCAGCATTCAAAGAGTCAATTAACAAAAAACTACAGGCACGATTCAAGTCTCAATTGACTGTGCGTTTTTCAAAATTACTACAATTTCACACTACCAATACTCCCGGCGAAGTAGAGATGGACTGGCTATCCAATTCTACAAGGTCTCTCTAGGTTCAGCATCCAGAATGGTCGGTGTCTTGATATCAGCTTCGCTGCAACTTTTCTCGATCATAGTCACGAACAATCTTCCCATTTTGTCAACAATGTCATCCTCTCGTGGTGAGCTCTAACCCGTGCCCGAAACACTCTTTGGTACAAAAGCCTTCTTCCCAAGGTTACCGGTATAGGTCTTTCCAGTTGTAGGTTGGTACCCCAAGCCAGCAGTACCCTTCTGTCCTTTTGGTTCAATTGGCTTTGTTGTCCCATCTGATAGGGCTTCCAACCCAGTCCCTGGTCGGTACTTGTACTTCATCATCTCTCGCATTGCCATCTTTGGACTATACGGTAACTACACACCATGGTTCTGCTCGCTATTCTCCATTGCTATTGCTTGCATGATCTCGACCGCGTGAAAGACGGCCCTATATAATCTTTCTATGAAAGGGACCATATGCTTCAGGTAAGCTGACTGACTCCACTCCCCATGTGTCACAATCTCTTGGAAATCCTCCTAGAATTTCATACACTTGTGGAGAGTAAAAGGAACTGACTCTGTCATATGTATCCAGTGCCTTCCCATCAACATATTGTATGACGATGATATGTCCATCACTTGAAACAATATCGGGAACTCAACTGGTCCAATCTATAAGGCTAAGTAGATTTCTTGTATGACATCCTTCTGCGACCCATCAGAAGCCCTCACTCTTACACGACTTTCTTTCACTTCCCTCAAATGAACACCCAATTCTTACAGAGTAGAGAATGGGCAAATGTTTACTCCGGACACTCCGTCGACAAATACTCGAGACACCTCTTTGTCCCCATACTTGACTGTGATATGCAGGGCTCTGTTATGATCCATACCTTCCATATGATGTTCATTCCTTCGAAAGGAAATCATGTTTGCTTTGACCATCTTCCCAATGGTTCTCGCTAATGTCTCACTGGTAGCATTTCTTGGAAGACTTACTCTGCTTAGAACCTTCATCAAAGCATCCCTATGACTGTTGGAGCTCATCCACAAATCCATGATCGATATGTGAGTAGGGATCTTCCTCAACTGTTCTTCTACAGAATATTCTTTAACCGGCATCTTCCTCCAAACCTCTGCTGCCTCAGCGTCCGTTATGTTTCTTCTTTGGTTCTATTCTCTAATCGGGTTCCCTCAGTTTACCTCTTCTGGAGCGTAACACCTTCCCGATCTAGTCATCCCGTGGCACTCTTGCAGCTTCAACATTCTAAATCATGACAATGGTCCCGTTCAAATCATAATCCTCGTCCAATGCAATCATGTTGGCTCCTTGATTTCTATGGTTTGGCAATGGGTTACGGTTTACATTCGGTGGAGCTGGGTACACTGGATGGATCCACTCTTAATTAGAAGCTCGATATCATTCTTCACTCTATACTAGTCCTCAGTATCATGCCGAGGAACACCCAAATAATAGGCACAATGCTTGGTTGCATCAAAATATTTGGAGGGTTTGTCCGGTATTCTCCCTTCCACTGGGTATATCGATCTGACTCTCATCAACCTTTCGAACAACTGAGCTAAGGGTTCAATAATTGGAGTGAAGTTTCTGGAATTTCTTTCTTCAAAGTTTAGGTGTGGTCATGGTGCAAGGAGGGTCTATTTTGGTGGGTGGTGGTTTGAAATGGCATATGGTCGGGGTGGGTTTGGATGTGTATTGTCTCGGGGCGGGTCGTATTGAGGTTGAGCATTATAGTATTGTTGAGTGTTATATACTGGGGCGTAGGTGGGTTGATGTGAGGCATGGGCATTTATGGGATAAGAGTTATTTCTGCGAGGAGGACTTGGGTGATAGTAGGGGGTGATTGCCGTTACGTCCTCTTTCTTCATCTTCCCACTGCCTATGGAACCAAATTGTATGGCCTTGCTGGCAGCACAGTCGTTGATTGTATTTTTCCCGATTTGATACCTTCTTCTAAGAAGTCTCCCATTTTAACCTGCTCGGGAAATTTCTGACCCATCATCTTTTCAAAATAAATCCCCTCTTGGGCTCGGATAAAATACTTGGTTAGCTCATTATCATCAAAGTGAGGTTGGGTCATGGCAGCTTCCGATCTCCAACATCGATCATACTATTGAAATGATTCTGAGGGTTTCATCTGCAAATTTACCAAAGTGAACCTGCATGGAGTGATCTCGGTATTAAATCTGAAGCGATTCATAAAATCCTCTACCATGTCTTGCCACACTCTCCACTACCTAGGGTATTGGCTGGTATACTAAGTAAGCGTTTCTCCTATCAGACTCCTTATAAACAACATAATTCTCAGCTTTTCATTTCTTCCTACCCCAACCAACTTGTCACAGTAGGCCCTCAAATGAGCATAGGGTTCACCCGTTTCGTCAAAGATGTCAAACTTTGGAGTCTAATACCTTACATGCATGTCAACATCGGGATGTATACACAAGTCCTCATAATCCAAGCTCACGCTCCCTCGAGCAACCTGGGGATTCTTCATCTGCTTCCTGAACACGCGCAAATATTCTGACACTCACTCATGTTCCTTGTACTTTGCTTATTTATCCATCTCAGCATAGTAATCAATATCGTATGGCATATTGACCGTGGTGGGCATGGTAAAGGTTGGATCAGATGTGGCATATACAGGTGAAACATACCGCTCATATGTGGCATTGTGTGCCGCAAGTATGTGATGGGTCTGTTTGTTGGCAAAAGTGACATTGGCACGAGGAGAGGTGTGAACTAAATTGGTAGTGGCTGGTGCATTTTGTGGTGTTTGGACATAATTCGGGACTTATGGTGTGTGTATATGGGGATTTGGCGAATTTGCGGTGGTCACTGGTGGTATAACTTGGGTTGCGGGATTTGTGGTGACAGTGGTTGGGGTACTGGTTGTTTGCCTGGCTACTGAAAGAAAATGATCAGGAATTGAATCTAAGGAAGGGAAGCGGGGTGGTTGCGCAAGAGTCGTCACGGCCAAATGTGCCAGCTCCCGGATATGTTGTACTTCTTCTCTTAGTGACTCCATTTCCTGTGCCATTCTGGCAACGTGCTCATCCTTTCGGGTATCGTCCTTTTTCCCACGATTGCCCTGGGTTGTTGGCTATTACTAGAGTGTTTCCAGTCGGGTCATCGGTTGCAGACATCTTTCCCTTGAATCTTAGATTGTGTGGTGGCTCAGCTAGTTTTACATATCAACACAAACCAACCTCTATTTTGGGGATAAAATAAAGCAATAAAGCGAGAAAATGGGGAAAAGTAGAAGTTAGTTTTAGAGATTGCACAAATATGAGCACATAGAGCAATTAATTCATATATTCATGTTAGCGCGTTTCCTAAGATACGAAGGACCTCTCTTTGTCGGATATAGGCCTATGTCGCGAATGTTTAATGAACAATCAGGTTTTGACATATTTCGATCCGGAGCAAACGTTTAGTTTTCATTGATAGGCTTTGGGTTTACAATAGATGGGAGCGGTGATTACAACATTGTTTTCAAAGTTCAAAAAGATAACATGGGCTTGTAGGTTCACCCTTAGGGAAGTGAAAAACGGGGTACAAGATAAATGAAAATCAACTAGCCACTTAATAATCGTCCCTGGAGTCGCCTCCCAAGCTATCTTCTTCAGGATCCTCCTCAGGGTCCTCTTCAACTTCTTCTTCCTTTTTTTCATTGTTGTACTCTGGTTCTTTATTACACCCCATATTTTCGTAAGTGAGAGTACGTCGTAAGTAAATTGATGTAAGCTCAGAAATTAGATTATATTTGGATGTACATAAAGTAAGTTAATCTTGTTACCTTGGAGGTTACAAATATTTAAGATTATGAATAACAAGTACCAAAAGGGTTCGAAGGCTTAGAAGCTAAACGAACTGGAAAAAATAAGTTTTGTCAAAAATTGATAAGTTGGGAATGTTATAACATGTACTTTTCGGGTGAGACGAGGGTGCTTGACATGATAAGAAGGTTATGTTATGAGTTATTATAGTCTAAGATAGTCGTATGTTGAGTTTTTAAGTCAAGCAAGTTGTGGAACAAAAGTTGGCAAAAGTCATCATAAGTTACATTCATAAATATGCTGAATATTAGGTAAATTGTAGCAAACATTTTCTATCAATATTATAAGAATTACGGGGTGATCAACCTATCAAATTGATGGTCTACGAGTCTAGTTTCCAACACATCAAACCGTTTGTCGATACGACATTGGAGTAGAGAGATATTCGCATTTTCGCGAGACTGCATAAGCAGCTCCCTATGGGACCCACTTAGGCGGTTGAGATATCTTGATATATATGTGACGTCTAAATCCCGTTTTAACTCATTCTTTTTCACTATCTTCTGACCCTATATACCTAAAACTTTCTCTCAAAGTTCACTCACGATCCAAGACCCAAACCAAGGGAAAACAACAAAAATCAAGTGTCGGGAATCCCGTGGTGCTAGTGAGTTTCTTGTTCTTCTTGTGGTTGTTGATTTTGGTGTGGTTCCAGATCGTGTTGGTAGTTGTTTAAAGTGGTTTAATTTCTATAAAATACTCACACAAGGTTTTCATATCAACCCTAGGCGATTTCATGTTTTCCAAAGTGATTCTAGTGCCGAGAACCCTGAATTGCTTCCTTGTTCTCGTGGCTAGGATATTTCGTGGTCAAGTAAGCTCAAATATAATTTGTTCTATTTTTTAAAGGAAAACAACCTCTTACTCTACACGTATTTAAGTTTATCCAAGTTATGTCTAAGTCGTTGCAGCTAGAACTTGTGAGATATCGATCGAAAGACTTGTTAGTAATGTTGTTGATTGTTGGACTGTTTGGGAGGTGTTCTTGCAGCATTTTATGGCTGGAAAAATTATGGAATAACCTGAGTATATATAAATAAGAAATAAAGGGTTCAAAACATAGTGTTATTAGACATGAACCTAGCTTATCGCTCGACATGTTATTGTGCTGGTTGTGTTCCATATAACTACTGTTTGTTATATGGGCTATTTGGTGACTTTTAGCAACTTATGGAATGTAGTACAAATAGGGGAGGTGCTGTCCATTTTCTTGTAGAATATTGGTTTTGAGATATGAGAGTTACAATAATTATCTGATGATGACGAAGTCGGTTTACTCATTGGAGACGTAAGAAGATCATATTGAGCTTAGTTGACGATTGGAGAGAAGATTGCAAAGGTATGTTACGACAGTTCCTTCTTTCTTTTGTCATGATCTAAAGTTAAATGAATGTAAATAATACGCGATTTCATAACGGATCTACTCCTAGCAACTAAGGTAGTCCATGTTGTTCTTTCCTTATAAAGTTATTCTAAGCAACTATGTATGATCCTTGAATCCTATTGAGGTTCATACTGATGGTATGGATGTCCATAATATTAATCGAAGGTGCGATGACCTTACATCACTCCGAAAGGTTTAGAACATGATTTTGTGAGTCCAACATGCACTATATATACGTATCTATTTTACTCTACCGCACCGCGCTATAGTCGGCTGGGTACGGCACCTATTGTGCAACCATAGATCAGTTGGGTTTACCGAGCTCCACGTGGCTGGGTATGATTCTACCGAGCCTTAAGATGTATGATGGCTGGGTACGTTTTTACCAAGTCCTATTCGAGGCCGGGGATATGATGATGATGATGCCCACAGAGGCGTATGTTTTTAAAAGTATATGTAAATATATGTATCATGCATTTCATGTCAGTCGCCTTTAGAGGCACTCAGATGTTACAGGTTGTATCTTCTCTATCACTCTCTACATTACTGTTCTTATTTATGCTTTTCTACCTTACATACTCGGTACTTTATTTGTACTAACATCCCTTTTGCCTGGGGACACTGTGTTTCATGCCCAAAGGTCCCGATAGACAGGTTGACAGTCTTCCTATTAGGCTATCAGCTCAGTGGAAGGTGTTGGCCCACTCCACTTGCTTTAGAGTTGCATATTTGGTCAGTATGCTTTGGACATGTGTTGATTGGCACGGCGAGGCCCTATCCTGACCTTTATGAAGTTTATGTACTCTTAGAGGCTTGTAGATAGATTTCATATATATGGATACTTGGATGGCCTTGTCGGCCTATGTTTTGAGTGTACAAATGATCATGCCATCCTTATAGGCCCGTATGTCACATATATAAGTTTGTATATCATGTTGGGTCGTCCTATATCAAGTATTCCCTTATGTTTTATTCTTGTTATCTCATGACGGCCTTTTCGGCTCATTTACCCATGATAGTATGATAAGAAAGATATGTTACAGTTGTACTCGGTTGAGTAAGGCACTAGGTGCCCGTTGCGGCCCTTTAGTTTTCGGTCGTGACAAACTTGGTATCAGAGCAATTCTATTCTAGGGAGTCTACAAGCCATGTCTAGTAGAATCTTGTTTATGGGTGTGTTGTGCACCACACTTATAAGCAGGAGTCCACATGGCATTTAGGACTGTCACTTTGTTTTTCTTACTCTAGATCGTGTGGTAGAGCTCAGTTGTATGAATTGAAACTCCTAAATTCTATTTTATTCGTAATACAATGATACCTACATCTAGAAAGAAAGTTGGTAAGAGATTGAATGTGGATGTGGAAGAGTTGAGTCAAAGGAACTCGATTTTGTATCATGCTTATGATGATTAAATGTGAGGTCTTTAGCATATCATGTGTGTACTAAGACGTGTAAGCTTCTCGATAAGGAGCCCTAAGGCATGAATATTTATCCACCCCTATGGTCATAAGCAATGAGAGAATCAGAAGGTAGATACAAGTTTCAACAAGTAAAAGAGGCAACGTGAAGAAGGGTACGAGGTACCCAGTTAGTGAAGATTATCAGTATTTATAATTCAGGCAGAGAAATATAGGCATTTTGAGTTACCTTCAATAGTAATAGAGGTATGTACAAATTGGTCACACCCATCTTAGTTATGCCCTGTGGGAGATAACAAATATAATTTAAGAGAAGGACAGGATATCAGGATCTAGCTGTTGTTAGAGTAACCCAAAATAGTGGATGGATTGTTAGTGTTAGCTGACATTTTCGCACGACATTACAAACGTGGTAATAGTTTTCCTTGTGAGACAGCCAGATGGTGCACTCTACAATATTATAGTTAGATATGAATACTAGCATGTTCATAAAATTCAGAAGATAGGCACTAGAATCCTAGAAGGGATAAATATTTAACTTAGTATGGCTCCCTTCCCTAGTCAAGAGATAATGTTAGGTGACCCGAAGAGCTAGTGGATGGAGAAAGGGGAGCTAAAAGCGAAAGAGTGTTTTGTTGATGTTTACAGAATAAAGTAATAGATGAAAATATTAGCAGGAGAATAAGAAGAGAGTAAATGAAGTATTAAGAGTAAGATGTGATAAATGGGTGATAACGGTAAATAAAACTATAACAAGATGACAAAGTCTATATTCACTGAGGGAAAGTACAAGAGGAGACAAGCCTTGATACAATAAAAGAGTATAAACCATAAAGTCATATCCTCATTTTGAGAAATGAGTTGGTAATTCCAACGTGATTACCAGAAGGATAAGTTAGACCCCAGAGTAACCAAAATTAATAAGGGCTAGTAAAAAAGATGAAACTGAACATGAGTTAGGGATCAGAGGGTTCGATAATAGCCGGCATCGTGATAATTTCAGAGATCGCATTCCTATAATAATATAATGGACAACAGAAGGATAACATTTACCTTTAAAGGTAATTTAGGAAGACACTTCCCTAAAGCAAGCATTGTGAGCAGAGTTAAGGTTAAGGGACTAATTATGCCAGTTACACTAGGTGTCACCCTCGTGTGTAAGAAATTCAGATATCCCAATAGAAGCGTAATCGCAAGGCGAGTAAGATGTCAGTGAAGATGTGAAAAGACACCAAAGATGATGAGGTAACTATGGAATAGTAAAGGAAGAATGCGGTAAAAAGGCGAAAGGAATGAGAGTGCATTTATTCAAATCCTTCATATATGTTACGACTCCAGAACATTATACAAGCACGACATCGGGGAGAGGCAGTAAGGGTTCCCGCCTGGGACGTCATTGATAAATAAGTACGAATGAACACTTCATACATAAGGACCCAGTGCGAGAGGTAAGTTAGGACAAAGGAGTAACCCAAGAGAGATTGTGCGGAATATAGATATGTGAATGGACCAACGAGTAGTTAGTAGTTGATTCAGTAAGAGTATAGTTAGGGCTATACAAAAGGACACGGATAAATCAACAGATCGAGCAAGATAAACATAGTGAACCCCAACATAAGGAATTCAGTATCGCAGATATGATGACATCGTGATCCTTGAAAAATATTCAGATACGAGTTGGAGTAGTTAAAGGTACCATATATGTGTTACGAAAATAAAAGAAAGTACCTCTGGGGTGACAGTCAAAACTTTAGCTCAGAAGCAACCCTACGAGCACAAGGGCGTGCAGGTAAGTAACTAAGGATAATTATAGGCGAGTAAGAACATCAAAAATTCTTTCGGTATATGATGTAATAAGCTTGCAGCTTTATAGAAGTCAGAGGGTCTCCCCTATGTACTACCACGAAAGACTAGCTGAGGAAATAAGGAAGAAGACTTCAACCTAAGCATAGTGGACCTAAAGAAATAATGGTCTTGTAACAGCAGTCTCACTACAACATCGTATACACCTTATAAGAAAGTGGCACCTATTGTGACTGATGAATAGGAAGAAAAATCAAAAGTAACATTCGAGATCATATGGGTTGCATGGAATTCCAATATGTGTGGGCACTAAGATAAGCAATGTATTCATGCAAAAAGTGGTAGAACAACCACGAAAAGTAATTGCTTACATTTAAAGATAACTGAGAAGGCACGAAAGGAAATCTATGGTGCTAGCAATTTAAAGGAAGATAGCGAGTAGTATAAATAGATATGTGTAGGTCACAAGCTAAAGTATGGTAGAGCGACAAGGTTTTAGATAGATAGGAGTAAGGAAAAGAAAAGGTGAGTGAGAAGGTGACAAGAATAGGTAAGGCCTCAGAATTAAGCCCATCAAAATAAGAGAGCTGATGATTTCCGTAAGTTATAGAAAGCACAGTATAGCCTGAATGAACTCAAAGGAGTTTACAACTAGGAGTATTTAGAAGAGATGGAATGTTGTCCTGGTAGTAAAGTAAGGGTGTAATTGTGATAAATTATAAGAGGAAGATGTTTAGGCCTTTGATTGAGTAATGATTTAAAGAAAAGGTATTTCATGAATTTCACAAGACTAGAATACCCCCATAAGATGAATCACATTGGGATGCTATGAAATACGATTATTGAAGTATAGTACCGCCCCTAGGTGGATCATGAAAATCACTTCACATGTTCCTCGATGAGACGTGAGCCCTATTGACAATATATTACGTACGAGGTTTCACGTTATCAGTGGTAAATTATAGGTCGACATTAAGGTGAATAAACAATAAATGGATAAAAGTTCCAAAGTATGAGATGAGATTTGGTCGTCATTATTAAGATGAACAGTAATAACGAAGCATTAAAGGACTTAGATTTATACATATAGGATAAGTAGTGAGAGAGGAGTTGGGTAGCAGACCTCGGTAATAATAAATTGAAGTAACAGTTATGATATAGTATGACCTACCTAGATGTAGTAAATCCATAAGCATAGATAACCAAGACTATGAAATAAGATATAGCAATAAGCATAGTTCGACAAAGTACTGAGCGAAGAACTTCAGTACACCTATAGATGCCCAAAGGGACACCTTGTCATAGTTTTGTATATATTCACAAAGTGAGGCCTAGAGATTGGCTAAAAGTTGGGGGGGAAAGAGAGAAGAGTCGCATAGGCACGCATACAAGGACAGAGTCGTACAGGCTGCATGACATAGGGTAGCAACAGTTATGAGGTTGGAAGAATTCCGACCACAACTCGTGGTGTGAGAAAGAGGCCTAAAGTGGGGGGGGGGGGGAATGCCCTGGTATTTGGATTCATTCACCGAACAGTTGCCTAGATGGCAAGGACAATATTAAAGTATTTGTAAGAGCTATAGTTTATGATACGGATAAGCGCATCACTCAACATTCGAGGATGAATGTTCCAAAGGGGGGAATGATGTTACACCCCATATTTTCGTACGTGAGAGTGCGCTGTATGTTAATTGATGTAAGCTTAGAAATGAGATTATATTTGAAAGTACATAAAGTAAGTTAATCGTTTTACCTTGGAGGTTTCAAATATTTATGATCATGAATAACAAGTACCAAGAGGGTTGGAAGGCTTAGAAGCTAAACGAATTGAAGAAAATAAGTTTCGTCGGAAATTGACAAGTTGGGAATGTTATAACAAGTAATATTTGGGTCAAACTAGGGTGCTTAACATGATAAATAGGTTATTTTATGTGTTATTATAGTCTTATGATAGTCGTATGTTGAGGTTTGAAGTCAAGCGAGTTGTCGAACAAAAGTTGGCAAAGGTCATCGCAAGTTACGTTCATAAATATGCTAAATATTAGGTCAAATATAGCAGAGCTTTTCTCTCAATATTTAAGTATAATATTTAAGTACTACGAGTCTAGTTTCCAACGCATTAAACTGTTTGTCTATACAACATCGGAGTAGAGATATATTCGCATTTTTGTGAGACCGCGCAAGCAGCTCCCTGTGGGACCCGCTTACGCGGTTGAGATATCTTGATATATATGTGACATATAAAGCCCATTTTAACTCATTCATTTTCACTCTCTTCAGACCCTTGACACCTAAAAACGTTCTCTAAAAGTTGTCTCATGATCGAAGACCCAAACCAAAGGCAGACAACACAAATCAAGTGTCGGTAATCCCGTAGCGCTAGTGAGTTTGTTCTTCTTCTTGTGGTTGCTGATTTTGGTGTGATTCCAGCTCGTGTGGGGAGTTTTTTAATGTGGTTTATGTTCTTTAAAATACTCTCCCAAGGTTTTCATATCAACCCTAGGTGATTTCAAGATTTCCAAAGTGATTCTAGTGCCGAGAAACCCAAATTGATTGCTAGTTTCGCTTCCTTGTTCTTGTGGTTGTGTTGGAAGGATATTTCATGGTGAAGTAAGCTAAAATTGTATCTGTTATATATTTTTAAAGGTAATGAATCTCTTACTCTACACTTATTTAAGCTTATCCAAGTTATAGCTAAGTCGTTGAAGCTAGAAATTTTGAGATATCGATCGAAAGGCTTATTAGTAATGTTGTTGAATGTTGGACTGTTTGGGACGTGTTATTGCAGCGTTTTATGGCTGGAAAATTTATGGAGTAACCTGATTATATTGTGTTGTTATTATCAACATTTTCCTTAATATAAATAAGAGGGAAAGGGTTCAAAATATAGTGTTATTAGACATGAACCGAACTTGCCGCTCGACGTGTTATTGTGCTGGTTGCGTTGCATATAGCTACTGGTTGTTGTTTGGGCTGTTTGTTGACTTTTAGTAACTTATGGGATGTAGTAAAAATAGGGGAGGTGCTGTTCATTTTCTTGTAGAATATTGGTTTTGACATATGATACTTACAACGCTTATGTGATGATGACGACGTCGGTTTACTCATTGGAGACGTAAGAAGAACATATTGAGCTTGGTTGACGCTTGGAGAGAAGATTACAAAGGTATGTTAAGGAACTTCCTAATTCTTTTGGCACGATCTAAAGTGAAATGACCGTAAACAATACGCTATTTCATAACGAATCTACTACTAGCAACTAAGGTTGTCCATGTTGTTCTTTCCTTATAAAGTTATTCTAAGAAAGTATGTATGATCCTTGAATCCTATTGAGGTTCATATTGATGGTATGGATGTCCATAATGTTAATCGAAGGCGCGACGACCTTACGTCACTTAGAAAGGTTTAGAACGTGTTTTCATGAATCTAGCATGCATTATATTTATGTATCTATTTTACTCTATCGAGCCGCGCTATAGTCGGTAGGGTACGATACCTATTGTGCAATCACTGATCAGTTGGGTTACCGTGCTCCACGTGGTCGGGTATGATTCTACCGAGCCTTATGATGGTCGGGTATATTTTTACTGAGTCCTCTTCGAGGCCGGGGATGATATGATGATGATGATGCCTACAGAGGCATATGTTTTTAAAAGTATATGTATATATATGTATCATGCATCTCATGTCAGTCGCCCTCAGAGGCACTCAGATGTTATAGGTTGTATCTTATCTATCTCTCTGTACATTACTGTTCTTATTTATGCTTTCCTGCCTTACATACTCGGTGCTTTATTCATACTAAAGTACCTTTTGCCTGGGGACGCTGCATTTCTTGCCCTCAAGTCCCGATAGACAGGTTGACAGTTTTCCTATTAGGCTATCAGCTCAGTGAAAGGTGTTGGCGCACTTCACTTGCTCTAAAGTTGCCTTTTTGGTCAGTATACTTTGTACATGTATTGATTGCGGGGCCCTTTCCCGACCTTTATGACGTTTATATACTCTTAGAAGCTTGTAAACAGATGTCATGTATATGATACTTGGATGGCCTTGTCGGACTATGTGTTGAGTGTACAAATGATCATGTCGGCCTTATAGGCCCGAATGTCACATGTATAAGTTTGGTTATCATGTTGGGTCGTCCTATATTGAGTATTCCCTTATGTTTTATTCTGATTATCTCATGACGGCCATTCCGTCTCATTTACCCATGATAGTACTATATGAAAGATATGTTACATTGGTACTCAATTGAGTAAGGCACCGGGTGCCTGTCGCGGCCCTTCAGTTTGGGTCATTCCATTCTTCCTCACGATTCTCCTCCGGCTCTATTTGTGACTCAATTTGTATGTACTCGATCACCTGATCATCATCCTCCGATGGTGGCAACATATGGTCGACCGACCCTGGAACAACTTGTCGATGCATGGAGGTGGTGACGATATAGTGGGGCAAAATCTCGTGATATATCTGCAGAGCCATTGTTGAATCCTCTAGTCCGGTCAATCCCTCTCTACTAGGTCAGGCCAACTCATCCTCTTCATTGATCATCATGACGTACGCAGGCGTACACCGGGAATTCTGCCCCATTGGCATCATGTTCAAGTCGTTCCATTCATCTTGAAGCCCCCTCACCCTCGAGATTGGAATTTTTCCATTCTAATAATCTTCATACAAAGATGTCCTTGACCAGAACGGACACGTCTTGAATCAGACAAAATTGCCTTAGAACCCTTAGAGGTGCGTACGGCTGAATTCCTTCATGTCCCACTAACTCGATGAAGTACTTTCCCAGGCTCCTCAGAATTTCCCTACCACCTAACCATGAAATTTTCCAGTGCACAAATTCTCCACTAAGATGGGTCAACATGTCTCGCCACTCCTCTTGCACGTGCGATGTAACCTAGTATCTCATCCTTTTATTATGGCTCCTGATCATCTTACTGATGCCCACAAAATAGTCGACGGTTGTCTCCCTCTGAAAGAAATATTCTGTGTCCCATATCTGGAGTAGTAGGTTGCTGCCTTTGAAAAACTCATATCCTCTAGAACATGCTAACACTACCCTGAATGTTTCTGCTAATATCATGGGAACGAGGGTGACTTGCAGATTCCCTTAAAAGGAGTTGATATTGATTCATCCCTTTCTTTGCGGGAAAACTAATAATCCCAATAGTGTCAGAGAAAAGGTTAGGCGCAGAGACTCGCCCATGCTGCTTGATCGCATTGAAATTCTTCAAGGTGCCAGTCGTAACTTTCCCGGTGTCCGAATCTATCTAACAACTAGTCTAAACTCAGCCATCTATCTTTAGTGTTTCTCAAATTTCTATTGTTTTTCAGACCTTATGCATGAAGGACACTGTGGTCGAGCATGACAACTGACATTATTGGTTTCCTCCCGGCAAACGGTAACTCCGTGAAGCTCATGATTTCCTCCAGTGTTGTCGTTAACTAACAGTCAACAAACTTGAAAACAACCTTAGCTAGGTTCGAAAACTCCATCAGTAGTCTAGTAAGAACTTTGTCGGCTCGGATGATTATCAAGGCGGTCAGTGCTCCCAGGTGTGTTCTAATCTCGTTTGTATGCTCCCGTTGGATGTTTCTCCATAACTGCTTCAGCTTGTGTGGTGCAACCATGTCGTTCTCTATATCTACTCCGGTTGGCGAGTCTATTATGGCCGCACGGGTTTATAGTTGTTGTGTTATCACGATGCGTGGTCGGGACACCGTGGCCTACCTCATTGAATTGGGGATGGTTGATTTTGATGTAATTATGGGAATGGATTGTCTTTATTCATGGTTTGCTAAGCTCGACTACCTAACTAGAACTGTGAGGTTTGAATTTCCTAATGAGTTAGTTGTTGAGTGGAAAGGGGATAATGTGATGCTGAAGGGTAGGTTTATTTCTTACCTTAAGGCCAAAAAGATGATTAACAAGGGGTGTATCTATCATTTGGTCCGGGTTACGGACACCGACGCTGAGGCGCCTACACTCGAGTCTGTGCCAGTTGTGAATAAATTTCTAGAGGTCTTTCCTAATGAGCTCCATGGGATTCTGCCAGACAAGGAGATTGATTTTGGGATTGATGTGATGCCATGCATGCAGCTTATATCTATTCCGCCCTACGGAATGACACCCATAGAATTGAAGGAACTAAAGGAACAATTGAAGGATTTGTTAGAAAAGGGTTTCATCCGACCGAGTGTGGCACCATGGGGCGCATCGGTTCTCTTTGTGAGGAAGAAAGATGGATCACTGAGGATGTGTATTGACTACCGGTAGCTCAACAAAGTCACAATCAAAAACAAATACTCACTACCAACAATAGATGATTTGTATGATCAGCTACAGGGTGCTAGATACTTCTCCAAAATTGATTAACGATCCGGGTATCACCAACTGAAAATCAGAGAGCAGGATATTCCGAAAATAGCTTTTAGGACCCGATATGGGCATTTTGAATTTCTAGTGATGTCTTTTGGGCAAACAAATGCCCCAGCGGCTTTCATGGATCTTATGAATCGAGTTTTAAAGCCTTTCCTTGACTCCTTTGTGATAGTCTTCATTGACGATATTCTTGTGTATTCATGAGGTTGGGAGGACCATGCCAATCATCTCAAGGCAGTGTTGGAGACTCTTCATCAGCACCAATTGTATGTGAAGTTTTCAAAGTGTGAATTTTGGCTCGAATCTGTCACATTCTTGGGTCATGTTGTCTCTAGAGAAAGAATCAAGGTTGATCCTCAAAATATTTCAGCAGAAAGAATTGGCCTAGACCTAAAACGCCCACCGAGATTCATAGTTTCTTGGGCTTAGTAGGGTATTACAGTAAGTTTGTGGAGGGGTTCTCTACTCTTGCCTCTCCGTTGACTAAATTGACTCAGAAAGCAGTTAAGTTCCAATGGTTCGATGCTTGTGAAAGGAGCTTCCAGGAGTTAAAATCAAGATTGACTGCAGCGCCGGTGTTGACCCTGCCAGAGGGTACGGATGAATTCGTGGTATATTGTGATGCTTCAAGAATTGGGCTTGGGTGTGTATTAATGCAACACGACAAGGGTATAGTCTATGCATCTAGGCAACTCAAAAATCATGAAAAGAATTATCCAACTCATGACTTAGAACTCGCGGCGGTGGTTTTTGCATTGAAAATTTCGCGTCACTATTTGTATGGGGTCCATGTGGAGGTATTCACGGACCACAAGAGTCTTCAATATATTTTCAAACAAAAAGAGCAGATTTGAGGCAAAGAAGATGGCTTGAGTTACTCAAGGATTATGACATCGATATTCTATATCACCCGGGGAAAGCCAATGTTATGGCGGATGCGCTTAGCCGGAAATCTATGGGTAGTTTAGCACACTTGGAGTCATATCAAAGGCCATTGGCCAAGGAATTCCATCGATTGGCTAGTTTGGGAGTTCGTCTTACGGACTCTAATGAAGGAGGGGTAATTGTACAAAATAGGGTTGAATCATCATTTGTTGTGGAAGTCAAAGAGAAGCAATACAACGACCCATTTTTGGTGAAATTGAAGGAGGGGATTCAAAAATATAAGACTGCGGCTTTTGCTCTTGGCATGGATGATAGTACACTAAGGTACCAAGAGCGGCTATGTGTTCCGAATGTAGATGGTCTCCGGGAAAGAATCATGACCAAGGCTCATGCTTCTAGGTATTTCGTGCATCCAGGTTCTACAAAGATGTATCACAATCTCAAGGAAGTCTATTGGTGGAATGACATGAAAAGGAATGTGGCGGACTTTGTGGCAAGGGGTCCGAATCGTCAGCAAATGAAGGTCGAACATCAACGGCCTGGTGGGTTATCGCAGAATATAGAAATTTCAATGTGGAAGTGGGAGATGATTAATATAGATTTTGTGGTAGGATTACCACGCACTTCGCGCAAGTTTGACTCAATTTGGGTGATCGTGGACCGACTCACGAAATCAGCTCATTTCTTGCCAGTTAAATCTACCGACACAGCAGAACATTATGCCCAGTTGTATATCAAGGAAATAGTCAGGCTGCATGGTACTCCAGTTTCTATCATTTCCAATCGATGCGCTCAGTTCACGGCCAATCTTTGGAAGAAATTTCAGCAAGGTTTGGGTACTCAGGTGAATTTTAATACAGCCCTCCATCCACAGACCGATGGGCAAGCAGAGCGGACTATTCAGATGCTTGAGGACATGTTGCGTGCTTGTGCTCTTGAATTCAAGGGTAGCTGGAATGATCATTTGCCACTCAAAGAGTTTGATTATAACAACAGCTTTCATTCTAGTATTCAGATGGCACCATTTGAGGCATTGTATGTTAGGAGATGTAGATCTCCCATTAGGTGGTTCGAGATTGGGGAAGCCGAGTTGATAGGGCCAGACCTTGTACATCAGGCTATGAAAAAAATGAAGATCATAAATGAGCGGTTGAAAATAGCTCAGCGTCGTCAAAATTCCTATTCGAATGTTCGTCGCAGACACTTAGAGTTCAAGGAAGATGACTGGGTATTCTTGAAGGTTCCCCCATGAAAGGTATTATGCGGTTTGGGAAAAGGGGAAATTGAGTCTGAGGTATGTTGGGCCGTACAAAATCATTCAGAGAATTGGCCAGGTGGCATACAAGCTTGAGCTACCACCTGAAATGTCATTAGTCCACCCGGTATTCCATGTGTCTATGTTGAAAAAGGTAGTTAGAGATCCGTCAGCTATTGTGTCGGTTGAGACCATTGAGGTTAATGAAGAATTGTCATATCAAGAAATTCTAGTTGCCATTCTTGATAGGTGAGTCTGAAAGTTGAGGAATAAAGAAATTGCCTCCGTGAAAGTATTATGGCGAAACCAGCAGGTTGAAGAGGCGACGTGGGAGGCCGAGGAAGAAATGAAGAAGAAGTATCCTTACTTGTTTGAATAGCTGTGTAATCCTTTTTTTTATGAACTTGTCACCTATGAATTTAGTATCACTTGTTCAGTTAATGTAAAGGTGTTCCTTTTGATTATGTGTTGCTTATGAGGCCACGGTTGGTACTGTTATGAGTTTTTTACGTCGCTGAGTTGTGCATATGTTTGTAAGATGTGTTTTTGGGGCTCTCTGGCAGGTGGATAAGCCTAGTTACAAAGGGAACTCTAGCAAAATATTTGGAAATTTAGGGAGTTAGTTAAATTTGGGGTTGTTGGTGTAGGGTATTATAACTGAGTTGCACAAGGTGCTAATAATGGACGATGATCCTCATTCGATGACGAATGATCTTAAGTGGGGGAGGATGTAAGGCCCCGTAAAATTTTTCCTAAAAACCCTGTTTCCGTGATGCCAATGTAGGTGTAGAGGTTATATCCTGATAACGACAAAGTCGGGAATCCAAACTAGAGTAAGAATTTGAAAAGTAAATGCGGAAGCAATAACAATAAGGAATTGAACAACTAGCACTTAAGGGCAGAAAATAAAGGATATGGGAAAATTCAAGGAAAGAATTCCAAGAACTTCCAAGAACGCAAGTTCTATAGCCTTGACAAGATCAAAGTAACAATGTCGGCCGCCCCTACCTAATTTTGTGACTTTTCTTATTTCTTAGCAACCACCCTACCTAATTTTGATGACTTTGTTACCCCTTAGCAGCCCCCTACCTAATTGTAATGACTTTTTGTGCCTTAGTACTCCTATAAATAAGGAGTTCTTCTCATTCATTGAGACACTTCATTATTGATTAAGTATATCATACTTTGAGAGTTCTTTTGAACCTTAAAACAATAGATCCGAATCTCTTAGTATTCAAGAAATTCCTAGAATTATCAAGAACGAAACCTTGATAGAACCGCTCTGATACCACTTGATAATGACAAGATCGGGAATCCAAACTAGAGTAAGAATTTGAAAAGTAAATGCGGAAGCAATAACAATAAGGAATTGAACAACTAGCACTTAAGGGCAGAAAATAAAGGATATGGGAAAATTCAAGGAAAGAATTCCAAGAACTTCCAAGAACGCAAGTTCTGTAGCCTTGACAAGATCAAAGCAAGGTTCAAAAGAACTCTCAAAGTATGATATACTTAATCAATAATGAAGTGTCTTAATGAATGAGAAGAACTCCTTATTTATAGGAGTACTAAGGCATAAAAAGTCATTACAATTAGGTAGGGGGCTGCTAAGGGGTAACAAAGTCATCAAAATTAGGTAGGGGGCGGCCAAATCCCTTTGGGGCAGATTTGGGCCGGCCTTTAACAATATGTCAAGCTAAAGAGTTGCAAAATAAGGCCATTAGACTTCAAATGCAATTAAAGAAGCTTTTAATTGTGGAGGACGAGCTCAAGACCAAAGGAGATAAATTATACAAGTTTTACAATTATTTGGTGGCCCAAATTGAAGTCCAAGAGGAGGAAGATTGAGTCCCGAACTCGGCCCGATAACGACAAGGTCGGGAATCCAAACTAGAGTAAGAATTTGAAAAGTAAATGCGGAAGCAATAACAATAAGGAATTGAACAACTAGCACTTAAGGGCAGAAAATAAAGGATATGGGAAAATTCAAGGAAAGAATTCCAAGAACTTCCAAGCATTGGGATTTTTTGGAGGGAGGTTCTGCGGTGCACTATGCGACTGCAGAACCGTTCTGCAGTGCATTATGCGACCGCAGAATAGGTCTGCGGGCCCGCATAGTGACCGCAAACCAGGTCAGTTTCTTTCCAGCTCTGTCACTCATTTTCGCGGTCATTTCGCGGACCGCATAACCATTATGCGGTCGCATATGCGACCGCAGAACCCGTTACGGAGCTTCATTTCTGGGGTTTTTAAACCCGACCCAATTCCATTAAAACACACCCCATAGGCCATTTTAATCATATTTTCTGATATTTTTAGAGTGAGAGAAAGGGTCCTAGAGCCTTAAAACCTTAATGCACACCTAGTGTTTGATAAAATGCTCAAATGAGCTAAAACCATGATCGTCTTCCTAATTTTTGGTTCAACTTGTTATATTTCTAAAATAGATTGAAGTTGCTAAGAATTCCGGATCATTTTAGAGTTTGAGAAGCTCAATTGAGGTATGTTGGCTAACCCCCTTCTTCTTAGAATCGAATCCCACGGTGTTTATGTAATTGAAGTAAGTCCTTGATCATTATTGAATTGGATTTTCCTAATGTGGTTGTGTTGAAGGATGTTTGTTCAATGTTTATTCTAAATGATTCATCATGTCATCTTGCCATTTGAGAATATGTTCAAAATGTGAAATATGTGTTAGGAATGTTAAAACTTCATGTCAAGACCGAAATAAAGGTTGTTATGCCAAATTGTATGAAAGGCCTCTATGTGCCTAAGATTTCCCAAAATGCTCATATGGAAATAAATGTCTTGAATGGGAACCCCTATTGATGTTGATAATGATAATGATATTTGAATGTGGAAAAGGGAACTGGAACTATGAAATACGGCCAAGTGCCAAGAATGACTTTGTAATTGTTAAGAAGTACGATGTGAGATGATTGACTGAAGAAGGTAATGTCACAAATGAGATGGCCTAGCCGATAGGGCCGAGATCGGACTCCGTGTAAGAACACAGTGGTATTGTGGATGAAATTGTGATAATGTCTCAAATGAGATGGCCTAGCCGATCGGGCCGTGATCGGACGCCATGCCGCACACATGGTGGTACTGCGTTGGAAATTATAATGAAATTGTGGTAATGTCTCAAATGAGATGACCTAGCCGATCGGGTCGAGATCGGACTCCGTGTAAGAATACAGAGGTATTGTGAATTGTGGAATATCGGTACTAAAGATCACCCAACCTAATAATATGGAAATTGACTTAAAAACGTATATGATCCTTAACTTGTTATTTTAATATTATCTGAAGCCCTTATTGAATTCTTGAATGTTCCTCTTATATTATTATTCATTCTATTGAGTTGGTGTTTAGCTTTACATACTAGTGCTATTCGACGGTACTAACGTCCCTTTTGTCGGGGGTGCTGCATCTTTAAATGGATGCAGGTGGTTACATAGCAGACAGTGTTGATCACAGATAGTGTTGTATCCTCTTCTCAGCGGACTCGGTGAGCCCCATTTCATTCCGAGGTCAAGTATTGTACCTTTGGTTTATATTGTGGTCACATTTTGAGGTATAGCCAGGGCCTTATTGCCGGCACCATCTTTACTCTCTTTTGTATCTTTAGAGGCTCCATAGACACTATGTGGGTTGTGCATGGGGTGGTAGAAAGGTCAAACGGATTATGTTGTATTTTGGATTTTTTTTCCACTAAATCACAAAATGTATGCCTTTTGAAACTTAACAAGAAGTAGAAAAAATGAAATGGTTTGATAATGTCTATGCATATGGTCCTTCTACTGGTTAGCTAATAAAAACATGCCTTCTCTTACCATGGGTGAGTTGGGTAGAAAGTATATAACATGCTTGCTCGGCCGGATTCACTCGGTTGAGCACCGGTCGCGCCTCCTGAGGTTGGGGCGTGACACGATCGGCATAGCTCTTTTGTCTATACTACGCCGTGTGAAGCCGATCGTGAATCAAGTTAACCTCATCCAAATCATCCTGAACCAAGTCAGTACCCAATTACCTAGCCTCATGCGGCTCAAACTGACCCACCAAAGACCGACACCGTCTAAAGTACAAAGCCTCATGCAGAGCCATCTGAATGCTCGATTGGTAGCTGTTGTTATAGGCAAACTCTGCAAGCGGCAGAAACTGATCCCAAGAAACCCTGAAATACATGACATAAGCGCGTAGCATATCCTCTAATATCTGAATAGTACGCTCGGACTGACCATCCGTCTGAGGGTGGAATTTTGTATTCAACTCAACTCGTATGGCTAACTCTCGGTGCACTGCCCTCCAAAACTCTAATGTAAACTGCGTGCCCTGATCTGAAATGATGGACATCGGCACATCATGAAGGCGAACAATCTCGCGGATGTAGATCTCAACCAACCACTCCGAAGAATAAGTAGTCCCAATAGGAAAGCGCGAACTTGGTCAACCAATCTATAATCACCCAAATAACATCAAACTTCCTCGAAGTCCATGGGATCCTAACTACAAATTCCATGGTGACACGCTCCCATTTCCACTCTGGAATCTCAAGCCTCTGAAGCAATTTGCCCGGTCTCTGATGCTCGTACTTCACCTGCTGACAATTTAGGCACCGAGCTACAAACCCCGCTATGTCTTTCTTCATCCTCCTCCACCAGTAGTGCTGCCTCAAGTCCTGATACATATTTGCGGCACCTGTATGAATGGAATACCACAAATTGTGAGCCTCCTAAAGAATCAACTCACGTAGCCCATCCAAATTGGGCACACAAATCTGACCCTGCATCCGCAAAAGACCATCATCCCCAATAGTAAACCCCTTGGCATCACCGTGCTAAAACGTGTCCTTGAGGACAAGCAAATAGGGGTATTCATACTGACACTCTCTGATGCGATCATATAAGGAAGTCCGAGAAACCACACAAGCTAGAACCTAACTGGGCTCTGAAACATCTAACCTTACGAACTGATTGGACAAGGCCTGAACATCTTATGCAAGCGGTCTCTCACCAACATGAATAAATGCAAGGCTACCCATACTCACCGCCTTTATACTCAAGGCATCAGCCACAACATTAGCCTTCCCGGGATGATACAGAATTGTAATATCATAGTCCTTTAGCAGCTCCACCCATCTCTGCTGCCTCGAATTTAGATCCTTTTGTTTGACCAAGTGTTGGAGACTCCTATGATCTGTAAATACCTCACAAGACACTCCGTAGAGAAAATGCCTCCAAATCTTCAATGCATGAACGATGGTTGCCAACTCCAAATCATTAATAGGGTAGTTTTTCTCGTGAGGCTTCAACTGGCGTGAAGCATAAGCCATCACTCTACTCTCCTGCATCAATACACACCTAATACCAATCCGAGAAGCATCACAATACACTGTATAGGAACCCAACACTTAAGGCAAAACTAGAATTCGAGTTGTGGTCAAGGCAGTCTTGAGCTTCTAAAAGCTCTCCTCACACTCATCTGACGACCAGAATGGAGAACCCTTCTGGGTAAACCTGGTCAAAGGCACTGCAATGGACGAGAAACCCTCCATCAACCGACGATAATATCCGGGCAAGCCGAGAAACTCCGAATCTCAGTAACTGAAGACGGTCTGGGCCAGCTCTGAACCACCTCTATCTTCTTTGCATCCACCTTAATCCCCTCACTGGACACCACGTGTCCCAAGAACACCACTGAACTGAACCAAAACTCACACTTGGAGAACTTGGCATAAAGCTGCTCCTCCCTCAACCTCTAAAGTACAATCCTTAAATATTGTGCATACTCCTCCTGGCTACGTGAGTACACCAGGATATCATCAATAAATACTTTGACAAACGAATCAAGATATGGCTGGAATACACTATTCATCAGATGCATGAATGTTGTTGGGGTGTTGGTCAGCCCAAACAAACATCACAAGGAACTCATAGTGACCATAGCGGTTCCTGAATGCCATCTTCCGAATATTTGACTTCCGAATCATCAACTGGTGATACCCAGACATCAAATCAATCTTAGAGAACACCCTCACTCGCCTCTTGGGCCATAATAACCTGAATCCCACACTGCAATCCCGTAATGAACCTTCGGTGCTCTTTCTTCCTCTATGGGAAGTATGATAGCTGCATGACGAGACAACTCAATGAATCTCACCTCATAATCAGTCATAGACATCTTACCCTACTGGAGCTGCTCGAACTCACCCCGTAACTCCTCCCTCTATGAAGCCAGAATATACTTCTTCAGGAAGATGTGCGTGAACTAATCCCAAGTCAAGGGATGTGAACTTGCTGGCCTACTTAGGAGATAAGACTACCAGCATTTACGGGCCTTCCCCTCTTGCTGAAATATGGTGAAATCTACCCCAATTCACTCCGCTAATCCCAAATTATACAGCCACTCCCAACAACGACCAATGAAATTATGTGGGTCATATGACTCCTCACTGTTAAAGCTAGGAGGATGAAGTGTAATGACCCGACTAGATATTTTAAGAATTGGAATTTCGTTCAATGGTCGGAAGTCTTGAGTAGCTTCATATGATGTATTATTACTTTCGTGCATGGATGGTTTTGATTTTCGGGAAGCTCAGGAATGATTCGGAAGAGTAATTCTCTATTTGGAAGCTTTAAGTTGTAGAGTTGACTAAGGTTTGACTTTTATGTAAACGGCCACAAATTAGTGTTTTTATGATTCCAATAGGTTCATATGGTGATTTTGGACTTAGACGTATATTTGGATTATTATTTGGAGGTTCCTAGGTTGATTTGGCTCTATTTGGCAGAAGTTGGCAATTTGAAGGTTTACAAATTTCACATGTTTTGTTACACCCTATGTTTTCGTACGTGGAAGCATGCCATAAGTAAATTGATATAAGCTCGGAAATGAGATGTTACATTCTACATTTTCGTACGTTAAAGTTTCATCGTAAGCTAATCGACATAAGTTCGGGAATGAGATTATAAGCATTATGTTATTTCAAAGAAGTGATGAGTAAATTCGTGAAGGTGAGAGGGTAAGCAAATCAAAGAAAATGAATTTTCGTCGAAGTTTAACATTTTGAGATAAAATACAGTCCAAGCTACAATACCCCGTATTTATGGACTAATACCATACAAGGTACCACATGACCATGATAGTATGATGTATAAAGTGTGTTAAAAATGAGTAGTATATTTAGTAATTTGAGATAATTCTTAATTATGTGGGTAATTGGTTAATTATTGGGTAATGGAAGATTACCTAATTAATTAAGGAATCATTGGGTAATTAATTAAAGATTTGGATAAGATAAGACCCTCCCCCACGTGGCAACAAGCCACCCCAAGGAATTGTGACTCTTAAGTTATTATGCTATGTGGCAAGATTAGAGAGGTGATATTTGGCAAGTCTTAAAGACATGAGTCACATATTCATTTAATAAAAGAGATCTGTTTTAAGTCTTAAGCATATGAGAGCAATTTTAAGTCTTAAGAATGTGAGTTTCTTCAAATGAATTCATGTGTACATTTTAAATCAAATGAGTTCTTCATGTGTGCAATTCACGCTTTAGAGAGTGGCTGGCCGTGAGTTCTTCAAAGAGCAAAATAATTCCATACCAAAATTAGATAACATTGGTTGTTGATTCTGTAAAACTTGAATTGCAAATTCTAAGAGAATCGATTTCAGGTATGTTAAGGCTATCCCTTCTTTCCTTTTGGCATGATCCAAATGATACAAATGAAACGAGCAAAATACGCAACTTTCATAAATGACTCTATTGATAGAAATACTATGGGTGTAAATATTCTTGATTCCCCATGTGAATTATTATTATATCTTCTGTTCATGGATCTCAGAAAAATACCTATTTGATAAAGTTTATCCGACAGGCATATTATTTTTATGACATTCCGAGAAATCTTATTAATGTATTTCTTATGCATTTCATGCATTTATACATATACATTGACCCATGACCATATTGCGTTATATACGCGTATATTATATGTATATGGGATATGGGAAAGGGTTACGGCGTTATATACGCACCACTACCTGATCAGCTGGTATACGTTAATGATTTACCCACAGTGGCCGAGATGATATGATGGGATGCCCTCAGAGGTTTGATGATGTTATGAACGCATATATCCATGCATGGTATAACATTTATACGCATATGCATGACATTATAAGTATTAAATGATTCACATAGCTATTCAGATATACATGTTGAGTCTTTTACTCCATGTTTCTCTCGTGTCTATTGTTTACTGATTTTCATTCCTTACATACTCAGTACATTATTTGTACTGACGTCCCTTTTTCCTGGGGATGTTGTGTTTCATGCCCGCAGGTCCCGATAGACAGTTTGAGAGTCCTCCAAGTAGGTTATCAGCTCAGCGGAAGATGTTGGTGCGCTCCATTTGCTCCGGAGTTGCTCATTTGGTTGGTATGATTTAGCCATGTATCGATTGGTATGTCGGGGCCCTGTCCCGGCCTTATGATGTTTATGTACTCTTAGAGGTTTGTAGATACATGTCATGTATATGAAAGATTGAATGGCCTTGTCGGCCTATGTATAGTGTAGGAGTGATTATTTTGGCCTTATAGGCCTGTACGTCATATGTATAAGTCAGTATATCAGGTTGGGTCGTTTTATGTTAAGTGTTCTCTCATGTTTTATTTTTGTTACCTCATACGGCCCTTCTGGCCCATTTACCCATGTTGATGTAATGAGAAAGATACGTTACGTTGGTACTCGATTGAGTAAGGGTACCTGGTGCCCGTCGCGGCCCATCGGTTTGGGTCGTGACAAAAGTGGTATCAGAGGCCCATATGTCTTATGTATAAGTTGGTATTACATGTTGTATTCTACCTATCTCACGGCAGCCTCTCCGGCTTAGTTATCTATAATAGTATGATACAAAAAGATACGTTATGTTGGTACTCGGTTGAGTAAGGTACCGGGTGCTCGTCGCGGCCCATCTGTTTGGGTCGTGACCAAAGTGGTATCAGAGCAGTTCTGTCCTATTGAGTCTACAAGCCGTGTCTAGTAGAGTCTTATTTATGGGTGTGTCGTGTACCACACTTATAAGGATAAGGCTTTAGGGCATTTCAGACTATCACTGTTTCTTCTTACTCTAGATCGTGTGGTAGAGCTTAGTTGTAAGAACTCAATTTCCTAAACTCTATCTCATTCATAATACGACGATACCTACATCCAGAAAGATGGTTGGTAGGAGATATAGTTGTGGAAGAGTTGAGTTAGAGGAACTCGAGTTTGCATCATTCCTATGATGGATAAATGTGAGGTATTCAGCAGATCATGTGTGTACTAAGACGTGTAAGCTTCTTGATAAGGATCCCTAAGGCAAGAATATCTATCCACCTCTAGGGTAAAAGGCAATGAGAGATTCAGAAGATAGATACAAGCTTCAATAAGTAAAAGAAGCAAGGTGAAGAAGGGTACTAGGTACCTAGTTAATGAAGATTAACAGTATTTACAATTCAAGCAGAGAAATATAAGCATTGTGTCTTACCCTCAACAGTAACAGATGTATGTAGAATTGGCCACACCCATCTCAGTTATACCCTATTGGGGGCTAATATGTGTAGTTTAAGAAAAGGACAGGATATTAGGATCCGGCTGGGGTTAGAGTAACCCAAAATGGTAAATGGATTGTTTGTGTTAGTTGACATTTCCGAAGGATATTACAAAGGTGCTAATAGATCTCCTTGTGAGGCACCGAGATGGTGCACTCTAGATTATGACAATTAGATATGAATATTAGCATGAAAAAAAAATTAGAAGATAGGCATGGAAAGCCTGGAAGGGATAAATATTACCTTTGTGTGGCTCGCGTCCCTAGTAGAGCGAGAACGTTAAGCAACCCGAAGAGCCACTCGATGGAGCAAAGGGGAGCTAAAAGCAAAAGAATGTCTTGTTCGAGTTTTTAGAATAAAGTGATTGACATAAATGTTAGCAGGAAATAAGAAAAGAGTTAATGAAGCATTATGAGTAAGATATGATATATGGATGACAACGGTAGATCAAAATGATGACAGTATTACAGAGTCTATAGTCAATTGAAGGAAAAGATGAGAGGCGACAGGCCTTGAGACAACAAAAAAGTATAGGCCATAAAGTCATATCCTCATTTCAAGAAATAAGTTCGTGACTCCAACGCGACTAACGGAAGGAAAAGTTAGACCCCAAAACAATAGAAATCAGTATGGGCTGGTGAACAAGATAAACTAAACATGAATTCGGGACTGAGAGATTGGATAATAGTAAGCATCATGAGAATTTCAGATTTCGTTCCGGTGATAATAGAGTGGACGACAGAAGAAGATTCATGAGAAATTCATAGAATGATCATTCAGGAAGACGCTTCCCTTAAAGCAAGCAATGTGAGTAAAGTTAATCTTAAGGGACTGTATGTGCCAGTTATACTAAGTGTCACCCTCGTGAGTAAGGAATTTGTTATCCTTGTTACAGAAGGATTGTCGCCAGGCAAGTAAGGAATCATTAGGTAATTAATTAAAGAATTGGGTAAGATAAGACCCTCCCCCACATGGAAACAAGCCACCCCAAGGAATTATGACTCTCAAGTTATTATGTTATGTGGCAAGATTAGACATATTTGGCAAGTCTTAAAGACATGAGTCACATATTCATTTAATGAAAGAGAGCCATTTTAAGTCTTAAGCATATGAGTCACATATCCATCTAATGAAAGAGAGCAATTTTAAGTCTTAAGAACGTGAGTTTCTTCAAATGAATTCATGTGTACATTATAAATCAAATGAGTTATTCATGTGTTCAATTCACACTTTAGAAAGTGGCTGGTCGTGAGTTCCTCAAAGAGCAAAACAATTCCATACCAAAATTAGATAATGTTGGTTGTTGATTCTGTAAAGCTTGAATTGCAAATTCTTAGAGAATCGGTTCAGGTATGTTAAAGCTATCTCTTCTTTCCTTTTGGCATGATCCAAATGATACAAATGAAACGAGCAAAATACGCAACTTTCATAAATGACTCTATTGATAGAAATACTAGGGGTGTAAATATTCTTGATTCCCCGTGTGAATTATTATTATATCTTCTATTCATGGGTCTCAGAAAAATACATATTTGATAAAGTTTATCCGACAGGCATATTATGTTTACGACATTCTGAGAAATCTTATTAACGTATTTCTTATGCATTGCATGCATTTATACATATACATTGACCCATGACCAGATGGTGTTATATACGCGTATATTATATGTATATGGGATATGGGAAAGGGTTACGACGTTATATACGCACTACCACCTGATTAGTTGGTATATGTTGATGATTTGCCCACAGTGGCCGAGATGATATGATGGGATGCCCTCAGAGGCTTGATAATGTTATGAACGTATATACCCATATATGGTATGACATTTATACGCATATGCATGACATTATAAGTATTAAATGATTCACATAGCTATTCAGATATACATGTTGAGTGTTTTACTCCATGTGTTCTCTCATGTCTATTGTTTACTGATTTTTATTCCTTACATACTCAGTACATTATTAGTACTGACGTCCCTTTTGCCTGGGTACGCTGCATTTCATGCCCGCAGGTCCCGATAGACAGGTTGAGAGTCCTCCAAGTAGGTTATCAGCTCAGTGGAAGATGTTGGTGCGCTCCATTTGCTCCGGAGTTGCTCATTTGGTTGGTATGATTTAGCCATGTATCGATTGGTATGTCGGGGCCCTGTCCCAACCTTATGACGTTTATGTACTCTTAGAGAGGCTTGTAGACACATGTCATGTATATGAAAGATTGTATGGCCTTGTCGGCCTATGTTCAGTGTACGAGTGATTATTTTGGCCTTATAGGCATGTACGTCATATATATAAGTCAGTATATCAGGTTGGGTCGTTTTATATTAAGTGTTCTCTCATGTTTTATTCTTGTTACCTCATACGACCCTTTTGGCTCATTTACCCATGTTGATGTAATGAGAAAGATACGTTACGTTGGTACTCGGTTGAGTAAGGGTATGGGGTGCCCGCCGCGGCCCATCGCTTTGGGTCGTGACAAAAGTGGTATCAGAGGCCCATATGTCTTATGTATATATTGGTATTACATGTTGTATTCTACCTATCTCATGCCAGCCTCTCCGGCTCAGTTATCTATGATATTATGATACGAAAAGATATGTTATGTTGGTAGTCGGTTGAGTAAGGTACCGGGTGCTCGTCGCGGCCCATCGGTTTGGGTCGTGGCAAGTTTGACCGGGAGTTGACTTTGATGATAAACGAGTTCGGATTGTTGTTTCGGAAGTTGGAATAGTTTTATTACTTTATCTGAACTTTTGTGCGAAGTTTGGTTTCATTCCAAGTTAATTAGGCATGAATCGCACACTAGGTTGGAAGTTTAGAAGTTTATGGACCTAAGAGAGTTCAACATGTGGTTTCATCTTTGAACTTTGATGTGAAGTTTCCGTTTGTGTTTTGAGACCTTGTATAGGTCCAGGTAGTGTTTATGTAATTGTTAGTAATATAGGATGGGGTCCCGAGAGGTTCAGGTTAGTTTTGAATAAGTTTGGGCATTTTGGCACTTTGATGATATCTTGAAGCTGTTGAAGTGCGGAGGGAACTTTTTGTAGGGCTAGGGGCACTTTTAAAGTGCTGAGACATAGCCTCAAGTGCGGCCGCAAACCCCCAAGTGCGGTGCAGTGGCCAAAGTGCGGATAGCGCTGAGGGCCGCAACAAAAAATCTACAGGTTCATTGGTCTAACTTCGGAAGCTTATATCTCTCAATCTATAAGGGATTTCAGGATGTTTCAAAAGTGAAAGTTGTAGCCCTTTGAGTCTAGTTTCTAGAAAATAAAACTATTTTCCATTGACATTTGAACAGAATTTTATGGTCATTATACTAAAGGCTAGAAGTGTAGTTACTGCTTTATTTCCACCGCACAACATGGATTACGGCCGCACAACTTGGAAGTGCGGACGACACTAGGAAAAGTGCGGTCAGTATGGTGGGAGATCATATGTTTGTATATTAACAGGGTGTTTGGATTTTTATTTCATTCTTCACCACTTTTGAGACTTGGGAGCTCGATTTTGAGGGTTTCAACCTAGACCTTCATCTATAATCTTGGGGTAAGTGATTCTAACATATATCTATGAGATTTACATGAATCCATCACTAGATTTAACATCAATACATGGGAATTAACAAGAAAAATTGGGGATTTTGACTATGATTTTGGAAAGTGAAAAATGGAGATTCGAACCCTCATTTGGAGTCAATTTTGGATGAAACTTTTATGATTAGACTCATATTCGAATGAGTTTTTTGAATTTGTGAGTTTTGTCATGTTCAGGGGTGCGGACCTAGGTTGACTTTGAGTATTTGATTTAAGATTCCACTTTATTTGATTGGGCTTATTTTCTATGGCATTATTTGATGTTACTGAGTTATTTTTGGCTATATTCGAGTCCGTTCGGGGGTCGATTCATGCGGGAAAGCGTTTTTAGAGTATTGATTATTTGAGGTAAGTGTCTTGCCTAGCTTTAGTGGAGTGAATTTTTCCTACTAATTGATATTGTTTGCTACATGCGGGGGTGATGTATATATGAGTGACGAGCGTATATACATGTGTCATGGGTATTCATGCTCGGGGTAGATTATAGCATACTCTATGCTTTATTTGATTGTGTGTTGTACGTGATTCTATGTATTGTTCCATTAATTGACTCCGTGAGCACCATAAACCATGCTAGAGAAATGTTGAGACTATTAGTACCTTATTTTCAACGTGTTTAGAAAATCTTGAGACATATGCTATACTTGCCTCGGAAATAGATGCACATAGGTTATGAACACACATCCAGATGTGTTCTTGTAATATGTATCGATTGGACATATGCACTCTGTGATACATATGTGATCTTTTGTATGACTACTTGAACTTGGTTGCTATAAGTGATTTAGCCATAGTCGTGCTTCATCCGCATTTTTATTGTTATCATGTCCTTGTTCGTTTTATTGATGGCTTATGAGGATATGCCTCTTGATTATAAATTATTATCTTCCATTGTTGTGATAATTTCTTAACATTTAAACATGTTGTGTGGGTTGATTGTTGTTGTGTGGAAATAAGGGTGGCATTTTACTTGGAGTATAAGGGTGGCGAGATGCGCATGCGACGACATAAGGGAGGCATTTCATTGTTATGTGCATGCAGCGAGATAAGGGTGGCTTATGCGCACGCAGTGCCATAAGGGAGGCATTTTACTGTGACGCACGTACGGCGAAATAAGGGTGGCGATTTGCGCATGCGGCGAAGTAAGGGTGGCATTGTGGGGATGTTATGTGAGGGACTGGGGGGCTTTTCATTATGTATGTTTATGTGATGGTACAAGGGTGACTTCCTTGAATATGCATGTGATTTCCTTATGTGTGTCATACATTGTTTTACATGTTTTGTTGCGTTGAATTTAATATACTAACCCATGCCTCTGTTATTACTTGATGATTTGGTTGCCAAGATGGATTTACCTATGTAGAGTTGATATCCCATATTTTGTTGAGTTGTTGGAAGCATATCGGATTGACGAGATGAGGAAATTATCATCATGCATTAATATATATATGATTGTTGAACAGTTCTCTTGAACGTTTTATTTGATAATTGATATGGAATCGGTTTATAATGTGGCACGAGGTCTTTGTCGTGCAGGTGTGACTCATGTTGAGGCACGAGGTCATTGCCGTGTGAGGGTGAGTGATAATGTAGGCATGAGGTGCCATATGTGTGTGTTTCTATTTGATGGCTTGTTGTTGAAGCTAAGCCTTTACTTGTATTGAATTGTTATCACCTGTTTTGATGAGATTATAGTTATTGTTTTTCTGATATACTTCATGTTGTCAGTCTTTAATATATTGCACAGGTTATTTGACTAGAGAGTATCTTTTGACTGAAAAACCGTGTCACTACTTCTCTGAGGTTAGTCAAGATACTTATTGAGTACATGGGGTCGGTTGTACTCATACTACACTTTTACACCTTGCGTGCAGTGTCTGGAGCTGAGTAGCTGTGGATGTCGAAGCCTTGCATTGGAGACCCACCAGCATGCCGGATTCATGTTACCTTTTGACCACGGTAACATAGGATTTCATTTCTGTTTATGTAACCTTCAAACATATGTTATATTTATTCTTTTACCAACTTTGTAAATCAAATTTATAGTGGCTCATGACCTGTACCTTCAAACAGATGTTGTATTTACTTCTTTTACCAGCTTTGTAAATCAAATTTATAGTGGTTCATGACTTGTACTACCAGTCCTTAGGGTAGTTGCATTAAATAATTTTGAGATTTTATTAATATATTGATAATTTCTCTTTGTTGTAGTAGCTTATACTATTTGACTTACCTAGCACGATGGGTTAGGTTCCATTATAATTAGGTGGTGTTTTGGGTGGTGACATGAAGCCTAGTAAATCTATCCAGCCGCTTCTACTCCGTAACAATCGCGGCCAGTCTGGTCACTGCCCTAGTCGTGGCAGCTGACTGAACTTCACCCGCATGTACTACACCTGGGGTCTGATAAATAGTAGTGGCATACCCTGGCGCATGAGCGATAGGGGTCTATGCTTGTAACGACCCGACCAGTCGTTTTGAGAATTTGCACTTCGCTCGGTAGTTTGAGGGCATGAGTAGCTCCGTATGATGTATTATGACTTGTGTGAATCGTTGGTTTTGGTTTTCAGGTTGTTCTGAATCGATTTAGAAGAATGAATTTCATTGTTAAAGCTTTAAGTTGGAATAGTTGACCAAATTTGACTTTTTAGCATTTGAGCTCGGATTGGAGTTTTGATGGTTCTATTAGGTCCGGATGGTGATTTTGGACTCGGGCGTATACACAGATTTGCAATTGGATATTTCTAGAAGGATTCGGCACTAATTGGCGAAAGTTGGAAATTTGAAGGGTTAGAAAGTTCATAAGTTTGACCGGATGATGACTTTGAGGATATCAGATTCAGATTGTGGTTCTGGGAATTGGAATAGCTTCCTTGTGTCATTTGGGACTTGTATGCAAAATTTGGGTTCATTCCAGGTTGTTTTGATATGTTTCGGCGCGCGTTTTGGAAGTTGAAAGTCCAAAGTTCAGTTAAATTCGAATTGAGGTGTGATTCGTCGTTTCCATATTGTTATGTGTGATTTGAGGCCTCGCGTAAGTCCATTTTATATTACAGGATATGTTGGTATGTTCGGACGGGGTCCCGAAGGGTTCGGGTGTGTTTCGTATAGGTTTGGGTTGTGTTGCACTCGTTTATTTTGTTTCGACGTCGTTTCTTCAAGCATAACTGGTACCACATTAAGCAAATGAGCTCCAATCTTTGTTTTGATTGGATAATTAGATTCGTATCATAATTTTAGAATTATAGCAATTGGAATCATCAAGTTTCGACATCGTATGAGGAATTTATGGTCATTTTACTAAGAATTGGATTGCTAGATTTTCCAGATTAATTACACAATTGCCACTGCATTCGTATTTAAAAATCTGCACTATTTGCAAATATTAAAACTAACATATCTCCTTCATTATAAGGTCAAATGGAGTGATTCAAAAGCCTAACTTGACTGAAATTTCACAAGAAATCCACTGCAGGCATCAAAAGTAAGTTTCAGGATCGTTTGGCATGATAAACGAGGCAGAACAGCTGGGCGGAAGCATATAAATCAAGGATTTGTTCATTTGGTCATATTTTGAGTTGGGGAGCTCGGATTTGGACGATTTATGGAGTGATTTTCACCACATGGATTGGGATAAGTGTTATATACTCATTTTGGGTTATATTTCATGAATCTATCTTCATTTTTGGTAATTGGTTGATGATTTCAAAAGTGAAATTTGGGAGGTTTTGACTAAAATTTCATAAAGTGAAGTTTTGAGTTTTGAACATCGATTTGGAGTCGTATTGGAGTAAATCTAGTGTGATTGGACTCGTAATTAAATGGGTTGTCGGATTTTATAAGTTTTGTCGAGTTTCGAGGCGCGGGCCCGGGTTGGACTTTTTGGTTGATTTTTTGCTTTTGAGTAATGATTCGACCTTTATTAATTGGAATTATTTCCTTATGCTTTATTTGATGTATTTGAGTTGCTTTTGGCTAGTATCGAGCCGTTCGGAAGTCGGTACGCGCGGAATGGCATTTATGGAGTATCATTTGGCTTGCTCGGTGTTGGATTTGGCTTGTTCGAGATAAGTAACACTTTTGAACTTGGTGCTGAGGGTATGAATCCCAAATATACGTGATATGTGTTTGGTGTTGAGGTGACGCACATGCTAGGTGACGGGCGTGTGGGCATGCACCGTGTGAATTGTGACTCGATTATTTCTGTGATACTATGTAGTCACCTAATCTTATCTGTATCCATGAAATCTCTACGTGCTAGAGTAATTGAGTTGTAATCCATGTTAGAAATCATGTCTAGGCTATATGCTTATCTTGTTGGGACCCACTGGGGTCATTTCCGTTGTTGAGTTACTTATTTTTATTGAAATTACATACTCAGTCACACGCATTCATCTACATATCATATCTCAGTCTCTGTTACCATTTACTGATACATCACATCATTATTTTTGGGCTGATCTTCATGACATTGTGAGCCCAAAAGACTGGAGAGATTGATGACTGAGTGAGGCCTAGGGCATGTTTGTGAGTGATATTTATGGGATGGCCTGCACGCCACAGCATGTTATTTTGATTTATGCCATGATTGGCTTATTATAGCGCTTGGGCTGAAGGAGCCCCTCCGGAGTCTGTACATACCACCAGTGAGCGCAGGTACCTACTGAGTGCGAGTGCCGAGTGATTGGGAAGATTGAGTGACTGTGAGGACTGAGTGGCTGTGAGGACTGAGTGACTGGGAGGACTGAGTGAATTGATACTATGAGAGTATGCATATGATTTTATTACTGAGTTGCATCGCATTCGACATGCACACTTGACATGTAGGCATAGAGATGTATTTTCCTCATGCCATTTGAAAATGAAACATTTACCTGTTGAAAGCTTTGGGAAAAATTACAGTTTTCAAACTTACTCATACTTTTGGTATTTTCGGTGAAAGATTTGGGATTTACTATTATACTTGAAAAGCATGCCTATTTTTCTGTAACTATGAATGAGCCGAGCATCATGTCTCTGAGTTACTTCGCGTACTATTTTTTATTATATTGTTATCCACTGTTGCTAGTTATTAGAGTTGGACTCTGACCCTTATCCCAGCTCGTCGCTACATTCAACCTAAGGTTAAGCTTGTTACTTATTGAGTACATGGGGCCAGTTGTACTCATACTACAGTTCTGCACCTTGCGTGCAGACTTGGATGCTGATGTTGCTGTGTATGATGGGAGCTAGCATTGAAGACGTACCTGCGTTCCGGTAATAGCTACCTCTTGTTCATAATAGCTCTAGACTTAGAAAAAATCTATTTATGTATACTTCGAACAGATGATGTATTTATTTTACACTAGCTTTGTAAACTCTAAATCTCCAAAGCTGTGTGATTTGTACTACCAGTCCTTGGAAAATGTATAAGATTTAGATATTTTCTTTTATTTATTTGTCTCATTAAATTTCATTGGAATTGGTTTATTGTCAATTGGCTTACCTAGCGGGTTGGGTTTGGTGCCATCACGACTAGTTAGATTTTGGGGTCGTGAATCCTCTCGCCTAATATGTGGCCGGGTAATCTTGGAATAATCTGGCCTTAGTCATAGAGTCCATAAACCGCAGCATAAGGCCTATGACATCCTAAAATCCCGATGCGGTCATAAAATCTGCCAGGGCTTGCCCAGCTGCAGGTACCTCATCCAGCTCCTCAATAACACGATCCTCTACCGGATCCACTGGCGGTATATCTGGGGCAACTCTGGGGTGCCTTATTCCTCCAACAGGAGCTCTGGCCCTCCCTTGTCCTCTTCTTCAACCTCTGAAGACTGGGGGGAGCAGCCCCTCTGCCGCCCGAAGATGCCGTCGCGCGCGTTCTAACCATCTGTGAGAGAATAAGAGAAAAATTTAGACTTAGAATAACATTGATAGCACGATAGGAAATGAAGAAAGTGAAGTTTTCTAATACCCTATAGCCTCTCAAATATAAGTACAGACGTCTCTGCATCAATTCTTAAGACTCTACTAGGTCTACTCATGACTCATGAAACTTATGTGAACCTAGTGCTCTGATACCAAGCTGTCACGGTCCAATTCCTACCATAGGCCGTGATGTCACCTAACGCTGCCGTTAGGCAAGCCAACGGTAAGCCATCAACACAAACAACCGCTCATAACACTTTTTAAAATCAGGAATTACAATAATAGAGCGGAGATAGGTTTAGAAACCATGATAAAATACTTTTACTCTTAATAATTCATGAGATATGAACAAAACATAAAGTGAATGATATAAGTATAAGGTACAACCACGAACATCTTCTAAAATTTCCAAAACCTGAGGTCACAAGTGCATGAGCATCTAATGGAATATACAAAACAACTACAACTACTGTCTGAAATAAAAATAGATAGAATAAAATAAATATAAGAGGAAGGAGACTCTGGTGCTGCGGGTCAGAGCATGGAAAGTAGCTCACCATTAAGTCTCCGGCTAAATCAACGTGTACTCAGTAAGGATCTAGTCTAACCTCGAAGAAGTAGTGGCGAGAGGTCGACATTGACAGTTACTAGTGGTCCAATAATAATGTACATAAAAGTAAACAGGCATGCAACACAACAGGTAACAATGAAATAGGTAATTATAATTAACATGACTCTTAACATAAGAACAATTAAGAAATCATTTAATGCCATATACTGCCTCGAATGAAGCAAAAGACAATGAATATCAGATGCAATGTCAAATCTCAAGTCAGGAAAAACTCATATGTGCTCTAACTCCATGTCGAATATTACACATGAATTCAACCGAGGTTGTACGGCCCGATCCTTAAGAATAGTGTTACATAACACTACCGAGGTCGTTCAACCCGATCCATAGATACCTCTCATAATATTGCCGAGGCGAATGGCCCGATCTCATAGGAATAGAGAAACTTCATCAGGCCTCTAGCCCCACTCACGAAGGTACGTGCGAGTCGAAGAATCCTGGAACTATCATTGACATAAACACAACATGAGGATATGAATGAAAGATAAAATACAATTTTACTGACAGTCAAGTATCCCGCAAAGACTTAAATTAAAGAGGCTCAGTCAAATACATAATTTCTAGTCTCAAGCTCAGTTATGCATTCAAGTAATCAAACATGCAAGATTAATTCAAGTAATCAAACAGGCATGATGTAAGTCTAAATCTACCTGGAAATAAACAAGAATCAATCTTACGTATGAACGCTTGTCATCTCGTACATACGTAGCACCCATAGCACGTAGCACATAATAAATAAAATACCTACGGGGATAATTTCCCTCTTACAAGATTAGGAAAGAGACTTACCTTGCTTCCAAGTCCACAACTCGGCTCCCTGACCTCACTAATCACCTCAAATCGATGCCGAGAAACTCGAAACTAGCCAAAGGGACATGCAAACCAATCAAAATATACTCAAGAACTCATAATTTTACTATTAGATCCCAGGAAGTCAACAAAAGTCAACCCCTAGCCCACGCTCCAGGATTCTGAAATTTTTTAAAGATAAATGTTACCCATGGCATCACAAACACAAATATGTAATTTATACCCAATATAACACCAATAACAAACCTAGTATATTCTCACAAGTGGAGTCTGGGAGGGTAGTATGTATGCAGACCTTACCCCTACCTTCAAAAGGTAGAGAGGTTATTTCTCGTAGGCCCACGGCTCAGGAAAGATAAGAGGGAAGGGGAAATGGCAAGCAACCAAATCAGAAAACCAAGCAAAAACACAAAGCTAACACTAAGGTAGTGCAATTAGAAAACCAAAGCGAAAGAAACAACAAGTAATAACAGAAGTCTAGAAAGACGAAAATACAAGAAAGACACTAAGTGGTGTACTAAAGCTGCTATAACAAAACAAAGACAAAACTCGCCTACCTAACCCTCTACTCTAATTCTCAACATCCACATCTTCCAATCCATGGTCATGTCCTCAGTAAGTTAGAGCAACTCCATATCTTGCCTAAATACCATAACCAATTTCGTGTTCAAATCTCATTTTTAACCGATTCTAGATTTTTCAATAAAATCCCAAAATTCTACTAATTTTCATGATAAAATCCCCACGTAATCCATGCATTTTACTCACAATTATTATAAATCACTTAACTAGTGATACTTGATGAAACTTTCCCTTAAAAAAGCTCCCAAATCGTCCAAACCAAGAGAAAATATGATATAATGAGCCTAAATCCCGAAATTAAACTTATATTCTGCCCAGGTCCTTCCTCTTCGCGATCGCAGAAGCACCCTCCGAAATGCCAATTTTCGACAACAAGCGCCGAATCACTCCCGGATGGCCTGAAACTTAATCCGAACACACCCAAGTCAAAAAACACCATATGTGCCTATTGGAACCTTTAGATCCTAAGTCCGAGGTCATTTACTCAAAGTGTTGACCAAAGTCAAACTTGGTCACCTTAAGCCATTATTATGGAACTAAGTATTCTAGATTCAACCTGAACCCTTCCAAAACCAAACCATCCACCCCCCGCAAGTCATAAAATAGGAAAAGCATATTTAGTATGTCTTAAATAGTGAAACACAGTTCGAGAAATGTCACAATCTAAAATCCACCTAGTTGTGATGACACCTAACCCAACTCGCTAGGTAAGCCAAACAATAGTCAACCCAACTCAAATAAGTATAATAATAGTCAATAAGTGAAATAACTTAATTTCCTTATAATAACTCAAGGATTGGTAATACAAATCATGAACCGCTAAGACTTAGATTTACAAAATTGTTATAAAAAGAAATACAACATCTGTTTAAAATGTACATAAACATAATTCGAATCTAAAGCTACCAAGGACAAGTGGTAGCCATTACTGGAACGTGAGTACATCTTCAATGGCAGCTCCCGCCATACACAACAACATTAACTCCAAGATCTACACGCAAGGTGCAGAAGTATAGTATGATTACAACCGACCCCATGTACTCAGAAAGTATCATAAATATCCTCGGCGAGATAATAGAAGCAAGAATTATAAATGATACTCGCTTGTCACAGTTCATAATTCCAACAACTACAAAATAGTAATATGTTCAAGTCATTAATCACAGATAAACTCACCTTGGTGCACACAATAACTTAACATACTCTGCCTAGTCAACAATCCAGCATATAAAGAAGATATGCAAATAAATCAGGTAAACAAACAAGGAGATTGCATGTAAAGAAGAAATGCAATAACCAAATCAAACACTACCCAGATTTCCTCAAAAACACAATAACCCAACCAAACCACTGATCAGCTTTTTCCAAAGTCCACATCAACCAGAAACCCATCGATTTCCCATAATCCGCGTGTATACCATCAAGAAGGAACATGAGAGGGTGGCCCTATGGGGATGGATCCATATCCACACGCTGCATGGACAACTCATATGCTAATAATATAAATCACACACACGACTCATGTGTTGCACAGACAACTCACGTGCCAATAATAACAATATCTTAGATCTGCACGGACAACTCATGTGCTTAGTATCACAATCCGCCCGACGTCGTCACAAACTCAATATCACAATTCGTCTTACATGGTCACAGACTCAATATCATAATACACCCAGCATGGTCACATGCTCAATATCACAATCCACCTGGCGTGGTCACATGCTCATTATCAAAATCCATACGGCGTGGTCCTGTGCTACCAGTCCAATCCATGTCACACAAAAAGCAGATATATAAGAAGACATGTACATGATCAATGAACATCAAATTTCATACTCCTGGACTGGTATAAGTGATATGCTAAGGTGTATGCATGTGCAAAGTGTGCTATCATAGCTCAAATCAGGCAAATACATAATGAAAGTAGCAATTATTTGGTTTAATCAGGAAATTAACTCTATGTAACCTTAAAACATGGCTCAAATAGCTCAGCACAAGGGTACAAATATAAGAACCATCACATCATGAAACTTAGCAATCAATCTAAGGCATATCATAGCCTAAACACTACCTCGAGCATGAAATAATACCCAGTGCACGCACATGGGCTCAACCCTACACACATGCGCCACCCATAGCACATAGCTATCACAAATGGCTCAAGCAACTAGTGAATCAATCAAGTATAAGTAAGATACTTACCTCAAGCAAGCCAATCGATACTCTATAAGTGCCATCCCACATGAATCCACCTCCAAACGGCTAGAAACTAGCAGAAAGTAACTCAAAACCATCAAATAAAGCCATAGGAATCAAACCCAAATGATATAGGTCGAATCTATAATCAAATACCCAAAGTCAACAAAAATATCAACCTGGGCCCACATTTCGGAACCCGACAAAACTGATAAATTCTAATAACCCATTCAAATAGAAGTCAAAGCATACTAGTTTTATCCAACTCCGACTCCCAATCGATGTTCAAAACCCAATTATTCACTTTATATATATTTTTGACAAAACCTCCCAAATTCTCCAATCAAAATATGGATTTATTCACACATGAACGAGTGTAATCATCCTAAAATACAACAATTGAGGTTAGATACTGAACCCTAGTGAAAAAAAGAGAAGAACTCCGCTAAAATCAACTCAAATGGAGCTATAGAACTCAAGATATGCTCAAAATACCAAATTGAACGCAGTCTGGTTTTTTAATACGCAAAGATTCCGCACCCAAAAAGCCACACTTGTGGTCTACCAGCTGTTATGTTAGAACCTTTGGACCATTTTTTGCACATGCGGCATTGCGGGTGCGGACCCCACTTCGCATCTGCGAAGCACTAGCACCAACTATCTTCCCCGACACTAAAATGGACATAACTCCCTCATACGACGTACAAATTTGATGATTCTTTTTGCCATAGTTCCATAATTACGATATGGATCTAATGATTTGATAAAAATAGAATTTAGAGCTTATTTACTTAATGTGTTACCATTTATGCCTAAGAAAACGACGTCGAAAGATCGAATACGAGCGCAACACAACCCAAACCTATCTGAAACTCACCTAAGCCCCTCGGAACCTCGTCTGAACATACCAATTAGTCTCAAAACATAATATGGACCTGCTCGAGGCCTCAAATATCATATAACAATATCAAAATCACGAATCGCACCTCAAAACAAGATTAATAAACTACTTCAAATTTCCAAATTCCAAACTTACGTCGAACACGTCTAAACAACTCAGAATCACCTCAAATTTTGCACACAAGTTCCAAATGACATAATGAACCTATTCCAACTCCGAAATAATAATCCGAACCCAATAACATCGAAGTCAACTCCCGGTCAAGCCTATGAACTTTTCAAACCTTCAAATTGCCGACCTTCGCCAATTAGGGCCAAAACTTTCTTGAAATTTCCAAATGTAAATCCGGGCATACGCCCAAGTCCAAAATCACCATTTGGACCTAACGAAACCATAAAAACACCGATCTGAGGTCAAATAAATAAAAGTCAAACTTGATCAACTCTTCCAACTTTAAGCTTCCAAATTGAGAATCATTCTTTCAAATCAATCGTGAATCACTAGAAAATTACAAATCATCGATACATACAAGTAATAATACATCATATGAAGCTACTCATGACCTCAAACCACCGAACTAAAAACAAATGCTCAAAACAAGAGGTCGTGTTGTTACAAGAAAGAAAAATGTCTTGTCGGGTCATTACACTTTTGTAATGAGGTCGGCTCATTCATTTAGTGAATTTGGTTGAAATTCCACAGGGGTGTTGGTCTTGATTTTTATACCCTTTCGAGCTTGGGTGATTTTTCACGTAAAATCATGTGTGCCTTGTCTGTCTATATTCTTGTTTAATTTGTCAAGCTACAATGATTAAGTTTGAACAACTCTTAAAATATTTTCTTCGAAACTGTTACAACACTTCAGAAAACTTGGTTAAAATTTGAGAAAATGCAAAAATATTTACCGAATTGATTCAACCCCTCCCACTCCCATCCCAGAATGTCGTATGAGGGCTAAATCTAGTAGAGTAGAAATCAAAGAAACGGAGAATGAAAAACAAGATAGATAGCAAAAACCAATAAGCTACAAACCTATAAAATTAAAGACATGGAAGGCTCGGATGAAAGAAAAAACGAGCAGACTATGGCTTTATTATGAAAGGTATTCTTGAAATTGTAAATTATTTAAAAGATAAAATAATAATATACTCGGTCAAACTAAAAAGGTCATTAAGCTAAAAAGCCTTAAGTTGGGTTTGATTAGCTTATGACTTGTTTGTTTTAAGTACTTTAAGTTTATTATAAGCAGTTTATAGTATTGGCACAATGGAAAAAATTATAAAACAAAAAGAGAGAGAGGGTAAAATCTTATTTAACTAGCTTAAAAGCCAATCCAAACACTCTCTAAGATTGACTTGGAGTTGAAGGGAGTAATTTAAGAACAAAAGAAGGGACAATTCGCTTGGGATGTTTTAGTGTCCAAATGCACACTGGCGCTCGTTGAGAGTTTTGTTGAAGAGAGAAACAAAGATGTAAGACAAACTAGTTTCTCATGTTTAATCATTCAATAAATGAAGTATATTGATTTGACTAATTCAAATTCGTATCAACTAAAACTATTAAGAAAAGAACAAGTCAAGAAAAACTATTTTTGGCTACGCAATGGTCTTTAGAAAACTTGGCAAATCCTTTTAGAAAGTAAAATTCATCATTTATCCTATTGAAAGTTTGATCTAATATTCCCAATAATGGTACCATTGGGAAACTTATTAACCTCAAAAAGAAAAAGGGAAAAGAATATTTCTCTCCAGTATTCTGCTATGTTAAAGGCAAAATAGCCTAATAAACACTCGTATTTGTAACGATTTGATATCCCGGTCCCCTTACTTCACCGAGTTTCATCGATGCACTTTACATTAATCATATATGCTCTTTTAAATCCCTTTGATGGTTGACCAAACTTATATGGCATTGACTTAATTGAGGTGGACAAAATAAGTATAATGCACGCGAATAGGGAGAGTTGTCACGACCCCAAATCCCAGCAAAGTCGTGACGGTGCCTAACACTACTTGCTAGGCAAGCCAATATTCAATATACAGAAATAAACTCTAATAACAATAAGTAGAAGTCTCAAAAGCAAAATATGATAAAATAACGATAACAATATAGCCATACAATTGAAATAGCATCCCACAACCGAGTACATGAGCTCTATAGAATCAATAAGTACAATTGTCTGAGTAATAATAAAATATTATATGAAGTACATAAACAGTAATAACAAAAATAAAGGAAGGGACTCCAAGGCCCTCGGGCAGAAAAAGGAGTGCTACCTTGAAATCACCAGCGGGAACCGGTACAACTCTCTAACAATCAGCTTTATCAGCACCACTTGGATATGCGCATGGAGTGCAGAGTATAGTATGAGTACAACCGACCTATGAACTCGGTAAGTAGCAAGTCTAACCTTGGATTGAAGGTAGTGACAACATTGGCAAAAGTCTGCTATTGTCACGCCCTTAACCATGGCCTAGGCGTAACACGGCACTCGGTGCCTGACTGCATGTGACCGAGCGAACCAACTGGATGGTTGGATCCACATGTGGTATAACTATAATCTAGATATAAATATACCACATTATTATCAACTAAAGAGTCTGACTGACATATCATAAATGCGGAAAGTACTGAAAAGTCTACAAGTATAAATGAGTAGCCGACAAGGCTAACACATAATAGCCTGCTAACATTTGACTGACTGGACTATAGTCTACGAAGCCTCTAAGAATACTAAAATGCTAATTGTTTATCGGGACAAGTATCACACCCCGACCTAGGGGAGCGCGACCGGTGCTCAACCTAGATACCCTGGTCAACCAAGCCTTTACAATGTCTTCTACCCAACTCGCCCATGAATAAAGAGAAGATACATTTATATCATTTATTAAATGTTAAGTGAATTCTGTGAACAATGCCAATTCCATTACCATTAGTCACTTCATTTTATAGTCTCAAAATACATATACAATCATAGTAAAAGTGCACAAGTGATTCAAATACAACAAGGCTAGTTTTACTTTCCTAACACCCATATACAACCTATATTGTGTCTACGGAGCCTCTACGGATACAAAATACTATGATAACGCCGACAACAAGGCCTCGGCTATACCTCAAAACATAATACACATGGGACAAATGATGCACGACCCCGAATGAAGTGGGGATCACCAAATCTACTGAGAAGAGGGTGTACTACAATCAATGAAGAATGCCACCTGCTGCGGAACCACCTGCGTCCATTAAACATGCAGTGCCCCCAAAAAAAAGGACGTTAGTACATATGGAATAGTACTAGTATGAATGACTAAACACCCTCTCAATAGAATGAATGATAACACAAGGAATGACAATCATAAAATCAATGGGAGCCTCAAACAATACCAAAACATCAAATTAGGAGCAAGACAAGTTTTCAAGTAAATTTCAATATTTTAAGTTTGGGAGATCTTTGCACCGATATGCCACCGTGATCCTGAGCATGGAGTCCGATCACGGCCCGATCGGCTAAGCCGTCTCATCCAAAGACATCAACCACAACCACAATCATTATCTCAGTCTCAATCATTGTTTTAATCATAATCTCAAGCACAATCACTACCATATGTGCGGCATAGCGTCTGATCATGACCCGGCCGACTAGGCCGTCTCCCCACAATGCCGTGTGGATCGACATCACCATTTTCTAGCAATCATCTTATCCCAATAAAGGGAAATATTTTCATCACATAATTCTCATCCCTATAAAGGGGTACAATCATACTTCGCTCCTACACCAGCATGTGTAGTTTTGGGGTTAGGTTATTTCAACCTACCCTTCCTCGGTGACTAACGACACTCCCAGGGTATTTATTTATTTAAAGGATTGATAACCCATTTCATTATCTTTTATATACCATTCGTTTCATTGTCACCAATGGCCATAACACAATGTCACTCTTGGCATGTTGGTCGTATTTCATATTTCATATTCATCTCTTTCACTTTCAAACATTATCACGGATCATCAACAACAGAGCATTTTTATTCAAAACTTTAAGTCCACATATTGAGCAAATAAGAATGTTAAACACATTGAGATTTCTTACACAATTTGGCATAATAGCCTTCATTTGAATCACGACTTAAAGATATAACATTTGGATATGCAACCCATCCCTCGAGCACATTTTCAGATAGAATATAACATAACAAGAACATTGGAATACATATTGAGCATATATCTTTCAACACAAGGCTTATTCGGAATAATCAATTCATAATGAACAACTCGGGACTTACAAGGATATTGTGGGGTTCAATTCTAAGAGATGAGTTTAGCCAACATACCTCGCCTCAAGCTTTTTAAATTACTACAATATTTCGGAATTCTTAGCCTCTTCGATCTATTTAGAAATATAGCAAAATTGAACACAAATTAGGAGAGAGTTTATGGTTCCAGCTCATTTGAGTATTTTATCAAATACTAGGTGGGTATCATGATTTCAAGGTCCTTCTATGGTGGATTCCTCCATCCACTACCCAAAGTCTACCCAATTTAGCTCAACATTCTTCTCCCAACCCTTGATAGTATATGCATGCATAATGGAAAACTCCCACACTTAAGATTTGCTTTTCTCATTACCTATTTGTAGTAAAATCGCGAAATTAAGGGTTAGGGAGTAGAATCTTACCTCTAGAATGAAGACCTAGTGAATTATTCAACTTGGAGCAAGAGTTAATAATTAATAAGCTTAGGAACTTCCCCTCTCACTCTATGGTAATCCCTCTCTCTAGATATATCAGATTTTTGCTTCAAAAGTGGCCCTTTGCCTCAATATATCAAAATATGGTCGGTTCATAAATTATAAGAAAAGAAGCCCCAATGAAGATCTGCGATCGCATATGTGATCGCATAATGCTTCTGCGGTCCGCAAAATGGACCGCACAATGGCTCTCTGGAATTGGGCACTCATGCCTCACTCTACGACCGGTCTGTGGTCCGCAAACCTATTCTGCGGTCGCATAATGCGTCGCAGAACTTCCCTCCGAATTTTTTTGTGCTCGATCTGCGAGGGGCTATGTGGCCCGCAAAATGATTATGCAGCTGCATAATGGTCCAAAAAAATTTTCCCAAATTTCTACTTCAGTCGGCGGCAGATATGCGGTCCGCAGATCAGTTCTGCGACTGCAGAAACACCCAGTATTTCCAAAAAATATTTTAATTCTCCAACGTACTATTCAACCCAAAAAGTCTGAACTGCGGCGAGCTTGCTCGCCGCGAAGAATCTCTGAAATCATCAATACATAAGTCCACTTCGGCACCACGAAACCCCGGGGGTTAGGTAAAATCTTACGGGGCCTTGCATCAAGGTCCCCGGCATACCTTACTAACTGAAATACTCTAAAGATTGGAAAAAAGGGATAATGCCCCGAAAGACTGTGGCTCACCAATAGATGATACGAGATGTCCTAACAAGCAGAATCGTCAACTTGTAAATTGTTACCTGCATCACGAGATGCAGGCCCCGGGAAAAAAGGGATGTCAGTACATTTGATTTGCACTAGTATGTAAAACAACTAAAAGAAAGAACTGTAAATACTGAAACTGAAAGGATAACGAATAATTGATAACTAAACTAAACATAGGAAGTAAGGATATGAATACTCCCTCCACTGAATGATGAATCACATGTTTATCTGAATAAATAAACTACGACCTCAGGCCCATTATATATGTGCACAAGCTACGGTATCGGGCCCAAGTATACGTATACATAATTACGGCCTCAAGCCCAAAGATGCATAAAGCATAAAGTACAGCCTCAGGCCCAAATACAGGTGTTCAACATTCAGGAATTTAGAATCAAAAACTGAGAATCATACTGCAATACATGATACTGAAATACTGAACCATACTGAGTTACATGATACTGGAATGCTGAATAAAACTAGACTGAGATATGTATTCATAATTAATTGATTTATCATAACTGAAACTCATAGGATATTGAACGATTATGAAACTATGCCATCTAGAGAATAGAAGTTCTACAACTATTCGTGGAACTAAGGAATAATTACTTTCTGAGGAAACTCGTAATAGACATAAAGAATAAGACGTAGGGAGAATCATAAAAATTCCCAAACGTAAAGAGAGTTAGCCTCACATACCTTAACCCTGGACCTTTTTAAGAGTATCACAATGTTCGTCATCTCTTTCACGATAATCTATGTCAATATATATCAGGAGGAACCAATATTAGTGCTATGGCTCATGTTTTGATAACTTAGGAATTTTATCAAATATCTTTTGGGCGTAAAGCCTCATAGCCCTCATTAATGGTGTTTTCTTCACCCAATTCTCATTCTACTACTTCTAGGTGGTTCTACAATCCCAAATAGATGTAACTAACACCATTTGTCATCACGCAAATGATTATAACAATCTTAAATCAACAATGCAAAACCCTAGCATAGTTCATTTGATTCCCTTTATCAAACCCATCTACTATTCTCCCAAAAACTAATCAATTCCTAGTTATAAATGATTAGGGAGTAGAAGCATTACCTTTTTGAAGTTCAATCTTCTTGAATTCGAGTTCTTGGATTTCTTTTCTCAATAATGGTATCTCGATCGAATATCTAATAATAAGGTGTTGGAGAATTGAAATTAACTTAGAATCATCGTTAGAACTTACCTTGGATGATGGAAGGACCTTGGGGAAGTTAGGTTCTTGAGAGCCCTTTCTAGAGTAAGTTTTCATTTTTGGGGTGTGGGGGATAAGGTAGGGCTTTTAAATAAGTGAATATGTCCCAAAATTGAGGAGGAAATAAAAGTAGCTCGGATAACTATCGCCGACATGGGGCATCATCAGAGGCGCCAAAATAATTGTGCAAGGCGCCATCAGAGGCGCCAAAACTACAGTGGCTTGCACTGTCAGGGGCGCTAAGGTTAATGCCCTGGATAGTGCCTTGCACTGTCAGGGGTGCTGAGGTTAATGCCCTGGGCAGTGCCTTGCACTGTCTATGGTTGTGAGTTTTCATGGCCTTGCACTATCTAAGGCTGTGAATTTTGCGTTGTCTAAGGCTGTAAGATGGACCTCCCATAAACATAGTCGATTCTATCTAATTTTATGCACTTCACTCTAGGTCTTGATTCCAAAACAACTGTTTCCGCCCATACTCATCCTGATAGGAGTTCACATGTTAAAAAGTAACATTAATACTCATTTTACAGAGTGTTACATTATCTCCCCCTTGGGATCATTCGTCCTCGAATAATTATCCTGATTGTAACTACGGCTAACTCCAGACCTTAAACATGACTGATGGAAACATGTGAACACTGGAATGTCATGAACACGTTCATACTAAATAGAATCAATACACGATTACTGAACCACGGTGATACTGAACTCAATAGGTACTAAACTGAATGGCTACTGAACTGACTGAATATTGAAAGACATGGAGATTATAATATAATGTCTGAATGAGAAGGTTAGTTACCTTCTACATTTTCCTCTTTCTCTTCAATGAGATGGGGATATCGGGACTTTATGTCCTCTTCGGCTTCCCACACAGCCTCTTCAACCTTTTGATTCCTCCAAAGCACTTTCACTGAAGCAATTTCCTTAGTTCTGAGCTTGCCGATTTGACAATCAAGGATAGCCACCGGAATTTCTTCATAAGTTAGGCTATCTTTAACCCCTATAAACTCAGTAGGAACCACAAGAGAAAGGTCTCCCATGAATTTCTTCAACATAGACACATGAAACACTGGTGTGCAGCAGCTAATTCCTGCGGCAATTCTAGCTCATAAGCCACATGCCCAATCCTTCGCAAGGATTTATATGGCCCAACATAGCGGGGACTAAGCTTCCCCTTCTTCCCAAATCTCATAACGCCTTTCATAGGCAAAACTTTCAGAAACACCCAATCATCAACTTGGAACTCTAAGTCTCTATGCTGCACATTCGAATAGGACTTTTGGCAAATCTAACCCATCTTCAAATGCTCTTGAATCAACTTGACTTTCTCCATAGCCTGATAGACCAAATCGGGTCCTAACAACTCTACTTTGCCAACTTCGAACCAACCAATTGGTGATCTACACCTTCGCCCATACAGAGCTTCGTACTATGCCATCTTGATACTAGAGTGGTAGCTTTTATTATAAGCAAACTCAATGAGTGGTAGATGATCATCCAAATTACCTTTAAAACCAATAACGCACACCCTCAACATATCCTCAAGAGTCTGAATGGCGTGCTCTGCTGGCCATCTATCTGAGGATGAAAAGTTGTACTGAGGTTCAATTTTGTGCCCAATCCTTTCTGAAAGGATTTCAAAAAGTTCGCTGTGAATTGAGCACCACGATCTGAGATGATAGACAAAGGAGTCCCATGCAATCTGACAATTGCCTGGATATACAACTTGGCATAATGTTCTGCTGAATCTATTGTCTTCACTGTCAAGAAGTGAGCTGACTTGGTAAGTCGGTCTACAATCACCCAAATTGAATCATGCTTCTGAAACGAGCGTGGTAAACCTGTTATGAAGTCCATGTTTATCATCTCCCATTTCCAAACGGGAATTTCTATACTCTGAGCCAAACCACCAGGCCTATGGTGTTCAGTTTTCACTTGCTGACAATTTGGGCACTTAGCCATAAAATTTACTACGTTCTTTTTCATGTCGTTCCACCAATAGATCTCCTTAAGATCATGATGCATCTTTGTGAAACCTGGGTGAATAGAATACCTAGAATTGTGGGCTTCTAACATAATCTACTCTTTGAGCCCATCTAGGTCTGGAACACATAGTCTGCCTCTGTACCTCAAAGTACCATCATCTCCGCCTTGTTCAAAAGTTGTAGTCATGGGTTTGTGAATCCCCTCCTTCAGCTGCAATAAGTAGGGAACACTAAACTGCTTTTCCTTCATGCCGGCTACTAAGGAGGATTCAGCCATGTTCTGAAGAACAACGCCACCATCTTCGGAGTCCAAAAGTCGAATTCCTAGACTTGCTAAGCGGTGGACTTCCTTCGTCATACTTCTCTTGTCTGCTTCAACATGAGCTACGCTTCCCATAGAACGTCGACTGAGAGCATCGGCTACAACATTTGCTTTCCCCGGGTAATAGAGGATATCAACATCGTAATCCTTGAGCAATTCAAGCCACCTTCTCTGATGAAAATTCAATTCTCTTTTCTTGAAGATGTACTGCAGACTCTTGTGATCTGTGAAAATATCAACATGCACTCCATACAAATAATGGCGCCAGATCTTTAGCGCAAATACTACCACAGCTAACTCAAGATCATGAGTCGGATAATTCTTCTCGTGAGCCCTGAGTTATCTTGATGCGTAGGCTATGATCATACTGTGCTGCACTAACACGCATCCAAGACCAAACCCTGAAGCATGACAATAAACAATGAACCCTTCAGTCCTCCTGTAGCATCAAGACTGGAGCTGAAGTCAACCTCTTCTTCAACTCCTCAAAACTTTTCTCGCAAGCATCTGACCACTGAAGCATAACCTTCTTTAGAGTCAGTCTAGTCAAAGGGGACGAGATAGAGGAAAATCCCTCTACGAAATGCCTATAATAGCCTACTATACCCAAGAAACTTCTTATATCAGATACTGAGGTGGATCCCGGATCCATAAGAGCATAAACATCAAAGGTGAAGAATGTTAGCATACCTGTGACCACATCTCCATGAGCCTCTATATCCTGACGGCTTGCCAGCGTATACAAGCGGTTCCGACCACCGCCCGCATTACCGGACTTTTCTGAACCATGCCCTTGTTGGGCATGAGAGTTATGAGGGGTTGTTGAATTAGTGGACTGAGCTACATTGCCTCTATTATTCTGCTTTGTTAACGGACAATCCCTCTAGAAGTGGCACGGCTGACCACACCCAAAGCAACTATTTGTGCCCGAATGACACACCCCTGGGTGCTTCTTACCACACGTGTTGCAAGTAGGGTACTCAAGGCCTCTTTAACCCACACCTAGCATGTGACTGTGAGCCTACTGCTCTGAAATTCTGGCTTTTCTTGTTATACTTGGACCTCTAAACTGGTGCACTAGCTGAAGATGGAGCAGGTCCTGATTTTGGTTTCTCGAAGAACTTGCGAGTACCACCTCCTTGAGATCTCTCATGGCTGAAATTTCCTGCAGACTTAGCTCTCTTGCTGAATTCCCTGTCGTTCTCTCTCTATAACCGCTCTTCTTCCTTCAGCCAGTCTTCGTTCCCTTGAACAATGGCAACCATCGTAGTAATGATTATGTCACTGTTTTGAGCAGTTATATTAGCATCAGCAAACAAGTCATCTAAAAGCCCTAAACAAATCGCCTAACTCTGGTCCTCATATCACGTACCCTTTCCGGAGCATACTTGGCCAGAGAGACGAACTTGAGTTAGTACTCATTCACATTCATCTCATTCTGTTTGAGTCTCTCAAACTCTAAAGCCTTAGCTTTCAGGACCTCAATAGGTAGCAAATGCTGAAGAAACGCATCTGCAAACTCTTTCCAAGTCGCAGGAACCGCATCCTCCCCTCGGGACTCTTCCCATGTTTCATACCAAGTGTGAGCAACATCCTTCAGCTGGTACGCACTAAGCTCTGCTGCCTCAGTGACTGGAGCATGCATCACTCAAAATATCTTTTGAACATCATCAATGAAGTTTTGCGGATCCTCATCCTTTTTGGACCCTTTGAAAACTAGAGGTTTCATGCTGAGGAATTCCCTGGACCTGGAACTACCCGTCTAATTAACAACACTTGTTCCCTGCCTTTGAGCCTAAGTAGCAACAATTTGAGTGAGCAACTGGATAGCTCCCCTTACATCCATATCTGAAGCACTGGGCACTGAGCCTGATGCAACTCCCTAGGTCGGAGTGACCTCCTCCAGAGAAGCATTAGTCGTAGCCCCCTGGCTAGTAGCTGAAGCCCTCTTGGTGTACTTTCTTTTTGCAGGCATTTTCTGAAATACGTAATTCGCACGAGTTAGATGGATTCCTGAAAGCATAGCTCTAACTGCACGATCTAGAGTATGAAAGAAATGAAACAATCCTAGATGTCTTGGTGGTCAATTGTTTACATGTGTGGCGCGCACACACACATAAAAGTGACCCCACTGGACATGGATTCATAGACTCCTTAGGAGTCTTGAACCTAGGCTCGGATACCATCTGTAATAGCCCAGCCTGCTAGTGATATTGCCCGCTCTGAGCCTAGGCCCTCACGGGTTTAAACACGTCACTAGGGTCTAAGGCTTGTTAACTTATATACCCAGCATCACTCTTGTGTTTTGTCGATGTGGGACTTTGTCCAAAGTCTGGGGGGCTACATGCACCCCCTCTTATGGACTCAGCGTCCTCACTGATGTTTGGCCCACCGCATGGGATTCACTCAGTTGAACTCCGACCCACCATCGGGAAGGCTGACACAAGAGTGGCTCTGATAGTTACTTACTTTCAATAATCAACAACAACAGTAACATCATAATAATGAACATAAAGTGAAAAACAGCTTAGAGTTAACAAGTTTAGCTTATTCACATTTACAGGAAATAGCCATGTTTTCCAATCAAATCAGTTAAAGCATAAATTTCAAGATATAAGATTTCAACTAACATGAGAAAGAAACATCTCTATGCCTGTATGACAAGTAACAATGACAAACTCAGCAAATTCATAGTGAAATCATCAAATAAGAACACTCTCAGCATTGTACAAGTGTCTGGCATAAAGCCCCTCACTCAGCACATACCAAGTGCCTGCACTCACAGGACCTAAAGACCATGGGTTATCACCTGACTCCGTAGGGGCTGATCCTAGCCCAAGCACAAAATCGGATCAAAAGTCAACAATCATCTTAACTCAGCCCAAATGGCCTAGCGCATGCATCGCCTCAATATCAATACCACTTAACCCAATAGGTGTTACACCCTATATTTTCGAACGTAGAAGTACATCGTAAGTCAACTGATGTAAGCTCAAAAATGAGATCATCTTTAAAAGTACATAAATTAAGTTAATAATATTACTTTAGAGGTTAAAAATATTAAAGATCATGGATAACAAGTACCAAGAGGGTTGGAAGGCTTAGAAGTTAAACGAATTGAAGAAAATAAGTTTCGTCGAAAGTCGACAAGTTAGGAATGTTATAACGTGTACTTTTGGGGTGAGACTAGGGTGTTTAATATGATAAGGAGTTTATGTTATGAGTTATTTTAGTTGTATGATAGTCATGTGTTATGTTTTTAAGTCAAGCGAGTTGTGGAGCAAAAGTTGGCAAATGTCATCACAAGTTACATTCATAAATGTGCTGAAATTAGGTCAAATATAGCTGAGCTTTTCACCCAATGTAATTTGAATTGTAGGGGGGTCCACATATCAAATTGAAGATCTACAAGTATAGTTTCTAACGCATTAAACTGTTTGTCGATAAGACATCACAGTACAGAGATATTCATATTTTCGCGAGACTGCGCAACCAGCTCCATCGAACCCACAAAGTCGGTGTAAAACTCTAGCTTGTATATAAGTTTATTCTAAGTCGTTTTAACTCATTTTTGTAGACCAAACCAGTTCCTAAACCCTCATAGATTATCTACAAGGGGTCCCCCATGATCCTAGAGTGAATTAAAAGATAAACCACGCAAGTTCGACGTAAAGAATATCGTGGTTACCATTAACTCCCTTTCCTTCTCGTTGTGACGACTTAGGAAGTAACTTGGTGTTGAAGTGAGTTAAAGAACAGAGGGTTATTGGTATATTTGAGGTGAGTTTCATCTTTCATAACCTAATCTTAAGTTTTCACAAGTGTTGGGTTGACTTTTATTGGAGGATTCTTGAAGAAACTAGTAACTATGAAACTTGAAGTTGAGCTATGTTGTGTGGGATGTTTTTACATGTTTTAAGATACCAAATGGAATTTTAAAGGTATGGAAATCGTGGTAAGGATGAGAGAAATTGAAGATGAAGGTCATTGTGCTAGAACATGTTTAATTGGAGCTATAAAAGACCCTATGAAGTTATGCACATAAGTTGTTCGATAAAATGGCTAAATGAACTTCCATATAGAATATGAAGTCGATATTGATACCAATCCTTTGTATGATATAGATTACCATCCGTAAGAGGTGCGAGGACTTGTGCAACAGTTGTAACTTTGTTGATAAGGTATGTTAAGGCTATCCCTTCTTTCCTTTTGGCATGATCCATATAATACAACGAAACTAGCAAACACGCAACTTTTACAAATGACTCTATTCTAAGAAGTACTAGGGTTTTCTATGTTCTTGATTCCCCATATGTCCTATAATAATATCGTATGTTCATGGGTCTCAGAAAATACATAAGTTGAGAAATTTATTTTGTGATATTAACCGAAGGCATATTGATCTAATGACATTCCGAGAGATCTTATTGACTTACTTCATTATGCATTGCATTCATTTATACATGTATATTGACCAGTGAACAGATGGAATTATATATGCGTAGATTATATGTATATGGGGTATGGGAAAAGGTTATGGCATTATATACACACCACCACCTAATCAGATGGCATACCTTGATGATTTCGCCTACTGAGACCGAGATGATATGATAGGATGCCCTCCTAGGCTTGATGATGTTATGTATGCATATACCTATGCATGATATGACATTTATATGCATATGCATGACATTATAAATGTTTCATGACTCACAGAGCTATTCAGACTTACAGGTTGAGTCTTTTACTCCATGTATCTTTCATGTCTTTTATATACTAATTTTTATGCCTTATATACTCGGTACATTATTTGTACTGACATCTTTTTTTTCTGGAGACGTTGCATTTCATGCCTGCGGGTCCTGATAGACAACTAGATAGACCTTCCCATTACACAGAGTCAAACATCAGCTTGGTTGGTATGCTCCACTTCCTCGGAGTTACCTGGTCTAGACCTTGGAGTCCATTTTATATATATAGGTTTGATGTGTAGGTTGAGGTCCTGTTCTGACCATGATACAGTTCAGTTATCTCTAGAGGCAAGTAGACGAGTCCTGTATATTTTGTATATCAGTATTGTGGACTTGCCAGCATTGTGTACATGTTTTTTTGGTATTGTTGGTTGTAGACATTCATGGTGGCCTCGTCGGCCTTGATTGGTATTTTCAACTCGCAGGTAGGCATCGTCAGCCTAAGTTGAGGTTTACCCCTCAAGAGTTCATAGTTACATAGTGGTACGCTTGGGCCAAATATGGCACAGATGCCGACCATGCCTCCCCAGGTTTGGGGCGTGACAATAGGGGTCTGGCATACGCGTTACCTCAATATTAATATAAATATGTCTTTATGGCCCAACTCGGTCATTAGTCTACTCAAATCATAATATGACAATACCTCACATCATTAGAAATCAATATACCGTACAATTGCACTAACATGCCACAATTCCACTCAACCTGTAGAACTCAAGTAAGAAAGTCTACAACATATGAGATAATAGGTAATAAGTATACATAAATGATGAATAACACGCGGATATATTATCATGACTGAAAGGGTATGACTAGTTTCAAGGCAAACGGCCCAAAATAGCAAAATAGCCCAAACATGTCTCGAACGGATAATAGTCCAAGTGGTCATACAAGTAATGAAAAAAAAGTAACACGAAGGCATGATAGTAATACAAGGCATATAAAAGCCTAAGGTCTATCCAGATCATGAATAATCATAGTGTACATAAATACGCTCGTCACCTCGTACGTGCATCACTCCCAACACATAACAAGCATCGAAATCTAGAGGGAAAATGCCCGCAAGCTAAGCCTAGGAATTATACTTACCTCAAAGCGCGAGAATCAATACTCTAAAAAGCCCTTCCCAAGCAAATCGACCTCCAAACGGCTCGAATCTAGTCAAAAATAACTCGATAATTTCAAATACGGCTATAGATTTCGATTCCAAGTAATAAAGCTCCAATCTTTATCAAATAACAAAAAGTCAACCAAAAACTCAACCAAGGCCGCCCCCTGAAACCCGACAAAGTCACAAATCCCGACTACCCATTCCAATACGAGTCCAAATATACAACTTTCATTCAAATTCGACTCCAAATCGGGGTTCAAATATCCATTTTTCACTTTAGAAAAGTATTCCCCAAAACCCCAATATTCCTCTTTTAGATTCACCAATCGAATACCAAAATCAATAATAAAATCATGAATAATAATCAAATCTGAGTAAAGAACACTTACCCCAATCCAAGTGGTGAAAATAACCTAAAATACCGCCTCAATCCGAGCTCCTAATCTTAAAATTTTATAAAACAAAGCTATCCCTCTATAAAATATATTCTTCCCAACACTTCCGCTTCTACGACCAAAACGGTCGCTTCTGTGGTATCACTTTTGCAACAAAAATGCTCGCTTTTGCAAGTTTCACTTAACCTTTGCCCCTTCGCTTCTGTGGACATAAATCCGTTTCTGCAGAGCCGCTTTTGCGCTCCAAGTAACGCACCTGAGCAAGGACTGCCGCATCTACGGAAATCCTTCATCCCGGTAAACTTTGCATCTACACCCTATGTCCGCTTCTACGGACTCGCACCTACGGGCCAAATTTCACAGATGCGAAAACACAAGACTTTATCAGCCAATTCAACCGTAAATGATCTGAAGCCAGTCCGAAACTCACCCGACGCCTCCAGGATCCCATCCAATCATACCAACCAGTCCCAAAAAATAACGCGGACTTATTCGAGGACTCAAATCACACAAAGTAACATCAAACTATGAATTGAACCTCAATTCAAGCTTAGTAAGCTAACCAACTTTCAAACTTCCAAAACTCATTCTGAACCACGTCTAACCAACTCGGAATAACCCCAAATTTTGCACACAAATTTCAAATGACAAACGAATGTATTCCAACTCCTGGAACAACAATCCGAGCTCGATAGTCTCAAAGTCAACCCCCTGTCAAACCTATGAATCTTCCATACCTTCAAATTTCCAACTTCAGCCAAATAGAGCCAAATCAACCTAGTAACCTCCAAATCTGAAGACGGTCATACACCTAAGTCCAAAATCACATACGAACCTATTGAATCCATAAAACAACCATGTCATTCCGAGGTCAGTTACATAAAAGTCAAAACTAAGTTAATCTATATAACTAAGCTTCCATCTTTGGAACTAAGTGTTCCAATTCACTCCAAGACTTTTCCGAAACGAAACCAACCATCCTCACAAGTTACAAAATAACAAAAAAGCATACAGGAAAATATCTAAAAGAGCCTTTTTCCTCCAGTCCTTCTCCCTCCTTATTGTCGCCGTTCCCTATCTCCATTTCTCTTCTTCTTCCCCTCTATTTTTTCATTTATTATCACGATCCAAAACTACCATCCGGTCATAAGGACGCCTAACTCACTTGCTAGGCATGCCATGCATAACAATTACGATTCAAGAGATCAAATTGCGAAATAATATAAATCAAAATTCAAATATCATAAATATAGATGGTCCAGATACAATAAAATCCTCCAGAACTAGTAGTAGAGAGTCATGAACTCTACAAAAGGAGTAAAGGTCTGATAATATAAAAGTATTGTCTGAACAATAATAACAATAATAGAAATGGAAAGTGACGCCAAGATTTGCAAACGGAATGTAGCTTTACCTCGTCTCTTGGCAGCTCCATAGTAATCCAATAGAGCTCTCAGCTAGGTCCCACACCTAGATCTTCACAATAAGTGCAAAGTGTAGTATGAGTACAACCGACCCAGTGTACTCTGTATGTATCATGACTAACCTCGGTGAGGAAGTCACAAGAAACATCATCAATGATACTCACATGATATAATTTGTACAAGTCATGAATATACCTACGAATACACAGTAACATAGCAAAAGTCTATGCCTAGCTGCAGGTAAAACTCTTGATGCACTTAGAGATGATATGCACGAACGTTTAACAGGATAATGATGCATCACATAGAGGAGATATGCAAAAAAGGAAAGTCAAATCACACGGAGGATGACATATAGAGAAGATACGTAATGTGTGTCATTTAACCAAAACAAAGGCATATAGAGAAGATTGCAATAAGAGGCATGTATACAAGTGTGGAGCCAGCATATAGAGGAGATATGTAACATAAATTATGTATACACCCAAGGAATTTGCATATAGAGAAGATATACAAAGACCCAACATTGATCAGTTTTCCACAACCACGTGTACGTCATCAAGGAGAAACATGAGAGGATGACCCTAGTTGGATGGATCCTTATCTACACGCTGCATGGACACCAATAACTCAGTAAACTAGTGCCTCAACCAAGTTAGGCAAGAAACTTACCTTAAATAAGCCAAATCAATACTCAAAAAATGCCTTCCCACACAAATCGACCTCCGAACGGTTCAAATATAGTAAAAAAAAACTCAATTACATCAAATAAAGCCATAAAAAATAACCCCAAATAATAAAGCTTTCATTTTATACAAATACACAAAGTCAAGAAAAATGTCAACCCAGGGATACATCCCAGAACCGGACCAAACTCACAAATCCCGATTTTTCATTCTACTACGAGTCCAAGTATACAAGTTTTATTCAAAATCGAGTCCAAATCGAGGTTCAAATCTCAAATGTTCATTCTCCAAAGTTATAACATAAAACCCCCAAATTTCACTTCCAAAATCCAAAATCTATGTGTAAATCCCATGGGGAAATGAGATATATCAATAAAATCAAGTAGAAATCACCTACCATCCATAGTGTGCTGAAATTCGCCTTAAATATTGCCTAAATCCGAGCTCCTAATCTCAAAAAATGATAAACTAGGCCAAACCCTCGCTTTAACACCACTGCCAGTGATCATCGCATTTTCGGACAAGATGCTCGCTTCTGCGAGCTCACTCCTGCGGAAAAAGGCTCCCATTTGTGAGTTCACTCACAACCCCAACTATCAGCTTCTGTGGTCCACCTTCCACATCAGCAGACGCACTCCTGCGCATAAACACTCTCTTCCGCTTCTGCGCTGCCCCCTTCGCAGATGCGGCCTCGCACCTGTGAAAAAAATAAATAGGTGTGATACACCAGCACCAGGTCTACCATCTAACACCAAAATGCACTACAAGAAAAATGGCCTTCAACGAAAGGAAATTCAGTCGTTAAAGGTCAAAATTCCGTCGTTATAAATCAATAACGACCGATAAAGATCCGGTCGTCATCGGTCGTTAAAAGTTTCGACGTTAAAAGTTAATGACCGGATCTCAATCCGGTCGTTAAATATCCTTTAACGACAACAAAATTTCCGGTCGTTATTTCCTTTAGCTACCGGTTTTCCCTTCGCGAATTGCCAAAGTTCCCTTCGTTAATGCCCATTTAACCATTAGAAAATCTTGTCATTAAAGAGTTATAAAAACAACAATTCCCTTCGCTAATATGAATTTTAATAAAAATCAATACATATATTTATATTTGTCCCTGTAGATTTATCAGTAGTAATCATTATTTGCTATACTTTCTCACACATACATACAACACACCTACATCTCAAAATATACCAAATAATCAAAATTCATTAATGTTTCATTGTTAATTACAAAGAACTTAAGGATCACATTGTCGGAAAATATACCCATCCAAATAGCACGACACTATTTTTATCAACACTAAAAACAGAGACAGTAAAACTGTAGTAGAATGTACAGAGGCCAACATCTTTAAACCACCACTAACAAAACAAAATTCCTATTTTGCTTCAATTTGTTCCGCACTTTCTTCGAGGACAGGTTCTTCACACTTCAAATTCTTGATCTGTTAAAAAAAAAAAGTTCATGTAAGAGTAGTGAAAAACTCCTACTAGCTACTTTATTTAGAAAATAAATGAATAATTTAATCACTAAATTAACTAAACAATAGGAGTAAATATTTTTTGATTGAACTGATGCAGCCAACAAATAGTTTTAAAAGGCTATCTTTTATGTTTAAGTGGATGAAATTTAGACCTCAAGCTAGCAAAGTCCTAAGATTTCAAGGCAGAGAAGGGTTGATAACATGGCTACTGTTTTAATTAACAAAAAAGTACACTGAATGCAAGTATAAAAGCCCCTAATAAATAGAGTGAATCTTAAATAAACAGAACATTAAACTTTGGCCTAAAATGCAATTACCAAGCAATTACGATTGCTAAAAGAGTAGGAAAAATTCAGACCTGTCAACTTGTCAATGCTCCAAGTCCAAATCAAGTCTTTCTCTAATCAAAACCATTCTCCTTAAGTAAAACTTCCCAAGGCTTTGCATCAAAAAGGGATTAACTTCTTTGAGCTCCAGGTGCACACAAATGTGAGTTACTCATATTTAAATATTGAAGATTAAAGATTGAATTTAGGTTAGAAGTATTACAAGATTTACCTTGTATTTCACTTTTGAAGAAATACCATTGCATGGGTTCATCTCATTGGTATATGCTTATTTTAAAATTGTGCCATAGTGCTTGAGTTGATATAATGAACTGACTCTCAAAACATGTGATACTATGCTCTTTATTACATCAAAGTCAATGGAAGAAACAATTAAGCACACAGCTTAAACCCAAAAGATAAGTGAGAAACAATCGTCTTTCTTCTTAAAAGAAATTTAAGTTTGAAGTATTTCTTTGTACTTTCATCCCCTGTTGTATGACTTTGTTGAATTCTCTGTATTAAATCACTAACATAAACAACGCTTCCGTTTTTCCAGTTTATAAGCCTCACAATTTATTTCCACACTAAATAGAAAAATCATGGAAAGTATAAAAAAAAACTACCTAAATTACGTACATATTTAGCAATATGACTTTTATTAATATGTAGCGGAGAGTCCGGTGACGTCCTCATTTTGCATTTGGGGCTTAGGGTTTTTTGAATAGAGCAAAGAAAACGAACTAAAATCTTATTGGAGAGTGTTGTCGCTTTTTTGTTTCGGATATTTTTGCCAAATTTGTAGTAGCATAAACAACCGGATATCTTAATATTAATGGACCGGATATTATCATTTTGTTATTTTCGAATTAAGAATTGTCTTTAACCACCGGAAATATTTTTTGTCACTCTAAGTATACCTATAACGACCGGATTCACATCCCTTCATTAAGAAGTGGTCGCTAAAAGATAAATTTCTTGTAGTAATACTCCGAAATCTATCTAAAACACACCCGTGGCCCCCGAGACCCAGTCCAATAACACCAACAAGTCCTAATACCTTCCCCAAACCTACCCAAAGGATCAAAACACTCAGATTAACATTAAAATCACCAATCGTCAATCAAGATCAATCTCTTAAGTTCATGAACTTTCACCGTCAAACCAAGCGTCCGATTTAAGCCTAACCAATTCGGAATGAACCCAAACTTCGCACACAAGTTTCAAATGATAAAACAAACTTGCACAAATTCTCGGAATAACAATCCGAGCCCGATAGCCTCAAAGTCAACCCGTAGTAAAACTTATGAACCTTCCAAACTTTCAAATTTTCAACTTTCGACAATTAGAGCCGAAACCACCTAGGAACCTCCAAATCCAAATTCGGGCACAAGCCTAAGTCCGAAATTACCACACAAACCTATTGGAACCTTCAAAATACGAATCCGAGGTCGGTTACTCAAAAGTCAACTCTTGGTCAACTCTTACAACGTAAGCTTCAAAAATGAGACTGAGTGTCTCGATTCACTCCATTACCTTCCCGAAATCAATCCCAGCAATCCCCGAAAATCAAAAAATATCAAATACACATACAGAGAACATCAAACGGGGTAACCGGGTTAAAATACAGAAAGCTACCGGCCGGGTCGTTACATTCTCTCCCTTTTTAACAAATATTCGTCCTCAAACGATTTTAGAGTCATACTTGAAATACCAAAAAGTTGAAGATATATGCTCTGCAAATCATGCTCGATCTCCCAAGTTGCCTCATCGACCGGTTGACCTCTCCACTGAACTTTCACCGATGCAATATCTTTCCATCTCAGCTTCCGAACCTGTCTATCAAAATTGGTCATAGGCTCCTCATCGTAAGTCAAAATCCTTGTCCAACTACACCTAGCTAAAATCCAACATATGTGACAGATTCTCATAGTACTTGCGAAGCATGGAAATATGGAATATTGGATGAACATGTCACGCTCCGACCTCGGGGAGCACGACCGACGCCCAACCGAGATACCTCGGTCAAGCAAGCCTACTTGATGCCTTATACCCAACCTTACCCATGAACAATTTAAAAACCAATAACAAGATATAGACATGAGAAGAGTCAAGTGCTTCACATTCTTTTCCATTACTCAAAGGATATTCATTTACAATTTTCAAAAAATATCACAAATTCATATTTATGAGAGAAAACATATTTTCTAAAATACCAACACTTCTAGTTCATTTTCCAACATTGAACACCACCCACAACATGTCTACGGAGCCTCTAAGTACAACAAAAGAGTAATATGGAAGTGTCGGCGACAAGGCCCCGGTTATACCTCAAAACACAAAGTACAACATCAAGTGAAATCAGGCCCAGAGCAGAATAGGGCTCACCAAAACCTGCTGAATAGAGAGTAACTGCTAAACGAGGACCAAAGCTGCCCGCTGACGAACCACCTGCATCCATTGAAGATGCATTGCCCCCGGCAAAAGGGACATTAGTACATATGGAATAGTACTAGTATGAAAACAAACACCCCCTTTAAGAATTGGAGGTACAACATGAATGTGACGAATCATGAAAGCAATAAAAGAGCATAAATAGCCATTAAAACCATAGAAATTTCATTTAAAGCTTTCAATAACATTTATAAATTTCAAGTTGGGGATCCTCTGTAACAAACTCTACCACAATACCACAATCTCTACACAAAGCGGCCTTGCCGCCTCGCCCTAATGTGTGCGGGTGGATGTGTAATCACAATGCAACAATCTCTACACAAAGCGGCCCTACCGCCTCACCCCAATCTGTGCGGGTGGAGGTGTAATCACAATGCCATGATCTCTACACAAAGCAGCCCTGCCACCTTACCCCAATGTGTACGGGTAGAGGTGTAATCACAATACCACAATCTCTACACAAAGTAGCCATGTCTCCTCACCCCAATGTGTGCGGGTGGAGGTGTAATCACAATACCACAATCTCTACACAAAGCGGCCCTGCCGCCTTACCCCTATGTGTGCGGGTGGGGGTTCAATCACAATACCACAATCTCTACACAAAGCGGCCCTGCCGCCTCACGCCAATGTGTGCGAGTGGAGGTATAATCACAATACCACAATCTCTACACAAAGCGGCCCTGCCGCCTCACCCTAATGTGTGCGGGTGGAGGTGTAATTGCAACACAAGTTAGAAATCATAACGAGTAATGCACCATTTCTTCATGAAATACTTCTCTAAAAAGGCAATGCACAGTTTCAACTCATGGGTAAATAAGGACTAAAAACACATTGGAAACACTTACGAAGGAGATCATGGTGATTTACGATTGAAACATAGATTCAAATCATATGCACTAGTTACCACAACCATGGCCACACTTTATATCTCACTCTTACTTCTTTCACTTCCAAACATAGTCATAGTTTATCAACAATAAAGGAATTTGGAAATAGAAATTAGATAAGTATATGAGCTATATGAGTTTTAAGCACATTGGGTTTCCTTTCCAAGTCAAGCATAATGAACTTTCATTTGAAACATGAATTATAGTTATAACATTTAATACCTAAAACTTACTGGAACACATTCCCCGAAGGAGATCATGACGAGATAAGAGCAATTGGAACACGTTTTGAGCGTATACATCTTTCAACACAACGCTTACTTGGTATATTCGGATTTATTAGGAAAAACTCGGAATATGAGAATTAGGAACCTGGGCCAACCATACTTAAAACTTACGGGAACATCGTGGAATTCAGTTACTAAGAGATCAGTTTAGCCAACATACCTTGCTTGAGCTTTCCTTAAGTTACTACAACGTCCCAACACTTCTAGAAATATAAATCTATAGGAAGATAGCGAAAATCGGATAATAATTAGAAGGATTCTCATGGTGTAACTCTCTTATGAATTTTGTTAAACACCTATTATGCAAAATCGACTACGAAGCTCTACAATGGTAATCCCTTCCTCTCTCAAACAATTTCAACAAGAAACTACCTAAAGTAGTTCAACATTCCCACCTACTACCACCTAATATCACATGCATGGCCTATCTCCAACTCCATGACCTAATTAAACCCATAGCAATTGCATGAAGGTTTTAGGACAAGGTCTTACCCGGGTAGATGATGGTCTAGTGAATGATTCCCTTGAATCTTCAAGATTGGGGCAGGGATTAATGATCAATGCACTTAGGGCTCCTTCCTCTCTCTCTAAAGCACTCCCTTCTCTCTAAAATATGTGTTTAACCCGGCCAAAATAACCCTAAAGTCATTTTATAAGAAATGGGGTCGGGTTATAAAAATAGAAAATGGACCCTCTGAACTCAACTCTGCGATCGCAGGGTGGATCGCAGAATAGGTATGCGACCCGTAAAATGGACCGCAAAAATGATCCCAAAAACTGGGCTGGTCTAGACAGTCTGCAGTAGGTCTGAGGTCCGCAGACCAGTTATGCGGCCGTGAAATGGGCCGCAAAATCACCCTTCAAAATTCTTCATGCTAACTCTGCAATGGAAGTGCGGACCATAAAACAGATACGCGATCGCATAATGGACCGCAAAATGACCTTCAAAATTCGACAAATTTTCTGCTCAACTTCGCGATGGATATGCGGCCCGCGGAACGAATATGCGGTAGCGAAACTGACCGCATAATTGCCTTCTTCTGCCAAACCTTTCCTCCAACTCCTCAATGCATTCTTCAACCCAAAAAGTCTGTGTTGCGGATTTACAACCTTCGTACATACTAGTCTACCTCGGCACCACAAAACCTTAAAATCCTTGGTGAAATTTTAGTGGCCTTACAGAACCCCCGAAGCACTGGGTGGCAAAGCAAGCCTGAAGGCCACCTCACCAACTCTCTCCAAGACCTCAAATGGACCAATAAACTGTGAATTCAACATTCCCTTCTTCCCGAACCTCAACACGCCTTTTTATAGGCAAAACTCTGAGTAGAAACTTCTCACCCACCATGAATGTCACATCACGAGCCTTTCTATTTGTATAACATTTCTACCTGGACAGTAGGTGTGAAGCCTCTCCCGAATCAACTTCACTTTCTCTAAAGCATCTCGATCAGATCGGTGCCTAATAATCTAGCCTCTCCAGGCTCAAACCAATCAACCGAAGAACCACATCATCTACCATATAAAGCCTCGTACGAAGCCATCTCGATACTAGACTTGTAGCTATTAATATATGAAAACTCTGCAAACTGTAGAAACTGATCCCACTGGCCTCCAAAATCAATAATGCAGGCCCTTAACATATCCTTCAAGATCAGAATGGTCCGCTCGACCTACCCGTCCTTCTGAGGGTGAAATCTGATACTTAACCTAACATGCATGTGCAACTCATGCTGCACATCTCTCCGAAAAACCAAGGTAAACTGAGTGACGCAATTTGAGATGATAGAAAAAGGTACACATTGCAAGCGAACAATCTCCTAGATGTAGATCTAGCCATCTGCTCTGAAGTTTAAGAAGTCATAACTGGAATGAAATGCGCCGATTTGGTCAATCGATCCATAATGACCCAAATGCGACCAAACTTTCTCAAGGTCCATGGCAACCCAACCACGAAGTCCATAGTGATACGCTCCTACTTTCACTCCAGTATATCAATCTTCTGAAGCAAACCGCCCAATCTCTTATGCTCATACTTAACCTGCTGACAGTTCAAATAGCGTGCAACATGCCCAACAATATCCTTCTTCATCTTTATCCACCAATAACAATGCTTCAAATCATGATACATCTTCGTAGAACCTAGATGAATGGCATACCATGAACTATGAGCCTCCTCAAGAATCAACTCACTCGAGCCATCCACATTAGGAACACATATCGGACCCTGATGCCTCAATACCCCATCATCACCAATAGTCACCACCTTAGCATCACCGTACGTTTGTACCGTGTCCTTAAGGACAACTAAGTGGGGATCATCATACTGTCACACCTTAATGCACTCAAACAAGGGCAACCGAGATACAATACAATCAAGGAATCTACTCGGCACTGAAATGCCCAATCACACCAACCTATTTGCCAATGCCTGAACATCCATGGCTAATGGCCTCTCCCCAGCTGGAATAAATGCTAAACTCCCCATACTCTCCGCCTTTCTATTCAAGGCATATGCTACCGCATTGGCTTCCCCGGATGATAAAGAATAGTGATACCATAGTCCTTCAATAACTCCAACCACCTCTGGTGCCTCAATTTCAATTCTTTTTGTTTAAAATGATGCTAAAGACTACGATGATCTGTATACACCTCACAAGGCACGTCATAAAGACAATGGCTCCAAATCTTGAGCGTTGTATAATAGCTACCAACTCCAAATCTTGGAACGAATAGTTCTTCTCATGGGGATTCAATTGGGCCAACGCATAGGCAATCACCCTACCATCTTGCATCAACACACACCCAAGACCAATCTATGAAGCATCACAATAAACTGTATATCATCCCGATCCCGAAAGCAAAACCAAAACTGGAGCGGTAGTCAAGGCAGTCTTAAGCTTTTGAAAGCTCTTCTCACACTCGTCAGACAACCTAAATGGAGCACCTTTCTTGGTCAATTTAATCAATAAAGCTGCTATAGATTAAAACCCCTCCACAAATCGATGGTAGCAACCATCCAACCCTAAAAAACTCCTAATCTCAGCTGCGGTAGAAGGTCTGGGCCAACTCTGAACTGCTTCAATCTTCTTCAGTACCTTGATCCACTCACTGAACACCATGTGGCACAAGAACACCACCTAATCAAACCAAAATTCACACTTAGAGAACTTTTGATATAACACCTTCTCCCTCAAAATCTATAGCACAACCCTCAAATGTTGCTCGTGCTCCTCCCTACTACGGGAATGCACCAATATATCATAAATGAATACAATAATGAAGGAATACAAATAAGGATGAAACACATTGTTTATCAAATGCATAAAAGTTGTTGGGGCATTAGTCAAGCCAAAAGATATCACCAAGAACTCATAATGCCCATAACGGGTCCTGGAAACTGTCTTAGGAATGTACGAAGCCCTAATCTTCAACTGATGATACCCCGATCTTAGATCAATCTTGGATAACACCCTAGTAGCCTAAAGTTGATCAAATAAATTATTAATGCGCGGTAGTGGATACTTATTCTTGATGGTAACCTTGTTCAACTGCTGGTAATCAATGCACATTCTCATAAAACAATATTTCTTCTTCAAACAATAGCACTAGTGTACCCCATGGTGACACACTATGTATTATGAAATTATTATCCAACAACTCCTACAATTTTTCATTCAATTCCTTAAAATCTGTTGGCACCATGCAATATGGTAGAATAGAGATGGGCTGATTGCCCGACAGCAGGTCAATACCAAATATCTCTATCGGATGGCATGCCTAGTAGGTCTGCAGGGAACATATCTGGTAACTCCCTGACTACTGGAACTAATTGGGCAGTAGGAGTATTAGCACTTACATCTCTCACAAAGGCAAGATACGCCAAACTCCCCTTCTCAACCATTTGTTGTGCCTTCATAAAAGAAATCACTCTACTAAGAGTGTGTCCAATAGAACCCTTCCACTCTAACGTTATGTCCAATATAAACCTTCCACTCTAACGTTGGCAACCCCAACATAGCCAACGTCATGATCGATCTTAGCGTGACAATCAAGAATAGCGTGGTACGGAGATAGCCAATCCATACCCAAAATCACCTCAAAATCAATCATATTGAGCAATAAAATATCAACCCTAGTCTCATAACCCCCAATGGTAACCACACAAGACCGATACACGCGATCTACCACAATAAAATCACCAACAAGTGTAGACACATGTACAAGAATATCAAGAGAACTACGAGGCATATTCAAGTAGTGTGCAAAATATCATGACACATAAGAATAAGTTGAACCAGGGTCAATAACATTGAATCATCCCTGTGACACACTGAAAAAATACATGTGATCACGGCGTCTAAAGAAACTGCCTCTGGTCTATCTAGAAAGGCATAGCAATGGGCTGGTTCTCCATTTGACTGACCACCCCCTCTACGACACCCTTGAATAGACTGAGTTCTACCCCTGGATGACTGTGTGGACGGTGTAACTACTGGCTCTAGAACCATGGACTGTGTGCCCTGATGTGGTGCACTACTCAAAAGTCTGGGCAATCTCTCATGAGATGTCCTAAATCCCCACACTCAAAATAACCTTTCCTCTTTTAGGGATGCTAAACCTACGTCTGACCCTAAGAACCTGAATATTCGCCTATGGAACCTTGAATAGATGGAGCTCAGTATGAACTCTGTGTTGATAGCGCACTGAGAGATGAATGGCCCGGTTGAGCACTATATGAATTGTGGCTGACTGAAGAATCACAACGAACCTGTTGAGCTGACTAAACATGCCTGAAAGGACGGCCTATACTGCGAAGTCCCTGGTCCCCAGATGAGGCACCACTAAAACCACCTAAGCCACGGGCTTTCTTGGAGTCCCACTCCTCTCTCTCCTGCTTGTGAATCTTCTCCAAGCTCCTGGCAACCTCAACTACCCGAAGAAAAGTTGTATCAGTCTAGGCCTCCCCTGCTAACCCATACAAGATACATATGTTGAGGCCCTCAATGAACCTCCTAACCCTCTCCCTTTCAGTAGTGATCAATTACCCTGCATGATGAGCTAACTCCGTGTACCTCATCTCGTACTGAGTCACAGTCATACCCTTCTGGATTGGATGATGAAACTCCCTATGCAACTCCTCCCTATGAGTTTGTGGAATGAACTTCTCTACGAAGAGAACTGAGAACTGATCCCATGAAAGTGGTGATATCCCGGATGTCCCGCCCGATTCATAGGTCTGCCACCACCTGTAGGCTGGCCTTGACAGCTGAAAAATAGTGAAGTCAACTCCATTTGAACCCAGAAGACCCAATGTGCGTAGAATCCGCTGAGACTTCTAGGAAACCACGTGCATCGTCAAAATTCCCTCTGTTGAACTGGGGAGGACGAAGTTTCTAGAATTGCTCTAGCCTCTTCTGCTCATCAGTAGTCAAGAATGGTCTAACATCGGTTTGAGCTTCAATGACTAGCTGATAGGCAGAACCCCTGGTGTATGAAATCCCTGAGACAACTGCTCTTGTGTATGGGCGGCGAGAGACGGGGCTCCTCCCCCAGCCTGTGAGGTGGTTGGTGCAACTGATATCATATCTGCATGAGTCAAGCTCGAATACACATAGAATCTAAGCCAAAGTCTACTGAAGATCAGGCATAGTAACAGGTACTGCTGGAGCCTGAGCTGGTCCCACCGACTCAACAAAATTCAAAACCTGCTCCTCAGTTGGAGCAACTGGTGGCTCCACAACTACTACTCTAGTTGGGGCTCTAGCTGCGGCGTATGCTGCACCTCGGCCCTGGTCCCTCACGGCCCTGACAGGAGGCATAGGTTCCTGCTCAACTGATCTGACAGATTGTGTCCTCACAATCTTTGAGAGAATAGAAGAGAAAAAAATTCAAATTCCAGAACAAACAAATCCGCATGATATAGAATGAAAGAAAGAGAAGTTTCCTAACAGTCTGGTAGCCTATCGCAGATAAGTACAGACATTTCCATACCGATCTGCATGACTCTACTAAACCTTCTCATGACCCGTAAAACCTTGGGCTCTAATATAAATTTACCACAACCCAAAACCACCATCCAGTCGTGAGGGCACCTAACTCACTTGCTAGGCAAGCCAAGCATAACAATAATGATTCAAGATAGCAAATTGTGAAATAATACAAGTCAAAATCCAAATATCATAAATAAAGACAACGCTAATACAATAAAAAAAAACCATAATTGATAATACAGAGTCATGAGCTCTACAGTAGGAGTACAAGTATGATAATATAAAAGTATTGTATGAACAACAATAACGGTAATAGAAATGAAAAGAGATGCCAAGATCTACAAACAGAATGCAACTCTACCACGTCTCTCGGCAGCTCCACAACAATCCAATACAGCTTTTAGCTAGGTCCCACACCTGGATTTACATAATTAAGTGCAGAGTGTAGTATGAGTACAACCAAACTCATGTACTCCGTGAGTATCATGACTAACCTCCAAGAGGGAGTCGCAAAAATCATCAATGTTACTTACGTGATATAATTTGTACAAGTCATGAATATACATACGAATATGCAATAACAATGCCTAGCTACACGTAAATCTCATGGTGCACATAGAGATGATATGCACAAATGTTTAACACGATAACGATGCAGTATATAGAAGAGATATGCGAAAAAGGCAAGTCAAATAACACAGAGGAAGACATATAGAAAAGATATATATTGTGTGTCATTTCACTAAAAGTAACGACATATAGAAAAGATATGCAATAGCAAGCATGTATACAAGTACGGTGCTATCATATAGAGGAGATATGCATTATAAATAATGTAGACACCCAAGGAAGAAGATATACAAAAACCCAACACTGATCAGTTTTTCACAACCGCATGTACGTCATCAAGGAGAAATATGATAGGAAGACCCTAAGGGAATGGATCATTATCCACACGCTTAACTCATGTTCCATAACAACCGCACGGATAACTCACGTGCAACAATCAACTCAACTCGCACGGGCAACTTACGTGTTGTCAAACCAGTCCGGAACACAGAAGCATATACAAGAATACATGTAAGCAATCAATAAAAATCAATTCAGGTACTCCTGGACTAATAAAATAAAATGCTAAAGTGTATGCATGTGCAAAGTGTACAATTACAACTCTGATTAGCTCGATACGCCTCAAAATAGCAGTTATCAAGTTTGGACAGGAGATTACCCTACAGCAATCCCTAACACAATTCACGAAGTCATGTAGTCGTACAACATATAAAGTATGATAGTAAGAATCACAAATATTCATAACAAGACATAATATAGCCTAAATACTACCCCGAACATGAATACAACCCGGTACACACACATGGGCGCAACCCCTCGCATGTACGCCACCCTTAGCATGTAGCCAACACCAATAACTCAGGAAACTAGTGCCTCAACTAAGTTTAGGCAAGATACTTACCTCAAACAAGATAAACCAATACTCCAAAAATTCCTTCACATGCGAATTGACCTCCGAACGGCCCGAATCTAGTCAAAAATAACTCAATAACATCAAACAAAGCTATAGAAAATTACCCCAAATAATAAAGCTTCTATCTTTATACAATTACACAGTCAACCAAAAGGTACACTCAAGGCCGCATCCCAAAACTCGACCAAACTCACAAATTTTGGTTACCCATTCCGATACGAGTTCAAATATACAAGTTTCATTCAAAACCGACTTCAAATCAGGGTTCAAATCTAAAATATTCATTCTCCAAAGTTTTAACACAAAACTCCCAAATTCCACTTCTAAAATGCAAAATCTATGTGTAAAACCCATGGAGAAACAAGATATATCAATAAAAATCGAGCAATAACAATAAGAAATTGAGCAACTAGAACTAAATGGCAGAAAATAAAGGATATGGGAAAATTCAAGGAAAGAATTCCAAGAACTTCCAAGAACGCAAGTTCTATAGCCTTGACAAGATCAAAGCAACAACGTCTTGATTTATTGAAGAAATCAAACGCCTTTACTTAAAAGCAAATCAAAACAATAGATTCGGATCTTGACCGCTTTACGAGTAACTTGAGACAACAATTAATAACTAGTATTAATCGTCTTCTAAGAATACCACAAAGGAATCAAAGATATCACAATAGAGAAGTAATCTTACTATCTTGAACTATGAACTAGTAAAGGTTGAAAGATAAATCTCAAAGCACAAGTTACAAAGGTTCAAAAGAACTCTCAAAGTATGATATACTTAATCAATAATCAAGTGTCTCAATGAATGAGAAGAACTCCTTATTTATAGGAGTACTAAGGCACAAAAAGTCCTTAAAATTAGGTAGGGTGGTTGCTAAGGCATAAAAAGTCATTACAATTAGGTAGGGTAATTGCTAAGGAGTAAGAAAAGTCATTACAATTAGGTGGGGGCGGCCGAATCCCTTTGGGGCAGATTTGGACCTTAAAACTACTAGTTTGGGCCATTGATTTGGACTCCAATTGGGCTCCCTTTGAAACACCCTCTTTTGGACCTCTTTTAAGCTCATTTTGAGCTCCTTTGGTGGACTTCAAGGGCTGATTTGGTGGCCCAATCTTCCTCCTCTTGGACTTCAATTTGGATCACCAAATAATTGTAAAACTTGGATAATTCATCTACTTTGGGCTTGAGCTCTTCCTTTATAATTAAAAGCTTCTTTATTTGCCATTGAAGTCCAGCAACCTTAGAGTGCAACTCTTTAGCTTGAGATCTTGTAAATGGCCTTGGAGCTTCCAAAACTCTATCCTTGTCCTTGATGCTATCAACCTCTTTCATTGTTGGTTATTATTATTTGAAGTTATATTCCGTGTTATCTTTTTCACTATTGATTATCATACTTGAAGTTATTGTTCACGTTGTCTCCTTCCTTGTTGATTTAGCTATTTCCGAGTGTTGAATTAGCCTAGTTGAGGTAAGTGTCTTGCCTAACTTTGTGTGGGGGAACTACCCCTTAGGATTGGTATTGATTGATTCATTTGTGCTATGTGAAAGCTGTGTATGCAAGGTGACAAATGGGTACACGAGTTGTACGTGGTATTTGACTAGTCTAGGCTACTCTTTCCATGCATTAATTGAATTATAGTATCATGTTCCAAATTCTAATAGTCAATCTATTCTTACTTGTGTTAGTATATCCTTACATACCTTAAATGATTTCGTTAACACTTGTTCTACACTCTAAGTGATAAATTGCTCTCGTGCTTTAGTTTAACTTGTTGCCTCTATTATTTTTACATGTTACCTCTTTCATTGTTGATTATCATTATTTGAAGTTATTGTTCGTGTTATCTTTTTCATTATTGATTATCATACATGAAGTTATTGTTCACGTTGTCTCCTTCCTTGTTGATTTAGCTATTTTCGAGTGTTGAATTTGCCTAGTTGAGGTAAGTGTCTTGCCTAACTATGTGTGGGGGAACTACCCCTTAGGATTGGTATTTATTGAGTTATTTTTGCTATGTGAAAGCCGCGTACGCAAAGTGACGAGTGGGTACACGAGTTGTACGTGGTATTTGACTAGTCTAGGCTACTTAGACTTTTTCCATGCTTTAATTGAATTATAGTATCATGTTCTAAATTCTCATAGTCAATGTATTCTTACTAGTGTTAGTCTATCCTTACATTCCTTAAATAATTTCGTTAACACTTGTTCTACACTCTAAGTGATAAATTGCTCTCATGCTTTAGTTGAACTTTTTGCCTCTATTAATGTTACATGTTACCTCTTTCATTGTTGATTATCATTATTTGAAGTTATTGTTCATGTTATCTTATTCACTATTGATTATCATACTTGAATTTATTGTTCACGTTGTCTCTTTCCTTGTTGATTTAGCTATTTCTGAGTGTTGAATTAGCCTAGTTGAGGTAAATGTCTTGCCTAACTTTGTGTGGGGGAACTACCGCTTAGGATTGGTATTGATTGATTCATTTGTGCTATGTGAAAGCCGTGTACACAAGGTGACAAGTGGGTACAATAGTTGTACGTGGTATTTGACTAGTCTAGGCTACTTAGACTCTTTCCATGCTTTAATTGAACAATAGTATCATGTTCTAAATTCTCATAATCAATCTATTATTACTTGTGTTAGTCTATCCTTACATGCCTTAAATGATTTCGTTAACACTTGTTCTACAATCTAAGTAATAAATTGCTCTCATGCTTTATTTTATCTTGTTGCCTCTATTAATGTTACATGTTACCTCTTTCACTGTTGATTATCATTATTTGAAGTTATTGTCCGTGTTATCTTTTCCACTATTGATTTTCATAGTTAAAGTTATTGTTCACGTTGTCTCTTCCCTTGTTGATTTAGCTATTTTCGAGTGTTGAATTAGCCTAGTTGAGGTAAGTGTCTTGCCTAACTTTTTCTGGGAGAACTACCCCTTAGGATTGATATTGATTGATTCATTTGTGCTATGTGAAAGCCATGCACGCAAGATGACGAGTGAGTACACGAGTTGTACGTGGTATTTGACCGGTTTAGGCTACTTAGACTTTTTCCATGCTTTAATTGAATTATAGTATCATGTTCTAAATTCTCATTGTCAATCTATTCTTACTTGTGTTAGTCTATCCTTACATGCCTTAAATGATTTCGTTAACACTTGTTCTACACTCTAAGTGATAGATTGCTCTTCATGCTTTAGTTGAACTTGTTGCCTCTATTATTGTTACGTGTTACCTCTTTCATTGTTGATTATCATTATTTGAAGTTATTGTCCGTGTTATCATTTCCACTATTGATTATCATACTTGAAGTTATTGTTCAAGTTGTCTCTTTCCCTGTTGATATAGCTATTTCTTAGTGTTGAATTAGCCTAGTTGAGGTAAGTATCTTGCCTAACTTTGTATGGGGGAACTACCCCTTAGGATTGGTATTGATTGATTCATTTGTGCAATGTGAAATTCGTGTACGCAAGGTGATGAGTGGGTACACGAGTTGTACGTGGTATTTGACCGGTTTAGGCTACTTAGACTCTTTCCATGCTTTAATTGAATTATAGTATCATGTTCCAAATTCCCATAGTCAATCTATTCTTATTGTGTTAGTCTATCCTTATATGCCTTAAATGATTTTGTTAACACTTGTTCTACAATCTAAGTAATAAATTGCTCTCATGCTTTTGTTTATCTTGTTGCCTCTATTAATGTTACATATTACCTCATTCACTGTTGATTATCATTATTTGAAGTTATATTCCGTGTTATCTTTTTCACTATTGATTATCATACTTGAAGTTATTGTTCACGTTGTCTCCTTCCTTGTTGATTTAGCTATTTCCATGTGTTAAATTAGCCTAGTTGAGGTAAGTGTCTTGCCTAACTTTGTGTGGGGGAACTACCGCTTAGGATTGGTATTGATTGATTCATTTGGGCAATGTGAAAGCCGTGTACGCAAGGTGACGAGTGGGTACACGAGTTGTATGTGGTATTTGACTAGTCTAGGCTACTTAGACTCTTTCCATGCTTTAATTGAATTATAGTATCATGTTCTAAATTCACATATTCAACCTAATCTTACTTGTTTAGTCTATCATTACATGCCTTAAATAATTTAGTTAACACTTGTTCTAAAATCTAAGTAATAAATTGCTCTCATGCTTTAGTTTATCTTGTTGCCTCTAATAATGTTACATGTTACCTCTTTCATTGTTGGTTATCATTATTTGAAGTTATATTCCGTGTTATCTTTTTCACTATTGATTATCATACTTGAAGTTATTGTTCACGTTGTCTCCTTCCTTGTTGATTTAGCTATTTCCATGTGTTGAATTAGCCTAGTTGAGGTAAGTGTCTTGCCTAACTTTGTATGGGGGAACTACCCCTTAGGATTGGTATTGATTGATTCATTTGTGCAATGTGAAATTCGTGTACGCAAGGTGACGAGTGGGTACACGAGTTGTACGTGGTATTTGACCGGTTTAGGCTACTTAGACTCTTTCCATGCTTTAATTGAATTATAGTATCATGTTCCAAATTCTCATAGTCAATCTATTCTTACTTGTGTTAGTCTATCCTTATATGCCTTAAATGATTTCGTTAACACTTGTTCTATAATCTAAGTAATAAATTGCTCTCATGCTTTTGTTTATCTTGTTGCCTCTATTAATGTTACATATTACCTCATTCACTGTTGATTATCATTATTTGAAGTTATTGTCCATGTTATCTTTTTCACTATTATGTATCATAGCTGAAGTTATTGTTTATGTTGTCTCTTTCCTTGTTGATTTAGCTATTTCCATGTGTTGAATTAGCCTAGTTGAGGTAAGTGTCTTGCCTAACTTTGTGTGGGGGAACTACCGCTTAGGATTGGTATTGATTGATTTATTTGGGCAATATGAAAGCCGTGTACGCAAGGTGACGAGTGGGTACACGAGTTGTATGTGGTATTTGACTAGTCTAGGCTACTTAGACTCTTTTCATGCTTTAATTGAATTATAGTATCATGTTCTAAATTCACATAGTCAATCTAATCTTACTTGTTTAGTCTATCATTACATGCCTTAAATAATTTAGTTAACACTTGTTCTAAAATCTAAGTAATAAATTGCTCTCATGCTTTAGTTTATCTTGTTGCCTCTAATAATGTTACATATTACCTCTTTCATTGTTGGTTATCATTATTTGAAGTTATATTCCGTGTTATCTTTTTCACTATTGATTATCATACTTGAAGTTATTGTTCACGTTGTCTCCTTCCTTGTTGATTTAGCTATTTCCGAGTGTTGAATTAGCCTAGTTGAGGTAAGTGTTTTCGGATACGGTGGGTGTTGATTCTCTGCGCAGCTTGATCGTTTGGAAATTCCAAGGTAGTTGCCCGGCGTTCGCATACCTTGTCTCTCCTTCTCTATCTTTTCGCTTTATGTATTTAGTTTCAAACTATCATAGACAGTATTTTCAGAATTGTGTTGTATAGACGCTCATGTACTCAGTGACACCCCGATGTTGGGAATTTTTGTATTGAATTTTGACCTTCTATCCAGTTTTTGAGAGTTTAATGATTTAAACTTGTGTTGTTTTATTTTTCATTTAAAAGTGTTGGAAGTATTTTTGAAGTGTCGGCTTGCCTAGTACCACGTTAGGCGCCATCACAACAGGTTATGTTTTGGGCTGTGACAAAAAATTATCTGGATTTTAACACTATACATTAAAACTATCCAATAATGTTTTCTGAGCCATACCACTAAAGTCTGGCAGAGGATAGTGAAGATAAAGGTGAGAAGGAGTGTGCCTATTTTCGAAAATCAGTTCAAATTCATGCCGCGCGATCAACTACAGAAGCCATTCACCTTGTGAGGAGACTGGTGGAGCAGTATGGGGAGAGGAAGAGAGACCTGCATATGGTGTCCATTGGCTTAGAAAAAGCATACAATAAAGTCTCAAAAGAGGTTCCATAGAGATGTTTGGAGGCTATAGGCATACATGTAGAATATACTAGGGTGATTAGGGACATGCACGAGGGAGCCAAGACCAGGGTAAGGATTGTCGGAGGAAACTCGGGACTTTTTCTAGTCATGATAGGGTTGCACCATTTTTATTTGTCTTGATGATGGATGCAAGACGCATCACATTCAGGGGGTGTCATGGTGGATGTTATTTGCAGATGACATAGTACTGATACGCGAGTCGGTATTAACATTAGGCTGGAGGTTTAGATACATACCCTGGAGCCGAAAGGTTTCAGGTTGAGAAGCATTGAGACATAGTACTTGGAGTGCAAATTCAGTGACGTAACTCATGAGGTTTGCGTGGAAGTGAGGCTTGGTTCACAAGTTATCCCCAAGAGAGAAAGCTTTAAGTATCTTGGATCGATAATCCGAGGAAATGGGGACAATGATATCACATCGTATTGGAAAGGGTGGATGAAATAGAGGCTAGCATCCGGTGTCTTGTGTGATAAGAACGTGCCGCCAAAATTTAAAGGTAAATTATACAAAATGGTTGTTAGACCGACTATGTTGTATGGAGTAGAGTGTTGGTCAGTCAAGAATTCTTTATGTCCAGAAGATACAAATAACAGAAATGAGGATGCTGAGATGGATGTGCGGGGCATACTACGAGAGATAAGATTAGGAATAAAAATATTCGGGACAAGGTGGAGCCTCTTAGTGGACAAGATGCGAGAAGCAAGTTTAAGATAGTTTGAGCATATGAAGAGGGGATGTCCAGATGACTCAGTAAGGAGGTATGAGAGGTTAGGCATGGTGGGTTTGAGGAGAGGCAGAGTTAGGCCTAAGAAGTATTAGGGAGAGGTAATTAGGCATGACATAGCACAGCTGCGACTTACCGAAGAAATGCCCCTACTAGGAGAGTGTGGAGGTCGAGAATTAAGGTAGAAGGCTAGTAGGTAGTCGAGCATCTATCTAATGCATACTTGATGTATCTGTATTATTCGCGTATTTTCTTTTCCTTAGATTTTGATACTACATGTTGTTTCTTGTGCTTCGATTATCTCATTATCTTGTTGTTATTCTTGCTTTTTTCATGGCTTCTCCACTGTCGTATTTATTTTTATAATTGTTGTGATTATGCTTGTTTTTAGCCGAGGGTCTATTGAGAACAACCTCTCTATCTTTACAAGGTAGGGGTAAGATCTGCATACACACTACCCTCTCCAAACTCTGTTTGTGATATTACACTAAGTTTATTATTGTTGTTGTTGTAATAATATTTGCTAAATGATAATTGTAAGAAAGAAAAAAAGGTCAATTTCCAATCCCTTTACTTTTTTATTTTTCTTCCACTTTAGGTGCAGGGCATCATGCACGTTTTGCTTTGGGGAAATTAAGGGCCTGAAGAATTGGACCTCCCTATGCCAGAAGTTTCTAGTTTATGATCCTCATTTTGTTTAAATAAATATGGAATATCCCACTGTAGAGGCACACAATTAAATAATGAACCACATCCACTCGCAATTAAAGATGTAAGAAACACCAGAAAGAAGAAAAAAGAAAAAGAGGATGCGACTCCTTATTCTGCTTGTATTTTCTATAGAAAATTGACAATCACAAAGATCCCAACCCCCCTTTTTTCTCTGCGCGAAATCACAATAACATAAATAATTCAATATTTTTGAAAACTTAAAACTTATAACTTTTTATACTTGCGTTCTGAGTTTTTAAAGTCAAAATTAAAAATTACATTCGGGAGATTTAAAGTTCTGCAAGCCAAGCCAAGCCAAGGGCGTGCGGTTCTAAACACACCCTTTTATAAAGTCTATTATCTTTTGTTGTTTTCTTCAGAGAAACATTCCTCCAAGATTAAATTACATATCGTTCCATTATAGGAAAACGATGCATCAAAATTTGGTTTTATTGTGTTGCAATATAATTCCTCGATGATTGTATACTGTATAGCCAAAATCATTTGGCACAAGGGCAAATTGGCCATTTTAAACTAGGTTAAACCAATCATCAATAACCTCATGGAAATACAATTGAAAATCCCTCCAATTGACCAGGAGGTTTGTCCCGACTAAGACAAAAGGCCATATTTAAAAAATATATATTGAATTCGTGGAAAGAAACTAATATATTACAAAGTGTAGATCCCTCATCCAAGGGTAATCTGCATTGACGTTTTTAGCCTCAAACATTTGCTGAAAACGCCTAGAAGATTATGTCAATATGCGGTTCAGAATTTCTGTATCCACACAAAATAGTAGTGATTTCCTCAAACTGACGCTAAAATAGAAACTTTCTCATTCAATAAATATTAACATAAGTGTTTTAAGAAATAAAAAGAACCACAAAAGCGCGAATCCAGATAAAGAAGAAAATGAGAGAAGACAAGGAAAAAAAAACAAGACAATCACTCTCCTCAAACTACAACCAACCTAGAAGAGAAAAGACTTCGAGCTGGGGATGGTGCCAGGCCAAAAAGGTCACTGCAGGAGGCACCTCACAAATATGCTGAGAAGATAACCCAAATTGAGTTGAAACATGAGATACACTGGCAATAATTGTTTGTTGCCCTCCATTCATAGCCCCACCTCCAAACTTATCCATCCCAGCAAAACCACATTTACTGGGGACATAATAGCAAAAGCGGGAAAACAAATAGGAAACTTGCACTTTAAGTAAAAATAACAGCACCTTAAAAGCACTTCCTGTGAACAATGGAAGGACCAGACTCATCATACTCACCCTTTGAGATCCACATCTGATTAAGCACAAAGACAACAAAAATTCAGTCTAACTAGTAAATGTAATTTGAAATGGAGAATATTAATCCAAGAAGAATAAAAAGCTCACCTGTTGGAATGTGCTGAGGGATGCAAGAATGGATCCTCCAATCCAGACACTGTACTTTCTCTCTGGTGGTGCAACAACCTTAATCTTCATGCTGCTTGGAGCTAACGCAGTGATTTCCTTGCTCATCCGATCAGCAATACCAGGGAACATGGTGGAGCCACCACTGAGAACAATGTTACCATAGAGGTCCTTCCTAATATCCACATCACATTTCATGATGGAGTTGTAGGTAGTCTCATGGATACCTGCAGCTTCCATCCCGATCATCGATGGTTGGAAGAGAACTTCCGGGCAACGGAACCTTTCAGCACCAATAGTAATAACCTGTCCATCTGGCAATTCATAGTTCTTTTCAATGGAGGAACTGCTCCTGGCAGTTTCAAGTTCCTGCTCGTAGTCAAGAGCCACATAGGCAAGCTTTTCTTTCATATCACGGACAATTTCCCGTTCAGCGGTGGTGGTGAACATGTATCCTCTCTCAGTGAGGATCTTCATCAGGCTATCAGTAAGGTCACGACCAGCAAGATCCAAACGAAGAATGGCATGGGGCAAAGCATAACCTTCATAGATAGGGACGGTGTGACTCACACCATCACCAGAGTCCAACACAATACCTGTCAAAAGTTATTTATTAATTCAAAATTATTTCATCAGGCAGACAAACTTGGATCATGGAAGGACTAGTACTAACCAGTGGTACGACCGCTAGCATACAATGAGAGCACGGCCTGAATAGCAACATACATAGCTGGAACGTTAAATGTCTCAAACATAATCTGGGTCATCTTCTCTCTGTTGGCCTTAGGATTAAGGGGTGCCTCAGTCAGGAGAACAGGGTGTTCTTCAGGAGCAACTCGAAGCTCATTGTAGAAAGTATGATGCCATATTTTCTCCATATCATCCCAGTTGCTGACTATACCATGCTCAATAGGATATTTCAAGGTCAAGATACCTCTCTTGGATTGAGCTTCATCACCCACATAAGCATCCTTCTGTCCCATTCCGACCATAACACCAGTGTGCCGAGGGCGACCCACAATGCTGGGAAATACTGCTCGAGGAGCATCATCACCAGCAAATCCAGCCTACATTTCAAACACAAATTATTCATTAAAAAACCTATACAGTTCATTCACATTAAAAATTTAGCTATCACCGGTGGCTTTATGTAAAAACAAAAGAATATAAACACAAACTAACCTTAACCATTCCAGTTCCATTGTCACAAACAAGGGGCTGAATATCCTCGCCGTCGGCCATCTTAATTCACCTGAAAATAAAAGAAAGTAAAATGAGCACCCTAGTATGAGTAGGTGGCGTAGCTAAGTGTATAGGGGGGGGGGGGTCAATTGAATTCTCCTCGTCGGAGAGTTACAGTGTGCAAATAGGCTAAAAACAAATTTTCTGTACATATATAAAATGTTGAATCCCTTGATAACTTAGTGTATTCACGGCGTGGAAAGTTTGCATTTTTTTAATCCCTTTGTAGCCGCTGAGCACAAATATAATAATTTTTTGAAATAATTACACTTCTGTTTATCAGAATATATACAATTTTAGGTGTCAACACATAAAAAAACATCACGATACAGATTGAGGTGGGCGTTTTACTTGTAAGTTAGACAAGTGAAATGCACTAAATCCCGGTCAATTTAGCTCTCAGTTAGGCAAATACAAATGATATAATACTGCAGACATCATTATAAAGGGTAACCTTGTTTTTCTCGTATCCCAGCAGAAATCCTTATTTTCAGTTAAAGCAATGTTTTGTGACAAACAAAATGAGTATACAGAGATTCAAAAGAGCAATTATGGAAACAGTTCGATTATGCAACAACAAGAGAGGTTATTAAAAATAATCAATCATTTGAAATAGTAAAAAATGGTAGATCTAGGAAAATCCTGAGCAAAAATCACTTTCATGACAGATTCACAAGGGAAGAAATCATAAAAATAACAGATCTTCATAAATTCAACCGAATATCACCCCTAAATCTAACCTCATCTCACCAATTAGAGCAGTAAATACATCAGAAAGACAAACAGCAAAAAAAACTAAACAAAGCATCAATTGAACATCAGAAACCATAGCTCTTTTAGCACGGCTAATAGATCTCAATGCAAAAACTGAAATACTTTGATTTTTTTAGCTATTAAGCTATTAAAAAAAACAAGATCTGATAAAGCAGAGGATAGCTTACCTGAAAACGATAGAGGAAAAAAGAGATGAAGATGGATCCGAGAAGCAAAGCCAACCAAAGACGAAGGCCGGCTCGCTTTCTCTCTCTACACTCTGTTGAAACGCTGTAAGGAGGTTGAAAGAGAATCAATGTGTTAAGACAGCAGACAACAATACATATATATATAATATATATTGGGAACAAAACAGAGTGGCTTTGAATTTATGATTTCTTTTTGTTTTTTTCATATGTTACTGGAATATATTCATTTGTGTGCATTTTGAATTTGATGAAAAGAGGTGGTGAGCAAAAAAAGAGATCCCGGAACCAAAGTACTCATAAACAAAATTGGTAAAAAATATAAATGATGTGAATAAATAAAGAACAAAATACATATAGCATATGATAGCATACGGTGTATGAGTTTGGGTAACAGTCCAGCCTTTAAACCAAGGTCAAACTCACCCACGCGCTATATTACCCTCTCTTTTTTTTTGGTTTCATATTAAATGTATTTTACTTATACGTATTATGTGACGCTTATTTGGCGATTTTTACTTCTTCACTATTATTTATATTGTTAAGAATATTAAACATGGTTACAATTAAATTAAAATAAGCCATCAAATATTTGCCTTAGCCTAAAAATAATCAATAACTCCTTAAATTTTTAAATATACTCATCATTAAAATAATATTTACACAAAAAATTAATATTTAATTTAATATATACGAAGTCTACTAGCTATCAATGGGTCTCACATCATGTATGCCTTAGCCTATTTGTCGGCCTAAGGAGCATACCATCCAACCACCCACAGTATTAGGGTCATCCCTATCCCGCTTCCTCTTAATAAAATGTGTTTCTCTCTTCTTTGCATTGATTGGAATAGACTTCTCCTTCTGATCACTTGGCACTAGCACTACCCTGAGCATCTCATCTAGGTCATCGAAATCAACGGGAGCATCAAGATCGGTAGATCATCAACGGAACAGGAATCATCTAAATTATTAGGATCAACGGGATACTCGGCAGCATGGCTAGACGGATCTATAGAAGAGTCTCTATGCACCGATCGAAGCTATAAAATTATATTTAAAAATAAAATTTTTTGACTAATATTCAATGAATATTGAATAAATTAAATATTATTATGGTCTAATATGTGTCTCAACGGGTCCCTAAACGGCCTCCTCGATGGGATGCTCGGGGAAATTGCTAAATGAATTTCGCACAGCTGTGGTGTCTCCAGCAGACGGGTTTCCTAAGCTACTAACACCGTCACATGTGCCAAAGGAAGCTAAAAATCATATAAATATATTAGTAATTATTGTTAAATATTTAGAGTTTAATGAATAATATAGATATTATTAAAGTGTAACATGTGTCTCAACGGATGCTTGGGGTGATCTTATAATGGAACTGCACCACTAGACGGGTTTGATGTCGCCAGCGGATGGGTATCTATATGTCACGCCCCAAAATTATGTGTCAGGCACTTGATATCTTACCCGACCCGAGTGGACCAATCCATACAATAATATCCACATATATGCCTATTAGATGCATGCGAAAGCCTTTTTAAAGTATCATCATTTTAATAAATAAGACAAAGCATGAATATCGCCTTTAAGTCGACCTTCTTTATTTAAATGATAACTTCATAAAGGTAAAGAGTTTCATTCATGTATGTCATATGAATAATTATAGAATTACAATCAAAAAATAAATAACACTATTGTCTATGGAATCTTTATGACATGGAATGAAATAGTTATCTGAGGCATACCTCAGTAGGTATGACTCAAAACAATAGTAATAAAGTCCTCCACGAGTACAGGTGTGGAGTCTCACCAAAAAGTAACAACAGGAGATATAGAGCAATCCTACCCACGATGCTCAAGCTGCTCACGTCCGATCCCGAAATAGATAAATAAAAATTTGGCCAACAAGCCTAAGCTCCACATGCTTAGTACGAATCATAACCCGTTTTCCAAAATAAAGAAAGTAGAACAAGATTTTAGAAATATTAGATATGCATAACAATTGATACATGAAGGAAACATGTATATCCATTAATAATGACAATGAAATAAGGCAATAATGTGAAATATATTTCAAAATATTCATTTACTATCAAGCTTTAATAAAATCAATTGAGAATTATCTTTAACCGGGACCATTATACTGACACCTATATAATAGAACAATACTAGATGATCAACCTAGCAATAAGTATTTGACCTACTTGTCCGAGCGGCTTCCCGTAGTACCATACAAGTCAAATTAACCTCATTTCATTAAATAATAATTAATTGCCCTCACAATGGAGGGACTTTATCTCATAAATCTTGGCTTAGCCTTGAAATTTGTCCCTACACTGGTATGTGTAGTTCCATGATAACAAACTCAATATTCAAATCAATCTTGGTGGTCTCCACTAGTAACTTTCATAATATTTGATATTACAAATAGATTCATAGACTAAAAGCTTCAAAGAATTCATTTTATCAAATCATAGTGTTTATAACCGATCCAACCTTTTGAACAAAATCAAGTAAAATTCCTTTCTCAATTCTTGTAATAGTAATTAACAAATGAGAATTTACCTTTTTATTCAACAAGTGTTACCTTAATGTGTATTTCTAAATATTTTTACTTCACACTTTATAAGAGAAATCATATATCTTTTACAATGCAAGGAGTGGTACAATCCCAACCCGCTCATTCCCACAAGTTATGACTCACATTTAGAATCCATTTCTAAATCAATTTTCGATATGAATTTGGAGAAAAGCTCTAAAAGGTGTTGGTAGGCTATAATCTTGTATTTTAGTCACATATTACACTTTAATTGAGTTAGAGTTTTAATCGCTAGTATTTTGCACTAATTATGTATTTTATGCCTTGTATGAGTGATTTCGAGTTATGTAGATGTTTTGGAATGAATTCGGGTTGTTCTGAAGCTTTGAAGTCTGAGTAAGAACCCAAGGATTAAGTTGGAGTCGTGTTTGGGGATCAACGGGCAATAGTACACTTAACGGGAGAAACAAATCGCGAGCAAGAGGTCACCTAGGTGCGCGATCGCGCACTGGGCGCGCAATGGGTGCACAAGTAGAGAAGTACACTATCCAAAGTGCGCATCCATATGCACGAGAACACCTCCAGGTGCGCGGATGCACACATCCAATCCCGGAATTGTCCTATTTCGCGTAGGAAAAGGTGTGTTCATTTGGGCCCGACCCTAATTGATATATATACATGGAAAAATAGTATTTTCTGGACTTTTGGCACATCTAAGACCTAAGGAGGCTAAGGAGGAGTTGGAGAGAAGCAAAAGTACAAGGAGTTCATCATTCAATCCTCACTCAAGACAAGAATTTGGATTGTTTTATGTTTTCCTTTACTTTAAACATAATTGTGATGAATTGCTCCATATCTATGGAGTAGTTCTCTTTAGGGTTTGATAGATTTGGTGTGTTGATATTTATTTATGGATTATAACTCTAGTTTTTATGTATTAAATCATTTTGGATGATTTAATTGTTGCATCTATATTCACATGTTCATGTAATCGAGAGAGGCATAACTTGTGATATCGTTGCATTATCTTGTTGGTTGAGTTCATTAATTCTTCTTAGTAATCGAAAGAGACTAGTTGAATTATTGTTTAACCCTAGTTAGGAGGATAATTGAGAGAGGTTCTCCTAAAGATCAATCCACTATGAATTCTAGCATATCTTCACTGAGCTTAAATTGGTTCATATTGTGAGGTTGAGACTTAATCGAGAGAAGAGTTTCTACTAAACGTTTGAACTAAAAATTGAGTGAATTCGAGAGAATCACTTGAACATTAGAAGTGAATTAACTAGAGTTACATCCCAAAGATTTATCTTGCACCTATCCAATCAATCCTTATTTTCTCCCATTGATATCTTCCTTGTTTATTGTCACGACCCAATTTCCCCTCCGTGTGACGTCGTGACGGCACCTAGTCTCTACAACTAGGTAAGCCTAATATTTTGCGGAATAATGAAATAAAAATATAAATTTAACCAACTATTCAAAAATACACAACAAATCTCAAAACCTGGAACATCATGAATCACAAACTACAAAAGGAAAAATCTAGTGTCTCTATACATTAGAGTCTAACAAGGAAAAATACAGAAGATAATGGACATGGGAAAGAGTAGAAGGGGACTCTGAGGTCTGCGGACGCGACATATATAACTTGAAGTTTCCAAAGCTGTCCCGACTCACTGATAGTGCGGCTGTTAAGGTGCACCTGGATCTGCACACGAAAAACATGTGCAGAGAGTAGCATGAGTACACCACAATGGTACCCATTAAGTGTCAAGCCTAACCTAGGTCGAGTAGTGACGAGGTTAGGTCAAGGCCCTATCGGAGTAAATATAATAAATTAAACAGTAAAAAATATAAGTAAAGTTTACGGTAATACAGTTAAAGAAATTCTCGAAAATTTAACAGTTAAGGGAGACCTCGGCTCAGAACAAGGTAAACACAATGTGGAAACTCCCGGGATACCGTCCCGTAGTTCCGAATAAATATGCAGTACATGGGGGATCTCCCAGAATACGTCCGTAGTCCCAAAGTAAATATGCAATATTGGGGGATCTCCCGGAATATGTCTGTAGTCCCAAAATAAATATGCAAGACAGGGGGATCTCCCGTAATACGTTCGTAGTCCAAATTTAAATATGCAAGACAGAGGTATCTCCCGGAATACTTCCCCAGTCCCAATTTAAATATGCAACGCAAGATGAAATGACTGGTATGGCATCGAGTTATACAATTTACACTGAACACAGATAAGGAAGGTAAGGACTCAACTAAGCATGGCGCACAGAATGTCAAATAGGCAGTTAAAACACGTAAGCATGCTTCTCTAATCTAAGCTAAACAATTAAACGTATTGGTGTAATTTAATAAGGGAAAAACAGTTTATGATTTAGAAAGGAAAAACGGGATTTTTGCAATAATAGCCCGTGTACGTACTCGTCACCTCATGTACACGACACGGCGCCCACACATCAATTAATATCAAACATCCTAAGGGGAAAGTCCCCAACACAAGGTTAGGCAAGCCACTTACCTCGAGCCGCTCAAATCAACTCGATATCACGTTCTTGCCACGAGTATCCGACTCCAAATGGCCCGAATCTATTCAAATTAATTGCATAATGTAAATATAACTACAACTAACTAATTTAACTAATTAATTCGAAGCTAAAGCGTGAAATTAGGAAAAATGCCCAAAACGTCTCCCCGGGCCAACGTCTCGGATTCGAGTAAATATTACAAATTATGAACACCCATTCACTCACGAGTTCACTCGAATAAAAATCATCTAAATCCGACGTCAAATTCCAATTCAAATCTCAGATTTATAATTGGGGAACCTTTTCCTCCATTTCCAAACCTCTACCCTCAAATTCCTTAATTAGACGAGGAAAACAACAATAGATTAATGTATTATGATCAAAATAGAGTTAGAATTAGTTACCCAATAGTTCTTCTTCAAAATCCCTCGAGAAATCGTCTCCCACCGAGCTCTAAATCGAATTTTGTGTTATGAAATTTCAAACCCTCGAAATCCCCTTTTCTGCCCAGCGATCCTCGCACCTGCAGCCGTTTCTCGCATATGCGGTCCAAACAGTGCATCTGCGCATTTCATTTACCTCCTCTGCCTCCGCACCTGCGATGAAAGGGTCGCACCTGCGCGCCTGCAGAAATCCCTTCCTCTTCTGCGGACCTTGCGCACATGGGATGACCCTAACGGATCTGCGAGCATCGCAGATGCGGAATTCAACTCGCACTTGCGACCCCTGGCACTCCTCCACCTTTCCGCTTCTGCGCTTGCCTCTCCGCACGTGCGATCCTGCACCTGCAGTCTCTCCACCACCGGTGCGAAAATACCAGATGCCTGAAGACTTCAGCAGCAACACAAATTCAACTTTTCGATCCGTTAGGCACTCGAAACTCACCCGAGGCCCTCGGAACCTCAACGAAACATACCAATCAATCCTAAAACACCATACGAACTTAGTCGAGCCTTCAAACCACATCGAACAATAACAAAATCATGAATTAAGCACAGATTCAAGCCTAAAAATTTAGAATTTTCCAAATTTTACAAACGACGCCGAACCATATCAAATCTAGTCCGAATGACCTCAAATTTTACACACAGGTCAGAAATGACACTACGAACCTACAGCCACTTTCGGAATTCCATTCCGAGCTCGATATCAAAATTTCCACTATCGACCGAAATCGCCGAAAAACTAACTTTCGCCAATTCAAGCCTAAATCTACTACAGACCTCCAAAACACATTTTGGATGCGCTTCTAACCCCAAAATCACTCAACGGAGCTAACGGAGTAGACGGAATTTCATTTCGGATCTGTCTTCATACTGTTCCGACTACGGTCCAAACTTTAAGGTTGAAACTCACAACTAGGGACTAAGTGTCCCAAAACTCTACGAATTCCATAACCAATCACTTCGGCAAGTCCCAATAGCGGAAATAAACGTGGGAAAAACAGTTATTAGGGGATCAGGGCTCTAACTCTCAAATCGACCGGCCGGGTCGTTACATCCTCCCCCTCTTAAAATAATCGTTCATCCTCGAACGAGTATAAAGACATACCTAAAACTGTGAAAAGATGAGGGTACTGGCTACGCATATCCTGCTCGGTCTCCCAAGTCGCCTCCTCGACCGGCTGACCCCTCCACTGTACCTTTACTGAAGCAATATTCTTTGACCTGAGCTTTCTGACCTGCCTGTCCAAAATGGCTATTGGCTCCTCAACATAAGATAGATCCTTGTCCATCTGGACTGAGCTGAAATCCAATACATGAGTAGAATCACCGTGATACTTCCGGAGCATAGACACGTGGAATACCGGGTGAACTCCTGCTAGGCTGGAAGGCAAGGCAAGCTCATAAGCAACCTCCCCAACTTGCCGTAATATCTCAAAAGGACCAATGAACCTCGGGCTCAGCTTGCCGTTCTTCCCGAACCTCATGACGCCCTTCATAGGTGATACTCGAAGCAAGACCCACTCACCAACCATAAATGCCAAATCATGAACCTTACAGTCTGCATAACTCTTTTGCCTAGACTGGGCTGTACAAAGTCTCTCCTGAATCACCTTCACCTTATCCATGGCATCCTGGACCAAATCTGTACCCAACAATCAGGCCTCGCCCGGCTCAAACCATCCCATTGGGGACCGGCATCGCCTACCATACAAAGCCTCATACGGTGCCATCTAAATGATGGACTGGTAACTGTTGTTGTAAGGAAACTCTACAAGTGGCAAGTATTAGTCCCATCACCCTCCGAACTCCATCACACAGGCACGAACCATATCCTCAAGAATTTGAATCGTGCGCTCGGATTGCCCGTCCGTCTGAGGGTGAAAGGTTGTGCTCAGCTCCACCCTAGTACCTAACTCCTGTTGTACGGCTCTCCAAAACCGTGATGTGAACTGTGTACCTCTGTCTGAAATGATGGATACTGGAATACCATGAAGGCGGACAATCTCTCTGATATAAATCTCAGCCAACCTCTCAGAAGAATAAGTGGTCAACACTGGAATAAAATGAGCTGACTTGGTCAGCCGATCCACTATCACCCAAATAGCATTGAACTTTCTCAAAGTCCGTGGAAGTCCAACTACAAAGTCCATGGTAATCTGCTCCCACTTTCACTGTGGGATCTCTAACCTCTGAAGTAATCCACCCGACCTTTGGTGCTCATATTTGACCTGCTGTCAGTTGAGACACTTGGCCACAAACCCAACTATATCATTCTTCATCCTCCTTCACCAGTAGTTCTGTCTCAAATCCTGGTACATCTTCGTGGACCGGGATGAATGGAGTACCGCGAGCTGTGGGCCTCCTCGAGAATCAACTCCCGAAGCCCATCTACATTGGGCAAATAGATCCGGCCCTGCATCCTCATTACACCGTCATCACCAATAGTCACATCTCTGGCATCACCTCGCCGAACCCTGTCCTGAAGAACTAGAAGATGAGGATCATCATATTGGCGCTCCCTGATATAGTCATAAAGAGAAGATCGAGCAACCACAAAAGCTAATACTCGGCTAAGCTCTAAAATATCCAATCTCACGATCTGGTTGGCTAAGGCCTGAACATCCAAGGCTAAGGGCCTCTCAGCTGCCGGAAGATATGCCAAACTGCCCAAACTCTCTGCCCGGCGACTCAAGGCGTCGACCACTACATTGGCTTTCCCCGGGTGGTACAATATAGTGATATCATAGTCTTTAAGTAGCTCCAACCCCGCCAACGCAAATTAAGGTCCTTCTACCTTAGCAAGTACTGCAAACTCCGATGATCAGTGTAGATCTCACAAGGAACACCGTATAAATAATGACGCCAGATCTTCAAGGCGTGAACAATATCTGCTAACTCGAGATCATGGACCGGATAATTCTTTGCATGCACCTTCAACTGTCTAGACGCGTAGGCAATCACCCTACCATCCTTCATCAATACCGCTCCAAGGCCAATCCTCGAGGCATCACAATAGATAGTGTAGGACCCCGAACCTGTAGGCAATACTAATACTGGGTTGTAGTCAAAGATGTCTTGAGCTTCTGAAAGCTCTCCTCACACTCCTCGGTCCACCTGAATGGAGCACCCTTCTAGGTCAGCCTGGTCATAAGTGCTGCAATGGATGAAAATCCCTCCACAAAGCAATGGTAATACCCCGCCAAACCAATGAAACTGCGTATCTCCGTAGCTGATGACAGTCTAGGCCAACTCTGCACTGCCTCCACCTTCTTCGGATCTACTTTGATCCCATCATAAGACACTATGTAGCCCAAGAATTCCACTGAATCAAGCCAGAATTCACACTTAGAAAATTTTGCATACAACCTCTTCTCCCTCAAAGTCTGAAGCACGGTCCTCAGGTGCTGCTCATGATCTTTCCGAGACCGGGAATATACCAGGATGTCATCAATAAACACAATGACAAAGGAATCAAGATAAGGCCAGAACACACTGTGCATCAAATGCATAAAGGCTGCTGGGGCATTGGTCAGCCCAAATGACATGACAAGTAACTCATAGTGACCATATCTGGTCCTGAAAGCAGTCTTCGGGATATCCGGCTCCCGAATTTTCAACTAATGATAGCCAGAACGTAAGTCAATCTTGGAAAACACCTTGGTACCTTGTAACTGATCAAATAAATCATCGATACGAGGCAAAGGATACATGTTCTTCACTGTAACCTTGTTCAACTGCCAATAATCAATACACATACGCATAGAACCACCCTTCTTCTTCACAAATAAGACCGGAGCACCCCAAGGTGATACACTAGGCCTGATGAAACCCTTATCAAGCAACTCCTGCAACTGCTCCTTCAACTCCTTCAACTCAGGAGAAGCCATACGGTAAGGAGGAATAGATATGGGCTGAGTTCCCGGCAACAAATCAATGCCGAAATTAATATCTCTATCGAGCGGCATATCCGGAAGATCAGTTGGAAACACATCAAGGAAGTCCCTCACTACTGGGACTGACTCAACTGTAGGGGTATCAATACTGACATCTCTCACATAGGCCAAATACGCATCACACCCCTTCTCAACCATTCGCTGAGCCTTAAGAAATGAAATGACCCTGCGGGGAGTATACTCTAAGGTACCTCTCCAATTTAATCTCGGCAAGCCTGGCATAACCAGCGTCACGGTCTTAGCATGATAATCAAGAATCACATAATGGGGTGACAACCAGTCCATGCCCAAGATAACATCAAAATCTACCATACTGAGTAATAACAAATCAGCTCTGGTCCTAAAACCACTAAGAGCAATCAAACACGAACGATATACGCGGTCCACAACAAGAGAATCTCCCACGGGAGTAGATACATAAACAGGGGAACTCAAAGAATCCCGAAATATCCCCAAATGTGGAGCAAAATAAGAAGACACATATGAATACGTAGAGCTTGGGTCAAATAATACTGATGCATCCCTATGAGAGACAGGGACGATACCTGTGATGACTGAATCTGAAGCAACGGCCTCGGAACGGGCTAGAAAAGCATAGTATCTGGCCTGGCCTCCCCCTCTAGGGAGACCTCGACCTCCACCTCGAGCTGGTTGAGGAGGTGGGGTGGCAGCTGGGGCTGGAAGAATGGCTGGAGGACCCGGTGGAGCACGTGGAGGCTGATAAGTCTGTGAAGGTGCACCCCTCCTGGCTCTGGGGCAATCTCTAACCATGTGACGAGTGTCACCACACTCAAAACAACCCCTCGGAGGACGCGGCGACTGAGACTAACTCGGACCTGGCCTACTGGACTGGACGGTAATAGCACCTCGAGCAGCAGGCACACTGGATACTGGCGGTGCATAATAGGGCTCCTGAGGTCTATGAGGAGCTGGAACACTGCTGGCTGCAGGAAGAGCTAAATGAACAGGGCGACTCACAAAACCCCTACCATAGCGTGCTGCCGGTGCACGAGCTCCTGAGTAATGACCAGTCTCTCGAGACCTCTTGGCCTCCCTCTCCTCTCTGTCCCGGGCAAACATGCCCTCCACTCTCCTAGTAATGCTCACTGCCTGCTGATAAGTGATGTCCATCTCCAACTCCCTGGCCATACTGGTTCGAATACTGGGGTGGAGTCCCTCAATGAAGCGACGAACCCTCTCTCTGACTGTAGTAACCAGAGCCGGTGCATGGCAAGCTAACTCACTAAAACGGACTCATACTCCGACAAAGTCATAAAACCCTGATGCAGCTGCTCAAACTCTGCGCGCCAAGCATCCCTGAGGCTCTGAGGAACATACTCAAGCAAGAACATCTCTGAAAACTGAGTCCAAGTGAGTGAGGCTGCCTCGTCCGGACTACTCAGCTCATAGGCATGTCACCACTGATATGCCGCTCCCCTCAGCTGGAAAGCGGTGAAAGAAACCCCACTCGTCTCCACAATGCCCAAAGTGCGGAGAATACGATGACACTCCTCAAAAAAACCCGGAGCATCATCTGAAGCTAGTCCGCTGAAAGTAGGTGGGTGGTACTTCTTGTACCTCTCAAGTCTGAGCTGCTCTGCCTCAGAAGTAGCTACCCTGGTCTCATGCTGAACCAGAGCCACTGGGGGCAAAGGAATATACTCTGGGACCTGATCAACCTGGACCCTCTGCTCAGGAGTGCGGGTGCGGGAGTCCGTGCCCCTCCCCCCACCTGAGATGTAGCGGGAGCTATCGGAAATAGTCCAGCCTGAGCCAGAGTGCTGAACATACTCATGAACTGAGCTAAAGTCTCCTAGAGGGCTGGAGTAGCAATAGGGATCTCCGGTGCCGGTCCTCTAGCTGGAGCTGCTGGGGGCTCCTCTAACGCAGCTCTCGCAGGTGCTCGGGCTGCACCTCGTGGTCGTCCTTTACCCCGACCCCGGCCTCTGATGGCTCTGACAGGGGGCTTGGGTGCCTGATCGTCGGTCCTCCCGGTACGGGTCCTCATAATCTGTGACAAAGAATAGAATAGAGTTATAGAATTTTGATGTCAATAACTCGCACGACAAGGAAATCAAAGGAATATGATTATTCTTAACAATTACATAGCCTCCCAAAAATAAGTACACACGTCTCCGCACCGATCCGCGAGACTCTACTCAACCGGTTTGTGACTCACGACACCTATGAACCTAGAGCTCTGATACCAACTTGTCACAACCCAATTTTCCCTCCGTGTGACGTCGTGACGACACCTAGTCTCTACAACTAGGTAAGCCTAATATTTTGCGGAATAATGAAATAAAAATAAATTTAACCAACTATTCAAAAATACACAACAAATCCCAAAACCTGGAACATCGTGAATCACAAACTACAAAAGGAAAGATCTAGTGTCTCTATACATCAGAGTCTAACAAGGAAAAAATACAGAAGATAATGGACATGGGAAAGAGTAGAAGGGGACTCTGAGGTCTGTGGACACGGCAGATATACCTTGAAGTCTCCAAAGCTGTCCCGGCTCACTGATAGTGCGGCTGATAAGGTGCACCTGGATCTGCACACGAAAAACATGTGTAGAGAGTAGCATGAGTACACCACAATGGTACCCAGTAAGTGTCAAGCCTAAACTCGGTCGAGTAGTGGCGAGGTTAGGTCAAGGCCCTACCGGAGTAAATATAATAAATTAAACAATAAAAGATATAAGTAAAGTTTACGGTAACATAGTTAAAGAAATTCTCGAAAATTTAATAGTTAAGGGAGACCTCAGCTCAGAACAAGGTAAACACAATGTGGAAACTCCCGGGATACTGTCCCGTAGTTCCGAATGAATATGCAGTACAGGGGGATCTCCCGGAATACGTCCGTAGACCCAAAGTAAATATGCAATATTGGGGGATCTCCCGAAATATGTCTGTAGTCCCAAAATAAATATGCAAGACAGGGGGATCTCCCGTAATACGTTCGTAGTCCAAATTTAAATATGCAAGACAGAGGTATCTCCCGGAATACGTCCGCAGTCCTAATTTAAATATGCAAGGCAAGATGAAATGACAGGTATGGCATCGAGTTATACAGCTTACACTGAACACAGATAAGGAAGGTAGGGACTCAACTAAACATGGCGCACAGAATGTCAAATAGGCAGCTAAAATACGTAAGCATGCTTCTCTAATCTAAGCTAAACAATTAAACGTATTAGTGCAATTTAATAAGGGAAAAACAGTTTATGATTTAGAAAGGAAAAATGGAATTTTTGCAATAATAGCCCGTGTACGTACTCGTCACCTCACGTACACGGCGCCCACACATCAATTAATATCAAACATCCTAATGGGAAAGTCCCCAACATAAGGTTAGGCAAGCCACTTACCTCGAACCGCTCAAATCAACTCGATATCACGTTCTTTCCACGAGTATCCAACTCCAAATGGCCCGAATCTATTCTAATGAATTGCATAATGTAAATATAACTACAAGTAACTAATTAAACTAATTAATTCGAAGCTAAAGCGTGAAATTAGGAAAAAGCCCAAAAAGTCTCCCCGGCCCCACGTCTCGGATTCGGGTAAAATTTACGAATTATGAACACTCATTCACTCACGAGTTCACTCGAACAAAAATCATCTAAATCCGACGTCAAATTCCCATTCAAATCTCAGATTTTCCATTGGGCAACCTTTTCCCCCATTTCCAAACTTCTACCCTCAAATTCCTTAATTAGATGAGGAAAACAACAATAGATTAATGTATTATGATTAAAATGGAGTTAGAATTAGTTACCCAATAGTTCTCCTTCAAAATCCCTCGAGAAATCGTCTCCCACCGAGCTCTAAATTGAATTTTGTGTTATGAAATTTCAAACCCTCGAAATCCCCTTTTCTGCCCAGTGATCCTCGCAACTGCGGTCGTTTCTCGCACCTGCGGTCCAAATGGCACATCTGCGCATTTCATTTACCTCCTCTGCCTCTGCACATGCGATGAAAGGGTCGCACCTGCACGTGCGTGCCTGCGGAAATCCCTTCCTCTTCTGCGGACCTTGCGCATATGCGATGACCCTAACGCATCTGCGGGTATCGCAGATGCAGAATTCAACTCGCACCTGCGACCCCTGGCACTCCTCCACCTTTCCGCTTCTGCGCTAGCCTCTCCGCATGTGCGATCCCGCACCTGCGGTCTCTCCACCGCAAGTGCGAATATACCAAATGCCTGAAGACTTCAGCAGCAACACAAATCCAACTTTTCGATCCGTTAGGCACTCGAAACTCACCCGAGGCCCCCGGGACCTCAACCAAACATACTAATCAATCCTAAAACACCATACGAACTTAGTCGAGCCTTCAAACCACATCGAACAACACCAAAATCATGAATTAAGCACAGATTCAAGCCTAAGAATTTAGAATTTTCCAAATTCTATAAACGACGCCGAACCACATCAAATCTAGTCCGAATAACCTCAAATTTTACACACAGGTCACAAATGACACTACGAACCTACAACCACTTTCAGAATTCCATTCCGAGCTCGATATCAAAATTTCCACTATCGGCCGAAATCGCCAAAAAATTAACTTTCGCCAATTCAAGTCTAAATCTACTACAGACCTCCAAAACACATTCCGGACGTGCTCCTAACTCCAAAATCACTCAACGGAGCTAACATAGTTGACGAAATTCCATCTCAGATCCGTCTTCACACAGTTTCGACTACGGTCCAAACTCTAAGGCTGAAACTCACAACTAGGGACTAAGTGTCCCAAAACTCTCCGAATTCCATAACCAATCACTTCGGCAAGTCCCAATAGCGGAAACAAATGTGGGGAATATAGTTATTAGGGGATCGGGGCTCTAACTCTGAAAACGACCGGCCGGGTCGTTACACTTACTTTTGTTCGGGTGTCATTCGTCAATAAGTTAGACTCTTAGTTAATTTTAGTTTCAATCACATAAATCTCAATTGTTGATCATCTTGGATTGCAATCAAGCTATAAACTATGAAAATACTATTTAACTCCAATCCCTGTGGATACGATATTATATTATACTATATTCGACTAGCGAGCATATTAAAGTGTGTGTTTTGCGCTCGTCAAAAGGAAGTTAAGTTTCAACATAACTCAATATTCCTAACCTCACCTCAACAATCCAACATCACCAATAATCCACAACCTACATAATAATAATGAATGGATATTAAGAGTCATCCACTTGTTGCTTACAAGACCCATTTAGGGTTCAAACTTAGTGAAAATACCCCTAAATGATCATCCTCGAATTAAAGACTTAATACATGTTATACAACCCAATGTGTACTCATATATAAGCTATTGAAGTTCTTTTAATCATACAACAATAATTTAAGAATCACCAAGTCACTATTCATCTTCATCCATATTCAAGAACCCTAGTTCATAAATACATATTTCAAGAATTAGTATTATTCCTTAACTAAATGGTGATTTCTATCTCATAATACACCCCAATTACTCTGTTACGGCCCAAAATCCCCCTTCAAGGTCGTGATGGTGCCTAGCCGAACTTTCTAAGTAAGCCAACTCGAAAATAACAAATAAAGTCTATTTTTATCATTTAATAGAGTTTTATAACAATGGAAGATGGATGTAGTCTCAAAAGTAGTGAAAATATCTGATAAACAACAAGCGAGGCTAAACACGGCTAATACAATACCTCTCCAAGACTAGGTGACATAAGTACATGAGCAACTACGGAAATGAGATCAAGTCTGTATACTTGTCAAGCTGTCTGAAGTACAATAAGACAGAAATATAATAAGGAACAAGGACTCGGGAACTGTGAAGTAGATCCATAAAGTGCAGCTCACCTTTAGTCACCGTAAGATCTTCTAGCCCAAACGGGAAGCTCTGCTAGGATCAACCTGAGGATCTGTACAAAAAGATGTGCAGAAGCGTAGTATGAATACACCACAGTCGGCACCCAGTAAGTATCGAGTCTAACCTCAAAGAAGTAGTAGCGAGGCTAGATGCTTTTGAATACTTACCACATAGATACAATAACATAATAAGAACTGAAACAGCGAATAATATCATGAATATCATAAATCACAGATATCAATAGTTGAAAGGTACTAAGCATGCTTTTCTTGTGCAGAAATAACCCTATGACTGCTCAAATATAACAATGAAAGATGACATACTCAAATAACTGATCCGGACTCCTAATTAGCATAAAAGGGCATCAAGTACAAATTACAATGAGATAAATACTTCAAATCGAATCAAATACTAATAATGCATATTCAACTGGTACAAGATCCATGTACCCCGATACACAATCCATATATCACATAACCCGATACAAATTCATATGTCGACCTTGTACAAACTTCATGTACCGACCACACTAACAGGGTCTAAAGTAACATGGATTATCACCTGACTCCGAAGGGACGGATCCAAATCCAAGCGTAAGAGGGGTATAATAGCATCACTCATAAATCAATATCCAATCATTATGTCGAGTATGCCAAAACTATATCTCACCCGCACGCTTAACCTTCGTGCCAAAGTCCTCAGTCCGATTCACGTATTCATTAAAAAATGTATGTAGATGTTCAAGAATTTAAGATAAAAGGTGCACAAGCACTTAATAAATATCATAAAGATATGTGCTCATGAAATCTCTTTGTGACTATGGATAATTATCCATTTCAACATATCAAGAATAAGTTCTCATGCTTTCATATTAATCATAAGCCTAAGCATGATTTCTCACATGAATAATAGAGCAAACGTAGTCACATAAGCCAAATAAATTAGGAATCACACGAGCACATAGTCAAACAAAGCAATATGAAATATTCCAATTTCTACCTTCGATCATGATATAAACTCGATAAATGTAAATACGCTCTCCATCATGCATATACACTACCCCGAATACTTTAAACACATAGCAAATAAGTCAAATCGGATTTCCCTCTTAACAAGGTTAGCCAAGAGATTTACCTCCACCCGGTAGCCTCTAATCACCCAAAATAGCCTTCCCTCTCAAATCAACCTCCGAACGAGCTGATTCTAGCCAAATACAACTTAATAATGTCAAACAAGGCCATAGAAATCAAACCCAAACAATAAAGCTTGAATCTTTAATCAATTGCATAAAGTCAACTAAAAGGTCAACCCGGGCCTGCCTCCCAAAACCCGACAAAATTCACAAATCCCTAACACCCATTCAAATAAGAGTCCAAATATATAAGTCTTATCCAAAACCAACTCTAAATCGGGGTTCAAATCTCCATTTTTTACTTTAGAAAGGTTTTGCCAAAATCCATATTTTTCCCTCTTAGATTCACCAACCAAAGACCAAAAGCAAAGATAGAATCATGGAATAAAATCAAATCTAAGTCAAGAATACTTACCCAAATCCAAGTGGTGAAAACCGCCTAAATAATCGCTCAAATCCGAGCTCCCAATCTCAAAATGTGATAAATGAGGCCAAACCCTCGATTAAAAAAGACATTGCCTAGTGATTCCTCTTCTGTGGTCCAAATGTTGCATCTGTGACACCGCATCTATGGAAAATCCCTCACAGATGCGGAAATTTACTTAAACTCCAGCCTTTGCTTCTGCGTTCCAGACTCTGCTTCTGCGGAGTCGCTTCTGCGATCCCCTAGGAGCACACGCGCCTCCGCTTTTATGACCAACCTTCCGCCTATGCAAACTCCTCCTGCCCAGCTTCCCTCCACATCTATGACCCACTGTCTGCATCTGTGAACTCGCACTTGCGAAAAAAACCTCACAAGTGCGAAAGTACCAGAACGAAACTTGCCAATTCAACCTTAAATGATCTGGAACCCATACGAAATACACCTGAGGCCCCCGAGATCCTGTCCATTCACACCAACCAATCCCAAAACATAAACGAACCAACTCAAGGTCTCGAATCCCATAAAATAACATCAAAACTACAATGAACTAATCAAACTTTCAACTTCCAAAACTCATGCCGACATTTGGGAATTCCTTCAAAGATAGAAGTTTTATGGATTAGGATCGTTTCCTATCGCATTGGTGGACTTCCATGGTCGATATTTGGCTATATTTGAGCCGGTTAGAGGTGATTTCTCATGGAATGCGGCTTTGGAGCTTCAGACTAGTTTGGTTGAGGTAAGTATCTTACCTAACTTGTTGAGGGAATAACCCTTAGGAGATGACCTTTTTTGTCTAATTGAAATGTGTGAGATGCGAGGTTACGAGTATTGCATCCTATTTTGCATTGGTCAAAATAAAATACAACTAGTCGTTCCTCTGAAGTTGATGAAAAAAAGTCGCCACCTAATATTTTTATAGGTATACTAGGGTACCTATAAGTCTATAAGGTCATTGTCCTAATGGTCTACTAACTAATGAGATTCGAGTAAAGGTGTCACGACCCAAATTTCCCTCCGTAGGATGTCGTGACGGCACCTAGTCTCTAAGAGTAGGTAAGCCTAACACTTACTAAATTAAGACAGAATTTAACCAGAACAACTACGAAGCATGAAACTGGAATTTCTATAGTAAAACTAAAGATCCTAGGTGCAATACAATACCCCAAAACCGGTAGTACAAGTCAAAAGCTCTACTGAGTTTTCTAGAAAATCCCTAAATACAACTGTTCGAAATAGAATTAAACAGTAAAAGTACAATATTAGAAGGTGACTCTGAGGCCTGCGACCGCGATGACAGGTTTACCTTGAGTCTCCACAGCAATGCTCGACCAGCTAGCTAATAATCAACAGTATCCGAGACACCTGGATCTGCACAAAAAATGTGCAGAAGCTAGGCATAGTATGAGTACACCACAGTGGTACCCAGTAAGTATCAAGACTAACCTCGGTAGAGTAGTGACGAGGAACAGTCAATACACCCACTCGACTAAACAACATGAACAAGTATAAATGTAGAATTAACAGGGAACAATATTAATATAAAGCTAGGCATGATGGCAACAATAATACAATGTTTGTAATAGGGACTAAAAGCAATAGTTAGCAATGAAACACAACAGGTAATAACATTGTGGAGTAAGCTGAATACAGTTCAAATCCGGTGAAACCAAATAAAGGAAAACAAGTGACAACTCAATAGTAACAACGGCTTCCACATCAGGTTTATCCAAGAATTTCCACGAGGTACCAAACCTCAAAATCACAAATCACGAGTTCCAATTCGTGAACCCTAATCACTTGGCATCTTGTGCCCACATTACAATTCATAACAACATGGATGACTCATGTGCCAAGGGAGTGACAATATCTAATATCCTCACGGACCTCTCACGTGCCAACAATAATAATGACTCATGACTGCACGGACAACTCACGTGCCAACAGGATAACTCTCACACATAAGGCAAGTACATGAGATTACATGTAAATGGTCAAAACATCAGGATTCATCTTCTTAGACCGATATGGGTGATTAATTTACGTGTATGCTTCTGCAAGTGTTCTACCGCAATTCAAGTCAACAAGTAAGAGTAGAGACAATGAACGGCACATAAGAAATGATCACCACAAAATGTACAGTGTAATAAAGATGGCAATGAAATTGAAACGACGAATAGTATAACAAGATTAGCTACATATGTCACGCCCCAAAACCGAGGAGCGCGACCGGTGCTCAACCGAGTGAACCCGACCGAGCAAGCCTGTTAGATTTCATTCTACCCAAATTCATCCATGAATAGAGATAATACATGTTATCATTAATTAGACGAAAATGTGTTCATGTCTACAATACCAATTCATTTCCAATAGTTTTATCATTTTTAAAGTCTCAAATGGGCAAGTAACATGTCCACAACATAACATAGTTTGTCTTTCCCCAGCACTAATACACAACCCACACTATGTCTACGGAGCCTCTATAGATAAAGAAGAGTACAATAATAATGCCAGCAACAAGGCCCCGGCTATACCTCAAATAGGATACACAAGTACAAAAGATTCATGACCCCGGAATAAAGTGGGGCTGACCAAGTCAACTGGGAAGAAGGTGCACTGCTATCGCTGATCAATATCTCCTGTTATGGAACCACCTGCAGCCAATTAAAGATGCAGCGCCCTCGGCAAAAGGGACGTTAGTACCGTCGAATAGCACTAGTATGTATAATTAAACAGCCTCTCAATAGAATGATAAATAATACAAGAAAGATTATCATAATATCAATGAAAGCCTTAATTAACATCGAACCCCAATTTAGGATCAAGACAGTGTTCAAATTAATTCCCATATCTCACATTGGGAGATTTTTAGTATCGATATACCATTGCCCACAATACCATTATTCACAAAACCAGTACCACCGTACTCTTAGCACGGGTCCGATCACGACCCGGTCGGCTAGGCCATCTCATTAGAGACATCAACTATAATTTCTCTCAATATCAATACCACCGTCTTTAGTACGGAGTCCGATCACGACCCGATCGGTTAGGCCATCTCATTAGGGACATCAACCACAATTACCATTTCAATTACAATTTCCAGCACAATCACCACCATGTGTCCGGCATGGTGTCCGATCACGACCCGATCGGCTAGGCTGTCTTATTTGAGACATCATCCTTTTTATATCAATCATTGCATTTCATATTACTTTCACATCTTTTCATTTCGTTGGCACTAGTGGCCATAATTATAAGATCATTCTTGGCACGTTGGCCATATTCACTATTTCATGCTCACCTTATCAATTTCAAATATCATTAACATCATCAACAACAAATACAATTCAAATCAAGGTGTGTAATACACATGTGAGCAATTTAGAGTCTAGGTCACATAGAGATATTTCACAAAATTTGGCATAATAGCCTTCATTTGAACTTGACTTAAAGTCGAAACATTATTAATGCACATCCCATATTTTAACACATCCTCAATTGGTAACATAACATGAATAAAGCATTTGGGATGCTTGTTGAATATCTTTCAACCCAATCTTACTCGGAATAGCCAGATTCATAATGAATCACTCGGGACTTACATAATTTACATGAATATCGTGGGATTCAATTCTAAGAGAAGAGTTTAGCCAACATACCTCACTTGAGCTTCCTTAAACTCTAAAACGTTCCGGAATTCTTAGCAACTTCAATCTATTGTAGAAATATAACAAATTGAATCAAAATTTGGAAGATGATCATGGTTCTAGATCACTTGAGCATTTTATCAAACACTAGGTGTGCATAACGTTTCAATGTCCTTTTTATGAAGGATTCCATTATCCCACAACCCAATTTTTTTTATCATTTTTAGCTCAACAATCTTCCTACACCCTTTGATATTTTATCCATGTAAAATAATCAACTCTCATGCCCAAAACTTATCTTGCTAATTACCCATTTTCAGATGATTTCGAAATTAGGGTTTAGGGTGTAGAATCTTACCTCTAGGATGAAGACCTAGTGAGTTTCCCTTCACAATCTTCCAAAACTTGGGCAAGAATTGAAGAACAATTATTGGAGAACACCTTCTCACTCTAGGGCACCCTCTCTCACTCTAATATGTCAGATAATAGCTCAAAAATAACCCAAAGAGTGTATTTAACGAAATAGGGTCGGGTTTTAAAAACCCAAAATTGGAGCTCCGGAACAAGGTATGCGATCGCATAACCGATATGCGGACCGCATATCGGTCGCATATTTGGTTACAAAATAGCCAAAAGAACTGCCTGTGTATGCGGTCACTATGCGGTCCACATAACTGTTATGCGGCCGCATAATCGACCGCATAGCTGCTTCCAGAATAGCCCTCACCTGCTCACTTCTGCGGCTATTATGCAGTCCGCAAGTGATTATGCGGTCGCATAATGGACCGCATAAATGTACATTTCTGGCAAAAAATTTCCTTTCCTAAAACACGTAAGCCTAGTCCGGCACCATGAAATATTATTTTCTTTGCATATTTTATCGGGCTTTACACTTAAGTACTTCAAAATTTTCTGGAGTGTTACAACATAGAGCTAAGAAAATAGTGCAACACGGAGAAAGATATTTAATAGTATGCTAAGGAAACAATAATCAAAGACAAGTACAAAAGAATGGGGAAATGTCAACAAGAGTCACTACCGAGGTACCGCCTTGTAGTCTCAAATCACAAAATGAATCACAATCTTTCCTTATATCACCGCGGGAGCCTTTACATTTAGTTTTGAAAATCATTTTCCCCGAAATAGCATCTTGGGTTTTAATCCACCTTATCACACTGCATGGATTCTAATAGTTCTCCTACTAGCCACGCGTATCAAGCGCACCTTATCTCACCGCATGCGTTTCAACACTCGGACCTTACACCACCGCATGCGTATCAATATCACAACGTATCACAAATCGCACCTCAAGTGCCCAAAATCGCAATTTGCCAGAGAAACCAAACAATAACCGAATTTCACAATAAGGAGCCCACGGCACAACCACAACGTACAGTAACAACAATAACAACAACAATAACATGAGAATACGACAAGTAAATCATCATAAGAACTTTAGATTACAAAGAAACAGAAGAACGAACTCACAAAAAAAGACACAATAGGGAATAATGGTCTCAACAAGGAAGAGATAATGTGTAACAATGATTCCATAAAAGTACAATTAGAGGACAAGAGAGATAAAATGAATCAATGACCCCAAATAAGAATACGTCAACAATGAAAGGGATAACAAACTTCAAATAACGCTAATCAATTAGGGAAAAGATAATAGTAATTTCAATAAAGGTTAAGCAAATTATGGAAGATATAATAATAATTTCAATTAAGGTTAAGCAATTACAGAAAGGATTGCATGACAATAAAAGAGGTAACAATTTTCACATAAGAGTTTAATCGACAATAAGGGTTGACTTTTCGGGAATTGGATAAAGATTGTAACTTAATTAATTGGAATTGATTCCTAAACCGTTATACGAAGTTATTGAGTTATTTTTGGCTAGATTTGAGCCAGACAGAGGTGATTTTTTAGAGGATAGTCTATTTAAAGGTTTGATTTGAGCTCATTAAGGTGTCTTGCCTAGCTTGGGTTGAGGAATATTTCCTTCTAACTGATATTGTTAGCTACATGTGGGGGGTGATGTATCTATTAGGTGACGAGCGTATACACATGTGCCATGGAAATAATGTTGGGGGTAGATTCTAGCTTACTCTATCTCTTGTTTGGTGTGTGTTTTACTTGATTCTATATTTTACTTAATTAATCGACCACGTGAGCACAATAAATCATGCTAGAGAAATATTGAGGCTATTAATACCTTTGTTGAACATGATGAGCAAATCTTGAGATTTATGCTAAGCTTTCCTCGGAGGTAGATACATGTATGTTATGAACACACATTCGTACTCGTTCTTGTGTTGTACCTTGATTGGGACATGCCAATTTTGTGACACATACGTGATTATTTGTTTCACTACTTGAACTCTTTACTATATCTGATTTTGCCGTAGTCATGTTTTATGTGTTGAACCCCATTCACACTTGTGTGGATTATATCCTTGTGAACTTTATTGGTGAGTTATGAGGGTATGTTTCTTGATGATGATTTGATATTTTGCATTTTATGATTGTGAGTATGTGGACATGTTGGGCAGAGTGTTACGGGTAGCTATTGTGATTTTGTCAGGGCGGAGTGATATGGGTGGCAATTGTGAATTTGTTAGGGTAGCGTGACGCGGGTGGCTATTATGATTTTGTCAGGGCAGAGTGATACGGGTTTCTTTTGTGATCTTATCATGGCGGAGTGATAAGGGTTGATATTGTTATTGTGGCAGAAATGCGGGCACAAGGTGCCATATGTTTGTGTATCTATTTGATGACTTATTGTAAAAACTAGGTGTTGCCTTGAATTTGCAAGTGATTCTTTATTATTTGTCGTGCATGTTAATCTATGTCTCTGTTGTTTTTTGACCATTTGATTGCAATCGAATTACCTGTGTTGAGTTGACATCTCATGTTTTGTTGAGTTGCTGGTAGCGTAATGGATTGATGTTAAAAGGAAGTTGTTATCATGCATTGATACATTTAATTCTTGAAAGGTTCTCTTGAATGTGTTATTTGGTAAATGATATGAAATTAGATCATGTTGGTTGGGCAACTTTTAATGTTGATATCCTTTATTCCGTATTTTTCTATCTGGAATATTTTCTCTGTGTTATACATGTTATTGAGCTGCATAGGTTCTGCAAGTGAGTATCTTTTGACTTAATAACCTCGTCACTACTTCTTTGAGGTTAGTCAATATACTTACTGAGCACATGGGATTGGTTATACTCACTATGCACCTTGCGTGCAGATTTTGGAGCTGGGTAACTCTAAAGGCGGAGTTTGCATTGGAGACGTACCAGCATGCCGCATTCATACTACCTTTTTTTTGGTTCATGGCAGTTAGGATTTCATTTCTGTTTATGTAACTTTCAGACAGATATATTTATTCCTTTGACCAGATGTGTAAATCTAAATCATAGTGGCTCATGGCTTGTACTATCAGTCATTAAGATAGTTGTATTGAATTTTGTTGCAGTCTTTGTTAGTTATATATTGTTGATTTTTTTCTCAGTTTAGTAGTAACTTATACTATTTGACTTACCTAGTGGGTTGGGTTAGGTGACATCATGACTTGGTGGGGTTTTGGGTCTTAAAACTACCTCGACCTCGACCTCTCATGGCCCTAGCCTGGGGTACTGGCACATGCTCAGCTGTACCTGATGATCTTGTCCTCACCATTTGTGAAAGAATAGAAGAGAAAAAGATTTAGACTTAGGAATAATCAAATCCGCATGACAGAGAATGAAAGAAAGTAAAGTTTCCTAACAACCTCATAGCCTCTCCAAGATAAGTACATAAACCTCCGTACCGATCCGCAAGAGTCTACTAGACTTGCTCATGACTCGTGAGACCAAAGCAACCTAGTTCTCTAATACAAACTTATCACGACACGAACTCCCACCGGAGCCGTGACGGCACTTAACACCGCTTACCCTCAATCAATAACTAGAAATAAACTCAAATAAAGATATTAAATATTCTCAACAACGAAACAATCATAAGTAATTAAAGCCAATAGTCATAATACAACTAAAACCATCCCATGATCTGGTGTCAATAAGCACTGGAGCACTATATAATTTAAATACAAAACTGTCTGCAAGATAAAGTAGTAGCAACATAAACAAAAGCGGAAGGGGACTTCAAGGCATGCGCATGGAATCAACACCTATCTCGAAATCTCCAAGAAACTGGTATTGGTGCAACTCACTAGCGATCACCTCTCTCGGCAGTACCTCGATTTGCACATGAAGTATTGAGTGTAGTATGAGTACAATTGCCCCAATGTACACAATAAATAACAAACCTAACCTCGGACTGAAAGCAACTACGGGCTTGTCAAGTGTCCAATATTCAATACCAATAACCGATAACAACAAAGATAGGATAGTAGCGTTAAAGAAAATTAGCTCAAGCAATATTTAATTTAACTTTTTTTACATATTGCAAAACAATAGGCATGCTTTTCAAGAATAGCAGTTAAGGCATGATTTCATTCACGATAATACCATGCGTCTTTGCCTACAGTTAATATTTGACTCTCGAGGTGCGGGTCCTTTCCCATGCGCTGATCGGAGCTAAGTCAATAATCAATATCACTTAGCCCAGTATAGGGCCTAGCGCATGCGTCACCTCATAATCAGTAACACTCAGCCCAACGTAGTGCCTGACGTATGCGTCACCTCACCATCAGTATCAAATCAGCTTTATGGCCCAAGATCAATCATCAACTGCTCAAATATTCACATCTCACAGCACTCAACTCAAATCGTGTAACACATATAAAGGCATTAACAACATGTGAGATAATATGTTAATTATGCATAAAGATAGATATATAATACACGGATGTACATAATGACTGAGAATATGACCATAATTAAGTCAAACAACTCAATTTAGCAAGAATAGCCCTATCATGTCTCAAACAGGTGAGCACATAGCCTAAACATGATTTCTAGAATGAATAATAGTTCAAGTAGTCATACAAGTAGAGAAAACACGAATGTAACGAGGCATGATAGCAAAACCAGGCACATAATAGCCTAAGGTCTACTCGGATCATCAATAACCCCGGTGAAAGCACACACGCCCATCACCTAGCACGTGTATCACCCCAAACGTATCTCAAATATCATAGCCAACGGGGAAATTACCCTCAAACCAAGTTTAGACATGTTACTTACTCAAAGTGCGTGACTCAATACTCCAAAAAGCCCTTCCCACTCGAATCGACCTTCAAACAGCTTGAATCCAGTGAAAAATAACTCATAACATCAAACAAGGCTATAGAAATCGATTCCAAGTAATAAAGCTCCAATCTCAATCACATTCCAAAAAGTCAACAAACAATTTAACCCAAGCCCACCTCTCGGAACCCGACAAAAGTCACAAACCCCGACTATCCATTCGAATATGATTCCATATGTACAAATTTCATCCAAATCCGACTTCAAATCGGGGTTCAAATCTCCACTTTTCACTTTAGAAAGTTTTGCAAAACCCCCCAATTTTTCTCTCTTAGACTCACCAATCAAATACCAAAATCAAAGATGGAATCATAAATAATAATCAAATCCGAGTCAATAACATTTACCCCATCCAAGTGGGTGAAAATCTCCTCCAAAATTGACTCAATCCGAGTTCCCAATCTCAAAATGTTATAAAATGATCTCAAAGTCCCGAAAATGACATCTTATACTTCTGTCCAGTTATACACTTCGCGACCGCGGACATCGTGATCGCGGGACCCACATCGCGATCGTGAAGGACAAATTCTATACTAGCTGATGCCCCTTCTTCACGAATGCGAAGACCTTACGCAAAGGCGATGCCTGACCACCTGCTAAGCCAACGCGAATGTGAGCCTAGCTCCGCGAACGCGATGGCATTCCTCCCCTTTGGCATCATTCCTTCGCGAACGCATCCCCCTCATGCAATCGCGCTCCTTCAGCTCCCTCGTATCTGTGAACGCGTTAGCCCCTTATGAATGCGAAGAGGAAAATCCTTCTGCCTTCTCTCACTTCTCTACGATCTTGAGACTAGCTCCACTATCGCGAAGTACTTGCAACTCATCAGAAACCAGCAATCCAAAACCATGAAAAAATTATCCGAATACATCCGGAAACACACCTGGCCAACTAATCCCGAAACATATTATGAACCTACTCGAAGCCTCAAATAACATAAAAAAATATCAAAACCACAAATTGCACCCTCAATTTAAGCTTAATGAACAAATCAACTTCCAACTTTAAAAACTCATGCCGAACCATGTCTAATCAACTCGACATGACCTCAAATTTTGCATACAAGTTTCAAATGACACGAGAAACCTATCCCAACTATCGAAATCTGAAATAGACCTCGATAACCAAAAACCTATGAACCTTACAAACCTTCAACTTTTCAACTATCGCCAAAAAGAGCCAAATCAACCTAGGAACCTCCAAATCAAAATTCGGACATACTCCTAAGTCCAAAATTACCATACAAACCTATTGGAACCATCAAAACACCATTCTGGGGTCGTCACATAATAGTTAAAGCTCGGTCAACTCCTATGACTTAAGCTTCCAACCTTTGAACTAAATATTCTAATTAACCCCAAAACATCACCGAAACCAAACCAACCATCCCCGCAGTCACAAAACAACAAAGAAGCATACAAAAAAGCATTTAATAGGGGAATAGATCTTGTCACGAACCCAATTTTCCACCTTAGGGTGTTGTGATGGCACCTAGTCTTAACATTCATTCATAGCTTAACAAAAATAACAAACTAAGATTATAAAATAAGCTAATAAAGCTCGTAACAACTCCAAATACAGAACATCAATAAAATAATTCCAAAAACCGGGGGAACTGAGTCATAAGCTCTATAGAATATACTAAGATCTCTAATACATCTATGTCTGATAATAAGATAAACAATACTAAGTAAAATAAAAGAAGGTGACTCCGAGGCCTGCGATTATCGAGCAAGTATACCTTGAAGTCTCCGGAGATAACAATACGATCACTAGTGTTCGACACTAGCAGATGTACCTGGATCTGCACAAAAATGTGCAGAAGTGTAGCATGAGTACACCACGATGGTACCCAGTAAGTATGAAGCCTAAACTCGGTAGAGTAGTGATGAGGCCAAATCAAGACACCTACGAGGATAAGAAAAACTGAACAAAGTATAGTGTAGTCAATTAATGGAAGACGTGGAAATGAATGATAATAAAGCGGTTCAATAATGTAAGCTAACAACGGAATTTAAAGCAATAAAGGCAACAAGGAGTTAATACATGATAACGGAAAAATACAGTAAGGCATATAAAGAGATAACAAAAATATTCAACCAACAAGCCTCTTTAATATAGAATGTGCAACAAGAATCACAACCGAGGTACCATGCCTCATATCCACATTTCACAATTCAAAATCACAACCTTTCCTTATACCACCACGTGAGCCTTACATTTAGATTTTTTTGAAAATAATTTTTCCGAAATAGCTACATGTACTTTAGCCCCCTTATGTCAGCGCGTGGCTTCAAGTGATTCCCTTACTAGCAACATGTACATAAATCCCACCTTATGATTCCACATGCATATTAACCCCTTATCCTTATACTGCCGCATGCGCATCAATATCAAAACACAATAACAACTCGCACTACAAGTGCCGATATGCCACAACATGCTAAAATCAACAATACCAAGGTTACCACAACATATAGCCCACAGCTGAACCATAATGTGAACAAGAATCTCAATAATAACAAAATGAATGAGATTTACTGAACGAGAAAATATATCTCAATAATCAACTAGTTTAACCTCACTGTGATAATAGCTTTTATAACTTCAACTTCAATAACTCAAAATGAAGTTATTTCCACGAAAAGACAACTTCAAATTCAATTGTGTAACATAAGCATAACAATGAAAAAGAAAGCATGAAATAGCAACTACGTCTAAATGTATGAGAATAATTCAACACCAAGAGAGACATCATGGAATAATGAGAATAACTCCACAATTAAAAAGGCACATGACAATAAGAGAGATAACAACAACAATTAAGGCATATAAAATCTTGTTTCACAATAAAAGATAGAGCATGTGATAACAACATCAAGTAAAGCATGTAAGAGCAATTTAACAATGGAAGATATAACATGATATTATAATTTCTAATTAAATGCATGAAAGAGTCTAATCCGGTCAAAATAACACACATATGCCCGTGTATACACTCGGCACCTCATGTACATGTCTTTCACATAATTCAAATAACACAAATACACCCAAGTCGTCTTAAGGGATATTTCTCTCACACAAAGTCAGACAATATACTTACCTTAATCAAGCTAAATTTGTCACGACCCAAACCGAAGGGCCGCGACGGGCACCCGATGCCTAACTCAATCGAGTACCAATATAACATATCCTTCTTATCATACTATCATGGGTAAATGAGTTGGAAAGGCCGTCATGCTATAACCAGAATTAAATATAAGAGAATACTCGACATAGGATGACCCAACATGGAATACAAACTTATACATGTGACATATAGGCCTATAAGGCTGACATGATCATTTGTACACTCAAAACATAGGCCGACAAGGACATACAATCATACATATATATGACATATGTCAACAAGCCTCTAAGAGTACATAAACGTCATAAAGGCTGGGAAAGGGCCCCTCCATACCAATCTATACATGTCCAAAGCATACTGACCAAATAGGCAACTCCAGAGCAAGTGGAGTGCACCAACACCTTCCGCTGAGCTGATAGCCTACTAGGAGGACTGTCAACCTGTCTATCGGGACCTGCAGGCATGAAACGCAATGTCCCCAGGCAAAAGGGACATCAGTACAAATAAAGTACCGAGTATGTAAGGCATGAAAGTAGAATATAAAAGACATGAAAGAAACATGGAGTAAAGAACTTAACCTCTAAGTTTGAATAGCTCTATGAGTCATGAAACATTTATAATGTCATGCATATGCGTATAAATATCATATCATGCATAGGTATATGTGTACATAACATCATCAAGCCTCTGAGGGCATCCCATCATATCATCTCGGCCTCTGTGGGCAAAATCATCAACGTATGCTAGCTGATCAAGTGGTGGTGCGTATATAACGCCATAACCTTACCACATACCCCATATACATATAATAAACATGTATATAACTCCATCGTGTCATGGGTCAATATTCATGTATAAATTAATGCAATGCATAAGAATTAAGTCAATAAGATCTCTCGGAATGTCATAAGATCAATATGCATTCGGTTAATATCACGAAATAAACTTTATCACTTATGTATTTTCTGAGACCCATGAACAGACGATATAATTATAGGACATATAGAGAATCAAGAACATAGGCAACCCTAGTACTTCTAAGAATACAACCATTTGTGAAAGTTGTGTGTTTGCACGTTTCATTGTATCATATGGATCATGCCAAAAGGAAAGAAGGGATAGCCTTAACATACCTTATAGAAATCTGTCCTATAACTCTAAGCTTAGCTCACTTCACCTTAATCTACAACAACGACAATGAAGCTATTGTCAAGTTACGAATGACTCTCTTATTTATATAATGAAAGTAACTTAATCTGTAAAAAATAACGGGCAGTATTTCCCCCGATTTTACCGGTCCCTTTAGCCTACTATAGGTGAGACAACAACATAATACAATTAGCAACTCGAAAAGAACCTAACTACAATTCGGGACCTTTAATACAACAAAAACCCCAAGTATACCATAACACACCCAATCAACAAGTTATCAAGTAGCCTGAAAATGCAACGACGAGCGACCAGCGAACTATCCTACAACATGTGGCGTTTCTCCACGCCCTTTATCCTCCCAAGCTCCATAAATCATCAGCACAAGAGGAAAATATGAGTGGACTACAAAACAGTCCGTTAAAAGTGGAATAAATCAAACTCATGACTTTCGATCACCGTCCCGTGAGTTCTAACTATTAGGAAACGAATTTATCAACCTTCCTTGATATTTAAAAGCTTAAATACATAAAGTAAGCATTTTCTTAACTATGAAGTACCTTCAAAAAATCAAACTACAAAAACAAAGAGAGGCGGTACAATGATACTTAGGTTGTAGGGATCGTTCTAATGTTATCGCTTCTTGATTTCGTACCCGGGATGGTAATCTTCTTTGAAATTTCATACCCGGGATGTTAATCTTCATTGAAACCCTTGTAGAGAGTTTAAGGATTGGTTTATGGGGGGTTCTCTGTTCGTTTTCTATGAAAAATTAAGAAAAATACAAATTAAAACCTATATATATATATATATATATATATATATATATATATATATATCAACTTTTGAAAAGTAAAAGAGGTGCTAGCTTGGCACCCTAGCATTGGCCCTTCTTCATGCGCTCATATCGTTTTATCCGGACGTCGTATGAATGAACGGTTAAGAGTGTTAGAAACTACATTCCAAGATATTCAATTTGGTATATAATATGTCCCAAAAAGACCTCATATAACACATGAAATATATTTCTCAAAAATCTTCGTTACAAGGCAAATCCTTAGTTTTTCCGCAACTTAAATCCGATTTTTCCCAAACTTTATATTTTATATCCAAACATCGTATATAGTCATATTATGACTTTAAACTCATTAAAATCATGATTAAAAAGTTTTATATTCATTATACATCACCTTGGGATGCACAGGGTGTAACAAATTCCATGTATATTGGGAGAAAATCGCAGCTACATTTTACCAAATTTTCAGCACATTTATGAATGTAACTTGTGATGACCTTTGCCAAATTTTGTTCCACAACTCGCTTGACTTCAAAACGTAATACACGACTATTATACGACTAAAATAACCCATAACATAACCTCATTATCATGTTAAGAACCCTATTCTTATCCCAAGAGTACATGTTATAATATTCCTAACTTGTCGACTTTCGACGAAACTTATTTTCTTCAGTTTGTTTAGCTTCTAAGTCTTTCAACCCTATTGGTACTTGTTATCCATGATCTTATAGATTTGTAACCTACAAGGTAACATGATTAACTTACCTTATGTACTTTCAAAAATGATCTCATTTCTGAGCTTACATCAATTGTCTTACGACGTACTCTTGCGTACGAAAACATGGAGGGTAACATCATTCCCCCCTTTGGAACATTCGTCCCCAAATGTTGACTGATGTGTTTATCAATCTTATAACCTATAGCTCTTGTGAATACTTTAATATTGTCCTTGCCATCTAGGCAATTGTTCTGTGAATAAATTCAAAGGCCAAGGCATTCCCCCCCCTTTAGGCCTCTTTCTCACACCATGACTTGTGGTCGGAATCCTTTCAATCTCGTAACTGTTGCTACCTTCTATCATGCAGCCTATACAACTCTGTCCTTGTAAGTGCACCTATTTGACTCTTTTCAACTTTTTCCTCCAGTTGTTAGCCAATCTCTAGGCCTTGCTTTGTGAACATATATAGAACTATGACAAGCTGTCCCTCGCGGAATCTATAGGTGTACTGAAGTTTTTCTCTCGGTACTTTGTCGAACTTACGACCATTGCTATATCTTGTTTCATAGCCTCAGTTATCTATACTTATAAATTTAATATATCTAGGAAGGTTATACTATACTATAACACTTACTTCGATTTATTATTACCGAGGTCTGCTACCCAACTCCAGGTTACTCCCTCGCTGCTTATCATGTATGTATAAATCTAAGTCCTTTAGTTCTTCTTCATTATTGTTCATCTTAAGAACGGCATCCTAATCTCGTCTCATACATTTTTACTTTTATCCATCCATTCTTGATTCACCTTAATGTTGATCCATAATTAACCATTGATAACTTGAAGCCTCTTATGTAATACATTGTCACTAGGGCTCACGTCTCATCGGGGAACATTTGAAGTGATTTGTCTGATCCACCTAGGGATGATACTATACTTCAATAACCGTATTTCATAACAACCCAACGTGATTCATCATATGGGTATAATCCCGTGCAATTCATGAAATCCCTTTTCTCAAAATCTTTTCTCAATCAAAGGCCTAAACGTCATCCTCTTATCTATCACCATTACACCCTTATTCTACTATTAGGGCATCATTTCATCTCTTGTAATTGCTCCTAGTCTTAGACTCCTCTGAGTTCATTCAGGTTGTACCAAGCTTTCTTTAACTTACGGAAGCCATCAACTCTCTTGTTTTGATGGGTTTAATCCCGAGGCCTTACCTATTATCGTCACTTTCTCACTCACATTTTCTTATCCTTAGTCCTGTCTACCTAAAACCTTGTTGCTCTACCATAATATAGCTTGCGACGTATTCATAATACTTGCAACCTTCCTTTAACTTGCTAGCACCATAGATTTCCTTTCGTGTTTTCTCAGTTGTCTTTAAACATAAGCAATTACTTTTCCTGGTCGTTCTGCCACTTGTTGCATGAATACATGGCTTATCTCATTGCCCATGAATACTGGAATTTCTTGTAACTCATATGATCTCAAATATCACCTTTTGATTTTTTTCTTCTTCTCGTTCATTAGCCATGATAGGTGCCACTTTCTTATGGAGTGCATACAATGTTGTAGTGAGACTATTGTTACAAGACCATTTCTTCTTTATGTAACTATGCTTAAGTTGAAGCCTTCTTCCTTATTTCCTCAGCTAGGCTTTTTTTTGTAGTACTTAAGGGAGACCTTTTGACTCCTATAAAGCTGCGAGCTTATTACATCGTGTACCCGAAAGAATTTTTGATGTTCTTACTCACCTATAATTATCCTTAGTTACTTACCTCCCCTTGTGCTCGTAGGGTTGCTTCTGAACTGAAATTTTTGATTGTCTTCCCAGTGGCACTGTCTTTTATTTTCGTAACACTTATACGATACCTTTAACTACCCCAACTCCTATCTGAATATTTCTCAAGGATTACGATGGCATATCTGCGAGACTGAATTCACTATGTTAGGTTCACTACGTTTATCTTCCATAATCTGCTGATTTGTCTGTATCCTCTTATCTAGCCATAACTTTGTTCTTCCTGAATCAACTACTAACTACTCGTTGGTCCATTCTCATATCTATATTCTACGTAATCTCCCTTGGGTTATGTTATTTGTCTTAACTTACCCCTCACACTGGATCCTTATGTATCAAGTGTTCATTTTCACTTATTTATCAATAACATCTAGTGTTGGAACCCTTACTGCCTCTCCCCGGTGTCGTGCTTGCATAATGTTCAGGAGTCGTATCATATCCGTAGGATCTGAATAAATGCAATCTCATTCCTTTCGCCTTTCTACCACATTATTCCTTTACTATTCCATAGTTACCTGAACCACATAACTCCGACTTAATACCATATCACACTATCTTCCCCCATTAGGGGAGTACTAACATTTAATGCTATGAAGATTTACCTATAAATGTTTTACCTCTTCATCTTTGGCGTCTTTTCACATTTTTACGGACTCTTACTCGCCTTGCGGTAACCCTTCTGTACCAGGGATAACTGAATTTCTTTTGCTCGAAGGTCACACCTAGTGTAACTGACATACTTAGTCCCTTAAACTTAACTCTTCTCATGGTGCTTGCTTTAGGGAAGCGTCTTACTGAATGACCTTTAAAGGTTATTCTTTTGTTGTCCATTTTATTATTGCCGGAATGCGATCTTTGAAATTGTCACGATGCCGAATATTATCAAATCTTCCGATCCATAATTCATGTTTCGTTTATCTTGTTCACTAGCCCATACTGAATTCGATTACTCCGGGATCTAACTTAGCCTTCTAGTAATCACGTTTGAGTCACCAACATAATTTTTGAAATGAGGATATGACTTTATGACTTATAACCTTTTATTGTCTCAAGGCCTGTCAGCTCTTGTCTTTTCCTTCACTTGACTATAGACTCTGTCATCGTGTCATATTTTTATTTATCGTTATCACCCATTTATCAGATCTTACTCATAATGCTTCATTTACTCTCTTCTTATTCTCCTTCTAGTATTTCTATCTATAACCTTATTCTACAAACTTCAACAAAATATTCTTTCGCTTTTAGCTCCCCTTGCTCTATCCACTGGCTATTCGGGTTACCTAACATTCTCTCTTTACCATGGGCGGGAGCCATACAAAGGTGAATATTTATCCCTTCTAGGAATCCAGTACCAATCTTCTATATTTTTTCTGGACGTTCTAGTATTTCATATCTAAATCTACTATTCTAGAGTGCACCATCGAGGTGTCTCACAAGGAGAACTATTACCACGTTTGCACTATCCTTCAGAAATGTTTGCTAATGATATTTGGGATACTCTAACCCCAACTGCATCCTGATTTGTCACCCTTCTCATAAAATATATTTGTTATCTCCCATAGGGCATAACTGAGATGGGTGTGACTAATTGTATATATCTCTGTTACTGTTGAAAGTAACTCAAAAGGCTTATATTTCTTTGCCTGAATTGTAAATACTAATAATCTTCACTAACTGGGTATCTCGTACCCTTCTTCACCTTGCTTCTTTTACTTGTTGAAACTTGTATCTACCTTCTGATTCTCTTTTTGCTTTTTACCATGTGGGTGGATAGATATTCATACCTTAGGGTTCCTTATCAAAAAGTTTACACGTCTTAGTACACATATGATCTACTGCAAACCTCACATTTACTCATCATAAGCATGATGTAAAATCGAGTTCCTCTGACTCAACTCTACCACAGCCACATTAAATCTCTTACCAACTTTCTTTCTAGATGTAAGTTTCGTTGTATTACGAATAAAGTAGAATTTAGGTTTTTGAATTCTTACAACTGAGCTCTACCATATGATCTAGAGTAAGAAGAAAGAGTGACAGTACTAAATACCCTGTAGCCTCCTACTTATAAGTGTGGTGTACAACACACACATAAACAAGACTCTACTAGACACAACTTGTAGACTCTCTAAGACAGAATTGCTCTGATACCACTTCTGTCACGACCCAAACCGCAAGGCCACGACGGGCACCTGGTGCCTTACTTAACCGAGTACCAACTTAATAAATTTTTCTTATTATACCATCATGGGTAAATGGGCCAGAAGGGCCTTCATGAGATTACCAGAATAAAACATAAGGGAGTACTCGACATAGGCCGACAAGGCCATACAAGTATCCATATATATGACATCTATCTACAAGCCTCTAAGAGTACATAAATGTCATAAAGGCCGGAACAAGGACCCGCCATATCAATTATTACATGCCCAACGCATACTAACCAAATAGACAACTCCAGAGCAAGTGGAGTGCCCCAACACCTTCCGCTGAGCTGATAGCCTATTAGAGGGACTATCAACCTATCTATCGGGACCGGCGGACATAAAATGCAATATCCTCAGGAAAAAGGGACGCCAGTACGGATAACGTACTGAGTATGTAAGGCATGAAAAACAGTATATAAAAGACATGAAAGAAACATGGAGTAAAGAACCCAACCTGTAAGTCTGAATAGCTCTCTGAAGCATGAAACATTTATAATGTCATGCATGTGTATAAATGTCATATCATGCATAGGTATATGCTTACATACTTGTCACGCCCCAAAATCGAGGAGCAAAACCGGCGCTCAACCGAGTGAACCCGGCCGAGCAAGCCTATTAGATTTCCTTCTACCCAAACCCATTCATGAATAAAGAGAATATATATGTTTTCGTTAATCAACCAATAAAGTGATCATGTTGCAATACCAATTTCTTACCATCAGTTATTTTATTTTAAAGTATAAATTCCAAACACATTTTTCATAATCTAAAGTGGAAATAGTAATTCAAGCACAACACACGAGTTTGACTTCCCCAGAACCATTATACAACCTACACTATGTCTACGGAGCCTCTATAGAGAAAGATGAGTGCAATGATAATGTCGGCAACAAGGCCCCGGCTATACCTCAAACAGAATACAAAAAGAACAAAAGATACATTACCCCAGGATGAAGTGGGGCTCACCAAGTCAGCTGGGAAGAAGGTGTGCTGCTATCACTGATCAATATCTCCTGCTCTGGAACCACCTGCATCCATTTAAAAGATGCAAGGCCCCGGCAAAAAGGGACGTTAGTACCGTCGAATAGTGCTAGTATGAAAACTAAACACTAATTTAAGAATTCAAAAATACAAGATGAATATGATGAACCAGTGCAGCAATAGAATAATATAGATAACTGTTTAAACCATAGCAAGCTTATTAAAAGCTATAAATAACATTTATAGGATTTAAGATGAGATCCTCTGTAACCATCTTCACACAAAGCGGCCCCGCCGCCTCACCCGATGTATACAGGTGGAAGTGTACGTACAATACCACAACTCTAACCAAGCGTCCATGCCGCCTCACCCCAATGTATGCGGGTGGATGTAAAACCACAGTACCAAGAACCTACACAAAGCGGCTATGCCGCCTCAACCCAATGTATGCGGGTGGAAATGCATCAACGATACCAATACCAACACAAAGCGGCTATGCCACCTCACCCCAATGTATGCGGGTGGTGGTGCCACACCAATACCAAAACTATACACAAAGCGGTCGTACCGCCTCACCCCAATGTAAGTTGGTGGAGGTGCAGTCCCACAATACCATAATCCCTACACAAAGCGGTCATGTCCCCTCACCCAAATATATATGCGGGTGGAGGTGTATAATAATCACAATCTCTATACCATAATCCCCACACAAAGCGGTCATACCGCCTCACCCCAATTTATGCGGGTGGAGGTGTATCACAATCACAAACTCTACACAACTTGGCATAATAACTTTCACATAAATCATGACTAGAAATTATAACATGTGGATACATAATCCATAGTTTAGGACACAACCTCAATTTATAATGCAATATGATAAGAGCATTTGAAACACGAATTGAGCGTATATCTTTATCACAAAACTTATCGGAATACTCCATTTATAATCAATATCTCAGAACTTACAAGGATATTGGGAATTCCAATTCTTAAAGAAGAGTTTAGTCAACATACCTCACTTGAGCTTCCTTACACTCTAAATGTTCCGAAATTCTTAGGAACTTCAATCTATTTTAGAAATATAACAAATTGAACCAAAATTAGGAAGATGATCATGGTTCTAGCTCATTTGAGCATTTTATCAAACACAAGGTGTGCATAAGGTTTCAAGGCCCTTTTTATGGAGAATTCCATCATCCCACAACCCAATATTTACCATGCCTAGTTCAACAATCTTCCTATACCCCTTGATATCACATGCATGTAAATAAACAACCCTCCTACCCAAAAATTATCTTGCTAATTATCCAATTCTACACAAAATTCGAAAGTGAGGGTTAGGATGTAGAATCTTACCTCTAGGATGAAGACCTAGTGAGTTTTCCTTCTTAATCTTCCAAAACTTGGGCAAGAATTGAAGAACAATTATTGAAGAACACCTTCTCACTCTAGGGCACCGTCTCTCACTCTAAAATATCAGATTATAGTTCAAAAAATGGCCCAAAGAGTGTATTTAACAAAATAGGGTCGGATTTTAAAAACCCAAAAATGGAGCTCCGGAACGGTTCTGCTGTCGCATAATTGCTGACAAAAATGATCAAAAATATGTCTGTGTATGCGGTCCGCATAACTGTTATGCAGTCGCATAATGCACCGCATAATAGTTATGCGGTCGCATAGTCGACCACATAGCTACTTCCAGAATGGCCCTCTCCTGCCCACTTCTGCGGCCATTATGCGGCCCGTAGAGTGATTATGCGGTCGCATAATGGACCGCATAAATGCGCTTTTCCACCAAAAATTTTACTTTACTTTCCGGTGCATTCTTCAACGCAAAAAGTCCGAGCACCATGAAACATTATTTTCTTTGCAAATTTTACCGGGCTTTACACTTAAGTACTTCAAAATTTTCTGGGGTGTTACAATAATATCATCAAGCCTCTGAGGGCATCATATCATCTCGGCCTCTGTGGGCGAAATCATCAACGTATACCTTATATACATATATATAATGCCATAACCTTTCCCCATACCTTATATACATATAATATACGCGTATATAACGTCATCTGGTCATGAGTCAATGTATATGTATAAATGAATGCAATACATAAGAAGTAAATCAATAAGATCTCTCGGGATGTCATAAGATCAATATGCCTTCGGTTAATATCACAAAGGAAACTTTATCAACTTACGTATTTTTTTGATACCCATGCTATTGTATTTAGGTTGTTTGACCCCAAAAGAATCATACTTAGTCTCCTCGTAATATTTATGAGTACTTTAATGTTTATTGTGCCAAACTGCCAATCATAAGGAAATGCATTTCCGTTTTCAATTTATTGGTCAAATTATTTTACTCAGTCTTAGTAATACAATCTTAATGTTTATACTCACTTGAGAACTCATTCGATTGTTCCAAAGTAAAAAAGCAGAAAGTCAAAATAATAAAAACCGATAGTATTGTGAATTAACTTCGCTTATATATCAAAGTGACATAATCGATTTTATATTTTATTCAATAAAAATCGGCTAGTGAACTATGAAAACCGGTCCTATGCGATACAAATCCATATTAGTCAATATCATGAGTACTGGATATCCAATGATGAACAAAAAATACCCCTAAAAGAAGTGAAAGTCGAAGAGACAAAAGCTTTATATATTATCTGATGGTGCTATAACATAAGGGGAATAAAAGGAAACGAGAGAGATAATCCATTTATTTTATTATCTTAGTTTGTTATTTCTGTTGAACTATCATTGAATGATAGGCTTCTTAGAGACTAGGTGCCATCAATACATCCTAAGGGGGGGATTTTGGGGTCGTGACAAGTTGGTATAAGATCTCTAGGTTCATAGGTGCCACGAGTCATAACCAAGTTTTGTAGAGTCTTGCGTATTAGTGCAGGGACGTTGGTACTTATCTTCGAGAGGCTACAAAACTATTAGGAAAATTTCACTTCTTTGATTCCTTATCGTGCGAATTTGTTTATTTCAAAATCTGAGTTTTTGTCTTTCTATTCTCTCACAGATGGTGAGGACACACACTGCTGGATATGATGATCAGACACTCGCACCACCTACTAGGGAAGCACGAGGCTGAGGTCGGGGCAACGGCTAAGTATGGGCAAGTGCTGCAGCTAGAGTACCTACACGAGCAGTGATTGAGGAGCCACCAGTAGCTCCGATTGGGCGGCTCCCGAGGCGTCTGTTGTCACCCTTGCACTTCAGAATATCTTAACACAGTTTTTGAGCATGTTCGGCACTCTAGCTCAGGAGGGATTAATTCCCCTTGCACTAGCTACATCTCAGGTTGGGGGAGGAGCTCAGACTCTCACGGCATGTACTCCAGAACAACGAGTCCATATTGATCACATCCCGGGAGTTATGCTAGAGCAACCTGTTATTCCGGTTCAGCCCGAGGTTAGGGCAGAGGCATCTGAGTAGCAACAACTGAGACTTGAGAGGTTCAAGAAGTATCACCCATCTACTTATAGTTGCACAACTACTGAGGATGCGCAAGGTTTTTTAGTGAAGTGCCATCGTATTCTCTACACCATGGGTATTGTGGAGATAAGCGGAGTTGCCTTTACTACGTTTTTGCTGTCAGGAGCAGCCTACAGGTGGTGGCAGGCTTACGAGGAGGGTAGGCCAGCTGATGCAGTACCACTCACTTGGGCTCAGTTTTCAGAGATGTTCTTGAAAGAGTTTGTTCCTTATACCCTTTGGGATGCATGGAGCACAGAGTTTGAGCAGCTGCGTCAAGTGACTATGACTGTGTTAGAGTATGCTATAAGATTCAGTGAGTTGTCCGGACATGCACCTACCTTGGTTTCTACAGTTAGAGAGTGAGTCTGCAGATTCATCGATGGGCGCAACTATGGTATTAGATTCAGCATGGCTTAAGAGTTGGAGATGGATACTCCATTTCAGCAGGTGGTGGAGATTGTGCGGAGGTTGGAGGGTATGCGGGGACGAGAGAGAGAGAGAGAGGCCAGGGAGGCCAAGAGGCCTCGAAGTACTAGAGGATTTAGTTGTGTCCACGCTGCAGCTACAGCCCGACATGGCAGGGGATATGTGAGTCGGCCAGTTCATTCAGCACTTTCAGCTACTAGTAGTGCTCCGGCTACTTCTAGGTATCAGGTTTCCCATTATGCACAGCCACTTTCTAGTGCACCTCCCACTCGGGGTGCCTTCAGCGGTCAGTCCAACCGACTAGGCCGGAGTATGTTTTAGGAGCCACGCTCATAGTGAGATTATTTTGAGTGTGGTGATACCAGACAGATGGTGAGGGACTACCCCAGACTCAGAAGGGTGCACCTCCACAGACTACCCAGGCTCCACAGATTCCAAAGCTTGTAATAACTCCAAATACAGAATATCAGTAACATAATCCCAAAAACCGGTGAAACTGAGTCATAAGCTTTATAGAATGTATTAAGATATCTAATACAACTTTGTCTGCTAATAACATACACAGTAGTAAAGGAAATAACAGAAGGTGACTCTTAGACCTACGAACGTCTAACAAGTATACCTTGAAGTCTTCGGAGATAACAATACGATCACTGGTGTGCGGCACGAGAAGATGTACTTGGATCTGCACAAAAATATGCAGAAGCGTAGTATGAGTACACCATAGTGATACCCGGTAAGTATCAAGCCTAACCTCGATAGAGTAGTGACGAGGCCAGGTCAAGACATCTACTAGGATTAGAAAAATTCAACAAAGTATAGTGTAGTCAAATAATGGAAGATGAGGACATGAATGACAATAAAGCAGTTCAACAATGTAAGCTAACAATGGAATTTAAAGCAATAAAGGCAACAGGGAGTGAACACGTGATAAGAACATCAAGAAATCAATACGGACAAATATAGTATGGCAAATAAAGAGATAACAAAATTGTTCAACCAACAAGCTTCTTTAACATAGAATGTACAACAAGAATCAGAATCGAGGTACCACGTCTCAAATTGACATTTCACAATTCAAAATCATAACCTTTTCTTATACTGACGCTTGAGCCTTACATTTAGATATTTTTGCAAATATTTTTCCCGAAATAGCTTCACGCACTTTAGCCCCCTTATGTTGCCGCGTGGCTTCAAGTAATTCCCTTACTAGCAACAAGCATATAAATCCCACCTTATGCCGCCACATGCACATTAACCCCTATCCTTATACCGCCGCATGTACATCAATATCACAACACAATAATAACTCGCACCACAAGTGCCCATATGCCATAACTTGCCAAAATCAACATACAAAAGTTACCAAAATATGCCCATGACTCAACCACAATGTGAACAAGAATATCAATAATAACAAAATGAATGAGATTTACTGAACAAAGAAAGATATCTCAATAATCAACAACTTCAACCTCAATGTGATGATAGATTTTATAACTTAAACTTCAATAACTCAAAATGAAGGTATTTCCACGAAAAGACAACCTCAAATTCAACTGTATAACATAAGCATAACAATGAAAAAGAAAGTCTGAAATAGCAACTACGTCTAAATGTATGAGAATAATTCAACACGAAGTGACATCATGGAATACAACTTCAAATGAGAATAACTCCACAATTAAAAAGGCACATGACAATAAGAGAGATAACAACATCAATTAAGACATATAAAAGCATGTTTGACAATAAAAGACAGAGCATGTGATAACAACATCAAGTAAAGCATGTAAGAGCAATTTAACAACGGAAGATATAACATGATATTATAATTTCTAATTAAATGCATGAAAGCTTAGAGTCTAATCCGGTCAAATACCACACATAAGCCCGTGTACACACACGTCACCTCGTGTACACGTCTTTCACCTAATTCAAATAACAAAAATCAACCCAAGTCCTAAGGGGTATTTCCCCACAAAAAGTTAAACCAGATACTTACGTCAATCAAACTAAATCAATCCCCTAATAAGCCTTTCCCGCGAAAATCCAACTTCGGACGGCTCAAATCTAGCCAAAATAACTTAATACCATAAATACAAGCCATATGAAGCAATTTCAGATAATAAAGTTTCAATCTTTAAAGAAAATCATAAAGTCAACTCAAAAAGTCAACCCCAGGCCCGTACCTCAGAACCCAACCAAACTTACAAAATCTGAATACCAATTCCGATACGTGTTCAACCATACTAATATTATCCAATTCCAATCTCAAACCGACCTTCAAATATTCAATTTGTGGTTTAGGAAAGTTTTTACAAAAATTCCTAATATCTCCTACTCAAATCACTAATTAAATGATTAAAACAATGATGGAATCATGATAAATGTACAAAACCGAGTCAAAAACACTTAACCCTGATCGAATCCTTAAAAATCACCTAAAAATCGCCCAAAAGCGAGTTGTCTAACTGAAAATGTGGAAAATGAAATAACCCCTCGATTCCATCATTTTTATACCCAGTGATTTTCGGTTTTGCGGTCAAATTGTCGCATTTGTGACTCTGCATCTGCAAAAAATTCATCGCAGATGCGACTTCCACTTAAGCCCAGAACTCCTATTTCTGCGGACCCCTACGCTCTCTTACACATCTGCTTCAGGGGAAAATGACTACACCTGCGGTCCTAAGCCAACCAATCAAACTCCGCTTCTGCGGAAGAAATCCGCATCTGCGGTTGCGCACGAATGTCTGAACATACGGACCCAGATTCCCAGCCCAAATCTCGTATCTCCGACTCAGATTCTGCTTCTGCAGTGCCGCACGTGTGGCCCAATTATCACAGGTGGGATTGCACCAGACTCCAACATTCTCAACAAATCCTTCTAAGTGCCCAAAAGGCCCGAAATCAACCCGATACACACCTAGAGTCTCCGGGACCCTATCCGAATATACTATCGAGTCCCAAAACACAACCTGAACCTACTCGAGGCCTTAAATCACATCAAACAACATCAAATCTATGAATCGCCCCCAATTTAAGCCTATTGAATTAATGAACATTCAACTTCTAAAACTAATGCCGAATCATATCAAACCAACTTTGAATCAGCTCAAAGTTTGCGTGCAAGTCCCAAGTTACACAACGGATAGACCAACTCCCGGAACTGCAATCCGAACCCACTATCAATAATGTCAACCCTCGGTCAAACTTATCAACCTTCCAAACCTTCAACTTTCCAACTTTCGCCAAAAAGCACCAACTCAACCTACCGACCTCCAAATCAATATTCGGCCATATGCCTTATTCCAAAATAACCCTAGAAAGCTATCGGAACCATCAAAACTCCCTTCCGGAGTCGTCAACACAAAAGTCAAACTCCGATCAACTCTTCCAACTTAATCTTTCAACCTTGGGACTAAGTGTCCCAATTCACTTAGAAGTTCACCCGAAACCAAACTATCCACCCCGACAAGTCACATAACCACAAATGAGCATAGAAGAAATCATAAATAGGGAAATGGGGCTACAATACTCAAAATGGTCGGCCGAGTCATTACAGGTACATAAAATGACCGGCTGGGTCATTACAAATATCATCTCGAATAGTTATCTTAGAATAACTTATCAGTGAAAAATCAACCCAATATCGATGTTCATTACTATGGTAGATTGGGCAAACAGAATTTGGACAACTACCAAAGTGCAACAATGGGCAAGAAGAAAAAATGTTAGAAAGCAGTGAAAATATTTTGGCTTGCACATTTGCAAGAGTAGATTTTCAGAGGCTTACCACAATTTCCAGGTGTGGATCCAACTAAAAGTTTTGGTGTTGTTATAAAGTAATATGATACTCCTACATAGGAGACATGAAAGAATTTGTTTCTTGTGTATAAAGCTGAATTGTGCTCCTGAGAGTCGAGATAGACATGTGTTTAAATGGACGCACGGTTGATTTATGTGACATTAAATTTTGAAAGAAGCCCCAGATTAAGAAAACTAGACATATGAGTGAAAGAAAGATTGTGAAAGATCACGTCTTTTGGAGAATAAGCTTAACTACAAGTGTAGATGCACATATCAGAAAAATCCTTGAGATTTGAAGCTGAAAAATATCGAGGAATTTCTAAGGATGATTAGAGTTTACAGCAAGATGTCCTTTTTTATGGGAATAGAAAGTCATGCCCAAAGAATAACATCTTAATCGGACATTAGGAACTTGGGGTGGATTTAAAAGAATTCTAAAAATTGGTAGAAGTATTAGTCGGAGGTTATAGATTAGCTTAAAGTGCTACTTCATTAAGGACTTTGTAAGAAACAAACTAGTAGCATCAGGATACGAAAAGCAAATCATAAATAATGAGTACACAAGTATGTCTACAAATGAGAAAGTAAGCACATATTCATAGATATAGCATATTGGATGAAGAAATAAGGATGTGAGCATAAAACCCGTTGAGGTAAGCGAAGTTTTTCCACAATTGTGGGGTCAATACTAGGGATTTTCCCACCTGGAGTGTATGCAATATAATATAAATCATTCTAGGAGTAGAGAATTTTCTTAATTTTTTCAGAATGTGAGACTGAATAACTGCGAGACGATATGTCAATTGAACTCACATGTCGTTCTCTGAAACTATAGAGTTTTAAAAGAAGGTTTGAGGTATGAAAACATAGCCCTTGCGTGACTTGTGTATGATTGTGTACAGCCAAGACTCAATAGAAAAATATGACGAAAGTTTATGGAAAGCGACAACAAATAATTGCGATAAATATTTGACAGTATTAGTGATAAAGCAATAGACATTTATAGCATGTTGTGAAAGAATGTAAATAAACATGTATTGATAGTTAAACAAATATCTTACATAATATCAACAAACATCTCCAAGTATTAGAAATTAAACTAGTCCTCTAAGGTTAGAACCTAAAGCCCCCAGCAGAGTGGCCATGTTGTTCCGCCCTATTTTACACAAGTTAAGATATGATTCAACATAATAGAAATTTTGAGGTTCATTAAACGTATAGAGTCGTCACCTAATAATTAAAGGTATATTAGGGTACCTATAAGTTAAACAAAAATGAACTCTTAAAAAAGTCAGTTAAACCAGTGAGATTCTAGGTAAGGGTACAAGTTATTCTAAGGGAAAGGTGTAAGGCACCTCTTATAATGTCACGGCCCAAATTCTGCCTAGTCGTGATGGCATCTATCGCAACCGGCTAGGTAGGCTAATTAACAGTCAAAACAATTGTACTGAAATTAATATGAAGTCAATAAGTAAAATAACTGAAGTTCTATACAATAACCCAAAAATTGGTAGTACAAGTCATGAGGCTCTAAAACTTAGATTCACAAAGCTGGTATGAACATGATACAACATCTGTTTGAAGTATACATAAATAGAATTTAAGTCCTAAAGTACCATGAACACGAGGTAGCTTGAATCTGGAACACTAGAATGTCTTTAATGCCAGGCTTCGTATTTCATAGCTACATAGCTCCAAGATCTGCACGCAAGGTGCAGAAGTGTAGTATGAGTACAACTGGCCCCATGTACTCAGTAAGTATCTTAACTAACCTCAGTGAAGTAGTGGCGATGTTTTATGTCAAAAGATACTCACTCAATATTTTACCTGTGCAGATAATAAGCAGAAAGAGCAATACGAGAAAGAGACATGAAAAATTACGTAATAAATGAAACAAGAATACAAATGACAACAGGCCCCAGAATATCACCTATGCTCAATTCACAGTTCTATACAGATATAGAACACCATCAAGAACAATAATAACATTTCTCCTACATTGCGGTGCACAACCCGATCCATATATATATATATATATATATATATATATATATATATATATATATATAACATGCGTCTCTGTTGATGTACATAAGCCAATCCACAATTATATATACAAATACCGTTGCAGCGTGCAACCCGATCCCAAACAGTAATACCAATATCCATTGGAGCATGCAACCTGATCCCACACAATAATATCAATATCCGTTGCGGCGTACATCTCGATCTCACACAATAATATCAATATCCGTTGCAGCATGCAATCCAATCCCACACAATATATCAATATAGATTCTTATGAAACTATTCAACAACAACAGCACGGGAAATTCATAACGTAACACCAAGGAAACTAACACGCGGAATTCAACTAGGAATACAAACTCAAACAAATTATGGTGAGCAACATAGCACCCTAGATCTAATCTCCCACATTTTAAAACCAAATCTTCCATAAAACATAAACACACAACCAATCAAAACGTCACCCAATCCGGCTAAGCAAGGAAGGGTAGAGCATGAAGTGAGAAATGATGTACGTCAAATAAAACAAGGATCGAGTGTAGGTGCGTAAGAAGTAAAATCATGTAACATATGGAGGCACATAGCAAATAAAGACATATAACATATGAAGGCAGATAGTAAGTGATGGCATGTAATATGTTCAGACAACTAATAAATAAATCACGTAACAAATAGAAGAATGTAACATGTACGACCCAATCGGTCGTTTTGAGAACTTGCATTTCGTTCGGCTGTTTGAAGTCTTGAGTAGCTTCATATGATGTATAATTACTTATGTGTATTGTCGGTTTCGATTTTCGGGTCATTCGGAATTAGTTTGGAAGAATATTTTCATGCTTGAAGCCTTAAGTTGGAAGAGATGACCAAGTTTGACTTTTTAGTATTTGACCTCAGATCAGAGTTTTGATGGTTCTGTTAGGTCCATATGGTGATTTCGGACTTGGGCGTATGCCAGGATTTGCATTTGAATATTTTTAGAAGGTTTTAGCACTAATTGGCGAAAGCTAGAAATTTGAAGGTTTGGAATGTTTATAAGTTTGACCGAGAGTTGACTTTGATGATATCGGGTTCGAATTGTTTTTCCGGGAATTGGAATAGGTTCGTTATGTCATTTGGAACGTGTATGCAAAATTTGGGTTAATTTCGAATTGGTTAGGCTTGAATCAGACGCTTGGTTAGAAATTTGAAGTTTATGAACTTAAGAGATTGATCTTGATCAATGATACATGGTTTCGATATTGTTATGTGTGATTTGAGGCCTCGAATAGGTCTGTGTTATATTTTGGGGCTTGTTGGTATTTTCTGACGTGGTTCCAAGGGGCTCTGGTGAGCTTCGTGGTGGTTTCAGACCATTTCTAGGCTTTTTTTAGCTGTTGGTTTTTGGCTATAGGGGTATACATTGCGTTCACGTAGAATTGGTCGCGATCGCGAAGAGTAAAATGGGGAAATGGACTTGTGCATTGTGCTCGCGGAGGAGGATTCGCATTCGCGAAGAAGAAATTCTGTTGTCGCTGACCCGACTTTGGAAGCTTATATCTTGCAATCTATAAGGAATTTGAAGATAATTCAAAAAAGAAAGTTGTAGCCCTTTGTGTCTAGTTTTCAAAAAATAAAACTGCTTGTCATTTGGAGTTATGAACAAAAGGTTATGATTGATATACTACATGCTGTCTGAGACGAGTTTGGGAAGGGTTAATGGAGGTTTGTTCATCGCGATCGCGGGGAAATGGCCGCAATCGCAAAGGATAAAAATTGTCCTGGAAAATTTTGTAATCGTGATCGTGAAGGGTACCTCTGGAACAATGTATAAAGTACTATATTTTGGAGATTTCAGCCTTTTAAGCATATTTTGAGCTATATAGCTCTGATTGAAGCGATTTTTGAGGTAATTTTCACCACATGGAATGAGGTAAGTGTTTTCTACCCAGTCTTGTTTTTATTCCACGATTCCATCTTTGTTTTTGGCATTTGATTGATGATTTTAAATTAGAAATTATGAAGGGGGGGGGGGGAGGTTTGTCTAAAATTTCATAAAGTGAATTTTTGAGTTTTGAACATCGATTCGGAGTCGGATTTGAGTAAAACTAATATGGTTAGACTGGTAAATGAATGGGTTGTCAAATTTTGTGAGTTTTTCGGGATCCGAGGTGTGGGCCCAGGTTTGACTTTTTGGGTTGACTTTGGGCTTTGGATACTAGATTCTACTTTTATTGATGCGGTTTGTTTTCTTTGGCATTATTTGATGTTCTTGAGTTGCTTTTGGCTAGTTTTAAGCCATTCGGAGGTCGGTACGCGCGGGATGGCATTTCTAGAGTATTGTTTGGCTTGATCGGTATTGGATTTGACTTGTTTGAGGGAAGTAACACTTCTAAACTTGGTGCTGAGGGTATGAATCCCTGAATATACGTGTTATGTGTTGGTGTTGAGGTGACGCACATTCTTGGTGACGAGTGTATGGCCGTGCACCATGTGAATTATGACTCGATTGATTCTGTGGTACTCTGTAGTTATCTAATCTTGTTTCTATCCATGAAATTTCTACGTGCTAGAGTAATTGAGCTGTGATCCATGTTAGAAACTATGTTTAGGCTATATGCTTATTTTGTTGGGACCCGAGGAATCTACTTACAACGCCGTCACGAAGAAAGTAGGGGCTGATTTTGTCAGAAAAAACATCGTCTGCAGATTTGGAATACCAGAGTCTATTATCACTGACAATGCCGCTAACCTCAACAACGACCTCATGAGAGAAATCTGTGAGAAGTTCATAATCATCCACTACGATTCCACACCCTACAGACCACAAATGAGAGGGGCAGTCGAGGCAGCCAACAAGACTATCAAAAGAATTCTATGAAAGATAGTGGACAATCACAGACAATGCACGAGAAACTATCTTTTGCTTTACTAGGTTATCGGACCACCATGAGAACATCCACTAGGGCAACGTCATACATGTTGGTATATGGCACTGAAGCTGTGATACCCGCAGAGGTCGAAATACCATCTTTAAGGGTCATTCAAGAAGCAAAATTGGATGACATAGAATGGATACGGGTCAGACATGAGCTTCTCATGTTCATCGGCGAGAAAAGAATAGAAGCAGTATGCCATGATCATCTATACCAGAATAGGATGGCCAATACATTTAACAAGAGAGTGAAGCCTCGCCAGTTCGTACCGGGGCAATTTGTCTTAAAGAAAATCTTTCCCCACCAAGAATAAGCCAAAAGAAAGTTCGCACCTAACTGGCAAGGTCCTTACGTGGTTCACCGAGAACTGTCGGGTGGAGCTCTAATCTTGGCAGAAATGGATGGAAGGATCAACACGAAGCCTATCAACTCAGACGCAATCAAGAGATACTATGTTTGAAGACAAATAGAGTTAGGTTTTGATATAATAGAACTACGTTCAACCTGACTTCCCAATGAGGGATACGTAGGCAACCCACATAGGGTTCAGTTTCTCTCCCCCTTCTCTTTCGTAATAGAAAACCAAATATCACTTTTTTATGTTGCTCAGGAATTACACCGACTTGATTTCCTTAGAAAAGAATACGTAGGCAATCCTCATCAGATTCACTCATCTTTTGTAATTGAGCTACATTCTGGCCTGATTCCATTTGGATACGTATGCAGTCTGAGTCAGACTCGACCATTTCCATTCTTAATCTCATCATTTTACATATGTTGTAATCGAACTACGTCTTGACCTGATTCCATTTGGATACGTAGGCTGCCTGAGTCAGGCTCAGTCATCTTCATCATATTTTATCGTAATCCATGAACTACGTTCAGACCTGATTCTATTTTTGATACGTAGGCAACCTGAAAGGGTTCGGTCATAACCTTAGGAAAACCTTTGTAATTCATTAGTTTGAATTAGGGCGTAGTCCCAACGGCCAGCAGTCGCATTGTCAAGCATCACGAAGGATCGACATCAACGAGGCAAAGTTTTCAGGAAGAAATGTTCGTGTGTAGAGAACCTTTCATGACATGTCATAATTCGGAACAACGACATTTGTCTTAAAAGTGAAGTATTTCCAAAATGGTTTCTAAAAAATACAGTAATTGGTTCCACCTACCAAACTTCGCAGCGCAACCATACCAAAGGTCGGGGCAAACCAACACTTTGGTAGACACAAACCAACTTCCCCGCCCCCCACTAAGAATTATTTTTTGAGTGCAGGGTCAATAGGGAGCATGGAAATACTAAGACCACACTGGGGCAAATGACGGATCCGCCACTTGCCTAAGATTATCTCACTTTCTCTTTTACTTGAATCTTTTTGGTACAGCTAGGGCTAATCTTTGAATCCTCTGCAGGTACCTTGGAGCCAAACTGCTGATACGAAAAACTTATACATAGCAAACAGCCCGCTCAAACAATCGAAGCACCTTGTACAAAATGAGTTGTTGGCTTCATCAATGGAAGCCTTGTATATAGCAAATCCCCTGCTCAACTAATCGGAGCACCTTGTACAAATGAGCCGTCGGTGAAGTCTTGTATATAGCAAACCGCCAGCTTAATCGATCGGAGCGCCCTATACAAATCAAACGTCGGCTTCGCCAGTTGGAGCCTTGTATATCGCAAACTATTCATCTCGCCAACAGAACAATCCGCATAGATGCTCCGTCGTAACGGATGCCATAATAGACAGTCGCAAACCTCATCACAAACATTCTGCTAATCGATGGCCACAACGTAGCTTCGCAGTCAAGAGTATCTTTTGGGCATGCTTTTATTTCCTTTGTTATTACTTTGAATGTTTTGATATTTTGCTCATGCAGCTTCAGGCATGATTATGGTTTTAGTCAATTACTCCCAAGAGGAGATTACTTTATATTTCAGTGCAAAGCTCTCCCAGTTAGCGGAGACGCACTCTACAAATCAAGCTCTCCCAACAAGCAGAGATAGCTCTCCCAACAAGCAGAGACAATTTGCAAATGCTACGACAGCTGCGGAACGGTACACAGCCCGACTAACAAATCGAGTCAAGATCAAGTATCCCATCATCCCGATCCTAAATAACGGCTCGCTGGCAGCCAGGCATCATCATTCCTGCATCATTTACATCGCATCTTAATATATTCTATATTGCAATATATTGGTATGCGTGTATTTCATTTGTTTTGTAGGAACAAACACCGTAGTGTAAAACTTTTCTAAGCAGCATACCAAACAACAACGCTACAAGGGACAGCAAACCCATTAGCGGGCCAAAGATCCAAGTTCAAGCACAAAACGACCAGTGAAACTCAAAATTTTCAAATCCTTCAAATCAAGCCGCAAAATTCAAGCCATCAAGAGTGCACAATCCTCCTTCTCACAGTATCGTCATAATACGATACTGAGGCAATTCCTGTGAGTATCTCCTCCTCAAAAATCTTCACTCCAGAACTACATGAGGATTGATCCTCATTAAGCCCGAGGTATGTAAGAAATTCAAAGCCAGAATTCGACCCAGATCTCTACAAAATTCTTCCTAGAATCCTTCTAGAATCTTCTTTAACTCTAAATCCTGCAGCTCATAATCTTCATGCCACTCCTACAATGTATGCTTAGTCAGGACAAAATTGGCTTTGCTTTAATTCTTTTGCCCGAAAACTCTTTCATCGTCTCCCGCCAAAGAGGAGCAGCTGTTGACAGACAATTTTGACCCTCCCTTTTAAAATTAATTTACTTATACTTAATAATTTACAATAAATACTTTAAAAGTATTTTCTAGTAATAAATACCTATTTCTGCAAAATAATTAAGTATTAGTTTTGAAATTAATCACTTAATATTAGTATTATGTAATTGCAAAATATTTACTACTTTAAGAAGATTAAAATAACCTTCATATACATCACATAGGCCTTATAATTAATTTGGAAACATTACTCCTTAATTTCTAGTAAATTAGGTTACTATGTTAATATTTTGAAATTAGTGCTATAATTTAAAAAATAAAGTATTTATAAATAAATTAATTAAAATAATTAGTAGTCCATTTGATAATTATGATTTTACCATATTTTATTAGAAATTAGTTAAGTTTATCTAAATTAATTTCAAAAGGGATTAAAAGACAAAAGGCTACAATTGCAAATCTCCAATTAAATACAAAGTGGCTATTCTTTAAAGCAATTCCGGCCCAAATGGCCAAGCCCAGTCCGAAAATACCGAACCCAAACAATCCCTTCAATCCATGTTGGCAATCCTTGCCATCACTTTTAACCAATCACGATCTGCCATGTCACCTGCATCCCATACTCAGAAAACAAACACAAACCATCTGGGCCGTCCATTCCTTAAATCAACGGCCCACGATTTTTAACACTATTTCCTCTTTAATTTTTCAATCATCCAGAGATTTAATCTCAACCGTTGGATCACAACGATCCAACAACCCTCAAATTTTGCCCATAAAAAATGTTTAATCTCAAATTATCAGGACCGTTGATCTCAAAGATCAACGGCCCAAACTTGATCTCCTAACCTTAACTTAGAGACAACCTCCCCATCTCACAAAACCCTAATCATATTTCTTTTTAACACAACCGCCTCTTTTTCTCTTTCCTCTCTCTATTCTCTCAAGTCGTCAGCCCATCAATCTCTAAAACCTTGCACAAATTTGTGCAAGGTCACTCAAAATCATCCATTTTGTCCCTGCTACACTGTGAATCCAACCTGAACATTTCCAATTCCATCATTCAAATCTTCTTATGCTCTGTCAAATCGGAGCATGCATGGAGCTTCTTCAGAGATTCATTATTGGAATTCTATATCTAGAGGTCAAACACAGTGACCTCTGGGTTTTAGGATTTGTCCGTTGGTTTTTTGCTTTCAACGGTCGATTCCCCACTCAGGTAAATCTTCTCACGATTTCCCCCCTGATTTCTTCAATTTTCACTCGTTTGCTTGCACCATCTGAGCTTCGTCACTTTTCACTATCATTTTGAATCTGTTGAAACCCTAGAGCCTTAAATGACACTATAAATAGAGCCTTGATTTCTCTCACCTACAATAACCAACCATCGTAGAAAAATAACACCAAGAACACCTAACAAAAGCAGAAAATAAATATAGTAGTGTTTTAGAACTTCTTCGACTAAGGTTAAGTTCTTACTCGATTTTTGATTTTGCTCTGAGGTACTCATTGGTTGAAGTTTTTGAGTTCTTTGATCCTAAACAGCTAAACAAACTCTTATTTGGTCTGCTGCCCTAGAGGAGGTCAGTACACCTTCACCCCCTTCTCTTTTGATTGTCTTACTTAAATATCATGAGCATGTTGTTACCTTTAGTCAATTATGTTCGTTTATGATGTTTGTAATTAGTGTATAAATGTCATTTCCAATTCATGATAGTGTGTTGTTAACTTGTGGTCATCTGTCATACTTTGAATGTCTCTAATCAGTGTTGATTAAGCTTTTGTGACCTGTCACGACCTGAAATTCCAAACTTCGGACCGTGATGGCGCCTAACATTTCACTTGCTAGGCAAGCCAACGTTAGAATAATTTTTACATTAATAATAATCAAGGAACCAAAAGCGGAAGCAAATTTTGAAATATAGTGAAATAATCCATAAAAATAACAGTGTCTAAATACCATCCCAGAATTGGTGTCATAAGTGCACGAGCTTCTAGAATAAATATAAATAAAGGTCTGAATAAAATAAAGCTATCTGGAAATAAACACACAGCTAAAGTAAAATAGACGGGGACTTCAGAACTGCAGACGCCATGCAGTTATACCTCAAGTCTCCTCTAGTAGCTGGAATGCGAGCAAGTCTATAGTACGCCACTGGGACCAACTCCAAAATTTGCACAAGAAGTGCAGAGTGTAGTATCAGTACAACCGACCCCATGTACTGGTAAGTGCTGAGCCTAACCTCGACGAAGTAGTGACGAGGCTAAGGCGGTTCACTTACAGTAACCTGTACGCAATATTAATAACAACAACAAATAATAGAAATAAATCAGGTAACTCATTTATAATAATTGAAGCCAACTCAGCAGTCATAATCCATTATTATTCCAACCAATTATGTTGCAGCGTACAACCCGCTCTCACAATATATTCACATTCAATTCTGTCATATATTTATTTCAATCAAGTATATATATCGACTTTTAAATAAGTCTGTTGCGGCGTGCAATCCGATCCCCCAATATTGACTTTTAATAAGTCTGTTACGGCGTGCAACCCGATCCTCCAATATGGACTTTTTAATAAGTCTGTTGTGGCGTGCAACCCGATCCTCCAATATTGACTTTTAATAAGTCTGTTGCGGCGTGCAACCCGATCCTCCAATATATCCATCTCAATCAATTCTTATAGAAGAAATTTCCCCAATAAATGCAACAATTAATATAAAATTATAAGACAACAAGTATGCAACAATTATGATTTAATTATGAAACAAACAATGACAAATAGCAAATTATTATAGAAATTAGAGAGAACATAGGCAGTTTAATATTTAATAGGCTAAATGTCAAATAACAATTAAAACACATAATTCAAATAGCATGTAACAATTAATACATGAATTCAATAATTAATATTTGACAAAGAATAGGAGAGTAACAATTATTATAATAATTAATTTATGATTTAAAATAATTTATAATTTTTAAAGTAAGCAGGCAAACAATTAATTTCACGACGTATAGACACTTGTCACCTCGCCTATACGTCGTTCAAATGCTTTTCACATAACAAATAATTTAAGGGTTCTATTCCCTCAAGTCAAGGTTAACCAAGACACTTACCTCGCTTTGCAAATTCCAATCAATTACTCGACCACAACTTTTCCTTTTAAATTTGTCTCCAAAAGCTTCAAATCTATTCACAAACAATTCGATATACTCAATACGAATCATAGGAATTAATTCCATATGAATTTATAAATTTTCCGTATAAAAATTCGAAATTCATTAAAATATTCGGTTGTGGAACCCACGTCTCAAATCCCGAAAAAACTTATGAAATCCGAACACCCATTCTGAGATGAGTCCAACCATACAAAAATCATCCAATTCCGGTGTCAAATGGACCTTCAAATCTTAAATTTTTATTTTTGAAAGATTTTATAAAAATCTGATTTTTCTTCCATAAAGTCACGGATTCATGATATAAATAAGTATGAAATCATGAAACATAATCAATATAGGATAAGGAACACTTACCCCAATGTTTTCCCGTGAAAATTGCCCAAAAATCGCCTTACCCGAGCTCAAAAATGGAAAAGGGTTGAAAATGGGACGAATCCCATTTTCCATAACTTAAGTTCTGTTTCTGGGACTTTTACCCTTCGCAAATACGCTCAGTGCCTCGTGTTCGCGAAGCACAAATCCCTACTGCCCAATTTTACTCTTCGCGAACGCGAAGCTTGCCTGGCTTGGCCTTCGCGAACGCGAAGCTTGCCTGGCTTGGCCTTCGCGAACGCGAAGGCAAATGTCCTGGCCAACCCCTTTCCCTTCGCGAACGCGAGGCTTCGATCACGAACGCGAAGCTTCACACCTCAAGCCTTCGCGAATGCGTTCTCTCTGTCGCGAATGCGAAGCACAAAATGTGCCAGCCCCAATTTCCTCTTCGCGAACGCGAAACTCCCCTCGCGAACACGAAGAAGGAAACCAGAAGTAGGTTTCTGCAGTTTCCTCAAGTCCAAAAATGACCCGTTAACCACCCGAAACCAACCCGAGCCCTCAGGGCTCCAAATCAAACATGCACCCAAGTCCTAAAACATCATACGAACTTGCTCGCGTGATCAAATCACCAAAATAACACCAAGAACTATGAATCAGACACCAAATCAAAGAAAGTTTCCAAGAAAACTTTAAAACTTATATTTTTACAACCGGACATCCAAATCATGTCAAATCAACTCTGTTTCTCACCAAATCCGGCAGACAAGTCATAAATATTATAGTGGACCTGTGCCGGGCTCCGGAACCAAAATACGGACCCGGGGTCAATAAATCCAATATCAGTAATTTCTTAAAAATCGTTAAGCTTTTAATTTTTCTTCAAAATTCCATATCTCGAGTTAGGGACCTCGGAATTCGATTCCGGACATACGCCCAAGTCCCAAATCACGATACGGACCTATCAGAATTGTCAAAACAGTGATCTGGGTCCGTTTGCTCAAAATGTTGACTAAGTCAACTCAGTTGAGTTTTTAAAACTCTATTTCACATTTTAATCCATTTTTCACATAAAAACTTTCCGAAAAATTTTACGGACTGCACGTAAGTCGAAGAATAGTAAATGGTGTTTTTCGAGGTCTTAGAACATAGAATTACTTATTAAATTTAAAGATGACATTTTGGGTCATCACATTCTCCACCTCTAAAACAAACGTTCGTCCTCGAACGGAGTTAGAAAAAGTACCTGAGCTGGAGAAAAGGTGTGGATATTTACTCCGCATATCCGACTCGGAATCCCAGGTAGATGCCTCTACCAGCTGACCTCTCCATTGCACCCGAACTGAAGGATAACTCTTATACCTCAACTGTCGGACTTGCTGGGCTAGAATAGCCACCGGATCCTCCTCGTAAGTCAAATCTTTGTCCAATTGGATTGAGCTGAAATCTAACACATAGGACGGATCACCATGATATTTCCGGAGCATAGACACATGGAACACCGGATGAACCGCTAATAAATTAGGTGGTAATGCAAGTCTGTAGGCTACTTCACCCACCCTTTCAAGAATTTCAAAGGGTCCGATATACCTAGGGCTCAACTTGCCCTTCTTTCCGAACCTCATTACACCTTTCATAGGTGAAACCCGGAGCAATATTCTTTCTCCAACCATGAATGCAATATCAAGAACTTTACGGTCGACATAACTCTTTTGCCTTGATTGAGCTGTGTGAAGTCGATCCTGAATAATCTTGACCTTATTCAAGGCATCATGTACCAAATCGGTACCCAACAACCGAGCCTCTCCCGGTTCAAACCAACCAACTGGTGATCGGTATCGCCTTTCATATAATTCCTCATATGGAGCCATTTGTATGCTCGACTGGTAGCTATTATTATAAGCAAACCCCGTAAGTGGTAAGAAATGATCCCAAGAACCTCCAAAGTCTATAACACAAGCGCGACGCATATCTTCTAATATCTGAACAGTGCGCTCTGACTGTCCGTCTGTCTGTGGATGAAATGTTGTACTCAACTCCACCCGCGTGCCTAACTCACGCTGTAAAGCCCTCTAGAAATATGAGGTAAACTGCGTACCTCGATCTGAAATAATAGACACGGGCACACCGTGAAGGCGGACAATCTCACGAATGTAAATTTCAGCTAAACTCTCTGAAGAATAGGTAACTGCCACTGGAATGAAATGCGCTGACTTGGTCAACCTATCCACAATGACCCAAACTGCGTCAAACTTTCTCTGAGTCTGTGGGAGCCCAACAACAAAATCCATAGTGATATGCTCCCACTTCCACTCAGGAATTTCTAACTTCTAAAACAAACCACCAGGTCTCTGATGCTCGTACTTAACTTGCTGACAATTCAGACACGGAGCTACATATGCAACTATATCCTTTTTCATTATCCTCCACAAATAATGTTGCCGCAAATCTTGATATATTTTGGCGGTACCTGGATGAATAGAATACCTGGAACTGTGTGCTTTTTCAAGAATTAATTCACGAAGCCCATCCACATTAGGCACACAAATACGACCATGCATTCGCAGAACCCCATCTTCCCCCATAGAAACCTGTTTGGCATCACCGTGCTGCACTGTGTCCTTAAGGACAAGTAAGTGAGGATCATCATAATGCCTCTCTCTAATGCGCTCATATAAAGAAGACAGGGCGACTGTGCAAGCTAGAACCCAACTGGGTTCTAAAATATCTAACCTCACAAACTGATTAGGTAAAGTCTGAACATCTGCAGCTAATGGCCTCTCACCAATCGGAATATATGCAAGACTGCCCATACTCACAGTCTTTCTACTCAAAGCATCGGCCACCACATTGGCCTTTCTGGGGTGATACAAAATGGTGATATCATAGTCTTTCAACAACTCCAACCATCTTCTCTGCCTCAAATTAAGATCTTTTTGTTTGAACAGATACTGAAGTCTGTGATGATCAGTAAATACCTCACACGAGACAATGTAGAGGTAATGCCTTCAAATCTTCAGCGCATGAACAATGGCTGGCAATTCTAAGTCATGAACAGGATAATTCTTCTTGTGAACTTTCAACTGCCGCGATGCATATGCAATTACCTTGCCACTTTGCATTAATACTGCACCAAGCCCAATGTGAGATGCATCACAATATACCGTATACGATCCTGAACTTATGGGTAATACCAACACTGGCGCTGTAGTCAAAGCGGTCTTGAGCTTCTGAAAGCTCAACTCACACTCGTCTGACCATCTGAATGGGACACCCTTCTGGGTTAGTCTGGTTAGTATGCTTGCTATAGATGAAAACCCTTCCACGAATCGACGATAATAACCTTCTAAACCTAGGAAACTCCGGATCTCTGTAACTGAAGTAGGTCTAGGCCAATTTTGAATAGCCTCAATCTTTTTAAGATCCACCTTTATGCCTTCTGTCGATACCACATGCCCCAAAAAGGCAATTGAGTCTAAACAAAACTCACATTTTGAAAACTTGGCATATAACTGATTATTCTTCAAAGTGTGAAGCACACTTCGAAGATGCTGCTCATGCTCCTCTCGACTGGTGGAGTAAATTAAGATATCATCAATGAATACAACAACAAAAGAGTCCAAATAAGGCTTGAACACTTGATTCATCAAATCCATAAATGTTGCCGGGGCATTTGTCAACCCAAATGACATCAGTAGGAATTCGTAATGCCCATACCGAGTCCGAAAAGCTATTTTAGGGACATCCGATGCCCTAATCTTCAACTGGTGGTAACCAGACCTCAAATCGATCTTCAAAAATACCTTGGCACCCTGAAGCTGATCAAATAAATCATCGATTATTGGCAGCGGATATTTGTTTTTGATAGTGGCTTTTTTCAACTGCCGATAATCTATACACATCCGCATAGAGCCATCTTTATTCTTTACAAATAATACTGGTGCACCCAGGGCGAGACACTGGGTCTAATGAATCCATGATCAAGCAAGTCTTGTAACTGCTCTTTCAATTCTTTCAACTCTGGTGGGGCCATACGGTATGGTGGAATAGAAATGGGCTGAGTGCCCGGAGCCAAATCAATACAGAAGTCAATATCTCTGTCGGGTGGCATCCCTGACAAATCTACAGGAAATACTTCTGGAAATTTACGAACAACCGGTACTGAGTCCATAGAAGGGGCATCTGCACTAGGATCGCGAATATAAGCCAAATAGGCTAGACACCCTTTCTCTGCCATACGCCGAGCTTTTATATAAGAAATAACCCTGCTGGCATAATGGCCATGAGTTCCTTTCCACTCTAACAGAGGTAACCCCAGCATAGCTAGGGTCACTGTCTTGGCATGACAATCCAATATAGCATGATAAGGGGGCAGTCAATCCATACCCAAGATGACATCAAAATCTACCATATCAAGAAGTAGAAGATCTACACTAGTCTCAAGATTACCATAGTAACCATACACGAACGATAGACATGATCTACTACAACAGAGTCTCCTACCGATGTAGATACACACACAGAAGCACTTAGAGAATAACAAGGCATAACCAAATATGAAGCAAAATAGGAGGACACATAGGAATAAGTAGATCTTGGATCAAATAGAACTGAAGCATCTCTATGGCAAACTAGAATAATACATGTGATCATAGCATCAGATGACTCGACCTCAGGCCTAGCTGGAAAAGCATAAAATCGGGGCTGGGCCCCACCACTCTGAACTGCGTCTCTGGGACGGCCTCTAACTGGGTGGCCTCCACCTTTAACGGTCTGACCTCCACCTCTAATGGCCTGACCTCCACCTCTATGGCCTGACTTCCACCTCTAGCTGCCTGACCCCTACCTCTAGCTGGCTGAGCAGGCGGTGAAGCAATCGGTGCCGGTATGATGGCACGAGAATCTTGCCGAGATCTGTTACTCGCCAATCTAGGGCAATACCTCCTGATGTGATCAATGTTTCCACACTCATAACACCCATCCTGATGTCGTGGCTGCTGAAGCTAAAGCTGACCCAAATGGGCCGGATAACAGATGTAGCAACTCTGGAGTGGTGATGCACTGATATGAGCTGAATGTGTACTGAATACTGGATGTCCAGAGTAAGGCATAATAGGACAATGACTCCCTGAAGCACCGGGAGATACATGAAGTGCTGCTGAATGAAACGGTCTGGGAGGATGACCCCTACCAAAATTACCCCTGCCTCCAGACGAGGCACTACTGAAGCCACCGAACTGACGAGGCCTCTTATCGGACCTCTACCCTCTCTCCTGTGCAAGAACCATATCGATCCTCCTTGCGACATTAGTAGCCGCCTGAAAAGAAATCTCACTTCCGGTCTCCTTGGCCATTTGAAGTCTGATAGGGTGAGTGAGTCTCAATAAACCTCCTCACTCTCTCCCCCTCTGTAGGTAGTAAAAGGAGAGCATGACGGGCCAAATCCATAAAACGGGACTCATACTGTGTAACAGTCATACTGCCCTGTTGTATACGCTAAAGTTGCTTGCAGAATTCCTCTCTCACTGTGATAGGGAGGAACTTCTCCAGAAATATCTGAGAGAGCTGCTCCCAGGTAAGTGCAGGCGATCCGACTGGCCTGGTCAATATATAATCTCTCCACCACCTCTTGGCGGAACCCGTCATCTGAAATACAGCAAAATCAACCCCATTGGTCTCAACTATACCCATGTTCCGCAGCACCTCGTGGCAGTGTTCAAGATAATCCTGTGGGTCCTCAGAAGGTGTACCACTGAAGTGAACTGAAAAGAGCTTGGTAAACTTATCCAGTCTCAATAAGGCCTCGAAAGATATGGCGGGCCTATCACCGATCTGTGCCGCAACAATTGGCTGAACTACCCCAACTGGTGGGGCTGTTGGAGCCTGATTCAGGGGAGCCATCTGCTCCGGAGCAGGAGTAGTGGGAGTTTGTGTTCCTCCCCAGCCTGTGAGAAGGCTGGTGCCACTGGAAATGTGCCATTCTCACCATCTATAAGACTTACCAAACGAACTAGAGCATCCTGAAGTACTAGGGTGGCTATGAATCCTTCCGGGACCTGAACTGGTCCAACTGGTACATTCTGAACTGGAACCTCCTCCTGAAGGTCCACCTGAGGTTCTTCAATAGGTGCATTTGCTCGAACTCTAGACTGAGCTCTACCTCGTCCTCGGCCTCGACCTCTACCCCTGGTCATAGTTGCCACCGGAGGTTCTAGTCCCTGTCCATCAGTAGAGGTGTTACGTGTTCTCACCATCTGCGAGAGAATAAGAGTAGAATGGTTCAATCATCGATGATAGAATAAAATCGCACGATAGAATAAGTAAGAAGTGATATTGTTCCTAAACTTTATAGCCTCTGAGAGATAAGTACAGACGTCTCCGTACCGTTCCTTCAGACTCTACTAAGCTTGCTCGTGACTCGTGAGACCTATGTAACCTAGTGCTCTGATACCAATTGTCACGACCCAAAATTCTCACCTTCGGACCGTGATGGCGCCTAACATTTCACTTGCTAGGCAAGCCAATGTTAGAATAATATTAACCAATTTTTAAACAATTTTTACATTATTAATAATCAAGGAACCAAAAGCGGAAGCAAAGTTTGAAATATAGTGAAATAATCCATAAAAACAACGGTGTCTAAATACCATCCCAGAATTGGTGTCACAAGTGCACGAGCTTCTAGAATAAATATAAATAAAGGTCTGAATAAAATAAAGCTGTCTAGAAATAAACACACAGCTAAAGTAAAATAGACGGGGACTTCAAAACTGCGGACGCCATGCAGTTATACCTCAAGTCTCCTCTGGTAGCTGGAATGCGAGCAAGTCTATGGTACGCCGCTGGTACCAACTCCAAAATCTGCACAAGAAGTGCAGAGTGTAGTATCAGTATAACCGACCCCATGTACTGGTAAGTGCTGAGCCTAACCTCGACGAAGTAGTGACGAGGCTAAGGCGGTTCACTTACATTAACCTGTACGCAATATTAATAACAACAATAAATAATAGAAATAAATCAGGTAACTCATTTATAATAATTGGAGCCAACTCAGCAGTCATAATCCATTATTATTTCAACCAATTCTGTTGCAGCGTGCAACCCGCTCTCACAATATATTCACATTCAATTCTGTTGCAGCGTGCAACCCGCTCTCCCAATATTTTCCTTTTGATCAAGTCTGTCATATATTTATATCAATCAAGTATATATATAGACTTTTAAATAAGTCTGTTGCGGCGTATAATCCGATCTCCCAATATTGACTTTTAATAAGTCTGTTACGGCGTGCAACCCGATCCTCCAATATGGACTTTTTAATAAGTCTGTTGCAGAGTGCAACCCGATCCTCCAATATTGACTTTTAATAAGTCTGTCGTATATTTATTTCAATCAAGTACATATATAGACTTTTAAATACGTCTGTCATATATTTATTTCAATCAAGTATATATATAGACTTTTAAATAAGTCTGTTGCGGCGTGCAATCTGATCCCCCAATATTGACTTTTAATAAGTCTGTTACGGGGTGCAACCCGATCCTCCAATATAGACTTTTTAATAATGCTGTTGCGGCGTGCAACCCGATCCTCCAATATTGACTTTTAATAAGTCTGTTGCAGCGTACAACTCAATCCTCCAATATATCCATTTCAATCAATTCTTATAGAAGAGATTTTTCCAATAAATGCAATAATTAATATAAAATTATAAGATAACAAGCATGAAACAATTATGATTTAATTATGAGACAAACAATGACAAATAGCAAATTATTATAGAAATCAGGGAGAACATAGGCAGTTTAATATTTAATATGCTAAATGTCAAATAACAATTAAAACACATAATTCAAATAGCATGTAACAATTAATACAGGAATTCAAGAATTAATATTTGACAAAGAATATGAGAGAAATAATTATTATAATAATTAATTTATGATTTAAAATAATTTATGATTGTGCAAGTAAGTAGGCAAACAATAATTTCACGACTTATAGACACTCGTCACCTCGCTTATACGTCGTTCACATGCTTTTCACATAACAAATAATTTAAGGGTTCTATTTCCTCAAGTCAAGGTTAACCACGACACTTACCTCGCTTTGCAAATTCCAATCAATTAATCTACCATAGCTTTTCATTTTAAATTTGTCTCCAAAAGCTTCAAATTTATTCACAAACAATTCGATATACTCAATAATAGGAATTAATTCCATATGAATTTATAAATTTTCCGGATAAAAATCAGAAATTCATTAAAATATTCGGCAGTGGGACCCACATCTCAAATCCCAGAAAACTTATGAAATCCGAACACTCATTCCGAGACGAGTCCAACCAAACAAAAATTATCCAATTCCGATGTCAAATGGACCTTCAAATCTTAAATTTGGTTTTTGGAAGATTTTATAAAATTTGATTTTTTGTTCCATAAATTCCCGGATTCATGATATAAATAAGTATGAAATCATGAAACATAATCAATATAGGATAAGGAACACTTACCCCAATGTTTTCCCGTAAAAATCGCCCAAAAATCGCCTTACCCGAGCTCAAAAATGGAAAAGGGTTGAAAATGGGATGAATCCCATTTTCCAGAACTTAAGTTCTGTTTCTAGGACTTTTACCCTTCGCGAACGCGGTCAGTGCCTCGCGTTCGCGAAGCACAAATTCCTACTGCCCAATTTTACTCTTCGCGAACGCGAAGCTTGCCTGGCTTGGCCTTCGCGAACGCGTCTTCGCGAACGCGAGACTCCCCTCGCGAACGGAAAGAAGGAAACCAGAAGTAGGTTTCTGCAGTTTCCTCAAGTCCAAAAATGATCCATTAACCACCCGAAACCAACCCGAGCCCTCGGGGCTCCAAACCAACATGCACCCAAGTCCTAAAGTATTTTGTAAAATATTTTCACCCAAGAAAAATGACTCGTTTAAAAAACCATTGCTCTTATAAAAAAGCTGTCTGTTTTTTCGAAATGTAATCATTAGAAGTGCAAAACATCATACGAACTTGCTCACGCGATCAAATCGCCAAAATAACACCAAGAACTACGAATCGAACACCAAATCAAAGGAGGTTTCTAAGAAAACTTTAAAAGTTATATTTTTACAACCGGACGTCCGAATCACGTCAAATCAACTCTGTTTCTCACCAAATTCGGCAGACAAGTCATAAATATTATAGTGGACCTTTGCCGGGCTCCAGAACTAAAATACGAACCCGAGGTCAATAAATCCAATATCAGTAATTTCTTAAAAATCATTAAGCTTTCAAGCTTTTAATTTTTATTCAAAATTCCATATCTCGAGCTAGGGACCTCGGAATTCGATTTCGAGCATACGCCCAAGTCCCAAATCCCGATACGGACCTACCGGAATTGTCAAAATATTGATCCGGGTCCATTTTCTCAAAAGGTTGATTAAAGTCAACTCAGTTGAGTTTTTAAAGCTCTATTTCATATTTTAATTTATTTTTCACATAAAATCTTTCCAGAAAATTTTACAGACTATGCACGCAAGTCGAGGAATAATAAATGGTATTTTTTGAGGTCTTAAAATATATAATTATTTATTAAATTTAAAGATGATATTTTGGGTCATCACATAACCATAATGACTCTCATTTCTGAATCTAAATAGTCTACATGATTAAGTTTCCTTAATATGTCTTAATGACTTCTCATGTTTACTTAGACTTCATAGTTTCCATTTCTGTTGTGATCTTTATCCCTACACACTATTTTCCTGCATTCTATTGCTTTGTAGTTGAGATTATTGTTGATAATCTTAATTAGGATAAACCTGAAAGTTTATAAGTTTATATCCTTCACCATTTAACTAAAGCATGAGAAGTGTAAGTGTTTAAGTGCTCTCTTTCTCTATATATGTGTCAGTTAACTCTCAGAGCATCTTTCTGAGTTATTATTATGATAGTCTTATGTTCATGTGTAATTGTTGGTTGCACATATGTGAAACAGTCTTACTAATATGAACTCTTTTGAATATCAATAACTCGTCTGCATATACTCTGTTAAGATTAAGTTATCCCTTTTTCATAAAAATAGATCATAGTTATGTTTGTTATAGTTGAATGGTAATTGTTGTTAAGCTAAACATAACTACCTCATGTTTACATGGAACCCTAAGTTACATGGTTGAGTTAAACCTGTTTGGTATAGCACTTTTCTTGTCTTCAATCTCTCTTATGACGTTGCTGACTTTGTGAAGTTTACCCTATCTTCTATAAGATTATAACCTCATGTAAAGTATCTATGAGTAGTTGATTTAAAATGTTTCATGTCCCTCTGTTTGTCTGCATGACCTCATGTTCCTATACTTTGTATTGAAATTGCACTTGATCCTTTCTTTCCCTACTGATGAACTGAACTTAGTTTGCAAACCCTAAGAGAATTTCTTTTTGCTGTTGCTTGGACACAAATGTTTACCTAAGGCTAAATACTATGGAGATGTGATTTTGTCCTCAGTTCTAAAAAATGAAGTAAGATTCGTAATGTGTGATCCTGTTAAGCATTCTAGGAATTCCATTATTTAAATCTGAAAATCTATAGTCCTATTAATAGTTTTGATCATGTTCTGGTATCTCTAATAACACCTGTAAAAGTTGCAAGTTATAATTGTTTGTATGAACCTTTACTAATGCTTTTAGAAGTTCCAAGTAGTGTTGTTAATCTATACACGTACTGGTGATAAGATCCAAGCTAATCAATCTATAGTTAGTCTGCCGAGGCAGAAGTATCTATATTTCTAGGTTGCTGTGTAACACCCCGAAAAATTTCAAAGTACTTAAGTGTAAAGCCCGGTAAAATTTGCAAAGAAAATAATGTTTCATGGTGCCGGACAGCCTTTCACCCACAGACTGACGGGCAGGCAGAGCGGACTATTCAGACGCTTGAGGATATATTGCGCGCTTGTGTTATAGACTTCAAAGGTAGCTGGGATGATCATTTACCACTCATAGAATTTGCATATAACAATAGCTATCATGATAGCATTCAAATGGCACCGTTTGAGGCTTTATATGGTAGGATATGTAGATCTCCCATTGGGTGGTTCGAAATTGGGGAAGAAGATTTGATAGGGCCAGACCTTGTGTATCAGGCTATGGAAAAAGTTAAAATCATTAAGGAGAAGTTGAAGACTGCTCAGAGTCATCAGAAATCCTATTCGGATGTTCGTCGTAGGGATTTGGAGTTCAAAGAAGATGATAGGGTATTCTTGAAAATTTTCTCCATGAAGGGTGTAATGCGATTTGATAAGAAAGGAAACTGAGTCCGAGGTATATCGGGCCGTACAAAATCATTCAAAGGATCGGTGAGGTGGCGTACAAGCTTGAGCTACCACCTGAGATGTCATTAGTACACCCGGTGTTTCATGTGTCTATGTTGAAGAAAGTAGTTGGAGATCCGACACTCATTGTTCCGGTTGAGACTATTGAGGTAAATGAAAAATTGTCTTACGAAGAGATTCCGGTTTCTATTATTGATCGGCAAGTCCGAAAATTGAGAAATAAAGAAATTACCTCCGTGAAAGTGTTGTGGCAAAACCAACAGGTTGAAGAGGCTACTTGGGAGGTCGAGGAAGAAATGAAGAAAAAGTATCCTTATTTGTTTGAATGACCATGTATTTAAAGTTGTGATCTAGGAAAAACATTATAAGACCTACTTTTTATGAATTTTATATTATGTGAACAATTGACATTAAGGGTATTCCTTTCTGGATATATATTGCTTATGAGACTACAATTGGTATTGTTTTATATTATGTTACGTCGTTGGAATACGTATATGTTGTTAGGAAGTGTTTCTGGGGCTCTCTGATAGGTGGATAGGCCTAGTTACAAGGGAAACTCTGGCGAAATTTTTGAAAATTTTGGGAGTTAGTCAAATTTGGGGCTGCTCGAAAGTGGTATGAAACAAACTGAGTTGCATAAGATGCTAATGACGGATTTTTACCCTCATTCGAGGACGAATGATCCTAAGCGAGGGGAGAATGTAACACCCCGAAAAATTCCCGGTAAAATTTGCAAAGAAATAATGTTTTATGGTGCCGGATTAGGCTTATGTGTTTGAGGATTCTCGGACTTTTTGGGTTGAACAATGCACCGGAAAGTAAAGGAAAAATTTTGGCGGAAAAGTGTATTTCTGCGGTACATTATGCGACCACAGAACCACTCTGCGGACCGCATAATGGCCGCAGAGTAAGGTAGTTAATTGGGTCAGTTGGAAGCAACTATGCGGTCGACTATGCGACCACATAACTGTTATGCGGTGCATTATGCGACCGCATAACAGTTATGTGGACCACATAGTGACCGCATACACAGAGAGTTATTTTGGCTATTTTGTAACCAATTATGCGACCGATATGCGGTCCGCATATCGGTTATGCGATCGCATACCTTGTTCTGGAGCTCCATTTTTGAGTTTTTCAAATCTGACCATATTTCGTTAAATACACTCTTTGGGCCATTTTTGAGACATAATCTGATATTTTAGAGTGAGAGAGAGTGCCCTAGAGTGAGAAGGTGTTCTTCAATATGTTTTCTTCAATTCTTGCTCAAGTTTTGAAAGATTAAGAAGGGAAGCTCACTAGGTCTTCATCCTAGAGGTATGATTCTACACCCTAAACCATAATTTCAAAATTTTCTAAAAATGGGTAACTAGCAAGATAATATTTGGGCATGAGAGTTGTTTATTTTACATATATGTATTATCAAAGGGTGTAGGAAGATTGTTGAGATAAAAATGGTAAAGATTGGGTTGTGGGATGATGGAATTCTCCATAAAAGGACCTTGGAACCTTAATGCACACTTAGTGTTTGATAAAATTCTCAAATGAGCTCGAACCATGATCTGCTTCCTAATTTTGATTCAATTTGTTATATTTCTACAATAGATTGAAGTTGCTAAGAATTCCGGAATATTTAGAGTGTAAGGAAGCTCAAGTGAGGTATGTTGGATAAACTCTTCTCTTAGAATTGAATCCCACGATATTCATGTAAATTATGTTAGTCCCGAGTGATTCATTATGAGACGGGTCATTCCGAGTAAGATTGGGTTGAAAGATATATATTCAGCAAGCATCCTAAATGATTTATTCATGTTATGTTACCAATTGAGGATGTATTAAAATACGGGTTGTGCATTAATAATGTTTCTACTTTAAGTCAAGTTCAAATGAAGGCTATTATGCCAAATTTTGTGAAATATCTCTATGTGCCTTAGACTCTAAATTGCTCACATGCGTACTACACACCTTGATTTGAGTTGTATTTGTTGTTGATGATGATAATGATATTTGAAATTGATAAGGTGAGCATAAAATACTGAATATGGCCAACGTGCCAAGAATGATCTTATAATTATGGCCATTAGTGCCAATGAAATGAAAAGATGTGAAAGTAATATGAAATGCGATGATTGATATAAAAAGGTTGATGTCTCAAATAAGACAGCCTAGCCGGTTGGGTCGTGATCGGACACCATACCGCACACATGGTGGTGATTGTGTTGGAAATTGTAATTGAAATTGTGATTGTGGTTGATGTCCCTAATGGATAGCTTAGCCGATCGGGTCGTGATCGGACTCTGTGTAAAAGACGGTGGTATTGATATTGAGAGAAATTGTGATTGATGTCTCTACTGAGATAGCCTAGCCGATCGGGTCGTGATCGGACTCTGTGCTAAGAGTGCAGTGGTACTGGTTTTGTGAATAATGGTATTGTGAATAGTGGTATTGGTATGGTGAATAATGGTACTGGTATTGTGGACAATGGTATATCGATGCTAAAAATAATCTCCCAATGTGAGATATGGAAATTAATTTGAACACTGTCTTGACTAAATTGAGGTTTGATGTTGATTAAGGCTTTCATTGATATTATGATAATCTTGTTTGTATTATTTGTCATTCTATTGAGAGGATGTTTAGTTATACATACTAGTGCTATTCGACGGTACTAACATCCCTTTTGCCGGGGGCGCTGCATCTTTCAATGGATGCAGGTGGTTCCACAGCAAGAGCAGGAGATATTGATCAGTGATAGCAGTGCACTTCCTTCCCAGCTGACTTGATGAGCCCCACTTCATCCCGGGGTCATGTATCTTTTGTACTTTGTGTATTCGGTTTGAGGTATAGCCGGGGCCATGTTGCTGGCATTACCATTGTACTCTTCTTTATCTATAGAGGCTCCGTAGACATAGTGTAGGTTGTGTATTGGTGCTGAGGAAAGACAAACTATGTTATGTTATGGATGTATTACTTGTCTCTTTTACTGCTGGGTCTTCCTCTTTGAGGCCCAAATACCAGAGTCCAATCCTATCCCTCTAAATTCCTTTACTATTATTTACTGCTTCGTTAACTTAGTCTACTGCCTTGTTGCACTTCGTTGCATTATTTTTGTTCTATCTCACATGCATACAACACTTATATATTGGATTGCATGCTTTATTTTATACCTTAAGTCATATAAAACTTAGGCAAGCCCTAAATGATATAGGATTAAAAAGAATTGGTTAGTAACTAATCTCCCATTCACTAATTACAATTTATTTATATCATTACTATGTTTTCGCTCACCTTCTCGTCTCAAAGATTTTGAAGCCCAAAACATTGCAAAAACGGCGGCCCCACTTTCAAAAGGAAAATCAGATCAGAAACGCAAGTTTTATCTCCAAAAGGGAATCAGATTATTTCGAAAATATGAAGTGTCGTCCCCCAAAAGGATTTTCAAAAATGATTTTTCTCCAAGTCTAAAAGATCAAGGTACATTTAGGCATACTCATGCTTTAGGAACAAGTGTTTAACTTAGCTCCCCATTCTTCACATACTTTCTTAAATACGAACATCCTATATCTCCTTTTTCAAAAGTTCTTTTCAAGTATACACGCACTAATGTTATTTTCCTCTATAAATTCATACCCCTTTTAAACTACACCCTCCCTTTGTAAGAATTATGTCCTAACATACGGTAAGCCATATCTTTAGAGCACTAGTTAAGGTATAGTATAAATAATTGATTCCAAATCTAGTCTAAGTCATATGGATCTACCTCAGGTAGATTTTAAGGGGTGCCTAACACCTTCCCCTTAGAACAAGAAACATTACCCATAATCTCACTGGTTAGCAGACTAATAAATAATATGACTTAGTAATTAAATAGGTACCCTAGTATACCTTTAAATATTAGGTGGCGACTCTCTTTCATCAACAATAGATAAACCACAAGTTGAATCTTGTTTTGACTAGTGCAAAATAGGGTGCAACAGTCATGGGCGAGGATGTCACGACCCAAACCGGAGGGCCATGACTGGCACCCGGGCCGTACTTTCCTAGCACCAGCATACCTTTTATCTAACCTTTCTTATCATCTATAAGGGCTGACGAAATCAACATAAATGGTAGACATGAATAATAAATAACCAACAATGACAGATAATGGCATGAACATATATAACATGGGCCGACAAGGCTGTCATGAAGCTATATATAAGGTATGAGCCGACAAGGCTGCCCTGATAGACTACACAACAAAACCCAGCCGACAATGCTATCCAAAACAATACATAAGATGACACCTATCTATGTGCCTCTAAAGGAACATAAGTGCTGCAACATTGCCGGAATAGGGCCCCGACATACCCATAATGTCTATAACAAAAATACATACCAAGATCAAGGCAAGTCCCGAGAAGGGATCTCGCCAATAACTGTTGAATTGGGCAGCCTATTGTGGTGGGGGAGCTTCGTCTACCTGTCTATCAGGACCTGCAGCACGACATGTTGTGTCCACAAATAAAAGGGACGTCAGTACGAATAATGTACTGAGTATGTAAGGCAGGAAAGCACAAATAAGGACGGTAATGTAAACAGGGATAGAGAATACACATGTAACATCTGAGTGCCTCTGAGGGCGTGACATGAAATACATGATATATATATATATATATATATATATATATATATACACTTTTAAAAACATACGCCTATGTGGGCATCATCATCATGTCGTACCCCGGCCGTAATAGGCTCGATAAAAATGTAACCCGACCGTCATAAGGCTCGGTAAAATCGTACCAGGCCACATGGAGCTCGGTAAAACCCAATTGATCAGTGGTTGCACAGTAGGTGCCATACCCAACCGACTATAGCGCGGCTCGGTAGAGTAAAATAGATACATATATATAATGCATGTTGGACTCATACAATCACGTTCTAAACCTTTTGGAGTGACGTAAGGTCAGTAACCTTCATATACGTTATTAGAGCTACTTCATCATCATGAATCTTATAGGAATCAGGAAATACCAACAACATTTGTTACCTAAAAATAAGAGAAGCAACATCAACATCAATCTTTCCATAAGAAGGGAAACAATGTGAGTACTGCTAGCTTCTAAGAGTGGAGTATCTTTGGAAGCTCATTCGTTACATTATGTACAATCGAAGTCGTGCAAAAGAAAGAAAGAGATAGCCTCACATACTTTGTATATACTGCCAAACCTCAAGCTATGCAAGTCTCACGGCTCCTTAGTCTACAATAAGAGAAATGATACTATCGTTATCGTTTAAGCGTCATAACTAGTACATATCAACTGCAACCTATTTTACGATGAAACAGACAGCACCTCCCCTATTTATATGACTTCTCACAAGTTAAAACAATCACCAAACAGCCCAAACAACATCAATAATAATCATATTAAGCATCCCAAAACAGTCCACCAATCAACAACATTACTAACAAGCCTTTCGACAGATATCTCACAAGTTCTAGCTTCAACAACTTAGCCGCAACTTGGATAAGCTTAAATACATGTAGAGTAAGACGTTCCTTACCTTTACTGAGATAGGAACAACTCCAATTTGAGCTTACTTCACCACGAAATATCCTACCAATGCAGCCATAAAAACAAGGAAGCGAAACTAGCAATCAATTCGGGTTCCTCGGCACTAGAATTACTTTGAAAGACTTGAAATCACCTAGGGTTGATATTAAAAACTTGAGAGATTATTTTACAAAACTTAAAACAACCTCCCACACGAGCTGGAACCACACAAAAATCAGCAACAACAAGAAGAACAAGAAACTTACTAGCGCCACGGGATTCCCGACACTTTATTTGTGTTGTTTGCCCTTTGTATGGGTCTTGTATCATGAGAGAACTCTGAGAGAAAGTTTTTAGGTGTCTAGGGTAAGAAGAGAGTGAAAAATAATGAGTTAAAACAGGCTTAAGGAGTCTCATATATATCAATATATCTCAACCGCCTAAGTGGGTTCCATAGAGAGCTGCTTGCATAGTCTCGCAAAAACGCAAATATCTCTCTACTCCGACGTCATATCGATGAACGATTTAATGCGTTAGAAACTAGACTCATAGATCTTCAAACTGGGGGGGGTGAATCACCCTGTAATTCCAAATAAATTGGGAGAAAATTTAAGTAACATTTGACCTAAATTTTATGTAAAATTATGAACGTAAGTTGCGACAACTTTTGTCGACTTTTGTTTCATAGATCGCTTGACTTCAAGACTTATGATACAGATATTATATGATTCAAATACCTTAAAACACGACCTCCTTAGCATATTAAGCACCTCTAGTTTTATCCGAAAATAAGGGTTACAACATCCTTGATTTGTTTAACTTCTAACTTCTAATACTTGTTAACCACTCTTATACACCCTTGTATCATTTAAGACCACTGGGATTAACTTCTTATCATCTCAAAGATAATCTCTTTCCGGAATTACGTCGACTAACTTACGGCGTGATCTAACGTATGCGAATATGGGTTGTAATAGAGGAAGTTCCTTATACGAAGGATTTACATGAGATGAATAGAAAGTGTTCAACATATCAAACTATGATTTTAGACACTAGAGTTCAGATTTTGACTTTTAGAATAGTTGTAGTTATTAATAAGTTTTCAAATATATTAGAAGAGGCGTATGTAGTGAAAATATGAAAAGATAAATTGAGTGTAACGAAGAAGTATTCGTACCTCTCTTTTTTAAGGTATTGCTTGTTTAACATTCGAGAACGAATATTTTTTTTAGTGGGGGAGAATGTAATAACCCGAAATTTTATATGTATACTTACTAATTGTAAAATTTGAGAAAGAAAAAAAATTATTTAACTTGTAGCTATTTGGCCACACACTACACAAACCTTAGAAATTAATTTTCATTAAAGGGATACAGTAAGTGGGCCAAGCCCAATCTTTTGTAGCTGCCACGTTTTAAGACCTAGGGAAATTGATCCCTTTGTTCCTGAAGCATATATAAGGGAAACACAGAGGAGAGCTTCAGGGGGGTTGGACGGCGGGATTGAGGGAAGTAATTGAAACAAGCACTGTGAAGGTTTAATAGCTCAGGTGTGGAGATTTACTTTGATTTGTTAGCTCACACATTTGAGTATTATATATACATACCTTGTAGAGATATTTTTTTTAAAAAATAATGGCATCATAATAAACTAATGATTATTATTATGATTAGCCAATAATATTAGGATGGCAGTAACTTGCATCAGAAATTCAACTTTCGATTTATACTTTTGCTTCTTTTAAAAAATTAGAATACTAATGATTAGCCAATAATTATTTAATAATGAGAGGCTAGAGTAATTATGATTCAATGGTTGACAATGATTAGAATAATTATAATGAGTTAGGTGGATTAAGCATCAGAATGCATTCTGCAGCCAACTCTTTTTCGGTATTCTCTTTCACGTTCTGCGTTTAACGAATTGTGTACATATTTTATTAATTAGACTAGGGTTAACTTTAATTTTGACTCGTCCTAAGATTATGAAAATTATTCACCTAGTTTAATTAGGACGTGTTATTTAATATTTTAGATAGATTGAGGAGATTGGAGGTTGTTTGCTTGGTGTTCTGGATGTTGCAAGGTTGGGAAAGTGAGACTTTAAGCTTTGGTGTTTGCCTTTTCAAAACCCATTTTGAAAGTATGTTTTGTCTGACAGGTCTATGTGTTGGGACTAGCGTGCGCTCGACAGAATCGGTGGTCTTTGACCAGCCACAAATATATATTATTTTGTAAAAAAATTTAAAAATATTTATAAGTGATTTATTGTGTGGTGTGATGTGGCATAGCCTCGTGCTATGCCGTTGGGGCGTTAGAAATTATTTCTTCGCTACCGTAATATATTTAGGGTATTGTGTATGCCGCCGTGATAGATTTGAGGCATTGTGTATGTTGTCGTGGACTCGTTGGGGTGTATGGTTAATTTTTTTCATTGTCGTTTATGACAAGTCCTTAGTATAGATTGTGCTGAGATATATGGTATTGTTGTTGAATAATTGTTTGGGCCTTATAGAGTTATTATATAGTGAAAGAATTTTTGGGCATATTATTTATGTGCTCGTTGAGTGTTTGTATTTTCGAACACTTATTCCATAGGTATTCAGAGTGGCGGGTCGAGAATCTTATTGAGTTATATTTACGTATAACTCACTCCTTACTTGCATGTCCATGCAGATACTGTTGACGAGGACGAGACTAGTGGCTAACAAGTTCGTTGAGTGGATTCCATTGCTGAGGTGAGCCGCCACATCATTCATGGAGGCCACTGTTTCAGTTCTACCTATCTTATGTTTATTATTTCTTTCGGGTTTGCATGCCCGTCGGTTTGACTTCTATTACTCTATTTAGATGTTGCACTGTCTTAGTATGGAATTTGGGTTAGAGATTTATTATTTGAGGGCTCATCATAATTTATAAATAAATTATGGTTTTAGTTGGATAATTATTTTATATTTAGTAATATTTAATGCGTTTGAACTAGTACGTATTTCTCTCAATGCTTATAAAAGGGTTAAGAATACAGGAATTGGTTCGCCTAGCGGGTAGTGTTAGCTGGGTGCCAGTCATGTCTAGGGAGTTTTGGACGTGACACTTAACAGATAGGAAATCATAAGTACGGATGCAATGCACCTAACAGTTAAAAACGCTTCTATCGTGTATTTGAAAGGTTGCATGTTTCATCTCGGCTTATTTATTATCTCGCTCTATTTTTCATACCTCTTTTATATTACATCTCTCTTTTCTTTTCTTTTTTTTTAAAACTCTCTTTTTGGTCTTATCGCCCTTTGTTTTCTCTTTTTGTTTTGCTTTTTCCACTCATATTTCATTCGTGGTTTTGTTCGGGTTTTAGATCGCATCCTTCGAGGATTGCCTACGTATCATGATGTCGCTTGAATCAGACCATCACGTAGTTCAAAAAAATAAATGCAAAAATAAAAGGAGAGAATTTATAAGTTTTCAATATTTCATTAAACAAAAATCTTTTTGGGTTTTTAATACAAAGACTTTAAATGATATTAAAATTGACTTAGAAAAAAACATACAGACTCAAAGTGAAAGATAAACAACAGACTCGAAATGGACAATAAACAACAGATTCGAAATGGATAATAAACAACAGACTTGATGTGGGAAAGTAAACTACAGACTCGATAATCAAACGCAACTGATACAATGGACAAGCAGGGCCTCGTGTGACATCTGTTAGTCACTGCGTCGGTATGTTTCCAATAAAAAACTTCTAGATCACTCATGACCTGGCCAACAAAAGTCAACATTGTGGAGAAGAACATGACCATGGTCATCTTTTCACAGTCATTGCATTTCTTGGCAGCATAGTCGGATATTTCCTGAATGCTGAACTTCGTGATTCTTTGGTCCAGAAATATTAGTCTAATATGTAGATCTCGGGCTCCTACCAAGTATTATGTCTGATCCCTCTTGTTTTGTGGGTCTACCACATTCCCCTACAACTGGTTTAGCAAGTTGTAATAGTGTTCTCTTTCTGCCTTAAAGTCCTTAACTTGTTGACTCATTTTATTTTCAAGGATGGCCAAATCTTTCCTTAAACCAGCAACTTCTTCTTCGTGATTTTGCTTTGCTTGGCAGGCCAACCTTAGGCGGTTCTCAAAATCTTCACCTAATTGAACTATCCTCTCACGGGCCCTTGCTATCTCTTTCTTAGTTTTTGTCAAATCGGTTGCGTGATCAAACACACACTGCCTCAAATTTTTTATGATTTATTAATGTCTTTCACTTCTTACTTGTACCTCTGATGCCCTTTTCATCTCTCAGAGTTGGGTTCGAAGGGCCACATTATCGCGAGCCAATCTCTTCTTTTCTCTGTCATCCTCGGTAGCTTGCAATTCCTTCTCAAAGCTAAGGACCCTCACTTGCTCTTGTAGGGTATTGATTGTGGCCCTGTATTTTTCTATTTTTGCTACCCAAGCTCAGTGTTCTTGTGCCCTATCACCAAACTCTTGGACGTGGGGCCTCTTGGCTGGTCTTTTAGACTCTTTACCATTGCTCTCTTTCCATACTAAGTAGCATATCCGAGTTCAACCTCACCCTTTGATAAATCATGTACTCAGATATCTGGCCCCAAATACTGGCATTCACTCCAAATCTGGCGGACTATATTTTTGGGAAACTGAGCTTTGGGACGTAACTCGATAACATGAACACTAAGGTCCTCATCTTGAGGAACTAGCTGGCACCTCCCCAATTGTCTCAGTAGCCGGGATGCGGCGTACGACTGAATAACGCGGAGACCCATCAAGAGAAAATAAGAACCAGTGGCATACATATGAATGATCTCGTTAGCAGAAAGCCAACCCAGGATCCACTCTATCTGACTTGAAGTTAATGAACGAAGGCGGGTGATCCAAGCCCTAACCCATTCTGGCATTATGAAAGCAGTCACCCTTTTTTCAAACTCTTCAATGCAACTGGCCCCTAGCACCGCAGTTCATATATATGCGACGATGAAAAAAGTGATCTATCAACCACATTTGTAGCAATAGGATGCATCCCTAAAAAAATTTGGCTTCGGCCTTGCAAGATGTCGAAGCTCGGAATATGTCTAATACAATCATAGGTATAAGGGTTCTTTTGTCTTGGGTAGTCAAAACTAGAACAACTCCGGCTAGGCGTAAATCAATGTTTCTATCCTCTCTCGAGAACACCAAGGTGGGAAATCAAAACCCCTGTGCATCTCCCACTTGGTCCGATTGCCTTTGTTGCAAAGCCCGTTTTCTTGAATCTCAAACCCCTTCGAATTCCCACAATGCTGATACAAAAATTGGAAAGAGCAAAACCCATCTGCCAGGTCCACGGTCTTAATCTTCCTTCTTATCTTCAAGAGATCTAAAAACCTGTGAGGAATGACGATCCTTAGGGCTATCAAATATTTTTTTACCTTAACCCTTCTGTAGTTCCAGCATACCCCGCTGTTTCCTCTGAAGTAGGTGTTAGCTCAAAGTTCGAGAAACGAATCATATTGTGAGCTGGATCCCAGAATGGCACCAATACCCCTATCAAGTCACTTCTGGGCTTAATCTTTAACAAACTGGTGAGTGCCCCCCAAGTAATGATTGACTACATCCCATCCTTTTTACCCCAAGTCATCCCACCATATATGGAGCTTCAATGGGATCTCATCTATGACTCGTAGAGGTAAATTTTGGATAGTGCTCATTCTGCACATTTAAAGGATAAAATGGGTCAAAAAAGGGATATTATTTTCAAAATAACTATAGAAAAATAAATTTCGCAAAAATCTGATTTTTAAAACCAAGAAAAACACTCAGGTGGCCACTATTGTAAACACGACCCTTCAGCACTTCGGGGGATGATTTTAGGGTTGTGCCTGTTCAAGTGGCACAAAGTTTGAGGAAAAAGGGCCCAATGCTGCTATTTTGGTAAAAACAACCTTTCGGCGTCTCGAAGGAACATTTCTTGGCTATTTGGACAAGAACGGCGTAACACGACTTTATTTTGGAATCTACTTACTATAGTTCTCATTTTGGTCATACTTGTAAAAGGCGGGGCCAAACCTGATGAAGGTTGCCTACGTATATCACGACCAGTGAGAATTAGACCCGCGTAGTTCGGTAAATTTTTTCAAAACAGGGAGGATGCACGACACTTTGAAGATTTTGGCTCATTTGGTAACCACCTTTAAACTTTTTGATAGGGTTTCAGGATTTTTCAAATACCGGAATTTTACAAACAAAACGGGTGAATTTCTCTCATATATTCTCTCTCCTAATTTTTCGCGATTCTTTGCTATTTTAGAATCCAGTCAACATGCAACACATACCAAACAAATGTATAAGTAGCACGTAAGATGCATCACGCATGGTCTTTTAATCTTAGGTACAATTGTCCTAGACGGACTCAACCCCTGTGTTGAGTCCCCAAAGTCAAATACACATGATGTAAACAAGTGTACCTACTAGGGATCCAGCATGGGGCTATGTTATTCTAGGGTAAAGCCTTAAATGGCGTGGAATTCTAGACCTAGCTTACCCGAGCAGACAACTCGAGCCGGCGGAGGGGGGTAATATACCGGAAACCAAACAGCCATCTGGCTTTGTAACTAATCTGATCCCCATTCTAAGATTATGGGTGTGACACTTCTAAAAGAAAAGAGCCACACATACGTGCGCTCACAGTAGATGCAGTAAACTCAGAGAGAAGAAGGGTGTCGTAACAGTTGTTTATATACAATTCACAAATATTAAAGCTACAAATAAGCGGCACTTAGCACATTAGGCCTAAATATGTAATATTAGACAATCACAAGAAGACAATTATAAAAGTACTTTAAGCTCGAATTCTGAACCCTGAACCACAGATTCTAGGTTCGTGTCCCCAGGAGAGTCGCCAGAGCTGTCATACCTCCTTTTTCTCGGGGATTGTGGAAAGAAAGGAATTTTTTCGATTTAAGTGACATTATTGAAAAAGAATTAATTTTATTTTAATTTTTGAGTCGCCACTTGAAATAATTTAATTATGGTATTCCTAGTCACCGATTTATTTTAAATCCCAATTTAAGGAAAATTGACTCTGTTTAAGTGTGCGAAATACAGAACATCGTGTAAAAAATTATGTTAACCTGGGAGAAGGTGTGAAGCATGCTTGGATTTCGTGATTTTAGCACGGTCACTTAACAATTATATTTGGCTTAATTAATTTGATTATTATATATTTTAAACTTATGTGCATTTACCTTTTACCGCTTTTAATTGTATGTTTTTAACAATTAATGGAATTTATTTTAAACAAGTTACGATGTCGTACACTTGTTATTTTGTACACATTATAAATCACGTCACGTGAAATGCACCCGCAATTTACAATATGTTTATTTATCAAATTATTTGAAGTTGAGGATCAAGTTTCAGGAACACACACTTGAATTGTTGAATTAGGTGTCATAATTATGCCACGGGAACCGTACCCAAAAATGCGATGATTTATTTTTATAAGCGCGCCTAAAGCAACTACAAATGTTCATAAGGTATTTTCCTAAACTAGTTTAAGGTTATTTGGTTAAGATCATTGCATATGGATATGTTGTGATAGGCCACGTATAATCTTTTTACTTGGACTAATTAATTGTTTGGGTTCTATTTAATCAATTAAGACTGATGTTATTCCTATTGTTGGTTATTTCTATTAACTAAATGTTGTGATGAGAAGATTGCTTAGCACTACAAAAGATCACAATTGAAAATGAGAATTTGATTGGTTCATTTTATAAAAGGCATCAGCAACGGATTTTTAACGAGTCTAAAGAACCACAACTTTGCTGGTTTTGTATATTAAAGAAAAATTATAAGTTTGGGCCTCGTTTAAATCTGCCTTCTAATAGATGAAGCCATACGCGAAGGATGCAGGCCTGGCCTGCTGGATTTAACTAGGCCCCAATCGAGTTCTTAATGATAAAGCCCAAAATCCTCAAAGGATATCAATTAAAGGATGGGCCTGAGGATAGGCGTGATTATAATTAGTCGTACCAGGCCTGGCTGGGCTGAATTCAAGTTTAGTCCAACTTCATTAACTTCGAAAGATCTGGGCTTCTAAAAAAGGACCGTCAAAACTAAATACTAGTTACCAACAGTGGCAACCACAACTTCCAATCATTAATCTAACCAAATACACAGCTGATGAAATCAACATTTTAATCATACATCACGGCTTAAACAAAACAGGAATTACATGGATTTTGCTAATCTGGATTCAGTTATGTGAATAACTATCTCCAATTCGTCTAGCCTAGCATTTATTCATGCGGACTCGGAATTTACACCCATATCTCGTGCACATCCATCAAGCAAACAAAAGTGAAGACTAAGATCCACCAGTCAATCTTTTGAAAATTATACATATGACATTAATAATATAACAATTGCACTCCTTCAAACTTAATAAGCCTTAATGTTCATAGATTTTTATACGAAATCATAACTTGATGTTGATAATCATTTTATTGTTAATTATGCTCACAACATGCCTTAACTATTCAATTAGTCATTGTATCAAGCATTTCAAGTATGTTTAGCATGTAACCAATAATTAAAATTAGAAGATGAGCCAAACAAAGGTCACATCACAAAAATTAGAAATTCATCATGCAGAAGAGTCGAGATACAAAGTAAGAAAAGTGTACCTAGTGTTCACATACCACTTATAATGCCAAATAAAGGCTAAGAAAGAAGAAGGATGGAGCTCAGCGAACAAGACAACAAAATCAGCAGCAACTAGAACCACTTTAGACTAAATTTACTCTTTGAAAATCCAGAAAAATACGAAGCAAACAAACAGAATTCAAAACAGCCTTTTCAATCCTTCTCTTATCCAATCTTTCTTTATTTTTTATGCATTTTCTTCTTCTAAATTAGTATTTTATGGGCAGCCTAATGTGTGTTTCTTAACTGATGAAGAGTCCCTCATATGTGAGGAAGAACACCTACTTATAATCTAGAATTTAGGGCTTTTCCTTTTAAATTCTTTTGCACTCCCTACTCCTTCTGCTTTTAAACACCTATGTCCCTCACACGACCTCTTTCTAGAGGGTTTCCTCTTCTTCTTTGCTACTTAGTCCTTTTCCCTATTTCCTGAAAACTTCCCAAGCAGTTAACAAAAAGATTTCTTAAGTTTATTTTTCCAATTACCCCTTTAAACCCCTGCTTTTACATTTTCTACCTTACCCTTTTAACAGTCTTCCCCGAATTACGGCCTCCTATTATAAACCTTATCAGATTCTAAAGGAAAAAGAATGGGCTTAGACCCATCTGTCCGACCCAGGAAATTGCTTACCCAATGGACACATGGGCTTGTACACCCGCTGAGAACAAGTCCAATCTATCAGATCCTCACAATTAACCAACAAATCAAGACAGCAAAATAATCCAAATTTAACAAACAATCACTAAGCAAATAAATTTTGACACGAAATCTAGCTTATTAGTAAACATGCAAACACTAGAGAACGTATATGAACAAAGGCTAAGAATAGAGAACCTAACCCAAATTCTGCCATTGAAATAACAAGACGGCAGGAAGGAGTAAAAAGGGAAAAGTAGAGAAATACCTTTCAAAAATCCTGAGCCAACGGGAGAAAATTAGATTCTGGCCGGTCAACGGTGAGTTGACTAGCGCCGATTGCCATTGAAATCTACCGAAACTGACATCAATTCCTGTTGGTTAAAACCATGAATTGGGCTGGAAATGAAAAGGGGGAAACGACGGTTACGGTTTCGAGTCTAGTGGTAACGGGATGAAAATGGAGGTTCAATTTTGATGTAATGGGATAGGGAATAAGAGGAGGAGTCGATTGATATCGGTTTGCGGGGATTTGGTTGACTTTGTCCAGCGGAGACAATTTTCGGTCGGCGATTCATAGCGTAGAGGGGTGGAGAAGACGATGGGGTGATTAAGATTTAGAGTTTCGTCGTTTGGGCCATTTTATGAGATGGGAAATTAATTTTCGATTGTCGGATCAAAGGGAATGAAGGGTAGAGATGAAAATTTGACTAAAACTTGACACGAAACAGCATGAGTGGTCTTCCTGGACCGGGTATTTGGACTGATATGAGTATTGGGTTATTGAAGTAACCCGGTCGTCAAAATTGCCTAGCCCAATTGAAATGGAGAACAGATGGCCCCTTTAATCTTTTATTTTAAAATTCAACATTAGCCACTTAGTTCAATGTTCTAATTTAGGCTTGATTTTGCAAAATTAACCTGATTACCTATTTTATGTAACCATTAACTAAATAATTAATTAATATTACAAGTTAACAAAAGTATAATTAACTAAACCTGAAATGCAGAAAATGACTAGATTATTCATTTTTTGGGATTTTTATACTTTAACGATGCATTTAAAATGCGGTTAAATCTTAAAAATGCATTTAAGATCCTGAAATGCAATTAAATGAAAGATGAAATAATTTTGATGATTTTATGTACTTTCTGCAGTTTCCTAAATGAAGCAATAATGTGAATGACCTAATAATGCCATAAAATGCATTCAAATAAATAACAAAATTGCTAAAATTCTACAAAATAATTAAGAGCTAATTTTTTACTATTTTAGGAGTAGTTTAAGCACAGGGCAAAAATTATGTGCTCACAGTTATCATATGAATTAATGTTTTTAATTTATAAAGTTTAGCAGGATCACAAAATTATCCACACGTCTTGGGGGTACTTATACTAGTAATTAAATAAAATTGAGAATTTTAATCAAGGTTTTAGTTTAGTTTGCAGGAATTTCAATCATTTTCTTATCAAATCTGAAGACTTAAATAATTAGTAAATTGAGAATTTTAAGCAAGGTTTTATTCTAGTTTGCGGGAATTTCAATCATTTTCTTACCAAATTTGGAGATTTAAATTATTACTGAAACTAGTGTATTTGCCCGCTCTTTCCCCGGTTGCAAGAAAATTAAATATAATTAAATATTAATGACATAGTTTTTGTCACGACCCAAAATCCCACCTTAAGGATCGTGATGTCACCTAGTCTCTAAAACTTGGTAAGTCGATCACTTACAACAGTTAAATCAATAAAACATGATATTATAAAAGCAGAGTTTAATATAAATACGGAAATAAAAGTGATACAAGCCAACACGGCGATAATCACAATAAATCCCCAAGACTAAGTAGTACAGAGTCACAAGCTCTAATTGAATACGTAAAAATAACTCAAAAGTACAGTATTATTTGGATAGAGAATTGACAGTATAAATATACGAAAAGGGCTCCAAGGGACTGTGATGAACAAAGCAGCACTACCTCGAATCTTTGCGATCAAAGAAGCTCTCACAGCCGGGGTCCGCTACCTCCAACACCTGGATCGGCACAAAAAATATGTAAAAGTATAGTATGAGTACACCACGGTCGGTACCCAGTAAGTATCAAGACTAACCTCGGTGGAGTAGTGACGAGGTTCAAGTCAAAACACTCACTAGTCAAATATAACCTGTACAAAATGTCAAAGACCGACAACAGGAGGAATAACATAAGCAATACTTGAATCTCATCAAAATAAGTGATAACAGTTTAGAACAATTAAAGGTCCAGTCTCGACGATAAGTCATCAAATTGAATCACACACATATGGCACCTTGTGCCCATATTATCAATTATCCTCGCACGGCAAAGACCTCGTGCCACAACATAAGCCACACTCGCAGAGCAAAGACCTCATGCCACAATATAAGCCACATGTGCACGGCAAAGACCTCATGCCATAATATAAGTCACACTCACACGGCAAAGACCTCGTGCCACCACGTATGTCGTACCCGTGTCAGTTACCATTAACATGTTAAAGAGGGATTTATCGAGAATCAAATAAAGTAAATCATGATAATGATTTTCTTTTTACTTTAATCTATTATGTTACCAACAACTCAACAGAATATGAGATAACAACTCCACGTAGGTAAATGCATCTTGGCAACCAAATCATCAAGTAATAATAGAGACACTAATTAGCACATTGGAAATAACGCAACAAATCACGTAGAATGCATGACATACACAAGAAGTCATAAACCGTTCCAACAAAAGAATAACAATAAGAGTCACTCCGATGTGCCACATATCAAAATATCAAATCATCCTTTTGACGTCGCGTGGGCTTCACATTTTTAATACATTTTCCCGAAATAGCTTCACGCACATAAGCCCCTTATCTCGCCGCGTGTGCATCACAATAAAGTATTTCCCCTTACTTGCACCACGCGCATGATCCCCCTTATCCCATTGCATGCACATCAATATACACACCACCCTTATGTCGTCGCATGCGCATCTCATCATAACACAACAATCAACCGTACCACAGGTGCACATATGCCTCAACATCACCACAACAACAACACCAATATCACAATAACATATAGTCCACGGCTCAACAACAATGTGTACAATAATCATAACAATCATATAAGGGCAAGGGTAATGAACAACAATAAGAGTGCTTCAAAAAACAAACAAGTTCCAATTTAAGGCAAATTAATAGCCTAAGTTCTAATCCAGTCAATTACCATACATACGTCCATGTACACACTCGTCACCTCATGTACATGTCGTTCCACATAATACAAATAATGTAATTAGACCAAATCCTAAGAAAAAATTCTCCTACGCAAAGTTAGGCAAGATATTTACCTTAAATAAGCTAAACCAACACTCTAAGAAGCCCGTCCCGCAGAAATCAACTTCCGGACGGCTCGAATCTAGCAAAAATAACTTAATATCATAAAATAAAAGTCATTGGAAACGATTTTGAATAATAAAGCTTCGATCTTTAACTAAAATAAAAAAGTCAACCTCCGACTCGCACCCTGAAACCCGACAAAACTTATAAATTCCGAACACCCATTTCAATACGAGTCCAAATATATGTGTTTCATCAAAATCCCACCTCAAATCGACCCACAAATCATCAATTTATGTTTTAGATAAGTTTTACGAAAACCCCCAATTTCTTCTATTTGTTTCATTAAACAATCATTAAATTCTAGGTTGGAATCATGAAATATAAAAAATTCGAGTCAAAGATACTTATCCAAATCTAAATCGTGAAAATCCCCTCCAAAATCGCCCAGATCCGAGCTCTATAACTCAAAATTGTGATAGAATAACATAAACCCTCGAAATAGAGTACTTAAATGGTCTGCCCAGGTATACACATCGCAATTGCGGAACAACCTTTGCGATCGGGAATAACAAACTCACCTAGCTGCTGCCCTCTTCTTCGCAAATGCGACATCCCATTTGTGAACGCATGTCTAACCCCGTTGTTCCTACGGGAACGCACCCAATCTCCCGCGAACGTGAAGACCAAAAGCCTGATGCCCAATCGGTCTTCCCTTCTACGCAAACGTCACCACAGGCTCGTGATCGTGAAGGCCACTGTCTCCCTAACCTACGCGAACGCGGACATCCCTTTGTGAACACGAAGAACAAAACTCACCTGCCCCCAGATTACCTTCCGCGAACGTGACCTTTATGTGGCGAACGCAAAGAAGGAAACTAGACTTGAGAAAATCAGCAGTCCAAATCAAGAGGAAATAGTATGAAACCAATACGAAACACACCCAAGGCCTCCAGAACTCCGTTCAATCACACTAACCAATCCAAAACATAACAGGAACCTGCTCGAGGCCACAAATAACACCAAACAACATCACAACTACGAATCACACCTTAATTTAAGCCTAATGAACTAGTGAACTTTCAACTTTCAAAACTCTTGTCGAACCATATTAAATCAACTCGGAATGACCTCAAATTTACATGCAAGTCCCAAATGGCATAACAGACCTATTCCAACTCCCGAAACCAAAATCTGAACTCGGTATCAACAAAGTCAATTCTCGGTCAAACCTATCAACCCTCCAAACCATCAACTTTTCAACTTTCGCCAATTCAAGCCAAATCAAACTAGAAATCTCCAAATCGTCCGGACATATGTCAAAGTCCAAAATAACCATACGAACCTATTAGAATCATCAGAACACGAATTTGAGAACGTTTACACCAAAGTCAAACCTTGGTCAATTCTTCAACTTTAAGCTTCCAAATATGAGAAATTTCTCTTCCAAATCAAATCCCGAACTTCTCGAACATCGAAACCAACCATACACACAAGTCGTAATCCATCGTTTGAAGCTACTCGAGACCTCAAATCACCAAACAGAGCGCGAAAGCTCAAAACGACCAGTCGGGTCGTTACATTCTCCCCTATATAAATATATGTTCGTCCTCGAACGTGCCAAGAATAATTCTGAGGTAATCAAATCGCTGCATATGCTTATCATACACTCACTAATGGATGACCCCACAGCACCACAAACCAGAAAAGCCCACCAACACAATCTCGACTGTCTATTCTACCTTCAACCTTAGCCAATAAGCTTCAGAACCAAATTTCAACATCCATCACTCCTTCTAAGGTCCAATTTTTGCATACACACATTCTACGATGCCAATGAGCTGCAAAAAGTCGTAAAAATATATTCACAAGACATAACCACACAATGTAACCCCTCGCTAATATGCCCATAACAATACCTCTGACCACAATAGCTGCTCATCACACAACCCGGTACTGAATACCTGCCTCATATCAAATAAAACCCCGTTCTAAACCTTCGTACGCTATCAAGCATGAAAGAAATGCATAGAATCTCATAACCACTCATCAGGTCAACAAGTCATGGGGCTCACTCGTCCGAGAAGAATCATAGCCAAAATCTAAGCCGATTAATAACAACCTCATCCCAACATGCCTTATCCAAGTCTGATTGCGCAAATTCCAGGTCCAATAACCTTATCTCACCCGATAAAAGCTGCTCGACCAACATGCCACACCTAATGCAACCAAGAGTCACATATGACACAATTCGCACCCAGCAAGTAACAACTCATATATAACTGACAATAAAAATAGAACTGCATGAGAGAACCACCCAACAAATTCAACAAATACCACCACAAGACACAACACTATGATCCCATTTCACAAGAGAGAAGCAATACACGCAAAGCGAGCACAAATATCATTTCCCAACATAACTCTACTGCGGTGCATGACCAGATCCAAACATACCGATCCACATGAAATACCCGTCGAGCCATAATACTCACAATCAACAACTATATGTGTGCCAATAGCAACCCCACAAAATGCACTACCACAACTATGGAGAAATAGTTAGCACAATATACCATAGACAGGAAAATCATAACCAAGGCGCAATCAATCATTCAGCACCCCAAGAGCCATCTCGTTCAAACTTTCGCCACAGAGCCCAAACAAAACTGCATCATGTGTGTAAATAGTCAACAATCTCGTAACTCATCATAGCATAGAAGAGTAACACATGGAGCATATCAGAACACGAATAAGATCAACCTCAACCGATAACACACCCCTCCACAATAGTTGCGCTGAGTAAACAAATCCTGATGTAGAATACACATGCCCACTAATCCTACCAGTGGCCTCCAAATCAATTTTGATCCTCCCGAAATGGGTAGGCAACCTCTGAATAGTCCACAATAACCTATTCATAGCACATACAATCAGTCGTCAACCTCTTAACATACCTTCCACCTGACCCCATCCAGAAGACAAACCATAACACATAACATACTCCTCATGCCGATAGCAGACCTCCATCCCAAGACGTGGTCGACACTATCAAGAACTCTTCTAATCCTGTCCGCACATAATTAAGCCATTAGAGCTAAATCCCCCTAACTTAACAAAGTCACACAAGCTGCCAAACCCGAGAGTATTGCCATAAAACACCGGTAAAGCCTCACCACACCAAAGGAATCAATCACCTTTTATTACTATGTTGACCTAATCCACCACCAAGCTGACCCATTTCTACGAATTCTCCTCTACTAGCTTTCAAGATAACACTTCTCCTTGCCAGTATACTATGATCCTAAAACAAAGCTCACCACAAAGGATCCTAGCATAAACCATGTCGTCCAAAAGCCCATAAACCACTGTATTCTCTATGAAGTACCCAATGATGCCGCAACCGAGATACCTACTCTGAAGAGACTTTCGTAAATCCGAAGTTGTTTCTTTACCCTCTCCGATACCGAAAATGTAGAATTACTAATGATTTAGAAATACCGCAAGTCTCAGCACCATCCAATACAAATCTCAGATCTTAGCCATGTACAAATCCGAAAAATCCACAAATCCCACATACGGACCTTGAACTTATTAGAACCTTCTCAAGAGTCACCCACTATGCTCTAATCCCCCAATGCACCGCCATTACGAGCTAAACGACTTGTACTCAATTAGCACACAAACACCTCAAGAAGTAACCCCATCATTAAGCAAACAAGTGAATCCCTACTCCATACACGCTACATCCACCACGAATGACAACCCGAATCATTCCAAGATTTCCATATACCCTAAAGTGTAATACATCATGCATCCTGAAATTTCCTTACTCGAGTGATCCTTGAAACTAACCTCTTCAAGTCATAACTAATCCACAATTATGCCTCAGACCAAAACTAATATAACACATGACCATGCAATCTAATTTGTGATAGTAGACTCCACCACTTGGCTCGAAGTCATAGAACATAACATTCGATAACCCACAATAACCTTACTCCATATCTTCCATGATCCCGCATTGTACTCTAAATAAATCCTTCATAAGCTCAGGTAGCACTAATCATAAGATACCTCAAACCATCTAGTAAGCGCATATTCACCCTCGCGACAGTCGTGTGAACTTTCTCAACCGATTCAAGCTCAGATCGTGGTACATACACATCCCACTGGTAGAAGGAAACCCTTCACAGAACATCATAAGGATCACATAATCTCGGAATATCACGCAGGAGATATCCTACCTTCTTGGCCTCAAACTGGAATCTTTCTATGCCCTATCATGGTCACCACCACTATGAAATCACTTAATCTCCCTAGGGCCAAACTCGTCAGCAAGATATAAGAATATACTTCATTACACAAATGAACAACTAAAAAGTCCTTAACACACTCATAACTCAAGACCGTACAAACCATCAAGACAAAAATAAAGCATCCATAATCCTTTCGCGTTCAAAGCAAAATCCTTCTCGTCACATCCCAAATCATCTAAGCATATTCTGCAATAACATAATGCTCATCATATAGCCATCCACCCACTCACTAAGCCATCAATTCCACTCCTAGGGGACACTATCAGATATATATGTCCAAAAGCATATACTCACACAATAGAAACCACCGAGCCCAAGTTGCGATCTGAACCTGGCCTCAAGTCCTCTAGACTAACCTATACCATAATACAGAAAACACATCTTGCACCTCATCCATGACATCACAAGCTGTCGATGCCCAGCTGATACCGACTGCTCGATATAATGTACGAGTGGATGGAAAGAAATCAAGAGATTTGCTTCAAGCTGAATCAATGTTGCACGATAGGAAACAAAGATGGGGAGTTTCCTACATGACTTGTAGCCTCTCGAAGATAGGTATGGACGCCATCATACTGTTCTGCATAACTCTACTAGACACATGCTCATGACTCATAGAACCTATGAACCTAGAACTCTGATACCAATATGTCATGACCCAAAATTCCACCTTAAGGATTGTGATGAAACCTAGTCTCTAAAACTAGGTAAGCCCATCACTTACAATAGTTAAACAAATAAAAATTGATCTTATGAAGAAGAGTTTAATATAAATGCGGAAACAAAGGTGATACAAGCCAACACGATGATAAAACCAAAAAATCCCCAAGACTTTGTAGTACAGAGTCACGAGCTCTAACTGAATACATGAAAATATCTGAAAAATATAATACTGTTCGGATAGATAATTGACAGTATAAATGTAAGGAAATTATCCAAGGGACTGTGATGAACAAAGCAACTCTACCTTGAATCTGTACGATCAAAGAAGCTCTCACAGTCATGGTCCGCTACCTCCAACACCTGGATCTGCATAATAATATGCAAAAGTATAGTATGAGTATACCACAGTCGGTACCCTGTAAGTATCAAGACTTACTTCGATAGAGTAGTGATGGGGTCAAGTCAAGACATTCACTAGTCAAATATAACCTGCGCTAAATGTCAAAGACCAACAACATGAGGAATAACATAAGGCAATAAATGAATCTCATCAGAATAAGTGATAACAATTTAGAACAAATAAAGGTCCAGTCTCGACGATAAGTCATCCGATTGAATCACACACATACGTCACCTTTTGCCCAATTATCAATCACCCTCGTACGGCAAAGACCTCGTGCCACAACATAAGCCACACCCGCACAACAAAGACCTCATGCCACAGTATAAGTCACACTCGCACGGTTAAGACCTCATGCCACCACGTATATCGTACCCGTGTCAGTTACCAATAGCATGTTCAAGAGAGATTTAATGAGAATCAATAAAGTAAAACATGATAACGATTTTCTTTTTACTTTAATCCATTATGTTACCAACAACTCAACAAAATATGAGATAACAACTCCATATAGGTAAATGCATCTTGGCAACCAATTCATCGAGTAATAACAGAGACACAAATTAGCACATTAGACACAACGTAACAAATCACGTAGAATGCATGACACACAAGAAATCATAAATCATTCCAACACAAGAATAACAATAAGAGTCACACCGATGTGCCACATATCAAAATCACAAATCATCCTTATGACGCGTGAGCTTCATATTTTTAAAATATTTTTCCGAAATAGCTTCACGCGCATAAGACCCCTTATATCACCGCGTGGCATCACAATGAAGTATTTCCACTTACTTACATAATGCACATAAGACCCCTTACCTCACCACATGCGCATCAATATACACACCACCCTTGTGCCGCTGCATGCGAATCTCATCACAACACAACAGTCAACCGCACCACACGCGCACATATGCCTCAATATCACCACAACAACAATACCAATATCACAACAACATATAGCCCACAACTCAAAAATAATGTGTACAAGAATCATAACAATCATATAAGGGTACGGGGAATGAACAACAATAAGAATGCTTCAAACAAAAAATAAGTTCCAATTGAAGTCATATTAATAGCCTAAGGTTTGATCCAGTCAATTATCACACATACATCCATGTACACACCCATTACCTCATGTACATGTTATTTCACATAATACAAATAATGCAAATACTTACCTCAAATAAGCTAAATCGACACTCTAAGAAGCCCTTCCTGTGCAAATCAACCTCCGGACGACTCGAATCTAGCCAAAATAACTTAATATCATAAATAAAAGCCATAGGAATCAATTTCGAATAATAAAGCTTTAATCTTTAACTAAAATTAAAAATTCAACCCAAAAAGTCAACCACAGGCTCGTACTGCTAAACCCGTCAAAACTCATAAATTTCGAACACCCATTCCAATACAAGTCCAAATATATGTGTTTCATCCAAATCCAACCTTAATTCATCAATTTATGTTTTAGAAAAGATTTTACTAAAACCCTCAATTTCTTTAATTTGATTCATCAAAAAATCCCTAAATTCAAGGTTGGAATCATGAAATATAAACAAATCTGAGTCAAAAATACTTACCCCAATCCAAATCGTGAAACTTTTCTCCAAATTGCCCAAATCCGAGCTCTATAACTCAAAATATGATGAAATAACAAAAACCCTCGAAATAGAGTACTTAAATGGTCTGCTCAGGTATACACATCGCGATCGCAAAACAACCTTCGCGATTGCGAAGAACAAACTGACCCAGTTTGCTGCCCTGTTCTTCGCGAACACGACATCCCAGTTGCGAACACGATGCCTAACCCCACTGTGCCTACATGAACGCACCCAATCTCCCGCGAACGCGAAGGCCAAAAGCCTGCTGCCCAGCCGAACTTCCCTTCTACGCGAACGCGACCCTAGGCTCACGATTGCGAAGGCCACTGCGTCCCCAAGCTACACGAACATGGGCATCCCTTCGCGAACGCGAAGAAAAAAACTCGCCTGCCCCCAGATTACCTTCCGCGAACGCGACCTCCATGTCGCGAATACGAAGATGGAAACCAGACTTGAGAAAAATAGTAGTCCAAAACAAGAGGAAATAATCCGAAACCCATCTGAAACACACACGAGGCCCCATGAAACCCCGTCCAATCATACCAACTAATCTCAAAACATTACATGAACATGCTCGAGGTCTCAAATCACACCATAAAATATCAAAACTATGAATCGCACCTCAATTCAAGCCTAATGAACTAGTGAACTTTCCACATCCAAAACTCATGCCGAACCATATCTAATCAACTCGGAATGACCTCAAATTTTACATGCAAATCCCAAATGGCACAACGGACTTATTCCAACTCTCGAAACCAAAATCCAAACCCAATATCAACAAAGTCAACTCTCGCTCATACCTTTCAACCTTCCAAACCTTCAACTTTCCAACTTTCACCAATTCAAGACAAATCAACCTAGAAATCTCCAAATCGAAATTCAGACATATGCCCAAGTGTAAAATCATCATACGTATTGGAATCATCAGAACACAAATCCGAAACCGTTTACACAAAAGTAAAACCTTGATAATTTCTTCAACTTTAAGCTTCCAATAAGAGAAATGTTTCTTCCAAATCAAATCCCGAACTTCTCGAATATCAAAATCAACAATACACACAAGTCGAAATCCTTCAGATGAAGCTACTCTAGACCTCAAACCACCGAAAGGAGCGCTAAAACTCAAAACGATCGGTCGGGTCATTACAGTTTTTTAAAATAAATTCAATTTATACTATACAAGATTTTCATGATTATATCATTTTTAATGATTTTTCTAATATCCAACATAAAATTTTATCATCAGTAATAAACATATAAATTAACTATGAAATACTCCATTTATGTGCATGGCAGCGAAATGGATATCAAAAAGTATATATGAAACAATCCATTTAAATCTGTATATTTAAACTTGAAGAACAAAAAAAGACAAAATAAAACAAAAAAAATAGTAAAGAAAAAGAACACGAAAAAGATCAAATCCGCCATTGTTGGGATCAAATATTCAAATAATTTTTAGGAAATTATCATTTCCATTCAAAAAATGAAAAGGAATATTATTTTCCCAACTATTAAATATTAATGGGGTTATTTGGTATTTATGCTTAATCATTCAGTGTCTAGCCATTTAAGGTAATTACATCATATTAATATGCAATTAAATATAAAATAAATATAGAATCAAATTTAATTACCTTTAATTTAAATAAATATATGCAAAATCAAATATCAGATAAATATAAAAAGAGGAGGGAAAAATACACGTGATCAGTGATGGAACATGACAAACACATTAATCCTAATAAAGTAGAAATCAGTTGTAGTACAAAGAGGGAAAAGTAAGAATGACAAGAGAGTTAATTCTGGTGTTCAACAACATTAGAGAAAGTATAAAATAACAATTACTATTCAAATTTACAAAAACAAAAGTATACAAAATTGGATATAGAAAAGAACAGAAAACTGATAGTAACATATATATCAAGAAACCTAATAAATATATGAAACGAATGATCTCCAAAACAACCATTGTCACGACCCAACTCTCACCGGAGCTGCGACAACGCCTAACACTACTTGTTAGGGAAGCCAACAGTCACCAATAACAACGAATTTGATAAAAACACATTTAATTAAACTCAACAACAAAAATATCGTATTTGATAAAAATAACTACAATACTGCTACAGCTATCCCACGATCTGGTGTCAACGAGTACATGAGCATCAAAATACCAGCCAAATTCTCTGATACAACTGTCTGAACAATAGAACAGTAATGATATAAGTAACTGAAAGACAACTACATAGACAACTACTATTACTGAAAGACAGTAATAGAACAAGGACTGCAGATGACATAGCAGCTACCTCGTAGTTTCCTAAAAGCTAGTAGCAACTCAACTCTAGAAATCACTACGTACGGAAGTACCTAGATCTGCACACGAAGTGCAGAGTTTAGTATGAGTACAATCGAACCCAAGTACTCAATAAGTAACAACTCTAACCTTTGGCTGAAAGTAGTGACGAGCTCTGAAGAAAACAGTTAGAGACCAATTGTAACAACCCGACTGGTCGTTTTGAGCTCCAGCACGTCATTCGGCGGTTTGAGATTGTGAGTAGCTTCACTTCATAATTCATGACTTGTACATGTGGTCGGAATTGAATTTCGGGAAGTTCGGAATTGATTCGAAAGGAAATTCTCAATTCGGAAGCTTTAAGTTGGAAGAGTTGACCAAGATTTGACTTTTGAGTAAACGACCACGGAATCGGGATTTGAAGGTTCCAATAGGTTCGTATGATGATTCCGGACTTGGGCGTATGTTCGGGTTGAGTATCGGGTGGCCCGGAAGTAATTCGGCGCTTATTGTGGAAAGTTAGCATTTTGAAGGTTTTAGAATTTCTTAAGTTTGATTTGAAGTGAATTTTGATGTTATGGATATTCGTTTGGGATTTCGAGCCTTGGAATAAGTTCGTAACGTGATTTGTGACTTGTACGTAAAGTTTAGCATCATTCCGGAATGTTTAAGTGTAATTCAGACGCGTTCGTTGAAGTTTATAAGTTTGAAATTTTAAAGAAAGGTTTCGATCATCGATTTATAATTTTGATATTGTTTGGTGTGATTTGAGGCCCCGAGCAAGTTCGTGTTATGTTTCGGGACTGGTTGGTATGATTGGACGGGGTCCCGGGGGCCTCGGGATGGTTTCGAACCATTTTTCTTTGTTTTGTGATTACTAGTTTCTAGTGTTTGGGTTGTTCATCGCGATCGCGTAGATAGGCTCGCGATCGCATAGTGTTGACTGAGAGCTGGCAAAGATGTTCTTTGCGATCACATATAGTGGCTTGCGATCGCGGAGTTTTGTCTGATGGTTCATCGCGTTCGCATGGCAAGGGTCGCGAACGCGAAGTGTTAGTGGAGTGGCCTGGGCTTGGAAGGTTGTTCTTCACGATCACAGGGATAGGTTCGTGATCGCGAAAGGTATTGGTCTGAGGCATGAAGGTTTGGCCTTCGTGTTCGCGGAGCTGGGCTCGCGTTCGCATAGGCTGATCAGGCAAAGGTTTGCTATTGTGTTTATTTTCTCGCGTTCGCGTAGAGGATGGGGCAGCTGATTTTGGTCTTCGTGATAGCGAAGGTATTCCCACGATCGCGAAGAAGAAGGACCTGAGCAGACTTGTTTTTAAATCGGGACTCAACTCTCATTTCTCTAATTTTTCACTTGGATGGCCGAATTTGCGCACCTATTTTGAGGAGTTATTCATCAAGCAACACGAGGTAAGAGATTCCTACTTATTGCAAATTAAATGCATGTGTTATATATGGATTAAACATGAAAATTAATGAAAATTGTGGGATTTAAGGGAAAACCTAGAGTTTGATATTTTTAGATTTTGACCACGAAATTAGACATGGAGTTAGGAATCGATTATATAGTTGAGTTCGTGGTGTTATGGGTAAAGTTTATCTTCAAAATTTTTCAGAATCCGGGCACGTGGGTCCGAGGGTTGACTTTGTCGACTTTTCGAGCGGAGTTGGAAATTGTTAAAAATTAATTATTTATGAGTGTTGGAGCATATTTTCATTGGTTTGCATGTTTCTTGATTAGTTTCGGATCATTTGGCTTGGAATTGAGGAGTTAGAGAGGCATTGGAGCCGGTTATTGAAATTTCGGAGCGAGGTAAGTCTCATGTCTAACTTTGTGAGGGGGAAACTACCCCATAGGTGTTTAAATTATTACGTGCTACGTACGCACGAGGTGACGAGAGTTCGTGCGTATCTAAAATTCATGTTATGTCCGAGTGGACGCAGGCCTTATTTATGCAATTACTTGCACTGTTTGAACTCAATTTTCTAGTTTGAATTGATCGAATTAATGCATAAGAATTCAATTAAAGATTATGTTAAATCGAGATTCATTATCTAGAGATTTGGCGGACTGTTAATCATTGATGAGAATTTATGTTCTTTTATGGGCTTACCTCGATGTTTTAAATACAAAATTCATAAATCCAAAGAGTTTTCCTAATCCTGTGGATCGGGCCGAATGCCTCGGCGATATTTATGTATATTATGGGATGCATCCATGAATCAGACCGTACGACCTCGGTATTGTATGTACACGACTATATGGATCGGTCCGAACCACCTCGGCATACTATGTGCGTAAAATCGCTAAGAGTCCGAATACCCACGAGATTACCCTCTTACTTAAATTTGGAAATTACGTAACACTTTCTCTATGACTTGAGATAGGATATTTAATTGATGGTTCCTATTTATTGAGATAACATGTGGCCTTTAGGGGCATTTTACCTGATAATATTTGTTAAAGGACTTCGTTATCTATTGTTCCTTATTCTTTTGGTCTTGTTGTATTCCATGCCTATTTATGCTCCCTGCATTTTATTTATTGGGCCTTTAGTAAGTGTCAATGTTGACCCATCGTCACTACGTCTTCGGGGTTAGGATAGATACTTACTGGATACACGTTGATTTACGTACTCATGCTACACTTCTGCACTAAATGTGCAGGATCTGACATGTGCCTTTGATGATCATCTTGGCGCATAGGCATAGCTGCTGAGAGGACATTATGATGAGTTGTATTCTATGCTACACATTGCAGCCCTCAGAGTCTCCATTTTATGTATTTACTTTATCCTATCTATCTCATATTCCAGACAGATATGGTATTATTATTGTACTCCTTAGTAGATGCTCATGCGCTTGTGACACCGAGTTTTGGGATGCTCTACTATCTATTTTATTTAAATTGTAGGTTTCCATGATTTTACTGCGTTAATTTCTTTATCTACTAAAACTTATGATTTCAAAAATAATGAAATGAATAATTGAATTAATAGTTCGTCGTTGGCTTGCCTAACAACGACGTTGGGGGGCATCGCGACCTATAGTGAGAATTGGGCCGTGATTGCTTGGTATCAGAGCTCTACGTTCACTTGGGTCTCACGAGTCATGAGCAAGTCTAGTAGAGTCTCGCGGATAGGTACGGAGACGTCTGTACTTATCTTCGAGAGGCTACAGGGCTGTTAGAAGCACTTCCCTTCTTGATTCCTCATCGTGCGATTTGATTCCATTAAAGCTTATGCCCTCATTTCCTTCCTACTCATTCTTATACGATATTGAGCGCTCATTATCAATTGGGCATCGAGGAGTTGTAGTGGTACTGCAGATGTGGTGCAGGATGTTTCTCCCTGCGTATTCGAGCAAGTTATTATCGTCATCTTGTGGAAGGGTGTTCAGTTGTTTCAGCCTAGTGTTAGTGTTTCCTACAGTTTCGAGGTTATGCACAGTGTGTTATAAAGTTCGTGCGTTGTTATCGCGCAGTATTATTGTAAATGGTAGAGTGCCTATGTATGTGGCGTGGCAGTGAATGGCCCAAAATGAGGATTTCTTGTTTCCTGGATTAGAGGTTTGGCATTTAATTCCAGCGGAGGAAAAGCAATGGGACTATGGATGTTCAGGCCTTTGTTGGCGAAGTAGCGAGACTTGATATTTTCGAGCATGGTCGAGTATTTATTGTGGTGTGGTGTCGTCGTTCTTGTTGTGGCGCATTAAGGCCCGTCGGTGTTATGGTCTTCTTTGATTTGCCTTCGGGGCAAGGTGTTATGAAATGGTGCCTAAGAAGCGGTTGTCGGATGGCGGTGTATAGCGGTTTCAGAGTCAAATCGGTGTTTCTAATGTTGATGGTTCGAGAACGATGATCTTCGAGGAAGCTCAGAATTGGTAGCAATTTACTAGTTCGGGTGCTACAGAGATGGATTGTGATTTGAGGCAGTATTTGGGTAGCGAAGGATGAGGAAGGACATGGTGGGAGGTGTCCTACAGAGGTTGAATTGCTTGAGGTCGAGAAGTTCGCTTTGGAAGATGGTTAACTCAGAATGGGAATGTTAGCATAGCGTACAGATTCTGTGATAGGATAGCCACGTGCTTTGAGAAAGTTTAGAGTGATTTGGGGATCATGGTGGATTGTCGTTTGATTATCGTTTTGGGATGCAACATGACTTCGAGTTTTGGAACGTATTATTGGACCTGTAGTTGATGCTAGTGGGGATGAACGAACTCTTACAGCTGGTGGACGAACATGGGCTCAGGAGGGTTTATTGATTTCGTGATAGTTGTAACCAGAGCTATGTCATTGGAAGATGTCGATGTGGAATTATACAGGTGGGCTATCTCCTGTGAGTAGGTTAGCGATTGCGTGATTTTGATGATGTTCCTACGAAGAGTTATACTTGCTAACTAGCGGGAGGCACGTAATGCGATGCAAGCTTGGATCACTTGAAGAAGATGATACGACTGCTAAGAGGTCGAATGTGCGATGGTGGCTGATAATTTAGGATGTTTTATGAAAAGTTTAACAAGAGATTTTGAGAAATTTTTCGGGTTAATGATGAGAGATCATGGTAATTGAGAATGAGGAGTTGTTGTGGGTTATGGATTTATGTGATTGTGGCTTAAAGTTAAGTGGGGTAGCCCACCATCTACGATTGGGTCACGTGGTTGTGTGCCTTGGCAGTATCGGGTTATTGGTACATTGGTAGATTAGGATGGCTAGGGAAATAAAACATCAAGGGTAATTCGGGCAAAGGACTTGATGATTGTGTGCTACAGTTTGCCTCATCGATTCATGTGCAGATATTTGGATGACTCAGAGTTTATTCTTCTTGTGGATGTGATGTACAAGGAACAGAATTAGTCCGATTGTTTCTTTGGAAGTGTTCAGGTGCTAGCAGAGCACCAGTGTTTTGTTATACATTCGAAACCAGGTCAGAGTAGGTGACTCTCAAAAATAGTTTTAGTGGGTTCAAAAAAATTTAATTAAAGTGCGGTGTCTAAGTATTTTGGGTTCGTTATATAGATGATGACTGGGTATTGCAGCGGAGTGTGAGGAATACTTGGGGAATTTCTATATTATCACCAGGTCTATGGTGCAGCGTTAGAGAAATGGGAGAAACAACTTTGAATTCACAGAAGGTCTTCCAAAATGGATATATCAGTTAGAGATATTATTGAGTGCACGAGGAAGGTATGAGATGGCTTATGGGTATCGAGACAATGCGGTTTCGTAATTTGGGTCACTCAGGATGAGTGTTGTTTAAGGTCCGTTAAGTGTTTGAATATGACTATTATTCTAGAGGCAAGTCAAGAGTAAATTGGAAGAAGTTGAGTCAGTTAATAATGGTTTGAATCAGCATGGTTGTGGGAATTACCGGTCCCTTCGTTGTTAAGCTATACAGGTGATTCGTGGCTATACGTGTGGTCTTGACGGCCACCGTAATTTGATTGATTTGGAGGTATTTGATTCTGATGGCCTTGTTATGGGTAAATGGATCCCGGAAGAGTCATAGCGGTCTACACTTCGACTTGAGGGTTGCATTTTCTGTGGTTATGGGAATTTGGTTGGGGTTGCAATTGTTCTTCTAAGATGAGTAGATTAAAAGGGGTTCTAGCCAATAAAGTGTTTATTCTACTTGTGGTTTAGGGGTTATGGTGAAATTCTTGGACTCTTACGTAGCGGCATGATAGGTGCAGTGAGCGGTATGGAAATTGGAAGTTGAGGATCAAGGTTACAGTTCGGTTTTGATAAGAGCGTCACGAGCTCGGAGGAGCGAGGGATGATTTCAGATGTTTAGTGTAGGATGACACTATTGTTGGGCAGCCTTAGGATGGTCTATTTTGTGGTAGGAGTGTTGGGTATTGAAATGCGGATGCTTGGCTAGTACGATAGAAATAGCATGGTCGATGGCCATTGTTGTTCAGATTTTGCTACCTGGTGCGGAAGGTTGTGGGATTATATCCCACGGGAAGATCATATAACTGTAACGTGTTAGTCATTCGATTGTTAGAGATTGAAATAAGGTATGGAGATTTTTGTACTGTCGCCAATAGGAGAGGTTATTGCGTTGAGGCGCTCTATTCTTTTGGTTGTGGACTATGGGAGTTTGTTACGAATTTGACAATTGCTCGTATGTGTCATGAATAGGGTCATTGTGGATCCTTGAAAGGTTATTGGCCAAGTATGGGATGATGAATCAGCTTGAGGTCCATTAGTAAATCTAATGTGAATGTATGCTTTACATCAGGTCGGATGTGTTCATTCAGTATTGCATTGCTTATGGAGGAGTCTTTGGGTGTTGGATGTTATTCCTACCGTCAGCTATTCTATGTAATACTCTATTATGCTATGGTTGTGAGACGACTTGATTGTTCGCACATGTGTTGTGATCCCTTGTAGCTTGTGGTGTTATATGAGCATGATGGCTTTAGATATCAATTGGTTGTCTGATGTACCTTAGTCAAGCTTGGCGTTTGTAGCGCATGGCGCTATCCGTCTCCCTAGGGTTGTGTTTATTCACTTGGCTTGCTTGTGGTCGATATTTGGGCATTTAGTGGGTAGGAACAGTTTGGCTCGGTAGGTACTTCCTTGTTGATTGTTATGTATGGATTGGGTGGCACGCCGCCACGAGTATCATGTTTGAATCGGGTTACACACCGCAACGGTATCATGTGTGGATCGGGTTGCACGCCGCAACAGTGAGATGTTGAGCATGGTTCCTTATACTTATTTTGTGTGTCTTGTTTCTCATCTCTAAGATAGGTTCATAGCACCTGTTCTACCATTTTATTCGCTACGCGGGTTGGGTAGTTCCTTGCCAGAGTTTGTTCTTCCTTATGGGTCACATTTGAGTTGTAGATTGTTGGCGCATTGATGGCGTCATATGAGATTTTAGACGGTGTTTGAGGTGGCTTATTGCGCGAGCAACTTATACTGAGTGAGACGAGGTTATTGGACCTGAGATCAGTGCGATCAGGTTTATATAGGGTATATTAAATAGAAAATATTACTATTCAGTTCAGAATGAGGTAATGGTTCTTGTCAAGCGGAGAGACTCTATGATTTATAGATTTATAGCTTCTACGGTTGGAGGATGTTATTATGGGCATACGAATTATGCTGTGCATTGTGTTGTTTCTGCATGGGTGCATGATCATATTTGGTACAGAGGGTCGAGATTGATACGGTGTTTGTATGTTAGAATCAGGTCTTGTGAAGAATTCCGGGTGTTGGAATTTGGTTCTAAGGCTTGTTGGCTAAGGTAAAAAGGAAGGATCTTCAGCCTGGTTCGATCTAATGTTCTCATGTAGGATTAGTGAAACAACCTCGGAATCGAGATTTGAAGGTTCCAATAGGTTCGTATAATAATTTCGGACTTAGGTGTGTGTTCGGGTTTAGTATCGAGTATCTCGGGAGCACTTCGGCGCTTATTGTGGAAACTTAGCATTTTGAAGGTTTTAGAATTTCCTAAGTTTGATTTAAAGTGGATTTTTATGTTATGGATGTCTGTTTGGGATTTCGAGCCTTGGAATAAGTTCGTATCGTCATTTGTGACTTGTACATATAGTTTGGCGTCATTCGGAATGTTTAAGTGTAATTCGGGCGCGTTCGTTGAAGTTTATAAGTTTGAAAATTTAAAGAAAGGTTTCGATCGTCGATTCATAGTTTTGATGTTGTTTGGTGTGATTTGAGGCCCCGAGCAGGTTCGTGTTTTGTTTTGGGACTAGTTGGTGTGATTGGATGGGGTCCTGGGGGCCTCGGGTGTGTCTCGGGATGGTTTCAGACCATTTTCCTTTGTTTTGTGATTTCTGGTTTCTGGAGTTTGGGTTGTTCATCTTGACCGCGTAGATAGTCTCGCGATCGCGTAGTGTTGACTGGAGCTGGTGAAGTTGTTCTTCGCGATCGCGGAGTTTTGTCTGATGGTTCATCACGTTCGCGTTGCAAGGGTCGCGAACGCGAAGTGTTAGCGAGGTGGCCTGGGCTTGGAAGGTTGTGCTTCGCGATCGCAGGGATAGGTTCCCGATCGCGGAGGGTTTTGGTCTGAGGCATGAAGGCTTGGCCTTCGCGTTCGCGTAGCTGGGCTCGCGTTCACGTAGGCTGATCAGGCAGAGTTTCGCGATCGTGTTGCTTTTGTCGCGTTCGTGTAGAGGGAATCTTGGACAACTGATTTTGGCCTTCGCCATCATGAAGGTATTCCCACGATCGCGAAGAAGAAGGACCTGGGCAAACTTGTTTTTAAATCGGGACTTAGCTCTCATTTTTCACTTGGATGGCCGAATTTAGGGAGCTATTTTGAGGAGTTATTCATCAAGCAATACGAGGTAAGTGATTCCCACTTATTGCAAGTTAAATACATGAGTTATATATGGATTAAACATGAAAATTCATGGAAATTGTGGGATTTTAAGGTAAAACCTAGAATTTGGTAGTTTTAGATTTTGACCACGAAATTGGACATTTAGTAAGGAATAGTTTATATAATTGAGTTTTTGGTGTTATGGGTAAAGTTTTCGGAATCCGGGCATGTGGGCCCGAGGGTTGACTTTTCGAGCGGAGTTGGAAATTGTTATAAATTAATTATTTATGAGTGTTGGAGCATATTTTCATTGGATTGAATGTTGTTTGATTAGTTTCGGATCATTTTGATTTGAATTGAGGAGTTAGAGAGGCATTGGAGCCGGTTATTGGAATTTCGGAGCGAGGTAAACGGTAAAATCATGGAAACCTACAATTTAAATAGAATAGATAGTAGAAGTGTGTGAAAGCTAAGCAAATCACAATGCAAATTCTAGAATATACCAAAATCCGGTGTCACAAGTGTATGAGCATCTATTAAGGAGTACAATAATAATACCATATTTGTCTGGAATATGAGATATAGAGGATAAAGTAAATACATAAAATGGAGACTCCGAGGGCTGCGGTGCGTAGCATAGAATACAGCTCCTCATAAAGTCTCCTCAGCAGCTACGCCTACTCACCAAGATGACCATCAAAGGAACCTGTCAGATCCTGCACATTTAGTGCAGAAGTGTAGCATGGGTACGTAAATCAACGCGTACCCAGTAAGTATCTAGCCTAACTCTGGAGAAGTAGTGATGAGGGTCTAACATCAACACTTAATAGTGGTCCAATAAATAAAATACAGGGAACATAAATAGCCATGGAATACAACAGGACCAATAGAATAAGGAACAGTAGATAACGAAGTCCTTTAACAAATATTATCAGGTAAAATGCCCCCAAAGGCCACATGCTATCTCAATAAATAGGAACCATCAATTAAATATCCGATCTCAAGTCATAGAGAAAGTGTTACGTAATTCCCAAGTTTAAGTAAGAGGGTAATCTCGTGGGTAATCAGACTCTTAGCGATTTTACGCACGAATTATGCCGAGGTCGTTCGGCCCGATTCATATAGTCGTGTACATACACTGCCGAGGTCGTATGTCCCGATCCATGGATGCATCCCATAGTATATATAAATATCGCCGAGGCATTCAGCCCAATCCACAAGAAAAGGAAAACTCTTCGAATTTGCGAATTTTGTATTTACAACTTCGAGGTAAGCCCATAAAAGAACATAAATTATCATCAATGATTAACAGTCCGCCAAATCTCTAGATAATGAATCTCGATTTAACATAATCTTTAACTAAATTCTTACGCATTAATTCAATCAATTCAAACTAGAAAACTGAGTTCACATAGTGCAAGTAATAGCATAAATAAGGCCTACGTCTACCCGAACATAACATGAATTTTAGATACGCACGGAATCTCATCACCTCGTGCATACGTAAGCCCCACAATTAGTAGCAAATAACAATTTAAACACCTATGGGGTAGTTTTCCCCTCATAAAATTAGACAGGAGAGTTAATTTCTTTATCTACTAAAACTTATGATTTCAAAAATAATGAAAAGAATAATTGAATTGATAGTTCACCGTTGGCTTTCCTAAAGGCGACGTTGGGCGCCATCGCGACCTATAGTGGGAATTGGGTCGTGACACCAATAACAATAACCACTAACAGCTCAGATCGTAAAGAAAACAGTACAAGTAAATAACTCAATGATATCATAATTAGCTTGTTCATATTTCAAGAATTTAGACATGCTTTGCAAGTATAACAGTTAAAACCCAACACAGGTAAAACAGTTCATTTACTAGCTAGCATGAGTAAAGTACATCTCTATGCCTATATGTCAAACTAACAATATCACAGTGGGTCCATCAGAATAATCGTACTTAGCACTGTACGAGTTCTTGGCATAACTGCCCATCATCAAAGCACGTATATAAAACATTGTGCCTACGCCCACTACTGGTATATCAGACTCCTGAGGGGCAGATCCTGCCTAAGCACTAATCATAATCATATAGCCCAATACTGAGGTATGGTGCACACATTGCCCCAAATCAATAGCACTTAGCCCAATATGAGTCTGGCATACGCGTCACCTTATAATCAATACCAAATCAGCTCTTGCCCCAAATCTAGGCATGATTTATAACATGAATCATAGTTTAAATAATCAAACATGTAGGGAAAACATGTATGTAGCAAGGCATGATAGCAAAACAATCCCACAATATCCTAAAAGCCGCCACTAATAATGAGTAATCTGGTGCACGCACACACGCCCGTCACCTAGCGCGTACGTCACCCCAATACTTCTCTGATAATATAGTTCCCAAGGGTAAATACTCTCAAATATAAGTTTAAAAATATTTCTTATCTCAAAACACGCAACACAATACTCCAAAAATCACTTCCCACGTGAATTGACCTCCGAACGACTCGTATCTAGTCACAAATAACTTAATATCATCAAATAATGCCGTAGGAAACAACTTCAAACAATAAAGTTTCGGTCTTTATCAAAACCAAAAGTCATCCTGGGGCCTAGACCTCGGAACCCGACAAAGTCACAAATTCCGAACATTCATTCAATTACGAGTCCAACCACACCAAAATCATCCAATTCCAACCTCAAATCAACCTTCAAATCCTCAATTTAATTTTTAGAAAAGTTTTAACGAAAATTCCCAAGTTCTATAATTTAAATCACCAATTAAATGAAAAGAAATAAAGATGGAATCATGAAAACTGGACAAATCCGAGTCAAAAACACTTACCCCGATCCAAATCGTAAAAATCCTGTAAGGCCCCGTAAGATTTCGCAAAGGAAAAATAATATTTCGTGGTGCCGAACCGGGCTTACGTGTTTGAGGATTGTATAAATTCTTCGCGGCGAGCTTGCTCACCGCGGCTCAAACTTTTTGGGTTGAACAATGCACTGGAAAGTAAAGGAAAAAAATTTGGGCAAAAGAAATGCACTCCTGCGGCCAAGTATGCGGCCACAGAATAACTCTGCGGGCCACATAATGGTCGCAGAGTGAGACAGTCTTTTGGGGCATTTTTGATGTCATTTTTCGGCCCATTATGCGACCGTAAAATCATTTCGCAGGCCGCACTCTAATTTTCGGCCCATTGTTGTTGATGATGATAATGATGTTTGAATGTGGAAAGGGGAACTGGAATTATGAAATATGGCCAAGTGCCAAGAATGACTTTATAATTGTGGCCACTAGTGCCAAAGAATTAAAAGGATATGAAAGAAGTTTGATGTGAGATAATTGACTGAAAAAGGTAATGTCTCGGGTGAGACGGCCTAGCCGATCGGGTCGTGATCGGACGCCATACCGCACACATGGTGGTGACTGTGCTGGAAATTATAATGAAATTGTGGTTATGGTTGATGTCTCAAATGAGACGACCTAGCCGATCGGGTCATGATCAGACTCCATGTAAGAATACGGTGGTATTGTGAATTATGGTATATCGGCACTAAAGATCACCCAACCTAATAACATGAAAATTGACTTGAAAACTTATGTGATCCTTAACTTGATGTTTTAGTATTATTTGAAGCTCTTATTGAATTCTTGACTGTTTCCCCTTGTATTATTATTCATTATATTGAGATGGTGTTTAGTTTTACATACTAGTACTATTCGACAGTACTAACGTCCCTTTTGCCTGGGGCGCTGCATCTTTAAATGGATGCAGGTGGTTCCATAGCAGGCAGTGTTGATCAGCGATAATGGTACATCCTCTTCACAGCAGACTTGGTGAGCCCCACTTCATCACGGGGTCATATATTGTATCTTTTGTTTATATTATTATCACGTCTCGAGGTATAGCCGGGGCCTTGTTGCCGGCACTATTATAACACTGTTTTATATCTTTTAGAGGCTCTGTAGACACTATGTGGGTTGTACATGGGTGCTAGAAATGTCAAACAAGTTATGTTGTGTTTTGATCACTTGTTCCACTCAAACTATAAGAATATGTGTATTTTGAGTCTTAAAAGTGAAGTAACTAATGAAATGATTTAGTATTGTGTACATGATCTCCCTACTGTCTAATTAACGAAATTATGTCTTCTCTTGATCATGGGTGCGTTGGATAGAAAGCGTCTAACAGGCTTGCTTGACCGGGTTCACTCGGTTGGGCGCCGGTCGCGTTTTTCGAGTTTGGGGCGTGACAAACATGGTATCAGAGCCTAAGGTTTTAAAGTGTCCTAGGATGTCTCGGAGCCGTGTCTAGTAGAGTCCTCCTTATCGGTGTATTGTCGACCACATCTATAAGTTGGAGGCTACTTTGACATTTAGGAATAATACCCTTCTTTGATATACTGAATCGTGCGATGAAACTGATTGTGAAACCGTTCCTCCTCTAACTCATGCATTCCTTTAACTTTCAGTACATGGCACCTAAGAAGAGAGCAAGAACTGGACAAGGAGCCAATGCCGCCTGAGGAGTGGCAGTTGACCCTTTATTTGGTAATGCAGGGTGAATATCAGGGGGCTGGGGATAATACCCCGACTGCTACACTGCCTTATTCCACTACACCTGACCAGGTCACACCAGTTCCTGCATATACTGAGGGTGCAACGGTTCCTCCAACTGATTCCACCTCCAGCCCCAGCTTCCGGTTCTGGTATTTCTGATGGGGATCTTAGGGGAGCTATCCATATTGTGACATAGATAATGGCTTCTCAAGCCCAGAGATCAAATGTTGCACCCACTTCTTCTAGCCAACAAGGGGATTCTAGTGGTTCTAGAGTGAACAGGTTTCTTCAGTTGGATCCTTCGGTGTTCACAGGTGTTAATCCCGAGGAGGACCCATAGGACTTCATTAATGAAATGCATAAGACTCTCCGGGTTATGCACGCTACTGAGACAGAGGAAGTGGAGTTGGTCGCCTACCGCCTGAAAGGGGTGGCCTATTCTTGGTTTGAGCTGTGGGAGGACTCTCGGGAGGAGGGGAGCCCTCCAGCGATGTGGAGTGAGTCTGCTGACGCTTTCATGGACCATTTCTTGCCGGCCGAGACTACGGCAGCTCGTGCCGCAGAGTTTGAGAACCTTAAGCAAGGAAGTAAGAGTGTGTGAGAGTATCATATGGAGTTCGCACGTCTGTCTAAATATGCCATTCTCATGTTGCCTACTATGGAGGCTAGAGTGCGCCGGTTTGTGCAGAGCCTTAACCCCTTGGTTATCAATGAGGCCGCTGCAACTGCCTTGAATTCAGATATGAACTATGGGAAGATTGTAGCATTTGCTCAAGCTACAGAGAACCATAAGTTGAAGAACATAATGGAGCGAGAGGGTACCAGTAAGGCCCGGTCCGCGGGCAACCTTGGGGAGTCATTTGGTGGGGGAAGATCAGCTTTTAGGGGAGGGTCATCAGGGCCATCCCAGTCTTTTGCTTAGTCTTCAGCCAGTGCACTGCTAGCAGGGCCCAGTCAGCAGCATGGGAGTCATTTCAGGCCCAATCAGGGCAGCAGGAGACCCCACCAGCAGGGCCAATTGATAACAACACGATAGGGGTCCAAGAATTACTAAAGAAAATTAAGAAACGTGCAGAAGCTAAAAGAAAATAAAGAAACAAAAAAACAACGAAAAATTAAAGATAGATTGAATTCAAGAAAGAGTTTCTTGAATTCAAGAAGTCTATTCTTGAAGTTGAATCCTAACAACAACAATTAGCTAACAAAGAACTAATCTCCTTTGGTAGAGAATTAAAAACAAGAGATAGATTGTGAAACCCGACCCTTTAGAATAACAAGAACAACAATAAGCCTAAACTTATCACCTTTCTTGAATACCTAGAAGTGATCTAAGATTTCGAAAGAGTTTAATCTTACCACCTTAAGTTGAGTCTTGAAGGTTGAAGAATAAATCCAAGAGTAGCCACACACAAGAGTGCAAGAAAAATCTCACAATTTTAATTGATATTGTCTATAATAATCTAAAATCTAAAAATAAAGAAGATACCCCTTTATATAGAGAGGGGGTCACGAAATTCCTACCTAAAAACAAGGAAATAAAGTCCTAAACTACTTTGGACAACAAGTCCAAATACCTTAGGAAAAGGAAAAATACTAGGAAATAAAAACCAAGTCAATCTTGGAAAGTAACTACAACAATCTTAGGAAAAGGAAAACATAACCTTAATTACCTAGGAAAGCAATAAATCTAGTACCAAAATATATGGAAATAAGTTAAAACCAATCTTGGATAGAATCTTGAAAGTCCCAAACCAATCATGAATAGGATCTTGGAAATCTTGAAGGCAACTTGCAAGAAACATGGCACCAACTTGTACTAAACTTCTATCACGCCTATTGAGCCTTTCTTGGGCAGCAAGTAAGTCATTTTTATGTTATAAAAACGTGGCTTCATGTAGGACTTATTGGGATGCAAGTTTGGACACATTTTTAAGTTGCAAATAGGTCCAATAGTGACCTGTTCTTGACCTTCTTCAGAGGATGTCTTTTGGGATCTAATCCACCTTTTCTTGGACATGAATTTGGACCATAAAATAATTATAATACCTATACAACTCATATCCTTTATCCTTGAGCTCTCCATCCCAATTAACAACTTCTTTATTTGCACTTGAAGTCTAATGACCTTGTTTTGCAACTCTTTAGCTTGACATCTTGTTAAAGGCCCTCTTTGAGATTCCAAAGCTTCATTCTTGTCCTTGAATAGATTTGAGCTTCCTAGGATGCTATCATTCCCCTCTTTTTGAAGAAAATTCGTCCTCGAATTTCGACCTTGCAAGAAAAAGAAGTCACGCACTAGTAAATGGCATCCACTAATCTGAAAAAATGGTAGGAATAAAACAAGATAGTGACCATATGTCCACTTAACCCAATTAATCCCAATAGGTGTAAATACTCCTTTATAAAGCATATGGACATCATCATCCCAATAAAATTTATGCCTACTTAGAGTTGTCCAATAAAAACCTCTCTTAGATGCACTCTGTAATGAAATTTGCAATGCGATCTTGTGAATAAGGTAGTCCAAACATGTGCATGCCAAAGAAATTACAAAATATTGGTCATGCATCCATTTAACACAAGTATCTCTGCCACATGTATCAAATAAGACACTCTTATGATATAACCAAGTATCAATTATAAATCCCATGGATTCTTCTACATGTAAGTTATTCAAAGAAGCACATAAATTCTCAGAAAGGTCATAAGAACCCATAAATTTCAAAATATAAATTTTAATACACTCAAGCTCATGATTATAACTTTCCCCAATAATATTCGCAACATCAATGGATTCTACATAATTGCTCAAACTGTCACAGAAAGAGTCATAGATAGGTTCATGAAAGAGTATTTGATCACTAACGTCATAATAATCATGCATATCCTCTTTAATAGTAGCAAATACTTTTACAGGCTCACAATTAACATGCCTAGAGGAATGACTTCCCATCAAACAACAAAACTCACATTCTAGCAATTTATCACATGAAAACTCATTAGACACTTGAATAAAAGAAGAAAGAACATTTAACTCATTAGCAAGCCTCTTCTCATAAATTTCTTGCCTCTTTCCACCAAGTTGGAATGCATAATCATCTATGTCATACTCAATTTCAAAAGGAAGCAAATTACTCTTGCACTTTAACTTAGATATTACAGTTAATGACTTGATATGCATCAAAATATCATCATCCACAAAAATTATAAAGTCACCAACATACGAAATAAGAGTATAGTTCATTACCTCCAAAAATATCTTAGGTGTTCTAGGAAGGTCAAGAATGTGAATGAACCAATTATACGTATCATACTTGGACTTATTTACTAATGGAACAACATCACCTTGTATTCTTTTATGCAATGATTCCAGCTTAGCAATGGCTTTAGGAAACTCCATGTCATAAACCTGTAAATAAGAATTAAAATAGTCAAAAGGTTCAATAACAAAGAGTTTAACCAAGCTTTTATCTTCCACTATCCAACAAGAATTAATTTCGCCTAATTCATGTTGGAATCCAATTGGATCCTTTACTACCATTTCTCGCACCTCACCTCTCCTTTCAAAAGGTCTTTCAACACGTGGCTGCACAAAATCACAAGAACTAAAACAAAAATGAGTTAATGGGTTTGGAAGTAAAGAAATTTTATTCTTGCTTACACTCTCTTTGGATTTTATCACAAAACTAACTTTTCCCTCACCCTTAAGCTCTTTTCTCTCACTAAAGTTTTTTTCTTCTTCTTACTCAAACCCTCTTGTTTTTCTCTCTCTACCTCAAAGACTTTTCTTATCTCATTGCCTTCTCTCTTTTCTTTTCCCTCAAGCTCACTCTTTTTCTCAATTGACATCCTATTCTCTTCACTCAATACAACCTATCCTTTTTCCTCTCTTGGGATGTCAACATGCACTCCCTTACTCCTCTCATTCTTTTCTCTCTCATATTTTTTCATATTCTCTTTAACAGTCTTTTCATCTTCATAAATTTGTGAGGGAGTCAAAGGTCCAAGAATAAGTTTCTTCCTGTTAACCTCAAAAGAGTATCTATTTTTTTCCATGTTATATGAAACTCTTCTATAGGTATACCATGGCTTTCCCAACAAGATATGATAATTATTCATGGGAATCATATCACACCAGATCGCATCCTCATACCTTCCAATAGAGAATAGTAATAATACTCTTTTATCTACCTTTACTCCTCTCAACATGTAGGGTTCAATATGCTCAACACAAGGCAATTTCAAGTTTTCAACCATATAAGTGCTAATTGAGTTATAGCCAAACTCTTTGTCAATTCTAAGAGCACAAATCGAAGACATCACTTTAGCTCTTGTTTGAGAAATAATTTTACCATTGTCTTCCTTCCATTTAGTATACTGTAAGTTCGACTTTTCAAGTTGTTGAGTCATAGCTCGCCTCCTTTCACTATAACTACCTGTTTGAAACATCTTGAACAAAGATTAGAAGAATTATGTATCTCTCAAATTTTGGCTTTTTCCTCTAATGTTCTCGCCTCTCTTGCCTTTTTTCACTCAAAGCAACTCTTGGTCGTTAAACTTTAGATTTATTAATAAACCTTACTAGTCACAACCCTTAGTGATAAGAATGTGGAGTTAGAAAAAGAAAAGGAAAGTGAAGGACCAAACCTTGGAAGAATAGGAACTGGTTATGTAGAAAACAATAAGGAAAGAATTTTGAAAACCCAAAACCTACAAGAATAAGGAAAGAAGTTACCTTAATCTTCAAGAACTAGGATCCCCTCTTCTTGTTTCCTTTCTTGACTTGGAAACCAAATAACACTTGAATTCTACAAATAATAATGAGCCATAATGTTTTTCTTTTAGCTGATTTTCGTTTTTTTTGGTTTTTTTTGGTTTTATTTTTGGTTTTGTTTTGCTCAAGAACCTTCCAAGATTATCAAGATTGAAATTTTGATTAGCCTATGCTCTGATACCACTTGATAACAACACGATAGGGGTCCAAGAATTACTAAAGAAAATCAAGAAACGTGCAGAAGCTAAAAGAAAATAAAGAAACAAAAAATAACGGAAAATTAAAGATAGATTGAATTCAAGAAAGAGTTTCTTGAATTCAAAAAGTCTATTCTTGAAGTTGAATCCTAACAACAACAATTAGCTAACAAAGAATTAATCGCCTTTGGTAGAGAATTAAAAACAAGAGATAGATTGTGAAACCCGACCATTTAGAATAACAAGAACAACAATAAGCCTAAACTTATCACCTTTCTTGAATACCTAGAAGTGATCTAATATTTCGAAAGAGTTTAATCTTACCACCTTAAGTTGAGTCTTGAAGGTTGAAGAATAAATCCAAAAGTAGCCACACACAAGAGTGCAAGAAAAATCTCACAATATTTATTGATATTGTCTATAATAATCTAAAATCTAAAAACAAAGAAGATACTCCTTTATATAGAGAGGGGGTCACGAAATTCCTACCTAAAAATAAGGAAATAAAGTCCTAAACTACTTTGGACAACAAGTCCAAATACCTTAGGAAAAGAAAAAACACTAGGAAACAAAAACCAAGTCAATCTTGGAAAGTAACTCCAACAATCTTAGAAAAAGGAAAACATAACCTTAATTACCTAGGAAAGCAATAAATCTAGTACCAAAATATATGGAAATAAGTTAAAACCAATCTTGGATAGAATCTTGAAAGTCCCAAATTAATCATGAATAGGATCTTGGAAATCTTGAAGGGACCTTGCAAGAAACTTGACACCAACTTGTACCCAACTTCTATCACGCCTATTGAGCCTTTCTTGGGTAGAAAGTAAGTCCTTTTTATGTTATAAAAATGTGGCTTCATGTAGGACTTATTGGGCTGCAAGTTTGGACACATTTTTAGGTTCCAAATAGGTCCAATAGTCGCCTGATCTGGACCTTCTTCAGAGGATGTCTTTTGGGATCTAATCCACCTTTTCTTGGACATGAATTTGGACCATAAAATAATTATAATACCTAGACAACTCATATCATTTATCCTTGAGCTCTCCATCCCAATTAACAACTTCTTTATTTGCACTTGAAGTCTAATGACCTTGTTTTGCAACTCTTTAGCTTGACATCTTGTTAAAGGCCCTCTTTGAGATTCCAAAGCTTCATTCTTGTCCTTGAATAGATTTGAGCTTCCTAGGATACTATCACCAATCAGGAGGGAGATTCCAGCAGCAGCGGAGGCCCCCATGCCCCAGGTGTGGGAAGATGCACCTGGGGATCTGATACATGGAGCTACCTATATGTTACGAGTGCGGATTGAGGGGTCATATTCATAGGGAGTGTCATTCATTCCGCCAGGGTGTGGGCAGGGGCACAGCACAACCATCCAGTTCTGCAGCTGCTACATCTTCAGCACCCCCTCCAGCTCGAGGCACTCCAGCACCAGCAGGGCGTGGTGCAGCTAGGGGTGGTGCGCAAAGTTCAGGAGGACCCAGCTGTTTCTATGCTATGAGTGGTCCCCAGAGTGTTGAGGCTTCTCCAGATATTGTCACAAGTATATTGACAGTCCAATCTCATAATGTATATGCTCTTGTTGATCCCGGTTCCACCTTGTCCTATGTTACCCCTTATGTTGCTATGGAATTTGGGATAGAACCGGAATAACTTCCTAAGTCGTTCTCTGTATCTACTCCGGTTGGCGAGTTTATTATGGTCGTAGGGGTTTATAGGGGTTGTGTTATCGCGGTGCGTGTTCAGGACACCGTGGCCGATCTCATTGAATTGAGGATGGTCGATTTTGATGTAATTATGGGAATGGATTGGCTTTATTCATGTTTTGCCAAGATCGATTGCCGAACTAGGACTGTGAGGTTTGAATTTCCAAATGAGCCAGTTGTTGAGTGGAAGGGGGATAATGTAATGCCAAAAGGTAGGTTTATTTCTTACCTTAAGGCCACGATGATGATTAATAAGGGGTGTATCTATCATTTGGTCCGGGTTTTAGACACCGATGCTAAGGCGCCTACACTCGAGTTTGTGCCAGTTGTGAATTAATTTCCAAAGGTCTCTCCTGTTGAGCTCCCTGGGATTCCGCCAGACAGGGAGATTGATTTTGGGGTTGATATGATGCCAGGCATACAGCCTATATCTATTCCGCCCTACAGGATGGCACCAGAAGAATTGAAGGAACTAACGGAGCATCTAAAGGACTCTTTAGAGAAGGGTTTTGTCCGGCCGAGTGTGTCCGGCCGAGTGTGTCCGGTCCTTTTTATAAGGAAGAAGGATGGGTCACTGAGAATGTGTATTGACTATCGGTAGTTCAACAAGGTCAAGATCAAGAATAAGTACCCACTGCCAAGGAGGGATGATTTGTTTGACCAATTGCAATGTACTAAGTACTTCTCCAAAATTGATTTATGATCCGGGTATCACCAATTGAAGATCAGGGAGCAGGATGTTCCGAAAATAGATTTTAGAACCCGATATGGGCACTTTGAATTTCTGGTAATGTCTTTTGGGCTAACAAATGCCCCAGCGGCTTTCATGGATCTTATGAATCGGGTTTTCAAGCCTTTTCTTGCTTCCTTTGTGATAGTATTCATTGATAATATTCTTGTGTATTCACGAGGTCGAGAGGACCATGCTGATCATCTCAGGGTAGTTTTGCAGACTCTACATCAGCACCCATTGTACGAAAAATTTTCAAAATATGAATTTTGGCTTGAGTTTGTCACAGTCTTGGGTCATGTTGTCTCCAGAGAAGGAATTAAGGTTGACCCTCAAAAGATTGCAGCGGTGAAGAATTGGCCTAGACCTACAACGCCAACCGAGATTCGCAGTTTCTTGGGCTTAGCAGGGTATTACAGGAAGTTTGTGGAGGGGTTCTCTACTCTTGCCTCTCCGTTGACTAAATTGACTAAAAAAGCGGTTAAGTTCCAATGGTATGATGCTTGTGAAAGGAGCTTCCAGGAGTTGAAATCAAGACTGACTACGGCACAGGTGTTGACCCTGCCAGAGGGTACAGATGGGTTTGTGGTATATTGCGATGCTTCAAGGATCGGGCTTGGGTGTGTGTTAATGCAACACGACAAGGTGATAGCTTATGCTTCTAAACAACTCAAGAATCATGAAAAGAACTATCCAACACATGATTTAGAACTTGCGGCGGTGGTATTTGCATCAAAAATTTGGCCTCATTATTTGTATGGGGTCCATGTGGATATATTCACGGACCATAAGAGCCTTCAATATTTTTTCAAACAAAAGGAGCTGAATCTGAAGCAGAGAAGATGGCTTGAGTTACTCAAGGATTACGACATCGATATTCTATATCATCCGGGGAAAGCCAATGCTGTGGCGGATACTCTTAGCCAGAAATCTATGGGTAGTTTAGCACACTTGGAGGCATATTAAAGGCCATTGGCTAAGGAAGTTCATCGATTGGCTAGTTTGGGAGTTCATCTTGCGTACTCTAGTGAAGGAGGGGTGATTGTACAAAATAGGGCTGAATCATCACTTGTTGTGGAAGTCAAGGAGAAATAGTACAATGATCCATTGTTGGCACAACTAAAAGAGGGGATTCATAAACGTAAGACCATGGCCTTTTCTCTTGGCATGGATGATGTTACACTAAGGTACCAAGGGCGTCTATGTGTTCCAAATGTAGATGGTCTCTAGGAGAGAATCATGACTGAGGCTCACACTTCTAGGTACTCCGTGCACCCGGGCTCTACAAAAATATATCATGATCTTAAGGAAGTCTATTGGTGGAATGATATGAAAAGGAATGTAGTAGACTTTGTGGCGAGATGTCCAAATTGTCAGCAAGTGAAGGCCGAACACCAAAGGCCCGGTGGGTTGGCACAAAACATAGAAATTCCAATATGAAAGTGGGAAATGATTAATATGGACTTTGTGGTAGGACTACTGCGCACTCCGCTCAAGTTTGACTCAATTTGGGTGATTGTGGATCGACTCACGAAATCAGTACACTTTTTGATGGTTAAGGCTACTGACACAGCAGAACAATATGCTCAGTTGTATATGAAAGAAATAGTCAGGTTGCATGGCACTCCAGTTTCCATCATATCTGATCGGGGAGCACAATTCACTGCTAAATTTTGGAAGAAATTTCAGCAAGGTTTGGGTACTCAGGTGAATCTTAGTACAGCCTTTCACCTGCAGACTGACGGGCAGGTAGAGCGGACTATTCAGACGCTCAAGGATATGTTGCGTGCTTGTGTTCTTGACTTCAAGGGTAGCTGGGATGATCATCTTCCACTCATAGAATTTGTTTACAACAACAGCTATCATGCTAGCATTCAGATGGCACCGTTTGAGGCTTTATATGGAAGGAGATGTAGATCTCTCATTGGGTGGTTCGAGATTGGGGAAGTGTAACACCCCAAAATATTTTGAAGTACTTAAGTGTAAAGCCCGGTAAAATTTGCAAAGAAAATAATGTTTCATGGTGCCGGACTAGGCATACGTGTTTGAGGATTGTAAAAATTCTTGGGTTGAATAATGTACCAGAAAGTAAAGGAAAGTTTTTGGCAGAAAAGCACGTTTATGCGGTCTATTATGCGACCGCATAATCACTCTACGGGCCGCATAATGGCCGCAGAAGTGAGCAGGAGAGGGCCATTCTGGAAGTAGCTATGCGGTCGACTATGCGACCGCATAACTATTATGCGGTGCATTATGCGACCGCATAACAATTATGCGGACCGCATAGTGACCGCATACACAAATAGATTTTTGATCATTTTTGTCAGCAATTATGCGACCGATATGCTGTCTGCATATCCATTATGCGACCGCATAAACGTTCCAGAGCTCCATTTTGGTGTTTTTAAAACCTGACCCTATTTCCTTAAATATACTCTTTGGGCCATTTTTGAACTATAATCTGATATTTTAGAGTGAGAGAGAGTGCCCTAGAGTGAGAAGGTGTTCTTCAATAATTGTTCTTCAATTCTTGCCCAAGTTTTGGAAGATTAAGAAGGGAAACTCACTAGGTCTTCATCCTAGAGGTAAGATTCTACACCCTAACCCTCACTTTCGAATTTTGTGTAGATTTGGATAATTAGGAAGCTAATTTCTGGGCAGGAGGGTTGTTTATTTACATGCATGTGATATCAAGGGGTGTAGGAAGATATTTGAACTAGGCATTGTAAATATAGGGTTGTGGGATGATGGAATTCTCCATAAAAGGGCCTTGAAACCTTATGCACACCTTGTGTTTGATAAAATGCTCAAATGAGCTAGAACCATGATCATCTTCCTAATTTTGGTTCAATTTTTTATATTTCTAAAATAGATTGAAGTTGCTAAGAATTCCGGAACATTTAGAGTGTAAGGAAGCTCAAGTGAGGTATGCTGGCTAAACTCTTCTTTAAGAATTGGAATTCCCAATATCCTTGTAGGTTCTGAGATATTGATTATAAATGGAGTATTCCGATAAGTTTTGTGATGAAGATATACGTTCAATTCGTGTTTCAAATGCTCTTATCATATTGCATTATAAATTGAGGATGTGTCACAAACTATGGATTATGTATTCATATGTTATAATTTCTAGTAGTGATTTATATGAAAGTTATTATGCCAAGTTATGTAGAGATTGTGATTGTGATACACCTCCACCCGCATACATTGGGGTGAGGCGGCATGACCGCTTTGTGTGGGGATTATGGTATAGAGATTGTGATTGTGATACACCTCCACCCGCATATATATTGGGTTGAGGCGGCATGACCGCTTTGTTTAGGGATTATGGTATTGTGGGACTGCACCGCCGCCCGCTTACATTGGGGTGAGGCGGTACGACCGCTTTGTGTATAGTTTTGGTAGTGGTGTGGCACCACCACCCGCATACATTGGGGTGAGGCGGCATAGCTGCTTTGTGTTGGTGTTGGTATCGTTGATGCATTTCCACCCGCATACATTGGGGTGAGGCGGCATAGCCGCTTTGTGTAGGTTCTTGGTACTGTGATTATAGATCCACCCCCCATACATTGGGGTGAGGCGGCAGGGCCACTTGATTAAATTTGTGGTATTGTACGTAAACTTCCACCTGCATACATCGGGTGAGGCGGCGGGGCCGCTTTGTGTGAAGATGGTTACAGAGGATCTCATCTTAAATCCTATAAATGTTATTTATAGCTTTTAATAAGCTTGCTATAGTTTAAACGGTTATCTATATTATTCTATTGCTGCACTGGTTCATCATATTCATCTTGTATTTTTGAATTCTTAAATTAGTGTTTAGTTTTCATACTAGTACTATTCGATGGTACTAACATCCCTTTTGTCGGGAGCGCTACATCTTTTAAATGGATGCAGGTGGTTCCACAGCAGGTGATATTGATCAGTGATAGCAGCACACCTTCTTCCCAGCTGACTTGGTGAGCCCCACTTCATCTCGAGGTCATGTATCTTTTGTTCTTTGTGTATTCTGTTTGAGGTATAGCCGGGGCCTTGTTGCCGGCATTATCATTGCACTCATCTTTCTTTATAGAGGCTCCGTAGACATATTGTGGGTTGTATAATAGTACTGGGAAAGTCAAACTCGTGTGTTGTGCTTGATTTACTATTTCCACTTCAGATTATGAAAAATGTATTTGGAATTGAGACTTTAAAATAAAGTAACTGATGGTAAGAAATTGGTATTGCAGCATTATCACTTTATTGGTTGATTAACGAAAACATATATATTCTCTTTATTCATGAATGAGTTTGGGTAGAAGGAAATCTAATAGGCTTGCTCGGCCGGGTTCACTCGGTTGAGCGTCGGTCGCGCTCCTCGATTTTGGGGCGTGACAAACTTGGTATCAGAGCCTAAGGTTTTAAAGTATCCTAGGATGTCTCGGAGCCGTGTCTAGTAGAGTCCTTATTATCGGTGTGTTGTTGACCACATCTATAATTAGGATGCTACATGGGAATTTAGGAATAATACCATTCTTTCATGTTCTTGATCGTGCGATAAAGCTGGTTGTAAGATTGTTCCTCCTTTAACTCCTGCGTTGCTCTAATTTTCAGTACATGGCACCTAAGAAGAAGGCAAGAACTGGCCAAAGAGCCAATGTCACCCCAGGAGTGATAGTTGACCCTATAATTGATGATGCAGGTGAGCACCCGAGGAGTGAGAATATTCCTCCAGTTACTACACTGCCTGACTCAACTACAACTGATCAGACCGCACTTATCCCTACACCTACAGAAGGTGCAACGGTTCCTCCAACTGATATTCTAGTTCCACCTCCAGCTCCAACTTTCGATTCTGGTGTGTCTGATATTAATATTAGGGGAGCCATACAAATATTGACACAGATAGTGGCTTCTCAGGCCCAGAGATCGAGTGTTGGGCCTACTTCTTCTAGTCATCCAGGGGAATCTGCTAGTTCCAGGGTGAACAAGTTTCTTCAGTTAGATCCTCCAGTGTTTACGGGTACTGATCCCGAGGAGGACCCCTAGGACTTCATTAATGAGATGCATAAAACTCTTCGGGTTATGCATGCTATATAGACGGATGGAGTAGAGTTGGCCTCCTACTGCCTGAAAGGGGTGGCCTATTCTTGGTTTGAGCTATGGAAGGAATCCCGTGAGGAGGGAAGCCCTCCGACAAGGTGGGTTGAGTTCACAAATGCCTTTATGGATCATTTCTTGCCTGCCGAAACTAAGGGAGCTCGTGTCGCTGAGTTTGAAATCCTGAAGCAGGGTAGTATGAATGTGTGGGAGTACCATATGGAGTTTGCACGCAGGTCCAAGTATGCTATTCACATGTTGCCCACTATGAAGGCTAGTGTATGCCGGTTTGTAGAGGGCCTTAGACCCTTGGTTATCAATAAGGCCTATACAGCTGCCTTGAATTCCGATATGAACTATGGTAAGATGGTGGCATTTGCTCAAGCCACAGAGACCCGCAAATTGAAGAATAGAATGGAGCGTCAGAGTAGCAGCTAGGCCCGGTCCGCGGGCAACTTTGGTGGTTCTTTCGGTGGTAGTGGTGGTAGGTCGGTATTCAGGGGAGCGTCATCAGGACCATCCCAATCATTCGCCCAATCTTCGATGGGTGCACAATCATCTGGACCCAGTCAGGGCAACAGGGGAACCCACCAGTAGGGTCGGCCCGACAGAAGGTTTCAGCAACGGAGGCTTCCATGCCCTAAGTGTGGGAGGATGCACTTTGGGTCCTGTTTCATGGACCTACCAGTATGATATGGGTGTGGTTTGAGGGATCACATTCAGATAAAATGCCGCTCGTCCCGCCGAAATATGGGCAGAGGTGCGGCACAGCCAGCAAATTGTGCAGCTACTACATCCATAACACCTCCAGCTCGAGGCACCCCAACACCCACAGGGCGTGGTGCAGCTAGGGGTGGTGCACAGAATTCGGGAGGACCCAGCAGATTTTATGCTATGCGGAGACGTCGGGAATCAGAGGCTTCTCCAAATGTTGTCGCAGGTATATTGACTGCCCAATCTCATGACGTATATGCTCTTATTGATCCCAGTTCCACTTTGTCATATGTCACACCTTATGTTGCTATGGAATTTGGGATAGAACCAGAACAACTTTATCAGTCGTTCTCTGTATCTAAACAGGTTAGTGAGTCTATTTTGGCCGTGCGGGTTTATAGGGATTGTTTTGCCACATTGCATGGTCGAGACACCATGGACAATCTTATTGAATTGAGAATGGTTGATTTTGATGTGATAATGGGGATGGATTGGCTTTATTCATGTTTTGCCAAGCTTGATTGCCGAACCAGAATTGTTAGGTTCTAATTTCCAAATGAGCCAGTTATTGAGTGGAATAGTGATGATGTGGTGCCAAAGGGTAGGTTTATTTCCTACCTTAAGGCCACAAAGATGATCAACAAGGGATGTATTTACCATTTGGTCCGGGTTACGGACACCGATGCTGAGGCACCTACACTTGAGTCTGTGCCTGTTTTGAATGAATTTTCGAGAGTATTTTCGGATAAACTCCATAGGATTCCACCAGACAGGGAGATTGATTTTGGGATTGATGTGATGCCAGACACGCATCCTATATCTATTCGACCCTACAGAATGGCATCAGCAGAATTGAATGAGCTAAAGAAACAATTGAGAGATTTGTTAGAAAAAAGGTTTTATCCGGCCAAGTGTGTCGCCTTGGGGCGCACCGGTCCTTTTTGTAAGAAAGAAAGATGGGTCACTGAGAATGTGTATTGACTATTGGCAACTGAATAAGGTCACAATCAAGAATAAGTACCCACTGTCAAGGATAAATGATTTGTTTGATCTATTGCAAGGTGCCAGGTTCTTTTCCAAGATTGATTTAAGATCCGGGTATCACCAATTGAAGATCAGGTAGCGGGATATTCCGAAAATAGCTTTTAGAACCCGGTATTGGCATTTTGAATTTCTGGTGATGTCTTTTGGGCTAACAAATGCCCCAGCAGCCTTCATGGATCTTATGAATCGTGTTTTCAAGCCATTCCTCGATTTTTTTGTGATAGTGTTTATTGACGATATTTTTGTATATTCACGCAATCAAGAGGACCATGCCGGTCACCTCAGGGCAGTGTTGCAGACTCTGTATCAACACCAGTTGTTTGCAAAATTTTCGAAATGCGCATTTTGGCTCGAGTCTGTCACATTCTTGGGTCATGTTTTCTCTAGTGAGGGGATTAATGTTGATCCTCAGAAAATTGCGGCTGTGAAGAATTGGCCGAGGCCTACAACTCTAACAGAGATTCGCAGTTTCTTAGGCTTAGCTAGATATTACAAAAAGTTTGTGGAGGGGTTTTCTACTCTTGCCTCTCCATTGACTAAATTGACGCAGAAGGCAATTAAGTTCCAATGGTCAGACGCTTGTGAAAAGCGTTTCCAGGAATTGAAAGCAAGATTGACTACGACGCCGATGTTGACTCTACCAGAGGGTATAGATGGATTTGTGGTATATTGTGATGCTTCAAGAATCGGGCTTGGGTGTGTATTAATGCAACATGGGAAGGTGATAGCTTATGCTTTTAGGCAACTAAAGAATCATGAGAAGAACTATCCAACACATGATTTAGAACTTGCGGCAGTGGTATTTGAATTGAAAATTTGGCGTCATTATTTATATGGGGTCCATGTTGATATATTCACGGACCATAAGAGCCTTCAATATATTTTCAAGCAGAAGGAATTGAATCTGAGGTAGAGAAGATGACTTGAGTTACTTAAGGACTACGACATTGATATTCTATATCATCCGGGAAAGGCCAATGTTGTGGCTGATGCTCTTAGCCGAAAATCTATGGGTAGTTTGGCTCACTTGGAGGCATATCAGAGGCCATTAGCTAAGGAAGTTCACCGATTGGCTAGTTTGGGAGTTCGTCTTGCGCACTCTAGTGAAGGAGGGGTAATTGTGCAAAATAGGGCTGAATCATTGCTTGTTGTGAAAGTCAAAGAGAAGCAATACAACGATCCATAATTGGTGCATTTGAAAGAGGGGATTCATAAACATAAGACCATGGCCTTGTCTCTTGGCATGGATGATGGTACACTAAGGTACCAAGGGCGACTCTGTGTTCCAAATGTGGATGGTCTCCGGGAAAGAATTATGACTGAAGCTCACACTTCTAGGTATTCCGTGCACCCAGGTTCTATGAAAATGTATCATGATCTTAAGGAAGTCTATTGGTGGAATGATATGAAGAGGAATGTGGCGGATTTTGTGGCAAGATGTCCAAATTGTCAACAAGTGAAGGTCGAAAACCAAAGGCCCGGTGGGTTGGCACAGAACATAGAAATTCCCATGTGGAAGTGGGAAATGATTAATATGGAATTTGTGGTAGGATTACCGCGCACTCTCCGCAAGTTTGACTCAATTTGGGTGATTATGGATCAACTCACGAAATCAGCACACTTTTTGCCGGTTAAGTCTACCGACACACTGGAGCAGTATGCTCAGTTGTATATCAAAGAAATAGTCAGGTTGCATGGCACCCCAGTTTCCCTCATTTCTGATCGGAAGGAACAATTCACTGCTAACTTTTGGAAGACATTTCAGCAAGGTTTGGGTACTGATGTGAATCTTATTACAGCCTTTCACTCGCAGACTGACGGGCAGGCAGAGCGGACTATTCAGACGCTTGAGGATATGTTGCGCGCTTGTGTTATAGACTTCAAAGGTAGTTGGGATGATCATTTACCACCCATAGAATTTGCATATAACAATAGCTATCATGCTAGCATTCAAATGGCACTGTTCGAGGCTTTATATGGTAGGAGATGTAGATCTCCCATTGGGTGGTTCGAAACTGGGGAAGCAGATTTGATTGGGCTAAACCTTGTGCATCATGCTATGGAAAGAGTTAAAAATGATTAATGAGTGGTTGAAGACTGCTCAGAGTCGTCAAAAATCCTATTCGGATGTTCGTCATAGAGATTTGGAGTTCCAAGAAGATGATTGGGTATTCTTGAATGTTTCCCCCATGAAGGGTGTAATGCGATTTGGTAAGAAAGGGAAATTGAGTCCGAGGTATGTCGGACCGTACAAAATCATTCAGAGGATCGGTGAGGTGGCATACAAGCTTGAACTACCACCTGAGATGTCATTAGTACACCCGGTGTTTTATGTGTCTATGTTGAAGAAAGTAGTTGAAGATCCGACACTCATTGTTCCGATTGAGACTATTGAGGTAAATCAGAAATTGACTTACGAAGAGATTCCGGTTTCTATTATTGATCAGCAAGTCCAAAAATTGAGAAATAAAGAAATTACCTCCGTGAAAGTGTTGTGGCAAAACCAACAGGTTGAAGAAGCTACTTGGGAGGCTGAGGAAGAAATGAAGAAAAAGTATCCTTATTTGTTTGAATTACCATGCATTTATAAAGTTGTTATCTAGGAAAAAAATTATAAGACTTACTTTTTATGAATTTTGTATCATTTGAACAATTGGCGTTAAGGTTGTTCCTTTCTGGAAATATATTGCTTATGAGGCCACAGTTGGTGTTGTTTTGTATTATATTATGTCGTTAACATATGTATATGTTGTTAGGATGTGTTTCTGGGGCTCTCTGACAGGTGGATAGGCCTAATTACAAAGGAAACTCTGGTGAAATTTTTGGAAATTTAGGGAGTTAGCCAAATTTGGGGCTGCTAATTTGTGGTATAAAACAAACTAAGTTGCATAAGATGCTAATGACAGATTTTTACCCTCATTCGAGGACGAATGATTCTAAGTGGGGGAGAATGTGATTCCAAGCCTTCAGGAGGCTTTGGCCCAGGTATTGACTTATGCACTAGCCTTGCTCAGGCGGTTTTAGTTCAGGCTGCACCAGCCACTTCTCAGGTCGGGGAAGGTGCTCAGACTCCCGCAGCCCGTACTCTAGAGCAAGTGGTGCAGGGATTTCAGACATCGGGGGTACTACCAGCCCAGCCGATTACAGTTTCTCAGTCCCAGGTGGGTCCACCGATGAGTGACGAGGAGCAGAAGAGGCTAGAGCGGTTTGGGAGGCTCAGGTCTCCAACATTCAGTGGGGATGAGTCAGAGGATGCTCAGGACTTCTTAGGAAGGTGCCAGCGGATTCTTTGTACGGAAGGTATTCTGGAGACTAGTGGTCTCATTTACTACTTTTCAGCTGTGGGGGAAGCCTTCAGATGGTGGGAGGCCTATGAGTTGAGCAGGCCAGCCGGTGCTGCACCACTTACGTGGCATGAGTTCTCCATTCTGTTCTTGGAGAAGTTTGTTCCACAGACCCGCATGGAGCAGTTACGTAGGAAGTTTGAGCATCTATGCCAGAAGGGTATGTCCGTGACGCAGTACGAGATGAGATTTTCAGAGTTGGCTTGTCACACGATTTGGTTAGTTCCCATAGAGAGGGAGAGGATTAAGAGGTTCATTGATGGACTCAACTATGGACTGCGCTTTGTCATGAGTCGGGAGATTGTGTCAGGTGCTAGGTTCGACGAGGTGGTTGATATTTCTAGGCGGCTAGAGCATGTTCGTAGTCAGGAGCGTGAGAAGAGGGAGGCCAAGAGGCCTCGTGGTTTAGGTGGCTTCAGCTGTGTTTCTTCTGGAGGGAAGTCCTACCACAGCAGGGGTCGTCCTTATAGGCCCGCTCATATGACTCGTCCGGTTCATCATAGTGCATCAGCTAGCCATGGTTTATACAGTGTGTCCAGGTCAGTGCTCTCTCAATGCCCTCCCAGCTTAGAGTTTATCTCATGCTCCATCAGTTCAGGGTTCATCTGCACCGGGTTCCTCTAGTAGTTATGCTGGTTCTCGGGGTCCGATTCAGTCTCCACCACCATTGGCGGATCAGAGTTGCTTTGAGTGCGGGGAGTTTATACATGTGTGGAGACAGTGTCCCCATCGTTTTGGAGGTCCATTTAAGCAAAGGGGTCAGGTTATGACTTCCGCACCAGTTACTTCACCACCCGCTTAGCTAGATCGGGGTAGGGCTCAGGCAACTAGAGGTCGCTCTAGAGGGGGAGGCCGATCAGGTGGCGGTAAGGCTCGATGCTATGCTTTCCCTGCCAGGCCAGAGGTTGTTGCTTTAGACGCACTGATCACCGATATTTTCTCAGTATGCCACAGGGATGCTTGCATATTATTTGACCCTAGTTCCACTTATTCATATGTAACATCATATTTTGCCCGTTATTTGGATATGCCTCGTGAGTCCTTAGTTTCGCCTGTTCATGTATCTACGCTGGTGGGCGATTCTTTTATTGTGGACCGTGTGTATCGGTCGTGTGTGGTGACCATCGGGGGATTCAAGACTTAGAGTTGATCTCTTATTGCTTAGTATGGTTGATTTGACATGATTCTGGGCATGGATTAGTTATCGCCATGTCATGCTATTCTAGATTGTCACGCTAAGACCGTGACGTTGGCAATGCCGGAGTTACCTAGGATCGAGAGGAGAGGTTCTCTGGACTATGTTCCCATTAGGGTGATCTCATATTTGAAGGCCCAACGAATGGTTGGGAAGGGGTGTTTGTCATATTTGGCTTTTGTGAGGAATGTTGGTGCTGGTACTTCTACCATTGATTCTGTTCTGGTAGTGCGGGACTTCCCGGATGTATTTCCTGCAGACCTATCAGGCATACCACCCAACATGTACATTGATTTTAATATTGACCTGGTACCGGGCACTCAGCTTGTCACACCCCGACCTCGGGGAGCGGGACCGGCGCTCAACAAAGTTACCTCGGTCGAGGAAACCTATACAGTGTCGTCTACCCAACTCACCCACAAATAAAGAGAAGAATACAGTTCATTAATAATTCAATAAGAAGTCATGTGAACAACACCGGTTCATTTCCATTAGTTACGTCATTAACAAGTTTTCAAAACAGTACATTGTACAATCATAGTTAAAGTGGAACAAATGATAAAATTAGAACATTTTTAGTTTAAACTTCCCCAAAACAAACACAACCCACACTATGTCTACGGAGCCTCTAACAGGAACAAAAGAGTGCTATGACAGTGCCGGCAACAAGGCCCCGGCTATACCTCAAAATGCTACATAAAAAGGATAGAAGATACAGGACCCCGAAATGAAGTGGGGCTCACCAAATCAGCTGCGGAGAGGGTGTGTTGCTATTAATGATCAATACCACCTGCTATGGAACCACCTACATCCATTAAAGATGCAACACCCCCAGCAAAAGGGACGTTAGTACTGCCATGGGCGGCTTTCCAACCATGCCCCATGACCCCTTTGATGTGCCCTGTGGCGTCCTGGCCAGCTTCCCAACGCCCGTCGCCACGGTCCGCCCCGTGGTCTCGGCAGATCCAAGTGACAAGAGCGTATGTGCCTCTGTCGCCCCACAGGCAGATGCCAACAGTGCCCAGCCACAGGCAGATACCAACAGCGCCGCGTACGCAGACAATGCCGCGCGCGTAGACCCTGATGCTAAAGACAAAGTTGCTGCCAACGGACTTGTTTCTTCTTTGTAGAAGACTAAGTCCTTTTCATTGTAAATATAGAGTAGTTTTACTGCATTTTCTTTAAGTGTGATTTTCCAGCTTTCATAGGTCTAGTCATGTAACTTTGGTTTATTTTTTTTAAGCATTATTAAGGGGGACCAAGCAATTAAACTTTCAAGCAAGCAAACAATTCTCTGTACTGGTGTCTCTCCCCCCCGACACCGTGTTGTTTTTCTGTAATAGCTTTCATTCTATGCAATCAAGCTTTCTTTCATTCTCAATTCTATTTTCTGCTCTCTCTTTCAATTGATCACGACATTGGTTTTCCCGTACGGCACTAACAATCTAGTCTAGTGTACGGAGGGAACCTCAGTTGGCGGACAGCAATCGCACTGACATCGATTGTTTAGCCTTACGTCGCCCTTCCAAGGAACTTCAGGAAGGTGCCACATAACAGTTGGTATCAGAGCCTAGGCTTGACATCAGATGAGGGATTACATTGCAATTACCACCATTTCTGACCATGGTGAATTATGGGGATCGCATCGCGACCCTTGAGGGAACAGTTGACGCATTATTGCCCATCATGGAAATGGTGCCTGACTTAAAGACCAGCTTAGTGAAAAGGTTGGACGACCTGGACCGCAGACTAATCCAGGCTGAAGTTGACATAGAAAACATTAGTCGCGACTCTGAAGGAGACCGGCAAATGGCAGCCACAGAGGCAGCCAAAAGTTTTGGTAAATTTGAGGTCCTCCAACAGGAGCGTGCCGAGGATTTAGCCAACAGGGCACAAGAGGCAGACAGGGTGACTGCCATGCAACAAACTATAGACAACTTGACAGGCCAGCTCAACGTTGTCAATGCTGCTTTACAAGGCCTGCTTCGAGGAGGTGGAAACCAAATCGGGGGTATTGTGAACCTCGCCCCTGTGGCCCAAAAACTGAAATTCCTTAGCCAAAGCCATACAGTGGAGCTCGGAATGCCAAAGAAGTGGAAAACTTCATCTTCGACATCGAATAATACTTCGATGCCGTGGGGGGCCTAGAAGAAGCTAAGAAGGTAGCAATTGCTGCCATGTATCTTCAGGGTGATGCCAAACTCTGGTGGCGGGTGAAATACGAAGCCATCAAGGCTGGTGAAGATGCCCTCGAGACATGGGGAGAACTGAAGGCAGCCATACGCCTACAGTTCTTCCCTGAAAATGTTGAGTACAATGCTAGGAGAAAGCTACGGGAGCTCCGCCAGACCAAATCAGTACGGGATTACGTGCGGGAATTCTCTGCGCTCATACTGAACATCCGCGACATGAGGGACAAAGACAAACTCTTCACCTTCCTGGAAGGGTTGCAAACACAAAGGGTAGACATGTTACCTAAGGCAATCCAAGCAGCAGAGTGCCTTGGGGATTATCAAGTGGAAGCTCGGAAGGACATGCCTCAACAGCCTGTCCGAGAAGGATACAAAGGAGGCCAGCCGAACACTGGTGGCCCTAGTAGAAGTGGAGGAGACCGGAGTGCAACCAAATCTAAGGCTCCCTCATCAGGCAGTACTAGTGATGCATCTAACAACAATGATCGGGGGAGGAAACCCCCCTCGGTATGCCGTCATTGCGGCGGACCACATTGGAATAATGAATGCCCACATGCACAGATGAATGCCCATCAAGCTTTTGAGGATGGGACGGATGACGATGCCGATGATGCGGACTAGACCAAACCAGTTGGTGTATTCAATGCCATTGTTGGCTCTATTTTTGTGCCCCTAGCGGGAACCAGTGCTGGATCCGTAAGAAGAAGGACCCCTGTCCAATCGCCAAGAAAAAGAAAAAGAAGGCGAACGAGAGGACTCCTCCTCATCAAGAGAGGACCTTAATGTTCGTTGACATGAAGGTAAATGGCAAGCCCATTTGGGCGATGATAGACACGGGTGCTACCCATAACTACTTAGCCTCGACTCAGGTGGAGCGCCTTGGCCTAGTTGTAGGAAAGGGCAAAGGTCGTGTCAAGGCTATCAACTCACCACCTTAGCCAGTGGGTGGAATAGCCAAAGAAGTACCGGTGAAACTTGGCCCTTATGAAGGAAAGTTCAACCTGCACGTGGTGATCATAGATGACTTCGAGTTGATAGTGGGGTTGGACTTCCTGAGATAGACCAATACCATGCCCGCACCGTATGTAGACTTGCTATTGATGATGGGAGAAAATGGAGCTAAGCCCTGCATTATTCTGTGCATTCCCATGAAGATGGCCGCCGAGAACATCTCGGCCTTGCAGTTGAAGAAGGGGGTAAAAAGACATGAACCCACGTTCCTGGCTACCCTCTGCATGGAAGATATAGAATGCTCCTCGGGTCCCATTCCTGCACCCATGAAGGAGTTGCTTCTGGAATTTGAAGACATCGTGCCACAAGACATGCCAAAGCGTCTTGCGCCTAGGCAAACTGTGGACCATGAGATTGAGTTGGTGCCGGGTGCGAAGCCACCTGCCCGGGCACCGTACAGAATGTCACAACCCGAACTCACCAAGCTTCGGAGACAATTGACGGAAATGCTAGACACAGGGATCATCGTGCCCTCCAAGTCCCCATACGGTTCCCCTGTGCTATTCCAAAAGAAACATGATGGTAGTTTACGACTCTGCGTGGATTACCAGGCTCTAAACAAAATCACCGTGAAAAATAACTACCCTATTCCGCTAATGGCAGACTTGTTTGATAGACTGGGTGGTGCGACGGTATTCACCAAAATAGACCTGAGGACAGGTTATTGGCAAGTTTGGATTGCAGAGGGTGATGAGCACAAGACGACCTGTGTGACAAGATATGGGTCGTACGACTTCCTGGTTATGCCCTTTGGCTTGACTAACGCGCCAGCCACATTTTGCACCTTGATGAACCAAGTCTTCCAAGAATACATTGATGAATTCGTCGTGGTTTATTTGGATGACATTGTGGTATATAGCCAGACACTGGAAGAACACCTGGAGCATTTGCGGAAGGTCCTAGCCCGATTGAGGGAGCACGAATTATATACAAAGCTATCCAAGTGCTCCTTTGCTCAGAAACAAATAGACTTCCTTGGACATGTCAGCGAGGAAGGGCGGATCAAGATGGACCAGCAGAAGATTCAGGCCATCACAGAATGGCCGCCTCCTAAGGATATCCATGCCTTGAGGTCGTTCCTTGGCCTATGCAACTTCTATCGGTGTTTTTGTGAAAAGTTACTCCCTCATTGCAGTGCCGCTGACAGAACTTCTCAAGAAGGCCACACTGTGGGATTGGGGTCCCAAGCGGGCAGAGGCCTTTGACACATTGAAAATGGCTATGTCTAGTAGCCCAGTCTTGGCCCTCCCTGACTTGGCCAAGCCATTCGAAGTGCAAACGGATGCCTCCGACTATGCACTTGGTGGAGTATTGCTACAAAAAGGGCATCCCGTAGCGTACGAGAGCCGGAAATTGAAGGATGCAGAGCGGTGCTATGCCACCCATGAGAAAGAATTATTAGCTGTCGTTCATTGCTTACGCCTTTGGAGGCATTATCTATTGGGAGCCCCATTCGTGGTCAAGAGAGACAACACATCCGTTAGCCATTTCATGATCCAGCTAAAGCTGAATAGCCGATTAGCTAGGTGGCAGGAACTGCTAGCGGAATTTCACTTCAACCTGGAGTACCGCAGTGGGAAAACCAATCACGTTGCTGATGCACTCAGTCGGAGAGCTGATCTAGCATCGGTGTGTGTACTCGCCGCCCTAAAGGGAAGCGAAGTAACCACCACCATAAAAGACCAGATACAGGATCTACTCATCAAGGATCTGCTACACAGTATTTGGTTAATTTGGTAGGACGGGGCAAGACTCGCCAGTTCTACACCGAAGATGGTTTCCTGTAATTGAAAGGGAACCGACTTTATGGTTCCTAAAGGAGGAGATCTGCGAAGGGCTCTTCTGGCGGAATGCCACGATACTTTGTGGGCCGGTCATCCCGGTGAGGAACGCACCATGGCATTGCTTCGCCGTGCATATTATTGGCCTCAAATGGTCGATGACGTCGCTCAGTATGTGAAGACTTGTCTAGTATGCCAGAAGGATAAGTCAGACCGCTTGACGCAGGCAGGGCTCTTGGAACCACTAGCTGTCCCAAAAGACCTTGGGAAAGCGTTTTCCTGGACTTCATCACCGGATTGCCCAAGGTCGGAGATCTCATAACTATCTTGGTTGTGGTGGATCAGTTTTCCAAGTATGCTACCTTTATAGCAGCTCCATAATATATATCAGCAGAAGATACAGCTCGACTATTCTTCTCTCATGTCGTCAAATATTGGGGCCTACCCAAAGACATTGTTAGTGATCGCTACTCACGCTTCACTAGCAATTTTTGGACCCAACCCTTTAAGTGTCTCCGGTCAAAATTGAGTCACAGTTCAAATTTTCATCCGCAATCTGATGGCCAGACGGAGCGATTCAATGGCATGCTAGAGGAATAACTCCGGCACTTTGTGACCGGATCGTAGAAGAACTGGGTGAAGCTTCTGGATGCTGCTCAACTATGTTTCAATTCACAAAAGAGCTCAAGTACCAATAAAAGCGATTTTGAAATTATTACCAGATAGCAACCGCTACTCCCACACACAATGAACGCACCAAACATGTCAAAATCTCCTCGGGCTGCTAGCTTCTCAAAAGAATGGAAGCAAAATTTGGAGATAGTGCCGAGCTATCTTGTCAAAGCCCAAAAGCGGATGAAGAGGCATGCTGATCAGAATCGCCGCTTTGTTGAATACCAAGTGAGAGACAAAGTGATGGTCAAAATCCCAAAGCGGTACTTGTTTGCAGGGGTCCATGACCCTCACCTATTGCAAAAATATATTGGACCCTTGTCCATTGAAAGGCGCATTGAGAAAGTTGCATACCGGGTGGATACCCCAGCTTGGTGGAAAATCCATCATGTTTTCCATGTCAGTCTCCTGAAACCTTTTCGGGAAGATATGGATGATCCTTCATGAAGCCAACTCACAATACCAAGTATTCGAGGTCCCAATTCAATCGGGAAAAGGCGTGTTGAAGCTATTCTTAATGATCGAGTGATTCATGCCTCCAGAAAAGATCACCAGGAGTTCTTGGTGAAATGGTAGGGATGTGATGCAGAGGAGAATACTTGGGAGAGGGGAACAAACCTCAAAGCCTACAAGAGCCTGATTGATGATTACCTTGCAAGGAAGGCACCGAGGACGTCGCCAACTCAGGTGGGGGAGAATGTCATGGGCGGCTTTCCAACACTGCCCCATGACCCTTTGGATGCGCCCCGTGGCATCCTGGCCAGCTTCTAAACGCCCGTCGCCACGGTCGGCCCCGTGGTCTCGGCAGCTCCAATGACAAGTGCGCATGTACCTATGTCTCCCCACCGATAGCCATCTCCAGCGCCCAGCCACAGGCAGATGCCAACAGCGCCGCGCGCGCAGATTCTGATGCTAAAGACAAAGTTGCTGCCAACAGACTTATTTTTGCTTTGTAGAAGACTAAGTCCTTTTTATTGTAAATATAGAGTAGTTTTACTGCATTTTCTTTAAGTGTGATTTTCCAGCTTTCATAGGTCTAGTCATGTAACTTTGGTTTATTTTTTTAAGCATTATTAAGGGGGACCAAGCAATCAAACTTTCAAGAAAGCAAATAATTCTATGTACTAGTGTCTCTCCCCCCCGACACCGTGTTATTTTTCTGTAATAGCTTTCATTCAATGCAATCAAACTTTCTTTCATTCTCAATTCTCTTTTCTGCTCTCTCTTTCAATTGATCACGACATTGGTTTTCACGTACGACACTGACAATCTAGTCTAGCGTACGGAGGGGACCTCAGTTGGCGGACAGCAGTCGCACTGACATCAGTTGCTTAGCCTTACGTCACCCTTCCAAGGAGCTTCAGGAAGGCACCGCGTAACAGTACATATAGAATAGTACTAGTATGTAAAACTAAGCACCCTCTCAATAGAATGAGCTACAGTAAATGGAGAATAAAACATGATATCAATAAGAGACTCAAACGGTATCAAAGTGTCACATTAGAGGAAACATAAATTTTAAGTAGGTTTCGGTAATTTAAGTTGGGAGATCTTTAGCACCGATATACCACCGTGTTTTAGCATGGAGTCCGATCTCAGCCTGACCGGCTAATCTCACCCCGAGACATACATTCACAATACCACCATGTGCGTGGCACGACGTCCGATCTCAGCCTGATCGGCTAAGCCATCTCACCACAATGCTGTGTGGGTCGACATTACATCACATCTAGCTAGCAATAATCTCATCCCATTTAAGGGAAAAACATTTCAACACACCAATCCCATCCCATATAAGGGGAAACCGTCTTATCACATTAACACGGGGATTTACCCATCAATCACTCCTACACCGGCACGTGTAATTTCGGGGTTAGGTTGTTCCAACCTACCCTTCCTCGGTGGCTAACTGATACTCCCAAAGCATTTGTTATTAAAAGTATTTACCACTAAATTCATATTCTTTTACATGTCATTCAATTTATTGACATCATTGGCCATAACGCAATATCATTCTTGGCACATTGGCCGTACTTAATAATTCAAGCTCACTATTCCAATTTCAATCATTTTCATGGATAATCAACAACAAGGCCTTTCAAATTAATACTTTAAACACATACTTGAGCAAATTAGAGTCTTAGGCACATATGATCTCTTATACAATTTGATGTGATCACTTTCATTTGGACTTGACTTGAAGTCACAACATTTTAATGCATACTCATACTTCAAATACTCTCCCGAAGATTAGCACAATATAATAAGAACATTTCATAACATATTTGAACATATTCATATATATACATTATCCGGCGTCAAACTTATTCAGAAAAGTCAATCCATAATGGATAACTCGGGACTTACAAGATCGTCACGGGAATTCAATTCTAAGAGAGAAGTTTAGCTAACATACCTTGCCTTGAGCCTTTTTAAATTACTACAATATTCCGGAATTCTTAGCTTCTTCGATCAATTTGGAAATATAGCAAAATTGAACAGAATTTAGGAGAGAGTTTATGGTTCCAGCTCATTTGAGCATTTTATCAAGCACTAGGTGGGTATTATGATTTCAAGGTCCTCCCATGATGGATTCTTTCACCCCCACTACCCAAAGTCTATCCAATTTAGCTCAACATTCTTCCCCCAACCATTGATAGTACATGCATGTAAAAATAAACAACTCCCACACCCAAGAATAGCCTTACTAATTTCCTATTTTTAGTTAAATTTTGAAATTGCTGGTTAGGGTGTAGAATCTTACCTCTAGGATGGAGACCTAGTGTGTTTTCCTTGTTAATCTTCCAAGATTTGAGTAAAAATTGAGGAACAATTGGTTGAGGAACTCTCTCCCTCTCAAAATGTCAGGTTCTTACTTAAGAAATGGTCCATAGAGTCTATATAACGAAATAGGGTCGGGTTATAAAAACCAAAAAAATAAAGCTCCGAAACGGAATCTGTGTTCGCATATGTGACCACATAATGCTTCTGTGGTCCGCTAAATGGGCCGCGAAACGGCCCTCCGGAACTGGGCACCGCTGCCTGGGTATGCGGCCGTTCTGCAGTTCGCATATCGATTCTGTGGTAGCAAAGCGCACCACAGAATCTCCCCTCAGAATTCCTCATGTCGATCTTGCCATGCAATCTGCGGCCCACAAAGTAATTCTGCAGCCACATAATAGACCACATAATGTCCCATAAATTTTGCTCAAGTTTCTGCTTCATTCTGCGGCCATTCTGCAGCCCGCAGAGTGATTCTGCGGCCGTATAGTGGGCCGCAGAAATGTCTTTTCCTACCAAACATATTAGCCTACCTCGCCACCAAGGAACCTTGGGTTTTAGGTGAAATTTTATGGGGCCTTACATCCTCCCCCACTTAAGATCATTTATCCTCGAATGAAGGTCTAAATCCGTCATTAGAACTCAACATGACCCAACTGTTACTTCACACACTAGTAGTCCGAATTTGACTAACTCCCCAAATTCCCAAACATTTCGACAGAGTTTCCTTTGTAACTGGGCCTATCCACCTGTCAGCGAATCCCAGAAACCAATCCTAACAGCATGTACATAATCCAATGATGCAACATAATATGAAACAACACCAATCATGGCCTTATCAGCTATATATTACTAGAAAGGAAATATCCTGAGCATAAACTGTACATGTGATACATAGTTCATATGAAGTAATTTCATAGAAACTATTACATAACTATTCAAACAAATGAGGGTACTTCTTTTTCATTTCTTCCTCGGCCTCCCAAGTGGCCTCTTCAACCTGCTGGTTTTGCCATAACACTTTCACGGAGGCAATCTCTTTATTTCTTAGCTTTCGGACTTGCCTATCAAGAATGGCAACTGGAATTTCCTCATAGGTCAGTTCTTCATTAACCTCAATAGTCTCTACTGGCATAATAACCGATGGATCTCCAACTACTTTCTTCAACATAGACACATGGAATACTGGGTGCACTAATGACATCTCAGGTGGTAACTCAAGCTTGTACGCCACCTAACCAATCCTCTGAATGATTGTGTACGGCCCGACATACCTCGTACTCAATTTCCCCTTCTTACCAAACCGCATTATACCCTTCATGGGGGAAACCTTCAAGAATACACAATCATCTTCTTTGAACTCCAAATCCCTGCGACGCACATCCGAATAGGACTTTTGACGACTCTGAGCAGTTTTCAACTGCTCCTTAATGATCTTAATTTTTCAATAGCCTGCTGCACGAGGTCTGGCCCTATCAACTCCACTTCCCCAATCTCGAACAACCCAATAGGAGATCTACGTCTCCTACCATATAAAGCCTCAAACGGTGCCATCTGAATCCTGGCATGATAACTGTTGTTGTAGGCAAACTCTATGAGCGGCAAATGATCATCCCAGCTACCTTTGAAGTCAAGAACACAAGCGCGCAACATATCCTCAAGCGTCTGAATAGTCTGCTCTGCCTGCCCGTAGGTCTGGATGGAAGGCTGTACTAAGAATCACCTGAGTACCCAAACCTTGCTAAAATTTCTTCCAAAAATTAGCCGTGAATTGTGCCCTTCGATTTGAAATAATAGAAACTGGAGAGCGATGCAACCTGACTATTTCCTTGATGTATAACTGAGCATACTGTTCTGCTGTGTCGGTAGCTTTAACTGGCTAGAAGTGTGCTGATTTCGTGAGTCGATCCACAATAACCCAAAGCGAGTCAAATTTGCAAGGAGTGCGAGGTAGCCCTACCACAAAGTCCATGTTAATCATTTCCCACTTCCACATTGGAATTTCTATGTTCTGTGCCAACCCACCGGGCCTTTGGTGTTCGGCCTTCACTTGCTGACAATTTGGACATCTTGCCACATAGTCGGATACATTCTTCTACATATCGTTCTACCAATAGACTTCCCTAAGATCATGATACATCTTTGTAGAGCCTGGGTGCACGGAATACCTAGCAGTGTGAGTCTCGATCATGATTCTTTCCCAGAGATCATCCACATTTGGAACACATAGTAGCCCTTGGTACCTTAGTGTACCATCATCCACGCCAAGAGAAAAGGCCATGGTCTTATGTTTTTGAATCTCCTCCTTCAATTGTACCAACAATGGATCGTTGAATTGCTTCTCCTTGACTTCCACCACAAGTGACGATTCAGCCCTATTTTGCACAATCACCCCTCCTTCACTAGAGTCCGCAAGACGAACTCCCAGACTAGCCAACCGATGAACCTCCTTGGCCAACGACCTTTGATATGCCTTCAAGTGAGACAAACTGCCCATAGATTTCTGACTAAGAGCATCCGCTACAACATTAGCCTTCCCTGGATGATACAGGATGTCGATGTCCTAATCCTTGAGTAACTCAAGCCATCTTCTCTGCCTTAAATTCAATTCCTTCTATTTGAAAATATATTGAAGTCTCTTATGGTTCGTGAATACATCCACATGGACCCCATACAAATAATGACGCCAATCTTCAACGCAAAGACCACTATTGCAAGCTCTAAGTCATGTGTTGGATAGTTCTTTTCATGATTCTTGAGTTGCCTAGAAGCATACGTTGTCACCTTGCCATGTTGAATTAATACACACCCAAGTTCGATCCTTGAACCATCGTAATATATCACACATCCATCCGTACCCTCTAGTAGAGTCAACACTGGTGCCGTAGTTAATCTTGATTTCAACTCTTGGAAGCTCCTTTCACAAACATCTGACCATTGGAATTTAACTGCCTTCTGCATCAATTTAGTCAACGGAAAGGCAAGAGTATAGAACCCCTCCATGTCATGCCCCGAGCCTGGGGCCAAGACCGGCACCCGGTGCCTCATCTATCCTTGCGTACCAACTTGCGACTCAGAAATTCTGGACATATAATGCCATACTTTGGCCAGGGGCCACATTGCAAGACAATTTGCGAAGCAAAATATAAAACTGAATAGAGACTAACGCTGACTAAATGTCAACATAAAGCTAGGCCGGCAAGGCCGTCATAACTATTATAACTGACAAGCCAACAAAATATACGTACAAGGCCTACAAGCCCAACATACTGCACTAACTGACAGGATATGTCTACAAGCCTCTACTGATGGATGTACTGTGATCGGAACAGGGCTCCGACCTACCCATAACCTATCTACATACATACACGAGATGTACACAAAACTTCTAGACCCGACAACTCTGAAGGACGGGGAGCTTACCGATAAAGCTGAACTCAGGCAACACCTACTGAGGAGGTCTACCCATCTGTCTGTCTGAACCTGCACGCATGAAATGCAGCGCCCCCAGGAAGGGACGTCAGTACGAAATAGTGTACCGAGTATGTAAGGCAATATACTGAAAGCTGAAACTGAACTGATAATATAATAACTGAAAGCAACTGGGGGTCAAAGATAATCTGAAGATATGCTCAACTGCTGATACTGACTCTATTATAGTAAGTAAAATAGTTGTCCGACCTTATAAGGCTTAGTATATATATATATATATAACTGCTTTGCCGTAATAGGCTCGCTCATAGGCGCTCGGCCATACTAGGCTCTGTATCTCGGCCAACTACGCTCGCTCATAGGCGCTCGGCCACAGTAGGCTAGGTATATAACTTACCATCTGATCAGAGGTTGCCCAATAAGGGCCTGCCCATCGATTATAGCTCGATGGTAATGAAAATACTGTAATACTGTATATATAGATTCTCTGCTCTCATGACTAGAAAAAAGGAAATACTCAATTGGATATGAAGTCCCGATAAGGAGAATATTGTAACTTACAAGACTAGGAAAATATACGTAAATTTCGGGATATGAATATTTCTTTATGCCTCGTTATCAAACTCGTGTAATTACGAGATCATGCCAAAATGAAGAAAGGGCTTAGCATTGACATACCTGGAGTAGGAAAAAATTCGTATGATATTTTTGGAAAAGGTATCACCATACTCCCTTAGAATCGCAAAATCTTACGTTGCTAATATGTAAATAATTCTCGCTGGAATTGTTGAAACTTGTAGGAATCACGTTGCTTAATGTAAGATTTGGAATCTTACTTAAGTGTTTGAAAATGAAAAGTTGGAAACTTATCAGTAATGGCCAACGTTCCCCACTTCTAATTGTAGTGTTATTTTGTAGGAATTTGTAAGCACTCACTTGCTAATGTGCAAAGCTCACATCTTAATTGTTTTGACAATGTTGGAACATTACTAACTTTGCCCAAGGCTACACATTTTGATTTGTATTGAAAGTGTCGGAATTGATGTGTCTTGAAATCCATACATTAGGTTGCCACCTAATCCCAAATGACCCTTAGTCATTTGTTTGGTTCGCTCCTTGCTGCCACGTGGGGGTGGGGTGGGAAATGTTAATCTTTATCCACTTATTAGGTAATTAGGTAATATCCCGTTATCTGGTAATTAACCAATTACTCACATAATTAAGAATTATCTCAAATTACTTAAAATTCTACTCATTTTTAATATAATTTATACATCATACTAATCACGGTCATATGGTACCTTGTATGGTACTAGTCCATAAATATCGGGTATTATAGCTCGGACCGTATTTTATCCCAAATCGACAACCTTCGACAAAACTCATTTTCTTAATTCGTGTACCATTTATCCTTCATGGCACTTACTTATCGCTCGTTATAAATAGCATAAATATGCTAACCTCAATATAATCTCATCCCCGTAGGTCAATTAACTGAAGACGAAACTTTAACGTACGCGAAACGCGAGATGTAACACTCCATAAATTTTCTATAATATCCAGCTAAGCCCAAGAAACTTTGAATCTCTATTGGAGTAGTAGGTCTAGGCCAATTCTTCATGGCTGAACTTTTCTAGGAGTTAACCTCAATTCCTTCCCTGGAGACAACATGACCCAAGAATGTAACAGATTCAAGCCAAAATTCACATTTCGAAAAAATCGCATATAACTGGTGTTGATACAGGACCTGCAAAACTACCCTGAGATGATCGGCATAGTCCTCTCGACTCCGCGAATAAACAAGAATATCGTCAATAAACACTATCATGAAGGAGTCGAGGAAAGGTTTGAAGACCTGATTCATAATATCCATGAAAGCTGTGGGGGCATTTGTTAGCTCGAAAGACATTACCAGAAATTCAAAGTGCCCATACCGAGTCCTGAAAGCTATTTTCGGAATATCCTGCTCCTTGATCTTCAATTGGTGATACCCGGATCTTAAATCGATCTTGGAGAAGTACTTAGCACCCTGCAATTGATCAAACAAGTCATCTATCCTTGGTAGTGGGTACTTATTTTTGATTGTAACCTTGTTGAGCTGCCGATAGTCAATACACATTCTTAGCGACCCATCCTTCTTTCTTACAAATAGAACTGGTGCGCCCCAAGGAAACACACGCGGATAGATGAAACCCTTCTCTAACAAATCTTTCAATTGTTCTTTTAGCTCTTTCAATTCTGTCGGTGCCATTCTGTATGGTGGAATAAATATAGGCTGCGTGCCTGGAATCACATCAATCCCAAAATCAATCTCCCTGTCTGGAGGGATCCCAGGGAGCTCATCCGGAAAGACCTCCATAAATTCATTCACAACAGACACATACTCAAGTGTAGTTGCCTCAGCATCGGTGTCCGTAACCCGGACCAAATGGTAGATACACCCTTTGTTAATCATCTTTGTGGCCTTAAGGTAAGAAATAAACCTACTTTTCGGCACCACATTATCCTCCTTCCATTCAATCACTGAATCAGTTGGAAATTCAAACCTAACGGTTCTGGTTCGATAGTCAAGCTTAGCGAAATATGAGTAAAACCAATCCATCCCTATTATTATATCAAAATCGACCATCCCCAATTCAATGAGATCGGCCATGGTGTCTCGCCCATGCACCTTGACAACACAATCCCTATAAACTCGCACACCCATAATAGAATCACCAACCGGAGTAGATACAGAGAAAGGCTCATGGAGTTGTTCCGGTTCTATCCCAAAATCCATAGCAACATAGGGAGTAACATAGGACAAAGTGGAATCGGGATCAATAAGAGCATACACATCATGAGATTGGACAGTCAATATACCTGTGACAACATCTGGAGAAGCCTCTGAACTCTGGAGACCTCTCATAGCATAGAAACGGTCGGGTCCTCCTGAACTCTGTGCACCACCCCTAGCTGCACCACGCCATGCGGGTGTTGGGGTGCCTCGAGCTAGAGGCGGTGTTGCGGATGTAGTAGCTACAGAACTGGCTGGTTGTGCAGTACCTCTGCCCATGCTCTGGTGAGACAAATGACAATCCCTCTGAATGTGGCCCCTCATACCACACCCGTAACATATGGGCTGGTCTATGTAGCAGGTCCCAAAGTGCATCTTCCCGCACCTAGGGCATGGGGCCTCAACTGCTGCTGAAATCTCCTACTAGACCGACCCTGCTGGTAGGATCCCCTGTTTCCCTGGTTGGGCCTAAAACGGTTCCCTTGCTACTGACTGGGTCCCGATGGTGGTGCAGTGACTGAAGACTGAGCGAAAGACTGGGACGGCCCTGATGATCCTCCCCTGAAAGCTGTCCTACCACCACCACCACCACCACTAGAAGTACCACTGAAGTTGCCCACTCATCGATCCATGTTGCTACTCTCTCGCTCCATTCTATTCTTCAGTTTACGGGTCTCTATGGCTTGAGAAAATGCCACCATCTTACCGTAATTCATATCAAAGTTCAAGGCAGCTGTAGCGGCCTCATTAATAACCAAGGAGCTAAGGCCCTGCACAAATCGGCGCACTCTAGCCTCCATAGTAGGCAACACGTAGATGGCATATTTGGACAGGCGTGCGAATCTCATATGATACTCCCACACACTCATGCTCCCCTATTTCAGGTTCTCAAACTCGACGGCACAGGCTGCCTTAGTCTCGGTAGGAAAGAAATGATCAATAAAAGCATCAGCAAACTCACTCCATCTCGTCGGAGGGCTCTCACGGGAGTCCTCCCACATTTCAAACCAAGAATAGGCCACCCCTTTCACGTGGTAGGAGGCCAACTCTGCTCCCTCTATCTCAGTAGCATGCATAACTCGGAGGGTCTTGTGCATCTCGTCAATAAAATCTTGGGGGTCCTCCTCAGGATCAGTACCTGTGAACACTGGAGGGTCCAACTGGAGAAATCTGTTCACCCTGGAACTGGTGGAATCCCCTGGCTGACTAAAAAGCATCTGATCTCTAGGCCTGGGAAGCCACTATTTGAGCCAATATCTGTATGGCTCCCCTAAGATCCCCATCAGATACACCGAGATCGGAAGCTGGGGCTGGAGGTGGAACTGGAATATTAGTTGAAAGGATCATTGCACCCTCAATAGGTGTAGGAACTGGTGCGGTCTGACTAGGTGTAGTGGAATCAGACAGTGTAGTAGTCAGGGGAATATTCTCACCCCTCGGGTGCTCACCCGCATCATCAAGTAAAGGGTCAACTGCCAGTCCTGGGGTGGCGTTGACTCCTTGGCTAGTTCTTGTTTTCTTCCTAGGCGCCATATACTGAAAATTAGAGCAATGCACGAGTTAAAGGAGGAACAATCTTACAATCAGCTTTATCACACGATCTAGAATATCAAAGAAGGGTATTATTCCTAAATGCCCAAGTAGCCTCTGAATTATAGATGTGGTCGACAACACACCGATAAGAAGGACTCTGCTAGACATGGCTCCGAGACATCTTAGGACACTTTAAAACCTTAGGCTCTGATACCAAGTTTGTCACGCCCCGACCTCGGGGAGCGCGACCGGTGCTCAATAGAGTTACCTCGGTCGAGAAGACTGCACAATGCCATCTACCCAACTCATCCACAAATAAAGAGAAGAATACAATTCATTAATAAGTCAGTAAGAAGTCATGTGAACAACACCGGTTCATTTCCATTAGTTACGTCATTAACAAGTTTTCAAAACAGAACATTGTACAATCATAGTTAAAGTGGAACAGATGATAAAATTACAACATTTTTAGTTTAAACTTCCCCAAAATAGACACAACCCACACTATGTCTACGGAGCCTCTAACAGGAACAAAAGAGTGTTATGACAGTGCCGGCAACAAGGCCCCGGCTATACCTCAAAATGCTATGTACAAAGGATAGAAGATACAGGACCCCGAAATGAAGTGGGGCTCACCGAATCAGCTGAGGAGAGGGTGTGCTGCTATCACTGATCAATACCACCTGCTATGGACCCACCTGCATCCATTAAAGATGCAGTGCCCCTGGCAAAAAAGACGTTAGTACTTATAGAATATTACTAGTATGTAAAACTAAGCACCCTCTCAATAGAACGAGCAACAATAAATGGAAAATAAAATATGATATCAATAAGAGACTCAAACAGTATCAAAGTGTCACATTAGGGGAAACGTAAATTTTAAGTAGGTTTCGGTAATTTAAGTTGTGAGATCTTTAGGACCGATATACCACTATGTTTTAGCACGGAGTCCGATCTCAGCCCGACCGGCTAAATCGTCTCACCCCGAGACATACACTCACAATACTGCATGTGCGTGTCATGGCATCCGATCTCAGCCCGATTGGCTAAGCTGTCTCACCACAATGCCGTGTGGATCGACATTACATGAAATCTAGCTAGCAATAATCTCATCCCATTTAAGGGGAAAACATCTCAACACACTAATCCCATCCCATATAAGGGGAAACCGTCTCATCACATTAACACGGGGATTTACACCTCAATCACTCCTACACCGGCACGTGTAGTTTCGGGGTTAGTTGTTCCAACCTACCCTTCCTCGGTGCCTAACCTATACTCCCAAAGCATTTGTTATTAAAAGTATTTATGTCATGCCCCGACCTCGGGGAGCGCGACCAGCACTCAAAAGAGTTAACTCGGTCGAGTAAGCCTGCACAGTGTCATCTACCCAATTCACCCACACATAAAGAGAAGAATATATTTCACTAATAAATTAATAAGACTCATGTGAACAACACCGATTCATTTCCATTGGTTACAGCATTAACAAGTCTTCAACACAGTACGTTGTACAATCATAGTTAAAGTGGAACAGATGATATCATTACAATACTTTTAGTTTAACTTTCCCAAAAACAGATACAACCCACACTATGTCTACGGAGCCTCTAACAGGAACAGAAGAGTGCTATGACAGTGCTAGCAACAAGGCCCCGGCTATACCTCAAAATGCTATGTACAAAGGATAGAAGATACAGGACCCCGAAATGAAGTGGGGCTCACCAAATCAGCTGAGGAGAGGGTGTGCTGCTATCACTGGTCAATACCACCTGCAATGGAACCACCTGTATCCATTAAAGATGCAGTGCCCCTGGAAAAAGGGATGTTAGTACATATGAAATAGTACTAGTATGTAAAACTAAACACCCTCTCAATAGAACGAGCAGCAGAAAACGGAGAATAAACATGATATCAATAAGAGACTCAAACGGTATCAAAGTGCCACCTTAGGGGAAATGTAAATTTCATGTAGGTTTCGGTAATTTAAGTTGGGAGATCTTTAGCACCGATATACCACCATCTTTTAGCACGGAGTCCGGTCTCAGCCCGACCGGCTAAGCCGTCTCACCCCGAGACATACATTCACAATACCACCATATGTGCGGCATGGCGTCCGATCTCAGCCTGATCGGCTAAGCCGTCTCACCACAATGTCGTGTGGGTCGACATTACATCACATCTAGCTAGCAATAATCTCATCCCATTTTAAGGGGAAAACATCTCAACACACCAATCTCATCCCATCTAAGGGGAAATAGTCTCATCACATTAACACGGGGATTTACCCCTCAATCACTCCTACACCGGCACGTGTAGTTTCGGGGTTAGGTTATTTTGACCTACCCTTCCTTGGTGGCTAATTGATACTTCCAAAGCATTTGTTATTAAAAGTATTTACTACTCAATTGATATTCTTTTACATGTCATTTATTTTATTTACATCATTGGCCATAACGCGATATCATTCTTGGCACATTGGTCGTACTTCATAATTCAACTCATTATTCCCTTTTCAATCGTTATCATAAATAATCAACAACAAGGCCTTTCAACATTAAGATTTTAATCACATACTTGAGCAAATTAGGGTCTTAGGCACAGATTACTTCTTACACAATTGACATGGTAGCTTTCATAAGAATTCATGCTTTCAAATCATAATATAGTAACACACAACCCATACTTAAACCACATCCTCTAACATTAACTTATCATAACAAGAATCTTTGGAATACATATTGAACACATAATTATTTCGACACAAGGCTTCTTTGACAAAAATTCAATTTAAAAGGGGCATGACTTACAAGGACATTGCGGGGTTCAATTCTAAGAGAAGAGTTTAGGCAACATACCTCACTTAAGCTTCCTTAAACTCTAAAATATTTCGGAAATCTTAGCAACTTCAATCTATTGTAGAAATGTAACAAATTTAACCAAAATTAGGAAGATACTCATGGTTCTAGATCCTTTGAGTATTTTATCAAATACTAGGTGTGCATTAAGGTTTCAACGCCCTTTCATGGAGGATCCCATCATCCCACAATCCATTCTTTACCATTTTAGCTCAACAATCTCCCTACATCCTTTGATAACACATACATGCAAAATAAATAACTCCCATACCCAAATTTTATCTTACCAATTACCCATTCCTAGTTAAATTTCGAAATTGAGGTTTAGGGTGTAGAATTGTTACCTCTAGGATGAAGACCTAGTGTGCTTTCCTTGATAATCTTCCAAGATTTGAGTAAAAATTGAGGAACAATTGGTTGAGAAACTCTCTCCCTCTCTAGAGAACTTTCTTTCCCTCAAAATATCAGGTTTTTGCTCAAAAGATGGTACATATCGTCTATTAACGAAGTAGGGTTGGGTCATAAAAACCCAAAAAATGAAGCTCCGGGACAGGATCTGCGGTCGCATATGCGACCGCATAATGCAACTACGATCCGCGAAATGAACCTCCGGAACTGGGCAACTCTGCCTGGGTTTGAGGTCACTATGCGGCCTGCAGACCTGTTCTGCAATCGCATAATGGACCGCAGAACAGTTTTGCGGTCTCATAGTCGACCGCATAATGGTGCCCAAGCCTGCCCACTCTTGCCTCACTCTGCGGCCATTCTACGGCCTGCATAGTGATTCTGCGACCGCATAATGGACCGCAAAAATGCCTTTTTCTACCAAAAAAAAAATTCCTTTAACTCCTCAGCGCACTGTTCAACCCAAAAAGTCCGTACCGCAGCTACAATCCTCAAACACGTAAGCCTACTTCGGCACCATGAAACCTTAAATTACTTTGCGAAATGTTACGGGGCCTTACAATTTACCACTCAATTCATATTCTTTTACATGTCATTCATTTTACTAACATCATTGGCCAAAACGCAATATCATTCTTGGCACATTGGCCATACTTCATAATTCAAGCTCAATATTCCATTTTCAATCATTATCATGGATAATCAACAACAAGGCCTTTCAAATTAAGACTTTAAACACATACTTGAGCAAATTAGAGTCTTAGGAATATATGATCTCTTATACAATTTGATGTGATCACTTTCATTTGGACTTGACTTGAAGTCACAACATTTTAATACATACTCATACTTCAAATACTCTCCCGAAGATTAGCGCAATATAATAAGAACATTCCGGAACACATTTGAACATATTCATATATATACATCATCCAACATCAAACTTACTCAGAAAAGTCAATTCATAATGGACAACTCGGGACTTACAAGATCATCATGGGAATTCAATTCTTAAAGAGAAGTTTAGCCAACATACCTTGCCTCGAGCCTTTCTAAATTACTAGAATATTCCAGAATTCTTAGCTTCTTCGATCTATTTGAAAATATAGCAAAATTGAACACAAATTAGGAGAGAATTTATGGTTCCAGCTCATTTGAGCATTTTATCAAACACTAGGTGGGTATTATGATTTTAAGGTCCTCCCATGGTGGATTCTTTCACCCCACTACCCAAAGTCTACCCAATTAGCTCAACATTCTTCCCCCAACCCTTGAACGTACATGCATGTAAAAATAAACAACTCCCACACCCAAGAATTGCCTTACTAATTACCTATTTTTAGTTAAATTTCGAATTTGAGGGTTAGGGTATAGAATCTTACCACTAGGATGAAGACCTAGTGTGTTTTCCTTATTAATCTTCCAAGATTTGAGTAAGAATTGAGGAACAATTGGTTGAGGAACTCTCTCCCTCTCTAGAGCACTTTCTCACTCTCAAAATGTCAGGTTCTTACTTAAGAAATGGTCCATAGAGTCTATATAACAAAATGGGGTCGGGTTATAAAAACCAAAAAAATGAATCTCCAAAATATAATCTGATCTGCGGTCCGCAAAATGGCCCTCCGGAACTGGGCACTGCTGCCTGCGTATGCGGCCGTTCTGCGGTCCGCATATCGATTCTGCGATCGCAAAGTGGACCGCAGAATCTCCTCTCAGAATTCCTCATGTCGATCTTGTGATGCAATGTGCGGCCGCAAAGTAATTCTGTGGCCGCATAATAGACCGCATAATGGCCCATAAATTTTGCTCAAGTTTCTGCTTCAATCTGCGGCCATTCTGCGGCCACATAGTGGGCCGCAGAAATATCTTTTTCTGCCAACATTTTCCTTTAACTCCCTAGCGCACTGCTCGACCCAAAAAGTCTGTCAAAAAACATATTAGCCTACCTCGCCACCACGGAATCTCGGGTTTTAGGTGAAATTTTACGGAGCCTTACACAGCCCATTTTTATTCCTCCGTATCGTATGGCACCAGCAGAGTTGAAGGAATTGAAATAGCAGCATCAGGAGCTTCTTGATAAGGGTTCATTAGGCCTAGTGTGTCGCCTTGGGGTGCACCGGTTCTGTTTGTGAATAAGAAGTATGGTACTATGCGGATGTGCATTGACTATAGACAGTTGAACAAAGTTACAATTAAGAACAAGTAGCCTTTGCCGAGCATTAATGACTTATTTGACCAGCTTCAGGGAGCTAGAGTGTTCTCTAAAATTGATTTGAGGTCTAGGTATCACCAGTTGAAGATTCAGGACTTGAATATTTTGAAGACGGTATTCAGGACCCGCTATGGTCTCTATGAGTTCCTTGTGATGTCTTTTGGGGTGACCAATGCCCCAGCAGCATTCATGCATCTGATGAACAGTGTGTTCCACCCAAATCTTGATTCCCTTGTCATAGTATTTATTGATAATATCCTAGTGTACTCACGTAGCCAGGAGGAGCATACACAACATCTGAGGATTGTACTACAGACGTTGAGGGAGGAGAAGCTTTATGCCAAGTTCTCTAAGTGTGAGTTTTGGCTCGGTTTGGTGGCGTTCTTGGGGCACGTGGTGTCCAGTGAGGGGATTTAGGTGGATTCAAAGAAGATTGAGTCAGTTCAGAGTTGGCCCAGACCGTCTTCATCTACTAAGATTCAGAGTTTTCTCGACTTTGCCGAATATGATCGTCGTTTTGTGGAGGGTTTCTCCTCTATTGCAGCTCCTTTGACCAGGTTGACCTAGAAGGGTGCTCTATTTAGGTGGTCGGATCAGTGTGAAGAGAGCTTTCAGAAGCTCAAGACTGCCTTGACCATAGCTCCAGTTCTAGTTTTGCCTTAAGCATCGGGTTCTTATACAGTGTAGTGTGATGCTTCTCGGATTGGTATTGGGAGTGTCTTGATGCAGGAGGTTAGAGTGATTGCTTATGCTTCACTCCAGTTGAATCCTCAAGAGAAGAACTACCACGTTCATGATTTGGAGTTGGCAGTCATCGTTCATGCATTGAAGATTTGGAGACATTATCTCTACGACGTGTCTTGTGAGGTATTTACAGATCATTGGATTCTGTAGCACTTGTTCAAGAAAAAGGATCTAAATTTGAGGTAGCGGAGATGGTTGGAGCTGCTAAAGGACTATGATATTACTATTTTGTATTATCTTGGGAAGGCCAATGCCTTGAGTAGGAAGGCGGTGAGTATGGGTAGCCTTTCATACATTCTTGTTGGTGAGAGACCGCTTCCATCAGATGTTCAGGCCTTGGACAATCAGTTCGTTAGGTTAGATGTTTCGGATCCTAGTCGGGTTCTAGATTGGGTGGTTTCTCGGTCTTTATTATATGATCGCATCAAAGAGCGTTAGTATGACGACCCCCATTTGCTTGTCCTTAAGGACACGATTCAGCATGGTGATTCGAAGGAGGTTTCTATTGGGGATGATAGGGTGTTGCAGATGTAGGGTCGAATTTGTGTGCCCAATATGGATGGGCTACGTGAGTTGATTCTTGAGGAGGTCCACAGTTTACGGTATTCCATTCATCTGGGTGCTACAAAGATGTACCAGAACTTGAGGCAGCACTATTGGTGGAGGAGGATGAAGAAAGACATAGTGGAGTTTGTAGCTCGATGCTTGAATTGTCAGCAGGTGAAGTACGAGCATCAGAGGCCGGGTGGTTTGCTTCAGAGGCTTGATATTCCTCAGTGGAAATGGAAGCGTATCACCATGGACTTCGTAGTTGGGCTCCCACGGACTTTGAAGAAGTTTGATGCTATTTGGGTGATTGTGGACCGGTTGACTAAGTCCGCGCACTTCATTCCAATTGGGACTACCTATTCTTCGGAGCGGTTGGTTGAGATCTATATCTACGAGATTGTTCGCCTTCACGGTATGCCGGTGTCCATCATTTCATATCGGGGCACGCAGTTCACATCATAGTTTTGGAGAGCAGTGCAGCGAGCGTTAGGCACACAGGTTGAGTTAAGTACAACATTCCACCCTCAGACGGACGAACAGTCCGAGCGCACCATTCAGATATTGGAGGATATGCTACGCGCTTGTGTCATGGATTTCGGGGGTTCTTGGGATCCGTTTCTGCCGCTTGCAGAGTTTGCCTACAACAACTACCAATCGAGTATTCAGATGGCTCCGTATGAGGCCTTGTATGGGTGGCAGTGTCGGTCTCCAGTTGGCTGGTTTGAGCCAAGTGAGGCCAGGTTATTGGGTACTGACTTGGTTCAGGATGCTTTGGAAAAGGTAAAGTTGATTCAGGATCGGCTTCGCACGGCGCAGTCTAGACAGAAGAGTTACGGCGATCGGAAGGTTCGTGATGTTGCCTACATGGTGGGGGAGAAGGCATTGCTCATCGTTTTGCCCATGAAGGGTGTTATGAGGTTCGGGAAGAAGGGCAAGTTGAGCCCTCGGTACATCGGCCCTTTTGAGGTGCTTGAGAGGATTGGAGTGGTGGCTTACAAGCTTGTATTGCCACCTAGTCTATCGAGTGTTCATCCAGTGTTTCAAGTTTCCATGCTCCAAAAGTATTTCGGTTATCCGTCTCATGTTTTGGACTTCAGCACGGCTCGGTTAGATAGAGATTTGACTTATGATGTGGAACTGGTGGCCATTTTTGATCGACAGGTTCGGAAGTTGAGGTCAAAGAATATAGCTTCAGTAAAGGTATAGTGGAGAGGTCAGCCAGTCGAGGAGGTTACTTGGGAGACCGAGCGAGAGATGCGAAGCAGCTATCCACACCTATTTGAGACTCCAGGTATGATTCTAGACTCGTTCGAGGATGAACGTTTGTTTAAGAGGGGGTGAAAGTAACGACCCAGCAGTTCATTATGAATATTTTAGCCTCGTTCCCCCATTTATTGCTTATTCTATGTTCATTTATTTTCATGTGACTTGCCGGGGTGGTTGGTTTGGTTCCAAGGATGTTTCGAAATGGATTGGGACACTTAGTCCCATGGTTGGAAGCCTAAGTTGAAAGAGATGACTGGATGTTTACTTATGAGTCAATGATTCCAGAATGAAGTTTTGATCATTCCGATAGCTCATTATGGTTATTTTGGCTTGAATTGGCAAACATTGAAAAAGTTAAAGTTTGGAGAGTTGAGAAGTTTGACCGAGAGTTGATTTTGTTGTTACCGGGCTCGGATTTTGGTTCTGAAAGTTGGAATAGGTCTGTCGTGTCATTTATGACTTGTGTGTAAACTTTTAGGTCAATTGGAGTTGGTTTGATAGGTTTCAGAATCGATTGTAGAAGTTGGAAATCAATTAGTTCATTAGGCTTGAATTGGGGTGTGATTCGTGTTTTTGATGTGATTTGAGGCCTTGACTAAGTTCGTATAGTATTTTAGAACTTGTTGGTATGTTTGGATGGTGTCCTGGGGGCCTCGGATGTGATTTGGATCAATTTCAGCTTCATTTTAGACTTTGTGGGATTGCTGGTGTTCATGTATGGTTTTCTTATTCGCGATCGCGAAGACTTATTTGCGCGACTGGTGAAAGTGTTCTACGCATTCGCGAGAGTTGGTCCGCGATCGCGGAACTTTAGTTAGTGGTACTACGTGAACGCGAGGGATGTACCTTCGCGAAGAAGGAAGGGGGCGTGGCCTAGAACTCATGCGTTTGTTCTTCGCGATCGCGTGAGGAGGTTCGCGATAACGTAGCTTCGAGTTCATGTGCAATGCGTTCGCAGCTGGAGTTCCGCATTTGCTAAGGTCATTTTTTAGGGCAGCATTCTTTTTTTCTTCGCGATCGTGAGGGACTTTTCGCGATCGCGAAGAGAAACCTCTGGGCAGCAGTTATAAAATTTCAAATCGAGGGTTTGAACCCATTTTTTATATTTTGAGCTAGAGACCTCGGATTTGGGCGATTCTTGAAGGGATTTTTAAGGAGTTGAATGGGGTAAGTGATTCTAACTCGGTTTTGGTTGTTATACATGAATCTATCATTATTTGTACGATTTAATTAGTGTTTTGGGTTGGAAAAATTGGGGAAACTTTGTGAAACTTCATAGACCATAATTTGAAAATTTAAAGGTCTAGTTGAGATCGGAATGGAGTAATTTTGGTATGGTTGGACTCGTTATTGAATGCGTGTTCAGAATTTATAAATTTTATTGGATTCCAAGATGTGGGCCCGGGGTTGACCTTTTGGGTTTACTTTTTGACTTTGGTTAAAGAACATAGCTTTATCGTATGGAATCGATTCCTATAGCTTGTATTCATTGTATTAAGTTGTTTGTGGCTATAGTTGAGTCGTTCAGAGGCTGATTCGCGAGGCAAGGGCTTGTTAGAGTAGATGTTTGCATGGTATGAGGTAAGTAATACTTCTAAACTTGACTCTGAGGGTATAATTCTCCGAACTACATGTTATGTGGTTGGTGTTGAGGTGACGCACATGCTAGGTGACATGCGTGTGGGCGTGCACCATAGTAATTGTGACCCAGTTGATTTCGTGGAATTGTGTTGTTACCCGATCTTATTGTTATTCATATAATCTCCATGTGTTAGAGAAATTGAGATGTGATCCATGTTAGAAATCATGTTAAGGCTATATGCTGGCACTGTTGGGACCCATAGAGGTCGTTTATGTTGTTGAGTTATTTGCTTAAATTGTAATTATGTACTCAGTCTCATCTATCATTTTCATATCATATCTCAGTCTCTATTTCCATTTGTTGTTACATCATATTATCATTGTTTGGGCTAATTGTCATGAGATTTGTGAGCCCGAGAGACTGCAGAGATTGATGACTGAGTGAGGCCGAGGGCCTGATTGTGAGTGATATTTATGGGATCGGACTGCACACCGCAGCAGGCTTTATTGATTCATGATAGGATCGGGCTGCACGCCGCATCATGCCATGTTGGCTTATATTAGCGCTTGGGCAGGATCCGCCCCTCCGGAGTCTGACATACCAGCAGTGAGCGCAAGTACCGTTAAGTGCCGAGTGCGAGTGCCTAGTGATTGGGAGTGCTGAGTGATTGAGCATGCTGAGTGAGGTTGAATACTCCGAGAACATAGGTATATGAGTTCATCACTGTGTTGCATTACAGGTGACATGTAGACATAGAGATGTAATATTCCTTATGTTAGCTATACTTGGCATATTTTATCAGTATTGAGCCTAAACTGTTGAACTTAAAAGCATGTCTACTTTTATGCACTTCCTACTTGGAGACTTTTGAGGTAGCTGTTTTGGCGTCCGCAGACCTCGACTCTCCTTTTTTTAGTTTATTTAGCACTGTTCTATCACTTCAGACAATTGTTTTTGAAGTTTTGACTGTATTGTCATTTAGTTGCTCATGTACTCAGTGACACCCGGATTTTGGGAGATTTTGTATTGAGTCGCGGTATTTTCTTATTGGTTATTTATGAGATTTTTCACTGTTAAGCTTATTTCATCATGTTTTCAATTTAAAAATTCGTGGTTATGTGTGATTTTCAACTTGCCTAGTTCTGTGATAGGCACTATCACGACGTGTTGAATATGGATCGTGATAAGTTGATACAGCATATCAGTGGCAATTAATTTTTCCTAATCTTCTAAATTTGTAGGCTGTTACGGCCATAGTTACAGAAGACGATAAAGTGTAAATAATAGAATTTAAAAATTGATGCACTCAAGCAGTGAAGAGAACGAAAAGTTTCTCTGCAAAATCTGAGCTAAAGCATACTAAAAGGTTTTCTGGCAAGTTAAATTCGGGTAGCACTATAACCATTTCGTAGATTGAAAATTTTGAAGTATTGCATATACATGTTCATAACATGCAGCGGAAGACAATAACAATCCTAGGTAGATCTTTCGTGTTTAAAATTTATTTACATGTCAAAGATCGGATCTAAGACGAACCTGGCGAAGAGAGTCTCGTTTCAAAATTCTTCGATAGTACGAAGACTCTATGCGTATCTACACCGAGACCGATCCTTGCTATCAACTCTTTGATCAATGAAACGCGCGAACAAATTGAATAAAAATATTTTGTTGAAACTTTTCTCAAAAATCTCAACTCAAAGGTAGAGGAACAAGAAACACTTTTCTTGTAATTGTATTTTCTCTCTTGGCTTTGTATTGCACTTTCACTTTAACAAAATGGGTTTTCTTCTCAAGACTTAATGTGGCAAATTTTCTCCATCACCCTTTATATAGTATCACCTATAAACTCTTTTCCTATTTGGTTGAGGTAATGATTTACTTAAGGTAAAAGTTTATTCCAAAAATAAACTTCAATCGAATTTTATGGAAAATTGGTGTCACGACCCAAATGTTCCTCCGTAGGATGTCATAACGACACCTAGTCTCTACGACTAGGTAAACCTAACACTTACAGAATTAATAGAAGAATTTGACCAACAATTAATAATTAAGAAATAGAACCTTATTACACAATTTATAATTCCCAAAACCGATAGTACAAGTCATAAGATCTACTGTGTTTACTACAAAAAAACCTCTAAATACAACTGTTTCAAAATAGAGATAAAACAGTGCAAGTATAATACATAAGGTGACTTCGAAGCCTATGAACGCAACAATAAGTTTACTTGAGTCTCCACAGCAAGATCCGTACAGCTAGCTAGCGAACGACTGACTCTGAATTAGTTGGATCTGCACAAAAATATGCAGAAGTATAGTATGAGTACACCACAGCGGTACCCAGTAAGTATCAAGACTAACCTCAGTAGAGTAGTAACGAGGGACAGCCAAGACACCTACTGGACTAGATAACCTAAACAAGTATAGGTATAGGACTAACAGAGTATGATATATCTACAGAACTACGCATAATGACAACAATAACACAGTTTAAATCTGGTGAAAAACAAATAAAGGAAAGACAACTAGCAACTTGATAAGAATAACCGCTTTCGCACCAAGTTTATTCAAAAATCCCCACGAGGTACCAAACCTCAAAACTCACACAATTCACGGGTCCCAATTCATGAACCGTAATCACTTGGCATCTTGTGCCCTCATTACACTAACAACTGCACGGACGACTCACATAGCAATAGAACCAATATCACATATAAGACAAGTAGACGGAGTACGTACAAATGATCGGTAGCATCAGTGTTCATCTTCTTAAACTGATAGGGTGATAAAGTACATATATGCTTGTGCAAGTGTTCTAACACAGCTCGGGCCAACGAAATAGAGTAGAGAAAAATGAACGGCACATAAGGAACGATCCCCACAATTTGCACCAAGTAAAACTCACACAGGTTAGGCATGACATTACACAAATATCAACAACAACAATTCCCCCAGGCCATCATAAGTCATCACAAATCAATCCCTGACATAGCCCACCTTGTCTTACCACGTACGCAATAATAAAGTAAATGCCCGCCTTGTCTTGCCACATGCGCATAATTATATTCCCACCTTGTCTCGCCATATGAGCAAACCCACATATATAGCCCGCCTTATCATGCCGCATATGAAAATATATTAGTAACAATAGCAGGGACAACTCACGTGCGAACACCCCGACAATCCTCTCAACAATACCACGTGTGCCAAAACATAACAACATAATAAAATGACTTTCACAACACGTGCCCATATGCCACAACATTTCCACAAAACAGTTTCAATACCACGACCATGCATAGCCCCCGACTCAACAATACTGGGTACAATATCAACAACAACAATAACACGAGAATACGGCAAGTAAATCAACTCAAGAACTTCAGAACAGAAAGAAACTGACAAACGAGCTCACAATGAAAGAGACAACAGAGAATAATGCTTTCAACAAGAATAACTCAACAAGGGGAGAGATAGCATGCAACAATGATTTCCACATAAATACAACCCGACGGTAAGAGAGATAGCGTGAATCAATGGTTCTAAATAAGTATATGTCAACAATGAAAGGGATAACAAAACTTCAATTAAGGTTGAGCAATTACGGAAAAGATACTAATAAATTCAATTAAGGATAAGCAATCACGAAAAAGATAATAATGACTTCAATTAAGGATAAGCAATTACGGAAAGAATAATAATAACTTCAAATAACGATAACCAATTACGGAAAAGATAGTATGGCAATAAAAGAGGCAATATCTTCAATTAAGGCACATAAGTGTTTAATTGGCAACAAGGGTAAAACAAGAATCAATTAATTCCAATAATACACGTAAGGGTAAATTTAGTAAATGGAGGATTTAGCATGCTAAAACAACTTCACATCTAATGAATATAAGAACCTAAGAGCCCTAAACGGTCAAATTTCCATAAATAAGCCTGAGTACGTACTCGTTACCTCGCGTACACGGCGTTCACATGACACAATTAGCACAAATGACTCAAATCCTAAGGGGTAGTTTCCTCCACACAAAGTTAGGAAAGATACTTACCTCAAAGAAACTAGATTGTTACTCTAAAATGGCCTTCTCGAGTGAAACAACCTCTGGACGGCTTAAATTTAGTCAAAATAACTTCAAATCATAAATAAAACTCGTAGGAAATGATTCCGGATAATAAAGCTTCAATCTTTAACAAAAATTAAAAAATCAACCTCAGGCCTGCACCTCGGAACCCGAAAAATTCATAAAATCCGAACATCCATTCAATTACGAGTCCAACCATACTAATTTCATCTAATTTCGACTCTGAATCGATGTTCAAAACCCAATTATTCTCTTTGGAAAGGTTTTTGATAAAACCCCCAAATTCTCCAATCAAAACATGAATTAATTCGAAAATTAACTTCTGTAATCATATTAAAATATAAAAATTATAGTTATATACTTACCCCCATGAAAAGACGAGAAGAACCCCGCAAAAATCACCTCAATCGGAGCTCTAGAACTCAAGATATGCTCAAAATACCAAAATAACGCGGTCTGATTTTTTATACTCATGGATTTTCTCTTTTGCCACAAAAAAAATCCGCACCTGTGCAATTCCAGCTGTCATTTCCACTTTTGCGGATCATTTTTTGCACCTGCGTCGTCGCAGATGCGGACCCAACTTTGCATCTACGAAGCACCAGCACCAGCTCTCTTCTCTGATACTAAAATGAGCATAACTTCCTCATATGATGTCCAAATTTGACAATTCTTTTTGCTATGGCTCCGGAACTATGATATGGATCTAATGCATTAATAAAAACAGAAATTGGAGCTCATTTTCTTAATGTAGTACCATTTATGCTTGAACAACGAAGTCGAAACATCAAAAATGAGCGCAACACAACCCAAACCTATTCAACTCACCCGAGCCCCTCGGGACCCCGTCCAAATATACCAATAAGTCCTAAAACATAATGCGGACCTGCTCGAAGCCTCAATTCACATCAAACAATATCAAAACTACGAATCGCACCTCAAATCGAACTTAATGAACTTATGAACTTTCAACTTCTACAACTCGCGCCGAAACATATCAAATCAACCCGGAATGACGTCAAATTTTACATGCAAGTCTTAAATGACATAACGGAGCTAATCCAACTCTCGGAATTGCAATCTGAGCCCCATATCAACAAATTCAACTTCCGGTCAAATCTCTTAACTTTCCAAAACTTTAACTTTCTAATTTTCGCCAAAATGCTTCAAATTATCCTACGGCCCTCCAAATCCGGACGTACGACTAAGTCCAAAATCACCATACAAAGCTATTGGAATCATCAAAATGTCATTTCGAAGTCGTCTACACAAAGCTATTGGAATCATTAACTCTTACTGTTTAAACTTCTAAAACAAGAATCGTTCTTCCAAATTGATCCTGAATCATCCGAACTCGACTATACACGCTAATCATAATGCATAATACGAAACTACTCTAGACCTTAAGCCAATGAACTAAACGCTAATTATTAGAATGATCAGTTGGGTCGTTACAATTGGAAATCACGTCTTAATGAAAACGTGACTGTTGAACCATTCCTCAACTATAAGATGGATTCTCGTCAATCCAACTTAATGTTTGATTCAATTTATGTGTCCTTTATGGACTTTACCTTTCCAATTCCAAATTGGTATATATATATATATATATATATATATATATATATATATATATATATATATATATATATATATATATATATATATATATATATATATAACCTTTTATAAATCAATAGTACTTTATATTATATATATCTCATATATATATTTCAACCAAGAAATATAATTTAATTTTCTATTTCAAATAGAAAACTTTAATTTGTTCACAATATTAACTATATCCTTTGTGCTAGCAAAGAATATAATAATATTTTATTTGGACTAATAACTAAATTTATTTGACTAATTAAATTCTTTAATTTAATTATCAAATAATAAAGTAATTAATCCTTTAGCAAAGACCAGAACACTCGTTAGTGTGCGACCCCATAGGTTCAATACTAAGTCGGTAGTAAATTGATCACATCAATTTGCTAATCAAGGGTGGCGTCTAGCAACACTCCTTAGCGACCGAATAGCATGAAGTATAAAATTTACTCTCAAGAACCCGTAAAAGAATAATGTAGTAATTCCTTATGTCCTTATAACTCTGGGTCACCCTAGAATATGGTTCAACTGTCAAATCCTAATAGGCGACCAACTATGTGTTCATGTCAAATATAATCGATCATTGAATTACCTAAGAAACTCTTTTATTCTTTCATTCAATTTCCCTGGCCAAGGTCTTAATTTAGTCGTTCATAATTAATGACAACATGGAGCTTAAACTCATTATCAAGAGTTGACAGATTCCATCTTGATCAATCACTAATTCTACAAGTATTCAATCGTACCGAATATCCTTTCAACTCTTGCCCTAGGGTCATAGGTATCTAGTATCAAAGCACAATAAATAACTTCTCAATTACTATGACGATCTCAGGTCAAAGGAAACTCTTATATCACATTCTTCAAGAGGATATCATATTGACAGTTTATGGTAATTCTAACCATTAGGAATTATCCAATGAGTCAGTTCAATGATCATATCTCTATATGCATCATCTATTTATGTGATTTAGTTAATGAGATCAACTAATCTTTATCCCATAAAGACAATCACATAAATATTGATCTAACCGGATTACTAATGTCCAAATTAATAATCCTATGAACAAAAATAAATTTAGATTAAATTGTAAGAGACTTTGCTCTCATTATCATGATCTTTATCACGATGACAAATCTCAAAATTTAATCAAGGACCTTATTAAATTAATCAAGCAATTAATAATAACTATGATAAAAGAATATCAAATACCATATATTTTTATATCAAATAACATTCACAAAAATAAATTCAAATCATCAAATATGAGATTGGATCTAGCGCATATATACCATATCCCTAATAACCTCCCACTTGCACTAGAGCCAATCGCTCTTGTACTTCATTCCCAGTTACCGTTTGCGCTTGTCAAACTCCTTTGCACCAAGAGCTTCATTACATGGGTTTCCAGCATTTTCCTTTCCATCAACATTTTGAATCTCTACGTCTCCACGTTCAACGATTTCTCTTATCAAGTGAGTTCGCAGAACGTGTTTGGATTTTTGATATGATCTTGGTTCTTTTGCTTGAGCAATGGCTCCAGTATTGTCACACAATAGTGGAACCTCACCATCTATTGAAGGAACCACACCAAGTTCTGTTAAGAACTTTTTCATCCATACAACTTCACTAGCTGCTATATATTCTGCTTCGGTCACTGAATCAGCTACTATATCTTATTTGGAACATTTCCATCTCACTACACCACCATTTAAGGAGAATACATAACCAGAAACAGATTTGCTATCATCTCTATCTGAAGAGAAACTTGCCTCAGTATAACCTTCAAGTTTCAACTCAGAATCTCCATAAATGAGGAATTGGTTTTTAGTCCTTCTTAAGTACTTAAGAATGGTCTTCACCGCCTTCCAATGTCCCTCATTAGGATTTGCCTGATATCGGCTAGTCACTCCAAGTGCATAAGCCACATCAGGATGTGTACATGTCATGGTATACATGATAGCTCCCACTGCACTAGCAATGGGATACTACTTATTTGTTCTCTGTCATCGGGTGTTTTAGGAAAATCCCCCCTACTAAGAGTAATTCCAGTGCCTATTGGAAGATAGCCTCTTTTGGAATTATCCATATTATACCTCTTTAAGAAGATATATGTACAAAGACTGGGAAAGCCCAAGCAGCTTCCTAGATCTATCTCTATAGATCTTTATTCCCAAAATATAAGCTACTTCTCCCAAGTCTTTCATGGAGAACTATTCAGATAGCCAAATCTTGGTACTTTGCAATGCTGGTATATCATTCCCTATGAGCAATATATCATCAACATACAATACTAAGAATATAATTGTGCCCCCACTAACCTTTTTGTACACACAAGGTTCTTCTTTTCATCTAACTGTGATGACCCGATAGGTCATCTTATGTTTTTGAACTTAATTCTGTGCTTTGAAGCCTTAAATACCTCATTTTAGCCTTCCTTGATTTACGTGCACAGTCCGAGTTTTTTTTAGGAAAGCTTTTATGTTAAAAACAGAGAAAATATGAAATATTTGTCTTGAAATCCATTTGAGTTGACTTCGGTCGACGTTTTGAGAAAACGGACCCGGATTCGTATTTTTCGACGAAACTTATTTTCTTCAGTTTGTCTAGCTTCTAAGTCTTTCAACCCTCTTGATACTTGTTATCCATGATCTTAAAGATTTGTAACCTCCAATGTAACATGATTAACTTACCTTATGTACTTTCAAAAATGATCTCATTTCTGAGCTTACATCAATTGTCTTACGGCGTACTCTTACGTATGAAAACATGGGGTGTAACACAATAAATAGGGGAATGTGGCTACAATACACAAAACGGCCGGCCGGGTCATTATATCCTCCCCCTCTTAAAACAAATGTTCATCCTCGAATGAGTATAGATACATACCTGAAGTGATGAAAAGATGAGGATAATGGCTATGCATATCATGCTCGGTCTCCCAAGTCGCCTCCTCGACTAGTTGACCCCTCCATTGAACCTTCACTGAAGCAATGTTCTTTGACCTCAACTTTTGGACCTGCCTATCCAAGATGGCCACCGGCTCCTCATCATAATTCAAATCCTTGTCCAATTGGACTTAGCTGAAGTCTAAGACATGGGACGGATCACTGTGATACTTCCGGAGCATGGAAACATGAAACACCGGGTGAACTGCAGATAAGCTAGGTGGCACTGCAAGCTTGTAGGCCACCTCCCCCGCTCTCCCGAGGATCTAAAAAGACCAATATACCTAGGGCTCAACTTGGCCTTCTTCCCGAACCTCATCACACCCTTCATGGGTGAAACCGGAGCAAAACCCTCTCTCGAACCATGAATGCAACATCATGAACTCTCTGATCGGCATAACTCTTCTGCCTAGACTGTGTTGTACGAAGATGATCCTGGATCAACTTGACTTTCTCCAAGGCATCCCGAACCAAGTCAGTGCCCAACAACCTAGCCTCACCCAGCTCAAACCAACCAACCAGAGAGAGACACCATCTCCCATATAGGGCCTTATACAGAGCCATTTGAATACTCGATTGGTAGCTGTTGTTTTAGGCAAACTCTGCAAGTGGAAAAAACTGATCCCAAGAACCACCGAAATCCATAACACAGGCACAAAGCATATCCTCTAATATCTGAATGGTGCGCTCGGACTGTCCGTCTGTCTGGGGATGAAATGATGTAATCAACTCAACCTATGTGCCTAACTCACATTGTACAGTTCTCCAGAAATGCAATGTGAACTACGTGCCCCAATAAAAAATAATGGACACCAACACACCGTGAAGACGGATAATCTCGCAGATATATATCTCAGCCAGCCGCTCTAAAGAATAAGTAGTCACAACCAGAATAAAATATGGGGACATGGTCAACCGGTCCACAATCACCCAAACTACATCAAATTTCTTCGAAGTCCGTGGGAACCCAACAACGAAGTCCATGATAACACGCTCCCATTTTCACTCGGTAATCTCAAGTCTCTGAAGGAAACCGCCCGACCTCTGATGCTCATACTTCACTTGCTGACAGTTCACACACCAAGCCACATACTCCACCATATCTTTCTTCATTCTCCTCCACCAATAGTGCTGCCTCAAATCCTGATACATCTTAGCGGCACCCGGATGAATGAAGTACCCGAACTGTGGGCCTCCTCAAGGATTAATTCACGCAACCCATCTACATTGGGCACACATAACAGGCCCTACATCCACAACACCCTGTCATCTCCATTAAAACCACATTGGTATCGTCGTGCTGTACCGTGTCCTTAAGGACAAGAAAATGGGGGTCGTCATACTAATTCTCTCTGATGCGCTCATATAAAGAAGACCGAGAAACCACGCAAGCAAGAACCCGGCTTGGCTCCGAAACATCAAATCTAACAAATTGATTGGCCAAGGCCTGAACATCTATGGCTAGTGGCCTCTCTACTTCTGGTAGATGCCAAACTACCCATACTCTCCGCCTTTCGACTCAAGGCATCGGCCACCACATTGGCCTTCCCGGGATGATACACAATAGTGATATCATAGTCTTTAAGCAATTCTAACCATCTCCGCTGCCTCAAATTAAGATCTTTCTACTTGAACAGATGCTGGAGACTCCGGTGGTTGGTATAGATATCACATGGAACAAGGTATAAGTGGTGCCTACAAATCTTCAAGGCATGAACAATAACTGCCAATTCCAAGTCATGGACAGGATAATTCTTTCCATGAACGAAAGTTGTCAAAACGCGTAGGCAATCACCCTACCATCTTATATCAACACCGCGCCGAGCCTAACACGTGATGCATCATAATATACAGTGTAAGACCTTCGAACCCGTAGGCAACAACAACAGTGGGGCTGTAGTCAAAGCAGTCTTGAGTTTTTGAAAGCTCACCTCACACTCCTTGGAACATCTGAAAGGAGCACCCTTCTGGGTCAATCTGGTCATAGGGCTGGCAAGTGGGCCGGTCCCGGGCCTAAACGGGCCAAGTGAGCCGGTCCAAATGATTTCGGGCCCGGCCCAAATTAAACGGGTCAAACGGGCTTTTTCTAAGGACCGGGACCGTTTGGACCCGGGCTAAACGGTCCCGGACCGCGGGCTAAACAGGCTAAGTGGGCTAAGTGGGCCCAATATTTTATTTTTTTTTAAAAAAAAAATAGATATTAGAGACAAAAGGATGTTAAAATAAATATCTAAGATTTATAGATATTCGAATATATATAGTATATAAGATGTATATATAGTATATAAGATATATATATATATATAGTATATAAGATGTATATAAGATATATATAAGATATATATAAGATGTATATATATATATATATATATATATATATATATATATATATATATATATATATATATATATATATATATATATATAAGCTATATTCGATAAGCTATATATACATCTTATATACTATATATAAGATGTATATATAGTATAGTATATATATTAAATGTATATATAGTATAGTATATATATTAAATGTATATATAGTATATATATATAAGCTATATTCGATAAGCATTTTAACAGGATCAAGTGGCGGGCGGTAATCCGCCATGCCTTCTCAATTAAATTAAAACAGAAATCACCGTTTGACCGGGAACTGGACTTGTTTCACACCTCACATCTGGCTTTTATATGCCTGGAAGGTTTCCACCAGTTAAAGATTTCTATTTTAACATATTTGAGAATTCTTAATCTAGCTAATTCAGTACCCTTATATTTAAAGACTGGCGGTAATCCGCACAATCAGTAAGGATAAGAATTGAAATATACTTGAATTTTATATATAGTTTAATGACTGTATGGAAGGTTAAAAACCTTTACTCAAGCAAGGGGTCTGTCATAATATAATACATACTTTTATTGAGCCCATGTGTCTAGCAGTTCTAACCGTGAAAGAAGATGCCCTTTTAACTCCTTTATCGGGCTGAGGTTCACGGCTGGCTAGACGGAGCCACTAAGGCAAAGCCAATAAGAGCAGTGTTATATCAGACTGTACCAACCATCTTGACACCAAGTCAAAACTCTATATATAAAACTCATTTATATTTTAATAGATGCCGTCGCTTTCATGGTGTATATAGGAGAGAAGTTAGATACTCAACATAGATATGAAGTCTCTTAGCCGGACATCGTCACGGCCAGAGAGGAGAGACTAGAAGAAAATCTAAACTAAGAAAGACAGAAGTATGTACCTTGTGGCCAAGAAGCAATGCCCTGAAGATGAAGAACTGAAAACTTTTATTTATTTGTTCTTCTATTACAATCTACAAACTTCAAACTAACTCTTTACTTACACTTAGAGAGAGAGAGAGAGAGAGTTCTAGAGAGAGAGAGTCTTAACGTCTGCCTCTGAAGAATGAACGAATGAATTCTATAAATAGAAAAAGAAAAGGAATCTATGAACAGTAAAAGTGGGTCCCCGTAACAGTGTTTCTACTGTTGAAACAGTGTATTTACTGTTGATGAACAGTGTATCTACTATTTGAGTGGGTCCGGCGGCTTCACTATGCTGTAGGTCCGGCGGCTTCACTGTTGAGTGGGGTCCAGCTGTTTCACTGTGCTGGTTTCTTTTTCGCTTTTTTCAATTTGCGGATGAGTTCTTCTGCATCATGTAAGTCTTCTTCAGATAATATCCTTTCTGCTTCAATGGGCTGAGAATCTTCAGCAATATCATCGTTGCTTGTTTCACTTTGCATTGACATATCTGACTTTTCATATTGATTAATGGAAGACAGTAAATTTCTTTTAACCTCTTCCAAGTAACTGTTAATCATCTCTGTTTTATCTCCTTCTTGAAAGGAGATCCTTCTGGCAATATGCCTCACTGAACTGTCATCAATTACCTCTTTCTGAGGTTTACTGGAATATTCTTGGATCTTCATCTCGATTGAATCCAAGAGCTCTTGACCATATAAGGTCTTTGTTTTGGGATCCTTCTTCATTAACTTGTCCCAAAAATTGTTGTAAAAAGTCCTATATAAGCAGGGGACTTGTTCTTCAGTGAATCCGACTTCCGGATTCCATTTGTGTATCCAAGGGATAGAAAATTCCAGAAAGAAATATATTTGGTTAATTTTTTTTGGGTAGCAGATATGATCTGCGTGATACTTTTACTGCATTTCAAAAATTTATTGATGAAGATGTTGCCGCAGTCAGCATCACAGAAATTAATAAACTAATTTCTCTAAATAATTATCTGAGTTTATATGTTAAAGTTTTAGGTGAAAACGTTAGTTTTCTTAATAAAAAACTTGAAGATTTAACAGTCTTGATTAAGGATATGAATACTAAAAAGACTTTGACTGATATTGCCTCTTCTTCAGGAAGCAAATCAGAACCTCAAATTGTTGTTACTCATATTCAAAGACCTCCTGATATTCAGGATTTTAAATTTAAATCTTTTGGAGACTTAGAAGAACTTCTTGATAAAAAGTTATCCGGTTTGAATATCAAACCCATTGATTTATCAAATGATTTTGCTGATAAATTAGATTCTACTTTTGACTATAAAAAGGATGTTTTGTCAGAGTTTAATAAACTCAGAAGTTACCCCAAAAAGAATAGTAAGTTTGCAGATAGCAGATATGCTGATAAACCTAGAATGCAGACTTATTATTATAATCGTCCTACTCCTCAAGATGTTTTAATAGAGGAACGTGATTGGAATCAGACTAATACGTCTTACAGTGGTTCCGAAATATACGAATGGAATCTTGATGGATTGACTGATAGGCAGTTAACTATTCTAGTACATAGAATGCTTATGTATGCAACTATCTGTAAAAGTGTAAAGAATACAGATAGGAATATTTGCAGAATGATTGTTGCAGGTTTTACTGGCCAACTTTGTGGCTGGTGGGACAATTATTTATCTGTTGATGAAAGGGCAATGGTTATTAACGCTAAAGCCATTGACGAAGGTCTTGATAACCTAGGCATGGCCCTAGTGGCAAATAGAGAAGATGCCGTTTATACCCTTATTCTTACTATATTAGAACACTTCAATGGTAGATTTACCAACCAGAATGAGACTGTTCGTACTCTCCTTAATAGCCTTAGATGTAAGACTTTAACTGAATTTAGGTGGTATAAAGACACCTTCATGAGTAGAGTGATGGAACTACCAGAAAACAAGTTTGAACATTGGAAAGCTAAGTTCATAGATGGACTTCCCTCTTTATTTGCCGAAAGAGTTAGAAAAGTTTTAAGAGGCAATTATGGTGAAATCCTAAGAGGCCATTTTTTCTGGGTAGCAGATATGATCTGCGTGATATAGATCGTTAATAAAAGGAGAAATTTTTATCCATTCTTTGTATAACATGAGAAATAGATCTGGTAAAATCTTTATTGTTGGACCGTGGTATGACCACCAGTTTAGAAACCAATTAGGAACAGTTGTTGCAAATACCTTTGCACATACTTTTATAAACCAAGTATGTTTGTGTCTATCATTATTGTAGTATAATACTTTATCAAAAGCTTGGATATAATCCCAATAAGTAAAATTCATTTTATTTTTGTTAAGGCTTATCTGCCTTTCCTTCATTGTAGATATACCCCAGTCTTCAACAGATATAATCTGTTTAATTATAATCTTCGAGAAGTTATAAACATTCTCGTCTGTGCTATACCCAGAAAAGTGCTGAAAATCTGCACTTCCAGTACTGGTTAGTATCGTTTCATAGTAGGAACGGGTTTTGTATGACTCACCCGGATAATATAACCCATTTATCAAATACCTTTGGAATATCTTCCACGGTTCTTCTTTTCTCTGAATGTCAGAGTTTTCTAAGAGAAATATCATTTCTCTTTTTGGCACTTTCTCGTATGACTTGATATCATCATTGTCATCTTTAGTAATGGAAGCAAAAGTATCACTTTGCTTAACAGAAGTATCTTTCTGTTTTTTAGCAGTCAAATATGCCTGCAAATGTGCGTATAACGGACTATCTTCTGGAATATCTTCCAGATGGACGGATGGTCCAATCGATGATTCTTCTCTGAGAGATATCCTCTCATTGACTAAACTCCTTTTTCCCATTTGTATAACTGGGGAGTTTGATGAGGATCTGTATGACGATCCCGAAGGTGATGCCCTTCCTTTGGACTGTGGGGATGATCTTCCCTAACCTCTACCTCTTCCCCTACCCCAGGGGGGTTCCATCCTGTAAATATTCACGAGATAAGAAATCTGGCAGAGAATTATCAATTCCCTTTTTATATTGTATTTCAAAATCAAAAGGGGCTAATTGAGCCTGCCATCTTGCAAATATCATTTTCGAGGCATCATGTTTAAAATCTTTGTTAAACATATATTTAACAGATTGTGCGTTAGTTTTTATCAAAAACTTTTGATTATATAAATCGTCCTGAAATTTTAAAACACATTTTACTATGGTTAACATTTCATGTGCCACAGTAGCGTATTTTCTCTGGGCTTCAGACCATTTACCAGAGTAAAATCTAATCAGATATTCATGTTTATTATTGGGATTAATTTGTGTTAAAATCCCTCCGTAACCAATATTAGACGCATCAGTCTCTATAATCTTTTGTCATGTAGGATTAGCAAGGGTTAAGCAAGGTAAAGATTTAACACGTTGTTTAATATTTTTTACCAAAGTAGTGTGACTATCAGTCCAAGGGCTTTTATAATTCTTTTTTAACCTATCATATAAGGGGGCTAAATCACGTGACAGATCTTTATAAAAAGGTGAAATATAATTTAAACTTCCCAAAAATCTTTGTAACTGAGTTCTATCAGTAATAACATCGGGAAATTTTGAGGCAAAATCAATCGATCGTTGAATAGGAGTAATCTTCCCCTGACAAATATAATGTCCTAGGAATCGAATGTTAGTTTGAAATAAGCTCATTTTTTGTTTTGAGATTACCAAACCATTTTGTATAACAATTCTTTTGAAAATATCTAAATGCTTAATATGCATTTCAAGTGTTTTGGAAAATACCAAAATGTCATCGATATATACAATGACGAAGTCTAGATAAGGGTTGAAAATATCATTCATAATTTTTTGGAATTCTGAAGGGGTATTTTTTAAACCAAAAGGCATAACATTCCATTCATATTGCCCAAATAGAACATTAAAGCAGTTCTATAAGTATGATCTTTAAATATTTGAATCTGCCAATAACCAGATTTTAAATCAAATTTTGAAAATATATTGGCGTCATATAATCTAGACAATAAATCTCTTTTATTAGGAATAGGATACCTAACCCATTTCAAATATTTATTCAAGGGCTTATAATTAATGACTAATCTAGGAACACCACGTTCCTTTTCAGCTGCGTTATTAACATAAAAAGCTGTACAAGACCAAGGAGATTTTGAGGGTTTTATCAAACCCTTTGATAGCAGACTATCAATCTCTTTTTTGCAAAATTCCACCAATTCTGCATTCATCTGACAAGGTCGAGATTTAGTAGGAATATCATCCTCAGTGAAATTATCTTCATATGGAAGAGTAACAATATGCTTTTTTCGATTCCAAAAAGCACTAGGATGCTCAGCACAAATATCAATAGCAATCTGCTCGGAAATCAATTTGATTTTTTCCTGTACTTTAGTAGAATTCAAAGTATCAAATATATTCATACTAAACATCTCTAATTGCAAAGAATCAACATGTTTTTGCTTCATATCAATTAAAGTATAACTTATCTCTTTATCCTTATAAGTAGCAGTAAAACCTTTCGAGTCTATGCTAGTAAAAGGATAAACGGCGTTAATAAACGGAGTTTCAAGTATAATTGGAGGGTATAACTGGTTTTTTACCAAGAAAAAGAAGTGAGGAATACAGACTTTATTCTGACAAATACCCGTATTAGGAAGTTTATACTTTATATCTAAAGCATGTCCGGATGCAGATCTAACCATATGAGTAGTTTTTTGAAAATATTTCGTAGGTACTAAACCTTCTTGAATGCAGCTAACATCTGATCCACTATCAATCATGGCAATGTTTGTAATTGAGAAACTATTATTAATGAGAATGGTACATTTGATATACCATTTATGAGCAGTAATAATTTGCATCATTCCTAAAAACATATCATGTTTAGGATTAAAACTAATAGGTTTTTCTTCAATATCATTTTCAAAAATACCTTTATTTTTATCATTAGATTTCTCAGCTGGAGAATTGATTTTCTCAATCTGAGTAATCCTATGATCACAAATCATTTGATTTTGTTTAAGAGATTTGATCTCTCGTTTTAAGTTTTCAACTTCAATTTTTAAATCATCAAAAGAAGAGTCTCTTGCTGGAGTTGCATTTCTGTTCAACAGACGGTTATTAACCTCAAGTAAAGAATAAGGTGGAGAATATTCAAATTCTTTTTCAAAAGGTTTTGTAAAACTAGTACTCGAATTAGAACTTGAACTAGCAGCTAAATTAATAATTTTTTCACGAAGTTTTTCATCAGTAACTTCTTTTAAAAGTTCTATTACATTATCAGATGTAATAGTTTTCATGTTTAAATCTTTAAATTGTGATTGTAATTTATAAAATTCATCATCACAAGCACATGTATCACCTTTGCAAGTTGTACAAGTATTATCAATATTTTTATCGCTATCAGATAAATCAAGCAAATCAATTTCAGCTTCGGATTCTGATTCAGAATAGTAATCAGATTCCGATCCAGAAGTGTATAACAAACTATAAACCTTATCACGTAGTTCATCGTCTAGTCCTAAGGTTTTCAGCTTTTGAAGCTTACAATTTGGAGCTATATGGCCAAATTTATCACACTTGTAACACTTAATGTCAGCAAGATCTCGCTTAGACCTATTTTTGGTAAATCTAGTAGACTTGCGATGTGCTTTTTTGGCTTCTCGTTCTTCTTTGGATCTATATCTAAATTTCTTTTTCCTATAAGGACTGTCTTGGTTGGGGTATCTATGATACTTATGTTTCTTCTTCCTATGAGTAGAAGTCTCGGGTAAACCGAACTGGGTGCAAAAGTCCCCTAACTGGTTTCTTTCCTTAAGCTTATCCATCTTAAACTGTCTAGACAATCTTAATTCATTACACAGGTTTAACCCTTCCTGTGTGCAAATTCCTATTAACTTACCATAGGTATAATCTACATATGGGATTTCACCATAATTGCCTCTTAAATCTTTTCTAACTCTTTCGGCAAATAAAGAGGGAAGTCCATCTATGAACTTAGCTTTCCAATGTTCAAACTTGTTTTCCGGTAGTTCCATCACTCTACTCATGAAGGTGTCTTTATACCACCTAAATTCACTTAAAGTCTTACATCTAAGGCTATTAAGGAGAGTACGAACAGTCTCATTCTGGTTGGTAAATCTACCATTGAAGTGTTCTAATATAGTAAGAATAAGGGTATAAACGGCATCTTCTCTATTTGCCACTAGGGCCATGCCTAGGTTATCAAGACCTTCATCAATGGCTTTAGCGTTAATAACCATTTCCCTTTCGTCAACAGATAAATAATTATCCCACCAGCCATGAAGTTGGCCAGTAAAACCTGCAACAATCATTCTGCAAATATTCCTATCTGTATTCTTTACACTTTTACAGATAGTTGCATACATAAGCATTCTATGTACTAGAATAGTTAACTGCCTATCAGTCAATCCATCAAGATTCCATTCGTATATTTCGGAACCACTGTAAGACGTATTAGTCTGATTCCAATCACGTTCCTCTATTAAAACATCTTGAGGAGTAGGACGATTGTAATAATAAGTCTGCATTCTAGGGTTATCAGCATATCTGCTATCTGCAAACTTACTATTCTTTTTGGGGTAACTTCTGAGTTTATTAAACTCTGACAAAACATCCTTTTTATAGTCAAAAGTAGAATCTAATTTATCAGCAAAATCATTTGATAAATCAATGGGTTTAATATTCAAACCGGATAACTTTTTATCAAGAAGTTCTTCTAAGTCTCCAAAAGATTTAAATTTAAAATCCTGAATATCAGGAGGTCTTTGAATATGAGTAACAACAATTTGAGGTTCTGATTTGCTTCCTGAAGAAGAGGCAATATCAGTCAAAGTCTTTTTAGTATTCATACCCTTAATCAAGACTGTTAAATCTTCAAGTTTTTTATTAAGAAAACTAACGTTTTCACCTAAAACTTTAACATATAAACTCAAATAATTATTTTGAAAAATTAGTTTATTAATTTCTGTGATGCTGACTGCGGCAACATCTTCATCAATAAATTTTTGAAATGCAGTAAAAGTAATACATGTATTATTAGGCAAAACAAAAGATGATTGAGGAGGGTAAATGACTTTAGTAATATTGCCATTCCCGTCTTTATAAGATCTTTCCAAAACTTTTATAAAAAGTGGTAAATAGGTAGTTATAAACCAAGGAACAAAATACATAATTTGATTATGTAAAGCACAAGTTTCATAAAACTCTTGTGAAATATTGTTTAAATCTTCCTTACTATAAGTATCAAAAAACCAAGTTTTAAACTGGTTCCATTTATCAGTAAAAAAATTTTTTTGAATATAACCTCTAGCTTGTGACCCTGGACTAAAATCAATTTGGTGTGGAATCATTAAGAATCATTGGGGTCAAAATCCATTTCGGACGCAGAAGGAATATCCTTATCAGAAATATTATCACTATCCTGAACAATATTTGTTTTGGGGTTAATCTTAACCCTTTCAACAGGTTTATCACCTACTTTAGTAGAAATTGTGTGTAAAGATGCAGCACGATTTCTAGCTGGTCCATAGACTGGTTCAACAGGAGAAATGTGTTGAATATCAGGCAACAGTCTACGACTAGTAAAGGAATGTCTGTTATAACTAGAATTAATAGTAGGCAACATTCTATTATTAGAAAATGACTGTCTACTATAAGTGGAACTATTATCGTCAAACTGAATGCAAATCCTACCATCCGGATTTTGAGTAATATGAGAATACTCAGTATTACTAACAGTATCAGTTATCTGACTGGGGGATATAACCGAATCCAAAGTCCATGTGGTTGGAAAATTAATTTCTTCCCACTTAATAGGTCTTCTCGTGGTGACCTTAGACTTTGCAAAATTCGTTTCCACTAGAATAGTCTGATCAGATGTATCATATAATTTACATCTGGGGTTTAACGTAGATAGTAATTTAAAATATATTCTATACGATAAACATATCAGTTCAGAACCAGGCGCATAATTATAACCATGCGTTTTCACATTTAATATTAATGCATCAAGTATATTAACATCAGATAAAGATAATTGCAAATTGGGTTGAGTATTAAAATATACTGGGCCATAGGCGACAGTAGATTTAATAGAACCCATCAGAGACTGTCTAAAATTCAAATTTCTGGCATCTCTGAGAGACATCTTATATACTATATATATATATATATATATATATATATATATATATATATAAAAGTTATATTCGATAAGCTATATATACAACTTATATACTATATATAAGATGTATATATAGTATAGTATAGTATATATATATTAGTCTAAACTCTAAAGACAAAAGGATGTTAAAAATAATATCTAAGTCTAAAGACAAAAATATTGTAAAGAGATATGCCTTGTAATTTTATTATAGCATTAAAAAATATGGCAATATCTTTCTTAGTCTTCATCCCCCTATGGAATGAGTACAACAAGGTGCTAATACCACCATTGAGAATATAAAAAAACTAATCAAGATGTGCCAAAATATAAGTTACATAATACATACTAATTTTTGTTCATATAAGTTACATGGTATCTCTTGCAAACTTCATAAATCTATCAAGGTCCGAAGGAATTTCCGTTGGTGGTGGCGGAAAAGTTGCTTGGTCATCGCCACTTCCGGGCGAAGCAACATCCTCCGCAAGTTCAGCTAGCATTTCTTCGTAAGTTTTGTCTTCATCTGGTTGTGATTCAGCAAGTCCAAAATTTCTTCTTTCCGACCGGATCCAATCTCTGAAAAGTACTGATTTTTCTAAACTCTCCCTCATAGACGCTCTATAATCACCGAGTTGAAGTCTTGCTTGACTGAAAGCGCTCTCTGATGCCACTGTTGAAGCTTGAATAGTTAAAATATCTCGGGCCATCCTTGAAAGAACCGAAAAGTATTTTTCTTTGTCCTTCCACCATTCCAAAAGATTAAAGGAACCGTCGGGATTCACTTCCTCAATTCCCTGCGACAAATAAACTTCAAACTCATTTAGTTGTGAAAAATCACTACTACTAGAACCTTGAGAACCCCTAAACTCCGCCCAAGCACTAAGTGCTCTTACTCCCGCAGTTCTTTTTGATGATTGAGAATCAGAAGAAGAATGAGTTGGAACATTTAGTCTAGCATGATTTAATGCAATTTGATAAGTATTAAAAATAGTTTGAGCATTTATTCTAATTGAGGCTATTGTTTCTGGAAGTTGAGATAATTCCTCATCTTTAAGTGCTAAACCATTATAAACAGTTTCATACCAAAAATGAGGACCTCCTAATTTCATACAAGGATTTAACAAAGCAGAAACACCATAAATAAGGGGAATAGGGAAAAAATATTTTTTAAACTTTTTTCTCATAGAATCAATAGCAAGTTTATAAATTTCTCCACCCTCTAAAAAATGAGCAAACAAATTTGCAAGTTCTGCAATATAAACTAAACAGTTAGAAATAGTAGGATAATATTGCCCAAAAAATTCATTTGTAGCAATATGAAATTTTTCTAAAAATTCTACAAGTAGTTTAACATTAGCCCAATCCCCATTTGTAAGGTGCTCATCATCATCACTTACATGTGCATTAAATGTTAAGTTTATGGGATTTCTATATTCATATGCAATAACCAAACTTTCATACATGTAATTCCATCTAGTTAGACAAGGTTTAGGAACCTTTCTTTCTCTTAGGCCAAATTCATCGCATCTTTTAAAATATTCTCTAAGTCTACTTCTACGATTTGAATAAAAAAGCCAGTTAAGAGCCATTTTAACCTTTTCAATTTCAATATTTAAAATTCCCATACCATCACCCACAATTAAATGGTAAATATGACAAATACATCTAACATGAAAAATATCACTAAATGTAGGATTTAGCGTAGTGGTAAGCAAGGTTATAGTATTTGTGTTACTAGTAGCATTATCCATTGAAATTGATATTATTTTATCACTAATGCAAAAATATCTACAAATATCTGTAACTGTGCTAGCAATAAACTGCCCTGTGTGACGTGAATTAATTATTCTATAAGAAATAATGAGCTTTTGCATTATCCAATCCTCATCAATCCATTGACTAGTAACAGTAAGGTAATCACAGTCGTTACCACTTCTACCAATATCAGTTGTAATAGCAATACGACAATTTATATGAGTAAATAAATAGCGCAAATATTGTTCATATTTATGTTTATATTTATAAATATCGCTCTTTACGGTTGTGCGAGGAAAACCTTTATAAGTAGGATTAAAAAAATTTCTAATATAATGCACAAAGTTAGGATCAAAAGGAAAACTATAGTAAATACATAACAGTTACCATTTTTGCCAATTCTTCCCGATCTTATTTTGGATCATAATATAAAATACCACCGGTAACAGTGTTAATTCCCGATTGAAATTGATTTGAACCGGTACTAGGGTCAACCTGACTAGGAGTAGGTAGACTTTTCCCCTCGGCCAAAGCTTTCAGATGAAGATATCTCACTTTATCTTGAGAGTGTTTCATTATGTGTCTAGCCAAAGTTCCCGTCCCCCAGTTCCCCCCTCCCCCGCGATCCAAAATATTTAAAAACTAACTCCGTGCCACAAGTTTTACACTTAGCCTTATTTTCTGGAATTAGTTGAGTAAAAAATGGCCAAACGGGAGATGTTTCCGCCCGTTTGCTAGGTTGTCTAGAAAAAGTAGGGGTAGTAACAGGAGTATCAAATGGGGGCATCATTTGGATTAGCAGGGTTACCACTAGTTGGGTTAACATCAGGAGCAGGACTAGTTGGTGTACCATCATCCGGTTGAGTTTCATCAAAATCTATTTCCTCATCATCATTTTCATCAATAGTTGGATTAGAATAAAGAGCATTCATTAATTCATGGTCTAATTGTTCACCAGATCTAATATTATGGCAAAATTGTGTAATAAACTATTATCGCTATCAAGAATAGCAGGTGTAGGACGTATATGGAGTTTTGTTCGGGGAGCCCGGGGCAGTGGGGGAGGAACAAATTGAGCACTAGATTCGTCACTCTTGGATTTTCTCTTATTTTTACCAAAAAGTTTTTTTAAGGAATCCATCTTAATTAATAAAGTAATAGAAAATAAATAAAACAAATAAAATTATAATATTAAAACTTAAGAGTTGGAACGAGTTTACCGAATTGACGAACAGCTTGCTGGAAATTGATTATCGTTGAAGACTTCAATTCACCAACTTCACAATTGTTTCACAAATTGTAACAATAAAGTAAGCAATAGTAGCAATTATAGAAGAAAATTAGAGAGAGATTGTGATAGATTGATGATTTTATAAGAAAAAATGAAAGAATGATGGGGGTATTTATAGTTGAAAATAGGAAAAAAGTGTAATTATAAAAAGTTTGGGATTAAAACAAAGTTGGGAGGGTTAAATGGCTATTTTATAAATAGCCAACGGCTATTTTTGACAGCCCAACGGCTATATTTTTTAATTAAAAAAAATTAAAAAAATAGCCATTGGGACCGTTTGGCCCGCTAAGGAACCGGGCCGATCCCGGGCCCTGGCGGGCTAAACGGTCCCGGGCCTGACGGGCCCAAACCATAGGACCGGCCTGCGAGACCGGCCCAGGCTCACTAAAATCGGGCCAAACGGTCCTGGCCCGTTTGGCCCGCGGTCCCAGGCCTGGACCGGCCCACTTGCCACCCTTAGGTGCAGCTGTAGCATCCTATTTTGCGCGAGTCAAAACAAGATTTAACTAGGGCTTTCCCTGTTTATGATAAAAGAGAGTCGCCACCTAATATTTAAAGGTACACTAGGGTTCCCTTTTTTAGTTATTATATTATTATCCTATTAGTCTTCTAACCAGTGAGATTTTGGCTAAGGGTTCTTGTTCTTCTAAGAGGAAGGTATTAGGCACTCCCTAGAATCTACCTAAGGTAGCTCAATAGGACTTAGACTAGATTCAGGGGAATCAAATATCTATATCTTACTTAGTTAGTGCTTAAAAGGGTACAACATAATCTGCGTCCTATTTTAAACTTATCATTTCGAAAGAAAGATAACATATATACTTTTAAAAGTGAACATAGGTTTCGTTTATAAAAAGTCCTTTGTGAAAATGTATATATAATTGAAATAGTTTTGGAAATGCATTTATAATGTCTATGTTTGTAAACTTATAAACATGGCTAGGTTTTAAAATACTTTAGCCTTGAAAAATAAAACGTCTATATGTATAACTTTAGTAAAATAAGACTATTTGAAGTGGGTTTTAGATATACCTTGAGACCAGTTTCAAATCTTGTATTCAAGTTTTAGAAGAAAAATTATTTGATGTATCCTTGATTGCAACTTTGTTCTGTTCTTGTTTTAGAAAAAACATGATCTTGAAATCGTTATGCTCAGTTTTGGATTTAAAGAAAACAGGCTAGCCTTTTGAATCAGTTTTTGAACTTCGAAAGAATCCATGAAAACGGTTAGTATAAATGAAAGTAAAATTATACGACAGAAGCAGTTAAGTATGTTAACTATTTAACTATGGTAATTCCTTTTGCCTAGGTATCTAAAATAATTCAAAGATGATAAAAGGGAAATCATTCACTAAATATTATCAATGTTATATACACATAGAAGACAACAACATATTATGTAAAGTAAAAGCGATAAGGAAAGGGGAACTGGACTCACGGTTTTGGGCATGAAGAATGTTGGGCTCAGCACCAAGGAACGGAAACAATAGCTTTAGGTGACTCCAAGCTTGGGATAAGAGTTTGGGCCTGAGTTCCTTGCAAACTCGGCAGGCCCAACTCGGATTTATGCAAAAAAGAAGGAAAGGAGAAGGTCATTAGATATACAGCCCAATTTCAACATTTAAACACAAAAAATATCAATGTAAACCCAAGAATAAAACTGTAATAATTATCAATGGTTAGGAGATGCAAATTAATGTGAAGTCACATAGAGTAAAGCAATTTATAGTGAGGCCTTTATTTTAATGAACATTAAACCTTAAGAGATTAACAAATGTCAATAGATTAGAGGTTTAAGGTAGAATTCCATTAAAGGCCAAGATACCCTTTGGATCCCTAGCACTTCAAAGTTCACAAGGGTCTCAAGGACGCCGAGTAATGCTTGTGTCAGGGAGAGCACCTCAACTAAGTGTAACAATCCGATTGATCATTTTAAGTTCTAGCAGGTCGTTTGACGGTTTAAAACCTTGAGTAGCTTCACTTCATGTTTTATGACTTGTACGTGTGGTCGGAATTGAATTTTGGGAGGTTCGGAGTTGATTCGGTTGGAAAATTCTCAATTCGGAAGCTTTAAGTCGGAAGAGTTGACCAAAGTTTGACTTTTGAGTAAACGACCTCAGAACCGGGATTTGAAGGTTCCAATAGGTTTGTATGATGATTTTGGAGTTGGGCGTATGTTCGGATTGAGTATCGGGTGATCCGGAAGCATTTTAGCGCTTATTGTGGAAGAGCACAGATTTGGGCGATTTTGGAGGGAATTTTCACGATTTTGATTGGCATAAGTGTTTTTAACTCGGATTTGTTCATTATTCATGATTTCAACCATGATTTTAGAATTTAATTTGTGAATTAATGTGAAGAAATTGGGGATTATAGTAAAAAAAAATTCTAAAGTATAAATTGATTATTTGAGGGTTGATTTGAGGTCGGATTTGGATGACACACATATATTTGGAATCGTATCGGAATGGGCGTTTGAAATTTGTGAGTTTGGTTGGGTTTCAGGGTGCGGGCCCGGGGTTGACTTTGTTATTGTAGTTAAAGATCGAAGCGTTATTATTTGAAAGTGTTTCTTATGGCTTTTATTGATGATATTAAGTTATTTTTGGCTAGATTCGAGCCGTCTGGAGGTTGATTCATGCGGTAAGGGCTTCTTAGAGTACTAATTTAGCCTGATTGAGGTAAGTATCTTACCTAAACTTAGTTGAGACACTAGTTTCCTCAGTTTTATTTGATAGTTACGTGCTATGGGTGGCGCACATGTGATTGAGCCCATGTGCATGCACTAGGGTATTTATTCATGCTCGAGGTAGTACTTAGACAATGATATTCCTTGAGTTGATTGCTAAACTTCATGCTGTCATATTTCTTCTATTTGTACACCCCTTTTTGTGAGCTATTTATATCATGTTTGAGGTTACATAGAGGTTAATCTCCTGATTAAACCTGATAAATTGCTACTTTCGTGATGTAATTGCCTGATTGAGTAGTTATAACACACTTTGCACATGAATACACCTTAGCACGTCACTTATACCCGTCCAGGAGTGTGAAAATTGGATGTTCATTGACATGTACATGTATTCTTGCATATCTGCTTTCTGTGTCATATGGATTGGACTGGTAGCATGTGACCGCGCTGGGCGGATTGTTATATTGAGCCAGTGACCACACTGGGCGGATTGTGATATTGAGCCTGTGACCGCGCCCGACGGATTGTGATATTGAGCCTATGACCATTCCGGGCAGTTTGTGATATTGGCACGTGAGTTGTCTGTGCGCTTGATATTATTAGCACGTGAGTTTTTCATGCAACACGTGAGTGGTCCGTGCAACGTGTGGATATGGATCCATTCCCCTAGGGTCACCCTCTTATGTTCCTTCTTTTTGGTGTACACACAGATTGAGGAAACTGATCAGTGGTTTGGTTTGATTATTGAGGTTATGAGGAAAGATGGCCAGTGTTTTGATTTGGTTGTTGCATTCATCTTTACTTGCAATTTACTTGGTTGTTTACCTGAGTTATTTGCATATTTTCTTTATATGTTGGATTGTTGACTGAGCAGAGTACGTTAAGTTATTGTGTGCACCAAGGTGGTTTGTGTGTGTGATTCATGACTTGATCATACAACTGTTCTGTACTTGTTCGATTTATGAACTGTACAGGTTAACAACTAGTATTACTTATAATTCTTGCTTATATTACCTCGCCGAGGTTAGTTATGATACTTGCTGAGTACATGGGGTCGGTTGTACTCATACTACACTCTGCACTTAATTGTGCAGATCCAAGTGTTGGACCGAGCCACCAGTAACTGAGACTTATTGCTGAGTTATCTTGGAAAGACGAGGTAGAGCAGTATCTCGACCGTAGTCTTGGCGTCTGCTTTTACTTTGTACTGTTATCTTTCATTCAGACAGTATTGTTATTTGGCTATTTTAGACTTATATTTTTGTTTTAGAGCTCTTAACGTTGTATTTACCAGTTCTCAGGGATTTATTATGTATCGATGTTATTATGTTATGTTGACGGCTTTAGACTTGTATTATTTTCGTCATTTCTGTTATTATGATTCATTATTGTTATGTTCGGCTTGCCTACTAAGTGCGTTAGGCGCAATCACGACCGATTGGTGGTTTTGGGACGTGACAATTTGATGAGTGGTGATTTTATCACTTATTTTGGTCCCTTTTACTTTTGTTTTTGTATCTTTAATTATAATATGAGGTTATTTATTGTGTATATTACTAGATTTTTAGGTGAAAGTAGTCATGAAGAGAAGTCAATCGAAGTGGAATCGAGCAAAAAAGAGTTTAAGAAGTGCAAAATTGCTTTGGTAAAATCGCATATGCAGAACAGTGCCCGCACCTGCGAGAAAATGGCTGCATCTGTGGAATAGGAGAAACTCCACTGCAATTGCACCTGCGATTGGAAATCCGCTTTTGAGGAGCCGCTTTTGTGGCTAAGGTCTGCATTTGCGGAGACGCACCAAACGTCGCTTCTACGAGCAGATATCCACATCTACGGAACCACACATGCGAGGATTCTTCTGTAGGTGTGACCAATGGGATTTTGACCTGGACAACTTCGCCATTTCACATTTTCTTGATCCCTAACCCACAAATACACGACCTAGCTTATAGGAAACAGATCTTTGGCTAATGTTTTGTCTTCTTGACTAGAGAACACAAGTCTTGGAGCTAGGGTTCTTGCACATACACTTGGGACTTGAAGATTTGAAGCTTTTGGTTGAGAATTTCTTACCCATTTTTACTCATTTCTTCATTTCCTTGCTTTTTATTGAATATCTAAGTGTAGTATTTTCTCCAACACTTGAATCTTGTTTAGGGGAATATTCATATTTAAAGTGTGGATTAAATATCTTGTTGTGCTTATGTATTGAATGATTTTCATTAAATATTGAAGTGAGTTATTATTTCTTTAAATATCTTGTTGTGCTTCTAGGACTAGCCCATTAACTTCGAATTAATCTTGAAAAAGGTAACTTGGGTTGGGAAGATTAATTAACAAGAACTCGAGGCGTTAACCCTCATTATATAGATTCTACCTAAGGATAGGATTGAACTACTTATAGCCAAATCGGGTGCACTTAATCCTCTTAATTGTTTTGGGGATAATTCAATTAGGGAGTCTTATTAGTCTTCGGAAGAAGCTAATAAAGAATTATTATCCAATGATAATTAACATAAACTCGCTCATATTTATAAAATCGTGAAATACATTGGATCGTTACTTGAGTGTAATTCCCGTGTATACATGCTTGTAGCCATTGATCATTTTACCTGCTTGCTAGATTATTTTATATTTTTTCATTTAGATATAAATATTTCTCAAAAGCCTTTTAAGTGTTTGGCTTAGCATAATAATCGATAAATCTCTTACACGCTGTAACGACCCGACCGGTCGTTTTTCTTTCTAAATCAGTGTTCCCCTAAATAAGACCCCATGTATGTGTTTTTACAGTTTTATGACTTGTGGGATGGTTAGTTCGGGTTTAGAAGGGTTCGGGTTGAAATCGGAACACTTAGTTCCTTAATATTGACTTTAAAAGGTTAAGTTTGACTTGGGTCAATATTTCTAGTAAACGACCTCGGAGCCGGGATTTGACGATCCCAATAGATTTGTATGACGATTTTGGATTTGGGTGTATGTTCGGATCGGGTTTTGGATGACCTAGGAGCGTTTCGACGCATAAGGTTGAAAGCTGGCACATTGAAGGTTTTAAAGTTCTTTAAATTTGATTTGGAGTAGGATTCAGAGTCCGTTTGGAATTTTGAGCCTGGGCGAGTGGTCAGTGGCCCGAGTAGTTTAAGTATGATTTGGCGCATTCGAAATAAGTTGGAAGAACTTGAGGTTCATAAGTTGATTCTATTGGTTTTGGGTTGCGATTCTTAGTTTTAATGTTATTTTCCGCGTTCCGAGGGTGCGAGCAAGTCCGTTGTATTTTTACAAACTTGTTGGTATGCTTGGGCGAGGCCCCGGGGGCCTCAGGTGTTGTTCGGATGATGCGCGAATCAAGTTTGAACTTTAAGGGGGCTGCTGGTGCACCAGTTCTAGTGCGTCCGCACCTGCGAGATATGGGCCGTACGCTTTTGGCCGCAGATGCGGTTATGGGCGAGTGGTAAGTAATGCAGAAGCGGAGGAACTACCGCAGAAGCGGCCTCGCTTCTGTGATGGAAGGGTCATAGATGTGAGATGAGGCTGGCTAGGCCTGGACCGCAGATGCGACGCACCATCCGCAAAAGCGGGAGCCCGTCCTCAGAAGCGAGACCAGGAGGCCTGGGCTAGGACCGCACCTGCGATGGATTTTTCGCAGGTGCGGCGCCGAAGAAGCAGAAATCGCTGGAGGCAGAAGCTTCATTTAGGTCGGGGCTTAGGCCATTTTGGGTTCTTTTATTGCATTCCTTGGGCGATTTTTGAAGCTCTTAGAGAGGGGTTTTCACCTAGCTATTGGAGATAAGTAATCTTTATCCAATATAAGTTAAATACATAGATTATGGGTAGATTTGAATATGTAAAATTGTGAAAATTATGGGTTTAGTTGAAAACCCTAGGTTTTGATAAAAATCGGTTTACGAAAAGGATTGTGAAATTTGGTAAAAATTATATATTTGAGTTCATGAGGTTATGGGTAACAATTTTCTTCAAAAATTATCGGAATCCGGGCACGTGGGCCAGAGGGTGAACTTTTAAGAATCTTTCAATTAGGGTTGGGTAATTACTCTAATAGCTAAATTATTAAATTTTGAGTGTATATTGATTATTTTATATAACATTTGGCTAGTTGCAGATTGTTCGGCACCAAGTGGGGTCTTTAGAGTGAATTTGTGACCGGAAAATAAACTTTGAGACGAGGTAAGTCTCTTGCCTAACCTTGTAAGAGGGAATTTAGCCCATAGGTGATTTAAATTACTACTTGCTTCTAATTGTGGGGGGCTACTTATGCACGAGGTGACGAGAGTCCGTGCATAGCTACTAATTATGCTTATGTCCGGGTAGCTTAGGACACAAATCATGAAATACTTGTAATATTTGCACCCTACTTGTTAATTAAAGTGCCTAAATTATATTGAAACTTCTTAAGGAATTTGTAAGGACCAAATTACTCTTACTTGCATTTTGGTGGGTGGCTTGACCATTAATAGAAATTGTGCTTCTTTGTGTATTAGCTTTGTAATAACTTTTAAATCGGATGTTCAAAAAGTATCCTCTCTTTTTGTGGAGCGGGCCGAACGCCTCGGCAGCAGATAGATGCATCTATGGTTCGTGCCACTCGACCCTCGGCAGTGTACACATTTTTCTGGATCGGGCCGTACGACCTTGGCAGAAATCGTGCGTAATAATACTCGGAGCTTAATTATACTTGATATTATTTTATGGCTTGAGAGGTTGTAATTATTAATGATATAATTTGATCTGGAATTTGCGGTTAGTGAAAGAATTATGTACTTACTGTTTATTATTGAGTTATTATTATTGGTTATATAACCCATGCTTATTTAGAATTTCTGTATTTTATTGTTAGCCCATAGTAAGTGTCGAAGTAGACCCCTCGTCACTACTTCTTCGAGGTTAGACTAGATACTTACTGGGTAAATGTTATTTATGTACTCACGCTACACTTCTCCATTAATCGTGCAGGATCCGAGGCAGTTCATCTAATGGTCATATCGGCGCGCACCCCCGTTATCCCGAGGCCTAGTGGTGAGCTGCTTCCTGAGCAGTTCTGCAGCACCTAGAATCTCTCTTTTGTATCTATTTTTCTGTCTACTTTATTTCAGACAGTAGTTAGAGTTTTGTATATTCTACTAGTTTCTCATACACTTGTGACACCAGGTCTTGGAACACCTACTAGTAGACTTTATGGTTTTGGAGTTTTATTTCACTGCATTTGCTCACTCATTTGCCTTCATCTTATTTATTTAAAAACTTTCTACTCCTTAATTTCTTAATAAATGAAATTTAATTACTTGGAAACTTATTAAAAGAATAAGCACATAGTCAGTTCACCGTTGGCTTGCCTAGCGACGACGTTGGGCGCCATCATGACCTATAGGAGAAATTAGGTACTAACAACATGGTATCAGAGCCCTATATTCACGTAGGTCTCACAAGTTATAAGCAGGCCTAATAGAGTCTTGGATATCGGTGTGGAGACGTTTGTACTTATCTTCGAGAGGCTATAGGAATTTAGGAAACTACTCTTTCTTCATCTGCTATTGTGCAGTTGATGTTGTGCTAAGTATCTTTATCTTATTCTCTCACAGATGGTGAGAATGCGCGTGGCAGATGTACCCAATCACGGAGGAGCTGCTTCCCCTGTTGCTAGAGGCCGAGGCAGAGGCCAAGGGATGGTTCTAGCCCATGGTAGAGGATGAGGACGTCCCAGAGTTGACCCAGTGGATTTCATGTATGCACCAGGACCCGGTGGATCTATATCATGATTTGGGTCTTGGGTGTATGCCCGGAATCGAATTCGGAAGTCCCTAGCCCGAGTTATCAGACTTTGTTGAAATTTAAAAGTTTGAAAGCTTAATGACTTTGAAAGTTTGACTAATGTTTGACTTTATTTATATCGGGTCCGTATTTTGGTTCCGGAACCCGATATAGGTCAAATACTATATTTATGACTTGTCTGTCAAATTTGGTGAGAAACGGAGTTGGTTTGACGTGATTCAGACGTTCGGTTGTGAAATTAGAAGTTCATGAGTTTTCTTGAAACTTTTCTTTGATTTGATTCTAAATTCATAGTTCTAGATATTATTTTTGGTGATTTGATTGCACGAGCAAGCTCGTATGATGTTTATAGACTTGTGTGCACAATTGGTTTAGAGCCCCGAGGGCTCGGGTGAGTTTCGGATAGGCTACGGAGTGAAATTGGACTTAGAAATATTGCTGGTGTGTTTCAGATCTGGTGCAGGCCTCAGACCTTGCAATTGCGAGGTCAGGCTTCGCATTTGCGACCTCTGATGTGTTCGCATTTTCAAGCAACTCATCACATTTGCGAAGAATAGCTGGAGCACCTCAAGTTCGCATTTGCGAACAAAACTTTGCATTTGGGAAGTGGGTCAGGGGGTACAGTGATTGCAATTGCGATCAAAAGTCGTATTTGCGGAAGGTCAAAGTTTGCATTTGCGAACAAATCAGCGCAAATGCGATGACAACAGGAATGGAAGGGACTTCGCATTTGCGATTGTTTCTTCGCATTTGCGAACCCCAGGTCGCAAATACGACATCTGCAACTGATCAAAATGGGAGTTAGACGAGATTTTTGTTCATTCTTCAAATTTTCAAAATAAGAAAACCCTAGAGGCGATTTTTCAAAGAACCCTTCTTCCCCAAATCATTGGTAAGTGATTCTAATCCTTTTTCTTTCGATCTTTCACTATATTTCCTAAGATTTCAACCAAAAATTTAGTGTTTTCATGGTGGAAATTGGGGGTTTGGGTAGACTTAGAGATCTTTGTAAAAATTGGGATTTAGACCTCAAATTGAGGTTGAATTTCAAAACAAATTACATAATCGGGCTCGGGGGTGAATGGGTAATCGGGTTTTGGTCTGAATTCCGGGATTAGACCAAGCGTGCCTGGGGGGTTGACTTTTGTTGACTTTTTCAATAATGACCTAAATTGAATCCTTTGCAATTGTGGGTAGTTCCTAAGACTTAATTTGAATCGTTTGGTTGGTAATTTGCTAGATTCTATTGGTTCAAAGGCTTGTTTGAAAGGCAAAGTTGTGATTGAGCTTTGAGTGGACCTTTGGAGCTAGGTAAGTGTCGTGGTTAACCTTAACTTGAGGGATTAGGACTTGTTTGTCTATTTGCTACATGTTTAGATATTGGGTACAACGTATTTGTGAAGTGACGAGTACTTATGCGTTGTTGTCGGGTTAAAGCATGCGGGTGGAACTTATTCCTTGTAGTTTATTGCTTACTTTGATCTTGTTATCTATGCTTAGACTAGTTACTTACTAAATTGATCGTTCTTATCGTGTTTAAGGGCTTTTGTGATGATATAGTATTGATTCCAAAGTTGAGATTGGTATTGTGGAACCATTGTTGAAGTAAGGCTTGTTCTTGTTGATTCTATCTCCCTGCTATTACTTGTTCATTATCATGTGGTAAGGGAGAGTGTTAATGCACGAAGGGTGATGTCGTGCCATATTGTGAGTGTTAATGCACGAAGGGTGATGTCGTGCCATATTGTGAATGTAATGCATGAAGGGTGATGTCGTGCCATATTGGGAGTGTTAATGCACGAAAGGTGATGCCGTGCCATGTTATGAGAATTAATGCACGAAGGGTGATGTCGTGCCGTATCTATTGATTTTCATTGTGAGGTTGAGAGTAAAAGCACGAAGGGTGATGCCATGCAAAATTTTCTTCATTGTGTTTAGTTGTTTTCACTGGTTAAAAGCATGTTGATTGTTCTGGTTATCATTTCCGTTGTATCTCTTATATCTTGTGCCCCTTTAGCATGTCCCCATCCTAATAGTACATCTTTAGCTATTATTGTTGTTTTCTTGTACATACACTATTATCTGCACAGGTCTATTATGTGGGTGTCTTGTCATATCCTCGTCACTACTTCATCGAGGTTAGGTTCGACACTTACGAGTACATGGGGTCAGTTGTACTCATACTACACTCTGCACTTCTTGTACAGATTTTGGTACCGATCCTAGCTAATCGTGAGTCTTAGCAGCTTGGACTTTTTTTTTGGAGACTCAAGGCAGATCTGCTGACGTCCGTAGACCTTGGAGTCCCCTTCTATCTCCCATATTTTATTGTTTCTTTTTTCATTCAGAATAGTTGTATTTTTTTCAAACTCTGTTTGTAGAAAATCTTAGAAGCTCGTAAGCTATGACTCCATATCCGAATTGTATCAGATAGTATGGGCTTTATGTTATTCCGCATTTTAGTTTTAGCTTCTATTTAGTTTAATTGATTCTGTTATTGAAATTTACTAAAATTTGTTTAAAGAATCCTCTAACACTGGCTTGTCTAGCAAGTGAAATGTTAGGCGCCATCATGGTCCTGAAGGTGGGATTCCGGGTTGTGACAAGTTGGTATCAGAGCACTAGGTTACGTAGGTCTCACAATTCACGAGCAGGCTTAGTAGAGTCTGGAAGGATCGGTACGGAGACGTCTATAATTATCTTCCAGAGGCTATGAAGTTTAGGAACAAATTTCACTTCTATTCCTTTGTGTCATGCGATTTTGTTCTCTCATTGCTAATTGAACTCTTCTACTCTTATTCTCTCGCAGATGGCGAGAACACGTACTGCATCTTCGACTGAGCAGCAGCCAGAGCCCCCAATGGAAGCTCCTACGAGGGGTAGAGGTCGAGGCCGAGGCCGTGCTAGAGGCCGAGGTAGGGGCAGAGCTCAGCCCAGAGCTCGAGCAACAGCACTAGTAGTGGAGCCTCAGGTAGAGTTTGAAGAGGAGGTTCCAGCCCAGACTGTTCCTGTCGAACCAGCTCAGGTCCCGGAGGGGTTCATCGCCACCCCAGTACTTCAGGATGCTTTGGTCCGTTTGGTGGGCCTTATGGAGAGTGTGGCCCAGGCCGGTACATTTCCCATGGCACTAGCCATCTCCCAGGCTGTTGGAGGAGCACAAACTCCCACTACTCCCGCTCCGGAGCAGATGTCTCCCAAGTATCAGGCTCCAGCAGCCTCGCCAGTTGGAGTAGTTCAGTCGGTTGTTGTGGCACAGGATGATGATAGACCAGCTATGTCTTTTGAGGGCTTATTGAGGTTGGACAAGTTCACCAAGCTCTTTCTAGTTTACTTCAGTGGTGCACCTTCTGAGGACCCACAGGATTATCTTGACCGCTGCCATGAGGTTCTGTAGAACATGGGGATAGTTGAGACCAATGTGGTCGATTTTGCTATGTTGCAGATGACGGGTTCTGCCAAGAGATGGTGGAAGGATTTTGTATTGACCAGACCAGCGGGGTCGCCTGCTCTTACTTGGGACCAGTTCTCTCAAATATTTCTTGAGAAGTTCCTTCCTGTCACACTGAGAGAGGATTTTTGCAGGCAGTTCGAGCGTCTCCAACAGGGCAGTATGTCCGTCACTCAGTATGAGACCCGTTTTGTAGATCTGGCCCGTCATGCTATTCTTCTGCTTCTTACCGAGAGAGAGAGAGAGGGTGAGGAGGTTTATTGAGGGACTCACTCATCCTATCAGGCTACAGATGGCCAAGGAGACCGGAAGTGAGATTTTCTTTCAGGCGACTACTAATGTTGCGAGGAGGATCGAGATGGTTGTTACACAGGAGAGAGTGCAGGGGTCTGATAAGGGGCCTCGTCAGTTTGGTGGGTTCAGTGGTGCCTTGTTTGGAGGAAGGGGTAATTTTGGTAGAGGCCATCCTCCTAGGCCATTTTATTCAGACTCCAAGCATCCCATGGTGCTTCAAGTGGACGTGGCCCTCATATGCCTTATTCCGACCAGCTAGCCTACAATGCACCACCAGCTCCTATTAGTGCACTTCTACTCCAGAGCTTTCAGGGTGGTTACTCAGGTCGACAAGGTCAATGTCAGGGTTAGCAGCACAATATCCGAGGTCCTGTTATACTTGTGGTGATCCGAGGCACATTGCTAGATTTTGCCCTCATGCATCGAGTAGTTCACAGCATCAGGGTTCTCGTGCCATAGTTCCGGCACCGGGTGCTTCACCGCCTGCTCAGCTAGCTAGAGGTAGGGGCCAGGCAGCTATAGGTAGTGGTCAGACCGTTAGAGGTGGAGGTAAGGCCACTAGAGGTGGAGGCCAGCCAGCTAGGGGCCGTCCTAGAGATGTAGCCCAGAGTGATGGGGCCCAGCCCCGATCTATGCTTTTCCATCCAGGCCCGAGGCTGAATCATCTGACGCTGTTATTGCAGGTACTGTTTCAGTTTGCAGTAGAGATGCTTCAGTTCTATTTGATCTGGGCTCTACTTACTCCTATGTGTCATCCTATTTTGCTTCATAATTGGTTCTGCCTCGTGATTCTTTGAGTGCTCCTGTGTATGTGTCCACACCTATGGAAGATGCTATCATTGTAGACCGCGTTTATCGTTCGTGTGTGGTCACCATTGGGAATCTTGAGACTTGTGTAGATCTTCTACTTCTAGATATGGTAGATTTCGATGTTATATTAGGTATGGATGGACTGTCACCTTATCATACTATATTGGATTGTCACGGTAAGACAGTGACCTTAGCCTTGCCGGGGTTGCCTCGATTAGAGTGGAGAGGGACTCCTAGACATTCTACCAGCAGGATTATCTCTCATATGAAGGCTCGGCGTATGGTCGAGAAGAGGTGTCTAGCTTACTTGGCTTATGTCCGTGATTCTAGTGCGGAGGTTCCTACCATAGATTTAGTACCAGTTGTCCGTGAGTTTCCAGATGTATTCCCTATAGACCTGTCGGGGATGCCACCCGACAGGGACATTGATTTTTGTGTTAATTTGGTTCTGGGCACTCAGCCCATTTCTATTCCTCTATACCGTATGGCCCCGCCATATTTGAATGAATTGAAGGAGCAGTTGCAGGATTTGCTTAATAAGGGTTTCATAAGACCTAGTGTCTCGCCCTGGGGTGCGCCTGTGTTGTTCGTGATGAAGAAGTATGGATCGATGAGGATGTGCATAGATTATCGGCAGTTGAACAAAGTCACCATCAAGAATAAGTATCCATTGCCGAGGATTGATGACTTATTTGATCAGCTTTAGGGTGCCAAGGTGTTTTCGGAGATTGATTTGAGGTCGGGCTACCATCAGTTGAGGATTAGGGCATCTGATGTCCCTAAGACAGCTTTTCGGACTTAGTATAGGTATTATGAGTTTCTAGTGATGTCCTTTGGGTTGACAAATGACCCAGTAGCATTTATGGATTTGATGAACCGGGTGTTCAAGCACTATCTAGATTCCTTTGTGATTGTGTTTATTGATGATATCTTGATCTACTCTCGCAGTTGAGAGGAGCACGAGCAGCATCTTCGGATTGTACTTCAGACTCTGAGAGACAGCCAGATATATGCTAAGTTTTTAAAGTGCAATTTTTGGTTGGATTCGGTCGCTTTCTTGGGTAACGTTGTATTAGCAAAGGGCATTCAGGTAGACCCTAAGAAGATTGAGGCAATTCAGAACTGGCCTAGACCTACTTCAGCCACGGAGATCTGGAGTTTCTTGGGATTGGCGGATTACTACCGTCGGTTTGTGGAGGGGTTTTCATCTATAGCATCCCCGTTGACCAGGTTGACCCAGAAGAGTGCCCTGTTCAGATGGTCAGACGAGTGTGAGGCGAGCTTGCAGAAGATCATGACTGCTTTAACTACGGCGCCAGTGTTGATGTTGCCCATAAGTTCAGGATCTTATACGGTATATTGTGATGCATCTCATATTGGACTTGGTGCGGTATTGATGCAAGATGGCAGGGTGATTGCATATGCGTCGCGACAGTTGAAGGTTCATGAGAAGAATTACCATGTTCATGACTTAGAGTTGGCAACCATTGTTCATGCGCTGAAGATTTGGAGGCACTATCTTTACGGCGTGTCGTGCGAGGTTTTCACGGATCATCGAAGCCTACAGTATTTTTTCAAGAAAAAGGATATCAATTTGAGACAGAGGAGGTGGTTGGAGCTATTGAAAGACTATGATATCACCATCTTGTATCATCCCGGGAAGGCCAATGTGGTGGCCGATGCTTTGATTAGAAAGGCAACGAGTATGGGCAGCCTTGCGTACATTCCAGTCGGTAAGAGACCGCTTGCATCAGATGTTCAGGCTTTGGCCAATCAATTTGTGAGACTAGATATTTCGGAGCCCAGACGTGTCCTAGCTTGTACAGTCGCTCGATCTTCCTTGTTTGAGCTCATCAGAGAGCGGTAGTATGACGACACTCATTTGCTTGTCCTTAAGGATATAGTGCGGCACGGTGGTGCCAAGCAGGTTACGGTAGGAGATGATAGATTTTTGAGGATGCAGGGTCGTGTTTGTGTGTCTAATATTGATGGACTTCGTGAGTTGATTCTTGAGGAGGCCCACAGTTCTCGGTATTCTATTCATCCGGGGGCCACCACGATGTATCAGGACTTGCGGCAGCATTATTGGTGCAGGAGAATGAAGAAGGACATAGTTGCATATGTAGCTCGATGTCTAAATTTTTAGCAGGTAAAGTGTGAGCTTCAAAGACCTGGTGGTTTGCTTCAGAAGTTAGAGATTCCTGAGTGAAAGTGGGAGCGTATCACTATGGATTTCGTTTTTGGACTCCCACGGACTCAGAGGAAGTTCGATGCAGTTTGGGTCATTGTGGACAGGCTGACCAAGTCAGCGCACTTCATTCTTGTGGCAGTTACCTATTCTTCAGAGTGGTTGGAAAAGATTTACATCCTCGAGATCGTCCGTCTTCACGGCGTGCCCGTGTCTATCATTTCTGATCGAGGTACGCAGTTCACCTCGCACTTTTGGAGGGCAGTACAGCGTGAGTTAGGCACACAGGTGGAGCTGAGTACAGCATTTCATCCTCAGACGGACGGACAGTCCCAGCGCACTATTCAGATATTGGAGGATATGCTCCGCGCTTGTGTTATAAACTTCGGAGGTTCTTGGGATCAGTTCTTGCAGCTCGCGGAGTTTGCCTACAACAACAGCTACCAGTCGAGCATTCAGATGGCTCCCTATGAGGCATTATACGGTAGGTGGTGCCGATCGCCAGTTGGATGGTTCGAGCCCGGGGAGGCTCGGTTGTTGGGTACAGATTTAGTACAGGATGCCTTGGATAAGGTCAAGATTATTCAGGATGGACTTCGCACAGCTCAGTCTAGGCAGAATAGTTATGCCGACCGTAGAGTTCATGATGTTGTATTCATGGTCGGAGAGAGAGTGTTGCTCCGGGTATCACCCATGAAGGGTGTGATGAGGTTCGGAAAGAAGGGCAAGATGAGCCCTAGGTATATCGGGCCCTTTGAGATTCTTGAGAAAGTGGGAGAGGTGGCTTACAGGCTTGCGTTGCCGTCGAGATTATAAGCAATTCATCTGGTGTTCCATGTGTCCATGCTCCGGAAGTATCACGACGATCCGTCCCATGTGTTAGAATTCAGCTCAGTCCAGTTGGACAAAGATTTGACTTACGAGGAGGAGCCGGTGGTTATTCTAGCCCGACAGGTTCGTCAGTTGAGGTCGAAGAGTTATCCTTCAGTCCGAGTGCAGTGGAGAGGTCAGCCCATTGAGGCAGCTACTTGGGAGTCCAAGTCGGACATGCGGAGTAGATATCCCCACCTTTTAACTAGCCCAGGTACTTTTCTATGACCGTTCGAGGACGAACGGTTGTTTTAGAGGTGAAGAATGTGATGACCCGATAGGTCATCTTATGTTTTAGAACTTAATTTTGCGCTTTGAAGCCTTAAATACCTCATTTTAGCCTTTCTCGATTTGCGTGCGCAGTCCGGGTATTTTTACGAAAAGCTTTTATGTTAAAAACTGAGAAAATATGAAATTGTTGCCTTAAAATCCATTTGAGTTGACTTCGGTCAAAGTTTTGAGCAAACAGACCCGGATTCATGTTTTGACGGTCCCAATGGGTCCGTATCATGATTTAGGACTTAGGCGTATGCCCGGAATCGAATTCGAAAGTCCCTAGCCCGAGTTATCGAACTTTGTTGAAATTTGAAAGTTTGAAAGCTATGACTTTGAAAGTTTGACCAATGTTTGACTTTATTGATATCAGGTCCGTATTTTGGTTTCGAAACCCGGTATAGGTCCAATACTATATTTATGACTTTTCTGTCAAATTTGATGAGAAAGGGAGTTGGTTTGACGTGATTCGGACGCCCGGTTGTGAAATTAGAAGTTCATTAGTTTTCTTGAAAATTTCCTTTGATTTGATGCTAAATTCGTAGTTCTAGGTGTTATTTTGGCGATTGGATCGCGCGAGCAAGTTCGTATGATGTTTATATACTTGTGTGTACAATTGGTTTAGAGCTCCGAGGGGTCGGGTGAGTTTCGGATAGGCTACGGAGTGAAATTGGACTTAAAAATATTGCTGGTGTGTTTTAGATTTGGTGAGGCCTCAGCTACGCATTTGCTACCTCTGATGGGTTCGCATTTGCGAAAAGTAGCTGGAGCACCTCAAGTTCGCATTTGCGAACAAAGCTTTGCATTTGCGAAGTGGGTAAGGGGGTAAAGTGATCGCAATTGCGATCAAACGGTCGCATTTGCAGAAGGTCAAAGTTCGCATTTGCGAACAAATCATCGCAAATGCGATGACAGCAGGAATGGAAGGGACTTCACATTTACGATTGAGCGTTGAGTGGACCTTTGGAGGCAAAGTTGTGATTGAGCTTTGAGTGGACCTTTGGGGCTAGGTAAGTGTCGTGGTTAACATTGACTTGAGGGATTAGGACTTGTTTGTCTATTTACTACATGTTTAGATGTTGTGTACAATGTATTTGTGAGGTGACAAGTACTTATGCGTTGTTGTCGGGTTAAAGCATGTGGGTGGAACTTGTTCCTTGTAGTTTATTGCTTACTTTGATCTTGTTATCTATGCTTAGACTAGTTACTTACTAAATTGATCATTCTTATCGTGCTTACGGGCTTTTGTGATAATTGAGTATTGATTCTAAAGTTGAGATTGGTATTGTGGAACCATTGTTGAAGTAAGGCTTGTTCTTGTTGATTTTATCTCCCTGCTATTACTTGTTCATTGTTATGTGGTAAGGGAGAGTGTTAATGCACGAAGGGTGATGCCGTGCCATATTGTGAGTGTTAATGTACGAAGGGTGATGCCATGCCATATTGTGAGTGTAATGCACGAAGGGTTATGCCGTGCCATATTGTGAGTGTTAATGCACGAAGGGTGATGTCTTACCATGTTATGAGAGTTAATGCACGAAGGGTGATGCCGTGCTGTATCTATTGATTTTCATTGTGAGGTTGAGAGTAAAAGCATGAAGGGTGATGTCGTGCAAAATTTTCTTCATTGTGTTTAGTTGTTTTCACTGGTTAAAAGCATGTTGACTGTTCTGGTTATCATTTCAGTTGTATCTCTTATATCTTGTGCCCCTTTAGCATGTCCCCTTCCCAATAGTACATGTTTAGTTGTTATTGTTGTTTTCTTGTACATATACTGTTATCTGCATAGGTTTATTATGTGGGTGTCTTGTCATAGCCTCGTCATTATTTCGTCGAGGTTAGGTTCGATACTTATGAGTACATGGGGTTCGTTGTACTCATACTACACTCTGCACTTCTTGTGCAGATTTTGGTACCGGTCTAGCTGATCGTGAGGATTAGTAGCTTGGACTTGCTTATTGGAGACTCAAGGTAGATCTGCTGGCGTCCGCAGACCTTGGAGTCCCCTTCTATCTCCCCTATTTTACTATTTCTTTTCATTCAGAACAGTTATATTTCTTTCAGACTCTGTTTGTAGAAAATCTTAGAAGCTCGTGAGTTGTGACTCAAGATCCTAATTGTATCAGATATTATGGGCTTTATGTTATTCCACATTTTAGTTTTAGCTTCTGTCTAGTTTAATTGATTATGTTATTGAAATTGACTAAAATTGGTTTAAATAATCCTCTAACACTGGCTTGCCTAGCACAAAATGTTAGGCGCCATCGCGGTCCCGAAGGTGAAAATTCCGGGTCGTGACACTAACAAAATTAAACTTTTCAATTTTCTTGTTAAAGTAAATATTCCACTATAAGTTTTATATCTTTTGAAGACTCAACTAAAGTCCATACTTTATTTTCCTTCATGGATTCCATTTCGAATTTCATGGCCTTTTGCCATTTCTCATAGTCAGAACCTTGTATCGCCTCTTCATAGGTCTTAGGGTCATCATCATTATGAGCAACCTCATTTGATACATCATCTTGTACCATTAGATTTAATCTAGTTGGTACGTGACGTTCTCGTGTAGACCTTATAAGAGCCTCTTGTACAACTTGCTCACCTTGTGTTGGATTTGGTTGTTGTTCAATTTGGTTTTGAACTGATTCATTAATCTGTTCTCGAACTACATTTAGTTTTTGAACTTAAACCATTGAAGATGGTAAATTCCTTGTCAACTTCAAAACATCTAATAAAGGTTCTTCAACTTGTGTCTCGTGATCTTGATTTTGTGTTGATTCAAAGAAGTTCTTGAACTTCATCAAGTTCTATTTGTCCAATATAATTTCTTTCTAAAAGAAACTCCCTTTCCAAAGAGGTTGCTCCTCTAGCCACACACACTTTATGATCAGAAGAGTGATAAAAAAATATCCCATTGTTTCTTTTGGATACCAATGAACCTACACTTATCAGATCTTGACTCAAGTTTATCGTACTGCAGTCTCTTAACATAAGCTGGACAACCCCAAACTTTAATATGTTTAATGTCAGACCTACGTCCTTTCAAATCTCATATGGAGTTTTAGAGACTGACTTAGTGGGAATTTTATTAAGTATGTATGTTGCTGCTTCTAAAGCATATCCCCATAAATTTATTGGAAGATCAGTGAACCTCACCATAGATCTCACCATATCTAATAAGGTCCGATTTCTCCTTTCAGACATACTATTGTGTTGTGGTAATCTTAGAGGTGTCTACTGTGAGAGAATCCCATTCTCTTTGAGATACCTAGTAAAATCATCACTAAGATATTCTCCACCTCTATAAGACCTTAGTACTTTGACACCTTTACCAGTCTGTTTTTCATCTTCACTACGGAACCTTTTGAACATTTCAAAAGATTCAGATTTGTGTATCAAGAATATTCACCTCTAGTTTGAATCTTCATGGACCCAAAAACATCTGTATGAATTAGTCCCAATAATTTAGAAGTTCTTTCTCCACTTCCAGTAAATGGAGATTTGGTCATTTTTCCTTTGAGACAAGATTCACGTAGTGATATAACAGACATATTGAGAAATCTAAAATATAGAAAAGAAAAGGCAACAATATAAGAACATATTTACATATATCATAAAGACATGGATTTTTATCTAAATGATATTTTCACTAATTATTTTAAACTATTTACCCTCATTATAGTTTAAGAAATCTTTATTTCTGTTAGTGGAGTAAAGGAATCCTTCAACAATATATATGAGCCCCTTGGAAATCAAATCGTTTCTCACATATATTTTAAAGGTAGGTACTCTTACCAATTATATCTCCATACAATTTCCTTAAGTAGCTCTATGCCAAATAATCCCCTGGTAGTTAGGTCGATCCTATTGGCATAGTTGAGTTCAACCATCATGATAACAAAGAACTTATTAAAGTTTATACTCCCCGGGTAGACCAGGCATCTAGTGTAAAATTGAATTATTCTTTCAATCCATGCATCTGACGCAATAAATAATTTTAACATATTCTCGAACTATAAGTCTCCTGGTAGTCAGGCCGCTCCTTATAAACAAGAAATAAATAAAATTATTTATTTTGATGGATAACTTTACCATAAAATATCTTATATTTTATTATTTAAGAACTCAAATTTTAGTAGGAAAGAATTGTTATTAAAAGTTATTTTAATAACATGATGATAAAATCTTTTATAGCACATGAATTTAGTTCAAGTTGTCTACATGCTTAGTCCTAAATTAATTTACATCACATGTAATAAATAATTCAAAATTATGTAACGAGCAAGCACGTGGCACAAAAATAAAATCCAACATTCTTCTAACATATTTATCTTATATATCACATATACCAAATAAAAATATTTCATGCCAGAACAGTATTATTAATTAATATCTCATGAACTAATAACAATTAAAAATAACAATAGAATTCAATAACCTATTATAGATACCCGTCATATTTAATACAAAATTTCAAATTCAAGTTATGAACTATCTCAAGAGTTTAACTTATATGGATACATATTTTATTCATAATAAAATAATATCAATTCATATGCATTCAAATAATTTGACTATTACACAAGACACAAGTATTATGGTTTGAACTATTCAAATATAATCTTAAACATTTCGTAAATAAATTTTAGACACGAGAAACCACGGCTCTGATACCACTGAGGGATTGCATATACATGTTCGTAACACGCAGCAGAAGACAATAACAATCTTAGGTAGATCTTTTGAGTTTAAAATTTATTTACATGTCAAAAATTGGATCTAAGACGTACCTGACGAAGAGAGTCTCGTTTCAAAATTCTTCGATAGTGCGAAGACTCTATACGTATCCATGTAATGACCCGGTCGGTCGATGCTATTTGGGTGATTGGGGATCGGCTGACCAAGTCCGCGCACTTCATTCCAGTTGGGACTACTTATTCTTTGGAGCAGTTAGCTGATATTTACATCCGAGAGATTATTCGCCTCCACGGCGTGCCAGTGTCTATCATTTGAGATCGGGGCACGCATTTTATATCGCAGTTTTGAAGAGCCGTGCAGCGAGAGTTGGGTACCCAGGTTGAGTTGAGCACAACATTTCACCCTCAAACGGACGGACAGTTCGAGTGCACTATTCAAATATTGGAGGATATGCTACGCGCTTGTGTCATTGATTTTGGGGGTTCTTGGGATCAGTTTCTTCCACTCGCGGAGTTTGCCTACAACAACAGCTACCAGTCGAGCATTCAGATGGCTCCATATGAGGCTTTGTATGGGAGATGGTGTAGATCTCCGGTGGGTTGGTTTGAGCCTGGTGAGGCTAGGCTGTTGGGTACAGACTTGGTTCATGATACTTTGGACAAGGTTAAATTGATTCAGGAGTGACTTCGCATGGCGCAGTCCAGACAGAAGAGTTATGCCGACAGGAAGGTCCGTGATGTTTCTTACATAGTTGGGGAGAAGGTACTGCTCAAGGTTTCACCCATGAAGGGTGTTATGAGATTAGGGAAGAAGGGCAAGTTGAGACCTCGGTATATTGGGCCATTTGAGGTACTTTAGAGGATTGGGGAGGTGGCTTACAAGCTTGCCTTGCCACCTAGTTTGTCGAGTGTGCATCCAGTATTTTATGTTTCTATGCTCCGGAAGTATGTCGGCAATCCGTCTCATGTTTTGGATTTCAGCACAGTTCAGTTGGATGGCGATCTGACTTATGATGTGGAGTCGGTTGCTATTTTGGATCGGCAGGTTCGAAAGTTGAGGTCAAAGGACATAGCTTCAGTGAAGGTGCAGTGGAGAGGTCAGCCAGTTGAGGAGGCTACTTGGGAGACCGAGCGGGAGATGTGGAGCATATATCCATGCCTATTTGAGACTCCAGGTACGTTTCTTGACCCGTTCGAGGACGAAAGTTTTTTTAAGAGGGGAAGGATGTAACGACCCGGCCGGTCGTTTTGAGAGTTTTATCCCTATTCCCCCATTTACTGCTCATTTTGTACTTTATAGTGATTATGTGACTTGTCGGGGTAGTCGGTTCGGATCCGGTGAGATTTCAGAATGAAATGAGACACTTAGTCTCAAGGTTGTAAGCTTAAGTTTAAATGATTGTCCGGATGTTGATATTTGAGTAAACGACTTCGGAACAGAGTTTTGATGGTTCCATTAGCTCCGTTAGGTGATTTTGGACTTAGGAGCGTGTCCATATTTTGATTTGGAGGTCCGTAGTGGAATTAGGCTTGAAATGGCGAAAGTTAGAATTTTTGAAAAGTTTGACTGGGAGTGGACTTTTTGATATCGGGGTCGGATTCCAATACCGGAAGTTGGAGTAAGTCTGTGGTGTCATTTGTGACTTGTGTGCAAAATTTGGGGTTAATCGGACGTGATTTGATAGGTTTCGACATCGTTTGTAGAAATTGAAAGTTCATAGTTCATTAGGCTTGAATCTATGTGCGATTCATGTTTTTGATGTTGTTCGAGGTAATTTTAGGGCTCGACTAAGTTCGTATCGTGTTTTAGGTCTTATTGGTATGTTTGGTTGAGGTCCCGAGGGCCTCGTATTGGTTTCGAATGGTTAACGAATCGAAAATGGGACTTAGTCCATTGCTGAAGCTGGAGCTCTTCTGGTGTGATCACACCTGCGAGGGGTTGGCCGCAGGTGCGATGCCGCAGATGGGGCTGGATTTACGCAGAAGCGGAGCTGAGCTGGCCTAGGCAGGGCGCAGGTGCGAGGGGTTAACCGCTTCTACGAGCCCGCAGGTACGAGCGAGGCTCCGCAGATGCAGAGTTGAGGGAGAGGCTTGTTTCCGCAGAAGCGGATGGAAGGTCGCAGAAGCAGCTCCGCAGGTGCGGAACCTGGAGTGCAAATGCGGGCCTAGGGGATTTAAGTGATTTCCACAAAAGTAGAGGATTTACTGCAGAAGCAGTTCCGCAGGTGCGGATAATTGGTCGCAGGTGCGAAAAGCCTGGGCAGATTATTAAAACAAGTGTTCGCGATTTTGACTTCATTTCAAACATTTCAAGCACGGTTTAGGCGATTCTTGAGAGGGTTTTCAAGGAGTTTCTTGAGGTAAGTCCCTTGTGCTCATTTTGATCAATAATCTTGCTTCCCCATTGATTTTTTCCCTAGTTGGTGTGTATTTAAGGTGTAAATTGGGGGTTTGAGGCTAGGAATTTGGAAGGTTTGATTTGGGAATTTGGGTGACGATTTGGTGTCGGATATTGATAAATTTGGTATGATTAGACTCGTGGTTGAGTGGGCTTTCGGGTTAGTGACTTTTATCGAATTTTGAGATGTGGGCCCGAGGGCCGGCTTTTGAGCCGATTTTATTTTTGATTAATAGCCTAACATTTTCTTATGGAGTCGATTCTTTTAGCCTGTATTAATTATATTGCATTGTTTATGGCTAGATTCGAGGCATTCGGAGGCCGTTTCTTGGGGCAAGGGTGTGTTGGAGTAGAGATTTGCTCGGATTGAGGTAAGTAACAATTCTAAATTTGGTTCTGAGGGTGCGAAACCCCATATTACGTGTCATGTATTTGGTTTTGAGGTGACGCACATGTTAGGTGACAGGCGTGTGGGCGTGCATCGTAGGAATTGTGACTTGGTCAAATTCCGTGAAACCGTGTAGTTGAATAATCTATCTTTATCTGTACATTCTCCATGTAATAGAGAAATTGAACCACAAATCATGTTAGAAATCACATTTAGACTATGTGTTGGCACTTTAGGGACCCACAGAGGTCGTGTACATATTGAATTATCTGCTAAATTATTATTTTGTACTCCGTCACAGTTTTACTTATTTATTTTATCTCAGTCTCTATTGTTCTTTGTTGACACATTATATCATTTCTGTTGGGGCTGACTTTCATGATTACTGAGATCCCGAGAGACTGGAGAGATTGATGACTGAGTGAGGCCGAGGGCCTGGTTGTGAGATATTGATACTATAGCATGTGAGTTGTCCGTGCGGATCCAGATATTATACTATAGCACGTGAATTGTCCGTGCAGCGTGTGAGTTGTCCGTGTGGATCCAGATATTATACTATAGCAAGTGAGTTGTCCGTACAACACATGAGTTGTCCATACGGATTATAGCGCTTGGGCTGAAGGAGCCCCTCCGGAGTCTGCACACACCTCTAGTGAGCGCAGGTACCTACTAAGTGCGAGTGCCGAGTGCTGAGGGAATGGGAGGGCTGAGTGAATGTGGCCCTGAGAGGATGCATTTGATTTCATTATTATTGCATTTAACTGTCATGTATCACTGTCTTGAAATTTCTGAAAGATATAACACTTTGTTTCACTTAAACTTGTCATGGAGTAACTGTTTGATCTAATTTATTGAACTTGAGAGCATGCCTACTTTTCTATGTTGAAATTACTGTAATTGAACTATAACTGTGAAGCCCGTCACTACTTTCAGTTCTTTATTCAGTCTTGTTACTTACTGAGTTGGTTGTACTCACCCCTGCATCTTGTGTGCATACTCAGGTGCATCCGGTCACGGCGGTTGCTGAGTTGTGGAGTTCGGATTCTCGGAGACTATCGAGGTAGCTGCTTGACATTTTGTAGACCTTGTTTCTCCTTCCCTGTCTTCCCACTTATTGTATTTAGTTTCAGATTATCATAGGCAGTATTTTCCGGACTTGTGATGTATAGATACTCATGTACTCAGTAAAACCCCGATGTTTAGAATTTTCGCGTTGTGTTTTGGATTTTCTATCATGTTTATGAGGAGTTTTATTATTTAAACTGCTTTACATCCATTTTCTGTTAAAAGTGTCGGAGTCATTTCGTAAATGTTGGCTTGCCTAGTACCACGATAGGGGCCATCACGACATGTTAGGATTTTGGGTCGTGACAATCCACACCGATATCGATCCTAGCTATCAACTCTTTGATAAAAAATACACGCGAACAAATTGAATAAAAATATTTTATTGAAACTTTTCTCAAAAATCTCAACTCAAAGATAGAAAAACAAGAAACACTTTTCTTGTAATTATATTTTTTCCCTTGGCTTTGTATTATACTTTCACTTTCATAAAGTGAGTTTTCTTCTCAAGACTTAATCCGGCAAATTTTCTTCATCACCCTTTATATAGTATCACCTATAAACTCTTTTCCTATTTGGTTGGGGTAATAATTTACTTAGGGTAAAAGTTTATTCCAAAAATAAACTTCAATCGAATTTTATGGAAAATTGGAAATCACGTCTTAATGAAAACGTGACTGCCGAACTATTCCTCAACTCAAAGTTGGATTCTCGTCGATCCAACTTAATGTTGGATTCAATTTATACGTCCTTTATGGACTTTACCTTTCCAATTCCAAATTGGTAAATTAACTAATATATATATATATATATATATATATATTATATTTCAACCAAGAAATATAATTAAATTTTCTATTCCAAATAAAAAATTTCAATTTGTTAACAATATTAACTATATCCTCTGTGTTAGCAACGAATATAATAATATTTCATTTGGACTAATAACTAAATTTATTTGACTAATCAAATTCTTTAATTTAATTATCAAATAATAAAGTAATTAATCCTTTAGCAAAGATCAGAACACTCGTTAGTGTGCGACCCCATAGGTTCAATACTAAACCGGTAGTAAATTTATCATATCAACATACTAATCAAGGGTGGCGTCTAGCAACACTCCTTAACGATCGGATAGCATGAAGTATACAATTTACTCTCAAGAACCCGTAGAAGAATAATGTAGTAATTCCTTCCACCCTTATAGCTCTGGGTCATCTTAGGATATGGTTCAACTGTCAAATCCTAATAGGCGACCAACTATGTGTTCATGTCAAATATAATCGACCATTGAATGACCTAAGAAACTCTTTTCTTCTTTCATTCAATTGCCCTGGCCAAGGTCTTAATTTGGTCGTTTATAATTCATGACAACATGGAGCTTAAACTCATTACCAAGAATCGACAGATTCCATCTTGATCAATTACTAATTCTACAAGTATTCAATCGTATCCAATATCCTTTCAACTATCGCCCTAGGGCCATAGGTGTCTAGTATCAAAGCACAATAAATAACTTGTCAATTACTATGACGATCTCAGGTCAAAGGAAACTTTTATATCACATTCTTCAAGAGAATATCCTATTGACAGTTTATGGTCATTCTAACCATTAGGAATTATCCAATGAGTCGGTTCAATAATCATATCTCTATATGTATCATCTATTTATGTGATTTAGTTAATGAGATCAACTAATCATTATCTCATAAAGACGACCACATAAATATTGATCTAACCGGATTACTAATATCCAAATTAATAATCCTACTATCAAGAACAAATTTAGATTAAATTATAAGAGACTTTGCTCTCATTATCATGATCTCTATCACGATGACAAATCTCAATATTTAATCAAGTACCTTATTAAATTAATCAAATAATTAATAATAACTATGATAAAAGAATATCAAATACCATATATTTTATATCAAATAACGTTCACAAAAATATGTTCAAATCATCAAATATGAGATTGGATCTAGGGTATATCTACTATATCCCTAACAATTTTCTAATCCCACAATTGCGGCATATCATCAACGGACGTGTTGTAAGAAATAAAACGTCCAGCAATTAAAATCATGTGGCTTTTCATATTTAATTTTGTTGAATGTCTTCCCCTTTAATCAGATTTAGGCCTAGCAAATCTTTTTTCGCAGCGAGAAAGAAGAGGAAAGGACGTGGCTTTTGCTTTTAAAGAAGTGACTTATCGATTCTTAAAATAGTAAATATATAGGAAAAATAGGATAAAAGTAAAAAAATCAATAAAAAAAATAATTGAGTTTTTTGGCCAAGTAAATATACCACATCACCTTGCCAAGTCCCTGCTTTATATATATACTAGTAAATTTATCCGCGCTTCACGCGGTTGTTTCGGGAAGAACACAAATGACTTTAAGAAAATAATTTTCTTTTTGTGAGTTCTATTGAAAAAATGAAGAATCGTGAGAAAAACTAATTGCATTCTTATATAAATTAATTAGGCATTACTAATATCGTATCAATGATAATTTAGCCGGGTAGAACAATGAAAGAAAAAGCACAAATATATTTGCTTCTAAAGCCTTTTTGAATGAGAATTTATGAAATAAAACTATTGCATGTAACATAATATCATCATACAGTACTTCTAAATTACTATCAAATTCGGAAGTCCTAAATTCACATTTATTCCCTGAGTATAAAAAAAATAAAAAAACTACTGATTTGAAAGAAAATAAAGAAAAATGGCCAGTTACAAAAAAAAAATATATATATATATATCAAAAGTTTAATGGGAGGCAAGAAAAAGTGGAGTTACTATTAATATTACATCTCGTTTAATAGTCAATTTAATTTGAATATTTTACTCATCAATTTGCTCAAAAAGAATTCGTGTTGTACTTTCTAATTTTCTTTATTTTAATCGAAATCTAATTTTTATACACGTGATATAAAATGTGATTTTGTTACCCCAAATTTTCAAAGTTTTTTTACGAAAATAAAATTAATCAAAGTAAAAAAGAATAAAAGAACAAACAATGCCAATTTCTGTGTTAAGACAGAATTGAACAAAAAAATTCATGTTGTAGTTTTTTATTTCACTCTTGTACTGTTCTTTATTTTTATTTTTTCTCCTCCCCACCCCATAGTTGTTATTACCTAAAAAGTTAAAATTTTACCACAATATCGTGATACAAATTAAAACCTTTTCTGCCTTCTAGCTAGTACTAATAGAAGTGCATGATAAAAACATTTTAAATTCTTCACATCTCATTCACCACAATATTATTGCATAAACCCGATAAGGTTTTATTATAAACTACGCATTACTCAACTTTTTTTATAGAGACAAGCTTCGCTAACTAATTGAAAAATCAAGCAAGAAAAGAGATGGGAAATAGAAAGAAAAAGTAGGAAAATAAGAAACTATTTAATATTCCTTTCTATTTCTTGTGAAATTAGACTTGTACGCGAAGCCTTTTTTTTTTATTTTCTCACAAGAAAATTTAGCTCAACCAATACTCCCCTCAAAATGTCAACTTTGAAAAAGCTCTGACAATATCTTCCAAAACAAAATAATCAAAATCTAACAAAATTAACCTTTAAAGACAACCAAACCTAAAAGTATTAAATAGTGAAATTACAATAGATATAACACCATAGGCTAACATGCTAAGCACAATACATATTTCAATTTTCAATAATTCAAGGAGAAAAAGGCCTCAAAGACAAAGCACAATACTTCCAACTAACGTCAATGAGAATAGGAAAACGAAAACGTAGAAAGTAGGAAAAAATGGGGGGAGAAGGCAAAAAGCTAGTGGCAGCAATAAAAAATAATCTTTGAGCTGCGTCTTCACAGCTTTCGGCTTCTCCGTTAGAGTTTTATTATCGGAAAGTTTCTCCGACACTGAAGTTTTTCAGACTTTTGCCTACCTTAAGGGCTTTGAATTTTATAGAGAAGGAAAAAAACACTATAAGAAAATGGAAACATAGAAGGAAGAGAGAGGGATTTGAGGAAAAGAAATAAATAAAGTAATAATGAGGAAAAAGAAAATGGAAGAAAAGTAAGCAAGAAAGAGGGATTCGAGGAAAAGGAATAAATGTAGTAATACGAGGATGAAGAAAACGGAAGAAAAAGAGATTAAATGGGATTTGATGAATAGAAATAAATGGAGTAATAATGAGGATAAGGATATGTTTTGGCAATTTTTTGATAGAAAATAAGAAAACTATTTAAAATTATGAGAAAGAAGATAAATTGTTATACTTTAAAGAGTCATGACACATCATTTTTTTCCATTCCCAACTTTATAGATTTTTTTTTTATTGGCAATCATTTTCTTACCAAAGTTGGAGATTACTTTCCTAAAATCTTTCACGCAACTAAGGTCAGAACACTAATTATATTTTTTTAAATCTTAGACCCTTAAAATTTGAATCGAACACTGTAATTCATGCAAATAGATACAGTACTTAGAGAAAATATAGAAAAATTGTGGTGGAGAGTACTTGAGCGGGATTCACAGAATCTTATTCCATTTCTCAAAATTAACTTTGGAAGGAAGTGTTAAGTGGGCCTCAGGAATAGCAGCGTGTTATAAGTTCCCACTGGAGCATTAATCCATATACTTTTTCCAGCCTGTTCCAGTTTTGGCACTGAGTAATTCAACACGCTCTGAGAAGAAATGGCTAAAGCACCAGAGAACGAACACCCTCAAAAAGCTTTTGGGTGGGCTGCTAGGGACCCCTCCGGAATTCTGTCGCCGTTCGATTTCTCTCGGAGGTACCGCTACTTTTTGTTTGATGTTTTATTTAACGTCCGGTAAATTGTTGGGTGTATTAATATTAATGTCTCTGTAATGGAAGGACTTAAAAATGCTTAACTGAAACTTTTCATGCATATCCATTCCTTGATGATTGCCATTAATTTTGCTCTTCACATACATATACGACGTATACGACGTGTGTGTATATATATATATATATATATATATATATATATATATATATATATATATATATATATATATATATATATATAAAACAATTGAATTTGTAAGTGGTTTTAATGATACGCGGATTAACTTTATACAAAGTGATAAATTAAGTTGAAATTGAAATAAACAATGATAAAGTTTCAAACCACACGAGTTGGACAATTTCAATCTCGAAAGGTTAGCCACCCTCGAGCCAGATGCGCTTTGATCGGTATCGCGATACAAAAGAACAAGAGTTTAAAGAGAAAAATAATAATGTATTGCTTTGGAATGCGGGTTATAATATGCTAAATGAATTATCAAACCTCCTTTATATAGTAGAGGAGTCCTACTTTAGGTACAATTCTATAAAAGGTAAAAAAATCTCTTGTTTTGTCGATTGTCAGTTCCTCATTGATACGTGCCGAGATTCCCGCCGTAATATCCGACCGGTCACGGATATTTCGGTCTTCTATTATGCTAACAATGTTTCTTCGAGCTTGTTCGGGACTAGGATCGATTCTGGGATCACGACCTCGATATTCTTGAAAGCGGGCGTTCCAACCCCGAGTTCTAGCCCGGTGAGACTTAGGGTCGATCTTCAGTCCATTATTGCCATGTTCCGAACTTGACCTACCATGTCGAAGGCGAACTCGATTTTGACCGTATACAGATAGTCCCCTGTTTTTCGGAGAGTAGATGACGAAAAACGACATGAGCTTCCGGTTCTTACTTCGATACCCCGCGACAGAAACGATAAAACAAACGAAACGCCCCGTCAGTCAAGTCTTAATGGCATTAAATGCATGTCAGCCACCGGTCGGCCATTACTAGATGTGAATTGCCACTGAAATACTATAAATACCTCTTCCTTTGTTCATTCCAACTTTACATTCAAACCTTCTACCCTCGTACCTTCAAAATTTCAATACTTTCTAGCAGTTATACTTTGGTTATTTGAGATCCTTTGCAAGAACCCTTGTTCATTTCTATCTCAAGCCATCAAGTGTACTCCTTTAACTTCCTCGTTTTCCTCATTTTCCTCATTTTCCCTCCATTTTCAAAGAAATGGCGAAGACTTCAAAAACCGTTCCCCAAAAAGAAACTCCTTCTACCTCGCGGCCGGCTACCGAGGAGACCGCTTCGCGTATTGCTGTCGAGGAACCAGTACCGGAACCCACATTAAAAATGTTCGTCCCTAGAGGGTGCTCGGCAACCGCCAATTTCAAGGTTGTAAAACCTTCCCCCGTACAAGGCCGGTGTGAGGAGGTCTCGAGATACACATGCTCGATCACTGAAGAAGTCCTCCCTATGGTCAAAAAGGATTGCAACTGGGTTGACAAGCACATGGTGGTTCCCGGACCCAATGAAGACATCACCATCCATATCGAGGGATACTTAAGTGTTTACACTTATCCCTTTACACTGGGCCCATTGGATCCGGTCATCATCAACTTCTGCAAAAGATACGAGGTATGCCTCGGTCAAATTCACCCCTCATTCTGGAGGATCGTGATCCTTCTTCGGTTCTTTGTGAGCAAGATCCAGATCGATGGATGCTCATTCACCATCGACCACCTCATGCACCTATACAGTTGTAACACCCCGAAAAATTTTGAAGAACTTAAGTGTAAAGCCCGGTAAACTTTGCAAAGAAAATAATGTTTCGTGGTGCCGGACTAGGCATATGTGTTTGAGGATTGTACTTTTTGGGTTGAACAATGCACAGGAAAGTAAAAGAAAATTTTTGGCGGAATAGTGTATTTCTGCGGTCCATTATGCGACCGCAGAATCACTATGCGGACTGCATAATGGCCGCAAAGTGAGACAGTTAATCGGGTCAGTTGAAAGCAATTATGCGGTCGACTATACGACCTCATAAATGTTATGCGGTGAATTATGCGATCGCATAACAGTTATGCGGACCGCATAGTGACCGCATACATAGACAACCTTTTTGATCATTTTATCAGCAATTATGCGACCGATATGCGGTCCGCATATCCATTATGCGGTCGCATATACGACCGCAGAACTGTTCCGCAGCTCCATTTTTGAGTTTTTAAAACCCGACCCTATTTCGTTAAATACACTCTTTGGGCCATTTTTGAGCCATAATATGATATTTTAGAGTGAGAGAGAGTGCCCTAGAGTGAGAAAGTGTTCTTCAATAATTTTCTTCAATTCTTGCTCAAGTTTTGGAAGATTTAGAAGGGAAGCTCACTAGGTCTTCATCCTAGAGGTAAGATTCTACACCCTAAACCCTAATTTTGAAATCTTCTGAAAATGGGTAACTAGCAAGGTAACTTTTGGGTATGAGAGTTGTTTATTTTACATACATGTGTTATCAAAGGGTGTAGGAAGATTGTTGAGCGAAAAATAGTAAAACTTGGATTGTGGGATGATGGAATCCTTCGTAAAAAGGACATTGAAACTTTATGCACATCTAGTGTTTGATAAATTGCTCAAGTGAGCTAGAACCATGATCATCTTCCAAATTTTGATTCAATTTGTTATATTTCTATAATAGATTGAAGTTGCTAAGAATTGCGGAACGTTTTAGAGTTTAAGGAAGCTCAAGTGAGGTATGTTGGCTAAACTCTTCTCTTAGAATTGAATCCCACGATATTCATGTAAATTATGTAAGTCTCGAGTAATTCATTATGAAACTGGCTATTCCGAGTAAGATTGAGTTGAAAGATATATGTTCAACAAGCATCCGAAATGCTTTGCTCATGTTATGTTACCAATTGAGTATGTGTTAAAATATGGGCTGTGCATTAATAATGTTTCGACTTTAAGTCAAGTTCAAATGAAGGCTATTATGCCAAATTTTGTGAAATATCTCTATGTGCTTTAGACTCTAAATTGCTCACATGTGTACAACACACCTTGATTTGAATTGTATTTATTGTTGTTGTTGATGATGATAATTGAAATTGATAAGGTGAGAAATACTGAATATGGCCAACGTGCCAAGAATGATCTTATAATTATGGCCATTAGTGCCAATGAGATGAAAAGATGTGAAAGTAATACGAAATGCGATGATTGATATAAAAAGGTTGATGTCTCAAATAAGACAGCCTAGCTGGTCGGGTCATGATCGGACACCATGCCGCACACATGGTGGTGATTGTGCTGGAAATTTATAATTTGAAATTGTGATTGTGGTCGATGTCCCTAATGGATAGCCTAGCCGATCGGGTCGTGATCGGACTCCGTGTTAAAGACGGTGGTATTGATATTGAGAGAAATTGTGGTTGATGTGTCTAATGAGATGGCCTAGCCGATCGGGTCGTGATCGGACTCTGAGCTAAGAGTACGGTGGTACTGATTTTGTGAATAATAGTATTGTGGACAATGGTATATCGATACTAAAAATCTCCCAATGTGAGATATAAGAATTAATTTGAACACTGTCTTGATCCTAAATTAAGGTTTGATGTTAATTAAGGCTTTTATTGATATTATAATAATCTTGTTTGTATTATTTGTCATTCTATTGAGGGACTATTTAGTTATACATACTAGTTCTATTCGACGGTACTAACGTCCCTTTTGCCGGAGGCACTGCATCTTTAAATGGATGCAGGTGATTCCACAGCAGGAGATATTGATCAGTGATAGCAGTACACCTTCCTCCAGCTGACTCGGTGAGCCCCACTTCATTCCGGGGTCATGTATCTTTTGTACTTTATATATTCAGTTTGAGGTATAGCCGGGACCTTGTTGCCGGCATTATCATTGTACTCCTCTTTATCTATAGAGGCTCCGTAGACATAGTGTGGAATGTGTATTGGTGCTGGGAAAGACAAACTACGTTATGTTGTGGTTGTATTACTTGTTCTAGTTAAGACGACTAAAAACGATGGAACTATTGGTAATGAATTTGTATTGTGAACATGAACACCTTTTTGTCTAATTAATGAAAATATGTATTATCTTCATTCGTGGATGAGTTTGGGTAGAAGAAAATCTAACAGGCTTGCTCGGTCGGGTTTACTCGGTTGAGCGCCGGTCGCGCTCCTCGGTTTTGGGGCGTGACAAACTTGGTATCAGAGCTTAAGATTTTAAAGTGTCCTAGGATGTCTCGGAGCCGTGTCTAGTAGAGTCCTTATTATCGATGTGTTGTCGACCACATCTATAATTAGGATGCTACATGGACATTTAGGAATAATACCCTTCTTTTATGTTCTTGATCGTGCGATAAAGATGGTTATAAGATTGTTCCTTCTTTTAACTCCTGAGTTGCTCTAATATTCAGTACATAGCGCCTAAGAAGAAGGCAAGAACTGGCCAAAGAGCTAATGTCACCCCAGTAGTGACAGTTAATCCTGTAATTGATGATGCGGGTGAACATCCGAGGAGTGAGAATATTCCTCCAGCTACTACACTGCCTGACTCTACTACAACTGATCAGACCGCACCTGTCCCTACACCTACTGAGGGTGCAACGGTCCCTCCAACTGATATACCAGTTCCACCTCCAGTTCCAGCTTCCGATTCTGGTATTTCTAATGTTGATCTTAGGGGGGCCATACAATTGTTGGCTCAAATAGTGGCTTCCCAGACCGAGAGGTCAAATATTGCACCCACTTCTTCCAGTCAGCCAGGGGATGGAACTAGTTCCAGAGTGAACAGGTTTCTCCAGTTGGATCCTCCAGTGTTTACGGGTACTAACCCAGAGGAAGATCCCCAAGATTTCATTGATGAAATGCACAAGACTCTCAGAGTTATGCGTGCTACTGAAACAAAGGCAGTGGAATTGGCCTCCTACCGCCTGAAAGAGGTGGCATATTCTTGGTTTGAACTATGGGAGGAGTCCCGTGAAGAAGGGAGCCCTCCGGCGAGGTGGGGTGAGTTTGCCGATGCCTTCATTGATTATTTCTTGCCTGCCGAGACTAAGGCAGCCCGTGCTGCTGAGTTTGAGAACCTGAGGCAAGGTAGCCTGAGTGTATGGGATTACCATATGAGATTCGAGTACCTGTCTAAATATGTTATTTACATGTTGCCCACTATGGAGGCTAGAGTTCGCCGATTTTTACAGGGCCTTAGTCCCTTGGTAATTAATGAGGGTGCTACAGCTGCCTTGAATTTTGATATAAACTATGGAAAGATGGTGGCATTCGCTCAAGCCACTGAGACCCGCAAATTAAGGAACAGAATGGAGCGAGAGGGTAGTAATAAGGCCCGGTCTGCGGGCAACTTTGGTGGTTCTTCTAGTGGTGGCAAGTCAGCCTTTAGAGGAGGGTCGTCAGGGCCATCACAGTCCTTTGCTCAGTCTTTAGCTAGTGTACCGCCATCAGGGCCCAGTCAGCAGCAGTAGTGGAGTCGTTTCAGGCCCAATCAGGGCAACATGGGCTCATATCAGCAGGGTCGTCAGGGTGGTAGATTCCAGCAGCAGAGGAGGCCCCCATGCCCTCGTTGTGGAAAGATGCACCTAGGAATATGCTACATGGACTTACCCATATGCTACGGATGCTGATTGAGGGGTCACATTCAGAGGGATTGTTATTCGTCCCGTCAGGGTGCGGGCAGGGGCCCAACACAGCCAGCTAGTTCTGCAGCTACTACATCCGCAGCACCTCCTCCAGCTCGAGGCACTCCAACACCCGCAGGGCGTGGTGCAGCTAGGGGTAGAGCACAAAGTTCGGGAGGATCTGGCCATTTCTATGCTATGAGGGGTCGCCAGAATTCAGAGGCTTCTCCAGATGTTGTTACAGGTATATTGACTATCCAATCTCATAATGTATATGCTCTTATTGATCCCAGTTCTACTTTGTCATATGTCACACCTTATGTTGCTATGGAATTTGGGATAGAACCAGAACAGCTTTATGAGCCGTTCTCTGTATCTACTCTGGTTGGTGAGTCTATTTTGGCCACGCGAGTTTATAGGGATTGTGTTGTCATATTGCGTGGTCGGGACACCACGGCCGATCTTATTAAATTGAGAATGGTCGATTTTGATGTGATAATGGGGATGGATTGGCTTTATTCTTGTTTTGCCAAGCTTGATTGCCGAACCAGAACTGTTAGGTTTGAATTTCCAAATGAGCCAGTTATTGAATGGAAGGGTGATGATGTAGTGCCGAAGGGTAGGTTTATTTCTTACCCAAAGGCCACGAAAATGATCAACAGGGGATGTAATTACCATTTGGTCCGGGTTACGGATACCGATGCTGAGGCACTTACACTTGAGTCTGTGCCTGTTGTAAATGAATTTCCGGGAGTCTTTCCAGATGAACTCCCTGGGATCCCACCAGACAGGAAGATTAATTTTGGGATTGATGTAATGCCAGACACGCATCATATATCTATTCCACCCTACAGAATGGCACCAGAAGAACTGAAGGAGCTAAAGGAACAATTGAGAGATTTGTTAGAAAAGGGTTTTATCCGACCAAGTGTGTCGCCTTGGGGCGCACCGATCCTTTTTGTAAGAAAGAGAGATGGATCACTGAGAATGTGTATTAACTATCGGCAGCTTAATAAGGTAACAATAAAAAATAAGTACCCACTGCCAAGGATAGATGACTTGTTTGATCAATTGCAAGGTGCCAGGTACTTCTCCAAAATTGATTTACGATCCAGGTATCACCAATTTAAGATCAGGGAGCGGGATATTCCGAAAATAGTTTTTAGAACCCGGTATGGGCATTTTGAGTTTCTAGTAATATTTTTTGGGCTAACAAACGCCCCAGCAGCCTTCATGGATCTTATGAATCGAGTTTTTAAACCATTTCTCGACTCTTTTGTGATAGTGTTTATTAACGATATTCTTGTATATTCACGAAGTCGAGAAGACCATGCCGATCATCTCAGGATAGTTCTGCAAACCCTGCATCAACACCAGTTATATGCAAAGTTTTCAAAGTGTGAATTTTGGCTTGAATCGGTCGTATTCTTGGGTCATGTAGTTTCTAGTGAAGGAATTAAGGTTGATCCTCAGAAAATTTCAGCTGTGAAGAATTGGCCGAGGCCTACAACTCCAAGAGAAATTCGCAGTTTCTTAGGCTTGGTTGGATATTACAGAAAGTTTGTGGAGGGGTTTTCTACTCTTGCCTCTCCATTGACTAAATTGACGCAGAAGGCAATTAAGTTCCAATGGTCAAATGCTTGTGAAAAGTGTTTCCAGGAATTGAAAGCAAGATTGACTACGGCACCGGTGTTGACTCTACCAGAGGGTATAGATGGATTTGTGGTATATTGTGATGCTTCAAGAATCGGGCTTGGGTGTGTATTAATGCAACATGGGAAAGTGATAGCTTATGCTTCTAGGCAACTCAAGAATCATGAAAAGAACTATCCAACACATGATTTAGAACTTGCAGCAGTGGTGTTTGCATTGATAATTTGGCGTCATTATTTATATGGGGGGAGAATGCAACACCCCGAAAATTTTTGAAGAACTTAAGTGTAAAACCCGGTAAATTTTGCAAAGAAAATAATGTTTCATGTTGCCGGACTAGGCTTATGTGTTTGAGGAACGTAGAACTTGGCAATTTTTTGATAGAAAATAAGAAAAATATTTAAAATTATGTGAAAGAAGATAAATTGTTATACCGGTTAAAGAGTCATGACACTATCATTTTTTTCCATTCCCAACTTTATAGATTTTCTTTTTAATGGCAATCATTTTCTTACCAAAGTTGGAGATTACTTTCCTAAAATCTTTCACGCAACTAAGGTCAGAACACTAATTATATTTTTTTAAATCTTAGACCCTTAAAATTTGAATCGAACACTGTAATTCATGCAAATAGATACAGTACTTAGAGAAAATATAGAAAAATTGTGGTGGAGAGTACTTGAGCGGGATTCACAGAATCTTATTCCATTTCTCAAAATTAACTTTGGAAGGAAGTGTTAAGTGGGCCTCAGGAATAGCAGCGTGTTATAAGTTCCCACTGGAGCATTAATCCATATACTTTTTCCAGCCTGTTCCAGTTTTGGCACTGAGTAATTCAACACGCTCTGAGAAGAAATGGCTAAAGCACCAGAGAACGAACACCCTCAAAAAGCTTTTGGGTGGGCTGCTAGGGACCCCTCCGGAATTCTGTCGCCGTTCGATTTCTCTCGGAGGTACCGCTACTTTTTGTTTGATGTTTTATTTAACGTCCGGTAAATTGTTGGGTGTATTAATATTAATGTCTCTGTAATGGAAGGACTTAAAAATGCTTAACTGAAACTTTTCATGCATATCCATTCCTTGATGATTGCCATTAATTTTTGCTCTTCACATACATATAGGACGTGTATATATATATATATATATATATATATATATATATATATATATAAATTGAATTTGTAAGTGGTTTTAAGGATACGCGTATTAACTTTATACAAAGTGATAAATTAAGTTGAAATTGAAATAAACAATTATAAAGTTTCAAACCACACGAGTTGGACAATTTCAATCTCGAAAGGTTAGCCACCCTCGAGCCAGATGCACTTTGATCGGTATCGCGATACAGAAGAACAAGAGCTTAAAGAGAAAAATAATAATGTATTGCTTTGGAATACGGGTTATAATATGCTAAATGAATTATCAAACCCCATTTATATAGTAGAGGAGTCCTACTTTAGGTACAATTCTATAAAAGGTAAAAAATCTCTTGTTTTGTCGATTGTCAGTTCCTCATTGATACGTGCCGAGATTCCCGCCGTAATATCCGACCGATCACGGATATTTCGGTCTTTTATTATGCTAACAATGTTTCTTCGAGCACGTTCGGGACTAGGATCGATTCTGGGATCACGACCTCGATATTCTTGAAAGCGGGCGTTCCAACCACGGGTTCTAGCCCGGTGAGACTTGGGGTCAATCTTCAGTCCGTAATTGCCATGTTATGAACTTGACCTACCATGTCGAAGGCGAGCTCGATTTCGACCGTATACAGATAGTCCCCTGTTTTTCGGAGAGTAGATGACGAAAAACGACATGAGCTTCCGGTTCTTACTTCGATACCCCGCGACAGAAACGATAAAACAAACGAAACATCTCGTCAGTCAAGTCTTAATGGCATTAAATGCATGTCAGCCACCGGTCGACTATTACTAGATGTGAATTGCCACTGAAATACTATAAATACCTCTTCCTTTGTTCATTCCAACTTTACATTCAAACCTTCTACCCTCGTACCTTCAAAATTTCAATACTTTCTAGCAGTTATACTTTGGTTGTTTGAGATCCTTTGCAAGAACCCTTGTTCATTTCTATCTCAAGCCATCAAGTGTACTCCTTTAACTTCCTCGTTTTCCTCATTTTCCCTCCATTTTCAAAGAAATGATGAAGACTTCAAAAATCGTTCCCCAAAAAGAAACTCCTTCTACCTCGCGGCCGGCTACCGAGGAGACCGCTTCGCGTATTGCTGTCGAGGAACCAGTACCGAAACCCACATTGAAAATGTTCGTCCCTAGAGGGTGCTCGGTAACCGCCAATTTCAAGATTGTAAAACCTTCCCCCGTACAAGGCCGGTGTGAGGAGGTCTCGAGATACACATGCTCGATCACTGAAGAAGTCCTCCCTATGGTAAAAAAGGATTGCAACTGGGTTGACAAGCACATGGTGGTTCCCGGACCCAATGAAGACATCACCATCCATATCGAGGGATACTGAAGTGTTTACACTTATCCATTTACACTGGGCTCATTGGATCCGGTCATCATTAACTTCTGCAAAAGATACGAGGTATGCCTCGGTCAAATTCACCCCTCATTCTAGAGGATCGCGATCCTTCTTCTGTTCTTTGTGAGCAAGATCCAGATCGATGGATGCTCATTCACCGTCGACCACCTCATGCACCTATACAGTTGTAACACCCCGAAAAATTTTGAAGAACTTAAGTGTAAAGCCCGATAGACTTTGCAAAGAAAATAATATTTCATGGTGCCGGACTAGGCTTATGTGTTTGAGGATTGTACTTTTTGGGCCGGCTCGGACTTTTTGGGTTGAACAATGCACAGGAAAGTAAAAGAAATTTTTTGACGGAATAGTGTATTTCTACGGTCCATTATGCGATCGCAGAATCACTCTGCGGACCGCACAATGGCCACAGAGTGAGACAGTTAATTAGGTTAGTTGGAAGCAATTATGGGTCGACTATGCGACCGCATAAATATTATGCGGTGAATTATGCGATCGCATAACAGTTATGCAGACCGCATAGTAACCGCATGCACAGACAGCCTTTTTGATCATTTTATCAGCAATTATACGACCGATATGCGGTCCGTATATCCATTATGCGGTCAGCAGAACTGTTCCGGAACTCTATTTTGGGTTTTTAAAAATCGACCCTATTTCGTTAAATATACTCTTTGGGCCATTTTTGAGCCATAATATGATATTTTAGAGTGAGAGAGAGTGCCCTAGAGTGAGAAGGTGTTCTTCAATAATTTTCTTCAATTCTTGCTCAAGTTTTGGAAGATTTAGAAGGGAAGCTCACTAGGTCTTCATCCTAGAGGTAAGATTCTACACCCTAAATCCTAATTTCGAAATCTTCTGAAAATAGGTAACTAGCAAGGTAATTATTGGGTATGAGAGTTGTTTATTTTACATGCATGTGTTATCAAAGGGTGTCGGAAGATTGTTGAGCTAAAAATGATAAAGCTTGAGTTGTGGGATGATGGAATCCTTCGTAAAATGGACATTGAAACCTTATGCACATCTAGTGTTTGATAAAATGCTCAAGTGAACTAGAACCATGATCATCTTCCAAATTTTGATTCAATTTGTTATATTTCTACAATAGATTGAAGTTGCTATGAATTTCGGAATGTTTTAGAGTTTAAGGAAGCTCAAGTGAGGTATGTTGGCTAAACTCTTCTCTTAGAATTGAATCCCACGATATTCATGTAAATTATGTAAGTCCCGAGTGATTCATTATGAAACTGGCTATTCCGATTAAGATTGAGTTTAAAGATATATGTTCAACAAGCATCCCAAATGCTTTACTCATGTTATGTTACCAATTGAGGATGTGTTAAAATATGGGCTGTGCATTAATAATGTTCCGACTTTAAGTCAAGTTCAAATGAAGGCTATTATGCCAAATTTTGTGAAATATCTCTATGTGCTTTAGACTCTAAATTGCTCATATGTGTACTACATACCTTGATTTGAATTGTATTTGTTGTTGATGATGATGATGATAATTGAAATTGATAAGGTGAGCATGAAATACTGAATATGGCCAACGTGCCAAGAATGATCTTATAATTATGGCCATTAGTGCCAATGAGATGAAAAGATGTGAAAGTAATACGAAATGCGATGATTGATATAAAAAGGTTGATGTCTCAAATAAGACAGCCTAGCCGGTCAGGTCGTGATCGGACACCATGCCGCACACATGATGGTGATTGTGCTGGAAATTTATAATTTGAAATTGTGATTGTGATCGATGTCCCTAATGGATAGCCTAGCCGATCGGGTCGTGATCGGACTCCGTGTTAAAGACGGTGGTATTGATATTGAGAGAAATTGTGGTTGATGTCTCTAATGAGATGGCCTAGCCGATCGGGTCGTGATCGGACTCCGAGCTAAGAGTACGGTGGTACTGGTTTTGTGAATAATAGTATTGTGGACAATGGTATATCGATACTAAAAATCTCCCAATGTGAGATATGAGAATTAATTTAAACACTGTCTTGATCCTAAATTAAGGTTTGATGTTAATTAAGTCTTTCATTGATATTATAATAATCTTGTTTGTATTATTTGTGATTCTATTGAGGGACTGTTTAGTTATACATACTAGTGCTATTCGACGGTACTAATGTCCCTTTTGCCGGGGGCGCTGCATCTTTAAATGGATGAAGGTGGTTCCACAGCATGAGATATTGATCAGTGATAGCATTACACCTTTCTCCCAGCTGACTCGGTGAGCCCCACTTCATTCCGGGGTCATGTATCTTTTGTACTTTATATATTCGGTTTGAGGTATAGCCGGGACCTTGTTGGCGGCATTATCATTGTACTCCTCTTTATCTATAGAGGCTCCGTAGACATAGTGTGGGTTGTGTATTGGTGCTGGGAAAGACAAACTACGTTATGTTGTGGTTGTATTACTTGTTCTAGTTAAGACGACTAAAAATGATGGAACTATTGGTAATGAATTTGTATTGTGAACATGAACACCTTTTTGTCTAATTAATGAAAATATGTATTATCTTCATTCGTGGATGAGTTTGGGTAGAAGAAAATCTAACAGGCTTGCTCGGTCGGGTTCACTCGATTGAGCGCTGGTCGCGCTCCTCGATTTTGGGGCGTGACAACAGTCCCCGAATCTTTCGGGGGGGATGGGGGAGGGTCTGATCAAGCTCGCGCACCGGGCCAGTAAAGCCCCGTTCTCGAGTATTGATGAAGATCGGGATCGAGGCTGACTAGGTTGTTTCGTCCAAGTGAAGATCTTGGACTTGATCCTAGGCGAACGCATGCCGTTCCCCGAGAAGTGGAATATACCACGTAAGTAAAATTTCGTTTTCAAAATCTTATTTTACGATTTTTTCCTTCCTTCTTATCGGTGCTTTGTGGTGGTGCAGCTGTCGCTCAGGTTCCGAATGCAGTCCCTCGACTCAAGGAGTGGGTCGAGGGCATCGTGTTACAAAGTCCATATTCCGAGCGATCATGGCGCGAACTTTCAAAGGGTCGGTGGGAGGCCCATTCTCATGGTGAGATTCCTTTCCTAAGTAGGTAATATTTGGGTTCCTTTCGTGTCATTAAGTTCTCACTTGTTTCATTTCCTTTTGTAGGTTTATCCAAGGACGTGACACTGAGGCCTCCATCCGGTGGCGAGAAATTCTCCGCCGAGTCCCCTGCTTCGAGTTCTCCGTGCTCGGAGAAGAAGAAACTAAGGAGAAGGTTGGTGCGCAAATCCAAAGAAAGCATAAGAGCTCGAGCACCATCTTCGGATGCACTCTATCGGTTGAGGGACGAATCCGAAGAAGAAGGAGAAGCCTTCGATCTGATGGCTCGCGTGTCATTGCAACTCGAAGGGCAAAGGGCCTCCGAACCGAAGAGAGGCGAGGCCGGATTGCCTCAAGTTAGGGAGGCTGACAAGGAGACTGTGGCCGAAGCTTCCCGAGATATGGGCAATACCCCAAAGAAAGCACATGGTGTCATAGACATCACCGAGTCGCCCTCGTTCACCGAGTCCATGTATAATGGGGCTCTGACGGTGACGGAACGTCTCAATAAGGAGGCCCACGGAGCGGACGACCCCTTCCGCGGATTTTTTGTTGGCATGGATTCTACCGCCACGGAGGACGTCACCGGATTGGGTGACTTGGAGGTGCAGAAGAAAAATCCATCTTCAGGAACAAGCGGGCCTTCCGCAAGCCCGAAACTAATCAATCGGTTCCCAGCTCCGAGTGTGGATCCTGACCGGAAGCGATCGATCGTTATCTCTATTCCGGAGGATGTCCGGGTCCTCTCTACCCCCGTAGGGATGGCCAGTTACCTTCGGTGTCTAGTGACCGAGAAAGACCAAGCCAAGATGAACGAGCTGGACACGCCTTGCCTGTTCAACGACGCACAACAGGTGCTAAACCGGGTAACTTCAGATACCTCTTGATGACTTTTAATTTGTACTTAGACTAATTTATAGATAATCCTAACATTTTTCTTTGTGTCTGTAGGCCTCGGTGCTTCATCATGAGACTTTTCTCCGATATCGGGATGAGCTAAACCAGCTTGAGGCCGAGGTTCGAGGGCTCACTGAGAAGAGAAATACTTACAAACTTCTCAGCGAGCAGCGTGAAGGGGAGGCTAAGAGCCTCTGAGCTGAGCTGGAGGTGTCTCGGAAAGAGCATATCGACCTGGCCGAGAAGATAAAAAGCATTTGAGGTTAGTGATGATGAGCTAGACTCAGTGACTAATGGTCGGAATCCGTAGGTCCAACAGAAGATCAATCGGATCGACCAGCTCCGAGCTGAGATGGATGCAGTTAAGGCCGAGACCGAAGAATGGAGAGGCAGAATGGATCGCCTAGCCTCGGAAAAGGAGACGACTTGGGAACAACTGACTTCGGCTGAGGTCCAGCTTCGAGAAGCAAAGGAAAAGGCCGAGGTGCAGGCCAAAAAGTTTAAGGAGCTCCAGTCTTAGCTAAGTACAGCTGTCTCTGATCGAGAAAATCTTGCCAAGGATCTTGAAATGACCAAGTCAATGATCTTGGTGGTTAAAGCCGATGCCGACGAGATGGTGTCCCAATATAAGGCCGATGCCCAGGAGGTCCAGGATCGAACGAAGGATATCGTCGAGCAAGCAAAGCGGCAATCCCGAAGGGAGGCCCTCGAGGAGATTCATGCTCGGGGTTTTGACTTGTCGGCCGAAATCGAGAGTGCTAAGGGGCTCGAAGTCGAGGCCAAGAAGCTGGCTTATCCCGAGGATGAATAAGGCTCTGAGGGTTCGAGCGGATCCGAGGGTGGAGGAGACTCCGATGACCCTGGCGACGAGGCGGGCTCCGGTGAAGACCAGGCCATTTATGTGCCTTGTACATTTTTCTTTGTTTTTTGTATTTTTGTACTTTTGTACTTTTTTGTCAAGGCCGTTTGGCCCTTGTAAAGACTATATGTATATATAATACAAGGCTTTATTTTACCTTCGACAATTTTTGAGTTTTGTTATCCTTTGCTTTATTCTTTATGTTTGCAAAGATTGAAATGCCTTAGCATGAAACAGATAGGTCATGTTCGGAGGTTCGAATAGGCCTTGCCTTCGATATTATTTTGTTTAAGGCATCATGGGGGTTCGGTATGACCATAACCTTTCCCTAAAGTACTTATAATTTTTTAGATTATAGTTTGCAAGATTGTATCCTTTAGAACCGGTTAAGAAATATTTCAAGGCCTTATTTTTTATTACGGGTGTCGGACGTCTCTGAGCCATTTTAATATGGACATAGCCTTTTAGTTAGGGTGTTTCCTAGTGGGCTTGTCACGTCGAGTTATCCGGACTTGCCAAAGATAACAGTCCTCGAATGGGGATGGTCGTAGCCTTTAAGGTTCGGGCGCTGTATAATAGGTTTTGTGCCCTCGGGCTCTGATAGCCCGGGCCGTTAGAGTTTGTTTCTGGATGGCAGTCCCCGAGTGGGAGTGATCGTTTGAACCCGGATAAAGGCGACCCTTGGGCTCGATACCTTTAGGGGATCGAATGTAGGAAATTCAGAAAGAAAAGAAAAATTTTAAGGGACAAGATGTTTATCCTCAAGGTAGAGACTTCCTTTTATTTTTGTGCATAATATATACGATTACACATGCATACAAGCTTTATGTCAGGGCTCGAGCAGTCTATATGGGCACGGTTCATTCGACCATTTTTCCCTTACAGTAAATCCTATCGATCGAGCCGAGACCATTCAATTGCAAAGTTTCTTTCCTTACTAAAGTCGTTATCCGAAAGTAATGCCCCCTAGTGTTCGGGGCCGATCGTAGAGAGGCCTCGAATACTATTGTCATGATCTTCAATACTGGTTCATAACCAGCCTTTGATTCTAAGTTAGCACAATTTGTTGTTGCCTCGTAAAAAACCTTGCCGAAAAATCCATTTGGGACAAAACCGGTTCAAGGGAAAAATAGTGCAACGCGTGCTTTCAAGCCTAAAAATTGTATCGTTTTTTGATGGTTGCCTGCAAGTGTTAGTTCGAAATGCAAATAAGTAAAAGGAACGAATGGGGTCGTACCTTAGCAGTAGTATCACTTCAAGTGAGTTATATTCCAATTGTTCAGTAGTCGTTCACCGTTCATTGCTCCGAGTTTGTATGATCCCTTTCCGGTAATCTCGATAATTTGATATGGCCCTTCCCAGTTCGGCCCGGCTTCCCTTCGTTCGGGTTCCAGGTGCTTAGTGTGACCTTCCTTAACACTAAGTCCCCCACATTGAAGTGTCGAAGGTTGACCCTTCGATTATAATACATCTCGATCCGCTTTTTTTGGGCGGCTAATCAGACAAGGGCGGCTTCGCGCCTCTCATCTAATAGCTCCAGGTTCGAGTTCATGGCCTCGTCGTTTGATTCCTTGGTTGCATATCGAAACTTGATACTTGGTTCTCCGACTTCAATCGGTATTAGAGCGTCGGCGCTGTAAACCAGCGAGAACGGGGTGGCCCCGATACTGGACTTCGAGGTCGTACGGTATGCCCATAGGACTTCGGGCAGGAATTCCTTTCATTTTCCTTTGGTGTCTGTTAACCTCTTTTTGATGTTTTGGAGTATGGTTTTGTTGGTCGACTCTGCTTGTCCGTTCCCACTAGGGTGGTAGGGTATTGATAGGATCCTTTTGATCTTATGGTCTTCGAGAAACTTGCTTACTTTGCTACCGATGAATTGTTTCACATTGTCGCACACTATCTCGACCGGCATTCTGAACCGGCATATGATGTGGTCCCAGATGAAATCGATGACTTCCTTTTCACCGACCTTCTCGTATGCCTGGGCTTCCACCCACTTAGAAAAATAGTTAGGCATAAACAATATAAATTGAGCCTTACCGGGTGCCCATGGAAGGCGGACAACGATGTTCATTCCCCACCTCATGAATGACCATGGTAACAAAACCGAATGCAGTAGCTCCCCGGGTTGATGAATCATCGGAGCATGTCTTTGACATTCATCACATTTTCGTACGAACTCCTTCGTGTCCTTTACCATGTCGATGCAGTAGTAGCCGACTCTGATTACCTTTCGAACCAATGATTCGGTGCCTAAATGATTTCCGCAGGTGCCTTCGTGAATTTCCCTCAGAACGTACTTGATATCTCCTAGTCCTATACATATCGCGAGCGGGCCATCAAATGTTCTTCTAAACAGGGTTCCATCTTCGGACAAGCTAAACCGGGTTGCCTTCGTACGTAGGGCCCTCTATTCTTTCGGATCCGAGGGCAGTTTTTCGATCTTCAAATATTCTATATATTTGTTTTTCCAGTCCCAAGTCAAGCTCACTGAGTTTATCTCGGTGTGGCCTTCTTCCACTACCGATCTCATGAGTTGTACGACCGCCCCCGAATTGAACTCATCGTCCTCGACTGCCAACCCTAGGTTAGCAAGGGCATCGGCCTCACTGTTTTGATCTCGAGGTACGTGTTGTAGAGTCCACTCCTTGAATCGATGTAAAACAACATGCAACTTATCCAGATACCTTTGCATTCGTTCCTCTCTAACCTCGAATTTCCCATTAACATGGTTCACCACAAGGAGGGAGTCGCACTTATCTTCGATTACCTCCGCCCCCAAGCTTTTGGCTAGTTCGAGACCTGCAATCATGGCCTCATATTCGTCCTCGTTGTTAATCAATTTTATAGTTCTAATAGATTGTCTAACTACATTGTCTGTTGGTGGCTTCAATACGATGCCAAGTCCGAACCCTTTTGCGTTCGAGGCACCATCCGTAAAGAGGGTCCAGATCCCCGAAGAAGTCCCCGAGTTCAACAACAACTCTCTTTCGATCTCGAGTATTAGGGCCGGCATAAAGTCGGCCACAAAGTTTGCAAAAAATTGAGATTTAATGGTGGTCCGGGGCCGATATTCAATATCATACCCACTGATTTCCACTGCCCATTTGGCCAACCGTCCCAAGATCTCAGGCTTATGCATTACATTCCTCAATGGGTAAGTAGTCACAAAACATATGGGGTGACATTGGAAGTATGGTTTTAGCTTTCTAAAGGCGCTTAGCAAAGCGAGCGTCAGCTTTTCTAGGTGAGGGTACCTAGTTTCGGCCTCACCAAGGGTCCTACTAACATAGTATATTGGAAATTGCGTACCTTTCTCTTCTCGGACCAGGACTCCACTTACCGCTATCTCCTATACTACCACGTACAGGTACAGTTGTTCGTCTGTCTTCGGCGTGTGAAGTAGCGGTGGGCTCGATAGGTATCGCTTGAGTTCCTCCAAGGCCCGTTGGCACTATGGGGTCTGTGAGAAGTTATTCTTCTTCTTCAACAGTGAGAAGAATCGATGGCTCTTATTGGAGGACCTCGAGATAAATCGCCCCAGGGCGGCTATGCGTCCGGTTAATCTTTGCACGGCTTTCACGTTGTCCGTAACCGTGATATCTTCGATGGCTTTGATCTTGTCGGGGTTAATCTCGATTCCGTGGTTGGATACCATGAATCCGAGGAATTTACCGGATCCAACTCCAAATGCACACTTCTCCGGGTTTAGCTTCATATTGTATTTCTTCAATATGTTGAAAGTTTCCTGCAAATGTTTCAAATGGTCCTCTGCTCGCAGGGACTTGACCAACATATCGTCAATGTAAACCTCCATTGATTTTACTATTTGTTTCTCGAGCATCTAGTTTACTAGGCATTGGTAAGTGGCACCGATATTTGTTAATCCGAATGGCATCACGTTATAGCAGTATGTGCCATACTTAGTGATGAAGGAAGTTTTTTTCTGATCGCCCAGGTTCATCCGTATTTGGTTGTACCTAGAGTAGGCATCGAGAAAACTGAGGATCTCGTGGCCAACCGTGGCATCGATCATGCGATCGATGTTGGGCAAAGGGAAGGAGTCCTTGGGACATGCCTTATTCAAATCCTTATAGTCTACACACATTCTTAATTTATTCCTTTTTAGGGACTACCACTACGTTTGTTAACCAATCCGGGTATTTAACCTCTCGAATGGACCCTATTTTAAGGAGTTTAGATACCTCGTCCTTCATGAAAGCATATTTGACCTCGAACTGGGGTCTCCTCTTCTGCTTGACCGGGTGAAACTTCAGGTCCAGGCTTAGCTTGTGAGTGGTTATCTCCGGCGGGATGCCTGTCATATCAAGGTGGGACCAAGCGAAACAATCTTCGTTATATATAATAAATTGAATGAGTCTTTTCCTGAGCTCGGGACTTAACCCCGTGCCCAGGTATACCTTTCGATCGGGAAAATGTTCGGTTAGTACGACTTGTTCCGGTTCCTCGACCGTTGATTTTGTGGCATCGGAATCGTCAGGGACTATGAAAGATCTGGGGACTCGGTAGTCGTCATCATTATCTACCCCTCGTTCCTCCGATCATATCGAGGCTGGTGTCAGTGATTGCTATTTGGCCCCGTCTTTGACCATCCGATTCGGATCCTCCGATGTTGAGAGTGTGGATAACGGGATCACCTCATCGATCGCGAACATCTCCTTGGTGGCCGGTTATTCCCCATAAACCGTTTTGACTCCTTCGGGTGTTGGGAATTTCAGCACCTGGTGCAGTGTCGAGGGTATTGCCCTCATGTTGTGAATCCAAGATCTTCCGAACAGAGCGTTGTATCTCATATCTCTTTCGATTACATAGAACTTGGCTTTCTATACGGTTCGAAATGTTACCGCGTTTGGAGGAAAAGGTTTTTGCACGAACTTCTTGAAATCTAGGCCTTTCAATATCGGCGGTGCGCCTGGGATTTGGTCGACCCTGGAATTGTAGGTTTCTACCTTTTTGTCATTAGTTTCGATTTTCTTTTCCCCTGATTCTACCCGTTTTGTCAGTTCCTCGAGCATCTTTATGATCTCGGGGTTAGTCCCCGATTCGTTTTCATTCGACCTCTTTGCGACCGATTCATCCCTGCGGTTGACTTTCCGGGACTGATCGGGTTCAATTCTGCTTGTACGCGGTTTTGGTTCTGTAACTGAGCTATCGCCACCTGTTGAGCCTGTAATATTTCGAAGATCATCCGTAAATTGATCCCATCTCCTCTAATATTTTGTGTATTTTAAGTTGCTGATCGGGATCCACCACATATGTTATTCTCGGGATCGGTAGGCAGGTTTGCATTGATAACCACATGTGAATTAGTGTCAATCGGGTCCGCGATCGAAATTCTGATGGGATCAACAGGCGGTACCTCGTCACTGGGCACTATGTTGTTATTTTCACAGTGATGGCCAGACTCATTGTCAACATGTAGGGGTGTTGATTGAGAGTTTGACATTTTGAGCTTTAACCTGAAATTAGAAACACTTCAAAGAACAAGTGTAAAGTAGTGTATGTTATGAAAATTTGTATCAAATAACCACTATTATTCTTAGCCCCACGGTGGACGCCAAACTGTTTACCCTCAAAATCAGATAACAAATGATTTTGTATGTGATTTTAAGGATACGCGAATTAACTTGATACAAAGTGATAAATTAAGTTACAATTGAAATAAACAATGATAAAGTAAATTCAAACCACACGAGTTGGACAATTTCAATCTCGGAAGGTTAGCCACCCTCGAGCCAGATAAACTTTGATCGGTATCGCGAAGAACAAGAGCTTAAAGAGAAAAATAATAATGTATTGCTTTGGAATGCGTGTTACAATGTGCTAAATGAATTATCAAACCCTCTTTATATAGTAGATGAGTCATACTTTAGGTACAATTCTATAAAAGGTAAAAAAATCTCTTAATTTGCCGATTGCCAGTTCCTCATTGATATGTGCCGAGATTCCCGCCATAATATCCGACCGGTCACGGATATTTCAGTCTTCTGTTATGCTAATAATGTTTCTTCGAGCTCGTTCGGGGCTAGGATCGATTCTGGGATCACGGCCTCGATATTCTTGAAGGCGGGCATTCCAACAACGGGTTCTAGCCCGGTGGGACTTGGGGTCGATCTTCAGTCCTTTATTACCCTGTCGAAAGCTAGCTCGATTTCGACCGTATACAATATATATATATATATATATGTATATATATGTATGTATGTATTTCGGTACATAAAGCATGGATTGGACTTTGATTTAGTGGTGAGAGCGTGATAATGTCTTAATTATGGGCACATATCAAGTTACTCTGCTGGCGCGGAGTTCCAATCGTTTGTCCTTTATACTCCCTCCGTCTCATAATATGTGTCGTGATTCCCTTGTGCACGTCCCTTAAGAAAGAATAATTTTTGACTACTTTACCCTTATTAAATATTTTCTCAATTTATATGTCATCTCCATAAATTATATTATTCATATTTTTACTAAATGTGAATGCAATTGATTTGCTTTATAGAATATATGAAGAGACACCTAGGATAACTAACAAATCAGTAATGCAAACTCTTCCAACAGATAAATGGCATTCATCATTCTTTCAAATAAAATTTCAAACGTGTATTGAATCTTCAACAATCAATTGAGTTTTCACTTCATCTCCATTTTCTTTATATTCTTTTATTCCGTGTACTCTAGCAGAACTTCAAAAGTTTGAATATATTTTATAAAGAACTTTGGCATTTAAATTATTGATTGCATTAGTGTAAACATGATTAAAGTATTTAAGATTACAAGGTAGGCTTCTTGGTATTTGAATAAAATTATCCATAAGTAATGTATTTATAGTATTCTAAGATAATTAATTATTATGAGTAAAAAAGAAAAAATATAATATATATTTTTTTAAATTTTTAAAATGATAAATAATTTGTGACAAATATTTTTAGTAACCACAACACATATTATGAGAGGAGGGAGTATATTTCTCGGTTATCAAAACATATTTTCTGTAAACATTTCCAAAGAACCGCCGTACCTTTTCGTGCAATATTTCCTTGACGGCGCGGTTGATTATTCATGTGGGTTTTTATTCGTTGACAGGAGTCTCTATCCTTTCTTTAGGCTTCCTTTGTTCCTGATATCGTTTTGTAATTACTAAGCAGCAGAAGTAGAAACGGTGTACTTTGGGTTTTGCTGCATGATATCATACCCTTTAACACAATATTTAAATAGTTCATTTAAATAATTCTTTGAATTTGAATAATGAGTCTAAACCTACATGTTGTGCGTCTTACGCTGTATCTTTAGCAGGCTAAATAATTCCTCCTAGAACTTATAATGACCCTTGACATTATAATATATTGATATACATGTATATATAGACCATTGATGGAAGAAATACCAAAATTTTCGATTCCACCGCCTGACGATTGGAATTGGCTTATTGAAAGGTTCCAACATTAAGAATTTTTTTCTAATAATTCCGAAGCCATTTTTTTGTTTAAAAGTGACTAGAATACCTTTTTTGTTTCCGAAATATACTTCTTGCTGATATAGAGACAAGATACACATCACATATAGTAGTACTTGTAGTATCAGCCACTTCTCCTTTTCTCATTCCTCTCTATTGGTGGTCCTGCTTCTTGTTTGTATAGTTGAAATGTAAATTTAGCTTCCTGATGTGGGAAATTTAATGCTTAGCCAGCTCATGACATTGTGAACTTATCCTTTTTGAATTGATGGCAGACAAAATGGTGATGATAATGTTACAGTCAAGATACTTTATTGTGGAGTATGTCACTCCGACTTGCATTGTTTGAAGAATATTGAGTGGGGATTCACAAATTACCCTATCATCCCTCGGTAAGCTGCTCAACCTCCTCAGGATATAGTATATATGTCCTAGATCCAATCTCATATGTGATGATTTGAACATATTTTTATGAACGTTATTTTATATAAAACATATATGGCATTTGATATTCTTTAATCATTGTTATTATTAATTATTTAATTAACTTGATAAGGTCCTTGACTAAATTTTGAGACTTGTCATCGTGATGAAGATCATGATAATGGGAGTGAACTTTCTTATAATTTAATCTAAATTTATTCCTGATCATATGATTATTGATTTGGACATTAGTAATCCGACTAGATCAATATTATGTGATCGTCTTTACTGGATAAAGATTAGTTGATCTTATTAACTAAATTACATAGATAGATGATGCATATAGAGATATGATCATTAAACCGACTCATTGGATAATTCCTAATGGTTAGAATTACCATAAACTGTCAATAGGATATTCTCTTGAAGAATGTGATGCAACAGTTTCCTTTGACCTGAGATCGTTATAGTAATTGACAAGTTATTTATTGTGCTTTGATACTAGACACCTATGGCCCTAGGGCGATAGTTGAAAGGATATTGAGTATGATTAAATACTTGTAAAATTAGTAATTGATCAAGATGGAATCTGTCGATTCTTGGTAATGAGTTTAAGCTCCATGTTGTCATGAATTATAAACGACCAAATTAAGACCTTGGCCAGGGAAATTGAATGAAAGAAGAAAAGAGTTTCTTAGGTCATTCAATGGTCGATTATATTTGATATGAACACATAGTTGGTCGCCTATTAGGATTTGACAGTTGAACCATATCCTAGGATGACCCAGAGCTATAAGGGCAGAAGGAATTACTACATTATTCTTCTACGGGTTCTTGAGAGTAAATTGTATACTTCATGCTATCCGATCGTTAAGGAGTGTTGCTAGATGACACCCTTGATTAGTATGTTGATATGATAAATTTACTACCGGTTTAGTATTGAACCTATGGGGTCGCACACTAACGAGTGTTCTGATCTTTGCTAAAGGATTAGTTACTTTATTATTTGATAATTAAATTAAAGAATTTAATTAGTCAAATAAATTTAGTTATTAGTTCAAATGAAATATTATTATATTCTTTGCTAGCACAGAGGATATAATTAATATTGTGAACAAATTGAAGTTTTCTCTTTGGAATAGAAAATTAAATTATTTTTCTTGATTAAAATATATATATGATATATATAATATCAATTAATATTGATTTATATAAAGGTTATATATATATAATATTAATTTATTCTTAGCAATATGAAATTGAAGATAAAAGTGCATAAAAGGGCTTGTGAGCACAGTAATCCAATTTGGAATTGGACTTAACATAAACGTCCATAAAGGACGTGTCTGACAACTTAAACCCATTCCATGGGTTTCATATCTTCATATTTTCAATAGGAAATTGGAATTGGACTTTATGGAAAGTCTTTAAGATTCGGCAGCCACATTACCTGTTGAGAATGGGTTTTCGATTTTTCCATATAAATTTCATGAAGTTTATTTTAGAATAAACTTTTACCCTAAGTAAATTATTACCTCAACCAAATAGGAAAAAGGTTTATGGGTGATGTTATATATATAGGGTAATGGAGAAAATTTGCCGGACTAATTCTTGAGAAGAAAAATCACTTTGTGAAAGTGAGAGTGCAACAAAAACCAAAAGAGAAAATACAATTACAAAAAAAGTGTTTCTTGTTCTTCTATCTTTGAGTTGAGATTTTTGAGAAAAATTTCAACATAATGTTTCACTCAATTTGTTCACGTGTTTTATTGATCAAAGAATTAGATAGCAAGGATCAGTCTCGATGTGGATACACATAGAGTCTTCGCACTATTGAAGAAATTTTTGAAATGAGACTATCTTCACCAAGTACGTCTTAGATCCGATCTTTGACATGTAAATAAATTTTAAACAAGAAAAGATCTGCCTAGGATTGTTATTGTCTCCCGCTGCATGTTACGAACATCTATATGCAATCCTACAGTGGTATCAGAGCCGTGGTTTATTGTGTTTAAAATTTATTTAAGAAATATTTTAAGATTATATTTGAAGAGTTCATACCATAATACATGTGTCTTGTGCAATAGTCAAATTGTTTGAATGCATATGGATTGATATTATTTTATTGTGAATAAACTATGTATTCATATAAGTTAAACTATTGAGATAGTTCATAACTTAAATCTGAAATTTTGTATTAGATACGACGGTAATCTATAATAGGTTATTGGATTCTACTGTTATTTTAATTGTTATTAGTTCATGAGATGTTAATTAATAATAATATTTGGCATGAATTATTTTTATGTGATATATGTGATATATAAGATAAACATGTTAGAAGAATGTTGAATTTTATTTTTATGTCACGTGCTTGTTCATTACATAATTTTGAATTATTTATTACATGCGATGTAAATTAATTTAGGACTAAGCATGTAGACAACTTGAACTAAATTCACATGCTATAAAAGATTTGATCTTCATGTTATTAAAAGTTTTTTTAGTAACAATTCCCTCTTACTAAAATTTGAGTTATTAAATAATAAAATATAAGATATTTTATTGTAAAGCTATCCATCAAAATAAATAATTTTATTTATTTCTTGTTTATAAGGAGCGGCCTGACAACCAGGAGACTTATAGTTCGAGAATATGTTAAAATTATTTATTGCATTGGATGCATGTATTGGAAGAATTATTTAATTTTACACTAGACGCCTGGACTACCCCGGGGAATATAAAATTTACTAAGTTCTTTGCTTTCATGATGGTTGAACTCAACTATGTCAATAGGATCGACCTGACTACCAGGGGACTATTTGACATAGAGCTATTTAAGAAAATTATATGGGAATATAATTGGTAAGAGTACCTACCTTTAAAATATATGTGAGAAATGGCTTGACTTCCAAGGGGCTCATACATATTGTTAAAGGATTCCTTTACTCCACTAACAGAAATAAAAATTTCATAAACTATAATGAGGATAAGTAGTTTAAAATAATTAGTGAAAATATCATTTAGATAAAAGTTCATGTCTTTATGATATATGTAAATATGTTCTTATATTATTGCCTTTTATTTTCTATATTTTAGATTTCTCAATATGTTTGTTATATCACTGCGTAAAATACTTGAGCAACCAAGTTGGTAGGACCAAACTTTGATGACTGGTATAGAAATTTGAGAATTGTTCTCATACATGAAAAGCTCATTGATGTGATCGATAAGCCTACAAAGATAATCTCACCAGGGAATGATGTTGTAACACCTCAAAAAATTTCGAAGTATTTAAGTGTAAAGCCCGGTAAAATTTACAAAGAAAATAATATTTCATGGTGCCGGACTAGGCTTACGTGTTTGAGGATTGTAGATCGGACTTTTTGGGTTGAACAATGTACCGGAAAGTAAAGAAAAAATTTTGACGGAAAAACGTATTTATGCGGTCCATTATGCGACCGCATAATCACTCTGCGGGCCGCATAATAGCCGCAGAAGTGAGCAGGAGAGGGCCATTATGGAAGCAGCTATGCGGTCGACTATGCGACCGCATAACTATTATGCGGTGCATTATGCGACCGCATAGTGACCGCATACACAGACAAATTTTTGATCATTTTTTTCAGCAATTATGCGACCGATATGCGATCCGCATATCCATTATGCGGTCACATATGCGACCGCAGAACCGTTCCGGAGCTTCATTTTTGGGTTTTTAAAACCCGACCTTATTTCGTTAAATACACTCTTTGGGCCATTTTTGAACAATAATATGATATTTTAGAGTGAGAGAGAGTGCCCTAGAGTAAAAAGGTGTTTTTCAATAATTGTTCTTCAATTCTTGCCCAAGTTTTGGAAGATTAAGAAGGGAAACTCACTAGGTCTTCATCCTAGAGGTAAGATTCTACACCCTAACCCTTACTTTCGAATTTTGTGTAGAATTGGATAATTAGCAAGATAATTTCTGGGCAGGAGGGTTGTTTATTTACAAGAATATGATATCAAGGGGTGTAGGAAGATTGTTGAACTAGGAATGGTAAATATTGGGTTGTGGGATGATGGAATTCTCCATAAAAGGGCCTTGAAACCTTATGCACACCTTGTGTTTGATAAAATGCTCAAATGAGCTAGAACCATGATTATCTTCCTAATTTTAGTTCAATTTGTTATATTTCTAAGATAGATTGAAGTTGCTAAGAATTCCGGAATATTTAGAGTGTAAGGAAGCTCAAGTGAGGTATGTTGGCTAAACTCTTCTTTAAGAATTGGAATTCCCATTATCCTTGTAAGTTCCAAGATGTTGATTACAAACCTAGTATTCCGATAAGTTTTGTGATAAAGATATATGTTCAATTTGTGTTTCAAATGCTCTCATCATATTGCATTATAAATTGAGGATGTGTTTCAAAACTATGGATTGTGTATCCACATGTTATAATTTCCAGTAGTGATTTATGTGAAAGTTATTATGCCAAGTTGTGTAGAGATTGGGATTTTGATACACCTTCACCTGCATATATTGGGGTAAGGCGGCATGACCGCTTTGTGTAGGGACTATGGTATTGTGGGACTACACCTCCACCCGCATACATTGGGGTGAGGCGGTATGACCACTTTGTGTATAGTTTTGGTATTGTTGTGGCACCAATATATATATATATATATATATATATATATATATATATATATATATATATATATATATATATATATATATATATATATATATTGGGTTGAGGCGGCATAACCGCTTTGTGTTGGTATTGGTATCGTTGATGCAATTCCACCCGTATACATTGGGGTGAGGCGGCATAACCGCTTTGTGTTGGTATTGGTATCGTTGATGCAATTCCACCCGCATATATTGGGGTGAGACGACATAACTGTTTTGTGTTGGTATTGGTATCGTTGATGCATTTCCACCCGCATTACATTGGGGTGAGGCGGCATAGCCGCTTTGTGTAGGTTCTTGGTACTGTGTGAAGGTTGATACATCCACCCGCATACATTGGGGTGAGGCGGCAGGGCCGTTTGAGTAGAGTTGTGGTATTGTGCTTACACCTCCACCTGCATACATCGGGTGAGGCGGCGGGGCCGCTTTGTGTGAAGGTTACAAAGGATCTCATCTTAAATCCTATAAATGTTATTGATAGCTATTAATAAGCTTGCTCTGGTTTACACGGTTATCTATATTATTCTATTGCTTCCCCGATTCACCATATTCATATTGTATTTCTAAATTCTTAAATTGGTGTTTGGTTTTCATACTAGTACTATCCGACGGTACTAATATCCCTTTTGCCAGGCGCTCTGCATCTTTAAATGGATGCAGGTGGTTCCACAGCAGGAGGAATTGATTAGTGATAGCGGTGCACCCTCTTCCCAGCTGACTTGGTGAGCCTCACTTCATCCCGGGGTCATGTATTTTTAGTGCTTTGTATATTCTGTTTGAGGTATAGCCGGGGCCTTGTTGCCAACATTATCATTGTACTCTTCTTTATCCATAGAGGCTCCGTAGACATAGTGTGGGTTGTGTATTGGTACTGGGAAAGACAACTATGTTATATTGTGGTTGTATTACTTGTCTCATTTGAGACTTTAAAAATGATGAAAACTAGTGGTAATGAACTGGTATTATAGACATGATCACGTTTTGTCTAATTAATAAAAATATGTATTATCTCTATTCGTGGATGAGTTTGGGTAGAATAAAATCTAATAGGCTTGCTCGGTCGGGTTTACTCGGTTGAGCGCCGGTCGCGCTCCTCGGTTTTGGGGCGTGACAGATGTTCAAGGCACCAAGGTTTATCAGATACACTTGGAAGAATGCCTTGCTATTAAACACATCATTCTCGCTTCTATGAGTTCTGAACGCCAGAGAAAACATCAGAATATAGATCCAACTGCAATCATTGAACATCTTAAGAAGATGGTTGATACACAGTTGGACCTCATGTCAATCGTGTGATTGATCTTATCGAAAAACTTGAGAAGTTGGGTTACAAGCTTAGTAAAGAGTTTTCTAAAGATTTGATCTTGTAGTCAGTATATGATGTTGAATGTTTTCACTGTAAGAAGAAAGGGCATTGGAACAGAAATTGCAAGGAGTATCTTGCAACTCTAAAGGACAAGAAACAAGGTGAGATATTAATGAAAAATATTTTCAAGGTTTCTTTAGCTACTACTAATTCTTCACTGTGGGTATTAGATACTGGCAGTAGTTATAACATTTGCAATATGTTGTAAGGGTTCAAGATAAGTAAGAGACTAAAGAAAGGAGAAGTTAATCTACAAGTTGGAAATGGTGCAAAAGTTGCAGCCATAGCTGTAGGATCAATTTCTTTAATAATGCCTTCGGGCAAAGGACTTATGCTAGATGATTGTTATTATATTCCTAAATTTGTTTCGAACATAATTTTAGCTTCTATGTTGGACAAGCGTGAGTTTCACATTAACATAGGCAATGGTATTTGCTCTATTTATTATGGTGATGATTTATATGTGAATGACTATCTCCAACATGATGTTTATGTCTTACTCTTACCTAATGTGAATGCTAATATGATTATGCATGTTTCTAGTCTTAAAAAGTAAAGAGATGATCAAGTAATCATACATACCTTTGGCATTGTAGGCTTGGTCATAATGGAGAGAAAAGAATTAACAAGTTGTACAAGGAAGGGTACCTTGATAAGTATGATTTTGAATCATATCCAACTTGTGAATCTTGTCTCAAAGGAAAAATGACCAAATCTCCATTTACTGGAAGTGGAGAAAGAATATCTAAATTATTAGGACTAATTCATACAGATATTTGTGGGCCCATGAAAATTCAAGCTAGAGGTGGATATTCTTACTTCATCATCTTCACTGATGATATGTCAAGATATGGATTTGTGTATTTTATGAAACATAAATCTGAATCTTTTGAAATGCTCAAAAGGTTCTGTAGTGAAGTTGAGAAACAAACTGGTAAAATTATCAAAGTACTAAGGTCTGATAGAGGTGGAGAATATCTTAGTGAAGATTTTACTAGGTATCTCAAAGAGAATGGGATTCTCTCACAGTGGACACCTCCAGGAATACCACAACACAATGGTATGTCTGAAAGGAGAAATCAAACTTTATTAGATATGGTGAGATCTATGATGGGGTTCACTGATCTTCCAATAAATTTATGAGGATATGCTTTGGAAGCAGCAACATACTTACTTAATAAAGTTCCCAATAAGTCAGTCTCTACAACACCATATGAGATATGGAAAGGACGTAAGCCTAACCTTAAATACATTAAAGTTTGGGGTTGTGCAACTTATGTTAAGAGACTGCAGTCTGATAAACTTGACTCAAGATTTGATAAGTGTAGGTTCATTGGGTATCCCAAAGAAACAATGGGATATTATTTCTATCACCCTTCTGACCATAAAGTGTTTGTGGCAAGAGGAGCAACCTTTTTGGAAAGGGAATTTCTTTTGGAAGGAAATTATAGTGGAGAAATAGAACTTGATGAAGTTCAAGAGACTAATGAATCAACACAAAGTCAAGATCACGAGACACAAGTTGAAGAACCTTTATTGGATATTTTGAAGTTGACAAGGAAGTTGCCATCTTCAACGGCTGAAGTTCAAGAACTAAATGTAGTTCAAGAACAGGTTAATGAACCAGTTCCAAACCAAATTGAACAACAACCAAATCCATCACAAGGTGAACAAGTAGTATAAACGCCTTTTAGAAGGTCTACACGAGAACGTCATGTACCAGCTAGATTAAATCTAATGGTACAAGATGATGTATCAAATAAGGTTGATCATACTGATGATGACCCTAAGACCTATGAAGAGGCTACACAAAGTTCTGATTATGAGAAATGACAAAAGGCCATGGAATCCGAAATGGAATCCATGAAGGAAAATAAAGTATGGACAAAGTTGAACCTTCAAAGGATATAAAACCTATAGGTTGTAAATGGGTTTTTAAGAAAAAGATTGGAGCAGACGGAAGGTGGAGACCTACAAAGCCCATCTTGTTGCCAAGGGATATCCTCAGAAAGAAGGAGTCGACTATGACGAGACTTTCTTTCCCGTGGCAATGCTCAAATCAATTCGGGTTTTGCTTGCTATATCAGCATACTATGATTATGAAATATGGCAAATGAATGTGAAAATAACTTTCCTTAATGGTGAGCTAGAAGAGGTATGTATATGACACAACCTGAAGGTTTCACATCTTCGTCTGATCATAATAAAATATGCAAGCTGCAAAGATCCATTTATCGACTAAAGCAAGCTTCTCGAAGTTGGAATATTCGCTTTAACAAGACAATTGAGAAGTTCAATTTTATTAGATACGAAGAAGAACCTTGTGTGTACAAAAAGGTTAGTGGGAGCACAATTATATTCTTAGTACTGTATGCTGATGATATATTGCTCATAGGGAATGCCATACCGGCATTGCAAAGTACCAAGATTTGGCTATCTGAACAGTTCTCCATGAAAGACTTGGGAGAAGCAGCTTATATATTAGGAATAAAGATCTATAGAGATAGATCGAGGAAGCTGCTTGGACTTTCCTAGTCTTTGTACATTGATACCATCTTAAAGAGGTATAACATGGATAATTCCAAAAGAGGCTATCTACCAATATGCACTAGAATTACTCTCAGTAGGGAGGATTGTCCTAAAACACATGAAGAAAGAGAATGCATGAGTAGGATCCCATACGCTAGTGCAGTGGGAGCTATCACGTATACCATGACATGTACACGTCGTGATGTGGCTTATGCACTAGGGGTGACTAGCCGATATTAGGCAAATCCTGGTGAGGAATATTAGAAGGTGGTGAAGACCATTCTTAAGTACTTAAGAAAGACTAAAGACCAATTCCTCATCTATGGAGATTCTGAGTTGAAACTTGAAGGTTATACTGATATAAGTTTCTCTTCAGATAAAGATGATAACAAATCTATTTCTGGTTATGTATTCACCTTAAATGGTGGTGCAGTGAGTTAAAAAAGTTCCAAACAAGCTACAGTAGTTGATTCAGTGACTGAAGCAGAATATATTGCAGTTAGTGAAGCTGCTAAGGAAGCTGTATGGATTGAAAAAGTTCTTAACTGAACTTGGTGTGGTTCCTTCAATAGAAGGTGCAGTTCCATTGTTGTGTGACAACACTGTAGCCATTGCTCAAGCAAAAGAACGAAGATCACACCAAAAATCTAAACACGTTCTGCGAAGGTATCACTTGATAAGAGAGATCATTGAATGTGAAGACGTCTAGATTCAAAAGTTTGATGAAAAGGAAAATGTTGTACACCCAATCACTAAAGTTCTTGGCACAAAAGAGTTTGACAAAAACAAGTGAAAATTGGGAATGAAGTACAAGAGCGATTGGCTCTAGTGCAAGTGGGAGATTGTTAGGGATATAGTAGATATGCCCTAGATCCAATCTCATATGGGATGATTTGAACATATTTTTATGAACGTTATTTGATATAAAACATATATGACATTTGATATTCTTTTATCATTGTTATTATTAATTATTTAATTAACTTGATAAGGTCCTTTATTAAATTTTAAGACTTATCATCGTACTGGAGATCATGATAATGAGAGTGAAGTTTCTTATAATTTAATCTAAATTTGTTCTTGATCATAGGATTATTGATTTGGACATTAGTAATCTGGTTAGATCAATATTTATGTGATCGTCTTTATTGGATAAAGATTAGTTGATCTCATTAACTAAATTACATAGATACATGATGCATATAGAGATATGATCATTTAACTGACTCATTGGATAATTCCTAATGGTTAGAATTACCATAAACTGTCAATAGGATATTCTCTTGAAGAATATGATGCAACTGTTTCCTTTGACCTGAGATCGTCATAGTAATTGACAAGTTATTTATTGTGCTTTGATACTAGACACCTATGGTCCTAGGGCGATAGTTGAAAGGATATTGGGTATGATTAAATACTTGTAGAATTAGTGATTGATCAAGATGGAATCTGTCAATTCTTGGTAATGAGTTTAAGCTCCATGTTGTCATGAATTATAAATGACCAAATTAAGACCTTGGCCAGGGCAATTGAATGAAAGAAGAAAAGAGTTTCTTAGGTCATTCAATGGTCGATTATATTTGACATGAACACATAGTTGGTCGCCTATTAAGATTTGACAGTTGAACCATATCCTAGGGTGACCTAGAGCTATAAGGGCAGAAGGAATTACTACATTATTCTTCTACGGGTTCTTGAAAGTAAATTGTATACTTCATGCTATCCGGTCGTTAAGGAGTGTTGCTAGACGCCACTCTTTATTAGTATATTGATATGATAAATTTACTACCGGTTTAGTATTGAACCTATGGGGTCACACACTAACGAGTGTTCTGATCTTTGCTAAAGGATTAGTTATTTTATTATTTGATAATTAAATTAAAGAATTTGGTTAGTCAAATAAATTTAGTTATTATTTCAAATAAAATATTATTATATTCTTTGCTAGCACAGAGGATATAATTAATATTGTGAACAAATTGAAGTTTTTTTGGAATAGAAAATTAAATTATTTTTCTTGATTGAAATATATATGTGATATATATAATATCAATTAATATTGATTTATATAAAGGTTATATATATAATACTGTTAATTTATTCTTAGCAATATGAAATTGGAGATAAAAGTGCATAAAAGGACTTGTGGGCACAGTAATCCAATTTGGAATTGGACTTTAACATAAACGTCCATAAAGCACGTGTCTGACAACTTCAAACCCATTCCATGGGTTTCATATCTTCATACTTTCAATAGGAAATTGGAATTGGACTTTATGGAAAGTCTTTAAGATTCGGCAGCCACATTACCTATTGAGAATGTGTTTTCGATTTTTCCATATAAATTTCATGAAGTTTATTTTGGAATAAACTTTTACCTTATTACCTCAACCAAATAGGAAAAAAAAGTTTATGGGTGATGTTATATAAAGGGTAATGGAGAAAATTGCCGGACTAATTTTTGAGAAGAAAAATCACTTTGTGAAAATGAGAGTGCAACAAAAGCCAAGAGAGAAAATACAATTACAAAAAAAGTGTTTCTTGTTCTTCTATATTTGAGTTGAGATTTTTAAGAAAAATTTCAACACAATGTTTCATTCAATTTATTCACGGGTTTTATTGATCAAATAGTTGATAGCAAGGATCAGTCTCGATGTGGATACACATAGAGTCTTCGCACTATCGAAGAAATTTTTGAAACGAGACTATCTTCACCAGGTACGTCTTAGATCCGATCTTTGACATGTAAATAAATTTTAAACACGAAAAGATCTACATATGATTGTTATTGTCTTCCGCTGCGTATTACGAATATCTATATGCAATTCTAAACGTCCTTCTTCCCTAACACTTGATACTTTGATGTGACAAGACTATTTGCCCATCTTCACAAGTGTTTAGATACTTTGATGTTAAAGGTTTTCAAATTAAACATCTGATCACGAAGTCTTCAAATAAGGCATGTCAATGTCTTCTTGCCTAATTGGTTATGATATATAAGACCCTACTAGCAAGATCTGCAATGTATGCATTAGACATATAAGATCAAGAATAAGGGAGTTGTACTTGTTGATAGTTGATTTTTATCGTATTTCAGATACTTGGATGCAAATGTTGAGTACATATAAACTTAGACTATAATTAAGAAGTTTAGGTTGTTATAATCCAACAGAGGTGGGGGGAGAAGGATACCGAGAAGAAGATAAAACACTTAGTTTTAAGAAAAATGGACCTTCGACTTAACTCAATCCCAAAACGTTAGCTCATGGGTGGAGGATTGTCTAATACTATATGAAGTTACTAGAACTCATATTCTTATCTTATGGTAACTCTAACAACCCTCCACGCTTAAGACTGAATATTTAGAGCGTGGATGACATGAGATAACTTGTTAAGAAAAATGAAATCTTTATCTAATCTAACTTAATTCTAAAAGCTAACTCTTAAGGTGGGCATTTCTCTTTTCTTGGATAGAGTTGATTAAATGGTATAACTGGAGAAATTATGTGAACAGTTTCCAAAAAAGTCTACACTAATCTGTTCTAACTGCTAGAGACTTCATCAGTGGCAGTTCTCATTAAATTTGAGATGAGAAAAACTGATTGAAGATTTTGGAAATATTTCCTGCTTCATTAGATAAAGCAGATAACGAGCCATGAGAATAAACGAATACTTGATTTTACTTGTAAGTGTGCCTCGCATGTAAATATAAATGTCTACACCCATTTGTCACAAGGGTACACGGCTTGAACATTGCAATGATACGCACTAATGGTAGAGATTTATTAGGTGCTGTCTAAAGGGGTAGCTTTCTTTGGAATGTTTGAGAAGAGAGCAAATTGGAGTAGTAGCTCAAAGGAACTACCAGCTTCATTATTTTTGGTTTCTTTAACTACGTTTTATGCAATAGAAGGGGACTGTTCAATTGTTTACTTCTACTAATCAGTAGAATTTTTTGGTACGTCACTAATCAATACTAGAAATTATTAAGCATCGTCTGATCATATCATTTACCATTCTTTTAAGTGCATTTTAATTGAACCAAAAGATAAGTCAAAAACCTGAGCACATCGCTTAAGGCAGCTATCAATGGATTGACCGAGTTGCCAACAAGTCTAGAAAGCTCAAAGGAAATACCAGATTCATTATTTCTAGTCTCATGAATTACATTTTCCCGCAGGGCAAGGATTGTTCAGTTGATTAATCCTACTGGAATTTTAAGCACAGAAGTTTAGTTGAGAAAGGAGAGATAAATGACTGAAAGGAATCTTAGTTGTATATAGGTTCTCTCGTCTCATGGAAAATTATTAAAGCTGGACTTTATCTAAATAGAGTATTACTCTTGAGAGTCAGTTAACTCCATCTGGCTAGTGCTCAGGTTGACGTAGAAAGAGCAAAATTAACAACTGACAAGATTGTTTTCCTTTTCAGCTACATGCTGCACAGGGTCGATCTTTGGCTGCTGGATGCTTTTCTTAAACTAGACAAAGAGCCCTTTCTGTGGCTTGATTTATCCTAAACCTTGTGTCTGAAGGACATAGAGCTGTAGTATCCTCTGGAATTGTTTGTTCTCTATTCCCTCTAAGCTGTTACTCTTCTAAGATTTCTGCTAAATACACATGGGGTGGTCTCATTAGAAGTGCTCGTGACTGTTTTCTGATATCTACACATAATTATACTCACTTACTCTCAATAAGTACTGTTACTCTGGTTTCAGTACATGAACAAAAACATATGTGAAATTCATGGAAAGTTGATTAGATGACTAGCATATTACCTTTCGGTCTTTCATCCAGTGGTTTACTAGTTCTACGAAACACTAAAAACTTAAAGTTTCATAGTAGGGTGGTCAACATGTCTTGGATTTTTCATGAATTTGCTAGTTTAATGTCAAAAGTTTGCTTATGTTTCAGCTTAAGGAGCTTACTTCTGTGCAGTCATGAAATTGTTGGTCTCGTGACTGCAGTTGGCACTAGTGTCCATAGATTCAATGTTGGTGACCGAGTTGGAGTTGGAGTGATTGTAGGCTCCTGTCAAACGTGTGATATCTGTGAACAGAGCTTGGAAAGCTATTGTCTCAAAGTTATGTTCACCTACAACTCCACATACCATGACGGTACAAAGACATATGGTGGTTACTCCGATATGATAGTTGTTCATCAGCGCTTTGTTCTTGAATTTCCTGAAAATCTACCTTCTGATGCTGGAGCACCTTTATTATGTGCTGGAATCACTGTATACAGCCCAATGAAATACTATGGTATGACCGAGCCAGGCAAGCATTTGGGTGTTGCTGGATTGGGGGGGCTTGGTCATATTGCTGTGAAGATTGGAAAGGTCTTTGGGTTAAAAGTTACTGTCATCAGCACTTCTCCTAAGAAGGAAGATGAGGCCATCAAGAAGCTTGGTGCGGCTGCTTTCGTTTTAAGAAGTGATCCTACAAAAATGAAGGTAAGTGCAAAAATAAATAAAAAAGAGAATTTTAAAATCCAAAACAGGTGATGTTCTTAAGAAGATTAAGAAGGAGTTTAAGCATTGTGCATGTTAATTCACACCATTTAAGGCATTACAGGTTTCATTTAAATTCTTAACACCACATTGTAATTGCAACAAGAACTTGGAAAAATAGTTCTTGATGACTCAACTAGGAAAGATGCATTATTTAGACTGCAGTCCTCATGGTAAGGGTTGTTCTGCAAATAACTATGAATCGAATCTTCAATATCCATGTCGCTCAATTACAAGCTAGTTGGAGTTCGGTAAGTAGTAAACATTGTATATGGAGGAAATTTCCAACGTTAAAGCTAGTTTGCCTGTTACTGGTTTCCGTTTGTGTTGTAAGTTCGATTCTCATAATAAAACAGATGTGACATGGTAGTTACAACTACAAATCTTATTTCCAACTACAAGATCCCTGGTGTTGTTTAAGTTGAACTTTTCTTTTGTCGCCTAAATCTTTGTTATTTTCAACGAATCACATGCATTTGAGTGGGGATAATTTTTTGACTTGTTCAAGGAAAGTGATGTAGCCGCTGTCAAGATCCTTTATAAAAATTATGATATAGCGGTTGTCCATGCAGGCTTTTGTAAATACTATGGATTACATTATTGACACCATTGTTGCGGTTCATCCATTGGCTCCGTTGCTCAGTTTGCTAGAGATGGATGGTAAACTTGTTACTGTTGGGTTGCCTGAAAAGCCACTGGAGCTTCCGATTTTCCCTTTAGTTTTGGGTAAGAGAGCCTGCTTTAGAACATCAAAATGTTGCTTTTATTTTTCAACCATTTTAACTGCATGATCATATTTACAAATTTGATTATTAATAGGTAGGAAGCTAGTTGGGGGAAGTGACATTGGAGGCATGAAAGAGACGCTAGAAATGTTAGACTTTTGTGCAAAGCACAACATTACTGCAGATATCGAGCTGATCCGAGTGGAGCAAATCAATACGGCCATGGAACGACTTGCAAAATCTAACGTTAAGTAGCGGTTTGTGATTGACATTGCAAACTCTATATCCTGCCCTGGTTGTTCAATGTAGTTGTTGTTTCTTCCTTCAATACCAGAAAAAATTCATATTCGAAAAATTGAGCAATGTATTTGTGATAAGTTGATATATGACTGATCAACTTGTGAGTTATGGAGTATTAATAAGACGAGAAATGTTTGAGCTTCTGTGTTTTTATTATTCATTGTCCATTAAGCTTTGTTATTGTTGGAAATTGAGGTTTTGATGATTAACAACGTGTAGCAGTATAAAATGGTTGTTGCATGTTAAAACCCTCGTACTAGTAATGGCTCTTGTACAAATGTTGGCCCTAAATCTCAGCAGGTTTAGGAGGATTCACTTTCGCGCATGTTATTTCCTTATTTTGTGGAAAGTGACATGGCAGCCTCCTAAATATGAGAGAATCATGGCAGATCTCTCTTGCTGGAGACAAGGTCAAGGATTGCAACGACCCGACCGGTCATTTTAAATTCTAGCATTTCGTGATGTGATTTGAGACTTCAAGTGGCTTCATATGGTGTATTAGGACTTGCGTGCATGACTAATTTTGATTTTTGGGTGGTTCGAGATGGATTTAATAGAAAGATTTTCAATATGGAAGTCTTAAGTTGAAAGAGTTGATCAAGGATTGACTTTTAAGTAAAAGACATTGTAATCGGGATTTGATGATTATAATAGGTTCGTATGGTGACTTTAGACTTAGGCATATGTTCGAATTTGTATTTGGATGTTCCTAGAGGATTTTGGCTTTATTTGTCGAAAGTTGGCAACTTAAAGAATTTGCGAGCTCATAGTTTTGATCGGGAGTTGACCTCGGTGTTATCAGACTCCTATTGTAGTTTTGAGATCTTGTATAGTTTTGTTTAGTTGATTGGGACTTGTGTGTAAAGTTTCATTGTGATCCAGAATATTCAAGTGTGATTCGGACATGTTCAACGAAGTTTGAAGGTTTGAAAGTTAAGAGAATAATTTTGATCTTCGATTCTTGATTTTGATGTTATTTATGATGTTTCGAGCCTTTGGATAAGTTTGAATAATGTATTTGGACTTGTTGATATGATTGGACAGGGATCCGGAGGCCTCAGGTGTAATTCGGGGTGGTTTCGGACCATTTTGGTGATGTTTGAGTTACTGGTATTTAGCAGGTGACTGTGTTCTTCGCGGTCATGGTCAGTATGCAATGCGTTCACAAAGAGTATTTCTGGTATTGGTCTTGTTGCTCTTCGCGTTCGCATGGAAGTGTCGCATTCGCGTAGTATTGTTCCAAGTGTATGGCGTTCGCGTGTGTCTGTCACGTTCGCGAATAGTTAGAGCTGGTAGGGGATTTTTTGCCTTTGCGTTCGCGAAGGTGTAGATCGCGTTCGCGAAGGAGAGGGACTTTTCACTATGCAATGGCAAGGGCGAGGCCGCGATCACATAGGGTATTTTGTTCAGTGGCTTGGTTTGTGCTTCGCGAACGTGGAGCAGTGGTCACGTAGCCAAGGGTACTGCCGGGCTGTGTATTTAAGATATTATTTCGGGATTTTGAGCTTATTTGTCATATTTTAAACCCTAAACTTGGAGAGGGGCAATTTCTTATGAAAATATTTACACAAAACTTTGGGATAAGTGATTTCTACTCACTTTTAGTATTACTTCAAGATTCTACATGAATTGTTAATACCCACAACATGGAATTTTGAGGTGAAATTTGGGATTTTTTCTATACTTTAAGAGAGTGTAATTTGAGGATTTGAGCATCAATTTGGACTTGGTTTTAGAATCTAATCATATATTTGGACTCGGCAGATCATGGGTCATCTGATTTTGGCATTGGTTTCGGGTTTCGGGCACGCGGGCCCGAGATTGACTTTTGGGGAATCCTTCAATGATCGAGGCTTTATTGATTTGGATTACTTCCTATGCAATTGGTTGACTTCCTTGATTAATGGTTGGCTAGATTCGAGCCGGTTAGAGGTATTTTCTTAAGGAAATGCGATTTTGGAGCTTTGGACAAGCCCATATGAGGTAAATGTCTTGCCTAGCTTTGGTTGAGAGAATATTTCATAATAACTGGTATTGTTTGTCACATGCATGGGTGATGTATATGTGAGGTGACAAGCGTATATACATGTGGCATGAGTATGCATGCTCGGGGTAGGTTTTAGATTTACCTTATGCCTTTGTTTGCTTGTGTGTTCTACTAGATTCTATGTTTTACTCTATTATTTGATTACATGGGCACGATGAACTATGCTAGAGTTAATGTTGACGCTAATGGTACCGTATTTGGAGCATGATGAACTATTCTTGAGATTGTTGCCATAGATATTTTAGATGTAGTCACAGATATGTTATGAACACATATCCATACGTGTTATTCTTGTGTTATGCCTTAAATTGATGTATGACTATTTGAGTTTCTTTAACCACGTTAAAGACTATGAACCAACTTTTGATGCTTATTTGGGCGTGATGATTATTTGGGTGACGTACTACGTGTTGGGTCCTTGGTCATACGTACATATATGCATACATCCTACCTAGGAATCATCCCTTGTATACATGCATACACCCATGCATGGTTATTTCTTGGTCGACATACATTTTATATGCTTACCTCATATTCATATGCATACATCACCACATATGGTTATCAAATATGTACTGAGGTTATGGCACAAGATTTCTTCCACACGGACATCGGGATATTATATTGATTGGGAATGAGGTTTTTGCCGTGCGGTGATTGTGATGTGATATTGATTATGGCACGTGAGTTGTCCTTGCAGCACGTGAGCTATCCGTACGGCTGTTATAATTATTGGCACGTGAGTTGTCCGAGCGGTTGTTATGATTATTGGTATGTGAGTTATCCGTGTAGCACTGAGTTATCCGTATGGTTATGGCACGTGAGTTGTCCGTGCCGCATGTGGATATGGATCTATCCTACTAGGGTCATCCTCTCATGTTTCTCTCTTGATGGCGTACATGCGGGTTGTGAAAAACTGATGGGTTTCTGGTTGATTGATGATGCGTGGGGTATAAGGGTGGCATTCTTGATTGATGATGTGTGAAGTATAAGCGTGACATTCTCAATTGATGATAAGTGGAGTATAAGGGTGGCATCCTTGATCCTACAAGTGCATTCTTTATGCTTGTCATATATTTTATATGTTCTTACATGTATTATCCATGCATGTCATCTACATTTACTAGTTGATTCATTTTATACTTTCAGGAGACTTGTTAGTGAGTTTTTGGACACTCAGTGACTGCCCGGTTGTTGTAGAAAGGGAGTTATCATCACACATTGATATGTTAGACTCATAAACATGGTATTTGGAAATTGATACGGTATTGGATCATTGTTATGTACAGATTTTACTTTCATGTATGAGTATTTGATCACACACACTACTTGGTGCATGTCTATTTATGTGCGGAGTTTGTGCAAGTTGTACTTGCTTGACCTGTTTAATCGACAAAGGTTGTTTATTGCCCCTACCCAGTTGTGCACCATATTATTGATATTCTTTATTCTGTGACTATCTTTTCTGGATAATTCTTTGTATTGTATATGTTATTGAGCTTCACAGGTTATTCAAAGTGAGTATCATTTGGACATAAAAACCTCGTTACTACTTTATCTAGTTTAGTCAGGATACTTATTGAGTACATGGGGTCGGTTGTACTCATACTACACTTCTGTACCTTGTGTGCAGATCTTGAAGTTGAGCTGCTGTGGATGATGAAGGCTATAATTGAGGATGTAACTACATTCCAGATATAAGCTACCACTTGTTCTTGGTAGTTTAGGATTTTTACTTCTGTTTATGTGTATTTCAAATAGATGTTGTATTTATTCTTTGAACCAGCTTTATAAATCTAAATTCTAGTGGCTCATGACTTGTACTACCAATCCTTGGGGTATTTGTATGAATATGCATCTTGTTATTTATTATTATTGATGAGCTTTCATTTGAGTTGTATTATTCATTGTTTGGCTTACCTAGCAAGTTGGGGTTAGGTGCCATCACCATTAGGTGAGATTTTGGGTCGTGACAAATTGGTAGCAGAGCTCTAGATTCATAGGTTCTACTAATTATGAACAAATGTCTAGTAAAGTCTTGCAGATCGGTATGATTATGTCCATACCTATCTTCGAGAGGCTACAGGGCATCTAGGAAACTTTCCTTCTTTCTTTCCACATCGTGCGACTTTGTTTCAGCTCGAAGCCTATAATCTCCAATTTTTTCTTTTTGATTCTTCAGCGATGTTGAGTACTTGGTATTTAGATGTGCACCAATGACTTGTGATGTTGCGGAGGGGATGCAAAGGGCTATGGATACTTGATCATCGTCTCTATGTGTTGTATGATCTTGAGATGTGGATATGTTTGCGATCTTCCAGTTGTTCATTTGAGGAATGAAGCGGAGTCTTATATCTGTTTGACAAGTGTAGACTCGGGAAGATTAATTGATTTCTTAGTGGTTGTGACCATGGTAGGGCCATAGGAAGATGTTGATTTGAGGTTGGCAGGTGGGTTATCTCCTGCAAGGAGATCTGGGGTTGTGTGATTCGTATGAGACTTATATTCAGTAGAATGTATATACTACCATTTTGGAGCATTAGAGGAAGTTGGCTTGACTGTTGTGAGGATGAGTATGTACTCGGCAGATAATCCTAGTGTATTTTGACTAGTGCTATGCGAGCTTATGAGGAGATCAACTGGATAGCAGTGTGAGGTCATGGCAAGTTAAGAAGGAAGGGTATTGTGGGTTATCAGATGACGTGTTTGTGACTCCAAGCCAAGTGGGGGAGTCTACCATCGACGATCGGGTCATTTGGGCATGTGTTGTTATAGTTCCCGGATTTGGATTATAACAACCCGATCGGTTATTTTGAGTGTTAGCATTCCGTTTAGTGGTTTAAGATTTTGAGTAGCTTCATATGATGTATTACGACTTGTGTGTATGGTTGGATTTGATATTCAGGAAGTTCGGGATTGATTCAGAAGAGTAATTCTCATTTTAGAAGCTTTAAATTAGAATAGTAGACCAATATTTGACTTGTAAGTAAACGAGCTCGAATTCGTATTTTGATGGTTCCAATAGGTTCGTATGGTAATTTTGGACTTAGGTGTATGTCCGAATTCATATTTGGAGGTTCCTAGGATGATTTGGCTTTTTTTTTTGTGGAAAGTTGGCAATGTGAAGGTTTAAAAATTTCATAGGTTTGACCATGCGTTGACTTTGTGGCTATCAGGTTTGGATTGTTATTCCGGGACTTGGAATAGGTCTATTTTGTCATTTGAAACTTGTGTGAAAAGTTTGGTTTCATTCCGAGTTGATTTAGTATGAATCAGATGCTTGGTTGTGAATACTTGAAGTTCTTGAGTTTGAAGGTTGCGTGACGAATTTTGGTGTTTAATTTTCGAGTTTGATGTTATTTGTAGCATTTCGAGCCTTTGGATAAGTTTGTATTAGGTATATGGACTTGATAGTATGATTGGACGGGGTCCCGAGAGGCTCGGGTGAGTTTCAAGGTGGTTTCGGACCCTTTTTAACCCCGTTTAGCTGCTGGGTTTTGGCTACAAGGGTGTACATCACGATCACGGAGCTCTGGGCTGCATCGCTAAGAGTAAAATGCAATATTGGACCTGTGAATCGCGTTCGCAGAAGGAAGGTTCGCGTTCGCAAAAAAGAATTTTTTGTTGTCACTGAGCTTATTTCGGGAGCTTATATCCTACAATATATAAGTACCTTCAACGTGATCTAAAAATAAAAGTTGTATCCCTTTGTGTCTAGTGTTCAGAAAGTCAAACTTTTTGTCATTTGGAATTTTGTACAAAAGGTTATGTCGGTTATACCACAGGCTATCTGGAATGAGTTTAGGAAGGTTTAATGGAGTTTGTTCATCGTGATCGCGAGGAATCATGGCCGCGGTCGCGAAGGGTAACACTGTGCTGGACATTTTTGGAATCGCAATCGCGAGGTTGGTGACCACGATTGCAAAGAAGGACGACTGGCAGTGCATTAATACATCCAATTTCGGGATTTTGAGTTCATTTTCTTCATTTTCTGAGTTCTTGGAGCACAAGTAAGGCGATTTTGGAGGAGATAAACACCCAAATCTTGAGGGTAAGTAATTTTATCTTTGTTTTGATTATATATTTTTTTTCCAAGGATTATTACACCTAAATTAAGGATTTGAAGAGAAGAAATTGGGGGATGTTTTGGACTTGAACTTAAGAGAATGAATTTTGGGATTTTGAATATGAAAATGAGGTCGGATTTGGATGAAACTTATATGGTTAGACTCGTATTCAAATGGGTTGTCGGAATTTTTGATACGGTTCCAAGGTGCAAGCCTGTGTTGACCTTTTTGGTTGACTTTGAGTATTTGACTAAAGATTTGGCCTTTATCATTTGGATTTGATTCCTATGACATACTTTTATATTTTTGAGTTGCTTTTGGCAAGTTTCGAGCCGTTCGGAGGTCAATTTGTGCGGGATGGTACTTCTAGAGTATTGATTTGGCTTGCTTGAGGTAAGTATCTTACCTAAACTTGGTTGAGGCACTAGTTGCCTGAATTATTTTTGATAGCTACATTCTATGGGTGGTGCACATGTCACACCCCAACTTTAGAAGGTGCGACCGGCACACGATGCCCGAAAGCCCGTGCGAACCGACATCTAGACTGAGACCATATGACTTAGAATCTAGGCCAACGAGGCCTTCAAGTAACCATTTCAATGAACACACCAGCTATGGAAAAGACTCTAGAATAGATTTGATTACACATACACATAAATGTCCGTTTCCATCAGAGTCACAATCATATTTTATACATACCAACCACTAGCTTAGTCTGCAAGCCTCTAAGAGTATCATAATATATGTACACAACTTGGTTGGGGATAGGGCCCCACCGTACCAAAAATAACTGGAACATGCACTTTGATAACTAGTGACCTCTGAACAGCTACTCCGAAGAAGTAGAGTGCACGACCAATCAGCTGGAACAAACACCCTACTGGGGAGGGACGTCACCGGGCCTATTTGTACCTGCGGGCATGAACGTAGTGCCCAAAGACAAGGACATCAGTACGAAAGATGTACTGAGTATGTAAAACAGATAACATGCACAGATCAACGACATAACATGAGAGATAGAATTACACAAACATGGCCTTGATACCGTACACAGGCCACCAGGGGCGTACACTGCTATAACCACGAAACTGTCACGACCCAAAATCCAACTAGCCGTGATGACACCTAACCCAATCCGTTAGGTAAGTCAATTACCAACTATCCAATTTCAACAATAATTATTAAAGCAATTTAAGGGAATAAATGTCTTAATCGTGTACAATCCCCAAGAACTGGTAGTACAAATCATGAGCTTCTAAGAATAGAGTATACAAAGCGGAAATGAAATAAATACATAGTCTGTTTGAATAATACATAAACAAAACTTTTATAAATCTAAGGCTACCCTGAACAAGAGGCAGCTACAACAGGAACGCAGGTACATCTTCAAGTCCCACAACCATCGAGCACAGCAACAACAACATCCAACATCTGCACGCAATGTGCAGAAGTGTAGTATCAGTACAACCGACCCCATGTACTGATTAAGTAACAAACCTAGCCGTAGGTTGAAAGTAGTGACGAGCTTCCACCAAGGTCAGGTCCATAACCAATAGTTCACAACAGTCCATAATAGCATAAAGCAAATAATACCAGAAGTAACTCAGAGATAAAATGCTCAGCCAAATCGTGATTTCAAAAAATAATACTTCTTCCTTTCAAATACATTAGTGAAAACCCAAATCGTTTGCCGAAGTTGCCAATAATATGAATAGTTTGAAAACGATAAATTTCTCCAAAAATCTTCTCAATAATAAATAATATGTTTCATTTTCATTTCGGATAACCCGTGTAAAACAAATGCATCACTATGCCCATCTGTCAAAAATGTGAGAAATCATGAATGATGTGATGTTGTACAGCATGAAAAAAATACATCTCTATGCATGTATGTCATGTGTGCATGCCAATGCGATGCAATTCAGTGATAAAATCATAAACAGCCCCACAGGCATAATATCACTCATATACAACCCCTCGGGCATACATCACAATCACTCTTGCCACTCGGGCATACCTCACAATCACTCTTGTCACTTGGGCATACCTCACAATCACTCATGCCTCCCAGTCACTGAGCACTCGGCACTCGCACTCAGTAGGTACCTGCGCTCACTAGGGTGTGTGTACAGACTCCGGAGGGGCTCCTTCAGACCAAGCGCTATAATCTCCATGGATAACTCACGTGCTATAATAATAAAGTATGCTATAGGCGGGCAGCCCCGATCCACACTCATCCTCACAATCAGGCCCTCGGCCGATATCAAACATGCTGCGGCGTGTAGCCCGATCCCATAAATATGTAACTTGCTGCGGCGTGCAGCCCGATCCCATAAATATGCAACATAAATCAGGCCCTCGGCCTCACTCAGTCATAAACCTCTCAAGCCACTCGGGCATCTCAGTAAAACAGGGCATTCGGCCTAAAACATTTATATGCATCAAAATAGAGTCATAAAACTGAGTTATGATATGCAATGAAATGAATATGACTGAGTATGAATTTTCAATTTAACACAATAATTCACAGCAATATGACCTCTGAGGGTCCCAATAATACTGGCACATAACCTCAACATGATTTTTAATAAGCTTTTCAGCTCAATTTCTTTAACACATAAAACCACATGGAAAATGCCAAGATTATTTAACTATAAAATTCCACAGAAATAATTATGTCATAATCTCTATAGTGCAAGCCCACACATCCGTCACCTAGCATGTGCGTCACCTCCCAACAATTCACAAAACACATATATTCAGGGTTCATACCTCAACTCCAAGATTAGAAGAGTTACTTACTTACGAAACGTTGAAAATTCATCATTCACCATAGAACCATCACCCGATTCTAACACAAGGTTCATACCTTAACATAGCTCCCTTGCAATAGGTGTCCCCATCCAAACGTTGGTCCATATTATATACCCCGAGCCACCCTGCTCAAAATCAATAACCACGGAGAGGCAATTGACAAAAATACCACACAAAACCTGAAAGGACATAACCATTACGCTACGTTATCGATCATGTATACCCAAATACTCATCACACTCAAATTCCGCTATAAATCTTAAATAGAACCGCACCATCTGTGCACATAACCAATGAATCATAACTCTTCGTAGCACAAATGAGTAACTCACAGATCATTTGAGAACATGAATAAGTTCAACATCAACCGAATGACACATCCCTCAAGAATAGCAGTATGGAGCCAACCATTCCAGCTCGGTGTAGAATACACATCTTAATTGGACCAACCTATGGACCCCCAAATCAACTCGGGTTACCCACAAATAGATAAAAATCCCTCTGAAAATCCATAATGACTGAATCATGACACATTTCATCATCCGGCTAGCTCCGGCCACAACTTCACAGTCCACAACCATGAAACAATCTGCTCCTGGGAACTCCCAATCTCCAAATCCATAGAACAAACGAATCACCATATTTGATTCTATCTCCACCGCCCGAATGCCTAACACCTCTCTCATACATGATCATCCCACGAGAAATACTTTAAAAGTTCTTTCGTGCCACTTGAAAAAAATTGAATATCAGCAGTCTATCAACCATGTGAGTACCGCAATACTAATTTATACATCCGTAAGTCAAAAATACAATGCGCCTTCTGAAGTCTGCCCCCTTCTCATACAACACCAAGTAGTAATAGTATTTATCTAGACATCGAAAACTGTTCATGCCTCTAAGAATTTATGACCTCCCTTTCAAGGCTAAACCGTGACCTTGCACACACCAACCTTAATCCCACACAACTCACCGCATCTATCATGCCATCATTTGAAAAAAAAGTACGAGAACCTCATAATCATTCTGAGTCACAAGTAAAATACATATCTGATCAGCCAGAAGCCTTCCATTTGATCCCGTCCGGTGTAAAATCACAATACTCAACATGCTCCTCAAGCTGGTAGGAAAATACCCATCTCAAATCGTGGTAGAAAACCTCGAGAATGCTTTGGAATCCATTTGCACATAATCAGGCCATCAGAGTTTAATCTCTCTAAATCAACCAAGCCACGCAAGTTGCCAAGCCCAGGTGTATTGCCAAAAAGTACCTGTAGAAAACCCCCACATCATAAGCACTCAAAGAACCGATCATATCCATTACCATACCGATCCAACCTACTACCAAGTTGTCCTATTTTCTCCGAGTCCCTTCCGAATTTGTCTTCAGATTGATACTTCTTCTTGCTAAAATACCATGATCTTTAACCACAACTTACCCTACAAACCTTAGCATAGAACCAGAATGCCCTACGGCCCATAAGCAACTGTATTCTTCTTAAGCACCTTCAAAAATACCACAACTATAACACTCACTCTGAGAATATCTTATGTGAATTTGAAATTGTTCTTCTTACCTTCCTTATACAAAAATGTAGAATCCATAGTCATATAGAATTTCCGCAAGTCCAGGCACCGTCAAACGGAAATCTCGGATTTTATCCATACACAAGTCCGGAAACATTCTCAATTGCTATATATAAATTCTCAAACCCGCTGGAATTTTCTCGGGAGTCACCCACTTTGCTCAAATCTAATTGCACCGCCCAAATGGGCCAAAAGACACGTGCCCTATTAGCACCACAACACTCAAAGAAGTAACTCTACTTTACCACCACATATCAAATTCATACTCCGTGTGCACTACATCATTTACCAATAATAACTCACTCATCCCGTGAATTTCATTTACTCATACGTGCAATATAATCCTTAACCAGGAATTTGCTTATTCGAGTCATACTCGATCTCAACTTCTGCAAGTTATAGCTAGCCCACAAGTATGCCTCAAACCAAAACTAAAATTTAACACCTAACCATGAAATTAAATTGTCAATAGCAGACTAAACCAATAGTCCACAACAGTCCATAATAACATAAAGCAAATAATACCAGAAGTAACTCAGAGATAAAATGCTTAGCCAAATCATGATTTCAAAAATAATAGTTCTTCCTTTCAAATACATTAGTGAAAACCCAAATCGTTTGCCGAAGTTGCCAATAATATGAATAGTTTGAAAACGATAAATTTCTCCAAAAATCTTCTCAATAATAAATAATATGTTTCATTTTCTTTCCGGATAACCCGTGTAAAACAAATGCATCACTATACCCATCTGTCAAAAATGTGAGAAATCCTAAATGATGTGATGGCAACATGAAAACAAAAATACATCTTTATGCGTGTATGTCATGTGTGCATGCTAATGAGATGCAATTCAGTGATAAAATCATAAACAGCCCCGCGGGCAGAACATCACTCATATACAGCCTCTCGAGCAAACCTCACAGTCACTCGTGCCACTCGGGCATACCTCACAATCACTCTTGCCACTCGGGCATACCTCACAATCACTCATGCCTCCCAGTCACTCAGCACTCGGCACTCGCACTCAGTAGGTACCTGCGCTCACTGGGGTGTGTGTACAGACTCCGGAGGGACTCCTTCAGACCAAGTGCTATAATCTCCACGGACAACTCACGTGCAATAATAATAAAGTATGCTGCAGGCGGGCAACCCCGATCCACACTCATCCTCACTATCAAGCCCTCGGCTGATATCAAACATGCTGCGGCGTGTAGCCCAATCCCATAAATATGTAACTTGCTGTGGCGTGCAGCCCGATCCCATAAATATGCAACATAAATCAGGCCCTCGGCCTCACTCAGTCATAAACCTATCAAGCCACTTAGGCATCTCAGTAAAACAGGGCATTCGGCCCAAAACATTTATATGCATTAAAATAGAGTCATAAAACTGAGTTATGATATGCGATGAAATGAATATGACTGAGTATGAATTTTCAATTTAACACAATAATTCACAGCAATATGACCTCTGAGGGTCCCAATAATACTGGCACATAGCCTCAACATGATTTTTAATAAGCTTTTCTACAGCCAACTCTTTTTAATGGCCATGAATATGGTAGAGTCATCTCTTGTAGATAGGGAAGATTTTCGATTTAGGGAAAGTTAAAATAAGTATTCAGCAAGAGACAACTACAACTTTTTGAATCTATTGAAGGAGAGATCTTGAAATATCATGGCCGATTGTGCATTGGGACAGAGGTTCATTTTCATGCTATTCTATTCATCTCGGAACGTCAAAAGTATACCACGATGTCAAATGATTACATTGGTAGGACGACATGAAGGAAATCATTATAGGGTTCGTAACATAATATTCCAATTGTTGATCGGACAAAATACAACATCAGGAACCCAATGGATTGACACGAATAAAGTAACCCAATATGGAAAGGAGAAAATATTTTCATAAGATTCGTTTCAAATATAGCAAGTTCGATTCCACTTGGACGGCTGTGGTTAGTTTGACAAAAATCAATTTACTTTTACTAGACAAATTACTAAAGGTTATGTAAAACGGAGGGGTGCAGATGGTAGATCGGGTACAAAGTGTTTTTGTCTCGATTACGGTTAATAGAGGTGCTCAGTTACAGAGAGCTTCTGAAAGCCCTCTCTTGAAACATGGGTACATAAGATAATTCTAGCAAGTAAAGTGTACAATTCAGATGCTCAAAGACATGTTACAAGCTAAGAATCCAAATTTTATGGAAGGATGGGATAATCAATTACTGACTATTGAGTAGTGCACAACAATAACTATTGTAGTATCTATACATACAGGAGGATCATAAGAAAATATTTTAAATAGCATGGAATAACTCCTGATAAAGCATGATGCAGAAGGAAATATAGATTCCCTATAAGGCAGTTTGAAAGACAGAATTATTCGACCTGATCTAACGTATCAAGTTATAGAAAAGTCAGCCTATTTCAAGAGTGTTTGTGCTTAAAAGCGTCATAGATAGAACCCAAAACGCGACGACGAGACTTAAGGAAGTCTCGAGTTGATAATGAGGCCTTCTTTAAAACTTCACTCATGGAGAGCATAATAACTTAATGGGATAAGCTAATCAAGACATATATAAATCCACGTCCAAACTACCCAAGAAGGGGCTAAAGTGAATTTTCCCTCAGAATTAGGATCCGTTCACTCGGTTATCATGTTCTGATATTGAAGAAATGCATTAAATGATATAGAAGCAATAAAGGACCGATCTTATGCGAAGATTCTAATAGCTATAAATGAATTAGAAATCTATGATGCAGAAACACATGAGGTTCAGATTACAGAGAATTTGTCTTACGAAGAGGTTCTAGTTGCTATTTTATATCAGCTTGTCCACAAGTTGGGGACCAAGAAAGTAACTTCCGTAAAGATATCGTGGTGGAATAGAAAAGTCGAAGGTAAGAAGTGAAAAGCCATAGAAGAGACAAATTCTAAGTACCCTCAGTTGATTCAGATAGAAGATTCTTGATGACAGAAGCTCGATCATGTGTTTTTGTATCCCATGTTATGTGATTTCGATTAACACTCATTTTATGATTAAAAGATATTCAGAATTGAAGCGTTACAACATTTTTAGGAGCAGAATTATTTGGACACAAGGTAAGGGATAGTCTTTTTTGAAGAGGAGACTTTATCGAAATTTCCGTAAAATCTATAAGAGCTAGTTTCTTCTCTAAGACTCATTCACATTCGAGGACGAATGTTCCAATGGGGGGAAGGGTGTTACATCCCGTACTTTCAAGTTAGAATTTATCTTAAGTGAATCAATATGAGTCAAAGAATTGAAGGACCTTTACAAAGATAATGATGGGTTAAAACAAGTTGTAAGGAGTATCGTGAGCGTTAGAAGATTAAGAAGCTAATCGAATCGAAGAAAATAAGTTTCGTCGAAAGTCGGAAAGTTGTGAATGTTATAACCCGTACTTGTGGGGTGATACTAGGGTGCTTAAGATTATAAGAAGGTAATGTTATGAGGTATTTTAGTCTTGTGTTAAGTTTTGAAGCCAAGCGAGTTATGAAACAAAAGTCGACAAACGTTGTCGCAAATTACGTTCATTATTTTACCTAAACTTTAGGTCTAACTCTACTGAGCTTTTTTCTCAATGTGCTTGGATTTACAGGGTGATATACACATCAAATTGATTATCTATGAGTCTAGTTTCCAATGCATTAAACCATTTATCGATACAACATCGGAGTAGTTAGATATTTGCATTTTCGCGAGACTGCGCAAGCAGCTCCTGTTTGGACCCACTTGAGACTACCACTGACCTTACTTCTTTTAAAAGATGTTTCTGCCTCATTTCGGGTCATTTCTCACCCCAAATTCATCCAAACGCTCTCCACTACCCTCTCTAACATATCCCAAGAACCAAACTCAAGGGAAATCAACTTAAATCATCATCAAAAGTGTAAAAGACTACAAGAGAATGCTTCTATGATGTTGTGGTGTGATTGAGGGCTATTGTGAGATAAGCTGAGATTGGATTTCGAGTTGTAGCTTATGTCCAAGGTATGTATAATATCTTATTGGTTGTTCCTAAGGTTAATCTTGTGTTGGTTCTGTTGTTTGAGTGAAAAATCATAAGATAGCACTTGAAAGAACATGGGACATGTTTATCTTTTTGGTTGGACATTGTTTTGCAACAAATATGGTTTGTGGTGGCTGGAAATTATGAGAAACAATTTGATAATATTGTGGCTGCTGTTGTTAAGCTTTCCTAGGTGAGTTAATTGAAGAAGAAAACATGAAACGCAAGTGATTGACGATAAAAGTTAGGGTGCTAGGCGTATGGAGTTGTTTTGGAAGTCATTTTGTGGATATTTTTAACTAGGAATCATAGAGTACATATAAGTATGATGTTTTGAAGGTTGTGAACCAATTTATGGAATAAGAGTTGGATTTAATTTATATTTTGTTATTAGCAAAAACGAGATTGCCGCTCAATATGATTGTTAAGATAATCGGAGAAGCTCATATTGGATTATATTGTTGTTGTTTCTATTGTTGGTTGTTGTTGTTGTTGTTGTTGTTTTTCTATTGATGAAACTTAGTGGTCTTTGGGATGTAGTAAAAATAGGGGAGTTGCTGAACAATTTTTGGTAAGCTATACGACTAGCCAAATACGATGGTACGACATTATATGTTGACGACAATATGATTTCACTTGTTATAGACGCAAGAAGTTGTGTTGAGCTTGGTTGAGGAATAAGGAAGAGATCATACAGGTATGTTAAGGAACTTTCTTCCTTATTTTGGCATGATCTAAAGTGAAATGAACGTAAACAATATGCTATTTCATAACGGATCTACTCCTTACAACTAAGGCTGTCCATGTTGTTCTTTCTTATAAAGTTATTCTAAGAAAGTATGTATGATCCTTGAATCCTATTGAGGTTCATATTAATGGTATGGAAGTCCATACTGTTAATCAAAGGTGCGACGAGCTTACATCACTCCAAAATATTTAGACGTGACTTTATGAGCCCAACATGCATTATATATACATATCTATTTTACTCCATCGAGCCATGCTATAGCTGGCTAGATACGACACCTATTGTGCAACCACTGATCAGTTGGATTTTACCGAGCTCCACGTGACCGGGTATGATTCTACCAAGCCTGATGATGACTGGGTACGTTTTTACCGAGCCTATTACGGCCGTGTACGATATGATGATGATGACGCCCACATAGGCAATTCTTTTTTAAAAGCTTATGTATATATATGTATCATGCATTTCATGTCAGTAGCCCTCAGAGGTACTCAGATATTACAGGTTGTATCTTCTCTACCTCTCTTTACTTTACTATTCTAATTTATGCTTTCCAGCCTTACATACTCAGTACTTTATTCGTACTGACGTCTCTTTTGCCTGGGGACCCTGCGTTTCGTGCCTGCAGGTCCCGATAGACAGGTTTACGGTCCTCCTAGTAGGCTATCAGCTCAGCGGAAGGTGTTGGTGTACTACACTTGCTCCAGAGTTGCCTATTTGGTCAGTATGCCTTGGACATGTATTGATTGGTATGGGTGGGCCTTGTACCAACCCTTATGTTGTTTATTTACTCTTAGAGGCTTGTAGACAAATGTCATGTATATGGATGCTGGTAAGTCCTTGTCGGCATATGTTTTGAGTGTACAAATGGTCATGTCAGCCTTATAGGCCCATATGTCACATACATAAGTTTATATATCATATTGGGTCGTCCTATGTCGATTATTTCCTTATGTTTTATTCTGGTTATCTCGTGACTGTCTTTCCGGCTCATTTACGCATGATGGTATGATAAGAAATATGTCACGCCCCTACCTCGGGGAGCGCAACCGGCGCACAACCGAAATACCCCGTCGAGCAAGCCTGCACAATGTCGTCTACCCGACTCACCCAAGAATAAAGAGAAGGTACATTTCATTAATCAGACAACCATTTCATTGCCATTGGTTACTTCATTTATAAGTCTCAAAATACATTACACATTCATAGTTTGAAGTGGAACATGTGATACAAATACAACATTTTTAGTTTGACTTTCCCAACACCAATATACAACCCACACCATGTCTACTAAGCCTCTAACAGAAACCAAATAGTGTTATGACAGTGCCGGTGGCAAGGCCCCGGCTATACCTCAAAATACTATGTACAAAGGACAAAAGATATAAGACCCCAAAATGAAGTAGGGCTCACCAAGTCAGCTGAGGAGAGGGTGTACTACTATCACTGCTCAATGTCGCCCGCTGTGGAACCACCTGCATCCATTAAAGATGCAGTGCCCCCGGCAAAAGGGATGTTAGTACATATTGAATAGTACTAGTATTAAAACTAAACACCCCCTCAATAAAACGAGTAACAGTACAATGATAAAGAAACATGAAATCAATGAGGGTCTCATCAATATTAAAGTACCAAGTTATGAGAAAGAATAAATTTCAAGCAAGTTTCAATATTTTAAGTTGGGAGATCTTTAGTACCGATACACTACCGTGCTTTTAGCATAGAGTCCGATCTCAGCCTGATCGGCTAAGTCGTCTCACCCGAGACGTCCACTCACAATACAACCATGTGTACGGCATGGCATCCGATCTCATCCCGATCAGCTAAGCCGTCTCACCATAATGTCGTGTGGGTTGACGTTACCTCACATTCCGCTAGGAATCATCTCATCCCATTTAAGGGGAATTATCTCAACACATCAATCTTATCCTATATTCGGGGAAAACTCTCACCACCTCACACGGGAATTTTACCCCTCACTTACTCCTACACTGCATGTGTAGTTTCGGGGTTAGGTCTTTTTAAACTACCCTTCCTCGGTGACTAAACGATACTCCCAAGGCATTTATTATTTAAGGAATTTGCATCTTATTTTAATGTCTTTTACACTTCTCTTTATTTCATTGGCACTAGCGGCCTCTATTGTAATATCATTCTCGGCACGTTGGCCGTGTTTCATTTCTCATGCTCACTTCTTTTGCTTTCAAACACCATAAAGGATTATCAACAACAAGGCATTTCTATTCAAGACTTTAAGTACACATGTGGACAAATAAGAGTCTTAGGCACAATGAGATTTCGTACACAATTCGACATAATAGCTTTCATTAGAATCACGTCTTGAAGTTATAACATGTTAACACACATCACATACTTAGATCACATTCACGAAGGATAACACAATAAGATAGAAGCATTCAGAATAGTCACATTTATAATGATCAACTCGGGGCTTACAAAAACAACGTGGGATTCAATTCGAAGAGAGAGATTTAGCCAACATACCTCGCCTTGAGCGTCCTTAAATTACTACAATGTTCCGAAAAACTTAGCGACTTCAATCTATTTGGAAATATAATAAAATTGAACACCAATTAGGAAGAAGTTCATGGTTCCAGCTCATTTGAGCATTTTATCAAGTGTTAGGTGTGCATTAAGGTTTCAAGGTCCTCCTATGGTGGATTCCTTCATCCCGCTACCCAAAGACTACCCAATTGAGGTCAACAATATTCCCACAAACATTGGTAGTACATGCATACATAATGAACAACTCCCACACCCAAGAATTTCTTTTCTCATTACCTATGTTTTTAGTTAAATCCAGAAATTGAGGGCTAGTGAGTAGAATCTTACCTCTAGGATGAAGACCTAGTAAGTTTTCCTTGTTAATCCTCCAAGCCTTGAGCAAGAATTGACGAAAAATTAGTTTAGGAACCCCCTCTCACTCTAGAGCACTTCTTCACTCTCAAAATATCAGATTTTCACTTATCAAATGGTCCTTAATGTCTATATATCGAAGAAGGGTCGGGTTATACAAACCAGAAAATGGACAGTCCAAACATAGCTCTGTGGTCGCAAAGTGGACCACAAAACGGATATGCGGTGTTACATCCCGTACTTTTCTACAGAGGATTTGTGACCGTAAGACTCCGTAAGTTTAACAACATTGATACCGTTAGATATTATGTTAATGTGGTATTTTCTTTTAAGTGGAGTATTTTAGTAAAAGTTTTATAAGTATAATTTTTGATAGTTACCATTATTACTATTTTCGAATATGGTAAATTATACATATAATATAAGGAAGTATATGAGATTTTTTTATTGTAAAGATAGAAATTATTTTCTCACGAGAAAAGTAGGTTATCTTTTTACCATTTTAAGAATTAAGCGTACGAAAATTTTTACTCTTTATATGAGATTAGGAAAATTAGAAGTTGAAAATATATATATATCTTTTTACATGGATGTTTTAATAAAAATAATAGTGTGTGTATTTATTTTATATGGTACCATATGACCATGATAGTATGATGTATAAAGTATATAAAATAAAAAGAAGATTTTTAAGTAATTTGAGATAATTCTTAATTATGTGAATAATTGGGGTAATTAATGAGTTTAGTGGGATATTAATTAAAAGATTAGCTAAAGACATAACGTGACAACACCTCCCTTCCCCCCTTCCAAAAATGACCTGTGACTAATATGTGACATTCATGCCACATGTAACAATCTTTCAATATGGTGGCAAGTGAGGTGGACTCCACTTTTCACTTATTCATATTTTTGGATGGATTTTACCAACACAAATATATGCATATGTGCAGGCACATGATCTGCTCCATGTAAAAATAAATAAATAATTGGACCATATTTCAAGATGTTTATCTTGCTCTTGTGAAATTAAGTATATTACTATGATTCATTTTTACTAATGGAATAAAAACAAGAGTCTAAAGACATATCAAGACGACACAAACTGGTTTTATGTACATATATGTATACATTTAGCAAAGCAAAATGCTTGTTGCTGGAGATTAGAAACGGTCTTGAAAGGATTTGAGCTACAAAGATAGATTTGAGATTAGAAACGCTCATTGCATTAGAACAAGCCGTGAACGTAGATGTGTATTTCCATATCAGTTTTTCTCAAAATTGAAGAGATTGTTCACATTAAAGGTATGTTAAGACTAATCCTTCTTTCTTTTGGCATGATCCAAGTAACGATACGCAAAACGTAATGTTATTCCATAAGTGGTTCTACTCTTAGCAGTTAAGGATATCTATGTTATTCATATTTGTAAAATGATATTCAAGCATGTCTAAGTATGTATCTAAGTCCATATTGAGGTATATGATAGGGATGTTAAAGTTTTTAATATAGTGATACATGCATCATCATGCATTTACCACCGTGCTACGATCGGTCGGGCAGTTACCACCGGTTGGGCAGTTATGTATTATTATTTGCCGCCGGTTGGGCAGACATGCATATTCATTTACCACCGATCTACGGTCGATCGGGCAGTCATGCATTTACCACCGAGCTACGGCCGGTTGGGCAGTTACATATTTACCACCGAGCTACGGCCGGTCGGGGAGTCATGTATTCACCACCGCGCTACGACCGGTCGGGCAGTTACCACTGATCAGTTGGGTAGTCATGCATCATACAATATGGATAATAGAAATAGTCTCAAAATTATATATGTAAGTATAATAAATATGCATATATGACGGAACTTCAGAGATTCAGGTTGATTCTTATATGTCTTTAATTAATGTTGACTTATTGTTATGTTTCAGTTTTGCCTTACATAGTCAGTACATTATTCGTATTGACGTCCTTTTGTTGCGGACGCTGCATTCTTGCCTGCAGGTATAGATAATCAGTTTGACGAGCCCTCATAGTAGACGAGATTATCATTCAGCGAAGGATCGGTAAGACTCCATCTCATACGGAGTGCATCCGAGTTTATGAATCATCGTGTCAGAGTTTTGCTAAAGACTTATGGGTAGGCCGGTACCCTGTCCTGTTTGATGTCTAATACTTTTAGAGGCTTTGTAGATAAAGGTTCATTTTGTACAGTATGTCAGAGGCCTTAACGACCCATATGTATTCATGTTTTAAGAAAAATGATTCAGTGATATAGTGTTGCCCACTTATAGATATATATTATGAGTTGTGGCCATGTTGGCCCGTGATAGTTACAAAAGGAATGAGTTCAGCCAACTCGACCTATGTATGTTCTAGTTTTGGTCGAATGATCATGAGTTACAGAGTGGTTTGCTCGAGCCAGTACGACACCGGGTTCCAGCCACGCCTTCCTAGGTTTGGGTCTTGACAATGTGGTATCAGAGCAAGTCACCTAGGGACTCTACAAAGCCGTGCCTAGTAGAGTCTCAATTATGTATGTGTTGCGTGCCACATTTATAATTGAGAGGCTATAGGACATTTAGGAAATGTTACCCTTCTTTTGTTTCCAGATCGTGCCATAGAGCTGAGTCGTAAGAAGTCAGTATGAAGCTTTCGCCAGATATTTTATGCACCAGAGGTACAGGTATTACAGTAGAGCTTTAAGGCGTAATATGGAAGGGAGTTTATGAAAGAAACAGAAGATACAATGCGAGATTGAAAGGTAAATAAGTTAAAGATTAAGAAGATACGAGATACTCAAGTAGAAAAGGTTGTGAATAGTCGAGACTTCAGATAGAGGCTGGGTTTTAGTTTAATTTATAGAGGAGACCCTAGTGAAAGTTTTGTAAATCTCTAAGAGGTAACATTCGAGGACGAATGTTCTAAAGGGGGAAGGATGTTACATCCCGTACTTTTCTACAGAGGATTTGTGACCGTAAGACTCCGTAAGTTTAACAACATTGATACCATTAGATATTATGCTAATGTGGAATTCTTTTAAGTGGAGTATTTTAGTAAAAGTTTTATAAGTATAATTTTGGATAGTTACCATTATTACTATTTTCGAATATGGTAAATTATACACATAATATGAGGAAGTTAATGAGATTTTCTTTATTGTAAAGATAGAAATTATTTTCTCACGAGAAAAGAAGGTTATCTCTTTACCATTTTAAGAATTAAGCGTACGAATATTTTTACTCTTTATATGAGATTAGGAAAATTAGAAGTTAGTATATAAACAATAAGTAAATTTTTAAGTAATTTGAGATAATTCTTAATTATGTGTATAATTGGGGTAATTAATGAGTTTAGTGGGAGATTAATTAAAAGATTAGCTAAAGACATAACGTGGCAGCCCCCCCTCCAAAAATGACCTGTGACTAATATGTGACGTTTATGCCACATGTAACAATCTTTCAATATGGTGGCAAGTGAGGTGGACTCCACTTTCCACTTATTCATATTTTTGGATGGATTTTACCAAAACAAATATATGCATATGTGCAGGCACATGATCTGCTCCATGTAAAAATAAATAAATAATTGGATCATATTTCAAGATGCTTATCTTGCTCTTGTGAAATTAAGTATATTAATATGATTTATTTTTACTGATGGAATAAAAACAAGAGTCTAAAGACATATCAAGACAACACAAAGTGGTTTTATGTACATATATACATTTAGCAAAGAAAATGCGTGTTGCTGGAGATTAGAAACGGTCTTGGAGGGATTTGAGGTACAAAGATAGATTTGAGATTCGAAACACTCCTTGCATTAGAACAAGCCGTGAACGTAGATGTGTATTTCTATATCGGTTTTTCTCAAAATTGAAGAGATTGTTCACATTAAAGGTATGTTAAGACTAATCCTTCTTTCTTTTGGCATGATCCAAGTAACGATACGTAAACGTAATGCTATTCCATAAGTAGTTCTACTCTTAGCAGTTAAGGATATCTATGTTATTCATATTTGTAAAATGATATTCAAGCATGTCTAAATATGTATCTAAGTCCCTATTGAGGTATATGATAGAGATGTTACAGTTTTTAATATAGTGATACATGCATGTTCATGCATTTACCACCGTGCTACGACCAGTCGGGCAGTTACCACCGGTTGGGCAGTTATGTATTATTATTTACCACCGGTTGGGCAGACATGCATATTCATTTACCACCAAGCTATGGTCGGTCGGGCAGTCATGCATTTACCACTGAGCTACGGCCGGTTGGGCAGTTACATATTTACCACCGAGCTACGGCCGGTCAGGCAGTCATGCATTTACCACCGCGCTACGGCCGGTCGTGCAGTTACCACTGATCAGTTGGGCATGCATGCATCATACGATATGGATAATAGAAATAGTCTCAAAGAGAAGCATTATATATGTAAGTATAATAAGTATGCATATACGACGACACTTCAGAGATTCAGGTTGATTCTTATATATCTTTAATTAATGTTGACTTATTGTTATGTTTCAGTTTTGCATTACATACTCAGTACATTATTCGTACTGACGTCCTTTTATTGGGAACGCTGTATTCATGCCTACAGGTATAGATAATCAGTTTGACGATCCCTCATAGTAGACGAGATTGGCATTCAGCGAAGGATCGGTAAGACTCCACCTCATTCGGAGTGCATCCGAGTCTATGAATCATCGTGTCAGAGTTTTGCTAAAAACTTATGGGTAGGCCGGTACCCTGTCCTATTTGATGTCTAATACTTTTAGAGGCTTTGTAGACCTCGTTCATTTTGTACAGTATGTTAGAGGCCTTGATGGCCCATCATGTTTTAAGAAAAATAGTTCAGTGATACCGTGTTGCCCACTTATAGATATACATTATGAGTTGTGGCCATGTTGGCCCGTGATAGTTACAAAAGGAATGAGTTCAGCCAACTCGACCTATGTATGTTCTAGTTTTGGTCGAATGATCATGAGTTACAGAGTGGTTCGCTTGGGCTAGTGCGGCACCAGGTGTCAGCCACGCCTCCCTAGGTTTGGGGATTGACAAAGTGGTATCAGAGCAAGTCGTGTCCTAGGGAGTCTACAAAGCCGTACCTAGTAGAGTCTCACTTATGGATGTGTTGCGCGCCACATTTATAATTGAGAGGCTATAGGGCATTTAGGAAATATTACCCTTCTTTTGTTTCCAAATCGTGCCATAGAGCTGAGTCGTAAGAAGCCAGTATGAAGATTTCACCAGATTTTGTATGCACCAGAGGTGCAGGTATTACAGTAGAGCTTTAAGGGATAATATGGAAGGGAGTTTATGAAAGAAACAGAAGATACAATGCGAGATTGAAAGGTAAATAAGTTAAAGATTAAGAAGATACGTGATACTCAAGTAGAAAAGGTTGTGAATAGTCGAGACTTCAGATAGAGGTTGGGTTTTAGTTTAATTTACAGAGGAGACCCTAGTGAAAATTTTGTAAATCTCTAAGAGTTAACATTCGAGGACGAATGTTCTAAAGGGGGGAAGGATGTTACATCCCGTACTTTTCTACAGAGGATTTGTGACCGTAAGACTCCGTAAGTTTAACAACATTGATACCATTAGATATTATGCTAATGTGAAATTCTTTTAAGTGGAGTATTTTAGTAAAAGTTTTATAAGTATAATTTTGGATAGTTACCATTATTACTATTTTCGAATATGGTAAATTATACACATAATATGAGGAAGTTTATGAGATTTTCTTTATTGTAAAGATAGAAATTATTTTCTCATGAGAAAAGAAGGTTATCTCTTTACCATTTTAAGAATTAAGCATACGAATATTTTTATTGTTTATATGAGATTAGGAAAATTAGAAGTTAGTATATAAAAAATAAGTAGAATTTTAAGTAATTTGAGACAATTCTTGATTATGTGGATAATTGGGGTAATTAATGAGTTTAGTGGGAGATTAATTAAAAGATTAGCTAAAGACATAACGTGGCAGCCCCCCCTCCAAAAATGACCAAAAATGACCTATGACTAATATGTGACATTTATGCCACATGTAACAATCTTTCAATATGGTGGCAAGTGAGGTGGACTCCACTTTCCACTTATTCATATTTTTGGATGGATTTTACCAACACAAATATATGCATATGTGCAGTCACATGATCTGCTCCATGTAAAAATAAATAAATAATTGGACCATATACTTCAAGATGCTTATCTTGCTCTTGTGAAATTAAGTATATTAATATGATTCATTTTTAGTGATGGAATAAAATCAAGAGTCTAAAGACATATCAAGATAGCACAAAGTGGTTTTATGTACATATATGTATACATTTAGCAAAGAAAATGCTTGTTGCTGGAGATTAGAAACGGTCCTGGAGGGATTTGAGCTACAAAGATAGATTTGAGATTAGAAACGCTCATTGCATTAGAACAAGCCGTGAACATAGATGTGTATTTCCATATCGGTTTTTCTCAAAATTGAAGAGATTGTTCACATTAAAGGTATGTTAAGTCTAATCCTTCTTTCTTTTGGCACGATCCAAGTAACGATACGCAAAACGTAATGTTATTCCATAAGTGGTTCTACTCTTAACAGTTAAGGATATCTATGTTATTCATATTTGTAAAATGATATTCAAGCATGTATAAGTATGTATCCAAGTCCCTATTGAGGTATATGATAGAGATGTTAAAGTTTTTAATATAGTGATATCTTCATGCATTTACCACCGTGCTACGGCTGGTCGGGCAGTTACCACCGATTGGGCAGTTATGTATTATTATTTACCACCGGTTAGGCACACATGCATATTCATTTAACACCGAGCTATGGTCGGTCGGGCAGTCATGCATTTACCACCGAGCTACGGCCGGTTGGGCAGTTACATATTTACCACCGAGCTACGGCCGGTCAGGCAGTCATGCATTTACCACTGTGCTACGGCTGATAGGGCAGTTACCACTGATCAGTTGGGCAGCCATGCATCATACGATATGGATAATAGAAATAGTCTCAAAGAGAAGCATTATATATGTAAGTATAATAAGTATGCATATACGGCGGAACTTCAGAGATTCAGGTTGATTCTTATATGTCTTTAATTAATGTTGACTTATTGTTATGTTTCAGTTTTGCCTTACATACTCAGTACATTATTCGTACTGACGTCCTTTTGTTGCGGACACTGCATTAATGCCTACAGGTATAGATAATCAGTTTGACGAGCCCTCATAGTAGACGAGATTGGAATTCAACGAAGGATCGGTAAGACTCCACCTCATTCGGAGTGCATCCGAGTCTATGAATCATCGTGTCAGCGTTTTTCTAAAGACTTATGGGTAGGCCGGTACCCTGTCCTGTTTGATGTCTAATACTTTTAGAGGTTTTTTAGATAGAGGTTCATTTTGAACAGTATGTCAGAGGCCTTGACGGCCCATATATATTCATGTTTTAAGAAAAATGGTTCAGTGATACCGTGTTGCCCACTTATAGATATACATTGTGAGTCGTGGCCATGTTGACGCGTGATAGTTACAAAAGGAATGAGTTCAGCCAACTCGACCTATGTATGTTCTAGTTTTGGTCGAATAATCATGAGTTACAAAGTGGTTCGCTCGGGCCAGTGCGGCACCGGGTGCCAGCCATGCCTCCCTCGGTTTGGGGCGTGACATGCGGTCCGCAAAATGGGCCGGAGAAGTAATTTCAAGAACTGGGTTGTTCGGGTCAGGTCAGCGGTCGCGTAATGCACCGCAGAACTTCCCTTCTGAAATCTTCATGTTGGATCTGTGATGGATTGCGTGGCCTGCAAAAGCATTATGCGGTCGCATATTGGACCGCAAAATGACCCTCCAAAATTGGCCATTTTCTGTTGCACTCTACGGCCGATCTGCGGCCCGCAGAGTGATTCTGCTGTCGTATAGTGGACCGCAGAAATGCCCTGCTCTGCCAATCATTTTCATCAACTCCCCAACGTACTGTTCAACGCAAAAAGTTTGTACCACGGCGAGCTTGTTTGCCGCGAAGAATCTCTACAATCATCGACACATAAGTCCACCTTGGCATCACGAAACCTGGGTTATAGGTGAATTTTTTTTACGGGGTCTTACACCCTCCCCCACTTAAGATCATTCATCCTCAAATGAGGGTCCAAATCCTCTATTAGAAACCAATGTGACTCAGCTGCTATTTCACACACCAACAATTCTAAATTTTTGACCAACTCCCTAAATTTCCAAAATTTCGGCAGAGTTTCCTCTGTAACTGGGCCTATCCACCCATCAGAGAATCCCAGAAACCAATCCTAATAGCATAACCATAGTACAATGATATAAAACAACATGGAAACAACACCGACCACAATGCCATAAACATTATATTACCAAGAAGGAGTATCCTTAACATAAACTGTATAGGGGAAACATAATTTGTAGAAAGTTAGCTATTCAAACAAATGAGGATACTTCTTCTTCATCTCTTCCTCGGCTTCCCAGGTGGCCTCTTCGACCTGTTGGTTTTGCCATAACACATAAGTCCACCTCGACATCATGATTCCCGGGTTCAAGGTGAATTTTATTTACGGGGCCTTACAAAATATATGTTACGTGGGTACTCGATTGAGTAAGGCACTGTGTGCCCATCACGTCCCTCCGATTTGGGTCGTGACAGAGGCCAAACAGTCCATCCCTATAATGACATCAAATTCCATCATCTCTAATTCATTTAAATCAGCTACAGTATGATGTTCATGGATCATCACATCTCAACCTCGATATACCCTTGTAACTATCACGTACTGACTTACAGGCTTGAGACACTTCAAATGGTTGGTGTAACAATTCAGGATCTCTACTTAACAACAAATAAGGAAATATACGACTAGGTGGAACCTGGATCTATCAGAGCATACATGTTAATAGAGGATACGGATTGTATACCTACAACCACATCCGATGATACATCTAGGTTCTACCATCCCGACAATCCATCGATACAGTTCTATTGACCACCCGAGTTAGACACTCCACCTCCAGCTCTACCTCTACATCTTCCTACTGACGGCTACATGCCTTGTTCATGAGGGCGTGCTGATGATGAATAAGTTGTTGCAGATCGCGTTGGCAGCATCATGTTACCCATATTACTTATTGGACAAAAGCACATAATGTGATCGTCCTACCCACAAGAATAGCACACGTCTGAACCCTGGCGGCAAATGCCAAAATAGTTTCTACCACATCGACCACAATGTGGTGCCGGGGGCATCATCTTACTAAGGTCTCCACTATGTTCTGAACTCTATCCTCGGGAATTTAGACCCTGACCAGAATGAGTAGTCTGATCAAGACGCTGACCATGCGACTGTGTTGTTGCATTAGCCACAGGATAAGATGGTTGTCGAGGAAATGGAGGTTTGAACTCACCTCGAGACTCACCTATATCACCTACAGATTGGCTTCTCTTATGTTGGCCCCGATTATGCTCTCGGGAAGCTCACTATTGCCTTTTTCAATCCTCCAAACTCTGCGCATAATCTTGAATGCGAGCAATGTCCATGTTCGGATTCAAAGATGCAGTGGTGCACTCGTTGATCAATTGTGGTCCCAAACCACCCACAAATCAGTGTACTCTATCACTCATCTCGGCCACAAATGAAGGAGCATACTTGGCCAAGGAGTTAAACTTCATACTATATTCCCGAACACTCATGTTACCCTGCTCCAATCATAAGAATCTGTCTTGTTTAGCTCGGCGGAGCTCAATAGGCAAATACTATTGCAAAAAGGCTGCAGAAAACTCCCTCCACCCTACTGGTGGGGCAAGAGGCCCCTAGATTATTCCTAAGTTTCATACCTAATCATAGAAATATCCCACAATCTGTATGAGGCAAGCTCTACGAATTCCATATCGGCGGCATGCATAACTCGTAAGGTCCGCTGCATCTGATCTAGAAAATTCTAGGAATCTTCGTTCGGATATGTTCCTGTAAATACTAGGGGGTCCAAATTTATGAAATCCTGAACCTCGTGCTGACTGCCCTATCCGAGGTGGCGAGGGCTTGATGTTGGGCCTGAGAAGTTACTAATCGGGTCAACAACTGCACAACACTCCTCATGTCTAGATCTTCTTCAAGAACAAATGGGGAGCAATTGGAAGCACATTAGTTTCTCTTTGCCGTCCCGAGGGTATTGGTGCTATCCCCGAAACCTGGGTATTAATTTCATTATGAATTTCTTGTTGTTCCATCCCAGAATAATTGCTTGACTTCTCGTGGCAGGCATCGCTATAAACATAAATAATATTGGGATTAGAAGCAAATACTTACGACTCAGCTCTATCACACGATCTAGATAAGAAAGAAAGGTATTCATCCTAGATATCCTGTAGCCTCCGGTGTATAAGTATGGTACATAACATATCCATAAAAAAGACTACTAGATACGGCTTGTAGACTCCCTAGGACAGACCTGCTCTGATACTAAGTTTGTCACACCCCGATCTTCGGAGGTGCGACCGGCACACGATGCCCAAAAGCCCGTGCGAACCGACGTCTAGGCTTAGACCATATGACTTAGAATCTGGGCTAACGAGGCCTTCAAGTAACCATTTAAATGAACACAATGGCTGTGGAAAAGACTCTAGCATAGATTTGTTTACATATTTACATAAATCTCCATAGCCATGAGAGTCATCGTCATCTTTTATACATACCAAGCACCAATTTAGTCTGCGAGCCTTTAAGAGTATTATAATATATGTACACAACTTGGCCATGACAGGGCCCCACCGTACCCAAAATAACTGAAACGTGCATTTTGATATCTAGTGACTTCTGAACAGCTATTCCGAAGAAGTTGAGTGCACGACCAATCAACTGGAACAAACACCTTACTAGGGAGGGATATCACCGGGTCTATCTATACCTGCGTGCATGAACGCAGCGCCCAAAGAAAAGGACATCAGTAAAAAAGATGTAATGGGTATGTAAAACGCATAACATGCACAGATCAACGGCATAACACGAGAGATAGAATTACACAAATATAGCCTGGATACCGTAGACAGGCCACTGGGGGCGTACAATGCTATAACCACGAAACATGAATGTATGCAAGCTTTTGTAAAGTCCAAGCCACCCTTTGGGGCCAGGCATTACTTACAAATAGAATTACACAAACATAGCCTGGATATCGTAGACAGGCCACTGGGGCGTACAGTGCTATAACCACGAAACATGAATGTATACAAGCTTTTGTAAAGTCCAAGCCGCTCTTTAGGGCCATGCATTAATTACAATATATATATATATATATATATATATATATATATATATATATATATATATATGTGTGTGTGTGTGTGTATGTGTGTGTGTGTGTACATTCAGCCACTTTTGTGGGCATATCATCTTATTTCACTCCATACCCGGCCTCATAGAGGACTCGGTCATACCCGACCTCAGGGGGTCTCGGTTGTACCCGGTCTCAACAGAATTCGGCATAGCCAGCCTCAAGAGGACTCGATAGCCTCACATCACACATCACTCCATACCCGGCCTCATAGAGGACTCGGTCGTACCCGGCCTCAAGAGGTCTCGGCTGTACCCGGTCTCAACAGAACTCGGCTACGTCAGCCTCACATCACACATCGCCTCATACCCAGCCTCATAGAGGACTCGGTCGTACCCAGCCTCAGGAGCTCTTAGCCGTACTCGATCTTAATAGAACTCGACATAGCCGGCCCCAAGAGGACTCGGTAGCCTCACATCACACATCACTCCATACCCGGCCTCATGGAGGACTCAGTCATACCCGGCCTCAAGACGTCTCGGCTGTACCCGATCTCAACAGAACTCGGCTACGCTGGCCTCAAGAGGACGCAATAGCCTCACATCACATGTCATCATACCCGACCACACAAGGGTGCGGTAATATCTCATATCATGTTTCATCATAGCCAACTAATTAGTGGTTGCACAATAGGTGTCGTACCCGGCCGACTATAGCGCGACTCGTTAAAGTAAAATAGATACATATATAAGTGTAATGCATAGGCAAATTTCGAGGGAATAAGATTTAAGCTCAGAAGGAATTCATATTTTCTGGGCTCAAGATATTATCTGAAAACACATCAAACTTGAAATAATGCCACCTGTAAGAACAATGTTCAAGAACTGTCACGACCCCAATTTCTCTCTGTAGGATGTCGTGATGGCACCTAGTCTCTACGATTAGGTAAGCCTAACATTATATATAACTTGACAGGAATAATCAACAAAATACTAAAAACAAGTCTGATAAACTGATATAAACTCCTGAAAATAGAATCAACAACAGTACACTCCCCAAGACTAGTGGAACTGTGTCATAAGCTCTTCAGAGTCATACTAGAGTGTCTACTACATCACTGTCTGAATGAAAAATACAATAGTAGTAAAAGTAAAGGAAGGTGACTCTGAGGTCTACGGACGCCGAGCAAGCATACCTTGAAGTCTTCGTAAAGCAGCTAACAGATGATCACTAACGTCCGACACGAGCAGACGTACCTGGATCTGCACAAAAAGATGTGCAAAAGTGTAGTATAAGTACACCACAACGGTACCCAGTAAGTATCAAGCCTAACCTCAGTATAGTACTAGGATATAAATAAATAGTATGAAATCATAATAAGGATAAATAATGGAAAGCGGAAAAATAACTGATACGAAACAGTTAATAGCATGAACAAATGCCGGAATTTTAAGCACAGAAATAACATAAATAAATCAGTTAAAGAGAACCACAATGATCATATACGGACAATAACTGACAAAAACAAGGAAGAACAAAATAACAAGAATCACAACGAGGTACCGCCTCGTGTACAATACAAATCACCATCGAGGTACCGCCTCGTGTATATATATCAAGAATCACAACCGAGGTACCGCCTCGTATTCACAATTCATAATCTCAATCACAATATTGCCTTATGTTGCCGCGTGAGCCTTATATTTGAATTTGAAAATAGTTTTCCCGATATAGCAACACGCACTTTAGCCCACCTTATGACGCCGCGTGGCTTCCCGTAGTTCCCCTACAAGCAACACGCACATAAGTCCCACCTTATACCGCCGTATGCACATTAACCCCAAGTCTTATACCGCCGCATGTGCGTCAATAACACATCACAATAACAACTCGCACCACAAGTGCCCATATATCACAACTTTCCAACAATCAACAATATCATTGTTTCCACAACAATAGTCCACGGCTCCACCACAATGTGTACAAGAATATCAACAATAACAACGAATGTAAAATTCTCAACAAGAAAGGTATCTCAACAATTATCAACTTTGCTTCAAAATGATACAGCTTCCACAACTTCAACACTAATAACTCAACAATGAAAAGGATAACGTGTAACTACGAACTAAATACCAATAACTCATAATGGAAGGAATAACATGACTTCAAATGAGAATAATGGCAATGAAAGAGATAACTAGTAACAATCACTTCAAATAATGATAATCAACAATGAAAGGGATGGCATGTATCAAATAAGGGGGCAACAAGTTCAACTAAAGCAGGAGAACAATTTATCAAGTAGGATGTAATACAAGTGTTAAACAAGTCAATTTAGGCATGTAAGGATAAACTAACACAAATAAGAATAGATTGACTATGAGGATTTAGAACATGACATGACATTTCAATTAAAGTATGAAAATAGTTTAAGTAGCCTAAACCGGTCAAATAACACGCACAACCCGTATACCCACTTGTCACCTTGCGTACATGACTTTCACATAGCACAAATGAATCAATCAATACCAAACCTAAGGGGTAGTTACCCCACACAAAGTTAGGCAAGATACTTACCTCGACTAGGCCAATTCAACTCTCAAAGATAGCGTTTCCCCTAAAATTTTCCTCCACAACGCTCAAATCTAACCAAAATCAACTTAATATCATCAATCAATGCAAGGGAAATCAATTACAATAGATAAAGCTAAGACCTTTACACTTTTTTCAAAAAGTCAACAAAAGTTGACCCGAGGCCCGCCCGGTCAAAACCTGGGTTCAATGGTAGATTCCGACTACCCATGACCCCACGAGTTCATATATGTGATTAGTTTCAAAATCCGAGTCCAAATCAACTCTCAAAACTCAATTTCTTATTTTTTAAAAACTTGATAAGGTTTCACAAATTTTCACTTTGATTCATATATTGATGGAATATGATTAGAAATAGACTAGAATCATTTACCCAAAGTTTGTAGGTGAAAATTCCCTCTCCAAATCGCCTCCTACCGAGTCTAGGGTTCAAAAATGAGAAAATATTTTCAAAAATAACGTCTCTCTGCCCTTTGTACCAGTTGTAGATGTCGCATTTGCGGCACAGAGTTTGCATTTACGAACCCTTACAATTGTGGAACAGGGCTCACATTTGCGAACCCTGACAGCCTCAGAAAATATCACTATTGTGATAGAGGCTTCGCAATTGCGAAGCTGGACCTAACCGCAAAAGCGAACAATTGTTCGCAATTGCGAACATAGCCAAAATCCTGCTTTCTTCGCAAATACGAAGGGGAAGTTGCAATTGCGACATCTGCCCCCCCTCCCCCCACTGTCACCTTCGCAATTGCGAGGCTGGTGCTCGCAATTGCGATAACTTAGCACAAGCACACCAGCAGTTCATTTAAGCTCAAAACCATTCCGATACATGTCTGGAATTCATCCGAGCCCTCGAGGCTCCAAACCAAACATCCACACAGTCTAAAAACATCATACGAACTCGCTCGCGCGATCAAAACACAAAAATAACATCTAAAACTACGAATTGAACTCTAAAACGCATGAATTTCAAAGTAAAGTTCAAAATTTCTAGAACGTCCGAATATTATCAAATGAACTCCAAATAACACCAAATTTTGCAGGCAAGTTCCTAATACCATAACGAACTTATTCCAAGTCCCAAAATCAAATTTTGAGCTCGATAGTTAAAAGTCAACCTACGGTCAAACCTTTCAACTTTAAATTGCCAAATTTCGGCAAATCAACACAAATCAACCTACGGACTTCCAAAATTAATTTTAGGCATACGCCTAAGTCCAAAATCATGATACGAAGCTATCAGAGCCATCAAAATACAGTTCTGTGGTCATTTTCACAAAAGTCAAAGTTTGGTCAACATTTCTAATTTGAACTTCTAAGTCAAGAATCAAAGGGTCCAAATTAGCCTAAAAGCTTCTCGGAGCGAAACTAATCAACCCCGCAAGACTTAACGTCATAAACACACATGCATGAAGCATAAAAAGGGGTAACGGGGTGCAATTACACATCTGCGGCCCTTCCATCGCAGAAGTAAGGCCGCTTTTACGGTAGTTCCTCCGCTTCTGCGGGCCACTGACCACTCAACCATAATCGTATCTGTGGCCAAAAGCTCACAATTGCGAGCTCGTACCTGCGGCCCAAATCTCGCATTCAAGTTCAAACTTGACCCGCGCATCGTCCAAATAGCACCCGAGGCCCCCGGGGCCTCACCCAAGCATACCAACAAGTTTGTAAACATAAAACGGACTCGCTCACACCCTCAGAACATGGAAAACAACATTAAAACTAATAATCGCAACCCAAAACCAATAGAATCAACTTATGAACCTCAAGTTCTTCCAACTTATTCCAAACGCGCCGAATCATACTTAAACTACTCGGATTGACACCAGATTTTGCATGCAAGTATTAAATCACCGTACGGAGCTATTCCCAGGCTCAAAATTCCAAACGGACCTCGATAACTCTGAAACCTACTCCAAATCAAATTTAAAGAACTTTAAAACCTTCAATATGCCAGCTTTCAACCTTATGCGCCGAAACGCTCTCGGGTCATCCAAAATCCGATCCGAATATACGCCCAAGTCCAAAATCATCATACGAACATATTGGGACCGTCAAATCCTAGTTCCGAGGTCGTTTACTAGAAATCCTAACCCAAGTCAAACTTAACCTTTTAAAGTCAATATTAAGGAACTAAGTGTTCTGATTTCAATCCGAATCCTTCCAAACCCGAACTAACCACCCCCGCTAGTCATAAAATAGTAAAAGCACATATGGGGGGGGGGGGGGGTCTTATTTAGGGGAACATGGATCTAGAAAACAAAACAGCAGGTCGGGTCGTTACATTCTCCACCTCCTAAACAAACGTTCGTCCTCAAACGGGTGTAAAATCATACCTGGAGTGCCGAATAAGTGTGGGTATCTACTCTGCATGTCCTCCTCAGCCTCCCAAGTCACCTCCTCAACTGGTTGGACCCTCCATAGAACTTTAACAGCGGAACTCTTCTTGGACCTCAATAGGCGAACCTGGCGTCAACAATGGCAACTAGCTCCTCCTCATAACCCAGGCTCTCATCTAACTGAACCGTGTTGTAATCTAACACATGCGACCTGTCGGCACGATACTTCCGGAGCATAGATATGTGAAAAACTAGATGAACTCTCGATAGACTGGGAGGCAAGGCAAGCTCATAAGCAACCTCCCCAACTCGTCTCAACACCATCCGACGGGCGAACGACATCGCCGACCATATAAAGCCTCAAATGGAGCCATCTCGATGCTGGACTGATAACTGTTGTCGTAAGCAAACTCGGCAAAAGGGAAGAATCGATCCCATTGCCCTCCGAAGTCAATCACACATGCTCTGAGTATATCCTCCAAGATCTGAACTGTCCGCTCCGACTGCCCGTCGGTCTGTGGAAGAAAGGCTATGTTGAGCTCTACCCAGGTCCCCAACTCACTCTGTTCTACCCTCCAGAAATGCAAAGTAAATTGAGGGAATCTATCTGATATAATGGAGACATGCACACCATGCAACCGAACAATTTCCTGAATGTAAATCTGGGCCAATCTCTCTGAAGAATACATGTTTACCACTGGTCTGAAGTGTGCTGACTTCGTCAACCCGTCGACAATGACCCAAACTGCATCAAACTTCAGTAAGATTCACAACAACCCAACTACGAAATCCATAGTAATGCTCTCCCATTTCCACTCAGGTATGACCATCTGCTAGAGTAGGCCACCTGGCCTCTAATGCTCGTACTTAACCTGCTGGAAATTAATGCACCTCGCTACATACTCAACTATGTCCTTCTTCATTCACCGCCACCAATAATGCTGCCTCAGGTCGCGATACATCTTCGTAGCACCTGGATGAATAGAATACCGAGAACTGTGTGCCTCCTCTAGAATCCTTTCCCTCAATCCATCAATAATAGGGACACATAGACGACCCTGGAGTCGCATAACACCATCCCTACCGATAGTAACCTCTTTGGCACCACCCTGTAGTACCGTCTCTCTGAGAACCAATTAGTGCGGATCGTTGTACTGACGAGCCTTGATCTGCTCGAATAGTGAAGACTGGGCGACGACGTATGCAAGAACTCGACTGGGCTCTAAAATATCCAACCTCACAAGTCTGTTAGCCAAGGACTGAATGTCCAAAACTAATGGCCTCTCCTCTACTGAAATGAAGGCCAAACTACCCATACTCTCCGCCTTTCTGCTCAAGGCATCCGCAGCCACATTCGCCTTGCCCGGATGATAAAGGATGGTAATATCATAATATTTCAGAAACTCAAGCCACCTGCGCTGCCTCAAATTGAGATCCCTCTGCTTGAACAAATGCTGCAAGCTACGATGATCGGTGTAAACTTCACAGGACACCCCATAAAGATAATGCCTCCAGATCTTAAGAGCATGAACTATCACGGCCAACTCCAAATCATGTACAGGGTAATTCTTCTCATAGGGCTTCAGCTGACGTGAAGCATATGCAATAACTGGCCCCTCCTGCATCAATACACAACCCAAGCTTACGCGTGAAGCATCGCAATACACAGTATACATCCCTGAACTGGAAGGCAACACTAATACCGGTGTTGAAGTTAATGTGGTCTTGAGCTTCTGAAAGCTCAACTCACAATCATCGGACCATCGAAACGGAGCACCCTTCTGGGTCAATCTAGTTAGAGGTGATGCAATAGATGAGAAGCCTTCCACAAACCGATGATAATAACCCGCTAACCCCAAAAAGCTCATGTATCTCGGTCACCGTGGTAGGATGAGGCCAACTTTGAACTACCTCGATCTTCTTGGGATCTACCTTAATACCCTCGCCTGATACGACATGCGCCAATAATGCTACGGAATCCAATCAAAACTCACACTTGGAGAACATAACATATAGTTTCTATTCCCGCAAGGTCTAAAGCACCACTCTCAAATGCTGCTCGTTCTCTTCCATGCTACGCGAGTAGATCAAAATGTCATCAATGAAGACAATGACAAATGAGTCAATATATGGCCTGAACAGTTGGTTCAACAAATCCATAAAGGCTGCCGAGGCGTTAGTCAACCTGAAGGACATCACTAGAAACTCGTAATGGCCATATCTAGTACGAAAAGTCGTCTTCGGAACATTCGAATCACGAATCTTCAACTGATGGTACCCCGATCTCAAGTCAATCTTAGTGAACACCCCTGTACCCTGTAAGTGGTCAAACAAATCATCAATACACGGCAACTGGTACTTGTTCTTAATGGTAACTTTGTTCAACTGGTGGTAATCAATGCACATCCGCATAGTCCCATCTTTCTTCTTCACAAATAACACCGGTGCACCCCATGGAGATACATTCGGTCTGACAAACCCCTTTGCTAGCAACTCCTCAAGTTGTTCTTTCAACTCCTTCAACTCTTTCGGAGCCATGCGGTACGGTGGAATAGAGATAGGCTGGGTACCTGGAGCCAAATCAATACAGAAATCGATATCACGATCTGGTGGCATGCCTGAAAGATCATAATGAAACACATCGGAGAACTCCCGGACCACGGGTACTGAATCAATCACCGGAGTCTCTATAGTAGTATCTCGAATGTAAGCTAGATAAGCCAAACAACCCTTCTCGACCATGTGTCGAGCCTTCACAAAAGAGATAACTCGACTAGATGCACTGACAGACGAACCCTTCCACTCCAATCTAGGAAGCTCTGGCATCGCTAAGGTAACAGTCTTGGCATGACAATCAAGGATGGTGTGATATGGGGACAACCAATCCATGCCTAGAATGACCTCAAAGTTAGTCATATCAATAAACAAAAGATCCGCTCAAGTCTCATAACCACAGAAAGTCATGATACAGGATCGATAGACCTGATCCACAATAACAGAATCGCCCACTGGAGTGGACACATAAACAGGAGTACCCAAGGACTCACGAAAAACACCCAAGAAATGAGCAAACAGAGATGAAGCATATGAATATGTAGACCCTAGATCAAATAGTATTGATGCATCCCTACCGCAGACAGAAATAATACCTGTGATCACGGCATCTGAGGCTACTGCATCTGGTCTGGCTCGTAAGGCATAAAATCTAGCTGGAGCTCCACCTGGCTGGCCTCCACCTCTAGGACGTCCCCTACCCACCTGCCTCTGCCTCTGGGCGGCTGGACGGCTGGTGTGGTAGCTGGTGCTATAATCATAGGCTGCTGACTCTGCTGCACTGCCTTGCCCCGAATCCTGGGGCAGAACCTTCTCACATGACTAAGATCCCCGTACTCGAAATAATTTCTCGGTACGGCGGACTGCTGACCTGAAGTCTGACCCTGATGGCCTGAATACCCACTGGAAGAACCCTGAATAGCTGGTGGGCGGTAGGAACTCTCTGGCATGGCGCTGAAATAAGGCCGCATTGGAACACCCCGAGGAGGCGGCGGTGCTGGATATGTGGGCCTGCTAGATTGACCCCTCACAAACTGACCTCTGCCCACAGCCGGAGCACTACTGGACCCTCCTGACTATCGAACCCGCTTATCCCTCTTCACCTACTCTCAGCTCAACTGACGAACACCCTCGATCCCCCATGCTATCTCCACAACTAGCTCGTATGAAGTACCCATCTCAACCTCTCGGGCCATAGTGGCCTAAATACCAGAGTGCAATCCTGCAAAAAACCTCCACACTCTCTCTGCATCAGTAGGAAGTATCATAAGTGCATGGCGAGACAACTACGAAAATCTCGCCTCATAGTCTGTAACCGACATCTGGCCCTGCTAGAGCTTCTCGAACTAAAACCGCAACTCTTCCCTATGAGAGGGTGGAATGTATCTGTCCAGGAAGAGACATGTGAACTTGTCCCAAGTCATGAGAGGAGAACCTGCTGGTCGGCCGAGAAGATAAGACTGCCATTATCTACGGGCCCTACCCTCCAGCTGAAAGGTGGTAAAGTCCACCCAGTGGGACTCCAATATCCTCATGTTGTGCAGTCTATCCATGCACCGATCAATAAAGTCCTGGGGGTCCTCATGTCGCTCACCTCCAAAGACAGGAGGATGTAGCCTGGTCCATCTGTCCAATAGCTTCTGTGGTTCGCCGACCGCAACTGGTCTGGGCTCAGGTATAGCTGCTGTAAATGGCTGGACTCTGCCCATGGGTAGAGTGCCCGGGGTTTGATATATGACAGTTGTATGCCTTGGAGTCTTAGCGGTAGGGGTTTGTGCTCCTCCTCCCACCTGAGATGTGGCTGGGTCCACTGGAAATAAACTAGCCTGAGTCATAGAGTCCATGAACCGCAGCATACCGATCATGACCTCCTGGAGGTTATGTTATGTGTTATTTTAGTCGTATGATAGTCGTGTATCACATTTTGAAGTCAAGAGAGTTGGGGAACAAAAGTTGGCAAAGGTCATCACAAGTTACATTCATAAATATGATATAAATTAGGTCAAATGTAGCTGCGATGTTCTCCCAATATACATGGAATTTGTTACACCCTGTGCATCCAAGTTGACGTATAATGAATATGAGACTTATTAATCACGATTTAAATGAGTGTAAAGTCATAATATGACTATATATGATGTTTGGATGTAAAATATAAAGTTTGGGAAAAATCGGACTTAAGTTGCGAAAAAACCGACTAACGATTTGCCTTGGAACAAAGATTTTTGAGCAATACATTTCGTGTGTTATAAGAGGTTTTAATTTGGGACATATTAAATACCAAATTTAAGGTCTTTGAATGTAGTTTCCAACACTCTTAACCATTCATTCATACGTCGTCCGGATAAAAAGATATGAGTGTCTGAAAAAGGGCTAATGTTAGGGTGCCACGCTAGCACCTCTTTGACTTTTCAAAAGTTGATATATATAGGTTTTAAGTTTTCATTCTCTTCATTTTTCATAGAACACGAAAAGATAACTCCCCATAAACCTATCCTTAAGCCCTCTACAAGGGTTTTAAAGAAGATTAATATCCCGGGCACGAAATTAAAAAGCGATAACATTAGAACGATCCCTACGATGTAAGTATCATTATACTGCCTCTCTTTTTCTTTGTAAATTGAGTTTTGGAAGGTACTTCATAGTTAAGTAAATGCCTACTTTCTATATTTAATCTTTTAAATTTCCAGGAAGGTTGATAAATTCGTTCCTAATAGTTAGAACTCACGGGACGGTGATCGGAAGCCGTAAGTTTGATTTATGCCACTTTTAGCAGGCTGTTTTGTAGACCACTCGTGTTGGCCTCTTGTGCTGCTGATTTATTGAGTTTGAAAGGATAAAGGGCGTGGAGAAACTCCACATGTGGTAGGGTAGTGGGCTGGTCGCTCGTTGTTGCAGTTTTAGGCTACTTGATAACTTGTTGATTGGGTGTGTTATGGTATATTTTGGGATTTTTGTTGTATTAAAGGTCCCGAATTGTAGTTAGGTTGTTTTCGAGTTGCTGATTGTATTGTGTTGTTGTCTCACCTATAGTAGGCTTGAGGGAGCAGTAAAATCAGGGGAAATGCTGCCCGTTTTTTTGTTACAGATTAAGTTACTTTTGTTATATAAATGAGAGAGTCATTTGTAACTTGACAATAGCTTCACTATCATTGTTGTAGATTAAGGTGCAGTGATCTGAGTTAGCATTGTTATTGGATAGATTTGTCCTATACGGTATGTTAAGGCTATCCCTTTTTTTCTTTTGGCATGATCCATATGATACAATGAAACGAGCAAACACACAAGTTTCATAAATGGCTCAATTCTTAGAAGTACTAGGGTTGCCTATGTTCTTTATTCCCCATATGTCCTATTATTATATCATCTATTCATGGGTCTCAGAAAATACGTAAGTGATAAAGTTTATTTCATGATATTAACCAAAGGCATATTGATCTTATGACATCTCGAGAGATCTTATTGACTTACTTCTTATGCATTGCATTCATTTATACATGTATATTGAACCATGACTAGATGGCGTTATATACGTATATATTATATGTATATGGGGTATGGGGAAAGGTTATGGCGTTATATACGCACCACCACCTGATCAACTGGCATACATTGATGATTTCGCCCAAAGAGGTCGAGATGATATGATGGGATTCCCTCAGAGGCTTGATGATGTTATGTATGCATTTACCTATGCATGATATGACATTTATACACATATGCATGACATTATAAATATTTCATGATTCATAGAGCTATTCAGACTTACAGGTTTAATTTTTTACTCCATGTTTCTTTCATGTCTTTTATATACTGCTTTCATGCCTTACATACTCGGTACTTTATTTGTGCTGACATATCTTTTGCCTGGGGAAGCTGCGTTTCATGCCCGCAAGTCCCGATAGATAGGTTGACAATCCTCCTATTAGGCTATCAGCTCAGCGGGAGGTGTTGGTGCACTCCACTTGCTCCGGAGTTGCCTATTTGGTCAGTATGCTTTGGACATATATAGATGTGTATGTCAGGGTCTTGTCCCAGCCTTTATGACGTTTATGTACTCTTAGAATCTTGTAGACATATGTCATATATATGAATGATTGTATGGCCTTGTCGGCCTATGTTTTTAGTGTACAAATGATCATGCCGGTCTTATAGGCCCATATGTCACATGTATAAGTTTGCATTCCATGTTGGGTCGTCCTATGTCACGTATTATCTTATGTTTAATCTTAGTTATCTCATGACAGCCTTTCCCGCTCATTTACACAATGATATTATAATAAGAAGGATACGCTATGTTGGTACTCGGTTGAGTTAGGCATTAGGTGCCCATCGCGGCCCTTCGGTTTGGGTCGTGACAAAAGTGGTATCAGAGTGGTTCTGTCCTAGGGAGTCTACAAGCCGTGTCTAGTAGAGTCTTGTTTATGGGTGTGTTGTGCATCACACTTATAAGTAGGAGGCTACAGGGCTTTTAGGACTGTTACTCTTTCTTCTTACTCTAGATCATATGGTGGAACTCGGTTGTAAGAATTCAACAATACCTACATCCAGAAAGACAATTGGTAAGAAATTGAATGTGGTTGCGGAAGAGTTGAGTAAGAGGAACTTGATTTTGCATCATGTTTATGATGTGTAAATGTGAGATCTTCAACAGATCATGTGTGTACTAAGATGTGTAAGCTTCTTAATAAGGAACCCTAAGGCATGAATATCTATCTACCCATATGGTATAAATCAATAAGAGAATCAGAATGTAGATACAAGTTTCAACAAGTAAAAGAAGCAAGGTGAATAAGGGTACGAGGTACCCAGTTAGTGAAGATTATCAATATTTATAATTCAGGTAGAGAAATATAAGCATTCTGAGTTACTTTCAACGGTAACAGAGATATATACAATTGGCCAGACCTATCTCAGTTGTGCCATATGGGAGCTAACAGATATAGTTTAAGAGAAGGATGGGATATCAGGACCCAGCTGGGGTTAGAGTAACTTATAATGGTGTATGGATTGTTATCATTAGCTAACATTTTCGAAGGATAGTGCAAACGTGGTAATAGAACTCCTTGTGAGACACCTAGATGGTGCACTCTAGAATAGAACAGTCAGATACGAATACTAGAATGTTCAGAAATTTTAGAAGATAGGTAGCGGAATCCTAGAAAGGATAAATATTTACCTTAATATGACTCCTACCCCTAGGAAAAAAAGAATGTTAAGAGCCAGTGAGATGAAGCAAGGGGAGCTAAAAGTAAAAGAATGTTTTGTTGAATTTTTTAAAATAAAGTGATAGACAGAAATATTAGTAGGAGAATAAAAAGAGAGTAAATGAAGCATTATGAGTGAGATGTGATAAATGGGTGATAAAGATAAATCAAAATATGACATGATGACAGAGTCTATAGTAAAGTGAAGGAAAAGACAAAAGGTGACTGGCCTTGAGACAATACAAGAGTATAGGCCAAAGGTCATAGCCTCATTTCGAGAAATGAGTTGGTGACTCCAACGTGATTACCAGAAGGCAAGAACTGTGAGCATCATTAAGCTTAAAGGACTAAGTGTGCCAGTTACACTAGGTGTCACCTTCGTGCATAAGAAATTCAGTTATCCCTGGTACAGAAAAGTTCTCACAAGGCAAGTAAGAGTCCGTGAAGATGTGAAAAGATGCCAAAGATGAAGAGGTAAAACATTTATAGGTAAATCTTCATAGCATTAAATGTTAGTACTCCCCTAAAGAGGGAAGATGGTGTGATATGGTATTAAGTCGGAGTTATGTGGTTCAGGTAACTATAGAATAGTAAAGGAAGAATGTGGTAGAATGGCGAAAGGAATGAGATTGCATTTATTCAGATCCTATGGATATGATACGACTCCAGAACATTATGCAAGCACGATGCCGGGGAGGGGCAGTAAGGGTTCCAGCACTAGATGTTATTGATAAATAAGTGCAAATGAACACTTGATACATAAGGAGCCAGTGCGAGGGATAAGTTAAGACAAAGGACATAACCCAAGAGAGATTACACAGAATATAGATATGAGAATGGACCAACGAGTAGTTAGTAGTTGATTCAGGAAGAGCCTAGTTATCGCTAGACAAGAGGATACAAACAAATCAACAGATTGTGCAAGATAAATATTGTTACACCCCATGTTTTCGTACATGAAAGTACGCCAAAAGTAAATTGATAGAAGCTCGGAAATGAGATGGTACATCCCGCATTTTCGTATGTTAAATTTTCGTCGTAAGCTAATCGACGTAAGTTCGAGAATGAGATTATTTTGAGATTATAAGCATTATGCTATTTCAAACAAGTGATGAGTAAATTCGTGAAGGTGAGAGGGTAAGCAAATAAAAAAATGAATTTTTCGTCAAATATTAACATATTGGGATAAAATACGGCTCGAGCTAAAATACCCAGTATTTATGGACTAGTGCCATACAAGGTACCACATGACCATGATAGTGAGGTGTATAATGTATGTTAAAAGTGAGTAGTATTTTAAGTAATTTGAGATAATTCTTAATTGTGTGGATAATTAGATAAGTATGAATTTTTAAGTGAGAGACTAACTTGTAATTGAATTTTTTGGATAAAGCTTAAGGAGACACCATCTTCACGTGGCAGCAAGATGAATTTGGGACCAATAATCAAAATAGTGACTCTTGGGCTAAAGGGCTTGATGGCATGTTAGGAGGATAAGCAAATAATCCTTATCAAGTGTGGGGCCCACACCCACTTATATAAAAATCCTCTTAAGACCACAAATTTGAGGCCTACATATAGTACAGATGGAATTCATTATGGGGATGGAAATTCTCAAAGGAATCTTTTATGAAAAGTTTGCTAGTACGAATGGAATTCATTAATTCTCAAAGGAATTCTTTATGAAAAGCTTGCTAGAACGGATGGATTCTCAAAGGAATTCTTATGAACTCCTACAAGGTGCAACATGAATTATGAATTTTAAGGGAGTACGGTTCAAATTTTCTCAAGAATATCATACGGATTTCCCCTACTTCGATCCACCGTTACTTGTTTCGTCGCAATTAATGTGTGTTAGAGGAATTGTCAAGAGAATCGACTCAGGTATGTTAAGGATATCCCTTTTTTCTTTTTGGCATGATCTATACGACACAAATAAAATGAGCAAATGCACAACTTCCATAAATTACTCCATTCGTAGAAATGTTAGAGATGCGTATATTCTTGTTTTCCCATAAGTCTTATTATTCTATCATCTGTTCATGGGTCTCAGAAAATACGTAAGTTGATAAAGTTTATTTCATGATATTAATTACAGGCATAATGGTCTTATGACGTTTCGAGAGATTTTATTAACGAAATTCTTATGTATTTCATGCATTTATACATGTACATTGACCCATGACCAGATGGCGTTATATACGCGTATATATATATATATATATTATATGTATATGGGATATGGGAAAAGGTTACGGCATTATATACGCACCACCACCTGATCAGCTGATATACGTTGATGAATTTCCCACAGTGGCCGAGATGATATGATGGGATGCCCTCAGAGGCTTGATGATGTTATGAACGCATATACCTAAGCATGGTATGATATTTATATGCATATTCATGACATTGTAAATATTAATGATTCACAGAGTTATTCAGACATACATGTCGAGTCCTTTACTCCATGTTTTTCTCATGTCTATTGTTTACTGATTTTCATTCCTTAAATACTCGGTACATTATTAGTACTGATGTCCCTTTTCCGAGGGACGCTGCATTTAATGCCTGCGAGGCCCGATAGACAAGTCGAGAGTCCTCCAAGTAGGCTACCAGCTCAGCGGAAGATATTGGTGCGCTCCATTTGCTCCGGAGTTGCTATTGGTTAGTATGATTAGGACATGTGTTGATTGGTATGGCGGGACTCTGTCCCGACCTTTATGACATTTATGTATCCTTAGAGGCTTGTAGACATATGTCGTGTACGTGAAAGATTGTACGGCCTTGTTGGCCTATGTTCATTGAAATTTTGGTCTTATAGGCCCGTATGTCTTATGTATAAGTTGGTATTTCATGTTGTATTCTACTTATCTCAAGGTAGCCTATCCGGCTCAGTTATCTATGATAATATGATACGAAAAGATACATTATGTTGGTACTCGGTTGAGTAAGGTACCGGGTGCCCATCACGGCCCATCAGTTTGGGTCGTGACAAAAGTGGTATCAGAGCAGTTCTGTCTTAGGGAGTCTATAAGCCGTGTCTAGTAGAGTCTTGTTTATGGGTGTGTCGTGCACCACACTTATAAGTAGGAGGCTACAGGGCATTTAAGATTGTCACTCTTTCTTCTTACTCTAGATCGTGTGGTAGAGCTCAGTTGTAAGAACTCAATTTCCTAAACTCTATCTTATTCATAATACGATGATACCTACATCCAGAAAGACGGTTGGTAAGAGATATAGATGTGGAAGAGTTGAGTTAGAGGAACTCGAGTTTGCATCATTCCTATGATGGATAAATGTGAGGTCTTCAGCAGAACATGTGTGTACCTTACGTGTAAGCTTCTTGATAAGGAGCCTTAAGGGAAGAATATCTATCCACCTCTATGGTGAAAGGCAATGAGAGATTCAGAAGATAGATACAAGATTCAACAAGTAAAAGGAGTAAGATGAGAAGGGTACGAGGTACCTAATTAATGAATATTATCGGTATTTTCAACTCCGGCAGAAAAATATAAGCATTGTGACTTACCTTCAATAGTAATAGAGGTATGTAGAATTGGCCACACCCATCTCAGTTATACACTATTAGGGGCTAACATGTGTAGTTTAAGAAAAGGACAGGATATTAGGATCCGACTGGGGTTAGAGTAACCCAAAATGGTAAATGGATTGTTTGTGTTAGTTGACATTTCCGAAGGATATTACAAAGGTGCTAATAGATCTCCTTGTGAGGCACCCATATGGTGCACTCTAGAATATTATAATTAGATGTGAATATTAGCATGAAAAACAAAAATTAGAAGATAGGCATGGAAAGCCTGGAAAGGATAAATATTACCTTAGTGTGGCTCGCGTCCCTAGTAGAGTGAGAATGTTAAGCAACCCGAAGAGCCACTGGATGGAGCAAAGGGGAGCTAAAAGCAAAAGAATGTCTTATTCGAGTTTTCAAAATAAAGTGATAGACATAAATGTTAGCGGAAAATAAGAAAAGAGTTAATAAAGCATTATGAGTAAGATATGATACATGGATGACAACGGTAGATCAAAAGATGACAGTATTACAGAGTCTATAGTCAAGTGAAGGAAATACGAGAGGTGACAGGCCTTGAGGCAACAAAAGAGTATAGGCCATAAAGTCATATCCTCTTTTCGAGAAATAAGTTTGTGACTCAAACGCGACTACCGGAAGGAAAAGTTAGACCCCAGAACAATAGAAATCAGTATGGGATGCTGAATAAGATAAACTAAACATGAATTAGGGCCTGAGTGATTGGATAATAGTCAGCATCATGAGAATTTCAGATTTCATTCCGGCGATAATAGAGTGGACAACAGAAGAAGATTCATGAGAAATTCAGAGAATGGCCATTCAGGAAAACGCTTCCCTAAAGCAAGCAGTGTGAGCAAAGTTAAGCTTAAGGGACTGTATTTGCTAGTTATAGTAAGTGTCACCCTCGCGAATAAGGAATTTTATTATCCTTGATACAGAAGGATTGCCGCAAGGCGAGTAAGGGTCATCGATGATTTGAAAAGACGCCAAAGATGAAGAGGTAAAATATCTATAGGTAGATCCTCGTGGTTCCAACTCCTAGTATTCCCCTTAAGGGGGGAATATGGAGTGATGTTGAATTAAGTCAGAATTAAGTGGTTCTAGTAACTATGGATTAATAAAGGAAGAATGTGATAAGAATGAGAAAGGGATAAGATTTCACTTATTCAAATCCTACAGATATGCTATGATTCCAGAACACGATGCAAACACGACGTCAAGGAAATGAAGTAAGGATTCCTACCAGAGGTGTTATTGATAAATAAGGAGCCAGTGTGAGAGGTAAGTTAAGACAAAGGAAATAACCCAAGAAAGATTACGCGGAATATTGCTATGAGAATGGGCCAACGAGTAGCTAGTAGTTGATCCAGGAAGATCCTAGTTGTGGCTAAAAAAGAGGACACAGAAAAATCAACAGATTGTGCAAGATGAACATAGTGAACCCCAACACGGGGAATTCAGTCTCGCAGATATGACATCGTGACCCTTGGGAAATATTCAGACAAGAGTTGGGGTAATTAAAGGTACCATATGAATGTTATGAAAATAAAAGATAGTCTCACTAGGAAGACAGTCAAAACTTCAGTTCAGGAGCAGCCCTACAAGAACAAGGGCATGGAAATAAGTAACTACAGATAATTATAGGCGAGGAAGAACATAAAAAATTCCGTCAAGTATGCGATGTAATAAGCTCGCAGCTTTACAAGAGTCAGAAGGTCTTCCCTAAGTACTACAATGAAAGACTAGCTGAGAAAATAAGGAAGAAGGCTTGAAGCTAAGCACTATGACCTAAAGAGGAAATGGTCATGTAACAACAAACAGTCTCACTACAACATTGTATGCACTCTATGAGAAAGTGGCACTTACCATGGCTAAGGAATGGGAAGAAAAATCAAAAGTAATATTCGAGATCATATGAGTTGCACGAAAATTTTGGCATGCGTGGGGAACTAAGATAAGCTAAGTATGCATGCAACAAGTGGAAAACAACCAGGAAAAGTAATTTCTTACATTTAAAGAAAGTTGAGAAGGAACAGAAGGAATTATTCGATCAGTGATCCAGAGTGAGTTACGTTATGAATTCACTTTAGATTTCGTAGTATTATCTATGCAGCATATATGTTGACAATCATACAACTGTAGAAGACTCTGGTATAAGTTAAAAGAAAGAATTGAGTCCAGGTCATAGACAATGGATTGAATTGTTAGATGATGGTATCATGGATATTCCATAGCGGCTATGAAGACTAAAGTAATAACTAATACCAGGAGCTGCAGATCGGAAGATAGATTAAGCATACATGAAGGTTGATCAGAGGGAAAAGGAAACTAAAGAGTTACACCAACTAAGTAAATCAGGAATCTGATTATTAGACACAGAAAATTATAGACCTCGCGATTGAGAACATTGCAGGATCACTCTTAAATATAAGAGGTGCAAGAGAGGTATCACAATTGCCATATTCTATAACGGCTCTACGATAAAGTCAGTCAGAAGAGTACCAGCCTTATAAGAAGTCAATATGAAGCTCCCACCGGAGTGTGTATACACCAGAGGTGCAAGTATTATAATCGAGCTTCAAGTCGCGGATGTGAATTATACCTATGTGGAAGGGAGGTCATGAAAGAGATAGAAGATGTGATGCAAGATTTTAAGGTAAGTAAGGTAAAGGTGAACAACGCACGAGATACTCAAATGCAGAAGATCGTGAATAGTCCATACTTCGGATAGAAGGCTAGAAGCGCTGGGATTCAATATCTAGGAATGATAGCGGCGTCGTCAGTGGTATATATCTTCCAGCCTATAGGTTCTAGGTACCGAGAGGCCTAGTTAAGAGAGTAAAGAAGAGTTTGAGATGATGTTCGAGATGATGTCATGTCTCGCTTGATGTTCCAAAATAACACAAGGAAATCTATGGTGCAAGCAAGTTGAAAGAAGGTTGCGAGTAGTATAACTAGATATGTGTAGGTCGCAAGCTAAAGTATGGTAAAGCGATAAGGTTTTAGGAAGACAGGAGTAAGGATAAGAAAGGGCGAGTGAGAAGGTGATGTGAATGGATAAGTCCTTAGGACTAAGCCCATGAAAAGAAGAGAGCTGATGGTTTCTCTAAGTTATAGAAAACTCAGTATAGCCTGAATGAACTCAAAGGAGTCTAAGACTAATAGCATTTAAAAGAGATGGAATCTTGCCCTAGTAGTAAAATGAGGGTATACTTGTGATAAATGAAGGATGACGTTTGGACCTTCGATTGAGTGTTGATTTGAAGGGATTTCATGAATTGTACACGATTAAAATACCCACATAAGTGAGTCACATTGGGATGCTATAAAGTACGGTTATTGAAGTACAGTATCGCCGCTAAGTGGATCAGGAAAATCACTTCGAATATTCCTCGATGCAACGAAAGCCCTAGTTGCAATGTTTTACGTAAGAAGTTTCAAGATATCAGTGGTAGATTGTAGATCAACATTGAGGTAAATCAACAATGGATGGATAGAAGTTACAAAGTAAGAAATGAGATATGGAAATATTCGTAAGTTCGACAAAGTACCGACCGAAGAACTTCAATACACCTATAGATGCCCAGAGGGACATCTTATCAAGTTCTGTATATGTTCCCAAAGTGATGCCTAAATATTGGCTAAAAGCTGAATGGAAGAGTCGCATAGGAGCACATGCAAGGAAAAAGTCCTACAGGCTGCATGGCAGAAGGTAGCAAGAGTTACGAGATTGGAAGAATTCCGACCACAGACCGTGGTGTGAGAAAGAGGCCTAAAGGGGGGAATGCCCTGGCCTTAGGATTGATTCAAAGAATAGTTGCCTAAATGGCAAAGAGAATATTAAAGTATTCGGAAGACATAAGTTATGAAAATGATAAGTGCATCAGTCAACATTCGAGGATGAATGTGTAACACCCCGGCAAAATTTCAAAGTACTTAAGTGTAAAGCCCTGTAAAATTTGCAAAGAAAATAATGTTTCATGGTGTCGGACTAGGCTTACGTGTTTGAGTATTGTAGAAATTCTTCGCGGCGAGCTTACGAGCCGCGCCTCGGACTTTTTGGGTTGAACAATGCACCGGATAGTAAAGGAAATTTTTTGGCGGAAAAACGCATTTATGCGGTCTATTATGCGACCGCATAATCACTCTGCGGGCCGCATAATGGCCGCAGAAGTGAGCAGGAGAGGGCCATTCTGGAAGCAGCTATGCAGTCGACTATGCGACCGCATAACAGTTATGCAGACCACATAGTGACCGCATACACAGACAAATTTTTGATCATTTTTGTCAGCAATTATGCGACCGATATGCGGTCTGCATATCGATTATGCGGTCGCATATGTGACCGCAGAACCGTTCCGGAGCTCCATTTTTGGGTTTTTAAAACCCGGCCCTATTTCGTAAATACACTCTTTGGGCCATTTTTGAGCTATAATCTGACATTTTAGAGTGAGAGAGAGTGCCCTAGAGTGAGAAGGTGTTCTTCAATAATTATTCTTCAATTCTTGCTCAAGTTTTGGAAGATTATGAAGGGAAACTCACTAGGTCTTCATCCTAGAGATAAGATTCTACACCCTAACCCTCAATTTCGAATTTTGTGTAGAAGTGGATAATTAGCAAGATAATTTTTGAGCATGAGAGTTGTTTATTTTGCATGCATGTGTTATCAAAGTGTGTAGGAAGATTGTTGAGCTAAAAATGGTAAAGATTGGGTTGTGGGATGATGAAATCCTCCATAAAAGAACCTTGAAACCTTAATGCACACCTAGTGTTTGATAAAATGCTCAAATGAGCTAGAACCATAATCATCTTCCTAATTTTGATTCAATTTGTTATATTTCTACAATAGATTGAAGTTGCTAAGAATTCCGGAATATTTAGAGTGTAAGGAAGCTCAAGTGAGGTATGTTGGCTAAACTCTTCTCTTAGAATTGGATCCCACGATATTCATATGAATTATGTAAACACCGAGGGGTTCATATAAAATTGGCTATTCCGAGTAAGATTGGGATGAAAAATATATGTTCAACAAGCATCCCAAATGATTTATTCATGTTATGTTATCAATTAAGGATGTGTTAAAATATGGACTGTGTATTAATAATGTTTCAACTTCAAGTCAAGTTCAAACGAAGGCTATTATGCCAAAATTTGTGAAGAATCTCTATGTGCCTTAGACTTTTAATTGCTCACATGTGTGCTATATGCCTTGATTTGAATTGTTGTTGTTACTGTTGATGATGTTGATGTTAGAAAGTGAAAAAGGTGAGCATGAAATACTAAATACGGCCAACGTGCCAAGAATCATCTTATAATGATGGCCATTAGTGCCAATGAAATGAAAATCTGTGAAAGTAATATGAAATACGATGATTAATACAAAAAGGTTGATATCTCGAATAAGACAGCCTAGCCGATCGGGTCGTGATCGGACACCATGCCGCACACATGGTGGTGATTGTGCTGGAAGTTATAATTGAAATTGTGATTGTGGTCGATGTCCCTAATGGATAGCCTAGCCGATCGGGTCGTGATCGAACTCCGTGTTAAAGACGGTGGTACTAATACTGAAAGTAATTACGGTTGATGTCTCTAATGAGATCGCTTAGCCGATCGGGTCGTGATCGGACTCCGTGCTAAGAGTACGGTGGTATTGGTATTGTGAATAATGGTATTGTGAACAATGGAATATAGATACTAAAAATCTCCCAATGTGAGATATGGAAATTAATTTAAATACTGTCCTGATCCTAAATTTAGGTTTGATGTTGATTAAGGCTTTCATTGATATTATGATATTTTTGTTTGTATTATTTATTCTATTGAGAGGGTATTTAGCTATACATACTAGTGCTATTCGACGGTACTAACTGTTACACCCCATGTTTTCGTACGTAAAAGTATGGCATAAGTAAATTGATGAAAGCTTGGAAATAAGATATTACATCCCGCATTTTTCGTACGTTAAAGTTTCGTCGTAAGTTAATCGACGTTAGTTCGGGAATGAGATTATTTTAAGATTATAAGCATTATGCTATTTGAAACAAGTGATGAGTAAATTCATGAAGGTGAGAGGGTAAGCAAATCGAAGAAAATAATTTTCGTCCAAGTTTGACATTTTGGGTACAATACGGCCCGAGCTAAAATATCCGGTATTTATGAACTAATACCATACAAGGTACCACATGGCCATGATAGTAAGGTATACAAAGTGTGTTAAAAGTGAGTAATATTTTAAGTAATTTGAGATAATTCTTAACTATGTGGGGTATTGTTTAATGGGAGATTTACAAGTTATTAAGAAATTGGTGGATCATTTATTAAGATCCTTTGGATAAATCTTTGAACTCAACGTGGCAGCAAGCTAAGACAAAGAAAATGACTCTTAACTCTCATTACAAGGTGGCATTTTAAGAGAGTATTTGTGGCCAAGTCATCATCAAAGTAGGGCCCACAACATGTAACTTTAAGACTTGATCTCTTTCTTTATTAAAAGAGTATGCCAAGACTTGCTAAGAGAGCTTCTTACGGATGGAGTTCAAGCACAACATTCTAAGAGATTTATTACCTTATTAAGGTATAAGATCTCTAATTCATTTAAGAGAGATTGATGCAAATTTTCCATGGTAACGTGATTAGCACAACAAAAGACTTTCTTATCTCCTTAAGACTAGAAGATGCAAGATTCACGTTTCAGAAAGATTGACTACGTGATTTGCTACAATCAAATCCCATACAAGACTATTAATACTTAGCAACGTGAGATTTTATAATTTTAAGGGAGTACGGTGCAATTTCTCAAGAATATCATACGGATTTTCCCTACTCCAGGTATGTTAAGGCTATCCCTTCTTTCTTTTTGGCATGATCAATACGATACAAACAAAACGAGCAAATGCAGAAATTCTATAAATGACTCTATTCATAGAAATACCAGAGGTTCCTATGTTCTTGATTCCCCATATGTCTTATTAGAAATTCTTGGTAAGAAAGAAGGGGATGTATTTTTTCTATCGTCTGTTCATGGGTCTCAAAAAATACGTAAGTTGATAAAGTTTATTTCATGATATTAATCAGAGGCATAATGGTCTTATGATATTCCGAAATTTTTTATTGACGTACTTCTCATGCGTTGCATTCATTTACATTGACCCATGACCAGATGGCATTATATACGCGTATATATATGTATATATATGTATATGGAATATGGGAAAAGGTTACAGCGTTATATACGCACCACCACCTGATCAACTGGTATACGTTGATAATTTGCCCACAGTGGCCGAAATGATATGATGGGATGCCCTCAGAGGCTTGATGATGTTATGAACGCATATACCTCTGCATGGTATGACATTTGTACGCATATACATGAATTATATAAATGAAATGATTCACAGAGCTATGCAAACATACATGTCGAGTCTTTTACTTCATGTTTCTCTCATGTCTATTATTTACTGATTTCATTCCTTATATACTCGGTACATTATTTTTACTGATGTCCCTTTGCCTGGGGACACTGTGTTTCATGCCCGCAGGTTCCGATAGACAGGTCGAGAGTCCTCCAAGTAGGCTATCAGCTCAGCGGAAGGTGTTGGTGTGCTCCATTTACTCTGGAGTTGTTGTATTGTCAGTATGATTAGGATATGTGTTGATTGGTATGGCAGGGCTCTGCCCCGACCTTTATGATATTATGTACTCTTGAAACTACACGTGCCGGTATAGGGGTAGATTGGGATTATTCCCCTTATTTGGGATGAAATTAGAACCTTTGGAAATTATGATATTATTCCCCTTAATTGGGATGAAACTGGAACCTTTGTGGATTGAAAAAGTCAACCCACACGGCATATGTAGGAAGGCAGCCTAGCTGATCGGGTGGAGATCAGATGCCATATTGCACATATGGTGGTACTACTCTTGGTAACAACTTTCTTTCGCATCACATGTCAAACCACATTGTTCGTGGGGAGATGGCCTAGCCGTTCGGGCGTGATCGGACTCCGTGCTAAAAAAGACGGTGGTATATCGGTGTTAATGATCTCCCAACCAAAAATTATATATGAAGTTCGTATTTTGAAAATTATTATGTTTTAACTGGACATTTGGATATTGTTGATTGTGACTTGCTGTTTTTATTTGTTGCCTTTTCTTATATGGACATTCTATTTTGAAAGAGGATTTTTAGCTATACATACTAGTGCTATTCAACAGTACTAACGTCCCTTTTGCCAGGGGCGCTGCATCTTTAATGGATGCAGGTGGTTCTTCAGCAGGCGACATTGATCAGTGATAGCAGTACACTCTTTTCAGCTGATTTGGTGAGCCCCACTTCATTTCGAGGTCATGTATCTTTTGTTTCTCATGTACTGTGTTTTGAGGTATAGTCGGGGCCTTGTTGCCGGCATTTTCATATTACTCTTCTATTGTACTTAGAGGCTCTGTAGACAGGTTGTGGGTTATGGTTGATGTTGGGAATTGAACTAGAAATGTTGGTACTTGGAAATTATGTTTTTTATTAATTCAATAAACTTGTAATGTTTTGGAAATTATGAATGAAGTTGCTAATGGGAATGAAAAGGAAGTTGTTAATAAAATCTTTTCAGTGATTGATTAATGGAGTACATCTCCTCTTTATTCATAGATGAGTTTGGGTAGAAGGAAATCTAATAGGCTTGCTCGGTCGGGTTCTCTCGGTTGACCACCAGTCGTGCTCCCTGAGTTTGGGGCTTGACATACCTGATGATGCATTGACGTGGTCACAAGATAAAGTGGCAGGATCTCGTGATAAATCTTCAAGGCAACCACTGCGTCCTCTAGCCAGGCTATACCCTCTCTGCTTGGGTGGGCAAGTTCTTCTTCTTCGTTAATCCAGAAGTAATACTCGGGAGTACACCATGTGTTTTGACCCATAGGCATTATGACCAGGTCATTCCACTCTTCTTGTAGTCTCCTTATCCTGGGAATTGGAATCTGGCCATTGTACTCATCCTCGTACAGCGCCGTCCTTGTCCACAAAAGCACGTCTTGGATCATTCCGAATTGTCTGAGGACCTGCAGGGGTGAGTATGGTTGAATGCCTTCCAGTACGATCAACTCAATGAAGTACTTCTGAGGGGTCCTCAAGATTACCCTTCCACCTAACCAAGAGAGTTTCCAGTTGATCCATTCCCCTATCAGATTGGTCAGTGTTTCCCTCCATTTTTCTTGCCCATGTGGGGAGATCCAGTGCCTTATTCTTTCATTATGGCTGCGGATCATATTGCTAACAACCACGAAGTAGTCGATGGTGACCTCCCCCTGGAAGAAATGTTTAGTAGCCCAAATCTGAAGCAACAAATTACAACCCTTAAAGAAATCATGCCCGCGTGCACAAGCAGACAAAGCTCTCAGCATCTCAGCTAACACCATCGACACTAGAGTAGCTTGAAAATTGCCGCAGAAGGTTGTCAAGACCACTGGTAGCAGATTGATATTGATTCAACCCTTTCGTTGTGGGAAGACCAATAGTATCAATAGTGCAATTGCAAAAATGATGGGCCTGAGACTCTCCCATGTTGCCTGGTCACATTGAAACTCCCCTGAATACCATTTGTAGCTTTAACGGAGCCCAAACCTGTCGAACATCTGGTCGAGGCTCACCCATATGTTCTCAATACTTCTAAGGCTTCTGTTATTGGTAAGGCCTAAAGCATCTAAGAATCGATAATCGGGCATAGTAACTGGCAATACTGGTTTTCTTTCGTTGAACGGCATCTCCGTGAAACTTGTGACTTCTTCCAATGTCGGTACCAGCTCACAGTCAACAAATTTGAACACCACCTTAGCTGGATCCCAAAATTCTATCAATAGGCAAGTGAGCACCCTATCTGCTTGGATGTTCATCAATGCAACTAATGACCCTAGGTGCATCGGAACCTCGTCTCCGTGTTCCCGACGAATATTCTTCCACCACTGTTTCATCTTATGTGGTGCTCCCATTAACATGCTAATTTCAGGGATGTTTTAGTTGATTTCCATTTTGGCAATACCGACTTTGGGTAAGTGTTTGCTTCGGATCCTTAAGTGTCCTGTCATGTTTGTTTGTCTTTCCACATAAATTATGTCATTGGGTGCATGACGCGTTGATATCAGGGTGGCTTTCCTAATTTTATGTTGGTGCCAGGGACCAACTCACCTAAGGTTTATACAGTATGACCTATTTTACTAGAGTAGAGTGTTTTCTACTTTTGAATTGGACTGAAAGCTGCGAAAAGTTATGTCAGTTGACCTGACAAAGTCATTCTCTGAAACTAGAGAGTTTTGAAAAGAAGGTTTGGAGGGGTGTAAAAGACAACCCTCGCATGCCATTGTGTGTGATAGTGTACGACCAAGACTCGATTGGAAGAGATGTGATGATAGTGTATATAAAGCAGTAACAGATAAGGGTGTAGCAACAATAAGTATGGTGATCATAAAGAGCAAATAATTATAAGGAGCAAATAAAGCATGTAAGCATGTAATTGCAATTTTGATTATAATCAAAGTAAGGTACAAATAAATCTAGAGGCCAAATTAGTCTAAGTCTGCTAAGGTCAAAACCTAGGTGTGATATCCCCAGCAGAGTCGTCATGTTGTTGTACCCTATTTTGAACTAGTCAAGACAAGATTCAACTTGTGATTTCTCTGTTGTTGATGAAAGAGAGTCGCCACCTAATAATAAAAGGTATAATAGGATACCTATTTAATTACTAAGTTATGTTCATTATTGGTCTACAAGCCGGTGAATTTATGGGTAAGGGTTTTTGTTCTTCTAAGGGGAAGGTATTTGTTAGGCACCCCTTAAAATCTACCTGAGGTAGCTACATAGGACTTAGACTAATTTTAAGGACTTAGTTATTTACACTATGCTTTGATTATCACTAAGGTAGGGCTCGTTATATACTAAAGGAAATGTGTGTGTAAGACTTAAGAAGAGGATGGGATTACAAAAGAGTTATTAGAGGTTATGAAATTTTTTGAAAGTAGTTTATATTTTAAAGCTTGAATTATTAGGAAAAGTGATTGTTTTTTGAAGAAATGATGCTAGATCAATCTTAAGAGTTGTTTGTAAGAAAGATGATTCTTAAATGTACCTTGGTTTGAAGATTTTAAAGAAAGATTATTTCGCTGAAAATCTTTTAGGGCGACAGTTCTTCATTTTGCGAAATTCTGATTTTTCCTTGAAGATGAAGTCGAGGTCTGATTTCTCCTTTGAAATGGGACTGTTGTTTGCTAAGTTCTGGGTTTTAAAATCTTTTAAGAAAAATAAAAGTGAGCGAGAATATAGTAATGATATGAGCAAATTATAGTTAGTGAAATGAGGATCTACTACTAACTAATTCCCTTTTTTTGAAATCCTATATTGTTTATGGCTTGCCTAAGTTTATATGATATTAAAGCATAAAAAACAACATGTGAGAATATATGAGTGTTATATACACGAGAGATAAAGAACAACAAAGACATAACAAATGCAACCAGCAGTAAACTAAACTAGCAAAAGCAATAAACTGAATTAACAAGACTCTGTTGATTGGGCCTCAAGAAGGCAGGCCCAGCAGTAAAGAGAAGCGATTACAGCTGATTTTGGACTCCTCGGCGAAATGCAACAAAGTTGGGATTGGGCCTGAGTTCATCAGGAAATCGGCGGCCCAAGCCGATGTACATGTCCAAAAAAAGGAAGAAAATTTATTAGAAATAGGCTGCATGTTCTCAACATACTCTAGTAGACATAACAGGTTACATTTTAATGTACATGACAGGTATACAAACAGATAATTAAAACAAGGGTATGATTAAAATTGTGGGGATATTATATATATTAATGTGGTAATTTTACTTAGCAAATAATTCTCATTAGAAATCTTTTGTTGTCATTAAATATTAAACCCTTAAAGAATTGAATGTGTCAATGAATTAAGAGCTAAGAAGGGAGCTCCACTCGAGGTCGATGTTCCCTTTGGATCCCCCGACACTTCAAAGTTCCTAAGTGACTCAAGGCCCAGGGCAATGCTTGTGCCAGGGAGGGCAGCCCAACCTAGAGTCGAACTCCGCTCCCAAATACCCTAAACACTAACATCATATTTTTTTTACGGGTTTAAGTGACAATGAGGCACTTCCAATGTAAATTAGATTCTAAAGTATTACTTACCATAAAAATATACTTTCCTTCCCAATAGAATAACATAAGTGAGCATAGACTACTTTGGATACCAAATAAAGAATACATATCAGATAGACCTAAAGAGGGATGACATATAGAAGAGAAATAGAAATCTCATATCACACTGTTACAGGAGTAAGTTATTAATGGAAACATATTCAAAGAGAAAGTGGGGGATAGAGAATTCATATGGACAACAGCACAAGAGATGTAGATACTCCTGCCCCGGCAAACTAACTGCGAACTGCTTAGTTTGTTATTAACACATGAAGGGATTGGTAACACTACTTAGCCCCTTAAAAGGTCTTCAGTAAAGATTCAGACAGACAGTCATGGCTAACCATTTTTTACTGGTGGGTTATCAAGGCTATCAAGAATAGGATTAAACTCTCAACATGACTACAAATTCAAACATGGGATTCCTAAAGACCCAGTAGAGTCCTGCTCCTAACAGTATTAACAGGTCATCATGTTTAGATAACATCAACAAAGGACTTCATAATATTTAAGAATCAGGTTCAGTTTCAAATTAGCAATAGGGGGAAGGACTGAGCACAATTTAGGAAAAGAACATGGTATTATAGAGCCAAACAAGGATACTTGCAATATTCAGTCAACTATACATAGGCAAGGTAAGTGAGGTAGTGACCTCATATAAGTAGGGAAACTTTGCACATTACTAGATCAATTTAAACATGTCACTGAAGAGGGGAATTATAGGTAAAGGGAAGCATTGTATCAAAATAAGTTTAACTCAAATATAAGTCTAGCTTAGTATCTAAGTATAAAGTGGTCATGCATCATCTTCTAAAATCTGTCACATGATTATGACAAAATAACTAAGTCCTACTTCATGGAAGATAATTTAATGATAGATGCATGTATTACTTCACAAAATCAACAGTAGTTCAAAGAGATTAAGGACAAGGAAATAATACACAAGTATGTTTTGAATTAAATATGTATCTGAAGATCTCAACTAATCATGAGACAATCAAGTTCAGTTATACAACAATTACCAGCTGACTATAACCAAACATGATCATGACTTATTCTATGAAAAGGATTATGAACAAGTAGAGGTTTATGAAAAGAAGACAATCTAACTCAAACAAAATAGTTTCATGCAAATGCATCCAATAGTTTGGTATACCATGAGAATGTCATAGTGATAGCCTAGAAGTTTTCCTCAGAGCTAGCAGATACAGACATAGAGAAGGAGAGCATCTAAACACTTAGATTTTTATACCTTAGTTAAGTGATATGAGCTTATGAACTTTCAGGCTCACGCCAGTTAAGATTATAAGATAATAAACTCGGCCATAAGATAAATAGGATGTAGGGAAAATAATATGTAGAGGTGAAGATCACAGCAGAATCATCAGTGAAAGAAAAACATGAAGTTTAGGTAAACAAGATTAGATTAACATAAATAATAGTAACTAAACAAAGTGAAAGACCATAGTAGTAACTCAGAAAATAATCTAACAAATATAAGCAGAAAAGAAAGCATTTAGACACTTAAAGTTCATGCTTAAGGTTAAAAGACATGGGATATAAACTTAAAAAATTTCAGATTCATCTTAGTTATAATTATCAGGTAGTAAACTCAACTTCAAAGCTCACAAAAATACAGAGATGCAACAAGACAGAGATAAGCTTACTGCAAGTCAAAGAAAGCTATGAAGTTTATGTTGAACATAAACATAGAATAAAATAGGCATGGAGACTGTTGGAAAACTCAGAACAAAGACCAACAGGTATCAATTATGGTTTAATCAAACATCACTTAAAGACTCATAGCAGAACAAGTTAATCACAAGGAGTCGTTAAACAAACAAAGCATAAGTATTAACATGTTAAACACACATAGAATAATTGCAATATACAGAATTTATCTTGGCATATTTATATCATTCAGAGAAACGAACAAAAGAGAAAAGTGAGAGAGGTGCTGACCTTTTTGAGAGTAGTAGACCAAACGAACTCTTTTCAGCCGCTCAAAATCCCAGAACCCTCAAGTTTAGACCAGAAGTAGAACTCAGCAAAAGAAGATCAGTAAGAAACCTAAGGCTTGGAACCCTAAATCTCTTAGTGTTTTTGTGTGTATTTCTCTTAGATAGTAGGATCATGACTTTCTCTTGATAGGTGGTGGTTCGTGTGTCTTTGAGAGCATTTAAGATTGCTATTTATAATAGCCATTGAGGCTCTAGGGTTCAGAGAGTTTGAATTGAATAGTGGAGAGTGACTCATGGTAATGATGATAACAAATCAAATGAAAATCAGAAGACAGAGGGGAAAATCAACATTGAGTTTACTTGAGTGAAAAGAGATTGATCATTGAAGACAGAGGACTATCGGTTAAAATTAAAACCCATAGGTCACTGTGTTTGACCTCTGGGTAAAGAATCCTCCAGATGAATCCTCTGAAAATTTTCATATATGCTCCGATTTGATAGAGCGAGAGAGGATTTAGACGATTTGAAGTTACATCTTCAAGTTAGGGTTTTCACACTCGAAGGCTTTTGAATTTTATGATTGAAAAAGGAATTGTTCAGCAGGAATCGTGGTGTAGCAGGGACAGGGAGATGATTTCAGGCTTTGACTTGAAGTATTGTCATAAAGCTCAGGCGATTTGAGCTTTCACCTTTGACCATAGGGTTTCTGAATTTGGGTACTTTGAATTTGTGATTGGAAAAGGGAATGTTAAGTAAGAATCACGGATAAAGGAAGACATGATGGCTGATTTCTTGACGGGTTCATGGCCTTGCAAGAATTTGTGCAAGGCTTGGGTGATTGATAAGTCTGGAAGTTTAAGTGAGAAGAGAGAAGAAGAGGAAAGGGGGAGGTGAGGCGGCTGAGTGGTATGAGAATGATTTTGGTTTTCAGGGTATTGGGGGTAGTGTCTAGGTTTAAGTGTGGGAGATAGGATCTGGGCCATGGGATCTAATGATCAACAGCCTTGATAATTCAATCATTTAGGATTTTTTAGGGGACTCTTTGGTGGCCGTTGGATTAAAAGATTTTAGATGGTTAAGATTGGGTCTTTGGGGGCGGGTATTTGAATTAAATGGGAATTAGAGAAACGACTAAGCTGTTAGTGGTCGTTAGTGAACCATTGATCAGATAGATCAACGACTTAGCGGATGGTGTGTTTGTTCTATGAGTTGAGAGTGAGGGTGACATGACACGTTATGATTGGCGCAAATGGGATCACTTGGATTGCCAATAGAGATGATATGGGGTTGTTTGGACTAAGTTATTTCCGTTCGGGCTTGCACATCTGGGACCAAAAATGATTTAAAAGGTGGCCATTTTGCATTTAAGTGAGAATTGCAATTGTAGCCTTTTGGGAGGGCCAAAATTGGCCGTCAACAGTTACCTGAACCACTTAACTCTGACTTAATACCATATAACACCATCATCCCCCCTTTAAGGGAGTACTAAGATTTAGTGCTACGACGATCTACCTATAGATGTTTTACCTCTTCATCTTTGGCATATTTTCATATCATCAATGACCCTTACTCGCCTTACGGTAACCCTTGTTTACCATGGATAACTGAATTCCTTATGCACAAGGGTGACACTTAGTGTAACTGGCACACTTAGTCCTTTAAGATTAACCCTGCTCACAGTGCTTGCTTTAGGGAAGTGTCTTCCTGAATGAACTTTAAAGGTTATTCTTTTGTTGTCCATTCTACTGTTGACGGAACATGGTCTCTGAAATTCTCACGATGTCGACTATTATCAAATCCTCTAGTCTCTAAATTTATCTTGTTTACTAGCCCGTGATGATTTTTATTACTCCATGGAATCACCAACTCATTTCTCGAGATGAGGATATAACTGTATGGCTTATACTCTTTTATAGTCTCAAGGCCTATCCCTTTTTGTTTTTTCCTTCACTTGACTATAGACTCTGTCATCTTGTCATATTTTGATTTACCGTTATCACCCATTTATCAAATCTTACTCATAATTCTTTATTTACTCTCTTCTTATTCTCCTGCTAATATCTCTGTTTATTACCTTATTCTGAAAACTTTAGCAAAACATTCTTTCACTTTTAGCTCCCCTGCTCCATCTCACTGCTCTTCGTGTCGCCTAACATTCTCTTTTTACTAGTGGCGGGAGTCATACTAAGGTAAATATTTATCCATTTTAGGATTCCACTGCATATCTTCTGAAATTCCTGAACATTCTAGTATTAATATCTGACTGTACTATTATAGTGTGCAGCATCTGGGTGTCTCACAAGTAGAACTATTACCACGTTTGCAATATCTTTCGGAAATGTCAGCTAACGCTAACAATCCATCCACCGTTTTGGGTTAATTTAAGCCCATCTAGATCTTGATATCCCATCCTTCTTTTAAATTATATATGTTAGCTCCCATAGGGCATAACTGAGATAGGTGTGGCCAATTGTACATATCTTTGTTACTGTTGAAGGTAACTCATAATGCTTATATTTCTGTGCCTAAATTGTAAATACTGATAATCTTCACTAACATGGTACCTCGTACCCTCCTTCACCTTGTCTTTGTTACCTGTTGAAACTTATACTTTTACCTTTAGATACTCCCATGGTCTGCTATTCGCGAGGCGCGTTAGATATTCCCATCCTAAGGTCTTAAGCAGGAAATTTGCACATCGGGTATGCACGATCTGGTAGGGTATCAAACTAGGCAATGTCATCAAGAACTCTCTCTCTACTAGTGCCCTTACTTTCTGTTGTATTAGCCCTCTAGCTAGCATAATCTTTATAACTGCAAATACCTTTTTATTATTAGCAAACATAAGTTTTGGCTCAAAGTCTTATGACTCAACTCTATAACACGATTTAGATTTGAAAGAAGGGTAACATATTCCTAAATATCTTATAGCTTTCTGTTTATATAGTGCGGTACACAACACATCTATAAACAAGGCTCCCCAGGTTTAGGGCATGACAGTGGGGCTAGGAGAGAGAGGATAGGGAGGCTAAGAGGCCTCGTGGACCGGGAGGGTCTACTGATCCCTATTTTGGAGGCAAAGTATGTCATGATAGAGGTTTTATGGGCCAGCCAGTTCAGTTTGCACTTCAGGCTTCAGGTGGTATTTTAGACATCCATGGGTCCCAAAGTACCCATACCGGATAGCTCCCATAGACACGTCAGTGGAGAGGCTGCTTTCAGTGCGGGGATACCAGCCACATGGTAAGAGATTGTCTCAGACTCTAGTCAGATGTGTCACATCATGGTATTCAGGCTATGAGTTCTGCCCCAGTTGTTGCTATACCTGCACCGCTAGCTAGAGGTGGAGGTTAGGCAGGTAGAGGTCGCCCTAGAGGGGCAGGTCAAGCCCATTGTTATGCTCTTCCTGGTTGGGCGGAGGCCGATACACCAGATGATGTCCTTACAAGTATGGTTTCAATTGATTATAGAGATGCATTTGTGTTACTTCGATCCGGTCCCATTTATTGGTAAGATTCATCCTACCTTGCTTCAAATGTGGTTATGTTTTGTGATTCTTGTACTTTGTTCCTGTGTTCACGTCAGTTGGGGAAATTTATTGTGATAGCCCATGTCTATCATTCTGGTTGGGTTGCTATTGTAGGTCATGAGACTGGGGTGAACTTTCTGTTAGTTAATACTATAGATTCTGATGTGATTTCTGGATTGTTTGGTCTGACTTGTGATTTGGGTGTTCTACAGGTATGGGAAGTGCGTTACGTGTTGTGATTTTGTTTCGCGAAATTGAGTTAGTGAAAGGTTTCGATTAGTATGATGTGTTTTCTACTTGTGATTTAGAGCTGAGGATGGGATCCTCGCATTTTCTTGTGGTATGATATGTTTCAACCGGGCTACGTGTCGTGGTGGAGCTATATTAGGATGAGATCCTTGTGATTAATTCATATGTTTTGATTCCCCCTTATGGAATGGATTCGTAGTATGGTACTTATAGGGAGTTGTGTCTGTCCTACTTGTTTGATAGTTCTCTCATGTGTTTCTCTTTCCATATTCAGTCATATTCGAATTGTTCTTGTTGGGTTTGGATTGCGATGTATGTGCCAGGGTAGCGTTCGACGTGGCTTATTGATCGGATGAGTAGTTATGTGTTTTGCGAGTTTCTTGCATTATTTTCAGCGTTGTGAAGATTTGGAACAAGGTTCTAGTTGATATGAGTCTGTTTGCCGTAATCAGGCTTGGTAATGGCTAACTATTATGGTCAAAGTTGATGATATGGGCATATGGATGATGTGTTATGTCATGTAGTTATACCTTGTGGGTGTATGCATGAGCTGTTATAGCTAGTTGAGGATTTTACAGTGTGTTTCTCTGATAATAGGGCACTAGGTAAATGTGGAAATTTGATTCTAAGGCTTATCGGAGTGAGTGGAAGGAATAATCTTCGGTTGGGATGATGTTGTCGGGCTTATATGGATTGTGGTGACGTAGGATCACCTGTGAGTATGTGCATGATGAGTTTATACAGTGATTTGATGGTTTGGCAAAGACTCTTGGCACATTCGAGGGCGAACGCTTATTTTAGAGGGGGAGAATATAACGACCCGACCAGTCGTTTTGAGCTTTAAGATTTTGTTCAGTTATTCGAGGTCATGAGTGGCTTCATATTGTGTATTTTGACTTGCGTTCATGGTCGGATTTGATTTTCGGATGTTTCGAGATGTATTTAGAGGTTTAAGTTGAGAATATTGACTAAGGTTTGACTTTTATGAAAACGATCTCGGAGTGATGATTTGATGGCTCCGATAGGTTCGTATCGTTATTTTGGACTTGGGTGTGTGCCCGGAATCAAATTCAGAGGTTTGCAGGTTGATTTGTGTCGTTTTGCCGAAAATTGGGAATTTAAAGACTTAGAATTTTGATAAGTTTGACCGTAGGTTGACTTCATAGCTATCGTATTTGGATTTTTGTTTCGGAGCTTGGAATATGTCCATTTTATTATTTGGAACTTGACCGCAAAGTTTTGCGTCATTCCGAGTTGATTTGATAGGAATCAGACGCGCAGTTGTGTTTTTAGAGGTTCTTAAGTTTCATATTGATTTCATGTGTTTTTGACGTTCGATTCATGGTTTCAGATGTTATTTTGATGATTTAATCGTGCGAGTGAGTTCGTGTTATGCTTATAGACTTGTGTTGATGTTTGGTTTGGAGCCTCGAGGGCTCGGGTGAGTTTCAGACGCGTTTCAGAGAGTTCATAGAAGGTTCAGATTTTTGCTGGTGCTCTAGTCTCGCATTTGCGAGAAATATGTCGCATTTGAGACTATCGCATTTGCGGGCTTCCTCTTTGCATTTATGAAGTGCACTGTGGCCTGAAGAAATCGAATTTGCGAACTCCCCATCACATTTGCGATACTGGCCTGGGCTGGGCATTGGTCGCATTTGCGATCATTTTGATCGCTTTTGCGATGGTCCTCAGTTCGCAATTGCGAACTATTCATCGCATTTGTGATGACAGTAGGGATGTGAGGGATTTCGCTTTGGCGATAATTTTCTTGCATTTGCGTGCGAACCCCAGGACGCATTTGAGATACCTGCGACTGGACATAAAAGCCGAGGGACGAGATTTTAGTCTCATTTTCATATATTTGAACCCTAGACTCGGTAGAAGCCGATTTTGAAGAGGGATTTTCATCTACAATCATTGGGTAAGTGATTTGGATCAATTTTCAACTATATTACATGATTGTATGTGAGTTGTAATATCAAAATTATGAGAATCAAGTGAAATTTTGTGAAACTTTGTCTATATTTTGAAAAATGAGAATTTGTGTTTTGAGAGACGATTTGGACTCGGATTGTGAAATAAAATACATATATGGACTCGTGGGATTATGGGTTAACATGTGAGTTGTCTGTACAGTTATGAGGTATTAATGGTATTGGCACGTGAGTTGTCCGGGCAGTACGTCAGTTGTCCGTACGGTTGTGATTTGTAATGTGGGCACAAAATGTCAAGTGATTGGGGTTCGTAATTTGGAACCCGTGATTTGTGATTATGAGGTTTTGGTACCTCAAAAAAAATCTTGTATAAACCTTGTGTGAAAGCGGTTATTTTATTGGGTTGTTACTTATTTTCCCTTACTTGGTTTTACCGGATTCTAACTGTATTCCACTTACTTTACGGCGTTATTACCTGTTGCTCCTTGTTATTAAATTGTTGTTTCTAGTTCTTATTGCAAGTATTGTAATATTATTTTTACCATATTTAGCTTTATATTGTTCCCTGTTAGTTTAATATTCATACTTGTACATGTTATTATGTCTAGTAGGTGTCTTGATTGTTCCTCGTCACTACTCCACCGAGGTTAATTTTGATACTTACTGAGTACCATTGTGATGTACTCATGCTACGCTTGCTGCACAGTTTTGTGCAGATCCAGGTATCTCTGGGCGTGTTGATCATTGATAGTTGATCGAGTATTATTGTGGAGACTTCAAGGTACATGTGTCGTCGCGTTCGCAGGCCTCGGAGTCACCTTCTAAAATTTTACTTGTACGGTTTATTTCTATTCTTGAACAGTTGTACTTAGAGATTTTCTAGTGAATTAAATAGAGTTTATGACTTGTACTACCGGTTTTGGGATGTTGTATATCTACTTGGGATTGTTGGCTTTATATAGAAATTTCTGGTTCATGTTTAATAGTTGATTGGTTAAAATCTGTTAGTTATTTCAGTAAGGATTAAACTTATCTAATTTTAGAGACTATGTGTCATCACGACTCCTGAGAAGGGATTTTGGGTGGTTACAATATTTTCAATAATAGGACAGTGTTGGCATGAATTGTGATCAATTATATTTCTATGATGGATATGATGGAGAAGATAAGCCGTGGGCAATCTATCTGGGATGAAAAGCCAAGTGAAGTATTTCAGTTTATTTAAGCAGTTAGTTTTCCAAAGCCAAGAAATACTGGTTCTTGTAGAAGTAGTAAATGTTAGGTGGGTCAGTTTGAATTGCATACGCAGATTTTTTAACAAGACATGTTCGTTCTTTCTTTACTAATATTTAGAAACAATCTTAACTACTTTAAAAAGTTCATTTATCTGATTTTTGTTTCGGGGTTAAATACATTTTTATGTTGACTTGTACCTTTAACTAAATTGATCAATTCACTTTGAAAAGGGAGTCTTGCGTAGCAAATTAGGACGAAGGGGGAAATAGTGATTGACATAGGAGTAATCACTTTTTTTTAAAGAGGTATTATCACTTTTAGTAAGCGACAGAAACTATTTATATTTAATTGTCGAAAAAATGTATAAAATTTGTATATAACATACCGAATGTATATATATACAAAAATATATATATATTTTATATATTTTTTCGGTTATTATTTTTACAGCGGTTATACAGTGTCATTTTCTTTGGGAATATTATCACTTTTAGTTCGCGACAGAAACTATTTACATTTGATAGCCGAAAAGTGTATAAATTTGTATAATTTTTGTATATAACTTCCCGAATGTATATATATACAAAAAAATATACAAATTTTATACATTTTTCGGCTATTATTTTTACAGCGGTTATACAATGTCATTTTTTTTTTTTAATCCAGAGATTATAATAAAGGTACACCTCCCAAGATAACTGGAATTACGTTGATTTTCTCTCCTTATTGCTACTTTCTTTTATATTTTCTTATAACATCTACATCCTCTATCAATTTTATTGTTAACGTGTTAATTATTGATGTTCTCGAATTGTATTAAGAGAAGTTGAAACTAACGGAAATTTCTGAAATGTTATGTTAATATTATGGGGGAGGTTAGTGTAAGATATTTGCAACATTATGTCAAAAAATGAGTGAGGTTAGCGTAACAGTACTCTTTTCTGTTTAGGCCCGTCGAAAAAAATAGGAGCACATTTTTATTTTTAAAAAGTTCTTTAATTTTGACTTTATTACGAGTTTTAGAAGTACTTTTGTCAGGAGTTTTTTTTCATGTCTTTCTTATATTTCGCATACCTAACAACAACAACAACACCTATGTACTGTGAAATTAGAAAAGTATTATGAAGCTTTTGACTGACTTTCCATAAGAATTAAGAAAAAAAAGAAGATAGAGGACTAGTCTTTTACTCCCTCTGTCCCAATAGCTTTTGACTGACTTTTCATTTAAAAAAAAAAAAGAAAAAAGAATAGAGGATTAGTTTTTTCACTCTCTCTTTCTCAATTTATGTGTCATACTTTTCTTTTAGTTTGCCTAAAAAATATGTCATATTTTTTTGTTTAGAAATAATTCTACATTAAATTTTCCCTTTTGCTCGTAATGAGACGATTTACAATGCACACAAATATTTAAGACTTATTTTGGACCACAAAATATTTAACACAATTTATAATTCTTTTCTTAATCTCCGTACCCCAAGAGTAGATCATAGAAGCTGCAAAACTTCGAGGTTCAAATTGTCATTTTGCTTCCTAAATCTATATACTAAAGCAAAAAAACGCAAAGAAGCAACCCAAAGCGCGTCCCTAACGGCGGGATTGATGACTAAGTAAACCCAAAATACAAATTGACTTAAATAAAGTAACTACATATAGTTCTTATATTTTCCTAAATCCAAACACAGACCAATATAGAGAAGATATTGAAAAAACGTATATATACACAGATGTATAAATACATGAAGCTTCCCCCTGCCTTCACCGCACACAAACAGCAGTTTCTCCCCCACTTCTCCCTCTCCCTCCAAACCCCCAAGACACGTTTTGGTTTAAATACAAAGCCAATTTTTTTACAAACGTAGGCATGGAAGCTATAATTAATTAACGAGAGAAAAATGCGTGATTTAGTGTTGTTTGGTTGTAAAGTTGTATTGCAAGAGGGGTCTGCAGAGTTAGAGATAAAGAAAATGCAGAGAAGTGATGATGCTACTTATAGCAAGCTGGAAAAGGAGAAGAAGAATAAGAGGAAAAACAAAAGTGATCAACATGTGGGATCAAAGTCTGGTGAAGAAGTTATTAATCTCAAGTCAAAGAGGAAAAGGTATAGATCTATTGAAAATATCTACTTGGAAACAAAGCCTATGAACGTTTTCTCATAGGGACCAAAAACAAAGAGTATGAATAAATCTCGGAGATATACTCTTATTCAGGGCGAGGTTGAATTGTCGTTTTAAAATTCAAAACTTATAAAGTTGAAATTTTGATTCTACTTCTCCTATTATTACGGACTTGCAATATGGAAGCCATTATGTAGGAATTTTTGTGTAGGGTTTTGATCAAAACTGATAATGCTGGTAATAATATAGAGTATGCTGACTTTCCTTTTTTTTTTTGCCATTATTCTACTATATAGATGTTCGCCATATATAATAAGAAGCTATTGTATTATAGTGGCATTAGTTCGGTAAAGATTATAATTTCACCTCATCTAACTGATAATTAGGATTAGATTTCATTAATCATAGTGCTGTTATACTTTCTTAAATCTTTTCATTCTTTATGTTTCTTCGAAAAATGATTATCTTCAATTAATCGGTACAATTATACGTAACTAAATAGGTTGTTTGAGATTTCCCAATATAGTAATGGGTATTCTTTACGTTCTTACAGACATTTCATTTTGTTTACCGGTAAAACGATACAGTTAAATTTATTCGTGGTTTTTAAACAAGTGAATTAATTTGATCCAAAATATAATGAAATAACCGATGAAATGTAAAATACTTAGCCTTAAAATGTAAATAGAATGACAGAGCTGATGAGTCTGGGAACATGGTTTCCGGGCACAACAATGATGAGATCAAAAGCGAGAGAATAAAATTATATTACAATGTTGTATAGAATGTAGTGTGAGTTAGCCAGAAATTTCGTCCCTTACAATGATAACTGAGCTCTCTATTTATAGCTATGTTTAGGGAATGAAGTCCTAGGATCATGCCCTTCTTTAATATCAATTATGAGGGTCATTGGTGAAGATGTAACGTTAGACATAAATATCAAATTTTTTATAACGGGCCATCATCCTTAATGCTGTAAAATATTCTGTATTAAATATTACCGGGCGCAAAGCATTTAATACTCCTTTTATGGTCGTTATTCTTTCCGGTGACAAGCGGAATAGCTATGTTCGGTGGCCATCTCCATCTTGTGTTCCACGTATCCTTCCTTTAAGCAGCCACGTGTCATGTCGCATTTTTTCCTATACAGATAGTCCCCCTGCTTTCCGATGACATAACTTTGTGTTACCGAAAAGTTGGTAGAAACACTCTTTTGGCGAAAATTACTATAATTCCTTTTGAAGGCCACTGACGGTTGATTAGACGCTTGTCTCTCTGCATTTAATGCCTCGAGGTAATCTTAGCCAAGGATTTAGCCGCCAAAACTTTACTTATACGTATCAACTTCCTCCCTTGCATTTCAACTTCTTTCATCTCATTTCACCTACCGAGTCTTCATCTTCTTCAAACAAAAACCCTTTCTCTTTTTCGATTACTTCCTCTTCAAAACGTACTGGTTCTTCGAAAGGCAAAAACAAAATCGACGACTTTGTCGCTTCAACCGTAGACTCCATCATACCAAAAAGACTAAATACCGTAAAGGATTTTGAGGAGAAATTTCTTTATGCTAACCCTCGTACATAGGATGTTAGCAGGTACCCTTCTTCCATTCATCCTTCCAGTATTCTCGCTGTGAAGGAAGATTATCGTTGCCATGAATTGGATATCATCGCTCCTGATCTATCGGAGCCAGTGACCCTTCCGTGATTGCAGAAATTTGCCTTCGCTACCAAGTGTTCTTAGCACAGGTAAGCCCTTCAGTATGGAGGACGGTTGCCTGCCTTCGCTGCCTGTGTCAGGAAACTGGGGAAGAGCTATCATTAGCTCGTATGATGAACCTTTACTCCCCCAAGATTTTTCAGGGATGTATGATAAACCTCTGCAAACGTGGCCACCATGCTCTGTTGACTAGCATGGACGATGAAAATGATCGTGGGTGGGCGAAACGGTTCTTTGCAACTGCCACCAATAATATTATTCTGTCAACCGCATCATCCTTTCCGAGCGCTTGGAATCGTACTCATAAGATTTCTTTTTAATATATTTTCTCTTACTAAATATTATTTCATGTTTGTATTGATCCTCCAACCTTCGTATGTTACAGCGACTCGATGGATCCCATCAGTGGTAGAAGGCTTGGGCAAGTGGGTTAAGAAGATCTCGTATGTTACGACGCCCGAGACTCATTTATGGAAAGAACTGGCCCTTAAGTACGGGTGAAGGGCTAAAAATCACGGTAATTTGAACTTACCTCGCTTCCATCTTTCTATGATTTGTATATCGATTGAACCCTTCTGACTAGTTTATGAAATTAGGTCTACCTGCGGGCTCTGTTACTGTCCCCGTGGAGGACATTTTGACAGACCCTGCTGATGCGGCGAGGCTGCTTTAGGAGGCACTTACTCGAATAGGCATCTCCAGGACTGCTTCCGGGGCAAACGTTTCTTCACGGAGTCCCCAGCCAAAGAACAAGCAACTAAAGAGAAGACGTTCCTCTACAGCCGCGGGAAAGAATAAGCAGGCGAAGACTGCTTTCCCCGAGCTATCTCCGGTGGCGATGACGCCTGGTCCTCCTTCCAGGCCGGTCATAGACACTGTGATGATTGATGATGATGATTAAGAAGTTAGTGATGAGGGAGCTTCTCTTCATAGAAGGCGACGATCCTTATCATCTCAACAGGATGCTCAACCTGTTGAGACAGTCATACCAACCGAGGATGATGTCTCGACACTTTGGGGAGAATTTGATTTGGTAGATAATGCCAACTCTCGTTCTTGGGCCCTAATTGTTGTGCCCGATACTGCGATGCAGAGTACCCGGTCCTTATCATCTTCGGTTGGCGAGCACCCAGCATCCAGTGCTGCTTTTGATGTAGCTGTTTCTCATTCTTCTATCCCATCAGCTTCATCACCACCTTCTCCAACACCAGCAACTGCTACATCACTTTCATCTTCATTCACTCTTCCACCAGCAACATCATCTCCAATGGCCGCATCTGACCATGAAGAAGGCATTTCTCTTCCACAATCCCTAGTTCATGGGAATTTGTGGAAAAATTATGCTGCCCCTTCTGAAGATCCTCATAGGAGGAGGAATGTTACTCTTTCGGTCTCTACCGGGTGCAATCTTCTTTCCCGGCCGATGGAGCTTGCTAACTATGTGAAGCCTTTGGCTTCAAAGAAGGATTGGAAAAAGATTCAGACACTCTCGGGAGAGTGTTTGTCGAACGATGCTATGTATAATGCCATAGCGGTACGTTTCTTTTTTTCCTCTGTTATCTCTCCTACTTTTGAATGTATTTTGAGTTTTACCTCTTCTTGTTTTGCAGGTTAACTTTCTTGCTTCTGAGAGCCTTCAAAGGTTGATTCGTGAGAAGGAAGGACTTACTTCTAAACGGGATCAGCTTTTGGTGGAACGAGACCAAACCATTCTCAGTCTCTCAGAACTGGAAACCAGAGCCACCTAGGCTGATGTTTTGGAAGCTCGTTTGCAGCAAAGTGAGCAAGAAGTGATAACCCTCAACCAAGAAGTTAGCCCACTGAGGGTTAGATTTGATGAAGCTAAGACTAAATGGGTTGAGGTCCAGGAAGCCATTCGTGTTGCAACCGAGTGCGAGGCTGCCTCCGCTGAAAGGGTGATTAATTTGGAAGCAGCCTTGAACTCCAAAAGTGAAGAGCTTGTTATTGTGGTGGCAAAACATGCCCAATAAGAAGAGAAGTATAGGAAACTATCGAGCATAGTAGGCTCTTTAGTTCAACTGTCAGTGAGCTCGATGTCAGTCTCAAATCTGTTAGGTTCGCCCGGGAAAACCTTTCCGCCGAGGTTACTCAACTCAAAGAAGAACTCAAGCACCAAGCGGCTTCCCTCATTGTTGAAAAAACTTATTCCATGTATAGTATGAAGAGAAAAACCTTGGAAGAGGCCAAGACTGGTATCATTGACATTGATGCCAAAATTTCTAAGACTAGGGAAAATGTTGAGCCATCGGTGGAACCATCTACTACTCCCGGGGATGCGGATACTTCTCTTCCTCCTGATTCCGGAGACGCTGCAATTTAGCTTTTTATTTTTTTTTCTATTTTGTACCTTTATCATTTTGATGTCTCCTTGTAAATAAAAGCATATTTTTTGCTCAAGTATCGTTTGAGTCTTACTTTTGTTTGAATGTTTATGCAAGTCTTTAACTTTCATACTTGCTCAAGTATTCTACGCATGTTGTTTTGTTCGCGCTTTATTTTGTGTAATATCGGATGCCTTTCATTTGAGGCATTTTGGTTATGAGTATTATCCCTTTTTCGTGAGAGTTTCCATGAGTATTTGCGCAAGTTTACTTTTTGCGTCTTTTTCGTATGCGGCTTCGGGTGTATTTTTCCCCGATGGCATTATAGATTCCGGGCATTGATTCTTCCGGAACCAACCCTTTAACATGAAGGTTTTTATAAGAGAGGGCCCTCTTATGTTTACGGTGCTCTTGAAGAGGACGTCTCCTATTCATTACGACACTAACATTTGAAGTACTTGTTTAACTTTCAAATGGCAAAATTAACTCATCGTTCGGACAAGAAATAAGATAAAAACAAAATGATTTCATTTCATTTAATTCCTTGTATTTTCAAAAGTACATAAGCATTTTGCTATGCAGAAAAGAAATTGCCATGACTTGTCTTGTACAACTTGTTTCTACGGGGCTGGTTGTGCAGTCCTCGGTCCCGATGATATATTCTGTTCCCGGATTTTTATTCCCCGGTTGATGTGGCAATCAGTATTGCTGTATTCTCATATCATTCCCCCCAGTGTTCGAATGCGAAGAATGTGAATTGGAACACTGGAAGTCTTGTATCTTTGAAGATCCCACCAATGAATTGCTAGGTAATCCTTCACTCGGCAACATATCTTGTTTCCCCTTAGGAACCCATGCTATCGAGTGAAAGAATACCTAACAGTCCTCTAGTGGTTTGTGCTCGTGAATGGTCAAGTAACCTCCGTTCGGTAGCAAACTTAACTTCTCGGTGGGAATTTTGTATCGAAGCAAAGATTATCTAATCGTCCCCGAGTGGAAACTTGTTCGTTTGCCTTGTTTTGAAAAGTCTTATCACTGCTGTCTTCGTAGTATGCTTTTCGTCGCTGCCTCATTAAAAACCTTGCCAGAAAAACCCAATTGGGACAAAACCTGAACGAAGGGAAAAGAGTGCAGCACATACTTTCCGTTTGACTGTTGGTTGTCAGCAGTAATAGCTTTTGAGGTGAGCCACGTTACAGTTGTTTGGAAACTTGTCTCCATTTTGGTTCTCCAACTCGTATGATCCTTTTCCAGTGATAGCTGAAACCCGGTAAGGGCCTTCCCATGTTGGGCCTAACTTGCCCGCGTTGAGTTCCCGGGTGTTTTGAGTTACCTTCCTCAAGACCAAGTCTCCTATTTTGAAATAACGGAGGTTGGCTCTTCGATTATAATATCGCTCTATTCTCTGCTTTTGAGCCGCCATTCTGACATGCGCCAAGTCCCTGCATTCCTCGAGCAGCTCCAAGTTGATTAGAATTGCCTCATTGTTTGATTCTTCATTCGCCTGGAAATACCTTAAGGTTGGTTCCCCTACTTCCACCGGTATCAAAGCTTCTGCGCCGTACACAAGGGAAAAAGAGGTTTCTCCCGTGCTTGGCTTGGCCGTTGTTCGGTAGGCCCATAAAACCCTAGGTAATTCTTCGGACCAATTGCCTTTTGCCGCTTCCAACCTTTTCTTTAGATTTTGTATAATCACTTTGTTTGTTGACTCTGCTTGACCATTTGTGCTCGGATGATAAGGTGAAGAGGTAATCCTCTTTATCTTCAAATCTTCAAGGAACTTTGTAACTTTTGCGCCGATAAACTGCATCCCATTGTCGCATGCAATCTCTTTTGGTATTCCAAACCTGCAAATTATGTTTTCCCACATGAAGTCGACCACTTCGCATTCTCCGATCTTCTGATAAGGACCTGCTTCTACCCATTTAGAAAAATAGTCAGTCAAAACTAAAAGAAACCTTACCTTTCCGGGAGCCGGTGGTAGTGGTCCGATGATGTCCATCCACATTTCATGAATGGCCACGGGGACAGAACTGAATGTAGGGGTTTCACCGGTTAATGTACTAGTGGTGCATAGCGTTGGCACTTATCACATTTTCGTACGAAGTCTTTGGCATCTTGTTCCATACGGGGACATTAATATCCTGCCCGAACTAATTTCAGCACCAAAGAATCTGCACCTGAGTGGTTGCCACATATCCCTTCATGGACTTCTCTCATGACATAGTTAGCTTATGATGCGCCTAAGCACCGGGCCAACGGGCCTTGAAAGGATTTTTTGTACAATTGGCCTTTTTTGAAGCTATAACGTGCAGCTTTGGCGCGCAAGGCTCTTGATGCTTTGGGGTATTCGGGCAACTTTCCATGCTCGAGATAATCGATTATTTCATTTCTCCAGTCCCAAACCAAACTAGTCGAATTTACCTCATAGTAATCTATGTCCAAGACTGAGTTCATCAGTTGTATTACCGTCCCTGATTCTGATCCATGGATTTCTGTCGATGTTCCCAAATTTGCCAAAGCATCTGCTTCCGCGTTGTCTTCCCGCGGGATATGAGTAATTGACCACTCTCGGAATCGTGCTAATAAAGTTTGAACTTTTACTACGTATTGCTGCATGCGTTCTTCTTTGGTGTCAAAAATTTCGTACACCTGATTCACCACCAACTGCGAATTACATTTGATTTTGATGGCTTCGGAGTCAAGTCCTCGGGCCAATTCAAGCCCAGCAATCAAAGCTTTGTACTCTACTTCATTGTTAGTTAAAGGAATCATTATGATGTCTTTCCTTAAAGTTTCCCCCGAAGGCGTGATCAAGACTATTTCGACCCCGGACCCTTTTGCGTTTGAAGCTCCATCCGTAAATAAGGTCCAAACTCCTGATGTCGATTCTGACACCATTATTGACTCTTTAGCTGCCAGAGGCAATAGTCCCGGACTGAAATCGGCCATGAAGTCAGCCAAGACTTGCGACTTAATTGCAGTCCTCGGTTTATATTCTATATTGAATTCGCTCATTTAGACGGCCCATTTGGCCATTCTACCCGAGAGCTCGGGTTTATGGATGATATTCCTTAGAGGGAAAGTAGTCATCACAGCTATCGGGTGGCACTAGAAGTAGGGCCTTAGCTTACGGGCGGTGACTACGAAATCTAAGGCCAGCTTTTCCAGATGCGGGTAGCGAGTTTCTGCTCCTGTTAAAATTTTGCTAACGTAATAAATGGGAGATTGCGTACCTTCGTCTTCTCGGACTAAAATTACACATACCGCAACTTCTAAAACCGCGAGGTAGACTAGCAACGTTTTCACCTTCTTTTGGTTTTGAGAGCAACGGAGGGCTTGACAAATATTTCTTCAACTCCTTCAAGGCTCGCTGACATTCCGATGTCCACTCAAAATTGTTTTTCTTTTTGAGTAGTGCGAAAAAGTGATGACATTTTTTCGATGAACGGGAAATGAACCTGCTCAAAGCTGCCAATCTTCTTGTGAGCCTCTGGACTTCTTTTACGTTAGACAATTGGTCCGGGATATCCTTTATGGCCTTGATTTTATCAAGATTTACCTCAATTCCCCTTTGTGCGACTAGGAATCCTAGGAACATACCCGAACTGACCCCGAATGCACATTTCTCGGGGTTAAGCTTCATATTATGCTCCCTCAGATGTCAAATGTTTCTTGCAAATGCTTCAGGTGGTCACCTGCATTCAAAGATATAACAAGCATATCGTCTATATATACTTCCTTAGTCTTTCCTATTTGTTTTTCGAACATCTTATTCACGAGCCGTTGATAAGTGGCTCCGGTGTTTTTTAACCCGAAGGGCATTACGTTGTAACAATATGTACCATAATTCGTTATAAACGAAGTCTTTTCCTGATCTTCTGGGTTCATCTTGATTTGATTGTACCCATAATAAGCATCAAGGAAACTCATTAACGCGTGCCCGGTCGTGGCTTCAATCATTTGATCAATATTTGTCAATGGGAATGAGTCTTTTGGGCACGCCTTATTAAGATCCTTATAATCTACGCACATGCAAAATTTATTATTTTTCTTAGGAACTACTACTACATTGGCTAGCCAGTCCAGATATCTTACCTCTTGGATTGAACCAATCTTAAGTAAGCGGGTTACCTCTTCTTTGACGAATTTATTCCTTGCTTCGGCCATAGGGCGCTTCTTCTGTCTTACCGAAGGTATGTTGGGATCCAAGATTAACTTGTGCATGGCTATTTCTGTTGGATTCCTGTCATATCCTCGTGCGACCATGCAAAACAATCAGCGTTAATTTTAAGGAATTCGATAAAAGCAGACCTGAGCTCCGGGTGTAGTCCTGTCCCCAAATGGAATTTCCTTTCTAGGAATTCTTTGAACAACGCAACTTGGTCCAGCTCTTCTGCCGTGGACTTCGTCACGTCTGTTTTTTATGGTACTTGAAAATACCTTGGTACCTGATATTGTTCTGTCTCTTCTGTCCCCGGGCTAACTTCATCTGGTTCGGGGGCAGGTGCCGGTTCCGGTAATTGCTATGCCACACGTTCCTTTCCTTTGCTACTGGAGACCGAAATTGCATTCATCTCCCTTGCTGCCGGTCGATCACCCCTTATCTGTTTGATCCTCCCGGGTGTCGGAAATTTTAACAATTGGTGATATGTTGAAGGCACAACTTTCATCTGGTGCAGCCATGGTCTTCCCAAGATGATGTTATACCCCATGTCTCCATCTACCACTTCGAAGAGAGTTGTCTTCATTACTCCCTCAACGTTCGTGTCCTTCTACCAATTGTGGACATCCGCCCAAGTAGTCGCTTGAAACTCGAGCAGACTTTCCTTCAACTTTCGGGAAGCATCCGAACTTCTCGGATTTAAACCTTTGGTGAACGTTTCAGTCGCCCATTCATCCGAGACTGCCGGTAGTAACATCTTTTCCTTTTGGAACCGGGTAACAAACTCTCATAATAATTCAAATTCTCCCTGTGTGATCCTGAATATGTCGGCCTTTCGGGCTTGTACCTTTCTGGCACCGGCATGAGTTTTAATGAAAGAATCAGCGAGCATCTCAAAGGAATCTATGGAATGCTCGAGAAATAATGAATACCACGTTAAATCTCCCCTCGTGAGAGTCTCACCAATTTTTTTTCAGCAACTCAGACTTAATTTCGTGAGGATCCAAATCATTTCCTTTCACTATTGTTGTGTAGGTGGTAATGTGCTCCTGTGGATCTAAAGTTTCACCATACTTTGGCACTTCGGGCATTTTGAACCTCTTACGGATTAATTTCGGGGCTGCGCTCGGTTTATACGGTAATTGAATATGCTACTTCGAGTTTGGGCATTTTAGTACTGGTGGTGCGCTCGGAATTTGATCCATGCGGGTGTTTACTTCCTTCATGAACTACAAAAGTTCATCCTTGAACATGGTTCTCGTTGTTGAGGCCGGATCTACTCCCCCCAACCCCGTCGGAGCCAACTTAGCCCCTAAGAGTGTTATTATCAACTCTCTGTGACATCTGGTTCGCGTGAACATTAGGAGGAATTGGATCTCGCCTTTTTGAATTATTTGAGGCACCCGATAGCGCCTACTTCAGTTATGTCATAACCTGATCCTGCCGGTTGAGATGGCCTAGAATGATTGCTTGTTGCTCTTGTAGAACCCTTACTGCATCCGCTACATGCTCCTCAACAGCATCATCAGGAGTTGCCTCCCTTACCTGTCGAGGGTACCGCCTGTCATGTACTGGTGTGGCGTCGTTCCCCTCATTACGAGTGTCACTGATGGAATTCTCGAAATGAGGTTGTTCCCCTTGAATTTCAGGGCTGCGCGTGCTATTAACAGTGTTATCCGCCATTTTTAGTGATTTTTTGCTTGGACAAAGTAATCAAAACACGTTAGAAAAAAAGACAAGGATCAATTGAATTGCACAGCTGTCTAGGACCCACAGTGGGCGCAAAACTATTTACCCGTAAAATGGTACAGTTGAATTTATTCGTGGTTTCTAGATAAGTGAATTAATTTGATCCAAAAGATAATGAAATAACAGATGAAATATAAAATACTTAGCCTTAAAATGTAGATAGAATGACAAAGCAGATGAGTCCGGGAACAGGGTTTTCGGGCACAATAATGATGAGATCAAAAGCAAGAGAATAAAATTATATTAAAATACTGTATAAAATGTAGTGTAAGTTAGCCAGAAAATGCGTCCCTTACAATGATAACTGAGCTCTCTATTTATAGCTATGTCTAGGGAAGGAAGTCCTAGGATCATGCCCTTCTTTAATGTCAATTATGAGGGCCATTGATGAAGATGTAACGTTAGACATAAATGCCAAATTCCTTGTAATGGGCCACCATCCTTAATGATGCAAAATATTATGTATTAATTATTACCGGGCGCAAAGCATTTAATACTCCTTTTATGATCGTTATTCCTTCCGGTGAGAAGCAGAATAGCTATGTTTAGTGGCCATCTCCATCTTGTGTTCCACGTATCCTTCCTTTAAGTGGCCACGTGTCATGTCATATTTTCCCTATACACATTTATATTTACAATTACCTATCTCATGCTATTTTCTGATACGTGGTGATAATTCTTGTTTGTGTTTAACCTAAAACTTAATTATTAGGCTAAAGAAATTAAATTTGTAATATTAGGCCAATCGATTAGATTCAAAAATAAATAAACATAAGAGATGAATATAAGGATGGTATACGGTTGAAATCGAGCTCATGGTGCATCCTAGCCTCCGACATGATAAGCCAGGCTCGAGACATGGCAATAAGGGACCGAAATTAAGCCAAAGTCCCACCGGGCTAACACCCGGGGGCACGACGCCTGCCATGGAGAATATCGAGGCCATGATCCCGAAATCGGTCCTAGCCTCGAACGACTTTGAAGAACATTGTCAGACAACCCAGCATAGCCAAGAGAAGGCCAAAATATTCGTGACCGGCCGAATATTATGGTGGGGATCTCGGCACGTACCGATAAGGGACCTGCAATCAGTGAATCAGAATATTTTTTACCTTTTATAGAGTTGTACCTAAAGTAGGACTCCCCTACTATATAAAGGAGGTCTAATGATTTGATCGACACCGGTCGTGGTGTGCCCGACTCGAGAGCGATTATTCCATCAAAGCTGAAACTATCCAATTCGTGTGGTTTGAATTTATTTTATCTTTATTTATTCAATAGCAACTTAATTTATCGCTTTGTATCAAGTTAATCAGCGTATCTTTAAAATAACTTACAAATTTAATTGCTATCCAATTTTGAGGGTAAACAGTTTGGCGCTTACCGTGGGGCTAAGGATAATAGCGGCAATTTTATACAAATTCCCATAACACTCCCTATTTTACACTTGTTCTTTGAAGTGTCTTTGATTCCAGGTTAAAATCGAAATGTCAAACCCCGAGTCTGCCCCTCTAAACATGGCGAGAACAACAATGTAGCACCCAGTAACGAGGTGCCCCCAGTCGATCTCAGCGGAGTTCCGATCGCGGACCCTATCGACGCTAGTTCACATGTGGCCATCAACACAAATTTGCCTACCGATCCCGAGAACAACGTGCATAGGTAAGTTCGATCAATTGCCCAGAATACGCACAGCGTTGAAAATGATGGGATCAATTTGCGGGTGATCTTCGAAATGTTATAGGCTCAACAGGCAGCGATAGCCTAGTTGTAGAACCAAAGCCGAGTGCCGAGCGGGGTTGAGCCCGAGTCATCTCGGGGAAATCTCCCGCAAAAATGAACCGATCATAGAGAGACGAATGAAAATGAATCGGGGACTAACCCGAGATAATAAAAATGCTCGAGGAATTGACAAAACGGATAGAATCGGGGGAGAAGAAAATTGAAGCTAATGACTAAAAGGTGGAAACCTACAATTTCAGGGTCGACCAAATCCCATGAGCACCTCCGATATTGAAGGGCCTGGATTCCAAGAAGTTTGTTCAAAAACCTTTTTCATGGAGCGCAACGCCGAAGCCGATACCAAAGAAGCTCCGCATGCCCGAGATTCCTAAGTATAACGGAACGACCTACCCAAATGAGCATGTGACTTCCTACACATGCGACATCAAAGGGAATGACTTGGAAGATGATGAGATCGAGTCTGTCCTGCTGAAAAGGTTCGGGGAAACTCTGTCCAAGGGAGCTATGATATGGTATCACAATCTACCTCCTAATTCTATTGACTCATTTTCTATGCTTGTAGATTCCTTCGTTAAAGCACACACCGGGGCTATCAAGGTCAAGACCATGAAGTCAGACCCTTTCAAAGTGAAGCAGAGGGATAATGAGATGCTCATGGAATTCGTGTCCTGGATTCAAATGGAATGGATGGACTTGCCTCCAGTCGCAGATGATTGGGCTGTTCAAGCCTTCACCCAGGGAATCAATGCTCGGAGCTCGTTGGCTTCACAGCAGTTGAAATAAAATCTGGTAGAGTACCCGGCCGTCACTTGGGCCGACATGCATATACGGTATCAATCAAAAATTAGAGTCAAAGCCCATCAGAACAGTTGACAGAGTTAGGAGAGTCATTGATCGTGAACCAAGAACGAATAGGGATCGATACAAGCCATACAATGGAGACCGAAGGGGTAGTGGATCTGGGCGAAACCCTGTGAAATGTGAAAGAAGAAGCGATCGAGGTCAGAACAATCGGGGACTCATGAGCAAAAATAGTTTCGACAGGCACATCGGGCTGAAGGAAGCACCAAGGCTATCAGAGTATAATTTTTACGTCGACGCAGCCGCCATCGTATCCGCCATTGGACATATCAAAGACACCAAATTGCCTCGACCCCTACAGTTTGATCCATCCCAAAGAGATCCTAACTTAATGTGCAATTATCATGGCACTCACGGTCACAGGACAGAAGATTGCCGCTAATTAAGAGATGAGGTAGCCTGACTATTCAACAACATGCATCTCCGAGAGTTCCAGAGCGATTGAGCCAAGAACCACTTTAGGAACAGAGATTCAGGTAAACAGATCGAACATGAGGAACCGCAACACGTTATTAACATGATCATCGGTTGGGGCGACATTCCCCGGGCGCCGATGTTGAAGCGCACCAAAGTATCTATCACAAGGGAAAAACAAACTCGAGATTATGTGTCGGATGGAACCTTGTCCTTCAACGACGAGGACGTGAGGGTATCGTGCAGCGCCACAACGATGCGCTGGTAATATCGGTACTTATGATTAAATCTCGAGTTAAGCGTGAGTTAATTAATCCAGGTAGCTTAGACAACATCATCAGATCGAGGGTCGTGGAACAGCTCGACCTATAAGATCAGATTGTGCCTGCGATCTGAGTCCTAAACGAGTTCAACATGGCATGTGAGACCACTAAAAGGGAGATAACATTACCGGTGAACACCGCCGGGACCGTTCAGGAAACAAAGTTCTATATGATCGAAGGGAACATGAGGTACAATGCTTGGTTCGGGAGACCATGGATTCACAACATGAGGGCGGTACCCTCAACTCTGCACTAGGTGTTGAAGTTACCGATGCTGGAAGGAATAAAAACAGTTCATAGAGAATAACAGGACGCAAAAGAGATGTTTGCGGTCGACGAAGTGGTCCTAGTATCCACACTTTCGACACCAAAGGAGCTAAGTCCGGTCACCAATGGAGAAACCAAATAGCAACTACTGGCACCGCCACCGTTCCAGCTAGAGAAGCAGGAGATGGATGAGATCGACAACTACGGGTTTCCCAGGCCTTTCATAGCTCCCGACTATTCCGACGCTACCAAATCAATGGTCGAGGAACTAGAGCAATTCATACTAATCAAACACTTGCCTGATCGAAAGGTATACCTGGGTACGAGGTTGAATCCGGAGCTCAAGAAAAAACTCATTCAATTTTTTGTAGCTAACAAAGATTGTTTCGCTTGGTCCCACCTTGATATGACAGGGATCCCACCAGAAATAACCACTCACAGGCTAAGCCTGGACCCAAAGTTTTACCTAGTCAAGTAGAAGAGAAGACCCTAGTTCGGGGTCAAACATGCTTTCATCAAGGACGAGGTATCTAAACTCCTTAAATTAGGGTCCATCCGGGAGGTTAAATACCCGGACTGGTTAGCAAATGTAGTAATAGTCCCAAAAAAGGGGAACAAATTAAGAATGTGTGTGGACTATAAAGACTTTAATAAAACATGTCCCAAGGACTCTTTCCCTTTGCCTAACATCAATCGCATGATCGATGCAACAGCCGGCCATGAGACACTCAGTTTCTCGACACTTACTCCAGGTACAACCAAATACGGATGGACCCGGGTGATCAGGAAAAAACTTCCTTCATCACCAAGTACGACACCTACTGCTATAACGTGATGCCGTTCGGACGAAAAACTGCCGGCGCCACTTACCAACGCCTAGTAAATTGGATGGTCAGAGAATAAATAGGAAAATCAATGGAGATTTACATTGATGATATGTTGGTTAAGTCCCTACGAGCAGAGGACCATATGAAACATTTACAGGAAAACTTCAGCATATTGAAAAAATAGAATATGAAGAGCCCGGAGAAATGTGCGTTTAGAGTCGGGTCCGGTAAATTCCTCGGATTCATGGTATCCAACCGGAGAATCGAGATCAACCCCGATAAGATCAAGTCCATCAAAGATATCACTATTGTGGACAACATGAAGGCCGTACAAAGGTTGACTAGACGTATAGCCTCCTTGGGATGATTTATTTCGAGGATATCCGACAAGAGCCACTGTTTATTCTCACTGTTGAAGAAAAATAATGACTTCTCATGGACCCCGGAGTGCCAGCGAGCCTTGGAGGAGCTTAAGCGATATCTATCGAGTGCAGCTTTGCTTCACATGCCGAAGACAGACGATCAACTATACATATACTTGGTAGTATCAGAGATAGCAGTAAGTGGAGTCCTTGTCCGCGAAGAGAAAGGTATGTAATTTCCAATTTACTATGTCAGAAGAACTCTTGGCGAGGTCGAAACTAGATACCCTCACCTAGAAAAGCTGGCGCTTACTTTGCTAAGCGCCTCTAGGAAGCTAAAACCGTACTTTCAATGTTAGCCCATATATGTCATAACCAGTTACCCATTAAGGAACGTAATGCATAAACCCGAGCTCTCGAGACGGTTGGCCAAATGTGCCTTAAAGATTAGTGGGTACGACATCGAGTATCGGCCTCGGACATCCATTAAGTCTCAAAGTTTGGCAGAGTTTGTGGCCGACTTTACGCCGGCCTTAATACCCGAGGTCGAAAGAGAATTGTTGTTGAACTTGGGGACCTCTTCGGGAATCTGGATCCTCTTTACAGACTGCGCCTACACGAAGGGGTCCGGACTTGGCATTGTATTGAAACCGCCCGCATGTAATATAGTTAGACAATCTATTAGGACTGTAAAATTAACTAACAATGAAGCCGAGTATGAGGCCATGATTGCAGGTCTCGAGCTGGCTAAAAGCTTGGGAGCAGAGGTGATCGAAGCTAAGTGTGATTCCTTCCTTATGGTGAACCAAGTTAATGGGACCTTCGAAGTGAGAGAGGAACGAATGCAAAGGTACCTGGATAAACTGCAGGTAACATTACATCATTTCAAAGAATGGACTCTACAACACATGCATCGGGGTCAAAACAGAGAGGCTGATGCCCTTGCTAACTTGGGATCGTCGGTCGATGACGATGAGTTCAACTCGGGGGCGGTCATACAACTCATAAGATCCGTAGTGAAAGAAGGTCACACCGAGATAAACTCAACAAGCCTAACTTGGGACTAGAGAAACAAATATATAGAATATCTCAAGACCGGAAAATTGCCTTCGGATCCAAAGGAATCGAGGACTCAGCGTATGAAGGCATCCTGGTTCAGCCTATCCGAAGACGGTACATTGTTCCGGAGAACGTTCGATGGCCCATTCGCAAAATGTCTAAGAACCAGAAACACCGAGTACGTTCTGAGGGAAATCCACAAAGGCACCTACGGAAATCATTCGGGCGCCAAATCACTAGTTCAGAAAATAATCAAAGCCGTCTACTATTAGATCGACATGGAAAAAGACGCAAAGGAGTTCGCACAAAAATGCGACTGATGTCAAAGGCATGCTCCGATAGTTCATCAACCCATGGAGCTACTACATTTAGTCTTGTCACCCTGGCCATTCATGAAATGGGGGATAGACATCATCGACCCCCTTCCATGGGCACCCGGTAAGGCTCAATTTATATTGTTTATGACTGACTATTTTTCTAAATGCGTAAAGAGACGTTTGTAAAGGTCAGGGAGAAGGAAGTCATTGATTTCATCTGGGACCACATAATATGTTGGTTCGGAATGCCGGCCGAGATCGTCTATGACAATGAGAAGCAATTCGTTGGCAGCAAAGTTAGCAAGTTTCTCGAAGATCATAAGATCAAAAGAATCCTGTCAACGCCCTATCACCCTAGTGGGAATGGGCAAGCGGAATCCACAAACAAAAACATACTCCAGAACCTCAGAAAAAGATTGACCAACGCCAAAGGAAAATGGAAAGCAATCTTGCCCGATGTCCTATGGGCATACCGTACGACCTCAAAGTCCAGTAATGGGGACACCCCACTCTCGTTAGTTTACGGCACCAAATCTCTAATACCAGTCGAAGTCGGAGAACCGAGTCTCAAGTTCCGATATGCAACCGAAGAATCAAACAACGAGACAATGAACACGAGCCTGGAACTGTTAGATGAAAGGCGTGAAGTCGCCCTCGTCCGAATGGCCACCTAAAAACAACGGATCGAGAGGTATTACAATCAAAGAGCCAACCTTCGACACTTCAATGTCGGGGACTTAGTGTTGAGGAAGGTCACATTAAACACCCGGAACCCAAGCGAAGGAAAACTGGGACCAAACTGGGAAGGTCCGTATCAAATTATCGAGATCACCGGAAAAGGGTCGCACAAACTCAAAGCAATGAACGGTGAACGACTACCAAACAATTGGAATGTAACTCACTTGAAACAATATTACTGCTAAAGTACGACCCCGTTCAATTCTTTTATTTATCTTCATTTTGGACTAACACTTGCAGGAAGCCGTCGAAGAACAACACAATATTTTAGGCCTGAAAGCACGCGTTACACGTTTTTTCCCTTGAACCGATTTTGTCCCAAATAGGTTTTTTAGAAAGGTTTTTAACGAGGCACCAGTGGATCGTGCTAACTTAGAATCGAAGACCGGTTGTCAACAGTATTCGAGGCTTCTCTATGATCGACCTCGAACACTGGGGGGCATCACTCTTGGAAAACAATTTTGGCAAGGAAAGAAACTTTGTGCTCGAATAGTGTATGCTCGATCGATAGGATTTACTGTAAGGGCCAAACGGTCGAATGAACCATGCCCACATATACCACCCGAGCACAAACACAAAGCTTGAACATATGTGTAACAAAATTGAAAGGAAGTTTCTACCTTGCAGATAAATATTTTGCCCTTTGTAAATTTTTTCTTTGTTATATTTGACCCCCCAAAGACATCGAGCCCAAGGGCTACCTCACTCGGGGACTTCCGCCCAAGGCAGGTTCGGACATCCGGGATAATAATGTCCAGGGGCACAAAGCTTATTTGGCAGTGCTCAAACTTTAAAGGCTACAGCCACCCCCATTCGGGAACAGTTATCTCGGTTCAGCCTGGATGACTCGGGGTAACAAGCCCATTGGGAAACACCCAAACTAATAAGGCTACGGCCGTACTAAAACGGCTCAGAGATGTCCGAAACCCGTAACAAAAAATAAGGCCTTCAAAATTTCTAAACCGGTTCAAAAGGCTACCCTCGACAAATTATAATCTAAAATATTCTAAGTACTTTCGGAAAAACTTCTAGTCATACCGAGCCCCCACGAGTCTTAAACAAAATAATATCGAGAGCGAGGCCTGTTCGAACCTCCGAACAAGACCCAATTATTACATGCTAAGGCATTCAATATATTTGCAATCATAAAGAACAAAGCGAAAGGAAACGAGCTTAAAATGTCGAAGGGAAAAAAGAGCCTTATATATATGTGTGAAAAGATCTTTACAAAGCCCAAACGACCTTCCCAAATAAGTACAAAAATACAAAAGTAGAAAAATAAAGAAAAATATACAAGGCACTTAAACGACTTGGTCTCCACCAGAGCCCGCCTCGTCACCGGCACCATCAGAGTCTTCTCTGCCCCCGGATCCGTTCGAACCCTCGGAGTCATCTTCATCCTCGGGATATGCCAGTTTTTTGGCCTTGGCTTTGAACCCCTTAGCACTTTCGACCTCGGCCGATAAATCAAAACCCCGAGCACGAACTTCTTCGAGGGCCTTCCTTCGGGGCTGCCACTTCACATATTCGATGATATCTTTCAGCCGGTCCTAGGATGCTTCGGCATCGGCCTCATATTGGGCCACCATCTCGTCGGCATCAGCTTTGGTTACTTCAACCATCAACTTGGCCGCTTTAAGCTCCTTGGGAAGAGTCTCTCAATCAGAAACAACCGAGCTTAGCTGAGACTGAAGCTCCTCAAGCTTTTGGGACCGAGCCTCAACCTTCTTCTTCACCGCTCGAAGCGGGGCCTCCGCCGAGGCCAACTACGCTCGGGCAGTCTCCTTTTCCGAGGATAGGCGGTCCATCTTGCCTCTCCACTCTTCGATCTCGACCTTGACTACATCCATCTCAGCTCGGAGTTGGTCAATCCGATCAATCTTCTGCTATACCTGCGGGTTTCGATCATTAGTCACCGTGTCTAGCTCATCGTCACTAACTTTAAAGATTTTTACCTGTTCAACTAGGTCGGCATGTTCTTTCCGAGTCGCTTATAACTCAGCTCGAAGGCCCTTAGCCTCTCCTTCACGCTGCTCGTTGAGAAGTTTGTACGTGTCTCTCTTCTTAGTAAGTCCTCTAACTTCAGCTTCGAGCTGGTTCAACTCATCTCGATACTGGAGGAAAGTTTTTATGATGAAGTACCGAGGCCTACAAATGCGAAGAAAAATATTAGGATTATCAATGAATTAGTTCAAGTGTAAGAGGAGAAATTGAAATCATCGAGGGTTGTCTAAAGTTACATGGTTCAGTGCGTGTTGTGCTTTGTTGAACAGGCAGGGCGCGCCTACCTCGTTCATTTTGGCTTGATCTACTTCGGTCACCAGGCACCAGAAGTAATTGGCCACCCCTTCGGGGGCGGAAAGAACCCGGGTATCCTCTGGAACAGAGATGATGATGGATCGCTTCCGGTCAGGATCTACGCTCGAGGCAGGGAACCAGTTGATCAGTTTCGGGCTCGAGGTAGGCCCACTTGCTCCCAAAGATGGACTCTTCTTCGGTACCTCTAAGTCACCCAATACGGTGATGTCCTCCATGGCAGTGGAATCCACGCCATCAAAATAATTGTGGAAAGGGTCGTCTGCACCATGGGCCCCCTTGTTGGGGCGTTCTTTCACCGTTTGGGCCTTGTTGTATATAGACTCAGTAAACGAGGGTGACTCGGTGATATCTATCACACTAAGTGCCTCCTTCGGGGCATTGCCCGCATCCCCGGAAGCCTCGCCCCCGGCTTCCTCATCGACCTCATTAGCTTGAGGTAGATCGGCCTTGCAGTTCTCTGGTTCGGAAGCCCCCTACCCTTCGAGGTGCGACGACACGCGGGCCACCAGAACAAAGGGTTCTTCTTCCTCTTCGGATTCGTCTCTCAGCCGATAGAGAGAATCTGAAGATGGTGCCCAGGCACTCGAAGCCCTTTTTCTTTTCTTCTCTTCGGCCTGTCTCGGAGCAGGGGACACAGTAGGTAAGTCCTCACCACCGGCTGGAGGCCTCAGCTTGATATCCTTAGATAAACCTGCAAAAAGAAGTAAAGGGAGTAGGGGATTAATATTAAAAGAGGAATCCTAATACTACCTACTCGGGAAAAAATCTCACCATGGGAACGGGCCTCCCAACGGACCTTCGAGAGCTTGCGCCACGAGCTCTTAGAATATGGCATCTATGATACGATGCCCTCGACCCACTCATTGAGTCGAGGGACAGCGTTCGGGACCCGAGCGACGCCTGCACCACCACAAAGCATCGGTAAGAAAAAGAAAAGCAAGTGTAAAAGTGCTATTTAAAAGTAAATCATACTTACAAGAGGTATTCTACTTCTCGGAGAATGGCCTGCACTCGGCTGGATTAAGTCCGAAGTCCTCACTCGGACAAAATAGCCTCGCCAGCCCCGATCTCGTTCCTCATCAATACCTGAGAATGGGGCTTTATTGGCCTGGCACACAAGATTTATTAGTCCCCCCTGGAAGATTCGGGGACTGTACAAGCGTAGAAGGAGGTCGAAGGAGAACGAGCACCCATCAATTTTGTTCACAAAGAACCGGAGGAGGATCATGATCCTCTAGAGCGAAGGATGAATCTGACCGAGGCATACTTCGTACCTCTTGCAGAAATCTATAATGACCGGGTCCACCAGGCCCAATGTAAAGGGATAAGTACAAACACTTAGGTATCCCTCGACATGGGTGGTAATGGCTTCATCGGGGTCGGGGATCACTATGACGTTATCGGCCCAGTTGCAGTCCTTTCGGATCGTAGGGAGGACTTTTTTAGTGATCGAGTAGATGTATATCGAGACCTCCTCACACCGGCCTTGTACGGAGGAAGGTTTTTTAACCTTGAAATGGACGTTGACCGAGTCGTTTGCAACTTAGTAGCTAGCTATGAAGTAGAAGGGGTTTCTTTCTGCGGAACGATTTTGAAAGTCTTTACCATTTCTTTAAAAAATGGAGGAAAATCTGAGAAAGGTGGAGAAAGAAAGGAAGTTGAAGGATTGGACTTGTTGGCTTGATATGAAGATGGATAAAAATTCTTGCAAAGGATCTCGAATAACCGGAGTAAAAGTGCTAGAAAGTATTGAAATCTTAAAGGTACGAGGGTAGAAGGTTTAGATGTAAAGTTAAAATAAACAAAGGAGGGGGTATTTATAGTATTCCAACGGCGTTTCGCATCCAGGGACGGCCGACCGGCGGCTGACATGCATTTAATGCCATTAAGACTTGACTGATGAGACGTTTAAACTGTTTTGTCGTTTCTGTCACGGTGTATCGAAGTAAGAATCGAAAGCTCATGTCGTTTTTCATCGATAACTCTCCGAAAAATGAGGGGACTATCTGTATACGGGTGAAATCGAGCTCATGGTACATCCCAGACTCTGACATGATAAGCCAGGCTCGAGACATGGCAATAAGGGACCAAAATCAAGCCAAAGTCCCACCGGGCTAAAACCTGAGGGCACGACCCCTGTCTTTGAGAATATCGAGGCCATGATCCCGGAATCGGTCCTAGACTCGAACGACTTCAAAGAACATTGTCAGTAGCCGGCATAGCCAACAGAAGGCCGAAATATATGTGACCGGCCGAATATTACGGCGGGGATCTCGGCACGTACCGATAAGGGATTTGCAATCAGTGAATTAGAAGATATTTTACCTTTTATAGAGTTGTACCTAAAATAGGATTCCCCTACTATATAAAGGGGGTCTAATAATTCATTTGACACGTTGTAACACGCACTAAAAAGTAATACATTATTATTTTCTCTGTTTTTAAGTTCTTATTCTTTTTTGATCGACACCGGCCATGGTGAACCCGGCTCGAGAGCGATTATTCCATCAAAGGTGAAACTATCCAATTCATGAGGTTTTAATTTATTTTATCTTTATTTAGTCAATAACAATTTAATTTATCGCTTTGTATAAAGTTAATCCATGTACCTTAAAACTACTTACAAATTTAAGTGTTATCCGATTTTGAGGGTAAACAAGGATAAGCATTGAAATGATAAGAAAGTAAAAGAGATATGATTCTTATTCAATGATCCTTGACTAGAAGGAAGTTGATGAACAAGACTGGTGCGTAATTAATGAACATAATAGTAAGTATTGTTCTTAGAGTTTTTTGTATTTGAATCGGAATTGGGTATAAGGAAAATTGAGAGTATTTATATTACAAAGCAAGTGTAATTGTACCCTAGAATTGCGCTTATCCGTTACGAACATTATTTAGCCAGCTTGTACATTACGCTTGAATGATATGTAACTGGTAAAGAATTAATGCCATAGAATTAATATTGATTATAGGATATTTCAGCACCTGTTGATCTGCTGATCACCTTATTCGGACATTGCATATTTTTAGGATACTTGGTCACCTATTCGGAGACTCTGGATGTCACTTCCCGGATAACATTATATGATCCATGTATAGACAACTTGGGATATACTTTCTAAACTGACCTTCCAATCCTATTCACTAAAGTAGACTTGTTTGACTATTGATTAGGCCATGTCGAGATCGTATATTACCAATACAGTACGTAGAGCTTGCTTAGTTTGAGTACATTTTTGTAAATTATGATTAGCAATTGGTGTTTAACCTAAAACATAGAACAATAAGTTAAATCAATTAAATTTATAGAATTAGTGTGATGCCCATAACGGAGGGCGGGCCGATGAAGGCGGGTCAAGCAGGACTGACAGGCTTCTAGGCTGGCAAGCTTCTAAAGAAGGGGTGCACATGTCACCTTAGGCGAATCTCACATCGGAATAGGAGAGGAAAGTGAAGAGCTAAATAAGGAATGACACAAGTTCACATGATATGTGCACTTTTGGGGCTCGAGGTGGCGTATCCCAAAAAGACAAATCTGTGTGAGCCTAGGCCCAAAGCGGATAATATGTGCCATGAGTTTGGGTCATGAAATCTATTGTCTCTGAAGTCCCAAGAGCGGTTTCAAGAGTTTTCACCTTGCTCTTTGATTCTCAGAAATCACGAGTACCCTGGGAATAGTTTTTCACCAGCCGGTTAGCGTATTTCTCCTTTTGAGCAAGTAATACCTTGAGAACCCGGATTTCCTCGAAATGCGCAGAAGCTTGCCTAAAGAAAGAATTTTCTCTCTTTTATTGCCTACTTCCGTTGCTCAAATTCTTCTGTAACTGACTTGGCTTGGTAATCCAAGGCCTCTTTGTCGGCCTTGAGATTCTCAACGTTGGTGTTTACCCAGAAAATCGAGTAACAATTAAACTTATATTGTGATTTTAAGGATATGTGATTTAAACTATTACCAATTGATAAAAATGAATTAAATAGATAAATTGGACAAAAATAAATCTAACCAGTCTGCAAACAATGCCTCGATCTCGATTCGAGATAGTCTCGAGGTTTAGTTAATAAGAACAGTAGAGGATGGAACAAGCAGTGATGAATAGTAAATAAGACAAAGAAAACAACGTATATGTATATTCTTCTCAGTAAATCATGATCCCTCCAAATGATTGGATTCCACTTTATATAGTAGAGGAAACCTAATTATGGTATGTCTCTAATTACAGAAGGAAATCGTATAAACAGCTAGTTAATCGCTTCTAATTTGGTCTGTTCTGAGATTCACGCCATAATCCTCGACCAGTCTCGGATATCCTTTCCGAGATTCACGTCGTGATCTTCGACCGACTACTGATATCTCGCCATTCCGTTATTATGTTGCCATCGAAGTCTGTCATACTTGGTCTCGATTGTTGCTGGCCTCGGTCTCAACGTACACTTCGATCTCTAGACTTGATGTCTCATCTTCGAACTCGGGTCTAATTTATAATGAGGCTACCCCCGATGCAACTCCCTTGTCTCGATCAAACAGCAAAATCGGGTTGGCCCGATTTTGACCGTATACAAATAGTCCCTTCGTTTCTTGGAATGTAACGAGAAGAAACAAATTGAGCCTTCGATTTAGTACCTCGACCAATTATGACGTCAACATCGTGACGTAAGCGATTGAAGCGATTGAAGCATCGCGTCTGCACAGTTCCCAAGGTCATTAATTAACGCTAGGTGATGGTCGGCCACTAGTGCTTTGAAACCATCAAAGTGGCTATTATAAATAGACCACCTTCATAATCCTCTTAAACTTTACTTTCAAACTTCTTCTAATCCTCAAAAAACTCTTGTATTCTCTTCAAGTTCATTAACTTTGCCGGTTTCCGTTTGCCAATCTCTAAAGAACAAATTCCGCCTTTTTCTTCCTTAAACCTCATATAGCAATGGCAAAACATCAAAATCCGTTCCTCAAGAAGAAAAAGCCTCCTCGTCGCGGCCGGCCGATGGCAAAACACCGGTGGAGCCACGTATTGAAGAGTGCATCCCCAGGCCATGTGAACTTACTTCCGACTTTAAAGTCGAAAAACCCTCTTCGGTTCTTGGCTGATGCGTGCCCATGTCTAGATATATCTGTTCGATATCCGAAGTCGATCTCGAGCAGGTGAAAAATGACTGGCACTGGGAGAATAAAGAGGTGGTGATTCCTACCCCCGAGGAGGACATCACCACTCATGTGAAAGGGTTCTTAACTGTGTATACTTACCCTTTCACACTGGTTTCCGTCGATCCCATCATAATCGACTTCTGCCGCCAATACCGGGTAACCCTAGGCCAGATCTACCACTCTTTTTGGTGTATTGCCATTTTTCTCAGATTCTTCTCGAGCAAGATCGAGGGGATGTCTTTCATCCTCGATCATATCATTAGGATATACTAGCCCTATCTTTATCGGGGCGGACTGATAAGGCTTCAGCGTCGGGCCACGAAGGTGCTATTCTCGAGCATAGACGAGGACAAGGACCGAGGATGGATGTGCTGGTTTTTCCGAGTCAGGACCTCCGATTTAATCCTCGTCGAGAAGATTCCATTCCCTGAAGAATGGAACATGAAGCGTAAGTAGAACTTCACCAATAACGTTTGATTAGCTTTTACGTTTCTCTTATCTCTTCTCATTTATATTCTTCTTTATGGTGCATCTTCCCCCTGGTTTTCTGGTGCAGTCCCAGACCTTGCAGGTTGGGTTCGACAACTGGTTTCAACCTCCTCCTATGCTGAACGCTCGTGGTGCGATTTGGCCAAGGGTCGATGGGAGGCCAAACATCATGGTAAGTTCCCCTGTACGTGTTTGATGATTTCCTGTGAAATACTTCTTTTTTAACCTGATTTCTTCTTATACAGGTCTTGGAGATAATGTCGTCATGAGGCCGGCTCCCCTCGGGGAAGAGGAGGCCCCGAAGCTGACCAAAGACAAGAAAAGGAGAAGGGACTCGACTCCAGATACCCCAAAGCCCAAGAAAAGCAGGGCTCAAAAGTCAAAGACTGATCCCTCCGTTCTGTCTGTCGATGTAGCCTAAACGCTATAAGATGAGGACGAGGAGGGAGAAGATGTCGTCTCCCTGCTGGTGGCTCGGAAAAGGGAAAGAGTCGAAGCTTCGATAACTGCTGAGTCGGTGACGATTGAGGGGGTTCAGCCACAGATCGAGGTGATCTCGGGGGAAGGTCTTAACAGAGTCCCCGAGTCATCGGCTATTGATGACGCCTCCTGCCGTGATGAGCAACCGGCGGGTGTGCCCGAAGGGTCTAGTTCCGAGGCCCTTCAAAGAGAAGATAATGCCCCGAGTGACTCGCTCGGGGCAATTAATATCGATGATTCGTTGCCCGGTCCCACGTTCTCCGAGGGGAAATTTCGGGCTGCCCTGTCCATGGGAACCCCCGAAGTGGGGACGGCCCCCGAAGGGAATGATATATTTTGTGGTTGCTTCACAGGGGTCGATGATGTTTCCGACCTTGACGCATCACTCATTTTTGATGAGGCTCAGCGGCTTCTGAACCAAGTGAGTTTTAGCCCATGCTACCATGCTTGTGTATGTTCTTATTTCTCTAAGTCTGATTTCCTTTCTTTCTATATAGGCTACAACGCTCCAACAAGAAGCGTCTTCCAAGTATCGAGCTGAGCTGGCCCGATGTGAGGCTGATCTCAAAAAGCTTATGGAGGAGAGAAACGCCCTCAAACTCCTTTATGTGCAAAAATAAGAGGAGATCGTGAGCATTCGAGCCGAGCTGACAAGAGCTCATCGAGATCAGACCGAGCTCATTGAATGGGTAATGTAAATTTTTGGGAGCTTGTTATGTATTGACTTGATATTGGCAACTAACACTTTGATCATGCAGGTTCAGCAGAAGGCCGAATTGGTTGAGCAGCTTCGTGAGGAGGCCAAGATGAAAGAGGCAGAGACTTTGGAGTGGAAGTAGAACATGTACCGTCTCGCCTTGGAGAAAGAAACGGTTCAGGCCCAACTGTCTTCGGTTGAGCATCAACTCCAAAGTGTGAAGGAGGAGAACTTGGCCGGAGCCCAGAAGGTTAAAAAGCTCGGACTCGATTGGCTGCTGAGCTTGCAAGGGCCACATCCGAGGTAGAGGTGCCCGTGGCCTCCTACCGAGCAGACGCCGAAGCCACTAACACTCGGGCAAAGGAAATTTATATTGCTGCTAAGGTTAGATTGTCCAGTGTTGTCGAGCATGCTAGGCGCCAGTCTCGAAGAGAGACTCTTGAGGAGGTGCATGCTCGTGGCTTCGACCTCACGGCTGATATCGAGAATGGGAAGGTTTTGGAGGATGAGGCCGGAGCATTGCTTTCCGATGAGGAAGACTCTGCGAGTGGATCCAAGAGTGGAGATGAAGATGAAGCTCCCGAAGATGCAGCTCCCGAGGTGGACTAGGCACTTAGGATTTTTTCTCCTTTTGTTTTTTGGGTAAACCTTGAGTGGTCTTTGTAAATACTTTGCATATATGAAAGATTTATTTTCTTTCCGTTTCGTTGATTTCTGATTTATGATAAATTCTGTTTTGCCTTTGCTTTGTGAAAACTTTGTTGCAATCGGGTTACTGTAGCCTCTATAGTCGAGTGAGCAATAACTCGAACTTAGAGTAGAACAAACCCTTAGGTTTTTTAGTTAAGCCAGGGCGAGTCCCCGAGCTTAACAATATGTTCGAGATTTTAATTTCGGATGGCTTAATCGAAGCCGTAAATGTACTGCTTTTATAGCTAAGTTCGAGTAAGTTTTGAACTCACAGTAACAGACCCCTTAAGGTTTTATGATGAATCCTCGAGCTATATTTTATTTGAGCTCGGAATAGTGGAACCCTTAGGTCCGAATTGAGTGAGAACAAAATCTCGAAATCTCGAATTCTCTAAAAGATGGCTATTTTTTCCTTTTTTCGGCTTAGAAGACTTAGTAAAACATTTTTCTTTATGCCTTAACACGTATTCTTTACCTATTGGGTTTTTTGAGAGTTCGATGCCGATTGAAACCCCTTTGCTTTTTGTCTTAGCACGTTTGTGTTAAGATTATTTGGTACCTCTTAAGGTTTTTCGAGGGCTGGTTTTATCGAGGCCCTTTGTGTTAAGATAATTTGGTACCTCTTAAGGTTTTTGGAGGGCTGATTTTATCAAAGGCCCTTTTGATTACATGCCGAGGGTAGCTTTTTTTAATCGAAGCGTTAGTCCCCAAGAATGATGGACTTGGCCTATAGATCGAGGAGTGCCTCTTTGAGGTCTTATGAATTTGAGTTTAGATTACTCAAATATGTTGATCGTCGACGGCAGTCCCCGAGTGTATGAGGTATATTTGCACTTGGCCCTTAAGCCATTTCTCACAAAATCATAAGTATGGAGCTTGTATAGTAGAAACTTTTCTTTGAGACACAAGACGTTTGATATAAAAAGAATGCTTCTTTGTATAATTTATTCATGCGTACATGTTTTGCCATCGGGGCTCGACTAATCTATACGGACACGGTTCATTCAACCGCGACAAAGTTTCTCTATCGAGTCCCTTTGACACGAAGTATTTTCCTCGAAAGCATAACATCCGAGGGTGATGCCCCCTAGTATTCGAGTTTGATTGTAAAGAAGCCTTGGATACTGTTGAATGGTCCTCAGGTAGCACATAATTGTTGCCTCGTTAAAAACCTCGCCGGAAAAACCCACTTGGGACAAAAACCGATCTAAGGAAAAAAGAGTGCGCCGCGTGCTTTAAAACCGGAGGTCTCGATATCTTCTATCGATCATCTGCAATGAGTTAGTGTCAAATATATAAATGAAAAAAAGTGGAATAAAGTCATACCTTAGCAATAATATTGTTTGAGAAGCGATATGTTCCAATTATTTGGCAGTTGTTCGTCGTTCATCATGCCGAGCTTATAAGATCCCTTTCCGACGATTTCGAGGACTTGGTAGGGTCCTTCCCAATTTGGGCCGAGCTTTCCTTCATTAGGATCTTGAGTGTTGATGGTGACTTTCTTCAGGACTAAGTCCCCGACTCTGCAGTGACGAAGGTTCATTCTCCTATTGTAGTATCTTTCGATTTGTTGCTTTTGTGCAACCATTCGAACGAGTGCAGCTTCTCGTTTTTCATCCAATAAGTCGAGGCTAGTATTTATAGCCTCTTGATTTGACTCTCATGTCGTATGTCTAAACTTGGCACTGGGTTCCCCGACTTCGACTGTAATCAAGACTTTGGAGCCATATACTAAGGAGAACAGGGTTGCCCCCGTACTAGACTTTGACATTGTTCGATACGCCCAAAGGAAATCGGGTAGCATTTCTTTCCATTTCCCCTTAGGGTCGGTCAACCTTTTCTTTAACTTTTAGATAATGGTATTGTTCGTCCACTCGGCATGTTCGTTACTACTAGGGTGATACGGCGTTGATAACATCCTTTTTATTTTGTGGTCTTCAAGGAATTTCGTCACTTTGCTGCCGATAAATTGTTTTTCATTGTCACACACTTTTTCGGCAGGTATCCCAAATTGACATACGATGTGATCCCAGATGACGTCTATAACCTCTTTCTCTTTCACTTTCTCGAACGCCTGTGCTTCAACCCATTTAGAGAAGTAGTCAGTCATAAATAAAATAAACTTGGCTTTACCTGGGGTCGATGGCAGAGGGCCGACGATATCCATCCCCCGTTTCATGAATGGCCATGGGGATATGACTGAATGAAGTTGTTCTCCGGGATGATGGATCATCGATGCAAACCTTTGACATTGATCACATTTTCAAACAAACTCCTTAGTGTTTTTTTCCATGCTATACCAGTAGTATCCTGCTCTAATGATTTTGCGAATCAGTGATTCAACGCCGGAGTGGTTCCCACAAGTGCCTTCATGGACCTCTCATAGAACATAATCGGTGTCTCCTAGTCCTAAGCATACTGCGAGTGGTCCATCGAATGTCCTTCGGTATAATGTTCCATCTTCAGTCAATGTGAATCGAACAGCTTTGGTTCGTAGGGCCCTCGACTCTTTAGGGTCCGATGGGAGCTTTCCATTCTTCAAGTATTCAATATATTTATTCCTCCAATCCCAGGTTAAGCTTGTAGAGTTTTTCTCGGCATGACCTTCCTCGATCACGGATCTCGAGAGTTGAACGACAGTCCCCGAGCTGATATCATCTTCCTCGACCGATGACCCTAAACTAGATAGCGTATCGGCCTCACTGTTTTGTTCTCGAGGTACATGCTGTAAAGTCCATTCCTTGAAACGGTGCAAGGTTACCTGCAGCTTGTCCAAATACCTTTGCATTCTATCCTCTCGAACATCGAAAGTTTTGTTTACTTGGTTCACCATCAGTAAAGAGTCACACTTGGCTTCAATGATTTCTGCTTCTAAGCTTTTAGCTAGCTCGAGACCTGCAATCATGGCCTTGTACTCAACCTCAGTGTTAGTCAACCTAGGAGTTTTGATAGATTGCCTAATAGTGCTACCTATGGGCGGCTTCAAAACGATGCCTAACCCGGACCCGTTCACATTCGAAGCACCGTCTGTGAAAAGGGTCCAAACCCCCGATGATGTTCCCGATTTTAATAAGAGTTCCTTTTTGACTTCGGATATGAGGGTTGGCGTGAAATCGGCCACGAAGTCCGCTAAAATTTGAGACTTGATGGCCGTTCGGGATTGATACTCGATATCGTACCCACTAAGTTCGACGGCCCATTTGGCCAATCGGCCTGATAGTTCGGGTTTGTGCAAAATATTATGAAGTGGGTAAGTGGTTAATACACATATAGGGTGACATTGGAAGTATGGTCTTAACTTTCTAGAGGCACTTATCAGTGCAAGTGCCAATTTCTTTAAGTGCGAATATCTAGTTTCTGCTTCTCCTAAGTTCCGACTTACATAATAAACGGGAAATTGCGTACCTTGCTCTTCTCGAACTAGGACACCACTTACCCGATTTCCGATACTGCCAAGTATAAGTAAAGTTTCACATCTGCCTTTGGAGTATGAAGCAGTGGTGGGCTCGATAGATATCACTTCAATCCCTCTAATGCCTGTTGGCATTTCGGGGTCTAGGAGAAATCGTTCTTCTTTTTGAGTAGAGAGAAAAATCTGTGGCTTCAATCCGACGACCTCAAAATGAATCGGCCTAAGGCAGCTACCCGTCCAGTTAGTCTCTGCACGGCTTTTACACTGTCCACGATGGTGATGTCTTCGATGGCCTTGATTTTATTGAGGTTGATTTAGATCCCCCGATTCGATACCATGAAGCCAAGGAACTTGCCCGAACCGACCTCGAAAGCACATTTCTCGAGGTTAAGCTTCATGTTGTATTTCCTTAAAATCTCAAAAATTTCCTGCAAATGAGCCAAATGGTCCTCTGCGCGCAGGAACTTAACTAGCATGTCACCAATATAAACTTTTATTGATTTACCTATATGTTCTTCGAACATTTTATTTACTAGGCGTTGGTAAGTAGCTCCTGCATTTTTTAGCTCGAAGGGCATTACATTATAACAATATGTTCCATACTTGGTGATAAATAAAGTCTTTTCACAGTCCTCCGGGTTCATTTGGATTTGATTGTACCCGGAATAAGCATTGAGAAAAGTAAGGATTTCGTGGCCGGTCATGGCATCGATCATGCGATCGATGTTAGGCAGTGGAAAAGAATCTTCGGGGCACGCCTTGTTTAAATCCTTATAATCTACATACATTCTAAGTTTGTTCCCTTTTTTAGGGACTACAACTACATTGGCTAACCATTCGAGATATTTCACCTCCCGAATGGACCCCATTTTGAGAAGTTTAGTTACCTCGTCCTTTATGAATGCGTGCTTTACCTCGGACTGGGGTCTTCTCTTTTGTTTCACCGGTTTGAACCTAGGGTCCAGGCTTAACCGATGCGTCGTTATCTCCGGTGGGATCCTTGTCATGTCTAAATGGGATCAAATAAAACAATCCATGTAATCAATAAGAAATTGAATAAGTTTTTTCTTGAGTTCGGGGGTTAATCCCATTCCTAGGTATACCTTTCGCTCGGGCAGGTACTCGATCAATATAACCTGTTCCAGCTCTTCGACCGTTGATTTGGTGGCGTCAGAATCTGCGAGAACATTAAAAGTTCGAGGGGTCAAAAAATCCTCTTCTTCTTCTTTTATCTTCTGCTTCCCCGATTCGGTCGAGGCTGGTGGCGGTGATTGCTATTTGACTTCCTGCTTACCTTTGATTCTCAACCTTTCCGAGGTTGATAGTGTCGATATTGGTGTTACCTCATCGACCGAAAATATTTCCTTTGCAGCATACTGCTCCCCGTACACTATTCTTACACCGTCCGACATCGGGAACTTCATCATTTGGTGGAGAGTCGAAGGGAATGCCCTCATATTGTGGATCCAATGCCTTCTGACCAGGGCATTGTACCTCATGTCGCCCTCGATTACGTGAAACTTGGTATCTTGAATGGTTCCAGCCATGTTCACCGGTAGAATAATCTCCCCTTTAGTTGTTTCACTAGCCATATTGAAGTCATTTAAGACTCGAGCTGCGGGCACGATTTGATTTTGTAGGCCAAGCTGCTCCGAGATCCTCGATCGGATGATATTCACCGAGCTACCTGGATCCACTAAAACACGCTTAACTTAAAGTTTATTTAATAAGATAGAAATTACCAGAGCATCGTTGTGGGGCTGAGAAATGCCTTCTGCTTCTTCGTTGTTGAATAATAAAGTGACTTCGGGCACATAATCTCGGGTTCATTTTTCCCTAGTGATTGATACCTTAGTGCATTTGAATATGGGTCCCTGTGGAATGTTGACCCCACCGACGATCATATGAATGACATGTTGGGGTTCCTCCTGTTCAGTTTTCCTGTTGGCGTCCCTTTCTCTGAAATGATTCTTGGCTCGATCACTGAGGAACTCTCGAAGGTGGCCCTCATTGAAATGACGGGCTACCTCCTCCCTTAAATGCCTGCAATCCTTGGTCTTGTGACCATGCGTTCCATGATACTTGCACATCAAATTTGGGTTTCCTTGGGAAGGATCAGTTTGTATAGGTTTGGGCCACCTAGTATCTCTGATCCTTCTGAATGCCGATACAATGCCCGATGCATCGATGCTAAAGTTATATTCCGATAACCGAGATGCCTCTGTGGGATCGGCATACTTGTCAAAACCACTTTTACTCATAAGTCCCCGAGAATTTTGTCCTCGATCATTTCTTCGATCATTCCGTGCGGAATTACGTCCTGAACCATTGTTCCTTCGATCTGTGGTATATGGTTGATATCGGTCTCTGTTTGACCTTGGCTCCGTGTCGACGTCCCTCTGGTTTTTAACTGTCGACCTGCTTGGATATACTGAATCGAAAGGGGCTCCTAATTGGTCGTCCTCAACCCTGCTCTTCGACTGATATCGATTGTGCACATCTGCCCAAGTTACAGCTAGATACTCGATCAGATTTTATTTCAACTGACGTGATGCTATCGAGCTCCGCTCGTTCAACCCTTGAGTGAAAGCTTGAGCGGCCCAATCATCTGTGACCGGTGGAAACTACATACATTCCATTTGAAATCGGGATACGAACTCCCTCAACATTTCATTATCCATTTGTCTTACCTTGAAAAGTTTCGATTTCTTCGTTGCGACCTTTATGGCCCCGGCGTGTGCCTTTACGAAAACATCTGCTAACATGGCAAATGAGTCGATGGAATTTGGTAGCAGGTTGTAATACCAAATCATCGCTCCCTTCGAAAGGGTCTCTCCAAATATTTTCAACAGCATAGATTCGATTTCATCATCCTCCAAATCGTTACCCTTGATGGCGCATGTATATGAAGTAACATGCTCGTTAGGATCGGTAGTCCCATTGTATTTGGGTATTTCTGGCATATGAAACTTCTTTGGAATAGGCTTCGAAGCCGCACTTGGAGGAAACGACTTTTGTACAAACTTCTTCGAGTCCATCCCTCTCAAGATTGTCGGTGCCCCCGGTATCTGATCAACTCGAGAGTTGTATGTCTCAACATTTTTATCGTTGGCTTCGATTCTCTTCTCCCCTGATTCAATTCTTTTGGTGAGCTCCTCGAGCATTTTCATTACCGTAGGATTAGTCCCAGATTCGTTACCATTTGACCTTTCCGGTACTGGCTCGGTACGGCGAGTAATTTCCGGCTCGACCCTATTCGGAGCTCTATGTTGATTTTGTAACTGAGCAATAGCAGCTTGCTGAACCTGGAGCATCTGGAATATCACTTGGAGACTGACTCCTTCATCTCCTCTGCTGTGTTCCTTGGCCACTAGATCGGCCTTCTCCGCGTACACTCCCATCAAGATCTGCGCCTAAGTCCGTGTTTAGAGCAACGTGCGAACTGACATCAACTGTGTTGGCAACCGGTGCTGCCCCGAGATTATCCTGTGGAACCTCGACTCCTGGAGCGATCACATTTTCATTTTCATCATAGAATCTGAGGCCATTGTCACCGTGTGTGGATGCATTTTGTGAGTTTGACATGTTTATCCTGAAAGCAAAGATACTCGACAAGAACAAGCATAAAATAGTGTGTTTTACGAGAATTAGTACCGAACAATCACTATTATCCTTAGCCCCACGGTGGGCGCCAAACTGTTTACCCAAAAAATCGAGTAACAATTAAACTTATATTGTGGTTTTGAGGATATGTGATTTAAATTAGTACCAATTGATAAATAATGAATTAAATAGATAAATTGGACAAAAAGAAATCTAACCAGTCTGTAAATAATGCCTCGACCTCGATTCGAGATAGTCTCGAGATTTAGTTAATAAGAATAGCAGAGGATGGAACAAGCAGTGATGAACAGTAAATGAGACAAAGAAAGTAGCGTATATGTATATTCTTCTCAGTGAATCCTGATCCCTCCAAATGATTGGAACTCCTCTTTATATAGTAGAGGAAACCTAATTATGGTATGTCGCTAATTACAGAAGGAAATCGTATAAACAACTAGTTATCCACTTCTAATTTGGTCCGTTCTGAGATTCACTCCATGATCCTCGACCAGTCTCGGATATCCGTTTCGAGATTCACGCTGTGATCTTCGACCGGCTACTAATATCTCGCCATTCCGTTATTATACTGCCCTCGAAGTCGGTCATACTTGGTCTCGATTGTTGCTCGCCTCGGTCTCAACGTACACTTCGATCTCTAGGCTTGGTGTCTCATCTTCGAGCTCGGGTCTGATTTATTACGAGGCTACCCCCGATGCAAATCCCTTGTCTCGATCAAACAGCAAAATCGGGTAGGCCCGATTTTGACCGTATACAGTTGGATTCCCATGTTTTATTGGCTCTTGTCAACTCCGTAATTACATCCCATAGACAGTGATCCTCTTCAAAGTTTAGATTCCAATCAAATTTCACTACGAAATAAAGCATGCGAGTAACGGTATTTTATAAAAATCAAAGAAGAAATATCGTAAAAGGGCCTAGTCTAAGAGGCATATGCATCATATCATTAATTAAGCTGCCGATGAAAGCTTTATCTATCTTTTCCTTCTGTAGAGGATTGATTAGTCCTTTTAACCGAGGATCGGCGGGATCCTGACGAGATAAGAGGTTTATATTGCAAGGAAATTCAACCATGACAATATTTTTTCTTACTAGCACTGGTCGAAGGGCCAGCTTTTGCTCCTTGAGGGATTGGGAAGTCGGGCAGGGGCTCTAGTAGGGGAGGAAAGAGAGTCTACAGAACCTTGAGGTCTCACAGACCAGTTCAGTCTATTAGGCCATCAAAGCCTTCCTAGAGAATAACATGTTAGCATTCATTATCTCCGGAATAGGGACTACATCTTCCACATGCCCTTAGCTGGATTTTCTTCACATCCGCCACAGGGATATAGGAACGTTTTCTGGTTCATCTCAGAGACGAAATTGAGATTTTTGGGATTGGCTTGGGGATTGTTGTGACCATCCCCCGATTATTCTTTCTTCTTCTTTCTATATCTTTTCTTCTTATTGGACGGCCTGCAAGATCACCTTCCGAAACAGAACTTGTTGTACTGTTCTTCTTCCGTTTCAAAGCAGCCATCTTCTGGATTTGATCCTAAGCTTCGACAAGATTTGAGATTTCAATGGAGAACCGAGATCAGGTTTGTAACTTACTCAAACAAAGACCTACAAAAATAAAATGAATATTAGATACGAAGATAGATAAGGAAAGCAATAACTATCAGCTCGGAAATACTTACGATGGTGTTTAGCTTTCCAATCGAAAATCTTGGAAATAGCCTTCCATGTCCTCAACTTCATAGTGGAAGAACACAAGCTTTTTATGTCTAGCCTTTGATGTTGGGGACTTCACCAAATGACTTCATGGTAGCTGCAGTTCAAAGAGAAATTTTATGGGATGAACAACAAGAACAAAATCAAAATCTAGAGTTAAAAATGACACTTATTCTTGGCATTCCATATCTACACGAAAGTGTGATCACAAGACTGAACTAGATCTCGGGTTGGCACAACAATAAAAATTTTGTACCACCCCCATTCATGATCATCATTAAGTTCAACAATAAGCACATTTGTTCCGGGTAGAAACGATAAAACCTCCATCCTAGTATAGTTTCGGGGAGTAAAGGTAGAGAAAATGTTTGAAGGTGAGATCTTTGTATACAGTCGAAATCGGGCATACCCGATTTCGTTGGCATGGGAGTTGCCTCTAGGGTAACCTCATAATAGATCGGGCTCGAGCTCGAAGATAGAACATCAAGCCTGGAGATCAAATTGTTCATTGAGATCGAGGCCAACAACAATCGAGATCAATCACGACGGACTTCGAGTAAGGTGTAATAATGGAATGGCGAGCTATCAGTAACAGGTTGAAGATCACGGCGGAAATTCTGGAACAGATCAAATCAAAGCAGTTATTAGTGCCAATCATGGGATCTACTTCCGTCATTAGAGTTGTACCTTATTTAGGATTTCTCTATTATATAAAGAGGGATCCCATTCACTTGTGAGGTGGACAATTATTATTCACTGATAAGAATATACACATACGCTGCTTTATTTGTTTTACTTACTGTTTATCGCTGTTTGTTTCATCCTCTACTATTCTTATTAACTAACCTCGAGACTATCTCGAATCGAGGTCGAGGCATTGTTTGCAGACCGATTTGATCTTTTTTATTGTCCAATTCATCTATTTAATTCGTTGTTTATCAATTGGTACTGGTTTAAATCACATATCCTTAAAACCACAATATAAGTTTAATTGTTACTCAATTTTAGGGTGAACAGTTTGGAGCCCATCGTGAGGCTAAGGATAATAGTGATTGTTCAGTACTGATTCTAGTAAAACACACTATTTTATGCTTGTTCTTATCAAGTATCTTTGCTTTCAGGTTAAAACATGTCAAACTCACAAAACGCATCCACACACGGTAACAATGGCCTCGGATTCCACGGTGAAAACGAAAATGTGATTGCTCCAGGAGTCGAGGTGCCACAGGCTAATCTCGGGGGAGCACCGGTTGCCAACCTAGTCGATGTCAGCTCACACGTTGCTCTAAACGCGGACCTAGGCACAGATCTCGATGGGAGTGTACGTAGAGAAGGCCGATCTAGTGGCCAAGGAACACATGGCAGAGGAGACGAAGGAGTCAGTCTCCAAGTGATATTCGAGATTCTTCAGGCTTAGCAAGCCGCTATTGCTCAGTTTCAAAATCAACATAGAGCTCCGAATAGGGTCGATCTGGAAATTACTCGCCGTACCAAGATAGTACCGAAAAGGTCGAATGGTAACGAATCGGGGACTGATCCTGTAGTAATGAAAATGCTCGAGGTGCTCACCAAAAGAATTAAATCAGGGGCGAAGAAAATCGAAGCCAACGATAAAAAAATGGAGACATACAACTCTCGAGTTGATCAGATACCGGGGGCACCGCCAATCTCGAAAGGGATCGATTCGAAGAAGTTTGTACAAAAGCCGTTTCATCCAAGTGCGGCTCTGAAGCCTATTCCAAAGAAGTTTCGTATGCCAGACATACCCAAATATATATTGGGACCACCGATCCCAATGAGCATTTTACTTCATATACATGCACCATCAAGGGTAACGATTTAGAAGATGATGAAATCGAATCTGTGCTGTTGAAAAAATTCGGAGAGACCCTTTCGAAGGGAGCAATGATTTGGTATCACAACCTGCCACCAAATTCCATCGACTCATTTGCCATGTTAGCAGATTCGTTCGTAAAGGCACACGCCGGAGCCATAAAGGTCACAACGAGGAAATCAGACCTTTTCAAGGTAAGACAAAGGGAAAATGAAATGCTGAGGGAATTCGTGTCCCGATTTCAAATGGAACGCGTGGAGTTGCCACCGGTCATGGATGATTGGGTCGTTCAAGCTTTTGCCCAAGGGTTGAACGAGCGGAGTTCGATAGCATCACGTCAGTTGAAACAAAATTGGATCGAGTATCCAGCTGTAACTTGGGCAGATGTGCACAATCGATATTAATCGAAGATCAGGGTCGAGGACGACCAATTAGGAGCCCCTTCCAGTTTAGTACATCGAAACAGATCGGCAGTTAAAAAATAGAGGGATGTAGATAGGGAGTCAAGGTCGACCAGAGACCGATATCAACCATATACCGTTGAACGAAGGAACAATGGTTCAAGATGCAATACCGCCCGGAACGATCGAAGAAGTGATCTAGGACAGAATACTCGGGGACTTATGAGAAAAAGTGGTTTTGACAAGTATGCCGATCCTACAGAGGCACCTTGGTTATCAAAATATAACTTTAGCATCGATGCATCGGGTATTGTATTGGCAATCGGAAGGATCAGAGATACTAGGTGGCCCCATACAAACTAATCCTTCCCAAAGAAACCCAAATTTGATGTGCAAGTATCATGGCACGCATGGTCCCAAGACCGAGGACTGCAGGCACTTATGGGAGGAGGTAGCCCGTCTATTCAATGAGGGCCACCTTCGAGAGTTCCTCAGCGATCGAGCCGAGAATCATTTAAGAGAAAGGGAAGCCAGCAGGAAAAATGAACAGGAGGAACCCCAACATGTCATTCATATGATCATCGGTGGGGTCGACATTCCTGTCGGGACCCATATTCAAACGCACTAGGGTAACAATCACTAGGGAAAAACGAACCCGAGATTATGTGCCCGAAGGCACTTTATCATTCAACAACGAAGAAGCAGAATGCATTTCTCAGCCCCACAACGACGCTCTGGTTATTTCTATCTTATTAAATAAAGTTCAAGTTAAGCGTGTTTTAGTGGATCCAGGTAGCTCGGTGAATATCATCCGATTGAGGGTCGTGGAGCAGCTCGGCCTACAAAATCAAATTGTGCCCGCAACTCGGGTATTAATCGGCTTCAATATAGCCAGTGAAACAACTAAAGGGGAGATTATTCTATTGGTGAACGTGGCTGGAACCATTCAAGATACCAAGTTCCATGTAATCGAGGGCGACATGAGGTATAATGCCCTACTTGAAAGGCCTTAAAACCATAATACGAGGGTAGTCCCTTTGACTCTCCACCAAATGATGAAATCCCTGACGTCGGACGGTGTAAAAATAGTATATGGGGAGCAGCATGCTGCAAAGGAAATGTTTGCGGTCGATGAGGTAACACCGATATCAACACTATCAACCTCGTAAAGGTCGATCATCAAAGGTAAACAGGAAGTCAAATAGCAATCACAGCAACCAGCCTCGACCGAATTAGGGAAGTAGGAGATAGAATAAGAAGAGGAGGATTTTCCGACCCCTCGAACTTTTATTGTTCCCGAAGATTCTGACACCACCAAATCAACGGTCAAAGAGCTGGAACAGGTTATATTGATCGAGTACGTTCCCGAGCGAAAGGTATACCTGGGAACGGGATTAACCCCCGAACACAGGAAAAAGCTTATTCAATTTCTTTTTGATAACATAGATTGTTTTTCTTGGTCCCATTTAGACATGACAGGGATCCCACCGGAGATAACGACGCATCGGCTAAGCCTGGACCCTAGGTTCAAACCGGTGAAGCATAAGAGAAGACCCCAGTCCGAGGTAAAGCACGCATTCATAAAGGACGAGGTAACTAAACTTCTCAAAATATGGTCCATTCGGTAGGTTCCCGAATGGTTAGCCAATGTAGTTGTAGTCCCTAAAAAAGGGAACAAACTTAGAATGTGTGTAGATTATAAGGGTTTAAGCAAGGCGTGCCCCAAAGATTCTTTTCCACTGCCTAACATCGATCACATGATCGATGCCACGACTGTCCATGAGATCCTTACTTTTCTCGATGCCTATTCCGGGTACAATCAAATCCAAATGAACTAGGAGGACCGAGAAAAGACTTCATTTATCACCAAGTACGGAACATATTGTTATAATGAAATGCCCTTCGGGCTAAAAAATGCAGGAGCTACTTACCAACTCTTAGTAAATAAAATGTTCGAAGAACAAATAGGTAAATCAATGGAAGTTTATATTGATGACATGCTAGTTAAGTCCCTGTGCGCAGAGGACCATTTGGCTCATTTGCTGGAAATGTTCGAGAATTTAAGGAAATACAACATGAAGCTCAACCCTGAGAAATGTGCTTTCGGGGTCAGTTCAGGCAAGTTCCTTGGCTTCATTGTATCGAATCAAGGGATCGAGATCAACCCCGATAAAATCAAGGCCATCGAATACATCACCATTGTAGACAATGTAAAAGACATGCAGAGGCTAACTGGATGGATAGTTGCCTTAGGCCGATTCATTTCGAGGTCGTCAGATTGAAGCCACAAATTTTTCTCTCTACTCAAAAAGAAGAACAATTTCGCCTGGACCTCGGAATGCCAACAGGCACTAGAGGAATTGAAGCGATACCTATCGAGCCCACCACTGCTTCACACTCCAAATGCAGATGAGAAACTTTACTTGTACTTGGCAGTATCGAAAATCACGGTAAGTGGTGTCCTAGTTCGAGAAGAGCAAGGTACGTAATTTCCCTTTTATTATGTAAGTCGAACCTTAGGAGAAGCAGAAACTAGATATCCACATTTGGAGAAATTGGCACTTGCACTGATAAGCGCCTCTAGAAAGTTAAGACCATACTTTCAATGTCACCCCATATGCGTATTAACCACTTACCCACTTCATAATATTTTGCACAAGCCTGAACTATCGGGCCGATTGGCCAAATGGGCCCTCAAACTCAGTGGGTACGATATCGAATATCAACCCCGGACGGCCATTAAGTCTCAAATTTTAGCGGACTTCATGTTCGATTTTATGCCAACCCTCGTACCCGAAGTTGAAAAGGAACTCTTATTAAAATCGGGTACATCATCAGGGGTATGGACCCTCTTCGTAGACGGTGCTTCGAATGTGAAGGGGTCCGGGCTAGGCATCATTTTGAAGCCGCCCACGAGTAGCACTATTAGGCAACCTATCAAAACTTCTAGGTTGACTAACAATGAGGCCGAGTACGAGGCCATGATTGCAGGTCTCGAGCTAGCTAAAAGCTTGGGAGCAGAAGTCATTGAAGCCAAGTGTGACTCTTTACTGGTAGTGAACCAAGTAAACAAAACCTTCAAAATTTGAGAGGATAGAATGCAAAGGTATTTGAACAAACTGCAGGTAACTTTGCACCGTTTCAAGGAATAGACTTTGCAGCATGTACCTCGAGAACAAAACAATGAGGCTGATTCACTTGCAAATTTGGGGCCATCGATCGAGGAAGATGAGATCAGCTCGGGGACTGTTGTTCAACTCTCAAGATCCGTGATCGAGGAAGATCATGTTAGAAATGATCTCGAGGATCAAATACTCAATACTGTTTGATTAATAATTAACAGTACAATAAAATGGAAACATTCCAAGGTACTGTGACGACCAAGCAGCTCTACCTTGAATCCTTGCGATCACACTCTAACTCTGTCTGAGTCCGATATCTCCAATACCTGGCTCTGCATAAAAATGTGCAGAAGTATAGTATGAGTATACCACAGTCGGTACCCAGTAAGTATCAAGACTAACCTTAGTGGAGTAGAGACGAGGTACAGTCAAGACACTCACTAATCTAATAACATGTGCAATATAGTATAAAAAATAATAGGAAACAAATAACAATAAGGACGTTCGAATCCCGCAATAAAAATAGGCCTTCGAATTCTTTGAAAAATCGGTTAAAAAAGGCTACCCTTGGCAAGTAATCAAAAGGGCTTTGATGAAATCAGCCCTCGAAAAACATTAAGAGGTATCAAATTATCTTAACACAAATGTGCTAAGGCACAAAAAGCAAAGGGGTTTCAATCGACATCGAATCCTAAAAAAAACCAATGGGTAAAGAATACGTGTTAAGGCATAAAGAAATTTTTTACTAAGTCTTCTAACCCGAAAAAAGGAAAAAATAGCCATCTTTTAGAGGCCATATCGGCCCAATCTAAAGAGCCTAAGGGCCAATACACTTAGAGTTCAAGATTTTGTTCTCACTCAATTCGGACCTAAGGGTTCCACTTGCGAGCTCAAATAAAAATGACTTGAATATAGCTCGAGGATTCATCATTATTTGATATAAAACCTTAAGGGGTCTGTTACTGTGAGTTCGAAACTTACTCGAACTCGGCTATAAAAATAGTACAATTACGGCTTCGATCAAGCCATCCGAAATCAAAGTCCCAAACATATTGTTGAGCTCGGGGACTCGCCCTCGCTTAACTAAAAAACCTAAGGGTTTGTTCTACTCTAAGTTCGAGCTATTGTTCACTCGATTATAGAGGCTACAACAACCCGATTTCAACAAAGTTTTCACAAGGCAAAGGCAAAACAGAATTTATCATAAATCAGAAATCGGAGATGCAACAGAAAGAAAAGGAATCTTTCATATATGCAAAGTATTTACAAAGACCACACAGGGTCTTACACAAAGGAATCTTTCATATATGCAAAATATTTAAGTGCCTAGTCCGCCTCGGGAGCTTCATCTTCATCTCCTCCATTCTCGGATCCACTCGCAGAGTCTTCATCATCAGAAAGCAAAGCTCCGACCTCATCCTCCAAAACCTTCGCACTCTTGATATCATCTATGAGGTCGAAGCCACGAGCATGTACCTCCTCAAGAGTCTCTCTCCGAGACTGGTATCTAGCATACTCGGCAACACAGGACAATCTAACCTCAGCAGCATCACAAATTTCCTTTGCCCGAGTGTTAGCGGCTTCAGCGTTGGCTCGGTAGGAGGACACGAGCGCCTCTGCCTCAGATGTGGCCCTTGCAAGCTCAGCAGCCAACCGAGTCTCGAGCTCTTCAACCTTATGGGCTCGGGCCAAGTTCTCATCCTTCACACTTTGGAGTTGACGCTCAACCGAAGACAGTTGGGCCCGAACCGCATCTTTCTCCGAGGCAAGATGGGCAATGTTCTGCTTCCACCCCAAAGTCTCTGCCTCTTTCATCTTGGCCTCCTTACAAAGATGCTCAACCAATTCAACCTTCTGCTGAACCTGCTGGATCAAAGTGTTAGTCGCCAATATCAAGTTAATACATAACAAGCTCCCAAAAATTTACACTACCCGTTCAATGAGCTCGGCCTGATATTGATGAGCTCTTGTCAGCTCGGCTCCAATACTCATGATCTCCTCTTCTTTTTGCACATAGAGGAGTTTAAGGGCGTCTTTCTCCTCCGTAAGCTTTTGGAGATCAGCCTCACATCAGGCTAGCTTAGCTCGGTATTTGGAGAGACGCTTCTCGATGAAGTGTCCTAGCCTGTACAGAAAGGAAGGAAATCATACTTAGAGAAATAAGAACAAATGCAAGCATGGTAACATAGGCTAAAACTCACTTGGTTCAGAAGCCGTTGAGCCTCATAAAAAATGAGTGATGCATCTAGGTCGAAAACATCATCGACCCCCAACAGTCGCGAAATATATCATCCCCTTCGTGGGCCGTCCCCACATCGGGGGTCCCCATGGATCGGGCATACCGAAACTGCCCCTCAAAGAACATGGGGTTGGGCGGGCAAATCATCAATGTTAATTTCCCCGAGCGAGTCACTTGGGGCATTCTCTTCTCTTTGAAGGGCCTCCGAGATCACCTCGGTCTGCGGCTGAACCTCCTCAACCATCACCGGCTCAGAAGTTCTCGAAGTTTTGATGCCTTCCCTCTTCCGAGCCACCAGCAGGTAGTCGGCATCTTCTCCCTTCTCGTCTTCATCTCGTAGCATTTGGACTACATCGGCAGACAGAACGGCGGGATCAGTCTTTGACTTTCAAGCCCTTCTTTTCCTGGGCTTTGGGGTATCTGGAGGCGAGGCCCTTCTCCTTTTCTTGTCTTTGGTCGGCTTCGGGACCTTCTCTTCCCCGGGGGGAGGCGGCCTCAGGGCGACATTATCTCCAAGACTTGTATGAGAAGAAATCAAGTTAAAAAGAAGTATTTCGCAGGAAAGCATCAAACATAGACAGGGGAACTTACCATGATTTTTGGCCTCCTATTGACCCTTGGCCAAATCGCTCCATGAGCGCTCAGCATACGAAGAGGTTGAAACCAGTTGTCGAACCCATCCTGTAAGGTCCGGGACTGCACCAGGAAACCAGGGGGAAGCTGCACCGTACAGAAGAATATAGATGAGAAGAGGTAAAGGAAACATAACAAGTAATCAAATGTTATCGGTGAGGTTCTACTTACACTTCATGTTCCATTCTTCGGTGAATGGCATCTTCTCGGTGGGGATTAAGTCAGAGGTCCTGACTCGCAAAAACTAGCTCATTCATCCTCAGTCCTTTTCCTTGTCTATGCTCGAGAACAGCACCTTTGTGGCCCGGCGCTGAAGCCTTATCAGTCCGCCCCGATAAAGACGGGGGCTGTATAGCCTAATGAGATGATCAAGGGTGAAAGACATTCCCTAGACCTTGATCGAGAAGAATTTGAGCAAAATGACAATGCGCCGAAAAGAGGGGTAGATCTGGCCTAGGGTTACCTGGTATTGGCGGCAGAAGTCGATTATGACAGGATCGATGGAACCCAGTATGAAAGGGTAAGTATACACAGTTAAGAACATTTTCACATGAGTGGTGATGTCCTCCTCGAGGGTAGGAATCACCACCTCTTTATTCTTCCAGTGCCAGTCTTTTATCACCTTTTCGAGATAGCCTTCGGATATCGAACAGATGTATCTAGACATGGGCTCGCATCGGCCAGGAACCGAAGAGGGTTTTTGGACTTTAAAGTTGGAAGTAAGTTCACATGGTCCGGGGATGCACTCTTCGATACGTGGCTCCACCGGTATTTTGTCATCGGCCGGCAGCGATGAGTAGGCCTTTTCTTCTTGAAGAATGGTCTTTGATGTTTTTGCCATTGCTATATGAGGTTTAAGGAAGAAGAAGGCGGAATTTGTGTTTTCATAAGAGATTGGCAAACGGAAACCGGCAAAGTTGATGAACTTGAAGAGAATAGAAGAGCTTTTGAAGATTAGAAGAAGTTTTAAAGTAATGTTTGAGAAGATTATGAAGGTGGCCTATTAATAATAGCCACTTTGATGGTTTGAAAGCACTGGTGGTCGACCATCAACTAGCGTTAATTAATGACCTTGGGAACTGTGTAGATGCGATGCTTCAATCGCTTCTGTCGCTTACGTCACAATGTTGACGTCATAATTGATCGAGGTATTAAATCGAAGTGTTGAATTCATTTCTTCTTGTTACACTCCAAAAAATGAGGGGACTATCTGTATACGGTCGAAATCAGGCATACCCGATTTCGTTGGCAGAGGAGTTGCCTCGAGGGTAACCTCATAATAGATCGGGCTCGAGCTCGAATATAGAACATCAAGCCTGGAGATCGAAGTGTTCATTGAGATCGAGGCCAGAAACAATCGACATCAATCATGACTGACTTTGAGTAAGGCGTAATAATGGAATAGCGAGATATCAGTAACCGGTCGAAGATCACAGCGGAAATCCCGGAACATATCAAATCAAAGCGGTTATTAGTGCCAATCATGGGATCTACTTCAGTCATTAGAGTTGTACCTTATTTAGGATTCCTCTATTATATAAAGAGGGATCCCATTCACCTGTGAGGTAGACAATCATTATTCACTGATAAGAATATATACATACATTGCTTTCTTTGTTTTACTTACTGTTCATCGATGTTTGTTCCATCCTCTACTGTTCTTATTAACTAACCTGAGCTTTTTAATAAGGTTGAATAATTCGAGACTCGGTTGGCCGCTAAGCTTGCAAGGGCCACATCCGAGGCAGAGGCACTCGTGGCCTCCTACCGAGTCGACGCTGAAGCCGCTAACACTCGGGCAAAGGAAATTTTGGATGCTACTGAGGTTAGATTGTCCTATGTTGCCGAGTATGCTAGGCACCAGTCTTGGAGAGAGACTCTTGAGGAGGTACATGCTCGTGGCTTCGATCTCACGGTTGATATCGAGAGTGCGAAGGTTTTGGAGGACGAGGTCGGAGCTTTGCTTTCCAATGATGAAGACTCTGCGAGTGGATCCGAGAACGGAGGAGATGAAGATGAAGCTTCCGAAGATGCGGCTCCCGAGGCGGACTAGGCACTTAGGATTTTTTTCTCCTTTTTTTTGTGTAAGATTCTATGTGGTCTATGTAAATACATTGCATATATAAAAGATTCCTTTTCTTTCCGTTTCGTCTCCGATTTCTGATTTATGATAAATTGTGTTTTGCCTTTGCCTTGTGAAAACTTTATTGCAATCGGATTGATGTATCCTCTATGATCGAGTGAGCAATAGCTCGAACTCAGAGTAGAACAAACCCTTAGGTTTTTTAGTTAAGCGAGGGCGAGTCTCCGAGCTCAATAATATGTTCGGAATTTTGATTTCGGATGGCTTGATCGAAGCCGTAATTATACTGTTTTTATAGCCGAGTTCGAGTAAGTTTTCAACTTACAGTAACAGACCCCTTAAGATTTTATATCAAATAATGATGAATCCTCGAGTTATATTCTAGTCAGTTTTATTTGAGCGCGGAATAGTGGACCCCTTAGGTCTGAATTGAGTGAGAACAAAATCTCAAACTCTAAGTGTATTGGCCCTTAGGCCCTTTAGATTGAGCCGATATGGCCTCTAAAAGATGGCTATTTTTTCCCCTTTCGGCTTAGAAGACTTAGTAAAAACTTTCTTTATGCCTTAATACGTATTTTTTACCCATTGGGTTTTTTGAGGGTTTGATGTCGATTGAAACCCCTTTTGCTTTTTGAGCCTTAGCACGTTGGTGTTTAGATAATTTGATACCTCTTTAAGGTTTTTCGAGGGCTGATTTCATCGAAGCCCTTTTGATTATTTGCCGAGGGTAGCCTTTTTTAATCGGTTTTTCAAAGAATTGGAAGGCCTATTTTTATTGCGGGATTCAAACATCTTTAAGCCGCCTTAATTTGGCCGTAGCCTTTCGGTATGCCTCTTGGGCTTATTTCCCAATAACACTTTGAACTTGTTCGAAGTGCTAGTCCCTGAGAGTGATGTCCTTGGCCTATAGATCGAGGGGTGCCTCTTTGTGATCTTTATGAATTTGAGTTTAGATTACCCGAATATGTCGATCATCGACGACAGTCCCCGAGTGTACGAGGTATATTTGCACTTGGCCCTTGAGCCATTTCTCACAAAATCATAAGTATGGAGCTTGTATAATAGAAAATTTTCTTTGAGACACAAGATGTTTAATATAGAAAGAATTCTTCTTTGTATAATTTATACATGCATACATGATTTGCCATCGGGGCACGACTAATCTATATGGACACGGTTCATTCGATCATTTGGCCCATTATAAAGTTTCTCTATCGAGACCCTATGACGTGAAGTATTTTCCTCAAAAGTGTAACAATCGAGGGTGATGCTCCCCAGTATTCGAGGTTGATTGTAAAGAAGCCTTGGATACTGTTGAATTGTCCTCGGGTAGCACATAATTGTTGCCATATTAAAAACCTCGCCGGAATAACCCACTTGGGACAAAAACCGATCTAAGGGAAAAAGAGTGCAACGCATGCTTTAAAACCTGAGGTCTCGATGTCTTGGATCGAACACCTGCAGTGAGTTAGTGTCGAATATATAAATGAGAAAAGGGGATAAAGTCATACATTAGCAATAATACCGCTTGAGAAGCGATATGTTCCAATTATTTGGCAGTTGTTTGCTGTCTATCATGCCGAGCTTATAAGATCCCTTTCCAACGATGTCGAGGACTTGGTAGGGTCCCTCCCAATTTGGGCCGAGCTTTCCTTCATTAGGATCTCGAGTGTTGATGATGACTTTCCTCAGGACTAAGTCTCCGACTCTGAAATGGCGAAGGTTGGTTCTCCTATTGTAGTATCTTTCGATTCGTTGCTGCAGCCATTCGAACGAGTGTGGCTTCTCGTTTTTCATCCAATAATTTGAGGCTACTATTCATTGCCTCGTGATTTGACTCTTCTGTTGTATGTCGAAACCTGGCACTTGGCTCCCCGACTTCGACTGGAATCAAGGCTTCGAAGCCATATACTAAGGAGAATAGGGTTGCCCACGTACTGGACTTTGATGTTGTTCGATATGCCCAAAGGACTTCGGGTAGAATTTCTCTCCATTTCCCCTTAGCGTCGTTCAACCTTTTCTTTAGGTTTTGAATGATAGTCTTGTTCGTCGATTCAGCCTGTCCGTTCTCACTAGGGTGATACAGCGTTGATAATATCCTTTTTATTTTGTGGTCTTCGAGGAATTTCATCACTTTGCTGCAGATAAATTGTTTTCCATTGTCATACACTATTTCGGTGAGTATCCCAAATCGACTTACGATGTGATCCCAGATGAAGTCTATAACCTCTTTCTCTCTCACTTTCTCGAAAGCCTGTGCTTCAACCCATTTAGAGAAATAGTTTGTCATAAATAAAATGAACTTAGCTTTACCTGGGGCCGATGACAGAGGGCCGACTATATCCATTCCCCATACCATGAATGGCAATGGGGATAGGACTGAATGAAGTTGTTCTCTGGGCAGATGGATCATCGGTGCAAACCTTTGACATTTATCACATTTTTGAACAAACTCCTTAGTGTCTTTCTCCATGCTATCCCAGTAGTATCCTGCTCTAATGATTTTGTGAATCAGTGATTAAGCGCCGGAGTGGTTCCCACAAGTGCTTTCATGGACCTCTAGTAAAACATAATCGGTGTCTCCTGGTCCTTAGCATACTGCCAATGGTCCATCGAATGTCCTTCTGTATAATGTTCCATCTTCAACTAATGTGAATCGAGCAATTTGGTTTGTAGGGCCCTCGACTCTTTAGGGTCCGATGGGAGCTTTCCGTTCTTTAAGTATTCAATATATTTATTCCTCCAATCCCAGGTTAAGCTTGTAGAGTTTATCTCGGCATGACCTTCCTCGATCACGGATCTCGAGTGTTGAATGACAGTACCCGAGTTGATCTCATCTTCCTCGATCGATGACCCCAAATTTGTAAGTGCATCGGCCTCACTGTTTTGTTCTTGAGGTACATGCTGCAAAGTCTATTCCTTGAAACGGTGCAAAGTTACTTGCAGTTTGTCCAAATACCTTTGCATTATATCCTCTCGAACTTCGAAGGTTTTGTGTACTTGGTTCACCACTAGTAAAGAGTTACACTTGGCTTCAATGACTTCTGCTCCCAAGCTTTTAGCTAGCTCGAGACCTGCAATCATGGCCTCGTACTCGGCCTCGTTGTTAGTCAACATAGAAGTTTTGATAGATTACCTAGTAGTGCTACCCGTGGGCGGCTCCAAAATGATGCCTAGCTCGGACCCCTTCACATTCGAAGCATTGTCTGTGAAGAGGGTCCATACCCCCGATGATGTACCCGATTTTAACAAGAGTTCCCTTTCAATTTCGGGTACGAGGGTTGGCATAAAATCGGCCACGAAGTCCGCTAAAATTTGAGACTTGATGGCCGTCCGGGGTTGATATTAGATATCGTACCCACTGAGTTCGACAACCTATTTGGCCAATCGGCCCGACAGTTTGGGCTTGTGCAAAATATTATGAAGTGGGTAAGTGGTTAATACGCATATGGGGTGACATTGAAAGTATGGTCTTAACTTTTTATAGGCGCTTATCAGTGCAAGTGCCAATTTCTCTAAGTGTGGATATCTAGTTTCTGCTTCTCCTAAGGTTCGACTTACATAATAAACGGGAAATTGCGTACCTTTCTCTTCTCGAACTAGGAAACCACTTACCGCGTTATCCGATACTGCCAAGTACAAGTAAAGTTTCTCATCTGCCTTTGGAGTGTGAAGAAGTGGTGGGCCCGATAGGTATCGCTTTAATTCCTCTAATGCCTTTTGGCATTCCGGTGTCCAGGCGAAATCGTTCTTCTTTTTGAGTAGAGAGAAAAATCTATGGCTTCGATCCGACGACCTCAAAATGAATCGGCCTAAGGCAGTTATCTGTCTAGTTAGCCTCTGCACGGCTTTTACACTGTCCATGATGGTGATGTCTTCGATGGCCTTGATTTTATCGGGGTTGATCTCGATCCCCCAATTCGATACCATGAAGCCAAGGAACTTGCCCAAACAGACCCCGAAGGCACATTTCTCGGGGTTGAGCTTCATGTTGTATTTCCTTAAAATCTCGAATGTTTCCTGCAAATGAGCCAAATGGTCCTCTGCGCGCAGGGACTTAACTAGCATGTCAACAATATAAACTTCCATTGATTTACCTATTTGTTATTCGAACATTTTATTTACTAGGCGTTGGCTAGTAGTTCCTGCATTTTTTAGCCCGTAGGGCATTACATTATAACAATATGTTCCATACTTGGTGATAAATAAAGTCTTTTCTCGGTCCTCCGGGTTCATTTGGATTTGATTGTACCTAGAATAGGCATCGAGAAAAGTAAGGATCTCGTGGCCGGCCGTGGCATCGATCATGCGATCGATGTTAGGCAGTGGAAGAGAATCTTTGGGGCACGCCTTGTTTAAATCCTTATAATCTACACACATTCTAAGTTTGTTCCCTTTTTTAGGGACTACAACTACATTGGCTAACCATTCGGGATATTTCACAACCCGAATATACCCTATTTTGAGAAGTTTAGTTACCTCGTCCTTTATGAATGCATGCTTTACCTCGGAATGGGGTCTTCTCTTTTGCTTCACCGATTTGAACCTAGGGTCCAGGCTTAGCCGATGCGTCGTTATCTCCGGTGGGATCCCTGTCTTGTCTAAATGGGACCAAGCAAAACAATCTATGTTATCAATAAGAAATTGAATAAGCTTTTTCTGAGTTCGGGGGTTAATCCCATTTCCAGGTATACCTTTCGGTCAAGCAGGTACTCGATCAATATAATTTGTTCCAGCTCTTCGACCGTTGATTTGGTGGCGTCAGAATCTTCGGGAACATTAAAAGTTCGAAGGGTCTGAAAATCCTCCTCTTCTTCTTCTATCTCCTACTTACCCGATTCGGTCGAGGTTGGTGGCTGTGATTACTATTTGACTTCATGTTTACCTTTGATACTCGACCTTTCCGAGGTTGATAGTGTCGATATCGGTGTTACCTCATTGACCGCAAACATTTCATTTGCATCATGTTGTTCCTCGTATACTGTTTTTACACCGTCCGACGTCAGGAATTTCATCATTTGGTGGAGAGACGAAGGGACTGCCCTCATATTGTGGATCCAAGGCCTTTCGAGCAGGGCATTGTACCTCATGTCACCCTCAATTACGTGGAACTTGGTATCTTAAATGGTTCCAGCCACGTTCACTGGTAGAATAATCTCCCCTTTAGTTGTTTCACTAGCCATATTGAAGCCGTTTAAGACCCGAGCTGCGGGCACGATTTGATTTTGTAGGCCGAGCTGCTCCACGACCCTCGATCGGATGATATTTGCCGAGCTACCTAGATCCACTAAAACATGCTTAACTTGAACTTAATTTAATAAGATAGAAATTACCAGAGCATCATTGTGGGGCTGAGAAATGCCTTCTGCTTCTTCGTTGTTGAATGATAAAGTGCCTTCAGGCACATAATCTCGAGTTCGTTTTTTCCTAATGATTGATACCTTAGTGTGTTTGAATATGGGTCCCTGTGGAATGTCGACCCCACCGACGATCATATGAATGACATGTTGGGGTTCCTCCTGTTCATTTTTTCCTGTTGGCGTCCCTTTCTCTGAAATGATTCTCGGCTCGATTGCTGAGGAACTTTCGAAGGTAGCCCTCATTGAATAGACGGGCTACCTCCTCCCTTAATTGCCTACAATCCTCAGTCTTGTGACCATGCGTGCCATGATACTTGGACATCAAATTTGGGTTTCTTTGGGAAGGATCGGTTTGTATGGGTCTGGGCCACCTAGTATCTCTAATCCTTTCGATTGCCGATACAATGCCTGATGTATCGATGCTAAAGTTATATTCTAATAACCGAGGTGCCTCTGTGGGATCGGAATACTTGTCAAAACCACTTTTTCTCATAAGTCCCCGAGAATTATGTACTCAATCACTTCTTCGTTCATTCCGGGCGAAATTGCGTCTCGAACCATTATTTCTTCGATCTGCGGTATATGGTTGATATCGGTCTCTGGTCGACCTTGGCTCCCTATCGTCATCCCTCTAGTTTTTAACTGCCGACCTGTTTGGATGTACTGAACTGGAAGGGGCTCCTAATTGGTCGTCCTCGACCCTGATCTTCGATTGATATCGATTGTGCACATCTGTCCAAGTTACAGTTGGATACTCGATCAAATTTTGTTTCAACTGACGTGATGCTATCGAACTCCGTTCGTTCAACCCTTGGGTTAAAGCTTGAACGACCCAATCATCTGTGACTGGTGGAAACTCCATGCGTTCCATTTGAAATCGGGACATGAACTCCATCAGCATTTCATTATCCCTTTGTCTTACCTTGAAAAGGTTTGATTTCCTCGTTGCGATCTTTATGGCCCCGGGGTGTGCCTTTACGAAAGAATCTGCTAACATGGCAAATGAGTCGATGGAATTTGTTGGCAGGTTGTGATACCAAATCATTGCTCCCTTCGAAAGGGTCTCTCTGATTTTTTTCAACAGCACAGATTCGATTTCATCATCTTCTAAGTCGTTACCCTTGATGGCGCATGTAGATGAAGTAACATGCTCATTGGGATAGGTGGTCCCATTATATTTGGGTATGTCTAGCATACGAATCTTCTTTGGAATAGGCTTCGGAGCCGTACTTGGAGGAAACGACTTTTGTACAAACTTCTTCGAATCCATCCCTTTAAAGATTGGCGGTGCCCCCGGTATCTGATCAACTCGAGAGTTGTATGTCTCCACTTTTTTTATCGTTGGCTTCGATTCTCTTCTCCCCTGATTCAATTCTTTTGGTGAGCTCCTCGAGCATTTTCATTACCGCAGGATCAGACCCCGATTCGTTACCATTCAAACTTTCCAGTACTGGCTCGGTACGAAGAGTAATTTCCGGCTCGACCCTATTCGGAGCTCTATGTTGATTTTGTAACTGAGAAATAGCGGCTTGCTGAGCCTGAAGCATCTCGAATATCACTTGGAGGCTGACTCCTTCGTCTCCTCTGCCCTGTGTTCCTTGGCCACTAAATCGGCCTTCTCTGCGTACATTCCCATCGAGATTTGCGCCTAGGTCCGCGTTTAGAGCATTGTGCAAACTAACATCGACTGGATTGGCAACTGGTGCTCCCCCGAGATTAGCCTGTGGCACCTCGACTCTTGGAGCAATCACGTTTTCGTTTTCATCGTGGAATCTGAGGCCATTGTCACCGTGTGTGGATGCGTTTTGTGAGTTTGACATGTTTTAACCTAAAAGCAAAGATACTTGACAAGAACAAGCGTAAAATAGTGTGTCTTACCAGAATCAGTACTGAACAATCAGTATTATCCTTAGCCCCACGGTGGGCGCCAAACTGTTTACCCTAAAAATTGAGTAACCATTAAACTTATATTTTGGTTAATATGTGATTTAAACCAGTACCAATTGATAAACAACGAATTAAATAGATAAATTGGACAATAAAATAAATCAAACTGGTCTGCAAACAATGCCTCAACCTCGATTCGAGATAGCCTCGAGGTTAGTTAATAAGAACAGTAGAGGATGGAACAAACAGCGATGAACTGTAAGTAAAACAAAGAAAGCAGCGTATGTGTATATTCTTATCAGTATATAATGATTGTGCCCCTCACAAGTGAATGGGATCCCTCTTTATATAATAGAGAAATCCTAAATATGGTACAACTCTAATAACAGAAGTAGATCCCATGATTGGCACTAATAACCGCTTTGATTTGATCTGTTCCGGGATTTTCGTCGTGATCTTCGACCGATTACTAATATCTCGTCATTTCGTTATTACGTCTTACTCGAAGTCAGTCATGCTTGATCTCGATTGTTTCCGACCTCGATCTCAATGAACACTTCGATCTCCAGGCTTGATGTTCTATATTCGAGCTTGATCCCGATCTATTATGAGGTTACCCTCGAGGCAACTCCCCTGCCAACGAAATCAGGTATGTCCGATTTCGACCGTATACAAGGATCTCGGTTATCTTTTTCAGAAAGAGTTTTCTTCCATCTTTTCCTCAATGCTAGTATTTTTTCCTCTTCTAGAACTCGCAAAAAGAAATGGCGGTACGCCTCACGGTGGCGCCGGGACGTTGTGAAGCAGGGACATTAGTCGATAGAAGGTTGTAGTTCTGGGATGCCATGGCTTTAATGTTGAAGAATTTCAATCTACTAAGCAGAAATTACAGATGAAGCTACATAGGACTTTAAAAATTTTGCAAATTGCAGTAAGAACAATATTACAAGGACTGAAAAATAAGAAGTAAAGGAAGGGTTTTTGTACTTATGGACGTAGAAAAATAATTGCCTCGGTAACAACTGATGATGGAGCTTCAATCAGATTTCTCCATGTGTCTCGGCATTAAATAGAAACAACACACATCGCTTCAAATTTTGAATAATTGCCACGTGGTATGACCATATTTTACCAATATAATTGCTTTTGTAAACTAACAAGCATTTGGAGCAGAATCTTATATAAAGTGAATGTTATTGAAAAGTGTTATAAAATAAAAACAGTAAAGTAAAGACAAGTATAGAGAGAAATTGATATATTATTTAAATTTTAAACTTATGTACATAATGAACTGAATTATCCTCTATTTATAGAAGAAAGGAAGCTGCTACTGCAAGCTGCTGTGTAAACTGCTACTGCAAGCTACTGTGTAACCTGCTACTGCAAGCTGCTGTGTAAGCTGCTTGTAAGCTGCTACTCTAAGCTGTTGTGCCAGATATAGACAATCTTCTACCATGGGTAATATTTATCCATAACGGAGTACCGAAAGAATAAGCTTCTTCAGGAGGCTTATTTCCAATAGAGTACTAAATAGATAAACATATTTACGGCTGAGTCTCATATGGATAAGCTTCTTCATGAAGCTTATTGACAACGGAGTACTAAATGAACATCCATAATATAATATATTTTTAACACTCCTCCTTGGATGTTCATTAAAAGGTATTGTGCCTCGTTAAAATCTTACTAGAAAAAAATCCTGTGGGAAAAAATCTTATTGAAGGAAAAAGAGTACACATATTTAGTAATACGCATTGCTAGCTGCCTTATTAAAAACCTTATAAGGAAAACCTTGTGGGAAAAAACCTTAGTAAGGAAAAAAGAGTACATCGCATATTTTACTCCCCCTAATGAAAACCTTGTTTCAAATATTTGAGTTTTCGTATTCCAATCTTGTGTACCATCTTCTCAAAAGTTGAAGTTGGTAAAGGTTTAGTGAATAAATCTGCCGGATTGTCGCTTGAACGGATTTGTTGCACATCAATGTCACCATTTTTCTGAAGATCGTGTGTGTAGAATAATTTTGGTGAAATGTGTTTCCTTCTATCTCCTTTTTATAAATCATCCCTTCAATTGCATGCAACATTGTCTTCGTATAAGATTGTGGGTCTTTTTTCACATTCCAAACCATATTTTTCTCGAATAAAATGAATTATTGATCTCAACCATACGCATTCCCTACTTGCTTCATGAATAGCTATTATTTCAGCATGTTTTGAAGAAGTAGCAACAATAGATTGCTTTGTGGATCGCCATGATATGATAGTACCTCCACATGTAAAAATGTATCCGGTTTGAGATCTAGCTTTATGAGGATCAGATAAATAACCTGCATCTGCATAACCAACAAGATCTGCACTATCTTTGTTAGCATAAAACAAACCCATATCAAGAGTTCCCTTTAAATATCGCAATATATGCTTAATCCCGTTCCAATGTCTCCGTGTAAGAGAAGAACTATATCTTGTTAGTAAATTAACATAAAATGCTATGTCAGACCTTGCAGCATTAGCAAGATACATTAGTACACCAATTGCACTGAGATAGGGTACTTCGGGACCAAGGAGTTCCTCATCCTCTTATGGAGGTCGGAATAAATCTTTATTCACTTCAAGTGATTGAACAACCATTGGTGTACTCAATGGGTGCACTTTGTCCATGTAAAAGCGTTTTAAGACCCTTTTTGTATAGGCAGATTGATGGATAAAGATCACGTCTGCTAAATGTTTAATTTACAGACCAAGACAAAGTTTTATCTTTCCAGGATCTTTCATCTCAAATTCTTTCTTAAGATATTCAATTGCCTTTTGGAGCTCTTCTGAAATTCCAACAAGATTTATGTCGTCAACATAAACAGCAAGTATAACAAATTCTGAAGTCATTTTCTTTATAAAAATACATGGACAAATAACATCATTTATGTGACCCTCTTTCAGAAAATATTCACTGAGGCGATTATACCACATGCGCCCAGATTGCTTTAAACTGTACAAAGATCTTTGTAATCTGATTGAGTACATTTTCCGAGATTTTGAATATGCTTCAGGCATTTTAAATCCTTCAGGGATTTTTATGTAAATTTCATTATCAAGTGACCCGTACAGATAAGCTGTAACCACATCCATTAGATGTATTTCAAGCCTTTCACGTAAGGCTAAACTGATGAGATATCGAAATGTTATGGCATCCATAACGGGTGAATATGTTTCTTCATAATCGACTCCAGTCGTTGTGAGAATCCTTGTGCAACAAGGCGAGCCTTGTATCTTTCAACTTCATTTTTATCATTCTTTTTTCGCACAAAAACCCATTTATGACCAACTGGTTTTATACCAACAGGTGTTTGAACTACTGGTCCAAAGACCTCTCTTTTAGCAAGTGACTTCAATTCCGATTGAATTGACTCTTTCCATTTTGCCCAATCAGATCTTTGTCGACATTCTTCGACAGATCAGGGTATTCTCACTATCTTGCATAATGTTAAGTGCAATATTATATGCAAAAATATTATCTACCACTATTTCAGATCGATTTAAATTAATCCCATCACCAGTAGAACTTATTAAAATTTCTCACTCACTTGAGTCTCGGGTTCATTGATTTCTTCAGGAATCTCAGATCTAATCATATCTTGGGTCTCTTCATGAGATCCCTTCATAATATCATTTTGATCATTTGTCGATTTTCTTTTTCTAGGATTTCGATCCTTAAAACCCAAAGGTCCACCACGCTTCAGGCGTGCTTTAGGTTCACTAGCTCTCATGCTAGTAGATGGTCCTGCTGGGACATCAATTCGGATAGGCACATTCTCTGCAGTGATATGCAACTTAGTTATCCTTTTCAAATCAGTAAATGCATCTGGCATTTGATTTGCTATATTGTGTAAATGGATGATCTTATGGACCTCCTGATTACATATAGGGGTACGTGGAACAAAGTGAGATAATGATGAAACTTTCCACACAATTTCTCTTTTGATTTCCTTTTTCTCTCCCCCTAATTGAGGGAAATTTGTTTCATCAAATCAACAATCTGCAAATCGAGCAGTAAATAAATCTCCCGTCAATGGTTCAAGATAGCGAATAATAGAGGGTGATTCAAACCCAATATATATTCTTAACCTTCTTTGGGGGCCCATCTTATTGCGCTGTAGTGGTGCTACTGGCACATATATAGCACATCCAAAAATTCGTAGATGGGCAATATTTAGTTCATGACCAAAAACTAATTGTGACGGAGAATATTTATTATAATGTGCCAGTCTGAGACGGATAAGTGATGCTGCGTGCAAGAAAGCATGGCCCCAAACAATAATGGGCAATTTTGTTTTTATAAGTAGTGGTCTTGCTATCAATTACAGTCGTTTAATAAATGACTCTGCAAGGCCATTTTGAGTATGAACATAAGCTACAGGATGTTCAACTTTTATCCCAACTGATAGACAGTAATTATCAAATGCTTGAGATGAGAATTCTCCAGCATTATCAAGGCGAATAGACTTTATAGGATAATCTAGGAATTGTGTCCTTAATCGAATTATTTGGGCTAATAACTTTGCAAACACCAGGTTGTGAGATGATAGTAGGCACACATGAGACCATCTTGAAGATGCATCTATTAGGACCATAAAATATCTAAACAACCCACTTGGTGGGTGAATAGGTCCACATATATCCCCGTGTATACGTTCTAAAAAGGCAGGGGACCCAATGCCAACCTTCATTGGTGATAGTCTAGTGATCATTTTATCTTGATAAGAAGCATCACAAGAAAAATCATCATTTGTAAGAATCTTCAGGTTCTTTAATGGATGCCCACTCGAATTTTTAGTAATCCGTCTCATCATTATTGATCCAGGATGGCCCAAACGGCCATGCCAAAGCACAAAAGTATTTGAATCAGTAAACTTCTGGTTTACGATAGAGTGTGCTTCAACTGTACTAATCTTTGAATAGTATAAGCCAGAAGATAAAGTTGGTAACTTTTCTACAATGCATTTCTGGCCAGAAATATTCTTTGTAATACAAAGATATTCCACGTTCATTTCATCTATTGTCTCAACATGATACCCATTTCGGCGGATATCTATAAAACTCAACAAGTTTCTTCGGGACTTGGAGGATAATAATGCATTGTCGATAATAAGTTTTGTTCCCTTAGAAAGAAATACAGTAGCTCTTCCGGAGCCTTCAATCAAACTTATATTACCAGAAATTGTTGAAACATTTGCTTTTTTCTTATGCAAATAAGAAAAGTATTTCTGATCTTTGAATATGGCATGAGTTGTTCCACTATCAATTACACAAATATCTTCATGATTGGTCTTTGATTCAAACATAATTTGAGGATTATCCATTTCTTCAAAATGACATAAACAAAATAAATATGATATAACCATACTATCTACTGCAAACAACAAAAATTAAAATATTTACATTTCTACAGATTCACTACCGATCACATGACTTGTTTCTCCTTCTGGGAGTGCAAAATAATCAGCTACATCCAAATGTATGAAGTCTAAATTATGTTCAGAAATAAAATTTGCTTCTGAATTTTTCTATGGCTTCTTCAGGGAGGCTTGATACTGCTCAACCATATGCTTTGGCGTACGACATGTACGTGACCAGTGCCCTTTTCCTCCACATCTATAGCATGTATTTTCTGGCTTTGCTGTTTGCACCACTTTATGCTTTTGTTCCTTCCTTTTCCACTGCTAGTGGTGAGGAGGGTTCTTTGGTGCATTATTATTACCACGATTAGAGTTTTCTCCCCTACTACGGCCATGACCATGACTGGGGCCACGTCCTCTTCCACGCTTAGCTTGGTGGAAGTTCGTCTCATTCACTTCAGGGAATGGACAAGAACCAATAGGTCGGCTTTCATGGTTTTTCATTAATAGTCCATTATGTTGCTCGGCTACAAGAAGATGTGAGATAAGTTCAGAATACTTTTTGAATCCCATCTCTCGATATTGCTACTACAGGAGCATATTCGAGGCATGAAAAGTGGTGAAAGTTTTCTCCAACATATCATGATCAGTAATATTGTCACCACATAGTTTCAATTGGGAAATCATTCTGAACATAGCAGAATTATACTCACTGATAGATTTAAAATCTTGTAGCCTTAGATGAGTCCAATCATAACGTGCCTGTGGAAGAACGACCATCTTTAGATGGTCATATCTATCTTTCAAATTATTCCACAGTATGACTGGATCTTTAACAATAAGATATTCCATTTTCAGGCTCTCATCAAGGTGATGGCGTAGGAATATCATTACTTTGGTACGGTCTTGGTTTGATGCCTGATTTTTATCTTTGATGGTGTCTGCCAGACCCATCGCATCAAGATGAATTATGGCATCAAGCACCCAAGACATATAGCTTTTGCCCGATATATCTAGGGCTACAAACTCAAGTTTAGAAAGATTTGACATTATTTAGAAAAAGAAAGTTCGTACCTCTGATACTTTCAAAGTATTTTCTCGAGATGGCAGAGTCTCGTGTTGATAACGTGTTATAAAATAAAAACAGTAAAGTAAAGACAAGTATAGAGAGAAACAGATATATTATTCAAACTTCAAACTTATATACATAATGAACTGAATTCTCCTCTATTTATAGAAGAAAGGAAGCTGTTGTGTAAGCTGCTACTGCAAGCTGCTGTGTAAGTTGCTACTGCAAGCTGCTGTGTAAGCTGCTGTGTAAACTGCTTGTAAGCTGCTACTCTAAGCTGTTGTGCCAGATATAGATAATCTTCTACCATGGGTAATATTTATCCATAACGGAGTACCGAAAGGATAAGCTTCTTGAGGAAGCTTATTTCCAATAGAGTACTAAATAGATAAACATATTTATGGCGGAGTCTCATATGGATAAGCTTCTTCAGGAAGCTTATTTACAACGGAGTACTAAATGAACATCCATAATATAATATATTTATAACAAAAAGTAATTAAACTTTTGGAGCAGAATCTGGGTGAGTGGAAAGATAAGGTTGTCTCCTGGCCAAGTCCAATTAACTTAAAGTCGCTCATTCGATGGTTTTATATATATATATATATATATATATATATATATATATATATATATATATATATATATATATATATTCAACCATATTAATTAATATAATCCCAACATAGGAACACATATGTCCGTCTATTGTTGTAAACTGTAAAAGAGCGTGGCTGGCATTGTAATGATACATAGCAAGTGTTTTTCTTATCAGCAAAGATCCTTAGAAATTTAACCCACGTGAAGTATTGTAATCTAGTCGTTTTTGGTACTAACTTTTATTTCTGTGTTTTGAGACTATTCAGAGCTCTGTTTGATGATTTATGACTTGTGTCGATTTTCGAAAAATTTAAATGAGAATTCTTTAAAAAAATGTATTTTTGAGTTTAAAAGTGACTAAGTTGACCACGGTCAATATTTTTGATAAATGATCCCGGATCAGTGTTTTGATAATTCTGGTAAGTTTGTATGATTTTTTGAATTTATACATATATTTAATTGGGGTCCCGGGTGACCCGAGCACATTTTGTGAAACATTGGCAAAACTTGAGTTTTAAGTTGTAATCCTTGAGTTTTAATGATCAATTCTTATTGTTTAATGTTATTTTGTTTATTTGAGTGAGCGATAAAGTTTATATGATATTATTATACTTGTGTGCATGTTCAGATTGGAGCCCGAGAGGCTCGGGTGAGGTTTGAATGTGTTTTGGAAGGAAATGAACTATTGAAGCAAAATCTGGTGCAGTTGGGCTGCAGGTCTCACAAATGCGAACTTTGCTTTTGCAAAGTCAGACTCGCATTTGCAGAGTTGGGCTGGGGACTTCTCATTTGCGAAGAAAACATCTCATTTGCGAAAGATGCCTGGGGAAATCTGGGCTGCTTCACTTTTCCTACGCATGTTTGCGCAATTGCGAACTGGTGGCCTTCGCAAATTCTAAGGAAATATTGCATTTGTGATTACTGCACTGCTGGGACACTGATCGCGTTTAGGATCAGTGGTTTAATTTTGCGATGGTCACAACTGCGAACAAGAGTTCGCAATTGCGACATCTGCAGCTAGGTAAAATGTGAGAATTTCGGGACATAACTCATTTTACACTATTTTACAATCTTAAACTCCATAGAGCCAATTTTTGAAGAGGGTTTTCTTCCCAAATTCATTGGTAAGCATTTTTGACTAGTTTCCAATCAATTTCAATTAACTTTTCATGAATTTTAACATCAAATCAATGAATTTTAAAGTAGAAATTGGAGATTTTGAGTAGAATTTAGGAATTTTGTAAAATTGAGATTTAAACCTCAAATTGAGGTCAGATTTTGAAACAAATCACATATCCGGACTCGGAGGTGAATGTGTAATCGGGATTTTATCCAAATCTCTAATTTCGATTATGTGGCCCCGGGTTTACTTTTGTTGACCTTTTAAATTATAAACAACATCAAACCTTTTTTACTCGTGGGTAGTTTTTAAAGCTTATTTTGAATTATTTGATCAATATTTGGCTAGATTAGATTAGTTTGGAGGTTTCTTTTAAACGAAAGTCCATGGTTGATTGTTGATTGTATTCGGAATGAGGTAAGTGTCTTGCCTAGCTTTGTTGGGGGAATATTTCCTACCAATAGTTATTTTTTGCTACATGCTGGGGTGACACATATACGAGGTGACGAGCGTATATGCATATGTTAGGGTTTCCATACTCGGGAAGGAGAAATTATATGCTTCATGGTGCCTTTGTTGAACTTGATGGTCCCTTGACATATCTTTATTTAATTCGATGAGTAATAAACTCATTTATTTGCGTTAGAAATCATGTTAGAATGTATGACATCTTAAAAAAATTTAATGTATTATTTTCGAGATTCGTTTGAATACTTAACTTGATCGTAGTATCAGGGACCTATATATATATACCTGTTATTATCATGTTACTTGAGCTTCTTTATTCGTAATAAGAGATGATGATTGGGGCCTTAGGGCTATTTTTTGCACGATGGGTATTTTCGTGCGGTTGATACGATGCTGGAATGATAAGTATTTTCGTGCGGTTTGAAATGAGATTGGTTTGTTGGTTATTACCGTGCGAAAAGAAAGGAAGTTGGATTTCTGTTATGATTGCTCGTTTGTTAAGCACTTACATGCCCTTTACTTTGGTTTCTATTAATGTTTGCTATTTTGTATGATACCTTCCGTTTGAGTTGCTTATGTAGTTACCTCTGTGTTTTCCCTTTGGTCTGTTATTGTTATAGCTATGTCTTTATCTTGTCTCTTACTATTACACGTATGCTATTACTTAATTTACTTATGCTACATGTCCTCTTCGAATTCATGTCTTTACTTGTTATTAGCCTATACATGTTACATGCCTCTAATTGTCACGTGATTTACTTGTTAGATGCCTTAACCTGCTACATGTCTTCACTCACTACATGCTTTTCACTTATTACATGTCTTCACTTACTAATTGCTTTTACTTACCATATACCTTCACTTATTAAATGTCTTTACTTGCTACATGCTTCTACTTGCTACATGATTTCATATATTAAATGACTTCGTTTGATCCCTGTTCTTACATGACGTACATCCTTTCTCGTTTCATATTCTACACTTCTTTGCTTAGCCGGGTTGGGTAACTTTTAGATTGGTTGTGTGTTATGCTTTGTGGAAGCTTTGTCCTTATATGTGGGATACTAGCTCTGGGATGTTGTGTTGCTCATCTTACTTGGTTTGAATTTGTATTCCCTAGTTGAATTTTGCGTGTTCATTTACTTGGTGTTACATTGTAAATTTTACCGTGCTTTGTTGTTGTAGAATAGTTACGTATGAACTTATGATATTATATGTGGGATCGGGCTGTACGTCGCAATAGTATTGATATGAGATATGGGATCGGTTGCACGCCACAACAGTGTTTATTGATATTAGGATAAGGTTATATGACAAAACTATGTTAATTGATATTGGAATGGGTTGCACGCCGCAACGATATTTATTTATGATGTTTGGTTATAATCTTTGCGCATACTTCATGATTATTGTTTCATTCGTAGAAATGGGTTTGAGGTTATGACTTGTTGCCATGTCTATTAACTTGCTCCATAGCTCTCCAGTTGATGCTCTTACCATTATTCGACATATATCTTGCCTTGTATAGTATATGATGTCTGTTGTACTCATACTACACTTATTTACTTTGCGTGAAACTTAGAGCTACATAGTTGTGGAAGACGAAGCCTTTCATTGAAGATGTACCTGTGTTCCAGATTCAAGCTACCTCTTGTTTATGGTAGTTCATGATTTAAGTTATGTTTATGTAATCTTCAAACATATGTTATATTTATTCTTTGCACCGATTTTGTAAATCTAAATCATAGTGGCTCATGACTTATACTATTAGTCCTTGAGGTAGTTGTATTGAAACCGGCTGTAGTTTCTATTGTATATATTATTGATTTCACAGTTTAGTTGTAACTTATATTGTTTGGCTTACCTAGTGGGTTGGGTTAGGTGCCATCACGACTTATTGGAGTTGGGTCGTGACAAGTTGGTATCTGAGCACTAGGTTCATAGGTTCCATGAGTCATGAGCAAGTGTCTAGTAAAATCTTGCGGATCGATATGATGACATCAATACCTATCTTCGAGAGGCTATAAGGATTTTAGGAAACTTCCATTCCTCATTCTTTATCATGCGATTTTGTTTCAGCTTGAAGCTTGCAACCTCAATTACTTTCCATTCGACCATATGTGATGTTGAACACCAAGTATCATTGTGCACCGATGACTTGTGATGTTATGGATAGGCTGCGAAGGGTTGTGGATACTGATCATCATCATGATGTGTTGTCTAGGCTCCGATGCTGGTGTGTTGGTGGATATTTCGGATGTTAATGTGGGAAATGAAGATGATTCTTATATCTTGCCGACGATTGTAGACTGGGGAGGATTAGTTGGTTGCCTAGCTGTTGTGACCATAGTGGAGTCATGGAAAGTTGTTGATTTGAGTCTAGCAAGTGGATTATCATTTACGTGTAGATTTGAGGTCGTGTGTTTCGTATGAGGCTTCTACTCAGTGGAATGCATATCTTATTATTTCGGAGCATTTGAGGAAGTTGGCTTGACTGTCACAAGGATGAATATGCACTTGGCAGAGTCTTTGGAGTGTTTTATGACTAGTGCTATATAAATTTATGAAGTATTCAGCTAATTAGCAGTGCAGGACAGGGGAATCTACGAAGCAAGGGTATTGTGGGTTACCGACGATGTGTTCTATGGCATCGAGCCATGTGGGGGAGTCTGCTATCGTTGATCGGGTTGCGGGATCGTGTGTTGTGTCAGCTTCTAGACTGAGGGACGCTTATGGATTAGCTATGATTTGAACAGGATGACTACTAGAATGATCCGAGCTTGATATTCGTTGTGGATGTAGTGTGCAAGGAAAGGGAATAACTTGGTCGCTTCTTTGAATATTCATTTGTGGTGAAGCGCGGGTTGTTCGGCATTTTGCAATGGTAATTATCACTACTAGAAATTGGAGCTATGGAAACGCTTTTTATTGCCACGGATCAGTAATCGTTGCTATAAATGGTGTATTGTTACGGTTTTAACCGTTACAAATAATTATTGGAACTAACGGGACACTTACCAACCGAACTGTTGCAATAGTCTTACAACCGTTCCGATAGAGGTATATATGGTAACGTTTTGTATAACTGTAGCAATAAATCTATCTATGATAACGGTTGGATAAATTGTTACGGTCATTAAATCCCTCCTTATTTTTCACCCAAATTTTTTATACCCGCTAAAATGAAAGGGGCCCACAATCTAATTTTTAATTTTTAGTTTTTAGTTTTTATATCTAATAAAATATCAAATATATAAACCCCTTAATTTAGCGTACAAGTCACAGTAGATCGGAAATTACTAGGAGACTTTAACATTCTCCTCCAGGCTTTTGGAGTTTTTGGCTCAACACCTCTATGCTTTCGGAAATTACGAGGAGACGATCGACAATCTCCTCCAGGCTCAACAACTCCTCCATAATCGGCCGCACCGGAGGCGGCGTGCTAATCCTTTAGAGTTTTTCCAAATCTGAAAATCGGTAAATATACTCTTATTGCAAAAATTTCTTAACTCGTGTGGGTGTTGATTTTGGGCCTCATTCATGAATTAATCGATTGGTTATATCAATCTTGAAAGTGGGTCTCAACTTGAGTATATGCTCATGGTTGAAGGCTTAATTTTTAGCAGCTTTTGTAATTTGTTTTTGTTTAAATTTCTGGGTTGATTTTTTGTATTTTTGATTAAATTTCTGGGTTGGTTGCTCGTGGGTTGATTTTTTGTGTTTTTGTTTAAATTTATGTATTTCTGTAAGCTTCCTTCATGTGGGATTTTGGTTTCTATATGTTTTCTACCGTGCTATCTCTGCGTGAATTTTATAAGTGTCATGGCTTTCTCAAGTATTCTGATTATTAAGTTGTAGCATGGTAGTATTAGACTTTAATCCCAGGTGATCAGCAACTAAAATCTTAAGGTTAGTTTTCATATTTTACCTCAGTACCAGAAATATCTACTTAAGCTATGTAACTTATGACAAATATTACTAGAGTACTAATTTAGGATTTTCCAATATAACCACACACACAAAAAAGAGGTGGCTGCTTAGAAAAATTTTATGGGACATGGTTTAGACTTAGCATCATTGAGTGATTAAGCAGTGAAAATGGCATGAGACAAGAAGCAAAATTGGGTAAAATATAGAGATGAGATAGAGCTGTTTAGAAGGAGGTATCTGCTGCATTGTTGGCAGAACCTCTGCTTTAAGCCTGCAACAAGAACAATTGGAGCTTTGGCATGAACTTGACAAACTTTGTGCCTTTTGTAGTACTTCTTTGCACCACTCAAATCAACTCCACATTTCTCCACTTGACAACGGAGTCCTCCACCACCCTCACTATTTGACCCTTTTCTCTTTTAAAGATTCAGTCTTTTCCTCTTCAAGTTACTCTCCTCAAATGCTTTTCTTTAATATGAAGATTTCAGTAAGCTCAAAGAAAAGAGATGAAATTTGCTAAAGAGTACATAATGAATATAGGATGGGCATGCTAAAACAAAAGGTGTAAAAAGCTTGTGAGGACCACAACTACAATCACAACCAGTGGCGGAACCACATATAATTAAGGAAGTTAAATTCAATACCAGGAAAATTATACCTTACAAATAGAGTTAATTAGCTTTTGATGTTAATCAGGCACAATATTCATTTCTTTACATGGTAAAGAAGCTAGATCTATCCGAATTTTTTGTTTCTCTAATATTGGGATTTAATGTTATATTTGTCCACGTTCTAGATGTTTAGTCTTAGACGTGTGGAGGAGTTAGAAGTCTGACATGGTTATTTATCTCCTTATATAGTTTGAGATCATCTTTAGTTATTCAGTTAATTTTTGGGGTTGAGTTAGACACAAGGTGATATTAACTTTTATCATAAATAAAAAAATTTAGAAGTTTATTGCTTGGAAGCTTTTTTTATGTCCCTTGGATTAACAAAGCAGCTTATTTAATAGGCTTCAACTCCTACCAACTTTGGCCACGGGTTATAAGTTTTCTGCCGTGCTGTCTCTGCGTGAATTTCATATATTATGTTGTTCACGCTCTAAATATTCAGCCTTGGATGTGAAATTAAATATCATATCTCCAATTTCCGCTCAATCTCAACCTAGGGCTAGGAGATCTTATCCTTTAGGTGTCAAATTTTTTTTTCATAGAGAAAAGTGAATTGTGTAATTAATTTTGCAATCTCACAGTCTTAATTGAATAATTTTTATCCACAATTCCTTATCCTACATTTGTTTCTTCATTGTATAGTTTCTCTAGAAAGGTAGATTTTTTGTTTTTTTACCTCAAAGTAAGGCCTTCGTGATCCCTAGACTTCGCTTACCTTGAATATTAATTTTGGTGATAAAAGTTGGATGAATCTCCTAAAATGGATGGATGAGTATATATGTGGAGTGAATAATTTTCTTGATAAGGCATTTGAACGAGCCGCCTAAGGAAATGAAATAATATGCCCTTGCAAAAAGTGCATTAATTGCTATTGGCATTATAGAAATGTGGTGGAGGATCATTTGATTGTTCATGGGTTTGTTGATGGTTATACCAAATGGGTTTTCCACGGGGAGGGATTTTCCTCGAGAAATACACCTCTTCCAAGCAATGATGATGAAGGTTCTAACATGCGTGACGATATTGATGGAATACTTCATGATATATTTAAAAATATAGAGGGTCATACAGGGGATGAAGAAGGAGTTGGGGAAAGACAATCTGAAGATGCAAGGAAAGTTTTCAAATTACTGGAGGAAGAAAAATAAGAGTTATATCCGAGCTGTTAAAATTTCAGTAAACTGAGTTTCACTATTCGATTGTACTTGCTTAAATCCTTGCATGGGTTGAGTAATGTGGCTTTCTCAGATTTGTTAGAGTTGATAAAAGAGGCATTTCTCATTACTCAGGTACTAGAATCTTTCAACAAGGCTAGAAACATGATAAAAGATTTGGGTCTTCATTATGAAAAAATACATGCATGCCCTAATGATTGCATGTTATTTTGGAAAGAAAATGAGAAGGCTGATAATTGCTCTTTTTGTGGGTCTTCAAGATGGAAGAATGCTGGTCCTTTGACTAAAGCAAGCTCTAAAATCCCTGCAAAGATTTTAAAGTACTTTCCATTAAAACTTAGGCTTCAGAGGATATTCATGTGTCCTAAAATGGCTGCTACAATGAGATGGCATGCTAATGAACGACTCAATGATGGGAATATAAGACATCCTGCTGATGGGGAAGCTTGGAAGGATTTTGACTCTTTGCACCCATATTTCTCTTGCGATCCTCGTAATGTCAGATTGGGTCTTTCAAGTGATGGTTTCAACCCGTTTCGGACGATGAGCATTTTTCATAGCACGTGGCCTGTTATGTTATTGAACTATAATTTATCATGGTGGATTCGCATGAAGCCAGAGTATATAATGTTGTCTATGATCATTCCAGGTCCATCGTCTTCAAAAAATGATATAGATGTGTACATACGGCCATTAATTGAAGAATTGAAGGAACTATGGAAAACGAGGATAGACACATTTGATGTTGTAACCAACCAAACTTTCTGAATGCGTGCTTCCTTATTGTGGACAGTTAGTGATGTTTCAGCATTAGCTATGCTTTCAGGATGGAACACTAAGGGGAGATTGGCATGCCCCACTTGCAATTATGACACATGCTCTCAATATCTCAAATATAGTCACAAGATGTGTTACTTGGGTCATCGAAGATTTTTGCCTCTTGATCATCCATTCCGAAGAGATAAGAAGTCATTTGACAGTAAAGAGGAGTATAGACTTGTACCTGCTCTGTTGTCGGGTGAAGAAGTGTTTGAAGAGCTGATTGAATTCAACAATATCTTTGAAAAGGGAACTAAAAAAGACCTCGGAGTGCTAAGGGTCCGTGGAAAAAGAGATCCATTTTTTTTTGAATTGCCATATTGGGTGCATAACAAATTGAGGCACAATCTTGATGTGATACACATTGAAAAAAATATATGTGATAGTTTGCTCGGGATTTATTGGAAATAGATGGAAAGTCAAAGGACCATGAAAATTCTCTCTATGAATTACAAGAAATGGGGATACGAAAGGAGCTACAACAAAAAACAAGTAATAATGGAACTATAAGTTTGGCTATATCTTGTTTCTACATGAAACCAAAAGAGAAAATTTGTTTTGTACTGTCATAAAAAAATGCTAAATTACCAAAAGAGTGTGCTTCGAATATTTCAGAATGCGTGCATGTGAAGGAAATGAAAATATCAGAGTACAAGAGTCATGACACTCATTTTATGATGCATTACTTGCTCCAGATTGCTGTTAGAAAAGTGTTGCCCAAGAATATTTCATTGGCCTTGATTAAGTTGGAAAATTTCTTTAGAGCTATATGTAGTAAGGTCATAAGGAAAAGAAATCTTGAAAACATGCCGTCTGAAATTGGTGAAATAACATGTGAGCTTGAAAAAATTTTCCATCCAACATTTTTTGACATAATGCCACATTTGCCTGTTCATTTGGTGAATGAAATTAAGTTTGGGGGTCCGGCTCATCTTCGTTGGATGTATCCCATTGAAAGGAACCTATGTAAGTACAAGGCGTTTGTACGCAATCGATCTTGTCCAGAAGCATCAATAGCAGAGAGATTTTTGGCTGATGAGTGCTTGACCTTTTGTTCGAGATACCTACATGATGGCATGAAGACAAAATTCAGTAGATACCAAACTGTGGATGATGAGTGCTCTCAAAATTTGTCACATTTATTACCTAATATAGGTCATCCAATTGGAAGTAAGAAACAAAATACATTTCTTATGGAGTCACAGTTATGTTTTGAAGCACATCGATATGCTCTGTTCAATACTGGAGATGAGCAAATGGAAAAGTTTATCGATTAAGATAAATTTTATATATATTTATTTATATTTTATATTTGATTATTATATAATTAAACTTGAAATATTCATAATTGCAGGGAACATAGAAATTTAATTATTAATCATAGTAGATCAAATGCATGGGAAAGAGCGAGGAATCATAGTCGGAAATTCAGTAATTGGTTTAAAGAAAAAGTTAAAAATATTGTAGTGCCAGATTATTTACGATGGTTAGCCAAAGGACCCAATATGGTGGCCTGACACGACCCAAAATCCCACCTCAGGCGTCGTGATGGCACCTAGTCTCTAAGACTAGTTAAGCCGATTTCAATTTCATTTCGAGCCCTTTTTTTCTGAAATATATAATTTAATACAAGTATCAAAACCAAAAGCGGAAACAAATATAACAACCTCCCAAGACTGGGTAATACTGAGTCACAAACTCTAACTGGATATATGTAATGATCTCAAGGATCGAATATTCAATGATGTTCGAATAAGAGTTGACAACACAATAAAATAGAAAGACTCCAAGGGACTGTGATGACCAAGCATCTCTACCTTGAATCCTTGCGATCAATAAACTAACTCTGCCCGAATCCGATATCTCCAATACCTGGCTTTGCACAAAAATATGCAGAAGTGTAGCATGAGTACACCACAGTCGGTACCCAGTAAGTATCAAGACTAACCTCAGTGGAGTAGTGATGAGGTACAGTCAAGACACTCACTGATCAAATAACCTGTGCAATATAGCATACAAAAATAATAAAAAATAAATAGCAGTGATAGCAATACCAATTAACTAGTGATTTAAACAGCAAGGCAACGGGAACACCATAAATATTGCTCAAACGAATAATAAACACAGGTACAACCAATTAATCAAGTCTTTCAAAATATACATCTTTTATCTATAAGTTTTTCAATAAAGGTCTCTAGAATATAATCATTTTCAATAAATATATTTCGAATATACTTCCTTCAAATAAATATTTTTCTATTATAATTCTTTCAAATAAATATCTTTCGAATATAATTCTTTCAAATAAATATCTTCCGAATATAATTATTTCAAGTAAATATCTTTCAAATATAATTCTTTCAAATAAATATCTTTCTACATAATTCTTTCAAATAACAGTCATCATGTGACACCTCATTTAACTTTCCTGACATGAGAAATATATTCAACATATCACATCAAATGGCACATCAATACTTTCGTGCACTTATCTCATTCTCACCCTATATATATATATATATATATATATATATATATATATATATATATATATATATATATATATATATATATATATATTGGCACGGCAACACCCTTCGTGCTTTTATATCTTTCTTACAGTGCATACATATAACAGTACCAACTAGGTGGGAGAAATGCCAATAACAATAAAAGAAATAAAGTGGAGGCACACAAGAAGCAACAATGACTACAAGTAACATAGAAAATATAGGTGCACAATAACATCTCAAGATAAAGGCATGAATGTATACACAACAAAACGATATCATAATATAATTTATGTCTCTCGTCCTCGCCTGCACGAAAATACCCATCGTACCATGAATATATGATAATATAAAAATAATGGCATGGCATCACCCTTCGTGCTTTTACTCTCATCCTCACCTGATAATATAAATGAAATGGCACGACATCACCCTTCGTGCTTTACACTCTCAATGGCACGGCATCACCCTTCGTGCTTTACACTCTCAAATGGCACGGCATTATCGTTCGTGCTTTACACTCTCAAATGTCACGACATCACCCTTCGTGATTTATACTCTCCCTCACATGATAATATAATTCAAATGGCACGGCATCATCCTTCGTGCTTTACACTCTCAAATGGAACGGCATCACCCTTTGTGCTTTACACTCTTCCTTACCAAGCACATGTATTAACAAGCAAGGTAGGAAGCATAAATAACATCAAGGAGAGTGTTTAATCCACAACACAATACAATAATTCATATCATAATTTGCCACTGGCCACAACCAAATTCCAAATATGTAGCAGAATCAATAAATTTCTCAACAAATAGCCCAAGGCTCCACACAACGTATATAAAATCTCAAAACAATCAACAGAGGTGAAAAATACTCAGTATATGGCAACGCCTTCATTAATCCAAATTCTTGATACTTATTTTAACTTCTCAATTTAAACTTATTTAATAAATATTTGCAGATAAGGATTCCATCATGAATTTAATTCCAAGAAAAATATCGAATCAACAAACATACGGAATTCGCATAAAATTCAATTGACAACAACACCAAATTATTATATACAAACTCGACAAATAAGGAAAGAGGCGTGATAATTCAAGGATTTACCAAATGCCAACAATTATCCAATTTAATACATAAAGATGCCTAAAACTTTAAACCAATAAAATTTACACATAGAAGCCCGAGTACGTACTCGTCACCTCGCGTACACGGCTTTCAATCACACAATTTTCACATAAGACTTAATGTCTAAGGGGTAATTCCCCACTCAAGGTTAGGCAAGATACTTGCCTCGACGAAACTAAGTCAATGCTTTAAATGATCTTCGCGAGTGAAGCCACCTCTGGATGACTCAAGTTTGAAATTCGCCCCTTAATAATACTACGATGATCCATCACACTAAACAAATTTCAATCTATAACAATGCAACACAATTGCACCAATATTATTAAATAAATTTCCATATTATTTTGCTCATTTAGGTATTTTATCAAACACTTAGAGTACATAGCATTTTACTACCTCTAGTAATGGTGTTTCTTCATCCAACAATCCCTCATTCCCACTAACAAGAGATACTAAACCATCATTTGTCTACAAACAACCTTCTTTAGCACCATTATAATCATCAATTAACTCACATCCACCCAATTATTGCTAATTAATTCATTACAAAATCTCTACAATGCCCAATAATCTAGTTTAAGTATTTATGGCTTCCAAGCACCATCCAATAAGTGTCAATACTTATTTCTTGCTCACATACTCATAATAAATCCATACATGTAAGTCTAAGGGCGAAGGATTACCTTTTGGAAGAAATCTTGCAAAACCCTCCTTTGAGTTCTTGAAGAAATTTCTTGAAGATCTAAGTATTTTATGTGTAGATTTCATCAATACTAGTGTAGAAATGATGAAATTTCACATCAAGATAATGGGGATTGCTTACCTTGAAGAAGAGAGGAGTTGGTGGTCTTGAGAGAGTGGATAAGACCTCCAAAATTCATCCAAATGAAATGGGGGAAATGAGCTCTGAATTGGCTTAAAAAGAGCTGGAGCTGATCCGTGCCCGGTCTGGCGAAGTGACCCTCACTTCGCTGTCCACTGCATGCAAGAGAAGACAGGATCCATGCCCGTTCTGGTGAAGTGACCCTCACTTCGCTGTCCGCCAAAATAACTGGGTAATCTAACTTTGGTCATTTGATCATAACTTTTAGCAGGAATGTCCAAATGATGAACGACTTAATGCGTTAGAAACTAGATTCAAAGAGCTACACTCTAGGGGCAAAATTCATGGAAATTATATTCACATAATGAGAGTTATACCCATTCAAAGGTAGGTATTGTGCAAATTAAGACACCTTTTTCACTTAATATTTCCAACTTTCGCCAATTAGTGCCGAAACCTTCTAGACCTATCCAAATATAAATCCAGGCATACGCCCAAGTCCAAAATTACCATCCGGTCCTAACGGAACCATTAAAAATTCTTCTGAACTAATCCTGAAACAAATAAAAATAAAAACTGACGATTCACACACGTCATAATACATCATATGAAACTATTGAAGACTTCGAATAGTTGGAAGGATTGTAAATATTCAAAATAACAAGTCGGGTCATTACATGGACAAAAAATATACTGCATATTTTATTAATGGATACCGATTTCATATCAAAGAACGGGATTTCCGATGCAAGACTCAAAATAGTGGAGTGACTTTATCAGCAAAAACTGATAGTTTTACTAGTGCTAAGGACCAAAATCCCATCGATGGTGAGGTTATATATTATGGAGCTATTCAGGATATCATTGAGGTTGATTATTAGGGTTATTTTAGCATTGTACTATTTATATATGATTGGTTTTGTAATGAAATAGATGATTATGGGTTAACTCGAGTGTACTTCAATAGATTATGCAGTACAGATGACCCTTTTGTGTTGGCACCACAAGTTTATCAAGTTTTTTATGTGGAGGATCTAATTGAAAAAGATGTTTATTATGCAAGAAATAAAGTACCTGTTGATTTGTATGATCTAGAGGAAGAGAATTGTCCCAATATTGGAGACACATTTTGGAGGGAACCTAATAATGACATTGGTTCCTCCTCTAGATTACTTGATATTGACGTTAGATGGTCAAGAGAAGATGTACCCGTTGATATTATTGATATTCCAACTAATGCACAACATTCACATGATATGATTATAGAATCGGAAGAGGAGGATGGGTTTGATGATACTAATTGGGGCTGGATGGAAGCGGATGATCAAATATATTCTTTTAAATATATATATATATATATATATATATATATATATATATATATATATATATATTTATTTATATCTTGTAGATTATTATTCTGATATGCTTCAATTTTGCAGGATTTGGGATCTAGTAACTTTGTTGCTACTGCTGAATTAATTGACAGAGGACTTATATTGTTTTCGGGAATATAATTCTGGTAATATTTTTGCCAACCTATTTGATATTTGATTCAGAAATTACTTAAAAATACTTTCTATTAATGCTTTTGCTAACCTATTTCGCGTTCGCTTTTTTGAATCTGATAGAGATTTTAATAGTCATGAATCAAGAAGGGTGCTCAAGCAAAAATAAAAAAATATCCAATGGCATTCCAGTTGGATCACTTGCATCTTTGCGAAACCAAAAGGTTTCGTCGTTGTCAACAAAAAGAACCTCTCACGCTATAAGGTCTAATGAAAATGAAGAAAGACAATCAGAAGCTCGATCACTTGCATTTTTGCGAAATCAATCATTAACAATAAAAAGAACCTTTCATGCAATAATGTCTAATGAAAATTGAAATGAGATTGATTTGTTGGTATTACCGTGCGAAAAGAAAGGAAGTTGGATTTCTGTTATAATTGCTCGTTTGTTAAGCACTTACATGCCCTTTACTTTGGTTTCTATTAATGTTTGCTATTTTGTATGATACCTTCCGTTTGAGTTGCTTATGTAGTTACCTCTGTGTTTTCCCTTTGGTCTGTTATTGTTATAGCTATGTCTTTATCTTGTCTCTTACTATTACACGTATGCTATTACTTGATTTACTTATGCTACATGTCCTCTTCGAATTCATGTCTTTACTTGTTATTAGCCTATACATGTTACATGCCTCTAATTGTCACGTGATTTACTTGTTAGATGCCTCAACCTGCTACATGTCTTCACTCACTACATGCTTTTCACTTATTACATATCTTCACTTACTAATTGCTTTTACTTACCATATACCTTCACTTATTAAATGTCTTTACTTGCTACATGCTTCTACTTGCTACATGATTTCATATATTAAATGACTTCGTTTGATCCCTGTTCTTACATGACGTACATCCTTTCTCGTTTTATATTCTACACTTCTTTGCTTAGCCGGGTTGGGTAACTTTTAGATTGGTTGTGTGTTATGCTTTGTGGAAGTTTTGTCCTTATATGTGGGATACTAGCTCTGGGATGTTGTGTTGCTCATCTTACTTGGTTTGAATTTGTATTCCCTAGTTGAATTTTGCGTGTTCATTTACTTGGTGTTACATTGTAAATTTTACCCTGCTTGGTTGTTGTAGAATAGTTATGTATGAACTTATGATATTATATGTGGGATCGGGCTGCACGTCGCAATAGTATTGATATGAGATATGGGATCGGTTGCACGCCACAACAGTGTTTATTGATATTAGGATAAGGTTATATGACAAAACTATGTTAATTGAGATTGGGATGGGTTGCACGCCGCAACGATATTTATTTATGATGTTTGGTTATAATCTTTGCGCGTACTTCATGATTATTGTTTCATTCGTAGAAATGGGTATGAGGTTATGACTTGTTGCCATGTCTATTAACTTGCTCCATAGCTCTCCAGTTGATGCTCTTACCATTATTCGACATATATCTTGCCTTGTCGTTCTTGCCTATTATCTGTATAGGTACATAGTAAGTAAGTATCTTTAACATAAAAACCTCATCACTACTTCACCGAGGTTAATCAAGATACTTACTGAGTATATGATGTCGGTTGTACTCATACTACACTTTTTTACCTTGCATGAAACTTAGAGCTACATAGTTGTGGAAGACGAAGCCTTTCATTGAAGATGTACCTGTGTTCCAGATTCAAGCTACCTCTTGTTTATGGTAGTTCATGATTTAAGTTATGTTTATGTAATCTTCAAACATATGTTATATTTATTCTTTGCACCGATTTTGTAAATCTAAATCATAGTGGCTCATGACTTATACTATTAGTCCTTGAGGTAGTTGTATTGAAACCGGCTGTAGTTTCTATTGTATATATTATTGATTTCACAGTTTAGTTGTAACTTATATTATTTGGCTTACCTAGTGGGTTGGGTTATGTGCCATCACGACTTATTGGAGTTGGGTCGTGACAAGTTGGTATCTGAGCACTAGGTTTATAGGTTCCATGAGTCATGAGCAACTGTCTAGTAAAATCTTGCGGATCGATATGATGACATCAATACCTATCTTCGAGAGGCTATAAGGATTTTAGGAAACTTCCATTCCTCATTCTTTATCATGCGATTTTGTTTCAGCTTGAAGCTTGCAACCTCAATTTCTTTCCATTCGACCATATGTGATGTTGAGCACCAAGTATCATTGTGCACCGACGACTTGTGATATTATGGATAGGCTGCGAAGGGTTGTGGATACTGATCATCATCATGATGTGTTGTCTAGGCTCCGATGCTGGTGTGTTGGTGGATCTTTTGGATGTTAATGTGGGAAATGAAGATGATTCTTATATCTTGTCAACGATTGTAGACTGGGGAGGATTAGTTGGTTGCCTAGCTGTTGTGACCATAGTGGGGTCATGGAAAGTTGTTGATTTGAGTCTAGCAAGTGGATTATCATTTACGTGTAAATTTGAGGTCGTGTGTTTTGTATGAGGCTTCTACTCAGTGGAATGCATATCTTATTATTTCGGAGCATTTGAGGAAGTTGGCTTGACTGTCACAAGGATGAATATGCACTTGTAGAGTCTTTGGAGTGTTTTCTGACTAGTGCTACATAAATTTATGAAGTATTCAGCTAATTAGCAGTGCAGGACAGGGGAATCTACGAAGCAAGGGTATTGTGGGTTACCGACGATGTGTTCTATGGCATCGAGCCATGTGGGGGAGTCTGCTATCATTGATCGGGTTGCGGGATCGTGTGTTGTGTCAGCTTCTGGACTGAGGGACGCTTGTGGATTAGCTATGATTTAAACAGGATGACTACTAGAATGATCCGAGCTTGATATTCGTTGTGGATGTAGTGTGCAAGGAAAGGGAATAACTTGGTTGCTTCTTTGAATATTCATTTGTTGGTGAAGCGCGGGTTGTTCGGCGTTGTGCAATGGTAATTATCACTACTAGAAATTGGAGCTATGGAAACGCTTTTTATTGCCACGGATCAGTAATCGTTGCTATAAATGGTGTATTGTTACGATTTTAACCGTTACAAATAATTATTGGAACTAACGGGACATTTAGCAACCGAACTGTTGCAATAGTCTTACAACCGTTCCGATAGAGGTATATATGGTAACGTTTTGTATAACCGTAGCAATAAATCTATCTATGATACCGGTTGGATAAATTGTTACGGTCATTAAATCCCTCCTTATTTTTCACCCAAATTTTTTATACCCGCTAAAATGAAAGGGGCCCACAATCTAATTTTTAGTTTTTAGTTTTTATATCTAATAAAATATCAAATATATAAACCCCTTAATTTAGCGTACAAGTCACAGTAGATCGGAAATTACTAGGAGACTTTAACATTCTCCTCCAGGCTTTTGGAGTTTTTGGCTCAACACCTCTATGCTTTCGGAAATTACGAGGAGACGATCGACAATCTCCTCCAGGCTCAACAACTCCTCCATAATCGGCCGCACCGGAGGCGGCGTACTAATCCTTTAGAGTTTCTCCAAATCTGAAAATCGGTAAATATACTCTTATTGCAAAAATTTCTTAACTCGTGTGGGTGTTGATTTTGGGCCTCATTCATGAATTAATCGATTGGTTATATCAATCTTGAAAGTGGGTCTCAACTTGAGTATATGCTCATGGTTGAAGGCTTAATTTTTAGCAGCTTTTGTAATTTGTTTTTGTTTAAATTTCTGGGTTGATTTTTTGTGTTTTTGATTAAATTTCTGGGTTGGTTGCTCGTGGGTTGATTTTTTGTGTTTTTGTTTAAATTTATGTATTTCTGTAAGCTTCCTTCATGTGGGATTTTGGTTTCTATAAGTTTTCTACCGTGCTATCTCTGCATGAATTTTATAAGTGTCATGGCCTTCTCAAGTATTCTGATTACTAAGTTGTAGCATGGTAGTATTAGACTTTAATCCCAGATGATCAGCAACTAAAATCTTAAGGTTAGTTTTCATATTTTACCTCAGTACCAGAAATATCTACCTAAGCTATGTAAATTATGACAAATATTACTAGAGTACTAATTTAGGATTTTCCAATATAACCACACACACAAAAAAGAGGTGGCTACTTAGAGAAATTTTATGGGACATGGTTTAGACTTAGCATCATTGAGTGATTAAGCAGTGAAAATGGCATGAGACAAGAAGCAAAATTGGGTAAAATATAGAGATAAGATAGAGTTGTTTAGAAGGAGGTATCTGCTGCATTGTTGGCAGAACCTCTGCTTTAAGCCAGCAACAAGAACAATTGGAGCCTTGGCATGAACTTGACAAACTTTGTGCCTTTTGTAGTACTTCTTTGCACCACTCAAATCAACTCCACATTTCTCCACTTGACAACGGGGTCCTCCACCACCCTCACTATTTGACCCTTTTCTCTTTTAAAGATTCAGTCTTTTCCTCTTCAAGTTACTCTCCTCAAATGCTTTTCTTTAATATGAAAATTTCAGTAAGCTCAAAGAGAAGAGATGAAATTTGCTAAAGAGTACATAATGAATATAGGATGGGCATGCTAAAACAAAAGGTGTAAAAAGCTTGTGAGGACCACAACTACAATCATAACCAGTGGCGGAACCACATATAATTAAGGAAGTTAAATTCAATACCAGGAAAATTATACCTTACAAATAGAGTTAATTAGCTTTTGATGTTAATCAGGCACAATATTCATTTCTTTACATGGTAAAGAAGCTAGATCTATCCGAATTTTTTGTTTCTCTAATATTGGGATTTAATGTTATATTTGTCCACGTTCTAGATGTTTAGTCTTAGACGTGTAGAGGAGTTAGAAGTCTGACATGGTTATTTATCTCCTTATATAGTTTGAGATCATCTTTAGTTATTGAGTTAATTTTTGGAGTTGAGTTAGACACAATGTGATATTAACTTTTATCATAAATAAAAAAAATTAGAAGTTTATTGCTTGGAAGCTTTTTTTATGTCCCTTGGATTAACAAAGCAGCTTATTTAATAGGCTTCAACTCCTACCAACTTTGGCCACGGGTTATAAGTTTTCTGCCGTGCTGTCTCTGCATGAATTTCATATATTATGTTGTTCACGCTCTAAATATTCAGCCTTGGATGTGAAATTAAATATCATATCTCCAATTTCCGCTTAATCTCAACCTAGGGCTAGGAGATCTTATCCTTTAGGTGTCAAAATTTTTTTTCATAGAGAAAAGTGAATTGTGTAATTAATTTTGCAATCTTACAGTCTTAATTGAATAATTTTTATCCACAATTCCTTATCCTACATTTGTTTCTTCATTGTATAGTTTCTCTAGAAAGGTAGATTTTTTGTTTTTTTACCTCAAAGTAAGGCCTTCGTGATCCCTAGACTTCGCTTACCTTGAATATTAATTTTGGTGATAAAAGTTGGATGAATCTCCTAAAATGGATGGATGAGTATATATGTGGAGTGAATAATTTTCTTGATAAGGCATTTGAACGAGCCGCCTAAGGAAATGAAATATTATGCCCTTGCAAAAAGTGCATTAATTTCTATTGGCATTATAGAAATATGGTGGAGGATCATTTGATTGTTCATGGGTTTGTTGATGGTTATACTAAATGGGTTTTCCACGGGGAGGGATTTTCCTCGAGAAATACACCTCTTCCAAGCAATGATGATAAAGGTTCTAACATGCGTGACGATATTGATGGAATACTTCATGATACATTTAGAAATATAGAGGGTCATACAGGGGATGAAGAAGGAGTTGGGGAAAGACAATCTGAAGATGCAAGGAAACTTTTCAAATTATTGGAGGAAGAAAAATAAGAGTTATATCCGAGATGTGAAAATTTCAGTAAACTGAGTTTCACTATTCGATTGTACTTGCTTAAATCCTTGCATGGGTTGAGTAATGTGGCTTTCTCAGATTTGTTAGAGTGCCCGGAGCCAAATCAATACAAAAATCAATATCTCTGTCGGGTGGCATCCCCGGCTGATCTGCAAGAAATGCTTCTGTAAATTCTCGAACAACTGGTACTGAGTCCATAGAAGGAACATCCGCACTGGGATCACGAATATAAGCCAAATTGGCTAGACACCCTTTCTCTACTATACGCCGAGTTTTCATATAAGAAATAACCCTGCTGGCAGAATGACCAGGAGTTCCTTTCCACTCTAAGTCTTGGCATGACAATCCAATATAGCATGATAAGGGGACAGTCAATCCATACCCAAGATGACATCAAAATCTACCATATCAAGAAGTAGAAGATCCACACTAGTATCAAGATTACCAATAGTAACCACACACGAACGATAGACATGATCTACTATAACAGAGTCTCCCACCGGTGTAGATACACACACAGAAGCACTCAGAGAATCACAAGGCACAACCAAATATGAAGCAAAATAGGAGGGCACATAGGAATAAGTAGATCCTGGATCAAATAGAACTGAAGCATCTCTATAGCAAACTGGAATAATACATGTGATCACAGTATCAGATGACTCGACCTCAGGCCTAGCTGGAAAAGTATAAAATCAGGGCTGGGCCCCACCACTCTAAACTGCGTCCCTGGGACGGCCTCTAACTGGCTGGCCTCCACCTCTAACTGTCTGACCTCCACCTCTAATAGCCTGACCTCCACCTCTAGCTACCTGACCCCTACCTCTAGCTAGCTGAGCAAGCGGTAAAGCAACCGGTGCCGGTATGATGGCACGAGAATCTTGCCGAGATCTGTTACTCGCCAATCTAGGGCAATACCTCCTGATGTGACCAATATTCCCACACTCATAACACCCATCCTAATGTCGTGGCTGCTGAAGCTGAAGCTGACCCAAATGGACCGGATAACCACTGTAGTAACTCTGGAGTGGTGGTGCACTGATAGGAGCTGAATGTGTACTAAATGTTGGCTGTCCAGAGTAATGCATAATAGGACCATGACTCCCTGAAGCACCGGGAGATACATGAAGTGCTGAATGAAACGGTCTGGGAGGATGACCCCTACCAAAATTACCTCTGCCTCCAGACGAGGCACCACTAAAACCACCGAAATGACGAGGCCTCTTATCGGACCTCTGCCCTCTCTCCTGTGCAAGAACCATCTCGATCCTCCTTGTGACATTAGAAGCCGCTTGAGTGAGTCCCTCAATAAACCTCCTTGTGACATTAGCACGACCTCGACCTCGACCTTTACCCCTGGCCATAGTTGCTATTAGGGGTTCTGGCCCCTGTCCATCGGTAGAGATATTACGTGTTCTCACCATCTGTGAGAGAATAAGAGTAGAATGGTTCAATCATCGATGATAAAATAAAATTGCACGACAGAATAAGAAAGAAGTGATATTGTTCCTAAACTTCATAGCCTCTGAGAGATAAGTACAGACGTCTCCGTACCGATCCTTCAGACTCTATTAAGCTTGCTCATGACTCGTGAGACCTATGTAACCTAGTGCTCTGATACCAACAGTCACGACCCGAAATTCCCTCCTTCGGACCGTGATGGCGCCTAACATTTTACTTGCTAGGCAAGCCAACATTAGAATAATATTAACCAATTTTTATTTTACAATTTTTAAATTATTAATAATCAAGGAAACAAAAGCGAAAACAAAGTTTGAAATATAGTGAAATAATCCATAAAAATAACGGTGTCTAAATACCATCCCAGAATTGGTATCACAAGTGCACGAGCTTCTAGAATAAATACAAATAAAAGTCTGAATAAAATAAAGCTGTCTGGAAATAAATACACAGCTAAAGTAAAATAGACGGGGACTTCAAAACTGCGGACGCCATAAAATTATACCTCAAGTCTCCTCTGGTAGCTGAAATCCGAGCAAGTCTATGGTACGCCGCTGGGACCAACTCTAAAATCTCCACAAGAAGTGCATAGTCTAGTTTCAGTACAACCGACCCCATGTACTGGTAAGTGCTGAGCCTAACCTCGACGAAGTAGTGACGAGGCTAAGGCGGTTCACTTACATTAACCTGTACGCAATATTAATAACAACAACAAATAATAGAAATAAATCAGGTAACTTATTTATAATAATTGAAGCCAACTCAGCAGTCATAATCCATTATTATTTCACCCAATTCTGTTACTGCGTGCAATCCGCTCTCACAATATATTCACATTCAATTCTATTATATATTTATTTCAATCAAGTATATTTATAGACTTCTAAGTAAGTCTGTTGCGGCGTGCAATTCGATCCACCAATATTGACTTTTAAATAAGTTTATTGCGGCGTGCAATCCGATCCCCCAATATTGACTTTTAAATAAGTCTATTGCGGCGTGCAATCCGATCCTCCAATATTGACTTTTAAATAAGTCTATTGCGGCGTGCAACCCGATCCCCAAATATTGTATATATACTTTCATTTCCGTTGCGGCGTACAACCCGTTCCCCCAATATATATATAAATTTAAACAGCTCATAAAATAATAAAAATTACTCCAATAAATACCACGTCCAATGAGAAATTATTAAGCATCAAGGCACACAATAATTATAATTTATTTATGAACAAACAATGGCAATAACAATTTATTTGGAAATCACGGAGAAAATAGACAGTTTAATATTTAATATGCTAAATGTCAAATAACAATTAAAACACATAATTCAAATAGCATGTAACAATTAATGCAGGAATTCAAGAATTAATATTTGACAAAGAATAGGAGAGAAACATTTATTATAATAATTAATTTATGATTTAAAATAATTTATGATTTTTCAAGTAAGCAGGCAAACGATTAATTCGACGACCTATAGACACTCGTCACCTCGCCTATATGTCATTCACATGCATTTCACATAACAAATAATTTAAGGGTTCTATTCCCTCAAGTCAAGGTTAACCACGACACTTACCTCGCTTTGCAAATTCTAATCAATTATTCAACTACAACTTTTCCTTTTAAATTTTACTCCGAAAGTTTCAAATCTATTCACAAATAATTTGATATATTCAATACTAATCATAGGAATTAATTTCATATGAATTTATAAATTTTCCAGATAAAAAACCGAAATTTATTAAAATATTTGACAGTGGGACCCACGTCTCAAATCCCGAAAAAACTCATGAAATCCGAACACCCGTTCCGCTACGAGTTCAACCATACATAATTTATCCCATTCTGATATAAATAGACCTTCAAATCTTAAATTTTCGTTTTTGAAAGATTTTATAAAAAGTCCAATTTCTTCCATCTAAATCCAAAATAAATGATGAATATAGACATGGATTTATGAAATATAATCACTTTTGGTTAAAGAACACTTACCCAATTCAAAGTCGTGAAAATCCCCCTTGAAATCACCCAAATCCGAGACTTGAAACTCAAAAATGAGTAAAGATGGCGACTTCCGAATTTACGGGCTCTGCCCAGTCATTTCGCATCTGCGGATAAAAGTTCCGCATTTGCGCTCGCATTTGCGAGACAAAGCTCGCATTTTTTATGCCAGGCTGCCAGGTGAAGTTCCGCATCTGCGGACACTCCTGTCGCACCTGCGACATCCGCTTCTGCGCAAAAAAGCCGCACCTGCGAAAACCCCAGGCCAGCCTAGTCCCGCATCTGCGATGGAAATCTCGCTTTTGCGAGCTCGCACCTGGGGTCGAAAATATGCAGGTGCGATTATAACAGAAGGCAAAATTTTAGATTTTGCTTAAATCCAATTCTTGATCTGATTTCAATCCGTAACACTCTCGGGGTACTCGAAACCCCGTACGAATATACCAACAAGTCCAATAACATAATATGGACTTACTCGGGGTCTCGTATCACGTCAAATAACGTTGGAATTACAATTCACACCTCGATTCAAACTTTGAGTTTTAAACTTTTTAATTTGCAAATCTCGTGCCAAAACATATTAAATGAATCCGGAATGACTTCAAATTTGGCACTCAAGTCATAAATGACATAACGGAGCTGTTCAAATTTCCAGAATCAGATTCCGGCTCCGATATCAAAAGTCAACCCCGTGGTCAAACTTGGAAATCTTTAGCCTAAATTGCTAGTTTCCGTTAAATGGTCATAACTAGAGCTATGGACCTCCAAATTAAATTCCGAGCATACGCCAAAGTCCCAAATCACGATACGGAGCTACTGAAACTATCAAAATACTGATCCGGGTCCGTTTGCTAAAAATATTGACCAAAGTCAACTCAGTTGAGTTTTAAAGCTCTATTTCACATTTTAATTCATTTTTCACATAAAAACTTTTCGAAAAAATGTACGAACTACGCACGCAAGTCGAGGAATGATAAATGGTTCTTTTCGAGGTCTTAGAACACAAAATTACTTATTAAATTTAAAGATGACATTTTGGGTCATCACAAGCATGCCCCAACGAATCTTTTCCTTTGCCTAATATCGATCGCATGATCGTCGCCACGACCGGCCACAAGATCCTCAGTTTTCTCGATGCCTATTCCGGGTACAACCAGATACAAATGAACCCTGATGATCAGGAAAATACCTCGTTCATCACCAAATACGGAACCTACTACTATAATGTAATGCCATTTAGGTTAAAATATTCTGGTGTCACGTACCAACGCCTAGTAAACCGGATGTTCGAAGAACAAATAGGGAAATCTATGGAAGTTTACATTGATGATATGTTAGTAAGTCCCTACGAGTAGAGGACCATTTGAAATATTTGCAGGAGACCTTCGGTATCTTGAAGAAATATAACATGAAGATGAACCCGGAAAAATGCGCGTTTAGGGTCGGGTCAGGAAAATTTCTCGGATTCATGGTGTCCTACCGAGGAATCGAGATCAACCCCGATAAGATTAAAGCTATCGAGGACATCACGACAGTTGACAACGTGAAAGGCCGTGCAGAGGTTAACCAGACGCATAGCTGCCCTGGGCGATTTATCTCAAGGTCCTCCAATAAAAGCCATCGATTTTTCTCGTTACTAAAGAAGAAAAATGACTTCACATGGACACCGGAGTGCCAGCATACCTTGGAGGAACCTAAACGTTACTTATCAAGTCCGCCACTACTTCACACGCCCAGGGCGGACAAACATCTGTACTTATATTTGGCAGTATCAGAGGCAGTGGTAAGTGGAGTCCTAGTCCAGGAAGAACAAGGTACGCAATTTCAATTTATTACGTTAGCCAAACCTTAGGTGAAGCCGAAACTAGGTATCCCCACCTAGAAAGGTTGGCGCTCGCTTTGATAAGCGCCTCTAGGAAACTAAAATTGTACTTCCTGTGTCACCCCATATGTGTTGTAACAACTTATCCACTTCGAAATATTTTGCATAAACCCGAGCTTTCGGGACGGTTGGCCAAATAGGCCGTAGAAATCAGCGGGTATGATATTTAATATCGACCCCGAACAGCCATTAAGTCTCAAATTTTGGCAGACTTCGTGGCTGACTTCACGCCGGCCCTAGTACCTGGGGTCGAAAGAGAACTGTTGGTAAAATCGGGTACATCTTTGGGAATCTGGACCCTTTTCACGGACGGTGCTTCGAACGCAAAAGGGTCTGGACTCGGCATCGTACTTAAACCACCCACGGGAACATGGTTAGACAATTTATTAGAACTGTAAAATTGACTAACAACGAGGCCGAATATGAGGCTATGATTGCAGGTCTCGAACTAGCCAAAAGCTTGGGAGCGGAGGTGATCAAAGCCAAATGTGACTCCCTCCTTGTGGTGAATCAGGTTAATGGAACCTTCAAAGTTAGAGAAGAACGAATGCAAAGATACATAGATAAGTTGCAAGTAACTTTGCACCGATTTAAGGAGTGGACTTTGCAACATGTGCCTCGAGATCAGAATAGTGAGGCTGATGCCCTCACAAACTTAGGTTCACCGATCGAGGACAACGAACTCAATTCGGGGGCCGCCGTACAACTCATGAGGACAGTCGTCGAAGAAAGCCACGCTGAGATAAACACCACAAGCTTGACCTGGGATTGGAGTAATAAATACATAGAGTATTTGGATACCGGAATGCTTCCCGCAGATCCAAAAAAATCGAGGACCCTGCGCATGAAGGCAGCACGATTCACCTTGTCCGAAGACGGAACCTTGTTCAGAAGAATGTTCGATGGCCCACTAGTGATATGTCTAGGGTCGGGAGACACCGAGTATGTTCTGAGGGATGTTCACGAGGGCACTTAAAGAAATCATTCTGGTGCCGAATCATTGGTTCAAAAGGTAATCAGAGCCGGCTATTACTGGATCGACATGGAGAAAGATGCGAAAAAGTTTGTTCGAAAATGTGATAAATGCCAAAGACAAGCACCAATGATTCACCAACCCGGGGAGCTACTCCATTCGGTCTTGTCACCATGGCCATTCATGAAGTGGGGAATGGACATCGTTGGCCCTCTTCCATGGGCACCAGGTAAAGCTCTTATGACTGATTATTTTTCTAAGTGGGTTGAAGCACAGGCCTTCGAGAAAGTTAGGGAGGAGGAAGTCATCGACTTCATTTGGGATCACATCATATGTCGATTCGGGATGCCATCCGAAATTGTGTGTGATAACGGAAAATAGCTCATCGGCAGCAAAGTAACCAAATTTCTCGAGGATCACAAGATCAAAAGAATCCTATCAACACCTTATCATCCCAGCGGGAACAGGAAAGCCGAATCAACCAACAAAACCATCATCCAAAATCTTAAGAAGAGGTTAACCAATGCCAAATAAAAGTGGAAGGAAATTCTACCCGAAGTTCTTTAGGCATACTGCACAACCTCGAAGTCCAACACCGGCGCTACTCCATTCTTATTAGTTTATGGCGCCGAAGTTCTAATACCGGTCGAAGTCGGAGAGCCGAGTATCCGGTTCCGATATGAAACAAAGGAATCAAATAAAGAGGCTATGAATACGAGCCTAGATCTATTGGATGAAAGGCGTAAAACCGCCCTCATCCGATTAGCCACACAAAAGCAACGAATCGAGAGATACTACAATCGAAGAACTAATCTTCGATATTTTAATGTCGGGGACTTAGTGCTAAGAAAAGTCACCCTCAACACCTGAAATCCTAATGAAGGAAAATTGAGTTCGAATTAGGAAGGATCGTACCAATATCTCGAGGTCAGAGGAAAAGGGTTTTACAAGCTTGGAACGATGAATGGGGAACAACTAGCAAGCAATTGGAACATATCTCACCTAAAACGGTACTACTGCTAAGGTACGACCTTTTTTCATTACTTTTCTATTTCAGATTGACACATGCAGGTGGTCGACAAGAAACGACGATGGATTTTTTAGCGAATGGCATGAAGTCTTTAGGTATGAAAGCACGTGTTGTACTCTTTTTCCCTCAGACCGTTTTTTGTCCCAAATGGGTTTTTTCGGCGAGATTTTTAACGAGGTGATGATGAATCGTGCTAACTTAGAATCAAGCCCGATTATGAATCGGCACCAAAGATCAATCCAACAATATCCAAGGTTCCTTTATAATCAACCTCGAATACTGGAGGGCTACCCTCGGATATGTGTTAGCTTCGAATATCAACTCTAACGAGAAGACTACTTGATAAAGGGAGGGTCTCGATAGATAGGATTTATTGTAAGGGTCATACGGTCAAAACGAACCGTACCTACAAAGATTGCTCGAAGAGTACTTTCCTTACAAACATCTTATGTTTTTAATAACGAGCCCAAAGGGCAGTACTTAACCGGAATATGAATGATTGCTCCCTCACTCGGGGACTGCCGTCCGACTCAAACAGATCAAGTGATCGGGCCTCAGGAGAAAAAGACCTAATAGGCAACTCCTCGACTTCTAAAGATCACAGCCACCCCGCTCGGGGACTATTATCTCGGGCAAGCCCGGATAAAACGAGAAAACAAGCCCAATAGATAGCTCCCAAACTAAAAGTCTATGGCCAATCTAACACGGCTCGGAGACGTCTGAAATTCGTAACAAATATAGGTCTTCGAAAAAAGAAAAAATTCTTTCACAAACCGGTTCTAAAGGCTACCCTCGGTAAATTCTCAAACTTAAGATATTTTCAAGAAAAACTTTGGTAACATCGAATCCCAATAACGCTTTAACCCAGAAAGGAAATAAAGGCAAGGTTTGTTCGAACCCTCGAACACAGCCTTATTGTTTCATGCTAAGGCATTTTCAACCTTTGCAAATACAAATAATAAAGCAAAGGAAAGATATGAGAGTCGAAAGGGAAAGAAAAGCCTTATATTTATATAGTTTTTTAAAAGGCCGAATCGGTCTAAACCAAAAATTTACAATGGCCAAAAACAGCCTCAGAAAAAATGCAAAAGAAAAACAAAAAGCCTAAAGTCCTAATTGGCTTGGTCTTCATCGAAGGTTGCATCTCCATCCTCGGGATCTTCTCCGTCTTCGGATTCACTTGAGCTATCGGAGTCTTCCTCAGGGAAGGCCAGCCTTCGGGCCCTAGCTTCCTCTGCTTTCAATTTCGGCCATAATATCGAAGCCCTGGGCATTAACTCCCTCGAAAGCTTCCCTTCGAGCTTGCCATTTTGCATGATCCACCATGCCCTTGGCCTTGGCCTAAATGGCCTCAACGTCGACCTGAATCTAGTCCACTTTAGCATCAGCGTTTGTGTTCGCCACGGCCACCTTAGATCTGGCCACGGTCACCTCGGATCTGGCCACTTCGATTTCGTTGGCCAAGCTTGCCTTATCAGTAACGGCCAAATCCAACTGAGACTGAAGCTCGTTGATCTTCTCGACCTACACCGAGGCTTTCTCTTTTGCAGCTTGGAGCTGGGTCTCGGCCGACTCCAATTGCACTTGGACAGTTTCCTTTTGTGAAGCTAAGATGTTCATATTCTTTTTGAATTTTTCCGCCTCGGCCTGTATCGCATCCACCTGCAAATTGAGCCATCCGATTTGTTCGAGCCTCTGCCGGACCTGCAGAATCGGATCGTTAGTAGTTATCTCCAAGTTGTCTTCACTATCGTGAAACACTCGGAATACCTGCTCGGCCATCTCGACATGCTCATTCCGAGTTGTCACTAAGTTGACCTGAAGCTTCTCACTGAGAAGCTTGTAGGTATTACTTTTCCTAGTGAGGTTCCGAACCTCAACCTCGTGCTCCTCCCGGATTTGGAGGAAAGCCTCGTGATGCAACACCGAAGCCTACAAACAAGGGAGAAGATGTTAGAATTATATACAACTACGAGTTTAAAAGAAATAATAGATAAACCTTCGAAGTTACCTGATTCAGAGCATGTTGGGACTCATTAAAAAGACAAGCGGCTCCCACCGCGTTCATCATGGCTTGGTCCTCCTCGGTCACCAAGAATCAAAGGTAGCTAATAATCTCCACGGGAGGAGAGAAAATCCGGGCATCTGCCGGGATAGAAAGCACTATATTCCGCCTACGATCGGGATTAACACTTGGGGCCGGAAATCGGTCCACCAGTTTTGGGCACGATGAAGAACCGGTAGAGCCCGATAACAGCAATTTCTTTGGTACCAGTAAACCACCAAACCCGGTGACATCCTCCGAGGCAACGGACTCAAACCCTTTCAAGAAGCCATGGATATCGGTCGCCCCCTGAATACCTTCATAAGAGCGACCTTCCAACATATTGGCCTCGCGGATCATAGCGTTCGAAATTTGAGAGGATCCGAAAATATCGATCACTCCGAGCTCGTCCCTCAAAACATCTCCGGTCTCCCTTTCGACCATTCCGGCTTGGGACGGGGTGTCCTCAATTCTTACTGGTTCAAGAACTTCGGCCAAAGCTCCCTCTTCGACCTGCGCCAGTTCGGAGGACTTTTGTATCGAAGTACCAGCCCGCACGCGGGCCACTAGTTGGGAATTATCTTCCTCTTCTCCTTTTTCGGGCTCGTTCCTTAATCGGCTAATTAGTTCTGAAGGCATAACACCAATGTCCCCCTTGGGCTTGCGAGACTTCCTCGCCGGTATTTTATTTTCCGAGCCCGGGGAACTCGGAGCCCTTTTTCTCTTCTTCTCTTTGGCCTGCTTTGGAGCAGGTGGAAGGACTTCTTCGTCACCAGATGGGGGCCTAATTGCAACTTCCTTTCCGAGGTCTGCAAAAGAAAAAAGATGAGTAAGCTCGAAGAAAAATCTGAACGATCACCATTCTAAGAAGGAAACTTACCATGATTACGGGCCTCCCGTCGACCCTTCGAAAACTCCATCCAAGCACGCTCTGAGTACAGCCTCTATAACACAAGGCCTTTGACCCATTTTCTAAGATCCGAAATTGGGTCTGGCATCTGGGCCACTGCTGCAACGCCGAAATATATTAATAAAAAAAGAAATAAGAAGAAAATCAATGAGATTAAACCTTCTAAGCGAAGTGCTACTTACGTTTCATATTCCATTTCTCGGGAAATGGCATGTACTCGGTAGGGATCAGGTCCGAAAACCTAATCGAACAAATCGGCCCATCCAACCTCGGTCCCAACCTTCATCTATGCTCGAGAATGGAGCCTTATTGGCTCGGCGAGCAAGCTTGATCAACCCCCCTCGATAAAGTCGGGGACTGTAGAGGCGCATAAGGTGGTCGAGCGTAAAGGGACATCCCTCGATTTTTCTCACAAAAAATTGGAAGAGAATCACTATTCTCTAGAAGGAGGGGTGGATTTGGCCGTGGGTCACATCATACCTATTGCAAAAGGTAATAATGATGGGTTCTGAGGGACCCAATGTAAAGGGGTAAGTGTAATCACTTAGAAACCCCTCCACGTAGGTAGTGATCAAGTCCTCGGGGCAAAGGAACCACCACATGCTTATCGACCCAGTTGCAGTCCTGTTTAACCCTAGGGAGGGGTTTTTCGGTGATTGTGGATATGTATCTTGAGACCGGTTCACATCGGCCCGCTACCAAGGAGGCCTTTTCGACCCTAGAATTAGTAACAGTCAGGCACCCTGCCGGAACGAATTCCTCAGGGCGGGGTTCTGCCGCAGCCTCACCACCAGCGGGCCGTGATGAATAAGCAGCCTCCTTTTGCGGTACTGTCTTGGACGTTTTCGCCATTAAAGAACAGGAGAAAAGAGAATTAAGATAGTATACGGATTGATGAGAATTCAAGAAATTTTGGTGCAGAAGTTGTAAAACAAAGGGACTTTTTGAGAAAGAGCAAGAGCAAGAGCAGGAAGAGCTTTTGAGCATGAAAAGTTTTGAATGAGGAAAAAACTAGAGTACTTATAGCTTGCTGGTGACGGTTCAGAACCGGTAGTGGCCGACCAGTGACTGACAGGCACTTAATGCCTTGATAACTAGACCGACAGGACATTTCGAGTTGTTGCTTACGTCATGATCGGGTATACAAGTGACGTTCGTCACTTACATCATTGCCTGTCGAGAAGAAGCTCGGAAATTCATATCTTTTCTCGTCATCTTCTCTCCGAGAAATGAGGGGACTATCTGTATACGGTTGAAATCGGGCTTGCCTTTCGCATGACTTATCGAGAGTAGAACATGGTAGTGCAAAGTTCAAACTCGTGTTATATCAAACCATGATGCGAAGGCAGATTACCGAGCTCGTGACTCAGAGATCGATTAAGATCGAGCTCGCCCAAGATCGAGACCAAGCAAGATCAAGGTCGGCAATTATCGAGACTGGCCAAGATCGAGATCGGCCAAGATCGAGACTGACCAAGATCGGGACCGAGCAAGATCGAGTGAAGCTTACCGAGACAAATGGCGAAAAGCCGAAATATCCGCAATCAGGCGAGAATCACGGCGGAAATCACGGCGAAAATCAAGGAGCGGCCGACTAATTAGCCTATCATGAGATTCCTAATTGTATTAGCATTGTATCAATAGTAGGACTCCCCTACTATATAAAGGGGGTCTAATCATTTGTAAAGAGGGATTTTTTCACGCAATATAAAGAAAATACTACCTTCTTTTAGCTTGCAATATCTTGTTATTCTGTTCTTATATTACTTGAATCTCCACTTGGTTTGAAGGTGATCGAACTCGAGAGCTAAGGCTATTCGATTCGTTTGGTTTGCGTTCATTTCTTTTACAGTCAATTTCAATATTAATATATATATATACATTTTCTCAATTTGTGCCAAGGTATATCACGTATCCTTAAAACTGCGTATAAATTCAATTGTTATCCGTTTTTCGGGTAAACATTCTTGTTTTGAGAGACAGTCTTGAATGGTGTATCAAAGTTTCCCCTAAGGTAGTCTTTTTTGTTGAAGGATAATAATAAAAAATATATTAATGGACGTAACTCATCAAAATATTTGGTTTGAATTTATTTAAAGCTCGTCTTGAGATATTAAATGTACATTTAAAATTTGTACGTGCGCTTTAAAAGGTAAATACTTATGAAATCTTTATACGTTATCATTTGTTTTTCATAATTGACTTTTATAATTGCCATTTTTACCTTTTCCTAATCTCCTTATTTTCTCCAACGTGACCTGATGAGATTTCTAGCTTATTTTTAGATGTATGTACTTCTTGATTTTTGTGAATAATAACCACGAGATAATATTCTTCTTTCATCGCTTGGGGATAACAACTGACATCACCGATCTGTTAATTGTTTCTCGCAAATTGCGACTAGCTAAAAGATTTAAGGCCGAGTTAAAGAAAATAAACAACACCTTAATTGTTTTGCAATGCAATCATTAGAAAATGTATACGACAGTGTTCAATTAACAAGTGTAAGCATGCAGATTTGTGTGAATTGTGCTAATAATTTGCACTTTGGAGGATTAACTCTTACATATTGTTGTCGTCGCTGATTAACAAGAGAAGAGTGTGTGATGACCGGATAGGTCATTTAGAATTTTAACCCTTAATTCTGTATTTCGAAACCTCAAATAGCTCCTCTTAATCTTTCTCGATTTTGCGTGCGCAGCCGTGTCTTTTTCCGGAAGGCTTTTATGTGAAAAAATTGATTAAAATGTGAATTTGTGTCTTAAAATTTTATTTGAGTTGACTTCGGTCAACGTTTTGAGTAAAATGGACACGGATCCGTATTTTGACGGTCTCGGTGGGTCCGTATCATGATTTGGGCTCGGGCGTATGTCCGGAATCGAATTCGGAGGTCCCTAGTTCGAGTTATCGCAATTTGTTGAAGATTTGAAGTTTGAAGAATTTTTAAATTTGACCGAAGTTTGAATTTATTACTACCGGGTCTGAATTTTGGTTTCGGAGCTTGGTATAGGTTCATTAGTGTATATATGACTTGTCTGCAGAATTTGGTGCTAAACGAAGTTAATTTGACGTGGTTCGGACGTCCGGTTGTTATAATGAAAGTTCTTAAGTTTTATTAAAAATTTCATTCGTTTTGCTGTCTGATTCGTAGTTTTAGATTTTATTTTGGTATTTTGATCGCGCGAGCGAGTTCGTATAATATTTTTGGACTTGTGTGCATATTTAGTTTGGAGACCCGAGGGCTCGGGTGAGTTTCGGATAGGCTACGAGTGTTTTGAACTTAAAGAAAATGCTGGTTTTTAGCTTCAGCTACTTTCTGGTGTCTTCATCTTCGCGATCACGAAGAATGTCCTGCGATCGCGAAGGCCATTTTGGCCGCTGTACATCACGAACGTGTCTGGTCCCTCGCGAACGCGATGAAGACCTGACGCACATACTTTTAATATTTCAAAAACGGGATTTCACCCATTTTTCACTATCTTTCCATTTGAGATCGACCTAGAGGCGATTTTGAAAAGAAAATTCATCACCAATTCATAGGTTAGTATATTTTAACTCATTTTCTTCCATTTCTAACATCACCAATTAATTTCTAGCCTTAATCTTTGTTCTTCCATGGTAAAAAAAACTAGGGATTTAGGATGAATTGGGGGGAGAGGGGTTTGTAAATTTGGGATTTAGACCTCAATTTGGGGTCGAATTTTGAAACAAATTATATAATCGGGCTCGGGGGTGAATGGGCAAATGAGTTTTGGTCCAAATCTCGGATTTTGACCAAAAAAGTCCGGGGTTGACTTTTTTTGACTTTTTGGGAAAAGTATAAAAATTCTAACTTTATGCATTGCAATTTATTCCCTTAGCATTATTTAATGTTATCGAGTCGATTGTGGTTAGATACGGTTGGTTTGGAGGCAGATATTAGAGGAAAGGCCCCGGTAGAGCTCTGAGTTGACTGCGGAGTGAGGTAATTATCGTGATTAACCTTGATTTCAGCTTAGTCCAGTTGGACAAGGATTTGACTTATGAGGAAGAGTCTGTGGCTATTCTAGCCCGAAGGTCCGATAGTTGAGGTCAAAGAGTTATCCTTCAATTCGAGTGTAGTGGAGAGGCCAGCCGATCGAGGCAGCCACATGGGAGTCCGAGTCGGACATGCGGAGTAGATATCCACACCTTTTCACCAGTTCAGGTACTTTTCTGTGTCCGTTCGAGGACGAACGTTTGTTTTAGAGGTGGAGAATGTGACGACCCGATAAGTCATCTAGAGTTTTGACCCTTAATTATGTATTTTAAAACCTCAAATAGCTCATTTTAACCTTTCTCGATTTACGTGCACAGTCCGTGTCTTTTTTCGTAAGGATTTTATGTGAAAAATTGATTAAAATATGAATTTGTTCCTTAAATATTTATTTGAGTTGACTTCGGTTAACATTTTGAGCAAACGGACCCGAATTCGTGTTTTGATGGTACCGGTGAGTCCGTATCGTGATTTGGGACTTGGGCGTATGCCAGGAATCGAATTCGGAGGTCCCTAACTCGAGTTATCGCAATTTGTTGAAAATTTAAAGTTTAAAGAATTTATAAATTTGATCGAAGTTTGAATTTATTGCTACCGGGTCAGGATTTTGGTTTCGGAGCTTGGTATAGGTTTATTACTGTATTTATGACTTGTCTGCAAAATTTGGTTCTAAACGGAGTTGATTTGACGTGGTTTGGACGTCCGGTTGTTATAATGAAAGTTCTTAAGTTTTATTGGAAATTTCATTCGTTATGGTGTCCGATTCGTAGTTCTAGGTTTTATTTTGGTATTTTGATCGCGCGAGCGAGTTCGTATAATATTTTTGGACTTGTGTGCATATTTGGTTTGGAGCCCCTAGGGCTCGGGTGAGTTTCAGATAGGCTACGAGTCTTTTGAACTTAAAGAAAATGTTGGTTTTTAGCTTCAGCTAGTTTCTGGTGTCTTCATCTTCGCGATCGCGAAGAATGTCCTGCGATAGCGAAGGCCATTTTGGCTGATGTGCATCGCGAACGCAGCAGGTCCCTCGCGAACGCGATGAAGACCTGACGCACATACCTTAAATATTTCAAAAACGGGATTTCACCAATTTTTTACTATCTTTCCATTTGCGATAGACCTAGAGGCGATTTTGAAGAGAAAATTCATCACCAATTCATAGGTTAGTATATTTTAACTCATTTTCTTCCATTTCTAACATCACCCATTAATTTCTAGCCTTAATCTTTGTTCTTCCATGGTAGAAAACTAGGGATTTAGGATGAATTGGGGGGGGGGGGTTTGTAAATTAGGGATTTAGACCACAATTTGGAGTCGGATTTCAAAACTAATTACATAATTGGGCTTGGGGGTGAATGGATAAATGAGTTTTGGTTTGAATCTTGAATTTTGACCAAACAAGCCCGGGGTTGACTTTTTGGAAAAAGTATAAAAATCCTAACTTTATGCATTGCAATTGATTCCCTTAGCATTATTTTATGTTATCGAGTCGATTGTGGTTAGATACGATTGGTTTGGAAGTGAATATTAGAGGAAAGGCCCCGGTAAAGCTCTGAGTTGACTGCGGAGTGAGGTAATTGTCGTGATTAACCTTGATTTCAGCTCAATCCAGTTGGACAAGGATTTGACTTATGAGGAGGAGCCGGTGGCTATTCTAGCCCGCAGGTCCGACAGTTGAGGTCAAAGAGTTATCCTTCAGTTTGAATGTAGTGGAGAGGTCAGTCGATCGAGGCAGCCACATAGGAGTACGAGTCGGACATGCGGAGTAGATATCCACACCTTTTCACCAATCCAGGTACTTTCTATATTCGTTCGAGGACGAACGTTTATTTTTGAGGTGGAGAATATGATGACATGATAGGTCATCTAGAGTTTTAACCCTTAATTCTGTATTTTGAAACCTCAAATAGCTCATTTTAACCTTTCTCGATTTACGTGCATAGTCCGTGTCTTTTTCCGCAAGGCTTTTTATGTGTAAAATTGATTAAAATGTGAATTTGTGCCTTAAAATTTTCTTTGAGTTGACTTCGGTCAACATTTTGAGCAAACGGACCCGAATTCGTATTTTGATGGTATCGGTGGGTCCGTATCGTGATTTGGGACTTGAGCGTATGCCAGGAATCGAATTCGGAGGTCCCTAGCTCGAGTTATCGCAATTTGTTGAAAATTTGAAGTTTAAAGAATTTATAAATTTGACCGAAGTTTGAATTTATTGCTACCGGGTCTGGATTTTGGTTTCGGAGCTTGGTATAGGTTCATTACTGTATTTATGACTTGTCTGTAAAATTTGGTGCAAAACTGAGTTGTTTGACGTGGTTCGGACGTCCGGTTGTTAAAATAAAAGTTCTTAAGTTTTATTGAAAATTTCTTTCGTTTTGGTATCTAATTCGTAGTTCTAGGTGTTATTTTGGTATTTTGATCGCGCGAGCGAGTTCGTATAATATTTTTGGACTTGTGTGCATATTTGGTTTGGAACCCCGAGGGCTCGGGTGAGTTTCGGATAGGCTACGGGTGTTTTGAACTTAAGTAAAATGCTGGTTTTTAGCTTCAGCTAGTTTCTGGTGTCTTCATCTTTGCGATCGCGAAGACTGTCCTACAATCGCGAAGAGTTGTTTGTGACAGGGGAGGAGATTGTTCTTCGCGAACGCGAGGTCCTGGTTGCGAACGTGAAGTGGATGGGGACTTGCCCTCCGCGAACGCGACTGCCTCTCCGCGAATGCGAAGTATTGTGGGCTTGGGGGGAGAATGGATTGAAGTGCTACACGAACGCGGACACTGGGTCGCGAACGCCATGGTCAGCGGCGAAGAACCATCGCGAATGCGAAGGCCATTTTGGCCGCTGTGCATCGTGAACGTGGTAGGTCCCTCGCGAACGCGATGAAGACCTGACGCACAGACCTTAAATACTTTAAAAACGGGATTTCACCCATTTTACACTATCTTTCCATTTGAGATCGACCTAGAAGCGATTTTGAAGAGAACATTCATCACTAATTTATAGGTTAGTATATCTTAACTCATTTTCTTCTATTTTTAATATCACCCATTAATTTCTACCCTTAATCTTTGTTCTTCCATGGTAGAAAACTAGGGATTTAGGATGAATTGGGATTTTTTACAAATTCGGGATTTAGACCTCCATTTGGGGTCGAATTTTGAAACTAATTATATAATCGGGCTCGGGGGTGAATGGGTTTTGGTCCAAATCTCAGGTTTCGACCAAACAGCCCGGGGTTGACTTTTTTTCAATTTTTGGGAAAAGTGTAAAAATCCTAACTTTATGCATTGCAATATATTCCCTTAGGCATTATTTGACGATATCGAGTCGATTGTAGTTAGATACGGTATGTTTGGAGGCAAATTCTAGAGGAAAGGACCCGGTAGAGCTCTGAGTTGACTGCGGAGTGAGGTAAGTGTCGTGCTTAACCTTGATTTTAACTCTGGACAAAGATTTGACTTATGAGGAGGAGCCGGTGGCTATTCTAGCTCGCAAGTTCGACAGTTGAGGTCAAAGAGCTATCCTTCAGTTCGTGTGTAGTGGAGAGGTCAGCCGATCGAGGTAGCCACTTGGGAGTCCGAGTCGGACATGCGGAGTAGATATCCACACCTTTTTACCAGTCCAGATATTTTTCTATGTCTGTTCGAGGACGAACGTTTGTTTTAGAGGTGGAGAATGTGATGACCCGATAGGTCATCTAGAGTTTTAACCCTTAATTCTGTGTCTCGAAACCTCAAATAGCTCATTTTAATCTTTCTCGATTTACGTGCGCAATACGTGTCTTTTACCAGTAAGCTTTTATGTGAAACATTGATTAAAATATGAATTCATTCCTTAAAAATTTATTTGAGTTGACTTCGGTCAATGTTTTGAGCAAACTGAGCCGAATCCATATTTTGATGGTACCGGTGGGTCCGTATCGTGATTTGGGACTTGGGTGTATGCCCGGAATCGAATTCGGAGGTCCCTAGCTCAAGTTATCGCAATTTGTTGAAATTTTGAAGTTTAAAGGTTTAAAGAATTTATAAATTTGACTGAAGTTTGACTTTATTGCTATCGGGTCCGCATTTTAGTTCTGGAGCTTGGTATAAGTTTATTACTGTATTTATGACTTGTTTACAAAATTTAATGTAAAAAGGAGTTGATTTGATGTGGTTCGGACGTCCGGTTGTTAAAATGAAAGTTCTTAAGTATTATTGAAAATTTCATTCGTTTCGGTGTCTGATTCGTAGTTCTAGGTGCTATTTAGGTGTTTTGATCGCGCAAGCGAGTTCGTATAATATTTTTGGACTTATGTGCATATTTGGTTTGGAGCCCCGAGGGTTCGGGTGAGTTTCGGATAGGCTACAGGTGTTTTGAACTTAAGGAAAATGCTGGTGTTTAGCTTGTGGTGGTTTCTGGTGTCTTCTTCTTCACGATCGCGAAGAATGTCCCGCGATCGCGAAGGGTTGTTTGGGACAGGGGAAGAAATTGTTCTTCACGAACGCGGGGTCCTGGTCGCGAACGCGAAGTGGAGGGGGGCTTGCCCTTCTCGAACGCGACTGCCCCTCCGTGTGCGCGAAGTATTGTGGGCTTGGGGGGAAACTGGATTTGAGTTCTACGCGAGCGCGAACCCTGGGTCGCGAACGTGATGGTCAGGGGGGAAGAACCATCGCAAATGCGGAGCACTTATCGCGAACGTGAAGGCCATTTTGGCCGCTGTGCATCGCGAACGCGGCAGGACCCTCGCGAACGCGATGAAGACCTGACGCACAGACCATAAATATTTCTAAAACAAGATTTCACCCATTTTCACCATCTTTCCATTTGAGCTCGGCCTAGAGGCGATTTTGACGAGAAAATTCATCACCAATTCATAGGTTAGTATACTTTAAATCATTTTCTTTTATTTCTAACATCACCCATTACTTTCTAGTCTTAATCTTTGTTCTTCCATGGTAGAAAACTAGGAATTTAGGAAGAATTGGGAGTTTTTGCAAATTCGAGATTTAGACATTAATTTGGGGTCGGATTTCGAAACTAATTACATAATCGGGCTCGGGGGTGAATGAGTAAATGAGTTTTGTTCCGAATCTCGGATTTTGACCAAGCGAGCCCGGGGTTGACGTTTTTTGACTTTTTGGAAAAAGTGTAAAAATCCTAACTTTTTGGGTACAACGTATATGTGAGGTGACGAGTACTTATGCGTTGTTATTGGGTTAAAGCATTCGGGAGGACTTATTTTCTTGTAATTTATTGCCTACTTTACTTATGATATCCATGCTTAGATTAATTTATTTCTTATTTGATCGATCTTTCCGCATTTATGAATTAATTGCGATGGTTGAGTATATTTGGAAGTTGAGGTTTGACATCTTGGGTCCATTATTGACGTAAGGTTTATTATTGCATTATCTATCTCCCAAAATTTTATATTCATTATTACATGGTAAGGGAGAGTGTTAAAGTACGAAGGGTGATGCCGTGCCGTTTAATGCTTCATTTATTGATTAATACATAGTGAGGAAGAGAGTAAAAGCACGAAGGGTGATGTCGTGCCGTATTTATCGTTTCATGGTGAGGTTGAGAGTAAAAGCACGAAGGGTGATATCGTGCCATTATTATCATTTCATGGTAAGGTTGAGAGTAAAAGCACGATGGGTGATGCCGTGCCATCTTTATTCATTATGTTTATCCGATTTTATTAGTTGATGATTTATTTGACTGTCTTATATTGTCATTCCTGTTGTAGTTAAGGTATCTTGTTCCCCTTTCACATGTCCCCTCCCAATCATACATATTAAATCTTTATTTGTTACTATGTTGCACATATATCTACGTTTGTACAAGTTAAATTACGTGAGTGTCCTGTCATAGCCTCGTCACTACCTCGTCGAGGTTAGGCCCGATACTTATGGAGTACATTGGGTCGGTTGTACTCATATTACACTCTGCACTTCTTGTGCAAATTTTGGTACTGGTCCTAGCTGTACGTGAGGCGCATCAACTCGGATTATCACATTTGGAGACTCGAGGTAGATCTGCTGGCGTCTGCAGACCTTGAAGTCCCCTTCCTCTTTCCTCATTTACTGTTCATTTCATTCTAAACAATTATATTTATTTCAGACTCTGTTTGTAGAATGCACTTGTGACTACAGATCCGGGATTGTACTTAGATATTTTTGGTTATTTCACCTTTTCGCACATCATTCCAGTTTATTTCAGTTTAAATGAGTTTTAATTACTTGAATTGCTTAAAATGACATACGATTTACTCTAACGTTGGCTAGCTTAGCGAGTGAAGTGTTAGGCGTCATCACGGTCCCGAAACCGTTTCATTTACCTTCCTCCTATATCTAATTCAAATATTTTTCTTTTTCCTTTTTTGTTTTTGTTTTTGTATATATGTTTCTTCTTCAGTTTTCTTTTCTCTTTACCTCTCAAGTGTTACTGTTGGTTTCTTTTTCCCGTGTGGTATGAAAGTGGCAAAGATGATATTTCTTTGATAACATTAATTTAATAGTTGACTACCATGAATTATAGAAAATATTTTATATTTAAGAAAGATACTTTATCAAAACAATTAGTTATCTCTAAAAGAAAGAAAATAACTTCCTAGAAAATGATTTTCTTTTGTAAATAATTTGAGTTCTTACTTTATTTCGCTCGTCTCAATTTTCAATTCCGAATAATAATGTTAGCGTTCTATTCTTTTATCTAAAGTATAATGTTCATGGATGAGACAAATTCCAAAATTTAAATGGAAATTTCGGGATCAATGTTATATTTTCATGTTCACTTTAGGGGCGGCTCGGGGAGGCGAGTAAAGTCTTTGCTTTAGGCCCCTAAATTTTGGGCCCCAAAATTATTTTTAGTTGTGAATTTTTTTATCTTATTTTCACTTAGACAATATTAAAGTTTATAGAAAAAAAAAAGTCCTTATAAAAGTAGAAAGAATAACGGTCTATTTTTTAACAATAGAAATGTTTTAGAAATTTGAATAAGATACTCAAATCTTCATATTGGTAAATAACTTTTTTACAGTAAGATCTAAGGTACGCATTGTAAATACGTTCTAACATCTTATCAACGTGAGTTTTCTCACTAATGTGAATATAATATTATATTTTATAAGATAACTACACTATAGGCATAAAGAGCGAAGTAAAGAAACCAACGTAAATATGCTTTATTTTTATATGCTTTAATTTCTATTGTACAACTTAAACAAATATTTTTAAAAATAAGCAGGCAATTGTCAATTTGTTATTCTTCATATAAATTTGTACTCTCTCCGTTTTAATTTATGTGAACTCATTTGACTGGACACGGAGTTTAAGAAAAGAGAGAAGATTTTTGAACTTGTGGTATAAAATGAGGCACATATATTTTGTGTGGGTATAAATTATTGCATAAAGATAAATTGTTTCCAAATAAGGAAAGATGTCATTCTTTTTTGCACGGACTAAAAAAAAAATAGGTTCACATAAATTGAAATAGAGGGAGTAATAGTTATTATTTCTTCCTTTATTGAGTTAACTAAATAAGATTAAAATCCATCATTTTCAGCATTTTATATCAAATTTGGCTTTAAATTTTATTTTGCAACTCATACTTATTATTAAAAATAATATTTATCTAATTTTGTAAGAAATTATAGTCATTGTTACGGGGTACACGCGCAACGCGCGTGCCAAAACACTAGTATGACTTATATGCACCAACTTGAGGGGGAGTGTTAGATAATAAAATACATAGTAATATATTAGTGTTCCCCATCGGAGAATAGGTATCATGGTTATATAATATCTGTATATAAATAAGGCTTAGTGTAATACAAAATAATATCAATAATACTTTTCTCTCGTGCCTTTATATCTCACATTCACCTCATTCCATTTTAGATTTGGTATGATAAGCCGTCTTAAGTTGACATAGTGATCCTTATTCTCTCCTTTGGCACTTTAATCCAACCATAAAGATGCTTGAAATTTTACATGAAGGTGCAGCCACTCGTTGGTACACCATACAAGCTCGTGAAGTCCCACTTAAAGAAGCATAGATATTGTACATTTACTTGATGAAGTCACAAACCAAACATTAAGGCAATAAGATGGTTAGATAATACAGTGTTGAAGAGCTACATTTTTGTATTCAACTATAGTCCGCATTCGCAACCCCATTCTGCAGCGCACAACTGAGAACTCTGGAATTCAAAAGAACCTTAAACTGGTGCCGCGGAACGCATCTGTTGTACACAAACTGCTCATCTCGGGTTCTCGTAAATGGATAGACCAATACCATGCCCCAAATGCCAAGAAGAAACCAGCTATAGCAACCATCTAACTCAATACTCATTGAAATGGATAGCACCAACTTTCCACACAATGTACGTTGTAGCAAACATAACTGTGCTGATAAATATAAATGAAAATGCAACGAGAAAGACATCAAATCCTCCTGGAAACTCAAAAGTCCAGCCTGGTTTTGGCATCCCTCTTTTGTTATCATCGAACAAATTCGTAGGAGCCTCTGGAAGTCCTGATCTCTTTTTCCCCTTCTCACTTTCTCGCAAGGCCTCAATTAATTTGCTTCCAAGATCAGGTTTAGAGGCTTTTGATTCATTGTACCGGCTGAGGACCCTAGCTGCCCTAAGTTTCTCTCTTGCTGTCAATGGAGATCTCTTAACAGTTGGTTTTGGAATGGCGGAAGATGCTTCCTGTTGCAAGTTTGTGGAAGTTACAGACCCATTTGAAACTTTGAATGCTTGCACTGTCGACTCTGTTTGACCACTGGACTGCACTTCACCTTCTGTTTTTGAAGATTCAGAGGATAATGGATTCACAGTAGGTGTAATAACTTCAGAGTCCTTATCATTAACTTCCGTTTGAAGACGATCATTTTTAGCAACTAAAAGAAAGAAACTCTGCTTAGTAACATATGTGCATCTTCTTAACCCTAGCACCTGAAAGGAAGATGGAAAGTGCGGAACCTTCTGTAGTGAGGCACTCCTAGAGAGATGGCAGTAGTTGGCCTGCAGCTCTCATTGAGAAGAAACAAATAAATTGTGGTGATAAAATTGATGCCAAATTCATAAATCAATAATTGTGAGCATCACTCCTAGCCTAAACAAAAACAACACTTATGCCTCAATTGCAAACTACTTGAGGTTGCTATATGAATCATCCATATATATTTTGCTCCCTTTTGGCTCCTTTCATTCCACTACTCAATAGTTTGTGCTAAGTCAAATTCGAGTTTTTGTGAAATTAGGGATTCTCCAATTCTCATACATGCCACTAAACTGTCATACAATCTCTAATCAAACTAGAAAGACTCATGTCAAACAATGGATCTAATGTAGGTGTGTCAATGACAATTACTCTTAACCCCAATTAGTTAGTATTCGCCTATAAGGACACATTATTGCATTTGGTTATTTACTAAGCTTACATGGATTTCTAGAAATTGTAAGCAGTAAGTATTTGAAGACAACTTCCATTCAAGTGATTTAGACTTACCATATCACATTTTAACACTTCAACTATTGAGGAGCTGCACCTGCTGACCAATACATTTGGAGGTCCACGTAGAACATGACCAGACTGTCTCAAGCAATTTTCTCGCTTTTTTTATTTTCATATGTGGTATTTGCATATTCTGTCGGATGTGATCATTTCTAATCATGTCTGATCGCTCATATCTTCACATCCTAACTTGTGGATATATTGTACCTTAGAGGCTCAACATTCACTCCAATATGTGATTGTTGGTTCACCACTATAATATAAAAACTAGCCTTTCATTTTGGTAGGGTCCTCCTATCGCACATAACTCTTATTCATACCTCCATTTCAACCATCATCTTTTAGTTTTGTGTTATATCTCCATCTGTTATATTATTCTCCTAAAAGACCGAGTGTATATATCAGAAATATTTGCATTTAAGCATATAATCTAATATCACCTGTATAACATTTGTCTTGCTTATATTAAAACTCTTACTCGCTATAGTGCCTCTCCACAGTTCAAGTTTTTTCTTGCTAGTTTCATTAGCACAACATTGTCTCCGAATAGCATGCACCATGGGACCCCATTTTTGTATATTATTGGTTAACTAATCCATAAGTAAGGTAAAAAGGTATGGGCTCAAGCAGTGTAAAACCACAGATATGGAAGCTCATCTCTATCTCCTCTTGGTATTCTTACACGTGTCATGGCTCCTCAGATATATCCTTTATGAAGTTTATGTATATTATCGGAGTTCATTTGTTCTTCAGAGTCCACAAAAGAACTTTTCTTTGACATTTTATCATATGTGGTAGGTCAATGAATATCAATGGAAATCATGCTTCCATTCCTTATAAACTTTCATCATTTTCTTGAAAAACATATAGCCTCCATCTTAGTTCTAATAGGCATAAATCTGCCCACATTCGATCACCCTTTCCTGATGTTTAATCGTATGACTCATTAGGTATTAACATACAGCTTTAAATAGCTCACTTGTACTCATTTATCGAAACAAGGTACTCTTTCTTCACTACTTTGGCATCTTTCAACTATTAAAATGACATTGATTTTCTTAATAAACCATATTACTTCATGCTATCCAAGCCACTCCCATACATGTATATTGTACCATATGGACCACAAGTTTGTCTATTCTTTATATTCACAGCATTTTTCACTTCTGCAAACCTAATTCTACGAATGTAATGAGGTTACTGTCTTAAAAGAGGTATCAATCTTTAAAGTTATCCTCGTAATTTGAGTTGAGCAATCGATCAAATAGCCTCTGCCTCTCCATCCCTCTTTGATCTCACTGTCTCCTGTCAAAACTTATTGGAAATCATTTTTAATAAATTTAAGCTGATCTATTTATCCCTCTTTTCTGTCAATCATACTAGTTTATAAATTTCTTTCTCCTTTTTCCGCATTTCTAACTTTTGCCAGAAATCCCATAGGGTTTACCTCAGGCTTTGATTGCATCCTCTTAATCTCCACTCTTAGATCTCTTATACTTTTCAATAGCTTCTCCACTTTTTCTTTTGGTAACTTCATGTGCCACTAGATCTCTTTTTACTTTAAATGCTCTTTGCACTTCAACTACTACTTTCTTGATGTACGTTGTCATTTCCTTCCTCTGGGTATTGTGTCCGCTCCTAAGTTCCATGATCCGACCTTCAATAGCTTGTCATTAAATGCTATTTGGTTTTTGTTGTTTAGTGCCTACCACTTAATTATGCGCTGCTTGCAACTCCTCCTTTTTGCCTATTCCTGTGCAAGCTATGTTGGGCAATAAGTCTATTAGCTAAGACTTAAGCTTGAATTAAGTTTTATGCACTGAATTTTTTACACCATCAGCGTAATTTAAGAGGTTGCTTATAATTTATTAAAGATTGCCAATCAATGTTTCATATAGTATTTTTACACAAAAATTAAACTCATTTCTAATTAAGTACTGTGGAATCATGACAATATCCAAGGGATCCTAATATATCATTTACACGTTAAGGAAAATGAATTATTGCTTCAGCTACCTCCTTTGCCAACTAATCACCGGCGTAATTTAGTATCAAATTACCACAATTAACGCTTAGAATAACAAAACCCAAAAGCAGCAAAGCAATTTATACAACACTTAAGCAATGAAACGTGAGAAGCGTGAACAAGTAAAAAGGTCTATAATTACAGGGAAAAAGAAAGAGAAGGAGGAGACATACAGTTGGGTGAAAGCCTAGAACGGAATTCAACGAAACAGCCATGAACTCCCTACTTATTGTGTGTGGTTGCTCAGAATGAGTTAAGGCCCAACCATGAAATCTTGCAGGGCAAAGTTTGCTTTGGAGATGAGAGGGAAAACTTTACACCCAGCTTTCTGAGGACGCTGCTTCGTCTTCACTTACCAAATGAATGGTGCAGATTAGAGATCCGTATTTATCCTCCAATATATTTTTCCCAGGATCCATTTGTCAGCTGTACTGATTTTCTGCCGGTATTAGTTATTTCCGCATAATATGTATTTCAAATCAAGTCTTTTGTATATATTTATTATATAATAAAAGAAGGGAAAATAGTCAACAATTTCTTTTTATTACGAAAAAATAATCATTTATATCCTCTTATAGCCCCGCCCCCCTCCCCCAAACCCCCACATTATAGAAGTGGTGCAAAATATCTATCATCCATTGGGGCCCTTCACTATGCCCACCGTCATCCCACGTGACCTAACGTTTTATTGAGATGAACGACGCATAGCATGCTACATTACCGTCCCTATTTTAGCCTCTCCTATTTCTTCTTCCACCAACATCTCCCCTTTACCTGATCATACAAAAATAATTATATAGATAAGAAAGCAAGATTTGTGCCAATTTTATTAATTTCTGTTGATTTTTAATGGTATTTAATTTTTCATGTCCACCTTATTTATTTATGCCAAAAATCTTTCTTGATTTCTTGTTTTAATGGCAGATTTAACTTTTCATTTTGCCTGTGATTCTTAGTTTTTCAGTATGCCTAAGTTGTGGTATTATGATTTTATTTTTTATCCACGATTTGGCATGTGATTAGCTAGATATGAAAAGTTTTAGTTTTTTATTATGTAAGTTTTGCATTCAATTATTCTATGTTAGTATGTCAAATTTAGAGACTTGGCCACCGTATCGGAGCAACCACAATTTCTACTCACATGTAAATAAACAACTAACACATACGAGGTTTCACGGATTACCTCTTGAAGCATGAATAAAGCTCCTCTATCATGAGAGTCTCCAAGTTCCACAGAAACACTATGAAATCTTCACTATCAGCACAATTACAATCCTCGAATGTTCCATGGTCTTTTTCTGTATTAACCAAATAATATTCGAAAAATAATAATTTCGTGTGGGCGAAATATTTTAAGAAAAATGGCCTAAAATTCAGCCATTTTCCTTCCTTCACTCTAGGTGAAAAACCTTATGTATTTATAGCACAAGTTTTAAGGGTTAAAACCCTTTTTCAAAACCTACTGGGTTTCTTTTCTGCCATGAAAAGATTTTTTTTATTTCTATTATTTAGGCACAACGGGGACCATAGAATTTAATTACAAAGCTTCCTATTATGGAATTAATTTAAAAAATTCAAAATTAATATCTACCATAATATTTTACGAATTATTCCACTAAACATTTATAATTGCACTTCTTAGTTCAATTTCACAATTCTTCTATCAAATCTTATTTAAATTTCCATGTTAAGATCCAAATACTAATTAATTAAATTAAATTAATGATAATTTAATTTATTTATTATTTTCTTTAGGCTTTCGCTTAACTTATTTCATGTGTTGGATACAAAATTCATCAGTCGGATTTAACATGAAAACTAATAAGCTTTCATAAAGGTGTATCATCAATCTTGTGTCTAAAGCATAAATTTCATCAACTAATTATTATTTTGCATGTTAAATTCATCAGTCGGGTTTAACATGAAAATTAATGAGCTTTCATAAAGGTGTATCATCAATCTTGTGTCTGAAGCAAAAATTTAATCAACTAATTATTATTTTGCATATATATATATATATATATATATATATATATATATATATATATATATTATTGTCTAATTTACCAGGTATATTGACCAACGAAAGAATCGCGCTTTTTAATAAATAAAAATAATAAATAATATACATAACTAATATTAGTTATATCAAGATTAAGAGTATAAGTACATTTAATTACTAGAGAATTTATTTTATTAAGTCAGTATAAAATATTTATCTCTACTTAGTCCGTTCAACACATACAGAATATATATATATATATATATATATATATATATATATATATATATATATATATATATATATATATTATCTAATTTACCAAGAATATTGACCAACGAAAGAATCTCCCCTTGTAATAAATAAAAACAATAAATAGTATACATAACTAATATTAATTATATCAAGATTAAGAGTATAAGTATATTTAATGACTAGAGAATTTATTTTATTAAGTCAGTATAAAATATTTATCTCTACCTAGTCCGTTCAATACATACAAAATGTATTAGCACAAGAAGTCAGAATTAAACCATCTTTCATAATCATGATAAATTATATTTAATCTTGTGATACAACATTCTTGATTGTTTATCCAATTCCATCATTAGATTGCGAACTCAAACTTTATACTTGTAAGAGCTGACGATTCAATCTTCTGTGTATAATCTAGACTTTATACACTAAGTCATCTACTATATAAGCTAAGGACAAAGACGAATATATATTCCATTTAAAACTTTATTAAGATTGAATAAATAATTTCATAATAAATACTATATCCAAACTTATGATTAATAGTATATATATGTCACGACCCAAAATTCCAGCAAAGGCCATGATGACACCTACCTCCAAGACTAGGCAAGCCAACATGCAATATGAATTCAAAACAATGAAACAAGATAAAATATGTTCGAAATAACATAAATAGTGGAATAAAACTTCAGAAATAGCTAATAAAATAATACCATAACATCAAATTTTAAGAACCAGGTAGTATAGAGTCATGAGCTCTAAAACCGGATACAAGAGATGTCTCAATAATACAATAATGTCTGAATGTATAAATACCAATAGATAAGGGAAGGGGACTCCAAGGGCCTACAACGTACATGCAGCGCTACCTTGAATTCTCTCTATTAAAAGTAATGCGCACTCCTGAGATCTACTGCCACCAACACTCGGATATACACAAAAATATGCAGAACTATAGTATGAGTACGGGATAACGTGTACTCAATTAGTATCAAGACAAACATCGGTGAAGTAGTGATGAGATTCAAGTTATATGATACTCACTAGCAATAATCTGTGCAATATATTATCATCACTGAAATCCCAACCTCGAGGTCGAGATGGTGCTTAACATTCACTTGCTAGGCAAGCCGACATGAAATATTAATTAATCAATTTTAGCAGTTAAAAACAAAATAATAATATTTAACAAGAAATAAATGCCAAATCTAACACAGTGCTAATATAAACCACGTGATAATATCTACTCCCAGAAATCCAGAGTCACAAGTACACTGGCAACTAGAAGTCTACAACCATAATCTGAAATAAATACAATTGTTCGAAAGAGAATAACAATAAAAATGGAAAATGGAAGGGGACTTCAAGGTCTACGAACGCCAGCGGATCTACCTCGAGTCTCCGTATAAAAATGATCCGAGCTGATGCACCTCAAGCACCGGTGGGACAAATACCAGTATCTGCACAAGAAGTGCAGAAGTGTAGTATGAGTACAACCGATCCAATGTACTCCGTAAGTATCGAGTCTAACCTCGATGAGGTAGTGACGAGGCTATGACAAGGCACCTACGAAAATAAACATGTACAAGTGTATATAAAACAACAGAATAGCAAAAAAAAATGATAAAATACTAACAGAGAGGGGACATGCGAAATGGGGAATATATAATAGATACTACAAGTATGAAGATACGAAATAACTAAGTAAATCACCAAAACCGAAAATCAGTTAAATCAATTATATGAAAATGGCACGGCATCACCCTTCGTACTTTTACTCTCGTCCTCACCATGCAATAATATGAATGTAATGGCACGATATCACCCTTCGTGCTTTTACTCTCGTCCTCACCATGTAATAATATGAAAAAAATGGCACGACATCGCCCTTGGTGCTTTTACTCTCGTCCTCACCATGCAATAATATAAATCCGAATAATAAACAATGTGGGGAATAATTTAACTTCAAATATGATGTCATAATATCAAACTCCAACTTCCAAAACATATTCAACATCTTTAAAATAAGCAATAATTACGAAACGAATAATTAAAGAAGTAATAATCTAGTCTAAGCATGGATAACATAATTAACGAAACAATATAATACAAAGAAACAATTTTCACTCGCATACTTTATCACAATGACAACGCATAGGTACTCGTCACCTCACATATATATTGTCCCCACACATAAAACATGTAGCAAATAGACCAACGGGTCCTAATCCATCAAGTCAAGGTTAATCACAATACTTACCTCACTTCCGCGATCAAATCAATGCTCAACCGCGGCTTTTTCTCTAGAATTAGCCTCCAAACCAATCAAATCTAACCAAATATAGTTCAAAATAAGCTTTAAAAATTACCCACGAGTGAAAAAGATTCAGTCTTTAATGTTTTTGGAAAAAAGTCAACAAAAGTCAATATCAGGCCTGCTAGGTCAAAACACGAGATTCAGACCAAAATCCAATTACCCATTCACCCCCGAGCCTGATTATGTGATTAGTTTCGATGTCCGATCTCAATTTGAGGTCTAAATCTCAATTTATCAAAATTCCCAATTCTCTACCCAAATCCCTAATTTCTATCATGAAAAAGCATAGATTAAAGGTTAAAATCAATGGATGTTTACGAAAATGTAAGAAAACAAGTTAAAATCTACTAACTTATGACATTTGGGATGAAGAACCTCTTCAAAATCGCCTCTAGGTCGAGCTCAAACTTCAAAATGGTGAGAAATGGGATAAATCCCGATTTTGGGATTGTTTTAATCACTAGCGTCAGGTCTTCTTCGCCTTCGCGAAGGACCTGACGCGATCGCGATGCAGCAACGTCCAAAGGCCTTCGTGTTCACGAGCCATTCTTCGCGTTCGCGAAGGCTTACTCCTCCTTCCTTCGCATTCGCGATCCAAGGAACGCGTTTGCGTAGAGTAACTGACCAGCTCCCCCTAGTCCCTCCCTAACCCTACTCGTTCGCGAGAGGCAGGTCGCGTTCGCAAATGGTAAACCCCTAACTACTTCGCGTTCGCGATGAATGAACTCCTCCCCATCCCATATTACCCTTCGCGATCGCGAGAGAGGCTTTGCGATCACGAGGAACATTGCACTAGACACCAGAAAACCAGCTGAAGCCTGCAACTCTAAGTCCAAAAATGACCTGTAGCCTATCCAAAACTCACCCGAGCCCCTCGGGCTCCAAACCAAACATGTACACAAGTCTAGTAATATCATACAAACTCGATCGCATGATCAAAACACAAAAATAACACCTAGAACTACAAATCAGACATCAAAGTGCATGGAGTTTTCAAAGAAACTCAAGAACTTTCAAATTTACAACCGAGCATCCGAATCCTATCAAATCAACTTCATTTTGTACCAAAATTTGCATACAAGTCTTAAATAGTAAAAAGAAGCTATACCAAGTCCAAGAACCAAAATCTGAACCCGGTAGCTAAAAATTCAACCTACGGTTAAACTTTGGAAATCTTTAAACCTTCAAATTACTAGTTTTCAACAAATCGCGTCAAATCGAGTTATGGACTTCCGAATTTAATTTCGGGCATACGCCCAAGTCCAAATCACGATATAGACCCACAAAAATCGTCAAAATACCGATCCGGAGTCGTTTACACAAAATGTTGACCGTAGTCAACTCAAATAATTTTTAAAGCAAAATTCATATTTTCTTCAATCTTTCACATAAAAACTTTCCAAAAATAATGATACAGATTGTGCACGCAAATTAAGAAATAGTAAACAAAGCTAATCGAGGTCTCAAAAAATGAAGTAAGGTCTAGAACTCAAAATGACATATCGGGTCATCACATTCTCCACCTCTAGAACAAACGTTCGTTCTCGAACGGACATAGAAAGGTACCTGGACTGGTAAAAAGGTGTGGTTATCTACTCCGCATATCAGACTCAGATTCCCACGTAGCTGTCACGATCGACTGACCTCTCTACTACACTCTAACATAAGGATAAGTCTTAGACCTTAACTTCCGAACATGCCGTGCTAAAATGGCCGCCGACTTCTCCTCGGAAGTCAAATCCTTGCCTAATTGGACTGAGCTGGAATCTAATACATGGGATGGATCACTGTGATACTTCAGGAGCATGGAAACATTGAACACCGGGTGAACTGCTGATAAGCTAGATGGCAATGCATGCTTATAGGCCACTTCACCAACTCTCTCAAGGATCTCAAAGGGTCTAATATACCTAGGGCTCAACTTGCCCTTCATCCTGAACCTCATCACACCCTTCATGGGTGAAACCCGGAGCAAAACCCTCTCTCCAACCATGAATGCAAAATAACGAACTCTCCAATCGGCATAACTCTTCTGCCTAGACTGTGTTGTACGAAGCCGATCCTGAATCATCTTGACCTTTTCCAAGGCATCCTGAACCAAATCGGTACCCAACAATCGAGCTTCTCCATGCTCAAACCAACCAACTGGAGAACGACACCGACTCCCATATAAGGCCTCAGAAGGAGCCATTTGAATACTCGATTGGTAGCTATTATTGTAAGCAAACTTTGCAAGCGGCAAGAATTGATCCAAGAACCCCTGAAATCCATAACACATGCGCGAAGAATATCCTCAAACATCTGAATGGTGCGCTCTGACTGTCCGTCCGTCTAAGGGTGAAATGTTATGCTCAAATCAACTTGTGTGTCTAACTCACATTGTACAACCCTCCAATAGTGTGATGTGAACTGTGTGCCCGGATCAGAAATAATGGACACCGACACACCATGAAGATGAATAATCTCACAGATGTAGATCTCAGCTAACTGCTATGAAGAATAAGCAGATTCCACCGGAATGAAGTGCGCTGACTTGGTCAACCTATCCACAATGACCCATACTGCGTCAAATTTCTTCAAAGTCCGTGGGAGCCCAACAACGAAATCCATGGTAATACGCTCCCACTTCCACTGGGGAATCTCAAGTCTCTAAAGTAATCCGCCAGGTCTCTGATACTCGTACTTCACCTGCTGGCGATTCAAACACCGAGCCACATATGCAACTATATCTTTCTTCATTGTTCTCCACCAATAATGTTGCCTCCAATCCTGATACATCTTGGCAGTACCCGGATTAATGGAATATCGCGAACTGTAGCCTCCTCAAGAATCAACTCATGAAGACCATACACATTGGGCACACAATTCTAACCCTGCATCCGCAACACCCCATCCTCTCCAATAGAAACCTCTTGGCATCACTGTGTTGCATCGTGTCCTTAAGGATAAGCAAATGGGGGTCGTTATACTAACGCTCTCTGATGCGCTTATACAAAGAAGACCAAGAGACCGTGCAAGCAAGAACCCAACTAGGCTCCAAAACATCTAACCTCACGAACTGATTGGCCAAAGCCTGAACCTTCAACTGTTGAGACACGTAAGAAATCACCTTGCCATCCCGCATTAATATTGTACAAGGCCTAGCACGCAATGCATCACAATACATAGTATAGGATCCTGAGCCCGTAGGCAACACCAACACTGGGGTTGTTGTCAAAGCAGTCTTAGGCTTTTGAAAGCTCAACTCACACTCATCGGACCACCTGAATGGGGAACCCTTCTGGGTCAATCTAGTCAATGGGGCTGCAATGGATGAAAACCCCTCCACGAACCGACTATAATAACCTGCCAAACCCTGAAAGCTCCAAATCTCTGAAGCTGATGTAGGTCTAGGACAGTTCTGAACTGCCTCAATCTTCTTAGGATCCGCTTTAATGCCCTTGCTAGATACAACATGCCCCAAAAAGGCATCGGAGTCCAACCAAAATTCATACTTTGAAAACATGGCATATAACTGACTATCTTTCAGAGTCTGAAGTACAACCCGGAGATGCTTCTTATGCTCCTCTCGACTGCGACAGTAGATCAAGATGTCATCAATGAAAACGATTACAAAAGAATCCAAATAGGTCTTAAATACCTGATTCATCAAATCCATAAATGCCGCTGGGGAATTTGTCAACCCAAATCATATCACTAGGAACTCATAATGCCCATACCGAGTCCGAAAAATTGTCTTAGGGACATCAAATGCCCCAATCTTCAACTGCTAGCCAGATCTCAAATCAATCTTCGAAAATACTTTGGCACCTTGAAGCTAATCAAACGAGTCATCAATCCTCAACAACAGATACTTGTTCTTGATGGTGACTTTGCTTAACTGCCGATAATCTATACACATCCTCATCGAACTATCCTTCTTTTTCACAAACAACACTGGTGCACCCCAGGGCGAGACACTAGGTCTAATGAATCCCTTATCAAGCAAATCCTGCAACTGCTCCTTCAGTTACTTTAACTCAGGCGGGGCCATACGGTATGGTGGAATAGAAATGGGCTGAGTTCCCGGAGCCAAGTCAATATAGAAGTCGATATCTCTATCGGGTGGCATCCCTGGCAAATCTACAGGAAACACCTCTGGAAACTCATGCACAACTGCTATTGAATCCATGGAAGGAACCTCCGTACTAGAATCACGAATATAGGCCAAATATTCTAGACATCCCTTCTCGACCATATGCCGAGCCTTCATATAAGAAATAACCCTACTGGTATAATGGCCAGTAGTTCCTCTTCACTCTAATCGAGGCAACCCCGGCATGGATGTGGTCACCATCTTGGCGTGATAGTCTAATATAGTGTGATAAGGTAACAACCAATCCATGCCTAAAATAACATCAAAGTCCACCAGACTATGTACACAAATCGAGAAGCACTAAGCGGAGCTAATCAAGGTCTCGAAGCATGGAAGTAAGGGCTAGAACTTAAAATGACCTATTGGGTCATCACATTCTCCACCTCTAAAAGAAACACCCGTCCTCAAACGTACATAAAAAGGTACTTCGACTGGTGAAAAGGTGTGGGTATCTACTCTGCATATCAGACTCAGACTCCTAAGTAGTTGCCTCAATTGGCTGACCTCTCCATTGCACTCTAACATAAGGATAACTTTTAAACCTCAACTTCCGGACCTACCGTGCTAGAATGGCCACCGACTCCTCCTCGTAAGTCAAATCCTTGTCCAATTGGACTAAGCTGAAATATAATACATGGGATGGATCACCATGATACTTCCAGAGCATGGAGACATGTATCACCGGGTGAACTACTGATAAGCTAGGTGGAAATGCAAGCTTGTAGGCCACTTCACCAACTCTTTCAAGGATCTCAAAGGGTCTAATATACCTAGGGCTCAACTTGCCCTTCTTCCCAAACCTCATCACACCCTTCATGAGTGAAACCCGAAGCAAAACCCTCTCTCCAACCATGAATGCAACATCACATATTTTCCGATCGGCATAACTCTTTTGCCTAGACTGTTTTGTACAAAGTTGATCCTGAGTCATCTTGACCTTTCCCAAAGCATACTGAGCCAAATCGGTACCCAACAGTCGAGCCTCTTCATGCGCAAGCCAACCAACTGGAGAATGACATCGCCTCCTATATAAGGCCTCATAAGGAGCCATCTGAATACTCGATTGGTAGCTATTGTTGTAGGCAAATTCCGCAAGTGGCAAGAATTGATCCCAAGAACCCCTGAAATCCATAACACAGGCCGGAAGCATATCCTCCAATATTTGAATGGTGCGCTCGCGCTGTCCGTCTGTTTGGGGGTGAAATGTTCTACTCAACTCAACCCGTGTGCCTAACTCACATTGTACGGCCCTCCAGAAGTGCGATGTGAACTGCATACCCCAATCAGAAATAATGGACACTGGCACACCGTGAAGACGAACAATCTCAGGAATTTAGATCTCAGCTAACCGCTTTGAAGAATAAGTAGATGCCACAAGAATAAAGTGCACCGACTTGGTCAACCTATCCACAATGACCCATATTGTGTCAAATTTCTTCAAAGTCCGTGGGAGCCCAACAATGAAATCCATGGTAATAGGCTCCCACTTCCACTCAGGAATATCATATCTCTGAAGCAAACAGTCGGGTCTCTGATGCTCGTACTTCGCCTGCAGGAAATTCAAACACCGAGCCACATAAACAACTATATCTTTCTTCATTCTTCTCCACCAATAATACTGCCTCAAATCCTGATACATCTTGGCGGCACCCAGATGAATGGAATATCGCAAACTGTGGGGCTCCTCAAGAATCAACTCACGAAGCCCATCCATATTGGGCACACAAATCCAACCCTGCATCTGCAACACCCCATCCTCTCCAATAGAAACCTGCTTGGCATCACTGTGCTGCACCGTGTACTTAAGGACAAGCAAATGGGGGTCGTTATATGGACGCTCTCTGATACGCTCATACAAAGAAGCCCGAGAGACCATGCAAGCAAGAACCCAACTAGGCTCCAAAACATCTAACCTCACGAACTGATTAGACAAGGCCTGAACATCTGATGCTAGCGGTCTCTCACCAAATATGCCTTCCCGGGATGATACAAAATGGTAATATCATAGTCTTTCAACAACTCTAACCACCTCCACTCCCTCAAGTTGAGATCCTTTTGCTTAAACAAGTACTGTAGACTCCGATGATCTGTGAATACCTCACACGACACGCCATAGAGGTAATGCCTCCAAATATTCAATGCATGAACAATCATTGTCATCTCTAAGTCATGAATAGTGTAATTTTTCTCATCAACCTTCAGCTGTCGAGACGCGTATGCAATTACCCTGACAACCCGCATCAATACTGCACCAAGCCCAACACGCGATGCATCACAATACACGGTGTAGGATCCTGAACCTGTGGGCAACACTAGCACTAGGACTGTAGTCAAAGCAGTCTTGAGCTTTTGAAAGCTCAACTCACACTCATCAAACCACCTGAATGGGGCACCCTTCTGGTTCAATCTAGTTAATGGGGCTGCAATAGATCAAAACCCCTCCACGAACCAGTAATAATAACTCGCCAAACCCAGGAAGCTCCAAATCTCTATAGCTGACACAACATGCCCCAAAAAGGCAACCGAGTCCAACCAAAACTCACACTTTGAAAACATGGCATATAACTGACTATCTCTTAGAGTTTGCAACCCAAAGATGTTGCTCATGCTCCTCTCGACTGTAAGAGTAGACCAAGATGGCATCAATGAAGACGGTCACAAAAGAATCCAAAGAGGGCTTAAATACCCGATTCATCAAATGCATGAATGTTGCTGGGGCATTTGTCAATCCAAATGACATCACTAGGAACTCAAAATGCCCATACCGAGTCCGAAAAGCTGTCTTAGGGGCATCCGATGCCCTAATGTTCAATTGATGGTAGCCAGATCTCAAATCAATCTTCGAAAACACTTTGGCATCCTGAAGCTGATCAAACAACTCATCAATCATCAGCAACTAATACTTGTTCTTGATGGTGACTTTGTTCAACTGCTGATAATCTATACACATCCTCATCGAACCATCCTTTTTTTTACAAACAACACTGGTGCACCCAAGGGCGAGACACTAGGTCTAATAAATCCCTTATCAAGCAAATCCTGCAACTGCTCCTTCAGTTCCTTCAACTCAGGTGAGGCCATACAGTATGGTAGAATAGAAATGGGCTAAGTTCCCGGAGCCAAGTCAATACAGAAGTCGATATCTCTGTCAGGTGGCATCCCCGATAGATCTGCAGGAAACACCTTTGGAAACTCATGCACAACTGATACTGAATCCATGGATGGAACCTCTATACTAGAATCACGAATATAGGAAATAACCCTGCTGGTAGAATGGCCAGGAGTTCCTCTTCACTCTAATTGAGGCAACCCCGACATGGCTCAGGTCACTATCTTGGTGTGACATTCCAATATAGCGTGATAAGGTTACAACCAATCCATGCCCAAAATAACATCAAAGTCTACCATATCAAGAAGTAGGAGATCTACACTAGTCCCAAGACTCCCAAAAAAATCACACAGAAGCGATAAACACAATCTACAAAAATAGAATCTTCCACAGACGCGGACACATACATATGAGCACTCAAAGAATCACGAGGCACAACCAGATATGAAGCAAAATAGGATGTCACGTAGGAACAAGTAGAGTCCGGATCAAATAGAACTGAGGCATCTCTATGGAAAACTGGAACAATATATGTGACGACGACGTTAGATGACTCGACCTCAGGTCTTGCTGGGAATGCATAAAAATGGGGCTGGGCCCCACCACTCTGACGTTCGCCTCTCGGACGACCTCTAGCTGATTGGCTTCCACCTTCAATGGCCTGACCTCTACCTCTAATGGTCTGACCTCCACCTCTGGCAGCCTGACCCCCGTCTCTAGCTAGCTGAGCTGGCGGTGAAGCAACCGGTGCAGAACCATGGCCCGACAACTCTACTGTGGCATGCCGCCCTGTGACTTGGGGCAAAACCTAGAAAGGTGCCTCGAATATCCACAAGTATAACCAGCCCTCGACTGCTATGACTGCTGACCCTAGAACTGGCCCTATCGATCTGGATAACCACCCAGATAACTCTGAATCAGAGGTGTACTAATAGGAGCTGATGGTGCATTGTAGGCTAGCTGCTTAGGATGAGATACATAAGGACCACAACTACCCGACTGCTGGTAGAATGGTAAGGAGTTCCTCTCCACTCTAATTAAGGAAACCCCGGCATGCATAAGGTCACAGTATTGGCGTGACATTCCACTATAGCGTGATAAGGTGACAGCCAATCCATGCCCAAAATAACATCAAAGTCCACCATATCATGAAGTAGGAGATCTACACTAGACTCAAGACTTCTAATAAATATCATACACGAGCGATAAACACGATCTACAATAATAGAATCTCCTACAGGCGTGGACACATACACAAGAGCACTAAAAGAATCACGAGGCACAACCAGATATGAAGCAAAATAGGATGACACATAGGAATAAGAGAGTCCAGATCAAATAGAACTGAGGCATCTCTATGGAAAACTGGAAAAATACATGTGACGACGACGTCAGATAACTCAGCCTCAGGTCTGGCTAGGAATGCATAAAAAGGGAGCTAGCCCCCACCATTCTGACCTTCGCCTCTCGGATGGCCTCTAGCTGTCTGTCCTCCACCTCTAATGGCCTGACCTCCACCTTTAATGGATTGACCTTGTCACGACCCAAATTGGAGGGTCATGACTAGCACTCGGACCATACTTGCCGAGCACCGATGTATATTTTATCTAACCTTCCTTATTATCTTTAAAGGCTGACGAGATCAATATAAATAGTAAACATGAATCATAAATGACCAAAAATGAAAGATAATGGCATGAACATACAAAATATGGGACGACAAGGCTGTCAAGAAACTATATATAAGGTACGAGCTGCCACGCTGCCATGAGAGGCTATACAACATAAATCAGCCGACAAGGCATTCCAGACTATACATGAGTCGACACTTGTCTATGAGCCTCTAAAGGAACATAAGTGTTGCAACATTTACGGAACAGGTCCCTGACATACCCATAATGTCTATAACAAAAATGCATACCAAGACCACGACAAGTCTGGAGAAGGGATCTAGCCAATAACCGCTGAACTGGGCAGCCTACTATGGTGGGGGAGCTTCACCTACCTGTCTATCAGGACCTGCAGTATGACATGCAACATCTACAAATAAAACGGACGTCAGTACGAATAAAGTACTGAGTATGTAAGGCAGGAAAGCATAAGTAAGAACAACAATGTAAAAAGGGATAGAGAATATACAACCTGTAACATCTGGGTACCTCTGAGAATTACTGACATGAAATGCATGATACATACAGGAAAGCATAAGTAACAACAACAATGTAAAAAAGGATAGAGAATATACAACCTGTAATATCTGGGTACCTCTGAGAATTACTGACATGAAATGCATGCATACATACATACATACATATATATATATATATATATATATATATATATATATATATATATATATATATATATATACATAAACTTTTAAAACATAGGCCTCTTTGGGCATCATCATCATCATATCGTACCCGGCCGTAATAGGCTCGGTAAAAATGTACCCGACCATCATAAGGCTCGGTAGAATCGTACCCGACCACGTGGAGCTCGGTAAAATCCAACTGATCAGTGTTTGCACAATAGGTTCCGTACCCGGCTGACTATAGCGTGGCTCGGTATATTAAAATAGATACATATATATAATGCGTGCTGGACTCATTGGAATCACATTCTGAACCTTTCGGAGTGACGTAAGGTCGGTATCCTCCGTACACATTATTAGGAATAACTCTTCATCAAGAATATTGTAATAATTAGGAAGTACCAACAACATTGATAACATAAGAATAAGAGAAGTAACATCAACATCAATCGTTCCATAAGAAGGGAAACAATATGAGTACTGCTAACTTCTAAGAGTGGAGTATCTTTGGAAGCTCATTTGTTACATTATGTACAATCGGAGTCGTGCAAAAAAAGGAAAGGGATAGACTCACATACCTTGTATATATAGCCCAACCTCAAGCTATGCAAATGTCACGAATCCTTAGTCTACAATAAGAGAAATGACACTATCGTTATCGTTTAAGCGTCGTAACTATTAAGTATCGACTGCAACCTATTTTACGATGAAACATACATCACCTCTCTTATTTATATGACTTCCCACAAGATAAAACAATCACCAAACAGCCCAAACAAAATTAATAATAATCATATTGAGCCTCCCAAAATAGTCCACCAACCAACAACATTACTAACAAGCCTTTCGATATATATCTCACAAGTTCTAGCTTCAACGACTTAGCCATAACTTGGATAATCTTAAATACATGTAGGGTAAGAGGTTTCTTACCTTTAAACTGAAAGAACAACTCCAATTTGACCTTAATTGACCACGAAATATCCCCCTAATGCTTCCACAAGAACAAGGAAGCGAAACTAGCAATCAATTAGGGGTTTTCGGCACTAAAATCACTTTAGAAGACTTGAAATCACCTAGGGTTGATATTAAAAACTTGTGGGAGTATTTTACAGAACATAAAGCACTTAAAACAACCTCCCACGTGAGCGGGAATAACACAAAAATCAGCAACAACAAGAAGAACAAGAAACTTACTAGCGCCACGGGATTCCCGACACTTGATTTGTGTTGTTTGCCCTTTGTTTTGGTCTCGAATCATGAGACAAACTTGAGAGAGTGTATTTAGGGTTCTAAGTTCTGAATATACTGAAAAGGAATGACTTAAAACGGGGTTGAGACGTCTTATATATATCCATATGTCTCAACCGCCTATGTGGGCCCCATAGAGAGTTGCTTGGCGCAGTCTCGCGAAAACGCGAATATCTCTCTACTCCGAGATCGTATCGATGAACGGTTTAATGCGTTGGAAATTAGACACATAGATTTTCAAGGGTAGATAACCCCGTAATTCCAAGTAAAGGTGGATAAAAGCGTAGTAATATTTGACCTAAAGTTTAAGTAAAATTATGAATGTAAGTTGCGACAACTTTTGTCGACTTTTGTTTCATAACTCATTTGACTTCAAGACTTATGATACGGATATTATATGATTCAAATACCTTAAAACACACCCTCTTGGGAATATTAAGCACCTCTAGTTTTACCCGACGGGTTACATCATCCTTACATTCTAATACTTGTTAACCACTCTTATACACCCTTGTATCGTTTAAGAGCAATAGGATTAACTTTTTATCATCTCAAAGATAATCTCTTCTCGGATTTACGTCGACTAACTTACAGCATGATCCCCCCAGGAACATTCTTCCTCGAATGTAAGGGTTTATGGGGAGTCTAACTCATTGTGGATTCCGACGAAAATTTCCGGCTGAGTTTCCCCTATAAAATAGACACTAGCAAAACTTGCAAGCAGTTAAACCCAACCTATGGCCTTACAAGTCTATAAAAAGCATTATGGATATGTACATTATCTGCATATCACCATTTTGCATTAAGAAAGAGTATTCGCAAGCTATTGCTTACCTCATAGAGCTGTTTCACCTTCTAATGCGTCATGCGTTCCCCCGGCATCCTTGTTATCTTCAATCTGGAACAGGTAAGGGTATTTATACTTCATATCCTCTTCTACTTCCTATGTCATTTCATCCATATTCTTGTTCCTCCACAATACTTTGACAGAAGCTACATATTTTGTTCTCAGCTTGTGAACTTGTCGATCTAATATAGCCACCAGCACTTCTTCATATGATAGATCCTCCATAACTTGTACATCTTTAAAAGGGACGACCCAAGAAGAGTCTCCAATACATTTCCTCAACATATATACATGGAATACCGAGTGGACAAATTCCAATTCAGATGGCAATTCTAACTCATAAGCAACCTGTCCGATTCGTCGAAGAATTTTATACGGCCCGATATACCGCGGACTCATCTTAACTTTCTTTCCAAAACGCATAACACCCTTCATCAGTGAGATCCTCAGGAAAACCCAATCATCAACCTCAAACTCCAGATCACAACGTCGGACATCGAAATAAGACTTTTGCCTGCTTTGTGCTGTCCTAATCGCTCTCGTATCACTTTCACCTTCTTAATGGCTTGGTGAATCAAATCTGGCCCATATAATTTTTGTCTCACCGACTCCGAACCATCCAACTGGTGATCTACATCTCCTCCCATACAGTGCCTCGTACAGGGCCATTTTAACACTGGAATGGTAGCTATTATGGTAGGCAAATTCTATGAGTGACAAATGGTCATCCAAATTCACCTTGAAATCTAGAACATATGCTCGCAGCATATCTTCAAGTGCCCGAATGGTACGTTCATGTCACGACCCAAATTGGAGGGTCATGACTAGCACCCGGGCCATACTTGCCGAGCACCAATGTACATTTTATCTACCCTTCCTTATTATCTTTAAGGGCTGACGATATTAATATAAACGGTAGACATGAATCATGAACAACCAACAATGAAAGATAATGGCATGAACATATATAAGATGGGACGACAAGGCTGTCAAGAAACTATATATAAGGTACGAGCTGCCACGCTGCCATGAGAGACTATACAACAAAAATCAGCCGACAAGGCATTCCAAACTATACATGAGTCAACACCTGTCTATGAGCCTCTAAAGGAATATAAGTGCTGCAACATTGCCGGATTAGTGCCCCAACATACCCATAATGTCTATAACAAAAATGAAAACCAAGACCACGGCAAGTCCGGAGAATGGATCTCACCAATAACCGTTGAAATGGGCAGCCTACTATGGTGGGGGAGCTTCACCTACCTGTCTATCAGGACCTGCAGTATGACATGCAACGTCCACAAATAAAAAGGACGTCAGTACGAATAAAGTACCGAGTATGTAAGGCATGAAAGCATAAGTAAGAACAGTAATGTAAACAGGGATAAGAAATATATAACATGTAACATCTGGGTACCTCTAAGGGCTACTGGAATGAAATGCATGATACTGTCATGCCCCAAAATCGAGGAGCGCGACTGGCACTCAACCGTGTGAACCCGATCGAGAAAGCCTGTTAGATTTCATTCTACCCAAACTCATCCACAAATGGAGATAATACATATTTTCATTAATTAGACCAAATGGTGTTCACGTCTACAATACCAATTCATTTCCAACAGTTTCATCATTTTTAAAGTCTCAATGGACAAGTAATACAACCACAACATAACATATTTTGTCTTCCCCAGCACCAATACACAACCCACACTATGTCTACGGAGTCTCTATAGATAAAGATGAGTACAATGATAATATCGGCAACAATGCCCCGGCTATACCTCAAACAGAATACACAAAGAACATAAGATACATGACCCCGGGATGAAGTGGGGCTCACCAAGTCAGCTGGGAAGAAGGTGTACTGCTATCACTGATCAATATCTCTTATTGTGGAACCACCTGCATCCATTTAAAATATGCAGCGCACCCGACAAAAGGGACGTCAGTACTGTCGAATAGTACTAGTATGAAAACTAAACATTAATTTAAGAATTCAAAAATACAAGATGAATATGATGAACCAGTGCAACAATAGAATAATATAGATAACCGTTTAAACCACAGCAAGCTTATTAAAATCTATCAATAACATTTATAGGATTTAAGATGAGATCCTCTGTAACCATCTTCACACAAAGCGGCCCCGCCGCCTCACCCGATGTATGTAGGTGGAACTGTCCGTACAATACCACAACTCTAATCAAGCGGCCCTGCCGCCTCACCCCAATGTATGCAGGTGCATGTATAACCACAGTACCAAGAACCTACACAAAGCGACTATGCCGCCTCGCCCCAATGTATGCGGGTGGAAATGCATCAACGATACCAATACCAACACAAAGCGGCTATGTCGCCTCACCCCAATGTATGCGGGTGGTGGTGCCACAACAATACCAAAACTATACACAAAGCGGTCGTACCGCCTCACCCCAATGTGAGCGGGTGGAGGTGCAGTCCCACAATACCATAATCCCTACACAAAGCGGTCATGCCGCCTTACCACAATATATATGCGGGTGGAGGTGTATCACAATCACAAACTCTATACCATAATCCCAACACAAAGCGGTCATATTGCCTTACCCCAATGTATGCGAGTGGAGGTGTATCACAATCACAATCTCTATACCATAACCCCCACACAAAGCGGTCATGCCGCCTCACCCCAATGTATGCGGCTAGAGGTGTATCACAATCACAATCTCTACACAACTTGGCATAATAACTTTCACATCAATCATGACTAGAAATTATAACATGTGGATACATAATCCATAGTTTGAGACACATCCTCAATTTATAATGCAATATGATAAGAGCATTTGAAACACAAATTGAACATATATCTTCATCACAAAACTTATCGGAATACTCCATTTATAATCAACATCTCGGAACTTACAAGGATATTGGGAATTCCAATTCTTAAAGAAGAGTTTAGCCAACATATCTCACTTGAGCTTCCTTACACTCTAAATGTTTCGAAATTCTTAGAGACTTCAATATATTGTAGAAATATAACAAATTGAACCAAAATTAGGGAGATGCTCATGGTTCTAGCTCATTTGAGCATTTTATCAAACACTAAGTGTGGATTAAGGTTCGAGGCCCTTTTATGGAGGATTCCATCATCCCACAACCCAATCTTTACCATTTTTAGCTCAACAATCTTCCTACACCCTTTGATAACACATGCATGCAAAATAAACAACCCTCTTGTCCAGAAATTATCTCGCTAATTATCCATTTCTACACAAAATTCGAAAGTGAGGGTTAGGGTGTAGAATCTTACCTCTAAGATGAAGTCCTAGTGAGTTTCCCTTCTTAATCTTCCAAAACTTGGGCAAGAATTGAAGAACAATTATTGAAGAACTTCTTCTCACTCCAAGGCACTCTCTCTCACTCTAAAATATCTGATTATATCTCAAAAATGGCCAAAAGAGTGTATTCAACGAAATAGGGTCGGTTTTTAAAACCCAAAAATGGAGCTCCGGAACGGTTCTGCGGTCGTATATGCGACCGCATAATGGATATGTGGACCGCATATCGATCGCATAATTGCTGACAAAAATGATCAAAAATCTGTCTGTGTATGCGGTCACTATGCGGTCTGCATAACTGTTATGCGGTCGCATAATGCACCGCATAACAGTTATGTGGTCTCATAGTCGACCGCATAGCTGCTTCCGGAATGGCCCTCTCCTGCTCACTTCTGCGGCCATTATGCGGCCCACAGAGTGATTATGCGGTCGCATAATGGACCGCATAAACGCACTTTTCCGCCAAAAATTTTCCTTTCTTTCCGGTACATTGTTCAACCCAAAAAGTCCGAGCCGCGGCAAACAAGCTGTCAGCGAAGAATTTCTATAATCCTCAATACGTAAAAATCATTCGGCACCACGAAACATTATTTTCTTTGCAAAATTTACCGGACTTTACACTTAAGTACTTCGAAATATTTTCGGGGTGTTACATTCTCCCCCAACTTAGGATCATTCGTCCTCGAATGAGGGTAAAAATCCGTCATTAGCATCTTATGCAACTTAGTTTGTTTTATACCACAAACTAGCAGCCCCAAATTTGACTAACTCCCTAAATTTCCAAAAATTTTGCTAGAGTTTCCTTTGTAATTAGGCCTATCCACATGTCAGAGAGCCCCAGAAACACATCCTAACAACATATACATATTCCAACGACGTAACATAATACAAAATAATACCAACTGTGGCCTTATAAGCAATATATTTCCAGAAGGGAACACCATTAGCGCCAGTTGTTCAAAGGATACACAAATTCATAAAAAGTAAGTCTTATAATTTTCCTAGATCACAACTTTATAAATACATGGTCATTCAAACAAATAAGGATACTTTTTCTTCATTTCGTCCTCGGCCTCCCAAGTAGCCTCTTCAACCTGTTGGTTTCGCCATAACACTTTCACTGAGGCAATTTCTTTATTTCTCAATTTTCGGACTTGCCGATCAATAATAAAAACCGGAATCTCTTCGTAAGTCAATTTCTCATTTACCTCAATAGTCTCAACCAGAACAATGAGTGTCAGATCTCCAACTACTTTCTTCATCATAGACACATGAAACACCGGGTGTACTAATGACATCTCAGGTGGTAGCTCAAGCTTGTACGCCACCTCACCGATCCTCTGAATGATTTTGTACGGTCCGATATACATCGGACTTAATTTCCCTTTCTTACCAAATCGCATTACCCCTTTTATGGGGGAAATTTTCAAGAATACCCAATCATCTTCTTTGAACTCCAAATCCCTACGACGAACATCCGAATATGATTTTTGATGACTCTGAGCAGTCTTTAATTGCTCCTTAATGATTTTAACTTTTTCCATAGCCTGATGCACGAGGTCTGGCCCTATCAACTCTGCTTCTCCAATTTTGAACCACCTAATGGGAGATCTACATCTCCTACCATATAAAGACTTAAACTGTTCCATTTGAATGCTAGCATGATAGCTATTGTTATATGCAAATTCTATGAGTGGTAAATGATCATCCCAACTACCTTTAAAGTCTAGAGCACAAGCGTGCAACATATCCTCAAGCGTCTGAATAGTCCGCTCTGCCTGCCCGTCAATCTGCAGGTGAAAGGCTGTACTAAGATTCACCTGAGTACCCAATCCTTGCTGAAATTTCTTCCAAAAATTAGCAGTGAATTGTGCTCCCTGATCAGAAATGATGGAAATTGGGGTGCCATGCAACCTGACTATTTTTTTGATATACAACTGAGCATACTGCTCCGCTGTGTTGGTAGACTTAACCGGCAAAAATGTGTTGATTTCGTGAGTCGATCCACAATCACCCAAATTGAGTCAAACTTGCGCGGAGTGCTTGGTAATCCTACCACAAAGTCCATATTAATCCTTTCCCACTTCCACATTGGAATTTCTATGTTCTGTGCCAACCCACCAGGCCTTTGGTGTTTGGCCTTCACTTGCTGACAATTTGGACATCTTGCCATAAAATCCGCCACATTCCTCTTCATATCTTTCCACCAATAGACTTTCTTAAGGTCATGATACATTTTCGTAGAACCTGGGTGCACGGAATACCTAGAAGTGTGAGCTTCAATCATAATTCTTTCCCGGAGACCACCCATATTTGGAACACATAGTCGCCCTTGGTACTTTAGTGTACCATCATCCCTGCAAAGATAAAAGGCCATGATCTTATGTTTATGAATCCCCTCTTTCAACTGCACTAACAATGGATCGTTGTATTGCTTCTCTTTGACTTCTACAACAAGCGATGATTCAGCCCTATTTTGCACAATTACCCCTCCTTCACCAGAGTCCACAAGACGAACTCCCAAACTAGCCAATCGGTGAACTTCCTTGGCTAATGGCCTCTGATATGCCTCCAAGTGAGCCAAACTACCCATAGATTTCTGGCTAAGAGCATCATCCACAACATTGGCCTTTCCCAGATGATATAGAATATCAATGTTGTAGTCCTTAAGTAACTCAAGTCATCTTCTCTGCCTCAGATCCAATTCTTTATGCTTGAAAATATATTTAAGGCTCTTATGGTCCGTGAATATATCAACATGGACCCCATATAAATAATGACGCCAAATTTTCAATGCAAATATCACTGCCGCAAGTTCTAAATCATGTGTTGGATAGTTCTTCTCATGATTCTTTAGTTGCATAGAAGCATAAGCTATCATATTCCCATGTTGCATTAATACACACCCAAGCCCGATTCTTGAAGCATCACAATATACCACAAATCCATCTATACCCTCTGGTAGAGTCAACACCGGCGCCGTAGTTAATCTTGCTTTCAATTCCTGGAAACTGTTTTCACAAGCATCTAATTATTGGAACTTAATTGCCTTCTACGTCAATTTAGTCAATGGAGAGGCAAGAGTAGAAAACCCCTCCACAAACTTTTAGTAATATCCAGCTAAGCCTAAGAAACTATGAATCTCTATTGGAGTTGTAGGCCTTGGCCAATTCTTCACAGCCGCAATTTTCTGAGGATCAACCTTAATCCCCCCACTAGAGACAACATGACCCAAGAATGTGACAGAATCGATCGAAAATTCACATTTCGAAAATTTCGCATACAACTGGTGTTGATACAGAGTCTGCAACACTGCCTTGAGGTGACCGGCATGGTCCTCTCGATTGCGTGAATATACAAGAATATTGTCAATAAACACTATCACAAAAGGATCGAGGAATGGCTTGAAAATGCGATTCATAAGATCCATGAAGGCTGCTGGGGCATTTGTTAGCCCAAAAGACATCACCAGAAATTCAAAATGCCCATACCGGGTTCTAAAAGTTATTTTCGGAATATCCCACTCCCTGATCTTCAATTGGTGATACCCGGATCTTAAATCAATCTTGGAGAAGTACCTGGCACCTTGCAATTGATCAAACAAATCATCTATTCTTGGAAGCGGGGTACTTATTCTTGATTGTGACCTTATTAAGTTGCCGATAGTCAATACACATTCTCAGTGACCCATCTTTATTTCTTACAAAAAGGACCGGTGTTCCCCAAGGGGACACACTTGGCCGGATAAAACCCTTTTCTAACAAATCTCTCAATTGTTCCTTTAGCTCCTTCAATTCTGCCGGTGCCATTCTGTAGGGTGGAATAGATATAGGATGCGTGTCTGGCATCACATCAATCCCAAAATCAATCTCCCTGTCTGGTGGAATCCCAGGGAGTTCATCCGGAAATACTCCCGAAAATTCATTCACAACAGGCACGGACTCAAGTGTAGGTGCCTCAGCATCGGTGTCCGTAACCCAGACCAAATGGTAAATACATCCCTTGTTGATCATCTTTGTGGCCTTAAGGTAGGAAATAAACCTACCCTTTGGAACCACATCATCACCCTTCCACTCAATAACTGGCTCATTTGGAAATTCGAACCTAACAGTTCTGGTTCGGCAATCAAGCTTGGCAAAATATGAATAAAGCCAATCCATCCCCATTATCACATCAAAATCGACCATTCTCAATTCAATAAGATCGGCCATGGTGTCTCGACCACGCAATGTGACAACACAATCCCTATAAACCCGCACAGCCAAAATAGACTCACCAACCGGAGTAGATACAGAGAATGACTCATAAAGCTGTTCTGGTTCTATCCCAAATTCCATAGCAACATAAGGTGTGACATATGACAAAGTGGAACCGGGATCAATACGAGCATATACATCATGAGATTGGACAGTCAATATACATGTGACAACATCTGGAGAAGCCTCTGATTCCTAACGTCCCCACATAGCATAAAATCTGTTGGGTCCTCCCGAATTCTGTGCACCACCCCTAGCTACACCATGCCCTACGGGTGGTGGGGTGCCTCGAGCTGGAGGTGTTGTGGATGTAGTAGCTGCAGAATTAGTTAGCTGTGCCGCACCTCTGCCCATATTTTGGCGGGATGAGCGGCAATCTCTCTGAATATGACCCCTCAAACCACACCCATAGCACACTGGTAGGTCCATGAAATAGGACACAAAGTGTATCCTCCCACACTTAGGGCATGGAAGCCTCCGCTGCTGAAACCTTTTGTCGAGCCGAACCTGCTGGTAGGATCCCTTGTTGCCCTGACTGGGTCCAGATGATTGTGCACCCATAGAAGACTGGGCGAATGATTGGTATGGTCCTGATGATGCTCCCCTGAATGTCGACCTACCACCAATACCACCCGAAGAACCACCAAAGTTGCCCACGGACCGGGCCTTGCTGCTACTCTGACGCTCTATTCTATTCTTCAATTTGCGGGTCTCTATGGCTTGAGCAAATACCACCATCTTACCATAGTTCATATCAGAATTCAAGGCAGCTGTAGAGGCCTCATTGATAACCAAGGGGCTAAGGCCCTGTATAAACCGGCGTACTCTAGCCTCCATAGTGGGCAACATGTGAATAGCATACTTGGACAGGTGCACAAACTCCATATGGTACTCCCACAAATTCATACTACCCTGCTTCAGGCTTTCAAACTGAGCGGCACGAGCTGCCATAGTTTCGGCAGGCAAGAAATGATCCATAAAGGCATCTGTGAACTCACCCTACCTTGCCGGAGGGCTTCCCTCCTCACGGGATTCCTACCATAACTCAAACCAAGAATAGGCCACCCCTTTCAAGCGATAGGAGGCCAACTCTACTCCCTCCGTCTCTGTAGCATGCATAACCCGGAGAGTTTTATGCATCTCATCAATGAAGTCCTGGGGGTCCTCCTCGGGATCAGTACCCGTAAACACTGGAGGATCTAATTGAAGAAACTTGTTCACCCTGGTACTAGCAGATTCCCCTGGATGACTGGAAGAAGTAGGCCAACACTCTATCTCTGGGCCTGAGAAGCCACTATCTATGTCAACATTTGTATGGCTCTTCTAATATCAATATCAGACACACCAGAATCGGAAGTTGGAGCTGGAGGTGGAACTGGAATATCAGTTGGAGGAACCGTTGCACCTTCTGTAGGTATGGGGACAGGTGCGGTCTGATCAGTTGTAGTAGAGTCAGGCAGTGTAGTAACTGGAGGAATATTCTCACTCCTCGGGTGCTCACCCGCATCATCAATTATAGAGTCAACTGTCACTCCTGGGGTGACATTGGCTCTTTGGCAAGTTCTTGCCTTCTTCTTAGGTGCCATGTACTAAATATTCGAGCAACGCAGGAGTTAAAGGAGGAACAATCTTACAACCAGCTTTATCGCACGATCAAGAACATGAAAGAAGGGTATTATTCCTAAATGCCCATGTAGCATACTAATTATAGATGTGGTCGACAACACACCGATAATAAGGACTCTACTAGACACGGCTCAAAGACATCCTAGGACACTTTAAAACCTTAGGCTCTGATACCAAGTTTGTCACGCTCCAAAATCGAGGAGCGCGACCGGCACTCAACCGAGTGAACCCGACCAAGCAAGCCTGTTAGATTTCATTCTACCCAAACTTATCCACAAATGGAGATAATACATATTTTTATTAATTAGACAAAATGGTGTTCACGTCTACAATACCAATTCATTTCCAATAGCTTCATCATTTTTAAAGTCTCATTGGACAAGTAATACAACCACAACATAACATATTTTGTCTTCCCCAGCACCAATACACAACCCACACTATGTCTACGAAGCTTCTATAGATAAAGATGAGTACAATGATAATGCCGGCAACAAGGCCCTGGCTATACCTCAAACAGAATACACAAAGAACAAAAGATACATGACCTTGGGATGAAGTGGGGCTTACCAAGTCAGCTGGGAAGAAGGTGCACTGCTATCACTGATATTATATGATTCAAATACCTTAAAACACGACCTCTTGGGAATATTAAGAACCTCTAGTTTTACCCGACGGGTTACAACATCCTTGATTCGTGTAACTTCTAATACTTGAAAACCACTCTTATACACGCTTGTATCGTTTAAGACCAATAGGATTAACTTCTTATCATCTCAAAGATAATCGTTTCTTGGATTTACGTTGACTAACTTACAGCGTGATCTAACGTACGTGAATAAGGGTTGTAACACCACCCCCCCCCCCAGGAACATTCATCCTCGAATGTAAGAGTTTATGGGGAATCTAACTCATCGTGGATTCCGACGAAAATTTTCGGCTGCGTTTCCCCTATATAATGGACACTAGCCAAACTTGCAAGCAGTTAAACCCAACCTATGGCCTTACAAGTCTATACAAAGCATTATGGATATGTACATTATCTGCATATCACCATTTTGTATTAAGAAAGAGTATTCTCAAGCTATTGCTTACCTCATAGAGCTGTTTCACCATCTAATGCATCATGCGTTCCCCCGGCACCCTTATTATCTTCAATCTGGAACAGGTAAGGATATTTATACTTCTTATCCTCTTCTGCTTCCCATGTCATTTCTTCCGTATTCTTGTTCCTCCACAATACTTTGACAGAAGCTACATTCTTTGTTCTCAGCTTGCGAACTTGTCAATCTAATATAGCCACCGACACTAATTCATATGATAGATCCTCCGTAACTTGTACATCTTTAAAAGGGACGACCCGAGAAGGGTCTCCAATATATTTCCTCAGCATATATACATGGAATACTGAGTGGACAAATTCCAATTCGGATGGCAATTCTAACTCATAAGCAACCTATCCGATTCGTCGAAGAATTTTGTACGGCCCGATATACCGCGGACTCATCTTACCTTTCTTTCCAAAATGCATAACACCCTTCATCGGTGAGATCCTCAGGAAAACCCAATCACCAACCTCAAACTCCAGATCACGACGTCGGACATCGGAATAAGTCTTTTGCCTGCTTTGTGCCGTCCTCAGTGGCTCTCGTATCACTTTCACCTTCTCAATGGCTTGGTGAATCAAATCTGGCCCATATAATTCTATCTCCCTGACTTCGAACCATCCAACTTGTGATCTACATCTCCTCCCGTACAGTGCCTCGTACAGGGCCAATTTAACACTGGAATGGTAGCTATTATGGTAGGCGAATTCTATGAGTGGCAAATGGTCATCCAAATTCCCCTTGAAATCTAGAACATATGCTCGCAACATATCTTTAAGTGCCTGAATGGTACGTTCATGTCACGACCCAAATTGGAGGGTCATGACTAGCACGCGGGCCATACTTGCCGAGAACCAATGTACATTTTATCTAACCTTCCTTATTATCTTTAAGGGCCGACGAGATTAATATAAACGGTAGATATGAATCTTGAACAACCAACAATGAAAGATAATGGCATGAACATACATAACATGGGACGACAAGGCTGTCAAGAAACTATATATAAGGTACGAGCTGCCTTGCTGCCATGAGAGACTATACAACAAAACTCAGCCGACAAGGCATTCCAAACTATATATGAGTCGACACCTGTCTATGAGCCTCTAAAGGAACATAAGTGCTGCAACGTTGCCGGAACATGTCCCCGACATACCCATAATGTCTATAACAAAAATGCATACCAAGACCATGGCAAGTTAGGAGAATGGATCTCGCTAATAACCGTTGAAATTAGCAGCCTACTATGGTGGGGGAGCTTCACCTACCTGCTTATCATGACCTGCAGTATGACATGTAGCATCCACAAATAAAAAGGACGTCAGTACGAATAAAGTACTGAGTATGTAAGGTAGGAAAGCATAAGTAAGAACAGTAATGTAAATAGGGATAAAGAATATACAACCCGTAACATCTGGGTACCTCTGAGGGCTACTGGAATGAAATGCATGATACTGTCACGCCCCAAAACCGAGAAGCGCAACGGGTGCTCAACCGAGTGAACCCGACCGAGCAAACCTGTTAGATTTCATTCTATCCAAACTCATCCACAAATGGAGATAATACATATTTTCATTAATTAGACCAAATGGTGTTCACGTCTACAATACCAATTCTTTTCCAATAGCTTCATCATTTTTAAAGTCTTAATGGACAAGTAATACAACCACAACATAACATATTTTGTCTTCCCCAGCACCAATACACAATCCACACTATGTCTATGGAGCCTCTATAGATAAAGATGAGTACAATGATAATTTCGGCAATAAGGCCCTCGCTATACCTCAAACAGAATACACAAAGAATAAAAGATACATGACCCCGGGATGAAGTGGTGCTCACCAAGTTAGCTGGGAAGAAGGTGTACTGCTATCACTGATCAATATCTCCTACTGTGGAACCACCTTCATCCATTTAAAATATGCAGCGCCCCCGATAAAAGGGACGTTAGTAACGTCGAATAGTACTAGTATGAAAACTAAACACTAATTTAAGAATTCAGAAATACAAGATGAATATGATGAACCAGTGCAACAATAGAATAATATAGATAATTGTTTAAACCACAGCAAGCTTATTAAAAGCTATCAATAACTTTTATAGGATTTAAGATGAGATCCTATATAATCATATTCACACAAAGCGGCCCCGCCGCCTCACCCGATGTATGCAGGTGGAAGTATCCGTACAATACCACAACTCTAATCAAGCGGCCCTGCCGCCTCACCCCAATCTATGCGGGTGGATGTATAACCACAGTACCAAGAACCTATACAAAGCGGCTATGCCGCCTCACCCCAATGTATGCGGGTGGAAATGCATCAACGATACCAATACCAACACAAAGCGGCTATGCCGCCTCACCCCAATGTATGCGGGTGGTGGTGCCACAACAATACCAAAACTATACACAAAGCGGTCGTACCGCCTCACCCCAATGTAAGCGGGTGGAGGTGCAGTCCCACAATACCATAATCCCTACACAAAGCGATCATGCCGCCTCACCCCAATATATATGCGGGTGGAGGTGTATCACAATCACAAACACTATACCATAATCCCCACACAAAGCGGTCATACCGCCTCACCCCAATGTATATGGGTGGAGGTGTATCACAATCAAATATCTATACCATAACCCCCACACAAAGTGGTCATGCCGCCTTACCCCAATGTATGCGGGTGGAGGTGTATCACAATCACAATCTCTACACAACTTGGCACAATAACTTTCACATAAATCACGACAAGAAATTATAACATGTGGATACATAATCCATAGTTTGGGACACATCCTCAATTTATAATGCAATATGATAAGAGCATTTGAAACACGAATTGAACATATATCTTCATCACAAAACTTATCGGAATACTCCATTTATAATCAATATCTCGGAACTTACAAGGATATTGGGAATTCTAATTCTTAAAGAAGAGTTTAGCCAACATACCTCACTTGAGCTTCCTTACACTCTAAATGTTCCGGAATTCTTAGCAACTTCAATCTATTGTATAAATATAACAAATTGAACCAAAATTAGGGAGATGCTCATGGTTCTAGCTCATTTGAGCATTTTATCAAACACTAAGTGTGAATTAAGGTTCGAGGCCCTTTTATGGAGGATTCCACCATCCCACAACCCAATCTTTACCATTTTTAGCTCAACAATCTTCCTACACCCTTTGATAATACATGTATGCAAAATAAACAACCCTCCTGCCTAGAAATGATCTTGCTAATTATCCATTTCTACACCAAATTCGAAAGTGAAGGTTAGGGTGTAGAATCTTATCTCTAGGATGAAGACCTAGTGAGTTTCTCTTCTTAATCTTCCAAAACTTGGTCAAGAATTGAAGAACAATTATTGAAGAACTCCTTCTCACTCTAGTGCACTCTCTCTCACTCTAAAATATCAGATTATAGCTTAAATATGGCCCAAAGAGTGTATTTAACGAAATAGAGTCCGGTTTTAAAAACCCAGAAATGGAGCTCCGGAACAGTTTTGCGGTCGTATATGCGACCGCATATCAGTCGCATAATTGCTAACAAATATGATCAAAAATCTGTCTGTGTATGCGGTCCGCATAACTATTATGCGGCCTCATAGTCGACCGCATAGCTTCTTCCGGAATGGCCCTCTCCTGCTCACTTCTGCGGCCATTATGCGGCCCGTAGAGTGATTATGCGGTCGCATAATGGACCGCATAAACGTAGTTTTCCGCCAAATATTTTCTATTACTTTCCGGTGCATTGTTCAACGCAAAAAGTCCGAGCCGCGGCGAGCAAGCTCGCCGTGAAGAATTTCTATAATCCTCAACACGTAAAAATCATTCGGCACCATAAAACATTATTTGCTTTGCAAATTTTACCGGGCTTTACACTTAAGTACTTTGAAATTTTTTTGGGGTGTTACAGATACATATATACATAAAAATTTTAAAACATACGCCTCTGTGAGCTTCATCATCATCATATCATACCCGGCCGTAATAGGCTCGGTAAAAATGTACCCGACCATCATAAGGCTCGGTAGAATCATACCCGACCATGTGGAGCTCGGTAAAACCCAACTGATCAGTGGTTGCACAATAGGTTCCGTACCCGACTGACTATAGCGCGGCTCGGTAGATTAAAATAGATACATATATATGATGTGTGTTGGACTCATTGGAATCACATTCTGAACCTTTCGGAGTGACGTAAGGTCGGTATCCTCCGTAAACGTTATTAGGAATAACTCTTCATCAAGAATCTTGTAAGAATTAAGAAGTACCAACAACAATGATAACATAAGAATAAGAGAAGTAACATCAACATCAATCGTTCCATAAGAAGGGAAACAATATGAGTACTGCTAACTTCTAAGAGTGGAGTATCTTTGGAAGCTCATTCGTTACATTATGTACAATCGGAGTCGTGCAAAAGAAGGAAAGGGATAGACTCACATACCTTGTATATACAGCCCAACCTCAAGCTAGGCAAATGTCACGACTCCTTAGTCTACAATAAGAGAAATGACACTATCGTTATCGTTTAAGCGTCGTAACTATTAAGTATCGACCACAACCTATTTTATGATGAATCGGACAACACCTATCTTATTTATATGACTTCCCACAAGCTAAAACAATCACCAAAAAGCCCAAATAAAATTAATAATAATCATATTGAGCCTCCCAAAACAGTCCACCGACCAACAACATTACTAACAAGCCTTTCGATATATATCTCACAAGTTCTAGCTTCAACGACTTAGTCGTAACTTGGATAATCTTAAATAAAAGTAGGGTAAGAGGTTACTTACCTTTAAAAAGAAATAACAACTCGAATTCGACCTTAATTGACCACGAAATATCCACCCAATGTTGCCACAAGGACAAGGAAGCGAAACTAGCAATCAATTAGTGGTTTTCGGTACTAGAATCACTTTAGAAGACTTGAAATCACCTAGGGTTGATATTAAAAACTTGAGGGAATATTTTACAGAACATAAACCACTTAAAACAACCTCCCACACGAGCTGGAACAACACCAAAATCAGCAACAACAAGAAGAACAAGAAACTTACTAGCGCCACGGGATTCCCGACACTTGATTTATGTTGTTTGCCCTTTGTTTTTGTCTTGGATCATGAGACAAACTTGAGAGAGTGTTTTTAGGGTTCTAAGTTCTGAATATACTGAAAATAAATGACTTATAACGGGGTTGAGTTGTCTTATATATATCCATATGTCTCAACCGCCTATGTGGGCCCCATAGAGAGCTGCTTGGCGCAGTCTCGCGAAAATGTGAATATCTCTCTACTCCGAGATCGTATCAATGAACGATTTAATGCGTTGGAAACGAGACTTATAGATCTTCCATTTAGGGGTATATAACCCCGTAATTCCAAGTAAATGTGGAGAAACGCATAGTAACATTTGACCTAAAGTTTAAGTAAAATTATGAACGTAAGTTGCGACAACTTTTGTCGACTTCTGTTTCATAACTCGTTTAACTTCAAGACTTATGATACAGATATTATATGATTCAAATAACTTAAAACACAACCTCTTGGGAATATTAAGCACCTCTAGTTTTACCCGAAAATACGGGTTACAACATCCTTGATTCATTTACCTTCTAATATTTGTTAACCACTCTTATACACCCTTGTATTTTTTAAGACCAATAGGATTAACTTCTTATCATCTCAAAGATAATCTCTTCTCGAATTTACGTCGATTAACTTACAGCATGATCTAACGTACGTGAATATAGGTTGTAACAACCTCCCCCCCCAGGAACATCCGTCCTCGAATGTAAGGGTTTATGCGGAGTCTAACCCATCATGGATTCCGACGGAAATTTCCGGCTGAGTTTCCCCTATAAAATGGACACTAACTAAACTTGCAAGCAGTTAAACCCAACCTATGGCCTTACAAGGCTATACAAAGCATTATGGATATGTACATTATCTGCATATCACCATTTTGTTTTAATAAAGAGTATTCTCAAGCTATTGCTTACATCATAGAGCCGTTTCACCTTCTAATGTGTCATGCGTTCCCCCGACATCCTTGTTATCTTCAATCTGGAACATGTAAGGGTATTTAGACTTCATCTCCGCTTTTGCTTCCCATGTCATTTCTTCCGTATTCTTGTTCCTCCACAATACTTTGACAGAAGCTACATCCTTTGTTCTCAGCTTGCGAACTTGTCGATCTAATATAGCCACCGGCACTAATTCATATGATAGATCCTCCGTAACTTGTACATTTTTAAAAGGGACGACCTGAGAAGGGTCTCCAATATATTTCCTCAGCATATATACATGGAATACCGAGTGGACAAATTCCAATTCGGATGGCAATTCTAACTCATAAGCAACCTATCTGATTCGTCGAAGAATTTTGTACGGCCCGATATACCGCGGACTCAGCTTACCTTTCTTTCCAAAACACATAACACCCTTCATTTGTGAGATCCTCAGGAAAATCCAATCACCAACCTCAAACTCCAGATCACGACGTCAGACATCGGAATAAGTCTTTTGCCTGCTTTGTGCCGTCCTCAGTGGCTCTCGTATCACTTTCACCTTCTCAATGGCTTAGTGAATCAAATCTGGCCCATATAATTTTGTCTCACCAACTTCGAACCATCCAACTGGTGATCTACATCTCCTCCCGTACAGTGCCTCGTACAGGGCCATTTTAACATTGGAATGGTAGCCATTATGGTAGGTGAATTCTATGAGTGGCAAATGGTCATCCAAATTCCCCTTGAAATCTAGAACATATGCTCGCAGCATATCTTCAAGTGCCTGAATGGTACGTTCATGTCACGACCCAAATTGGAGGGTCATGACTAGCACCCAGGCCATACTTGCCGAACACCAATGTACATTTTATCTAGCCTTCCTTATTATTTTTAAGGGCCGACGATATTAATATAAATGGTAGACATGAATCATGAACAACCAACAATGAAAGATAATGGCATGAACATACATAACATGGGACGACAAGGCTGTCAAGAAACTATATATAAGGTACGAGCTGCCACGCTGCCATGAGAGACTATACAACAAAAATCAGCCGACAAGGCATTCCAAACTATACATGAGTCGACACATGTCTATGAGTCTCTAAAGGAACATAAGTGCTGCAACATTGCCGGAACAGGGCCCCGACATACCCATAATGTCTATAGCAAAAATTCATACCAAGACCACGGCAAGTCCGGAGAAGGGATCTCTCCAATAAACGCTGAAATGGGCAGCCTACTATGGTGGGGGAGCTTCACCTACCTGTCTATCAGGACCTGCAGCATGACATGCAGCATCCACTAATAAAAAGTATGTCAGTACGAATAAAGTACTGAGTATGTAAGGCAGGAAAGCATAAGTAAGAACAATAATATAAACAGGGATAGAGAATATATAACATGTAACATCTGGGTACCTCTGAGGGCTACTAGAATGAAATGCATGATACACACACACACACACACACACACACACACACACACACATATATATATATATATATATATATATATATATATATATATATATATATATATATATATATATATATATATATATATACTTTTAAAACATACGCATCTGTGGGCATCATCATCGTTATATCGTACCCGGCCATAATAGGCTCGATAAAACTATACCCGACCATCATAAGGCTCGGTAGAATCGTACCCGACCACGTGGAGCTCGGTAAAATCCAATTGATTAGTGGTTGAACAATAGGTGTCGTACCCGGCTGACTAAAGCGCGGCTCGGTAGATTAAAATAGATACATATATATGATGTGTGTTGGACTCATTGGAATCACATTCTGAACCTTTCGGAGTGACGTAAGGTCGGTATCCTCCGTACACGTTATTAGGAATAACTCTTCATCAAGAATCTTGTAAGAATTAAGAAGTACCAACAACAATGATAACATAAGAATAAGAGAAGTAACATCAACATCAATCGTTCCATAAGAAGGGAAACAATATGAGTACTGCTAACTTCTAAGAGTGGAGTATCTTTGGAAGCTCATTCGTTACATTATGTACAATCGGAGTTGTGCAAAAGAAGGAAAGGGATAGACTCACATACCTTGTATATACAGCCCAACCTCAAGCTATGCAAATGTCACGACTCCTTAGTATACAATAAGAGAAATGACACTATCGTTATCGTTTAAACGTCGTAACTATTAAGTATCGACCACAACCTATTTTACGATGAAACAGACAACACCTCTCGTATTTATATGAATTTTCACAAGTGAAAACAGTCACCAAACAGCCCAAACAACATCAATAATAATCATATTGAGCCTCCCAAAATAGTCCACCAACCAACAACATTACTAACAAGCCTTTCGATATATATTTCACAAGTTCTAGCTTCAACGACTTAGCCGTAACTTGGATAATCTTAAATACATGTAGGGTAAGAGGTTACTTACCTTTAAACAGAAAGAACAACTCGAATTTGACCTTAATTGACCACGAAATATCCACCCAATGTTGCCACAATAATAAGGAAGCGAAACTAGCAATCAATTAGTGGATTTCAGTACTACAATCACTTTAGAAGACTTGAAATCACCTAGGGTTGATATTAAAAACTTGAGGGAGTATTTTACAGAACATAAACCACTTAAAACATCCTCCCACACGAGCTGGAACAATACAAAAATCAGCAACAACAAGAAGAACAAGAAACTTACTAGCGCCACGGGATTCCCGACACTTGATTTATGTTGTTTGCCCTTTGTTTTGGTCTTGGATCATGAGACAAACTTGAGAGAGTGTTTTTAGGGTTCTAAGTTCTGAATATACTGAAAAATAATGACTTATAACGGGGTTGAGTCATCTTATATATATCCATATGTCTCAACCGCCTATGTGGGCCCCATAGAGAGCTGCTTGGCGCAGTCTCGTAAAAATGCGAATATCTCCCTACTATGAGATCGTGTCGATGAACGATTTAATGCTTTAGAAACGAGACTCATAGATCTTCAATATGGTGGGTAGATAACCCCACAATGCCAAGTAAATTTGGAGAAAAGCTTAGTAACATTTGACCTAAAGTTTAAGTAAAATTATGAACGTAAGTTGCGACAACCTTTGACGTTTTTTGTTTCATAACTCGTTTGACTTCAAGACTTATGATACTGATATTATATGATTCAAATACCTTAAAACACGACCTCTTGGTAATATTAAGCACCTCTAGGTTTACCCGAAAATACGGGTTACAACATCCTTGATTCATTTAACTTCTAATACTTGTTAACCACTCTTATACACCCTTGTATCTTTTAAGACCAATAGGATTAACTTCTTATCATATCAAAGATAATATCTTCTCAGGTTTATGTCGAATAACTTACGGCGTGATCTAACGTACGCGAATATGGGTTGTAACACACCTCTACCTGTAATGGCTTGACCTCCACCTCTGGCAGCCTAACCCCCGCCTCTAGTTGGCTGAGTTGGCGGTGAAGCAACCGGTGCAGAACCATGGCATGAGAACTTTGTTGTGGCATGCCGCCCTGTGACCTGGGGAAAATCTACAAAGTTGCCTCGGATCTCCACAAGTATAACAAGCCCTCGACTACTATGACTGCTGACCCTGGAACTGGACCTATCGACCTGGATAACCAACCTAATAACTCTGGATCGGAGGTGCACTAATAGGAGTTGATGGTGCACTATAGGCTAGCTGCTCAGGATGAGATACATAAGGACCATGACTACCTGAAGCATTAAGGTATGCATGACGCACTGACTGAAATGGCCTAGGAGGATGGCCTCTACCAAAAGTACCCCTACCTCTAGATGAGGCACCACTAAAACCACCGAAATGACGAGGCCTCTTATCAGATATTGCCCCCTATTCTTGGCCTTCTGTAGCCTAATACTGAAAGTAAGTCCATCAATGAATCTCCCCACTCTCTCCTTCTCAGTAGGGAGTAAGATAACTGTATGGCGAGCTAGGTCGATAAATCGGTTCTCATACTGGGTAACAGTCATGCTACACTACTGAAGGCGCTCAAACTGCCTGCGATACTCCACTCTCAGAGTGAAAGGAATAAAATTCTCTAGAAATAGCTGTGAAAACTGATCCCATGTAAGTGAAGGTGAACCAGCTGGTCTGGTCAACACATAATCCCTCCACCATCACTTGGCAGAACCGGTCATCTGGAACACTGCAAAGTCGACCCCATTGGTCTCAAAAATAGTTATGTTTCACAACACCTCATGGCAACGGTCCAAGTAATCTTGTGGGGTCCTCATAAGGTGCACCACTAAAGTGAATAGGCAAGAGCTTTGTGAACTTGTCCAATCTCATCAATCCCTCAGAAGACATCGCGGGCCTCTCCCCAGTCTATATAACAATAACAGGCTAAACCACCCTAATTAGATGGACTGTTGGAGGCTGATATATGGGAGCCATCTGATCCGCAGTGTGAGTAGCAGGATTTTGTGCTCCCCCCAGCTTGAGAGATGGTTGGTGCCACCGGAAATGCATCGGTTTGGGCCACACTCTCAATAAGGCCCACTAAGCGGTATAGAGAGTCATGAAGCATGGGAGTAGCTATAAATCCCTCTGGAAACTGAGCGGGTCCGATTGGAGCAGTCTGAGCTAGGATCCCCTCCTCATGATCAATATGAGGCTCCACTGTGGCTGCTGGTGCTCGAGCTCCAGGCTGAGCTATGCCTCTTGCTCGACCTCGGCCTCGACCTCTACCCCTGGTAGTGGCTGTATAGGGGCTCCGGCTCCTATTCGGCTGTAGATGCAGTGCATGTTCTCATAATCTATGAGAGAAAAAGAAAGGAATGATTCAAACATCAATGATAGAATAAAATTGACGACAGGGAAAGAAGGAAGTGGAATTTTTCCTAAAACTCCATAGCCTCTAGAAGATAAGTACAAAGTCTCCGTGTTGATCCTATAGACTCTACTAAGCTTATTCATGACTCGTGATACCTAAGCAACCTAGTGCTCTGATACCAACTTGTCACGACCTGAAATCCCAACCTCGGGGTTGTGATGGCGCCTAATATCCACTTGCTAAGCAAGCCGACGTGAAATAATTAATTAACAAATTTTAGCAGTTAAAAACAGAATAATAATAATATATAACGAGAACTAAATGCCAAATCTAACACAATACTAATATAAACCACGTGATAATATCTATTCCCAGAAATTCGGGGTCATGAGTACACGAGCAACTAGAAGTCTACAAGCATAGTCTGAAATAAATACAACTGTTCGAAAAAGCATTACAATAAAAATGGAAAATGGAAGGGGACTTCAAGGTGTGCGAACGCTAGCAGATCTACCTCGAGTCTCCGTATGAAAATGATCCGAGCTGACGCACCTCAAGCACACCTGAGACCATTATCAGTATCTGCACAAGAAGTGCAGCAGTGTAGTATGAGTACAACCGACCCAATGTACTCCGTAAGTGTCGATCCTAACCTCGATGAGGTAGTGAAAAGGCTATGACAAGACACCTACATAAATAAACGTGTACAGGTGTATATAAAAAAGTGGAATAACAAGTAAAATGATAAAATACTAACTGGGAGGAGACATGTAGAAAGGAGAAGATATAATAGATACGACAATTATGAAGACACAAAATAATCAAGTAAATTACCAAAACTGGAAATCAGTTAAATCACTGATATAAAAATGGCCCAGCATCACCCTTCGTGCATTTACTCTCATCCTCACCATGTAATAATATGAATGTAATGGCACGACATCACCCTTCGCGCTTTTACTCTCTTCCTCACCATGTAATAATATGAATGAAATGGCACGGCATCACCCTTCGTTCTTTTACTCTCATCTGCACCATATAATAATATGAATGAAATGGTACGACATCACCCTTCGTAATTTTACTCTTGTTATCACCATATAATAATATGAATAAAATAACATTGCATCACCATTCGTGCTTTTACTCTCGTCCTCACCACGCAATAATATAAATCCAAATACTAAACAATGCGGGGACTAATTTAACTTCAAATATGATGCCATGATATCAAACTCCAACTTCCAAAAAATATTCAACATCTTTAAAATAAGCTTTAAATACGAAATGATTAATTAAAGAAGTAATAATCTAGCCTAAGCATGGATAACATAATTAATGAAACAATATAATACAAAGAAATAATTTTCACCCACATACTTTATCCCAATGACAACGCATAGGTACTCGTTACATCACATATACGTTTTCACCATATATAAAACATGAAGCAAATAGACCAACAGGTCCTATCCCTTAAGTCAAGGTTAATCACGACACTTATCTCACTTCCGCAATCAAATCAATGTTCAACCGCTGCTTTTCCTCTAAAATTAGCCTCCAAATCAATCAAAACTAACCAATTATAGTTCAAAATAAGCTTTAGAAACTACCCATGAGTGAAAAAGATTTAGTCTTTAATGTTTTTGGAAAAAGTCAACAAAAGTGTAACACCCCGAAATATTTCGAAGTACTTAAGCGCTATTAAGAAAGTTGATGTATGCTAATTATATTATTTTGTATGTAGACAAGGTCTATTATAAGAATCATATCAATTTATCATGATAATATATGTATGAGGTACATTAAGAATGGTTTATGGTCTAAGAAGTGACCCAAGGCTAAGGCAAGTTGAAACTTTTATGATGGGATAAAGTTTCAAGTGAGTTCGCACAAGACCTAACTTTAAATGAGCATATATCGATTGATATTAAGAGTTATATGGTGTATTACCTATCAAACGAAAGTTTTGTGTGTCTAGTTTCCAACGCTTCAAACCATGCATCATTTGGACACACCTACAAGAAGTTATGACCAAATTACCAAAGGCTGGATCTGTGATCAATTTCGCGACCGCAAAACGGTTCCGCGGACCGCATACACATCGCAAAGTGGAGCAGAGACGGGCAAATTTTTAAAAAAATATTATGCTGTTGCATAATTATTATGCTGTCGCATAATTGATTATGCTGTAATTCTGCTGCCCACAAAACGATTATGCTATAGCATAATTGCACCACATAATTGACTTCGGGGGTCATTTTTGGAAATTTTCATATCCGATCCAATTTTGATATAAGGCCTTAGAGGTTCATTTTAGAAGGTAAAATGTGATTTTATAGAGAGAGGAGAGAGCTATCTTATAGAGAGAAAGAGAAGACCTAGCTATTTTGTTCATCAATTCTTGCTCAAGGCTTGAAGATTTCGCAAGATCTTCATCTAATAAGCTTTGTGTTGAAGTAGGTCATGAGAAGTATGATTCTTGGGTGTGAGAGTATTATGTATACATATATGTACCAATAAGTTTTGTGGGGAGATTTTTGAGCTTAAATAAGTAAAGATTGAGTTGTGGAATGAAGAAAATCTTGTAAAAGAACCTTGTAGTTAAATTTGCACACCTAGTGTCTGATAAAATGCTCAAATGAGCTGAGATCATGAATATCTTCCTAATAATGGTTCCATTTTGTTATGTCTCAAAATAGATTGGGATTGCTAGAATTTCTGAAATGTTGTAGTAATTTAAGGAAAGCTCAAAGCGAGGTACGTTGGCTAAACTTCTTTCATAGAATTGAATTCCATGATTCTCTTGTAAGTCCCGAGTTATTCTTTATAAATCAATTATTCCAAATAAGCTTTGTGTTGAAAGGTATGTATTCAAAATGTATTTCGGATGCTCTTATCATATGATGTTATCCTTCGGGAATGTGTTCAAAGCATGAGTTGGGTATAAAAATATTATGACTCCATGTAGCATTTCAAGTGAAGGATATTATGCCAAATTGTGTAAAAAGTCTCAATATACATAAGACTCTTATTTGCTCATAGGTGTACTAAAAGTCGTGATTTGAGATTCTTTGTTGTCGATAATCTATAAAGATGCTTGAAAGTAAAAGTAGTGAGTTGGGAATATAAAGTGTAAACACCGTGCAAATAATGAAAGTTATGATTGTGGCCAATAGATCCAATGAAATGAAATGATGTATGAAATATGATGATGAGTATTGAAAGTAATGAAATAAAAGTATGGAATATAAGATACGGCCACTGTGCCATGAATGAAGAATAACATGTATGGAAAAAAGGGAGCCAATGAAATAATGATGTTTTAAGTAATTGAAAGTACTAATGAAGTGATAGTTTGAACATGAAATGCGGTTGTTCGCCTAAATGAGAATGATGAGGTGTTGTATGTCCCAATGGTTTCAACTGTAGTTATATGCTTCTGAAATAATGTATGTAAATGACTTCGATGTTAAGTCCTCAAGAATCATGAACTTAGCTAATGACCTCAAGATGTCAAGTGAGTGAATAATGAGATGGAAGGGAGATGTCCTATGCTAAATGATGATGAACCTTAAGAAAACAAATTGGGCTTATGTGCCATTGAAATTGACTTATTGATTCACCATGCATGTGCTAATGTAATGTGCTATGTTCCTCCATGATGAGCATGAACATGAAGTGTTCCAATGATCCGGGAACTTACGACCTTAATGTAATGTTAATCATGTAGCTTTGACTTTATACATGGTTATATGCATAATGATGTGTTATGAACCATATGGACGGTCTATGAAATACATAGGTATATTGTGTTATGAAATCCTGTGGACGGTCTATGAAACACGTAGGTATATTGTGTTATGAAATCCTGTGGACGGTCTATGAAACGCATAGGTATATTGTGTTATGAAATCTTATGGACGGTCTATGAAACACATGGGTGTATTGTGTTATGAAATCCTGTGGACGGCCTATGAAACGCATAGGTATATTGTGTTATGAAATTCTGTGAACGGTCTATGAAACACACAAGTGTATTATGTAAGTAAACACTGTGAACGGTCTATGAAACGCACAGGTGTATTGTGTAAGTAAACACTGTGAACGGTCTATGAAACGCACATATGTATTGTGTAAGTAAACACTGTGAACGGTTTATGAAATGCACAAGTGTATTATGTAAGTAAACACTGTGAACGGTCTATGAAACGCACAGGTATATTGTGTAAGTAAACACTGTGAACGGTCTACGAAACGCACATGTGTATTGTGTAAGTAAACACTGTGAACGGTCTATGAAATGCACAAGTGTATTGTGTAAGTAAAAACTGTGAATGGTCTATGGAACACACATGTGTATTATGTAAGTAAACACTGTGAACGGTCTATGAAACGTATAGGTGTATCGTATGGTATATGTGAATCCTATGAATGGTCTATGAAATGCATAGGGGTAAGATAAGAGAGGGATATGGACGGTCAAGTAAGACGCATTGTCGACGCATACATTATGAGCCATTTTCATTGGCCTTGTTTGTACATGTTGTTTCAATTACTTTATATTATGTGTTACGCGTATAGATCATATGGCTCAGTTGACCCTAAAAGAAGTTTAGAATGATGCAAGTATAATAAGGCTTGATATTTCAACCTACGCAATGTTTTGTAGTCTTTTGATGTACTTCAATGAAAGAAATATAAAATGCTATGATTGATATAAAAACAAAGGGTTTGATGTCTCGAATAAGATAGCTATAAAAACAAAGGGTTTGATGTCTCGAATAAGATAGCCTAGCCGATCGGGTCGTGATCGGACTCCGTGTTGAGAGGACGGTTAAGATAGCCTACACTTGTATGACTAACATATATATAATGACTTGCAATAAGAATATAACAAGATGCCATATCATCAATTATCAAATCAGGAGCTATCAACTCAGCATAGACAAATCAACCTTGACAGTCAAGTCATCAACAAATAACATAGGCATAAAGTAGCATGTTATAATTCAACATAAAAGTATATGAAATGCATAATAAGGCATATGATTCACTTGCATGGTCAAGCTTCCACTTGTATGCTCAAAACTCTATATCATTGGATTCTATATCAGAATCACTCAATATCAGTCAATTTACCACAATCCACGGTACGCCATCAAGAGAGAAATTGTCATGCCCCAAACTCGGGGAGCGCGACCGGCGCTCAACCGAGTAAACCCGGCTGAGCAAGCCTGTTAGATTTCATTCTACCCAAACTCATTCATAAAATAATAGGAGATGTACTCCATTAATCAAACACTGATAAGATTTCATTAACAACTTCCTTTTTCATTCCCATTAGCAGCTTCCTTCATAATTTTCAAAATATTACGACTTTATAGAATTAATGAAAAACATGATTTCCAAATACCAACATATCTAGTTCAGTTCCCAATATCAACCACAACCCAAAACCTGTCTACGGAGCCTCTAAGAACAATAGAAGAGTAATATGGAAATGCCGACAACAAGGCCCCGGCTATACCTCAAAAAATAGTAAATGAGAAACAAAAGATACATGACCCCGAAATGAAGTGGGGCTCACCAAATTAGATGAAAAGAGTGTATTTCTATCACTGATCAATGTCGTCTGCTGTAGAACCACCTGCATCCATTAAAGATACAACGCTCCCAGCAAAAGGGACGTTAGTACTCTTGAATAGCACTAGTATGTATAACTAAAAATCCTCTTTCAAAATAGAATGCCCATATAAGAAAAGGCAACACATAGAAACAGCAAGTCATAATCAACAATATCCAAACGTCCAGTTAAAAGATAATAATTTTCAAAATACGAACTTCATATATAATTTTGGTTGGGAGATCATTAGCACCTTTGGTTGGAAGATTATTAGCACCGATATACCATTGTTCACAATACCAATGTTCATAATACCAGTGTTCACAATACCAATGCCACCGTACTTTTAACACGGAGTCCGATCACGACCCGATCGACTAAGCTATCTCATTAGAGAATCAACCACAATTACTATCAATACCAATACCACCGTCAATTTAGTACGGAGTCCGATCACGACCCGATCGGCTAGGCTATCTCATTAGAGAATCAACCACAATTACTGTCAATATCAATACCATCGTAAATTTAGTACAGAGTCCGATCACGACCCGATCGGCTACGCTATCTCATTAGAGAATCAACCACAGTTACTGTCAATATCAATACCACCGTAAATTTAGTACGGAGTCCGATCACGACCCGATCGGCTAGGCCATCTCATTAGAGATATCAACCATAATTACTATCATTACCAATACCACCGTAAGTTTAGCACGGAGTCCGATCACGACCCGATCGGCTAGGCTGTCTTATTTGAAGACATCAACCAAAATCTCAATTTCAATTAAGAGGAATAATTTTATCACATAAATCTCATCCTAAATAAGGAGAATAATTCACAAAAATAACATAGGTGCAAATATATTTACCTCATCATCTTTCACATTGTATAAATCTCCACTAGTATAATTAGTCATTCACAACAACAATATTTCCTTGGCTCTTTTGGCCATTCACAAGATTTTTTATTCAAGGCACGGTGGCCATATTTGATATTCCACACTTTCATTTCTTCCCTCTCATGTATCATCATCATAAACATCAACATACATATAATATTCCGGAAATCACAACTTTAAGTTCATTAGAAATGAACAATTTAAGCACAATAGATTTCTTTCCGAGAAATGGAGTGATATAATTGGCAATTGATGCACAAGTTAAAACCATCAACAAGTAACACACCATTTATTCTTGAAATAATTTTCCCCTAAAAGGATAATACAAGATTTTCACTCACGAATATGTAAGAATGCAAAATACATTGGAAATACTCACATAGCATAGTATTTGTTAAAACAACCACTTATGGCATGACTTGAGTACGAAAACTTTAGGCAACTCTATTTTCGAAGTCATTTTAAAACATTTGAGTCGAGGCTCATTTCATAACCTTTCTGACATCATTTCATTTCATTGGCACCATTGGCCACAAGTATAACTTTCACTCTTGCACATTGGCCACACTTTATATCCCAATTCACTTATTTTATTTCCAACCACCTTTATAGGTTATCAACAATAATACATTTCCAATCCAGACTTTAGGTACACATATGGGCAATTTCGAGTCTTAAGAATATTGAGATTTTCTCACACAATTAGTATACTAGTTCTTATCTAAAACACGAATCAAAGGCACAATTTTTTAATATGCAAACCATACTTTGAGCATCTATCTTTCGACATAAGGCTCATTTGGAATAAACATGTTTATAGGGAATAACCCGGAATATAGAAGTTATTATTCTTGAGCCAATCATACTTGATCTTATGGAAATATTATGGATATTTATTCTAAGAGAGAAAGTTTAGCCAACATACCTTGCTTTGAGCTTTCCTTAAATTACTACAACATTCCGGAAATTTTAGTAATCCCAATCTATTTTGAGACATAACAAAAATTGAACCATTATTAGGAAGATATTCATGATCTCAGCTCATTTGAGCATTTTATCAAACACTAGGTGTGCAAATCTAAGTACAAGTTTCTTCTACAAGATTTCCTTCACTCCACAACTCAATCTTTACTTATTTGAGCACAACAATCTTTCCACAAACCTTATTAGTACAAGCATGTATAAATAATACTCTTATACCCAAGAATCATACTCCAAATCAACCATCTTTTACCCAAATTCGAAATTGAAAACTAGGGTATGGAACCTTACCTCTTAGATGAAGAACTTGTGGGGTTTTCTTGTTAATCTTCCAAGCTTTGAGCAAGACTTGATGAATAATTAGCCTAGGATTTTCTCTCTCTCTAAAACACTCTCCCTTCTTTCTAAAACAACAGAATATTTGCTCAAAAATGACCCTTTGCGTGTATTTAACGAAGTAGGGTTGGGTTGTAAGAACCCAAAAATTGAGCTCCGGAACAGGTTCTGCGGTCGCATATGCGACCGCATAATGGATATGCGGACCGCATATCGATCACATAATTACAGACCAAAATGATCAAAAATCTGTCCGTGTATGCGATCACTATGCGGTCCGCATAACTGTTATGCGATCGCATAATGCACCGCATAACAGTTATGCAGTCGCATAGTCGACCGCATAATTGCCCCCAGACTGGACCTTCTCCTGCTCACTTCTGCGACCATTATGCGGCTCGCAGAGTGATTATGCGGTCGCATAATGGACCGCATAAACGCGCTTTTCCGCCAAAATTTTTTCATTACTTTTCGGTGCATTGTTCTATCCTCAAACATGTAAGTCTACTCCGGCACCACGAAACCTTGAATTCACTTGCAAAATTTACGGGGCTTTACACTGAAGTACTTCAAAACTTTCTGGGGTGTTATAGAAATATAAGAGGATGGCCCTAGGAGATGGATCCATATCCACATGCTGCACGGCAAAGACCTCATGCCAAAATAGTAACAATATCATCATAACCATACGATAAAAACCTCGTGCCACAACATAATCAACACCACAATATCCGCACGGAAGAGACTCGTGCCAACACCAAATCAATCCGCTCAATATATCCATATGTGCCTTAATTATAACAATTCAAGATACAAATTTATCATAAGGGAGAGATATGCTCACAATTCATCAATAAGGTGCACAACGACATAATAATAATACTCCGTCCGTTTAAACAATATTGGCACTATATTCTTATTAGTCTGTTTTAAAGAGATTGACACATTTCAATATTTCCTTAATAGAAAGCATTTATAGCCACACTAATGGCTATGGCAGATTTAAGACCACAAGATTCAAATTTTTTACAGCGGCACAAATGCTATAGCTTATTTAAGACCATATATCTCAAAAGTCTTCCATTTTTATTAAAGTTTGGGCCTAGTCAAACTAGGAAATTTATTTTGAAACGGAGGGGGTAATAAAGTGAGAATGTGTGCTCAAGATGTGTAACTTGACTACGGCTAAATTAATTATAGCAACAATTTCATAATAGACAATCTCGGATAATTAGGAGATAATAATCCTAAACATGGTCTCTAGAATCAAAGAATGAGTTCACATAGTCATACAAATGAATAAACATATATCATATAAAGCACACAATCCAAACAAGGCATATAATAAGCCTAAAGTCAAATCTAATCATGAATCATATATAGCACGCGTATATACGCTCGTCACCTTGTACATACGTTGTTTATCACATATTACATTTAGACAAATAGGGCCAAATCATGGGGATTATTCCCTCCCACAAGATTAAGAAAGATACTTACCTTAACAAGCACAAATCAACCTTCTAAAATCATCTTTCAAATAAGGCCATAAGAATCAATCCCAAACAACAAAGATTCAATCTTTAATCAATTTCTAAAAGTCAACAAAAGTCAACCCGTGCCTATACTATCAAACCATGAACAAGGAGTAGATCACGACTACTCATAACCTCACGAGTCCAAATATCCATTTAAATTCCAAAACCAAGTCCAAATCATAGCTCAAAATCTCAATTTTCAATCTCTTAAGTTGTAGGGAAAACCTCTAAATTTACCTCAAAATTTCATGTTTTGGGTGTTAACAATCCATATATATTCTTGAAATAATACCAAAAATGAGTATAAATCACTGACCCAAAGTCATGTATGAAAATATCCAAGTAAAATCGCCCCTCTCCAAGTCTTGGGTTCAAAATATGAAAGAATTGGCTAAAATCCTGAAATTCAACACTTAAATGCACTGCCCAGGGGTACTCTTCGTGAACGTGGCACGTGTCATGCCTTCACGAAGCATAAAATATGCTTTTTTTCCAAAACGCACTCCACGAACGTTATATAGCCCTTGTGAATGTGAAGGCAAAACAGCCCAGCCTTTTACGAACGCGACCAAGACCTCGGAAACACGAAGGCTAAAGCCTCTAACTCCCACTATACAACGTGAACGCGACCCTTCTGGCGTGAATGCGTAAACCCAATCTACTTGCTATCGCAAAAATCGACTACCTAGGTGCAAATATGAAGACGAATTTCTCCACAGCACCAAAACATTCATCACGAATGCCAGGATCCTCTCACGAACACGATGAACACGAGACACCAGCAAAATCAACCAACTCCAAACATGCTCTGGGTCATCTGAAACTCACCGAGCCACCCGGAACCCCATCCAATCATACTAACAAGTCAATAGATACTACCCGAACCTATCCAAACACCTACAATAACGTCACATCATTGAATGAAAGATCAAAACAAAAGTTGAACTTCTCTTAAATTCAAGAACTTTCATACTTCTAACCAAGCATCTGATTCAAGCCTAATCAATCCGGATATATCCAAACTTTGCACACAAGTTCCAAATGACAAAAATAATCTATTCCATGTTCCTAAACAATAATCCTAATCCTATATCATCAAAGTCAACTCCCCGTCAAACTTAGGAGCTCTCTAAACCTTCAAATTGCTAACGTCCGGCAAATAAAGCCAAAACATCCTAAGAACCTCCAATTTCAAATATGAACATACGCCTAAGTCCAAAATCACCATACGTTATATAAATCATCAAATTACCAATCCGAGGTCGTTTATATAAAATCCAAACCATGATCAACTACTACAACTTAAGCTTCCAACAATGGAACTAAGTGTTCCAATTCACTCCCACACCTTCCCGAAACCAACCCCAACCATCTCTGCAAATCATCAAAAATCAAATAGACATACAGAGAATATCAAATAGGGGGATTGGGGCTCAAATATAAAAAATGACCGTCTGATTCGTTACATTCTCCCCTCCTAAACAAATATTTGTACTCGAACAAATTTAGAATCATGCCTGAAATGCCAAAAAGTGAGAGTATCTACTTCCCATATCATACTCGGTCTCTCAAGTTGCCTTCTCGACCGATTGACCTCTCCACCTAACCTTCACTGATGCGATCTCCTTAGACTTGAGCTTCCGAACCTGCCTGTCCAAAATGGCCACCGACTTTTCCTCACCCAGATTCTCAGCAAATTGCACTGTGATGAAGTCCAAAACATGTGACCTATCTTCATGATACTTCCGAAGCATAGAATCATAAAAGACCAGATTAACACCCGAAATGCTAGAAGGCAAAGAAAGTCTATAATCAACCTCGCCAACTCTCTCCAATACCTCAAATGGACCAATAAACCTCAGGCTCAACTTTCCCTTGTTTTCAAACCTCATACGCCCTTCATAGGTGAAACTCTAAGAAGAACCTTCTCACTGCCCATGAAAGCCATATCACGAACCTTCCTACTAGTATAACTCTTCTTCCTAGACTGAATTGTGTGGAGCCTCTCCTAAATCAACTTCACCTTGTCCAAAGCATCACGAACCAAGTTTGTGCCCAATAGCCTAGCTTCCTCAGGCTCAAACCAACCAACCGGAGAACGATATCACCTACCATATAAGGCCTCATATGGAGCCATTTGAATACTAGACTTGTAGCTGTTCTTGTCGACAAACTCCACTAATGGTAGAAACTGGTTCCACTAGCCATCGAAATAAATAATGCATGCCCTCAACATATCCTTAAGGATCAGAATTATAGGAAAGAAAGATTCATCATGCCAGGCACTGAGGAAGAAGTTCAAAAGGTTCAGGTTGCAAAAATTCCCAGGCGTTAGGTCCAGGTTCAGAAGGAAAATAAAATACTTTAGAAGGAGAAGGTCAGGCAATGCAAGGAGAAACAGAGACTATTTTATTTGTAATAAAATAGGACATTTTGTGAGAAACTGCCTGCAGTCTGAGCAGTCTATTAGACTTCTCTCTAAAATTGCATATTACAAAGGCGTTTATTTCAATCAGGATGTCGATCTTGAATAAGTTTTCTCACTTGAAGATGAGCCCACAGAAGAGACTCTCTTTTCTCTGGATGTTTATGAGGAATATGGTGATGATCAATACCAAATTTTAAAATCAAAGCCAAAGGTAAAAGAGGAGATCCACAGCATCACGGTAATCCCGCAAGCAAAAATCAAGGTCTATGCATCCAAGTGGTACAAACCAATGCATGTCATAGATTTCGTTGACACGGGAGCAGCCTCCTTGCTCATTAATCCTGCGGTCTTTCCAGATGAGTATTGGGTGCCGTACTTCAAGAATTTCAGCACAATCTCAAAGGGAATTCTAACCACTATTGTCATTACTAAGCACTCGATCGCTATCGAATTCTTCCCAGGACTGAAGTACATGACCAAATTGATTGGGTCAGACGTCCCAAGTAAGGATTTGATTATTGGTTTTGACATCTACAGGGTTTTTCAGGACAAACTCAAGATCAAAGCCAATGGCATAGCATTCAAAAAACAATTCAAGCCATATTTCGTAGTCCAGAGATTGTTCCAGCTCACTGAGGAAGATCAAGTCAGGGAAATTGAAGCACAAATCACACAACACTCATATGCAGAATCTCACACTGAATTCTTAACCAAATGTGACAATCGTTTATGAAAAAATGAAGAGTTCTTCATCAAGTTTCCTTTCAAGAAAAATAAGAATATCAACCCTACAAAGGCAAGTCACTCTGGTATGAATCCCGACCACCTTCATCTTGCTAAAAAGGAGTGTCAAGAGCTAGTCAGTTTTGATCTCATTGAGCCATCAAATTCAAAATGGGTGTACAAAGCATTTTATGTCAACAAAAGAGCCTAGCAAACAAGAGGAAAATTGAGATTGGTATTAATTACCAACCACTCAATCATTTTCTTTTGGATGATAAGTTTTCCATCCCGAATAAGCTCACCCTTTTCTCCCAAATTGCCAAGGCAAAATATTTTTCTAAGTTTGATGTCAAATTAGGCTTTTCGCAATTGGGAATCCACCCGGATGATAGGGAAAAAAACTAGTTTTAGCATTCCCGATCACCATTTTCAGTGGAAAGTCATGCCTTTCGGTTTAAAAATGACTCCATCTTTGTTTCAAAAGGCCATGATAAAAATATTTCAGCCCATCCTCCACACATCACTTATTTATATTGATAGTATTTTACTATACAGTGATACTTGGGAGGATCACATAAATTTGCTGAATCATGTTGCATCTTTAGTGCGAAAAAATGGCATAATGCTTTTAGCCAAAAAAAATGATTTTTGCAAAAAATGAAATTGAGTATTTGGGAATGCATTTTTCCCATAGAGAATACACTCGAGGTCCTCATATTTATCAGGAACTTCTCAAGTTCCCCAATATTGGTTTCATGACGAAGCAAGTCCAGCAGTTTTTGAGAATAATAAATTATATGAGAGATTTTATTCCTAATGTTTCCACATATATTTCTCCTCTCCCAAAATTTTTGAAGAAGAATGCCTAGCCACGGGGCAAGAAGCAAAGTGATGCAGTTAGAAAAATAAAAGAGGTATCCCAAAGTATCACATCTTTGCACATTCCCTCCAATGGAATTAAAATACTGCAGACAGATGCCAGCAATAAATATCAGAGCGTGATTTGTTTGAGGAAGAATATGGTCTGAGAAAAATATGTGGTTACGCCTGTGGAAGATTCAAGGATGCTGAAAAATAGTATCATTCCACTTTAAGGAGATTCTTACATTGAAAATGGGATTAAAAATTTTAATTTATTCCTAATTCACTTAGAGTTTCTTATTGAGATGGATATGAAAGCTTTTTACAGGATGATCCAGCTAAATCCAAAGATCATTTCGAATATACAAATTCTCAGATAGGCTCAGTGGTTCTCTCCCTACAAGATTCAGGTCAAGCACTTGAAAGGAAAAGATAATTTTATTTCTGATTTCCTTTCAAGGCCAGGTGAATTTTCCAAAAGGTTTCAAAAAATAAAGCATAGGAAGAACAATAAATCAGCAGTTTAAATATTCTTGTTCTCACATGTGCCACAACCAGGTTCCGAAAGGTTTCAAAAGGGTTCCACCCCTTGTGGTATCAAACACAGAAAGAAGAGGTCAACAAGCCAAATGTTCATGTTTTCGAAGGACCCGTGGTAAAGTTCCTCATCTATGACATCACATCACCCGCCAGAGCTATTGAAATTTTCGGATCCTCTTGATCCGTTCATATTGCTTGGAAGCAGGAATTTTTATGAACTCCAAGTTTTCAAGGAAGGCATTATCCATCCGGAGTATCCATAATGCCAGGTTTTCTCAACACATACTAGAAATTTTCCACGGGAGCTCTTATGGTACTTTTGGTATCGATGTCATCAAACTACATTCTTATGAAATTTAAATGTGGTGACTTTCGGGATTTTGAATATCTTGAACCCTACCTAAAAATATTATTGTTGTGGTTCAAACCTAAAAAATATTGGGTTCATCATTTTAATTCTAGTGGAGCCAAAATATTTATATTCCACAGGCCATTTGACATTGTCCAAATCTCCATCCATGTGATCCCTACAGTTTCTTTGTGCTATCATTATCCAGACATAATTCAAGCAAGGGAAGAAAAGTTCGTTGAGCCCAGGAGATGATTTTTCAGCAGAACAGGCACATTCCAAAGGTGATATGGCCAGGTGAAGAAAAGAGTTGCAGTTATTCTTCCACGTACCCTCTTTGGAAATCTGTTAAAGTAGAGCTCAAACAATACATGGCGCTGCTTGGAGACTCACAAGACCCATATGAAATTTATCCGGCAGAAATTGCTAAGATCATTTTAAATGGGGAAGACAACACTCTGTCGCATAAGAGGACATGTAAAAGAGAAAGAAATATGGAAGAATATCATCCGCATATAAAGAAATATTTCACAAGAGCTGAAAAATGAAGGCTAGAAGGGTTAAAGACAAACATATGCGTAATCATGAGCGAAGAAATAATTTGCATAAGCCTTCTAAACCTTTTTAGCAAATTACCCTTTCATAATTCCCCCTTTCCCTAAAAATAAAAATCTGCACAAGTCTTTCCCCTTTTAGTCACTTTAACCACCAAAAGTTACCATAAAAATCCAAATGTATATCAATAAAGTTGCCTACCCATGTATTTCCATAAAGTTTCCAAAGTTTTATGTCATGCAAGTACTATTCAAGGGCCCCTCATGTCACCAAAGAAAAGTCATTCATGTCAAGTCATAAATCTTTTCAAGTTCTATACCATGCAAATACTATTCAAGGGTCCCTCATGTCATCAAAGAAAATTCATCCATGTCAAGCCATAAATTTACCCTAACCCAATGCCATGCAAATACTATTCATGGGTCCTTTTGCCATCATTCATGTCCTGTCCAAACCAAAAACCAAAGCCCAAGGCCATACAATTTATTTTTAGTTCATGATCATGCTTTTATACTTTGCCCATTAGCCAAATAAGTGTCTTACATTGTAAGACTTTTATGTTTCTTATAATTGGTTTATGACACTTGTACTATGTAATTAAATAAGGATAGTACATGTACTAGCTTTCCATCTCCTATAAATAGGAGCCTTTGTAGTAGTTGGAGATTATCTTATTTCCAACCTAGTTCTCTTGTAAAAAATGTTGCGTAATAAAATGACTTCTTCTAGCTATATCTCTTATAATTTCTTCCTTCAAAATATAGGGATATGGCTGGTTTATATATGAGTGTAGAGTCTCAAAATAATTTAGTAGTTGAGGAAGATTGCTCTAGTAATTGAGGAAGATTGCTTTAGTAGTTGAGAAAGATTGTTTTAGTAGTTGTTGCATTAGGAGTGCAAGAGTTTTCCGAGTTCGCTGCTGACAGCCTAGTTGTGGCGAGGGACGCCTTTTGTGAGCCTCCAGTACCCCCTTGTAGGAAAATTTTTGTGTGAATAATTCAACCACTGCTAAGGTGATCCAATCTTGAATTAATCCAATCTCTACAAAGGTAATTCAATCTGTATTCTAGTGATTCAATCTCTACTCTAGTATTTTACTGATCTCTACGATTCCCGGTACTGCACTCACCCCTTATGGGCGGCATAAACATGTCTCTAATACCACAGGGGCGAGTGTAGTACCGAGAATTGTAGAGATCGGTAAAGTACTAGAGTAGAGATTTAATTACTAGAATAGAGATTGGAATACCTTCATAGAGATTGGATTACTTCAGTAGAGGTTGGATCACCTTAGCATCGGTTGAATTATTCGCACAATAATCTTCCTTCAATGGGGTGCTGGAGGCTCACAAAAGGCATCTCTCGCCACAACTAGGCCATCAATAGCGAACTAGAAAAACTCTTGCGCTCCTAATGTAACAACTAATAAAGTGTTACACCCTATATTTTTGTATGTGAGAGTACGTCACAAATCAATTGATGCAAGCTCATAAATGAGATTGTCTTTGAAAGTACATAAAGTAAGTTAATCATGTTACCGTGGAGGTTACAAATGTATAAGATCATAAATAACAAGTACCAAGAGGGTTGTAAGTCTTAGAATCTAAATGAATTGAAGAAAATAAGTTTCGTCGAAAGTCGACAAGTTGGAAATGTTATAACATGTACTTTTGGGGTGAGACTAGGGTGCTTAACATGATAAGAAGGTTATTTTATGAGTTATTTTAGTTGTATGATAGTAGTATGTTATGTTTTAAAGTCAAGCAAGTTGTGGAATAAAAGTTGGCAAAGGTAATCACAAGTTACATTCATAATGTGCTGAAAATTAGGTCAAATGTACCTGAGCTTTTCTCCCAATATACTTAGAATTACAGGATGATCCACCTATAAAATTGAAGATCTACGAGTCTAGTTTCCAATGTATTAAACCATTTATCAATACGACATAAGAGTAGAGATATATTTGTATTTTTGCGAGACTGCATAGACTAAATAGGTGATAAGTAGGTGTGTCACATACTTGCTTAAATGAAAGGACCAAATATGTCCAAAAAGGGGCTATTTGGGATCGTCCAAATAGACATTTTAAGGGATGATTTCCTTCATACATTACACTCATTTTAGATTAAAAAAATCAGAGATAAGCCCCTGCAAACCACTCCCAAAAATTCAACACAAAACCCTAAATGATTTTCTCTTCTTTTCAAGTTATAGTTGGAAGAAAACCTAAGGGTTGAAGAACCAAGATAGGAGCTGAGATATTCACCAAATAAGGTAAGTATATTTCCCTATTTCATCAATTTTTCTGCTGTAAAGGTAGATAAATTCACTCTATAATTGTATGAACTCACGGGACAGTGATCAAAAGTCGTGAGTTCGAGTTAATCAACTTGTAGTGGACTGTTTTGTTTTGTTGTTGGGTTATCTATTTTGCTACTATTTTATGTAGTTTGGGAGGAAAAAGGGTGTGGAAAAATACCACATAATGGTGGAATGGTGGGCTGGTCGTTTGTCGTTACATTTCGTTGTTTGACACTACTATGGTTGTCGTTTTGTGTATGAAGTGATTGGGGTGTGTGGGCTGTTTTGTCATATTTTGTGATGGACATAAAGTTGGAAAATTATGTATACATTTGTTATTGTTTTGTTCTAGTTGTTGTTGGTATTATGTCGAATTGGGAGGAAGTAAAGATTATAGGGGAGATGCTGCCCGTTTTATTATAAAATAAACTTGTCGTTCGTTGTGCGATAATTTACCTTCTATAACTTAATGATAGTATTATTACTGTTGTTGTATATTAAGGTACGATGAGACGTGGTTATTGGAAATATTGTGATAAGGTATGTTAAGGCTAAACCTTTCCTTCATTTTGGCATGATCCCGTAACTACATGCGTTTGATAACGAGATATAAAGAGATGTTCGTATTCCTGAACTTATATACATTATCCTATTCTCATAAATTATAGTATTCTCCCTTATCGGGACTTTATATTCAGTTAATTATTGTCTTATTCAAGTCAAGAGAGAAGAGGGTCTATATAGTTATGTACAGTATTACAGTATTTTCACCACCATCGAGCTATAATCGGTGGGCAGGCCCCTATTGGTCAGTATTACAGTATTTTCACCACCATCGAGCTATAATCGGTGGGCAGGCCCCTATTGGGCAACCTATGATCATATGGTAAGTTATATACCGAGCCTATTGTGGTCGAGCACCTATGAGCAAGGCCAGAATATCCGAGATACATAGCCTAGTATGGTCGAGCGCCTATGAGCGAGCCTACTACGGCAGAGCAGTTACACGTACCGAGCCTTATAGGGCCGGAAAGCTATTTTACTTACTATATATAGAGAGAGTTGAGTCAGTAGCAGCAGGTAAGCATATCTTCAGATTATCTTTGACTGCTAGTTACTTTCAGTCATTATATTATCAGTTCAGTTTTAGCTTTCAGTTATTCTGTTGCCTTACATACTCTGTACATTATTTCGTACTGACGTCCCTTCTGCTGGGGACGCTGCATTTCATGCAAATAGGTCCTAATAGACAGCTAGATAGACCTTTCTAGTAGACAGAGTGAACCATTAGCTTGGTTGGTAAGCTCCACTTCCTTGGAGTTACCAAGTATAGACCTTGGAGTCCATTTTATATATATAGGTTTGATGGGTAGGTCGAAGCCCTCTCCCGACCATGATATAGTTCAGTTATCTCTAGAAGCTTGTAGGCAAGTCTTGTGTATTTTGTATGTTAGTATTGTGGCCTTGCCAGCCTTGTGTACATGTTCAGTTTGGTATTGTTGGTTGTAGATGTTCATGGCGGCCTCGTCGGCCTGCACAATTATGTATATGCGCTTTTGGGTATGTTTACCCTCAGATGAGAGAGACATTATTTTTAGATGATTCAGAATATGGCCCCATCGTTCACAGTTAGGCTTGTAGGTATATTTAGGCTTGTAGGTATTGTCAGCTTACGGCCTCATTAGCCTAAATTGAGGGATACACCTCCATAGTTCACAGTTACAGAGTGGTACGCTCGGGCTGAGTATTGCACCGGGTGCCGGACACGCCTCCCCAGGTTTGGGGCATGACATAAATCAATCTTTCTCAACTACTAAAGCAATCTTTCTCAACTACTAGAGTATTCTTCCTCAACTACTAGAGCACTCATTTTTACCTACTAAAGTATTTTGAGACTCTACACTCAAATATAAACCAGCCATATCCCTATATTTTGGAGGAAGAAACTATAAGAGACTTAGCTAGAAGAAGACATTTATTACACAAGAGTTTTTACAAGAGAACTAGGTTGGAAATAAGACGATCTCCAACTATTACAAAGGCTTCTATTTATAGGAGATGAAAAGCTAGTACATGTACTACCCTTATTTAATTACATAGTACAAGTGTCATAAAACAAGTAAAACAAACATAAAAAGTCTTACAATGTAAGATACTTATTTGGCTAATAGACAAAGCATAAAAGCAAGATCATGAACTAAAAAATAAATTGCATGGCCTTGGGTTTTGGTTTTAGGTTTGGACAAGACATGGATGATGGTAAGGGACCCATGAATAGTATTTGCATGGCATTAGGTTAGGATATATGTATGGCTTGACATGGATGACGTTTCTTCGATGACATGAGAGACCTTTGAATAGTATTTGCATGGCATAGAACTTGAAAAATTTTATGGCTTGACATGAATAACTTTTCTTTGATGACATGAAGGGCCCTTGAATAGTACTTGTATTGCATAGAACTTTGGGAATTTTATGGCAAGACATAGGTAGACAACTTTATATTTTTATATTTTTATGGTAACCTTTGCTAGGTTAAAAGTGACTAAAAGGTGAAATATTTGTGCAAATATTTTTCTTTTCTATGGTAATTTCTTATGGGGTAGAGTGGTAAAAAGGGAAAAGAAGGTGTGCATACTTTTATTTTTTCAAATGGTACTTAAGAGGTGAAAATGTTTTAAGGCGCTGGTGCAAATTTTTATTTTTAGGGAAAAGGAGGATTATGGAAGGGTAGTTGGCTTAAAAGGTTTAGAAGAGTTATGCAAATTATTTCCTAGCTCATGATTATGTATTACGCTTGTCTTTAACCCTTCTAGCCTTCGTTTTCAGCTCTTGTCAAATATCTCCTTATATACAGATGATCTTATTCCATAATTCTTGCTCTTTTACATATCCTCTTCTGCGACGGAGTGTTGTTTTCCCCATTTAAAATAATCTTAGCAATTTCTGCTAGATTAATTTTATATGGGTCTTGCTAGTCTCCAACCAGCGCTATGTATTCTTTGAGCTCTGCTTTAACATCTTCCCAAAGGGGGTAGGTGGAAGAATAATTGCAATTCTTTTCTTCTCCTGGCCATATAACCTTTGGAATGTGTCCGTTCTGCTGAAAAATCATCTCCTGAGCTTCAGCGTGATTTTCCTCCCTTGCTTGAATTGTGTCTGGATAATGATAGCAAAGAGAAACTGTAGGGGTCACATGAATGGTGCTTTAGACAATGTCAATGGCCTGTATAACATAAATATTTCGGCTCTACTAGAATTAAAATGATGAACCCAATATTTTTGAGGTTTGAACAACAACAAAAATATCTTTAGGTAGGGTTCAAGATTTAAAAAATTTGGGAAGTCACCACATTTAAATTCCATATGAATATAGTATTGATGACATAGATACCAAAAGAACCATAAGAGATCTTGTGGGAAATTCCTAGCATGTGCCATGAAAACCTGGTAATATGGATAATCCGGATGGATAACGCGTGCCCTAAAAACTTGGAGTTCATAAAAATTCATTCTTCCTAGCGAGATGAACGAATTAAGAGGATCTAAAAATTCTAATAGCTCCGGCGGGTGATGTGAAGACATTGATGAGGAACTTGGGCACGTGTAACGACCCGACCAGTAATTTTGTGTAATTAAGCCCCGTTTCCCCTTTTGATGCTTCATACATGTGTGTTTATGGTTTTAGGACTTTCGAGGTTGATTGGTTTCGTTCCGGAAAGATTTCGGGTTGATTTGGACCCTTTGATTTTTAGGTTAAGAGGCTAAGTTATTTATGCTAACTAATGGTTGACTTTTGAAAAAATGACCCGGAATGGTATTTTGATTTTTCTGATAGCTTCGTATCATGATTTTGGACTTGAGCGTAGTTTGTAAGTTGATTTGAGTTGTTTTGCCGAACATTGACAATTTGAAGTTTAAAAGTTTGATTGTAGGTTGACTTTTAGCTATCATGTTCGGAATTTTATTTTGGGACTTGGAATAGGTCCATTATGTTATTTAGAACTTGGCTGCAAAATTTGGTATCGTTTGGAGTTGATTTGATAGGATTCTGACGCTTAGTTGAAATTCTAGAAGTTCTTGAAATTTACTTTGAAATTCATATGTTTTGGTGTTCTATTCGTAATTCTAAATGTTATTTTTGTGTTTAATCGCGCGAGTGAGTTTGTACGATGGTTTTAGACTTGTGTGGATGTTTGGTTCGAGCCCCGAGGGCTCGGATGAGTTTCAGACATGTTTCAGAATATTTTGGACTAAAAATAGGAATCTGGTGTGCTGATGCCTTTGGTGTCGCATTTGCGAACACCAAGTTTGCAATCACGAGCTTAGTAGGGGGGTCTTAGGTATCGCAAATGCGATACCAGGATCGGAATTGCGAAGTAGCTCGGGAAGTTCGCATTTGCGACAAAAATGTCGTATTTGCGAGGAGGACAGGCTTCGCAAATGCGAAGCCAATGTCGCATTTGTGACCTCCTCTTAGGCTGTCATTGGCCGCATTTGCGAGGATTTCTTCGCAATTGCGAGGGTTCGCTATTTCGAACCCATGTCGCAATTGCGACATCTACAACTGATCAAAAGGGCTGGGAGTCGAGATGTTTTTAACATATTCTCTCATTTTAGAACCCTAGACTTGGTAGGAGGCGATTTAGAGAGAGGATTGTCATCTACAAACATTGGGTAAGTGATTCTAATCAATTTTCAACTATATTTCATTATTATGTCTTAGATTTAACATTAAATTTGGGTGAATCAAAGAGGAAAATTTGAGAAATTTTGTCAAGTTTTTGAAAAATGAGAATATGCGTTTTGAGAGTCGATTTGGACTCGGATTTTGAAACTAATCACATATATGGACTCGTGGAATTTTGCGTAGTCAGAATCTACCCTTGGACTTGGGATTTGACTGGGCGGGCCCCGATTGACCTTTATTGACTTTTTGGGAAAAATGTAAAGATCATAGCTTAATCTATTGTAATTGTTTCCCCTTGCATTGTTTGATGATATTGAGTCAGTTTTGATTAGATTTGAGCTGTGTAGAGGCATATTTTAGAGGAAAAGCTATTTTCGTGGGTTGAGTTGGCCTAGTTGAGGTAAGTATCTTGCCTAACTTTGTGTGGGCGAACTACCCCTTAGGAATTGATTTGTTTGTGCTAATTGTGTTATGTGTAAGCCGTGTATGCAAGGTGACGAGTGGGTACACGGTCTATATTTGGTATTTAACCGGTTTAGGCTATTTAGACTCTTATCATGCTTTTAATTGAATTGTCTTAACATGTTATGTCGTTCATTTTTAATCCACCCCTTTCATGTGCTAATCTACCCTTATATGCTTTATTTGACATTGTTCACACTTGTTTCACCTCTTACTTGTTAATTTGATCTTATATGCTTTAGTTGAAGTTATTTTCTTTCATTGTGTTTTGTTACATCTTTAAATTGTTGAATTACTTGTAATTGAAGTTGTTATATCATGAAATATCTTATTGTTGAGGTTTTGGTGTTGAAGTTGTGAAAGTCTTTATCACATTGAGGCAAAGTTGTTAATTGTTGAGATATCTTCCTTGTTGATTAATTCACATTCATTGTGATTTTTGATATTCTCGTATACATTGTGGTTGAGCCATGGCTATTTATTTTTGAAATATTGATATTGTTGATTTTGGCAAGTTGTGAAATATGAGCACTTGTGGTGCGAGTTGTTATTGTGTTGTGATATTGATGTGCATGCTGCGGTATAAGGATAGGGGTTAATGTGCATGCGGCGGCATAAGGTGGGATTTATGTGCGTGTTGCTAGTAAGGAAATAACTTGAAGCCACACAGCATCATAAGGTGAGCTAAAGTGCGTGTAGCTATTTCGGGAAAAACGTTTTCAAAACTATCTAATTTTAAGGCTCACGCGGCGGTATAGGGAAAGATTGTGATTGAAATTGAGAAATGTGAATACAAGGCGGTACCTCTAGTGTGATTCTTGTTGTGCATCTCATGTTGAAAAGAGTTATTGGTGGAATAGTTCTTGTTGCTTTTATTCTTCCTTGTCTTATCAGTTTTGTCCGTATTTGACTATTGTGGTTCTCTCTATTTGCTTTCTTCTTGTTCACTCTATGCATATAATTATGTCAATAGTCTACGTTATTAACTTGCTTCGTTATCACTTATTTCTCCGCTTTCCATTACTTCTCGTTATATTTTCATTCTATTTATTATGTCCTAGTAGGTGTCTTGACCTGGTCTCGTCACTACTATATCGAAGTTAGGCTTGATACTTATTGGGTACCGTTGTGGTGTACTCATACTACGCTTATGCACATCTTCTTATGCAGATCCAGGTACGTCTGCTCGTGCTGGACGTTAATGTTTTATTGTAGCTGCTATCCGGAGACTTCAAGGTATAACTGCTCAGCATCCGCAAGCCTCGGAGTCACCTTCCATATCATTTCATTTTGTTGTTTTTCTTATTCATACAATGTTGTAGTAGACATTCTAGATTACTCTGTAGAGCTTATGACTCAGTTCCACCGGTTTTGGGGGAGTTGTGGTTGAGATTCTATTTTGAAAGTTTATAAGGCTTACCTATTCGTAGAGACTAGGTGTCATCACGATATCCTAAGGTGGGAAACTGAGGTCGTGACAAGTTGGTATCAGAGCTCTAGGTTCATAGGTGTTACGAGTCATAAGCAGGTTTAGTAGATGCATCGAATATACAAATCCTTGAGTCTCTAAAGTCCTTATTTAACTTTTTCATCATCCCAAGACACCAAAAATAATGCCAATAACACCTTAACTATACGCCTCATCCCAAAATCTTCGAGAAGGATATATCACTATCCTTAGACAGATCACAACACATCAAATTGCATAAACCATGAGCTCTATCAAGCAAAACTCTTCTCACATCGCCCATCTACGACACATATAACCAGTTATAAAACCATTAACACTCTTTCACTATGTGCAATAGAAGAGATAGTCCTACATCTTGAAATCCAAACTATATACCTCAAAAGTGCAAGATTCCTCATCCTAGTAACCTCCACATAGTCCCAATCACCACTATGAAGCCACACCTGCAAGCATCTAGAAATGTGAAATTCTATAAACTCTTTCATGTGAAACACTAAAATCTGAACCTCAACGACTGACTATCAAACAATTACCGTAGTGCTTAGTCGAATTGTCCTTAGACCCCATCTGTAAGCATCCTCTATAACACATTCCCTTTCTTGGTGATACTGAAATTAGTACCGCTATAATTTGTAAGAAACTTGAATCATCTTTGTTATCTCTGATCTCAATCCTTCTGCCCAAAGATGAACCGCGGCCTTTGCAAAGCATCCAAACCGCACAGGACTCACCACATCCATCATGATGTCATATCTAATTTCAAGAATCCCATTATGAACTTTGAATCACATGTATGATAGTCCTCCTCATAAGCACCTCATCGCCTAGAAGCATACAACTTAGCTCAACCCATGAGAGAGTCACAATCATGCAACATACTCTCCAAAACTATACGCAACATTAACTTTAAAGTCATGGTCATTACCATCTCAAGTTTGTGGGAACTCGCTTACACATAATCAAGCCATTGGAACTGAAACTCTCCAAGTCAACTAAGTCACACATATTGTTAAAGCCAAAAGTCCTACCATAAAAAGTGTCAGAAAGCCGATCGTACCAAAAAAACGGATCATTTTTGTTACCATGCTAGTCCAAGATACTGCTACTGACCCAACTTCTTCAGATTTCTATTGATCCACTTTTAAGGCACCACTTTTCTTTTCCAATAAACTGTAATCTTCAACCAAATCTCGTACCAAGTTATCCCCATATGGAACTACGTCATCCCAAAATTCGTAAGCCACTTCATTCACTTTCATGCATCCAAAAGTACCTCAAACCAAAATATTTACTCTAAGAACCCTTCAATGAATCAGAAATTGTTCCTTTCATCTTCAAATGTTGCATTGTAGAATCAATAATGATACAGAAGTATTTCCAGTCCCTATCATAATCCAATACCAATCTCAAATTCTTAATCAAATGAAGCATTTGGTAAATCCTTATCACTTCTTGAGACTTGAACTCACTAGAACCTCTCTCAAAAGTCACCCAATCTGCTATAGTCCCCCTAATGCATAGCCACGCTTATCGAAAGACATGTTCTCTGTTAGCACATGATTTCTCTAAAAAAAAGTAACCTCGTCCTTAGGCAACCGAGTGAATCCTTTCTCCTTGCACACTATGTCCACAAAGAATATCAAACTTAGGTCATTAAAAGATGTTCATATATCATTAAAGTGTAGTACATCATACATCTCAGGTCATAACTAATCCACAAGCGTACCTTAGTCTAGGAATTACAACAACACATGCCCACATGATCCGGTCGTTGATAGTAAACTCCCCTAGTTGGCTTAAATCCATAATCATATCATCCAAGACCTACAATAACATTTCCTCTTTAACTACATGACCTCGCACTACCCAATTAAATTTCTCATAAGCTCATATAGTACAAATTATAACACTTTCCAGATTGTCTGTCGAATACATACTTATCATTGTGATAGTCATGTCATCTTCCTCAAGCGATCCAAACTCTCATCGTAGCATATACATTCAACTAGATAGAAATAAAACTCTTCATAAGAACCCCCTAAGAGATCATACAACCCTAAACCTTTTCAAAGGAGATAACCCACTTTTTAGCCCCAATGCAACCTCTTACTGTGACCCTACCATGGTTACAAGCTTTATGTAATCAATTGATCCTCCTGAGTCTACATTCATCCACAAGATATAAGAATATGTTCCACCCCACTCATGAATAGGTGAAAGTCCATTGACACATTAATATCTTAAGATTGTACTGCATCCCGAGATGATAATCAAGCATCCTTATTCCCTTTGTATTTTAGCAAATCCTTATTTTCACATCCAAACCTTTAAGTGTAATCCATAGACATATGACACGTATTAAAAAGATGCCTCGTTAACTCTACCACTTCACTTTGAAAACATCTTCTCCATTTTATTTCAAGGTTGTAAAAGCACCCACTTGAATTGTAGAGCAACCAACAGTAAAAACATAGATATCTTACTGCTCACAGTGCCATCACTCCTACTTCTAAGGACAAAATCGAATAGAAGAGTCCAATCATATGCTCAATACAGTCGATACCTGATCATGAGTCCTTTAGACTGGCTTGCCTTCATAACACGAGAAAGCATGTCATACCACATTTGCGATATCATCACAAGCCACCAGTGCCCAATTGATATCGGTTCTCATTATTGCATACGAATGAATAAAAAGAAATTGAAGTTTAGACTTCAAGTTGAAACAAAGTCGCACGATTGGAAAAGAAAGAAAGAAAAGTTTCCTAGATGCCCTGTAACCTCTCGAAGATAAGTATAGATGCCACCATATCGATCTACAAGACTCTTATAGACATTTTCTCATGACTCATAGAACATATGTGTCACACCCCGACCTCGGGGAGTGCGACCGGCGCTCAACCGAGATGACCCGGTCGAGCAAGCCTGTACAATGCCTTCTACCTGAACTCACTCATGAAAAAAGGAAAGATCCATTTCATTAATTAGACTATGGGGAGGATCATGTGAAAAACACTAATTCCTTATCATAGTTACATCATTTATAAAGTTCAAAATACATACACTTTCATAGTTTGAAGTGGAACGTGTGATACAAATACAACATTACTAGTTTGATTTCCCCAACAGCAACATACCACCCACACTATGTCTATGGAGCCTCTAATAGATACAAAAGTGTACGATAATAGTGCCGGCAACAAGGCCCCGGCTATACCTCCAAACATAATACACAAGGAATAAAAGATATACAACCCCGATATGAAGTGGGGCTCACCAAGTTAGCTGGGAAGAGGGTGTACTGCTATCAATGATCAAAGCCGTCTACTGTGGAACCACCTGCATCCATTAAAGATGCAACACCCCCGGCAAAGGGACGTTAGTACATATAGAATAGTACTAGTATGAATTACTAAACACCCTCTCAATAGAACGAATGATAACACAAGGAAGTACAATCATAAAATCAATGGGAGCCTCAAACAATACCAAAATATCAAGTTAGGAGCAAGAGAACTTTTCAATTAAATTTTCATATTTTAGGTTGGGAGATCTTAGCACCGATATACCACTGCGATTTTAGCACAGAGTCTGATCATGGCCCGACTGGCTAGGCCGTCTCACCCAAAGACATCAACCACAATCACAATAATTATCTAAATCTCAATCATTGTTTCAATCATAATCTCAAGCACAATCACCACCATGTGCGGCATGGCGTCCGATCACAACCCGACCGGCTAGGCGGTCTCAGCACAATGCCTTATGGATTGACATCACCTTTTTCTAGCAATCATCGCATCCTAATAAATGGGAATATTCTCATCACATCAATCTCATCCCAATAAAGGGGTACAATCACAATTCACTCCTACACCAGCACGTGTAGTTTCGAGGTTAGTTATTTCAACTTACCCTTCCTCGGGGACTAACGATACTCCAAGGTATTTATTTATTTAAAGGATTGACAACTTATTTCATTATCTTTTATATATAATTCATTTCATTGGCACCAATGTCCATAACACAATGTCACTCTTGGCATGTTGGTCGTATTTCATATTTTATGTTCATCTCTTTCACTTTCAAACAACATCACGGATCATCAATAATAAAGCATTTCTATTCAAGACTTTAAGTCCACATATGAGCAAATAAGAATGTTAAGCACATTGAGACTTCTTACACAATAACACCCCCACACCTAAGAATTACACTCCATATTATCAATCTTCTACCCCAAACTCAAAATTGAAGATTATGGTATGGAATCTTACCTCTTGGATGAAGACTTTGTGACTTTTTCTTGTGAATTCTTCAAGACTTGAGCAAGGATTGGTAAACAATAACCTTAGGAACTTCCCTCTCACTCTAGACCACTCCCCTCTCTAAATATCAGTTAGGACCAGCCAAAATAACCCACAAGTTGTTTTTATGAAAATGGGATCGGGTGAAATTTTCCAAACTTAAACTCTACGAAGCCAGGTCTACGGTCGCAGACCGGACCACAAAACAGGTATCAAAGGGGACCGCAGAAAAAGGTCCCAAAACTGGGTTGTTCGAGTTGGGTCTGCGGCAGGTCTGCGGTCTGCAGACCAGTTTTGCGGTCGCATAATGGACCGCAGAACCTCCTTCTGAAGTTTCTCGTGTTGGCTTCTGAGACGAATGTGCGACCCGCAAAACGATTATGCGGCCGGATAATTGATCGCAAAAATATTATCCCTAATTTGTCCAGTTCTCTGCTTCACTCTGCGACAGATCTGCAGTTTGCATATCAGTTCTGGGATCGCAGAAATGCCCTACTCAGCCAAAAAATATTTCTTCAACTCCCCAACGCGTTGTTCAACCCAAAAGTCTATCTTGGCATCACGAAACCCCGGGTTTTAGGTGAAATTTTACGGGCCTTACAATATGAACCTAGATTTGTGATAAGAATTTATCACAACCCAAATCCCACCAAGTCGTGATAGCACCTAATCCAACCTGCTAGGTAAACCAACCAACACATAACACAGCTTGAACTGAAGATCGTCAAATAAATAATAGAAGAAGAATTTGAGAAATAATATAACAATCCCCAAGAACTGTTAGTACAAGTAATGAGCCATTAAGATTAGGATTATAATGTAGGTGTGAAGAAAGTACATCATATATATGGAATATACATAAACAATAATACAATTCATAAACTACCATGAAATAAATGGTAGCTTGCAACTGGAATGTTGGTACATTTTTAGTGCTAGCCTTTGGTTTCCACAACAGCTCAACTCCAAAATCTGAATGCAAGGTACAAAAGTGTGGTATGAGTATAATCAAACCCATGTACTCAGTAAGTATCAAGACTAACCTCAATAAAGCAGTGTCAAGGTTTAGTCAAATATACCATTATATATAACATGTGCAGCTCATAAGCATATACAATAATAGAGAAAATAGGCAAGAAACAACCAGTGGATGTCAATAATAAGTGTACAATTATTGAAGAAGATAATAAGCATGCATTTTTCCAAATGACCAGATCAAAGCGTATACAAATGCACAAAATCCGCATATAAAGGATAGTTGCACCAAGTAGCTTAACTTGAATACTTCTACATGAATGTAAAGTAACTATTCATAATAAAGACCCAATTTTACATTAATTTCCAAATAGCATTTATATGGATGCTCCTACATGAGTTTTAAATATATAGATCAATCAGACATTCTCCAAGTGTCCATCAATCCACTTACAAGTCTCATGAATATGAAAGATGCATGAATTTGCATATGTCAATGATATTCATGAATGCTTCTACATGAGTCTAGGATATCAATGCATGCTCAAGACTCAACCATAACTGATATCCAGCACATCCCATGTGCTCCAACATGATCTAGCACGTCCCACGTGCTCCAACATGATATACATATCACTTGTGCTCATAGGTCCCAATATAACATGGGTAATCACCTAACTCTGGAGGGACATATCCATATTCAAGAGCCGCATGGCAGAAAACTCGTACCATAAAATATCAATATTACAACAACCGCATGCTAAAAACCTCGTACCAAAACAATAGCAATATCACAATAATTGCATGGTAGAAATCTCGTGCCATAATAATATTAACCGTACGGGCAACTCATGTGCCATAATCATCTCAACTACATGAATAACTCGCGTGTCATAATCTCAACCCATATAAGAGGACCATATGCAGGGATATATGCATATGAGTAAGAGGTATGCAAATACAATGCACATGGATAGAGAAATAACCATGGAGGGATATATGCATATGTACAAGAGATGTATAATGATGTCTATATATGTTTAACTTATGACTATAGCTCCAACATGTAATCTATCATACAAATGTCCATCATGTGCAAATAAAGCATCAAAAGCCTAGATATGATCTCAAACATGAATAAGAAAGCTCACGTAGTTATATAAATAATTAAAGTATATCACAAGTAGAGCATGTACCAAAACAAGGCATAATGAAGCCTAAAATCTACTCCGAGCATGATATAACCTTGGTGCCCAATATACTCTCGTCATCTCGCATATACACGTGTAGCATATAATTCAATTTTAGGAAATATTCCCTCAAGTCGAGGTTAAGCAAGAAACTTACCTTCTCCAGGATAGTGTTCGACCCTAAATCACGTTTTTCCTTTGTTATTGACCTCCAATTGCCCAAAAACTTGCCAACTATCATTCACGGAAGTCAAACAATGCTAAAGAAAGCAATCTCAATCAATAAAATTTTGATACTTGAAGAAATTCTAAGAAAATAATAAAAGTCAACTCGGGCCCACATGGTCAAAACCCACAATCAAGACCAAATCCCAATGACCCATAACCTCCATGAGTCCAAATATATGATTACTTTCTTAATCCGAGTCCAAATCGATGTTCAAAACCTCAAAATACACTCTCTTAAGTTTCAAGTCAAAATACATTTTCTACTCTTTAAATCCTTAATTTATGTGTAATAATCCATGGATAACCGTGATACATGATCAAATTTGCTTATCCTCATAATTTGGGTGAAATCCCTCTCCAAAATTGCGTTGACCTGCTCTCAAAAACTCAAAAAGTGAAGAAATAAGCTCAATATCCCAAAATTTGACATTTAAAACCCCAGGAAGCCTTCTTCTCCGCGATCGCGATCACAACATTCGCGATCGTGATGCTTAAAATTCTCAGCAACAAGTCACTTTTTGTGATCGCTTAACACATCACATGATCGTGATGCATAAATTAACTTGAGCTATACCTTTTTCTATGCAATCGCATCTACTCCTCAACCTTTTAAGCAATCTAAATTCACAAAATTCCCCAGCACCCTTTGCAGATAGGGAGACTAGCTCTGCTATCATATTGCACTGTTGTGCACAACAAACCAGCAACTCAAACTCAATCCGAAATGTTCAAAAACCACCCTGAAACTCATCCGAGCCCCCGGGGACCCCATCCAATCATCCTAACAAGTCTTCGCAATTGCGACATTTTTCAGCCATGTCCTTGTTCGCAATTGCGAAGGCTTCTTTTCTTTTGCGAGGGTTAACATATGTGACATCTGCAGTTTGTTTTCAGGCTGTGTATTTCGGGTTTTTGCTTCATTTTGTGATATTTTTGAACCCTAGGTCCGAGAGTTTGCAATTTTAAGAGAGGAATTTCATCTACAATCGTTGGGTAAGTGCCATTGTTCAATTTCTGTATATACATCATGATTTTATTTGAGTTTTAACATCAAAATGGTGAGAATAAAAGTGAAAATTCGGGAAATTTGTAAAATCTTTCAAAAATGAAAACTGAGGATTTGGAGAGCGATTCATTATCGGAATTTGATAATTTTGGTATGGTTGAACTCGTATCGGAATGGGTGTTGGGGTTTTGTGAATTTTATCAGGTTCCGAGGTGCGGGCCTGGGGTTTAACTTTTGGGTTGACTTTTTAGTTTTAATTAAAATTGAAGCTTTATTATCCAAAATTATTTTCTATGGATTTTATTTATGAATTGAAGTTATTTTGGTTAGATTTTAGCCTTTCAGAAGTTGTTTCATGCGAGAAGGTCATTTTAGAGTGACGTCTTAGCTTCTTTTAGGTAAGTATCTTGCCTAACTTTGTGTAGGGGAACTACCCCTTAGGATTTGAGTCATTTGTGTTAGTTGTGTCATGTGAAGGCCATGTACGCGAGGTGACGAGTACGTGCTCGGGCTTATTTGTAGAAATTTGACCGTTTAGGGCTCTTAGGTTCTTATGTTCATTAGATATGAAGTTGTTTTGTCATGTTAAATCCCGCATTTACTAGTTTCACCTTTACGTGTCTTATTTGGAATTAATTGCTTCATGTTCCACCCTTATTGCCGATTAAACTCTTATATGCCTTAACTGAAGTTGTTGCATCTTCTATTGCCATGCTATCCTTCCCTAATTGCTTATCCTTAATTGAAGTTATTATTATCTTTTCCGTAATTACTTATCCTTAATTGAATTTGTTGTATCTCTTCCGTAATTGCTCAACCTAAAATTAAGTTTTGTTATCCCTTATCATTGTTGACTTATCCTTATTTAGAATTATTGATTCGTGCTATCTCTCTTATCGTCAAATTGTACTTTTGCGGAATCAATGCTACACATTATCTCTTCCTTGTTGAGACTATTATTCCCTGTTGTGTCCTTCTTTGTAAGCTCATTCTTCCGTCTCTTTGTGTTCTAAAGTTCCTGAGTTGTTACTTGTCGTATTCTCGTGTTATTGTCAATGTTGTTATTGTACTCAGTGTCGTTGAGCTGGGGGCTATGTGTGGTTGTGATATTGAAACTATTTTGAGGAAATATTGTGGCATGTGGGCATATATTATGAAAGTCATTTATTTGAGTTTTTATGTTTTGGCACACATGTTGTTGTTGAGAGAATTATTATGTTGTTGCACGAGGTTTCTGCCATGCTGTTATTATTGTGTTTGTACGAGGTTTCTGTCATGCGGTTATTACTGTGTTTGCGCGAGGTTTATGCCGTGCGGTTGTTATTGTGTTGCAAGAGGTTTCTGTCGTGTTGTTGTTATTATTGATATGCATGCGGTGGTATAAGGTCTGGATGTTGAAATGCATGCGGTGAGATAACGTGGGCTTGAAACGTGTGGCTAGTAGGGGAACTACTAGAATCCATGCAGTGTGATAAGGTGGGCTAAAACGCAGGATGCTATTTCGGAAAAAATAATTTTCTAAACTAAATATAAAGGCTCCCACGATGATATAAGAAAAGTTGTGATTCATTTTATGATTTAAGACTACGAGGCGGTACCTCGGTAGGGCTCTTGTTGCCATTTCCCTTTTCTGTGAACTTGTATTTTATTGTTGTTTTCCTTGGCATACTATTAATAGTTTCCCTCCGTGTTGCACTATTTGCTCAGTTCTATGTAGCTAATCTTGTTGTGCTAGTCGTTGCTCCAAACTTCATTGCTGCCTTTATTATACTGTACATTTTGTGGTGATCGTTTCTTATGTGCCATTCATTGTCTCTACTCTTATTTGTTGACTTGAATTGTGATAAAACACTTGTACAAGCATACACGTAGTTAAATCACTCATATCGATTGTAAAAGATGAATCCTAACGGCATTGACCATTATACATACTCTTGTCTACTTGCCTTCTGTGGGAGGGATGTTCTATTGGCACGTGAGTCGTCTGTGCGGTTATGAGTTGTAATGTGGGCACAAAATGCCAAGTGATTAGGGTTCACGAATTAGGACCCGTGATTTGTAATTTTGAGTAGGTAAAACTGGTGTGAAAGCGGTTGTTCCTACTAGTTTTCACTTGTCTTCTTTTCTTCAGTTTCACCGGATTTGGACTGTGCTCAGCTTACTCTACATTGTTATTACTTGTTGTGTCTCATTGCTATCTGTTGCTTTTAGTCCCTTTTATAAATATTGTATTATTATTGTCATCATACCTAGCCTTATACTGATATTGTTCCCCGCTAGTTCTACATGTATACTTGTTCAGATTGTTTAGTATAGTGGGTGTCTTGATTGTCCCTCGTCACTACTCCACTGAGGTTAGTCTTGATACTTACTGGATGTTGTTGTGGTATACTCATACAACGCTTTTGCACATTTTTGTGCAGATATCAGGTGCCTCGACTATTGTTGATTATTAGCTAGCTGGTCGAGCATTACTGTGGAGACTCAAGGTAAACCTGTCACCGCGTTCGCAGGCCTCGGAGTCACCTTCTGATATTGTACTTATACCATTTAATTTCCATTCCGAACAGTTGTATTTAGGGATTCTTCTAGTAAACTCAGTAGAGCTTATGACTTGTACTGCCAGTTTTGGGATTGTAAGTTGTATATAAAGATTTCTATTTCATATTTATTAGTTGATGGTTGAATTCCTCAATTTATTTCATAAGTGTTAGGCTTACCTAGTCTTAGAGACTAGGTTCCGTCACGACATCCTACGGAGGGAAATTGGGGTTGTGATAAAGTACCCTAGTATACCTTTAAATATTAGGTGGCGACTCTATTTATCATCAATATGGAAACCACTAGTTGAATCTTGTTTTGACTCGTGAAAAATAGGGTGCAACACCAAATATTCATTTTTAAAAAGTTTATACAAAATCCCCTAATTTCTCTTTTAAATTCATCAATCAAATGCAAAAATCGAACATAGAATCATGTAATATAATCAAATCCGAGTAGAAAATACTTACCCCAATCCATATGGTGTTGTATGAGTACACCACAGCAGGTACCCAATAAGTATTAAGACTAACCTCGGTGGAGTAGTGACGAGGTACAAGTCAAGAGACCTACTAGTCAAAATAACCTATGCAGTATAGAAGTATAAATCTAATAATGAAAGCAGGAATCAGTAAATGGCAACAAGATATATGTGATATAAACAGTAAATTAATAAGAACACCGTGAAAGTACCACTAAAACAAAATAAGGAAGACAATAACAACCAATTAATCAAGACGTTCTGATACAGGTTTCGCAATGAAATTACGCCGAGATACCCCATCTCATAATCACAAGTCATGGGTCTCAACCCACAAATCATATACTCATAGCACCTTGTGCCCATATTTCTAATCATGACCGCACGGACAACTCACATGCCAAAATCTCAATCCGCCCGGCATGATCACGGGCTCACAATCACAATCCGCCCAGCGTGGTCATAGGCTCGATGTCAACATGAAGCAGATAATACAAGAATACATGGGCATGGTCAATAGATGTCAAATTTCATACTCCTAAACTAGTATAAGTATCATGCTACGGTGTATGATTGTGCGAATGTACTATTATAGCCCAAGTCAACAAGTAATATCAAAGACATCGAGTAGCTCATCGAAGCAACACAATAAGTCACGCACGGTGTTACACCCTGTGCGTCCTAAGGTGACGCATAATAAATATGAGACTTGTTAATCATGATTTAAATGAGTTTAAAGTCATAATAGGACTATACATGATGTTTGGATATCAAATATAATGTTTGGGAAAAATCGGATTTAAGTTGCGAAACAACTGACTAAGGATTTGCCTTGTAATAAAGCTTTTTGAGAAATACATTGCGTGTGTTATATGAGGTATTTTTGGGACATATTATATACCAAATTGATGGTCTTGTAATTTAGTTTCCAACACTCTTAATCGTTCATTCATACGACGTTCGGATAAAAAGATATGAGTGTCTGAAGAAGGGCCAATACTAGAGTGCCAAGCTAGCACCTCTTTGACTTTTTAAAAGTGGATATATATATCCCTTATGTCGTCTCTTTATTCATTTTTCCACATACCACGGCCCAAATAAGATCTATAAACTTACCCTTAAGCTCTCTACAAGAGTTTCAAAAAAGATTAACATCCCGGGTTCGAAATCAAGAAGCGGTAATATTAGAACGATCCCTACGACGTAAGTATCATTATACCGCCTCTCTTTTTTTTGTATTTTGAGTTTTGGAAGGTAATTCATAGTTAATAAAACACCTAATTTCTATATTTAAGCTTTTAAATATCAAGTAAGGTTGATAAATTAGTTTCCTAATAGTTAGAACTCACGGGACGGTGATCGGAAGCCGTGAGTTCGATTTATTCCACTTTTAGTGGATTGTTTTGTAGTCCACTCGTGTTGGCCTCTTATGCTGATAATTTATGGAGTTTGGAAGGATAAAGGGAGTGGATAAATGCCACATGTGTTAGGGTAGTGGGCTGGTCGCTCGTTGTTGCAATTGCAGGCTAATTGATAACTTATTGATTGGGTGTGTTATGACATATTGGATTTGTTTTGTTGTATTAAAGGTCCCGAATTGTAGTTAGGTTGTTTTTGAGTTGCTGATTGTATTGTGTTTTTGTCTCACCTATAGTAGGCCTGAGGGAGCAGTAAAATCAGGGGAAATGTTGCTCGTTTTGTTACAGATTAAGTTGCTTTCGTTATATAAATAAGAGAGTAATGCATTGCTTGACAATAGCTTCGCTGTCGTTGTTGTAGATTAAGGTGCAGTGAGCTGATTTTAGCATTGTTATTCGACATATATCTATAGAGTATGTTAAGGCTATACCTTATTTCCTTTTGTCATGATCCATATGATATAATGAAACGAGCAAACACGCAACTTTCACAAATGACTCTATTCTTAGAAGTAATAGGGTTGCCTATGTTCTTGATTCCCCATATGTCCTATTATTATATCATATGTTCATGGGTCTTAGAAAATACGTAAGTTGATAAAGTTTATTTTCTGATATTAACTGAAGGCATATTGATCTTATGACATTCCGAGAGATCTTATTGACTTACTTCTAATGCATTGCATTCATTTATACATGTACATTGACCCATGACCAGATGGCGTTATACGCGTATATTATATGTATAGGGGTATGGGGAAAGGTTACGGCATTATATACGCACCACCACCTAATCAGTTGGTATACATTGATGATTTTGCTCACTGAGGAAGAAATGATATGATGGGATGCCCTTAGAGGATTGATGATGTTATGTACGCATATACCTATGCATGATATGACATTAATATGCATATGCATGACATTATAAATGTTTCATGATTCATAGAGCTATTCAGACATACAAGTTGAGTCATTTACTCCATGTTTCTTTCATATGTTTTTATACTGATTTTTATGCCTTAGATACTCGGTACATTATTCGTACTGATGCCCCTATTGCTTGGGGACTGTGTTTCATGCCCGTATGTGCAGGTAGACAGGCTGACGGTCCCCCTTTTTAGGATCCTTGCTCAGCAAGAGTGGTGTGCTCCATTTGATCTGGAACTGCTATTGGGTTACGATATTTTTGTATACATATATGGGTATGACGGGGCTCAGTCCCATCCTTTATACAGTTGTATACTCTATTAGAGGTATGTCTGTAGACAGTCATGTATAATTAGATAGTATGTGGCCTTGCCGGCTTCTATTTTGATATATAGTTGTCCATAGCAGCTGTCATGACCCAAAATCAATCTAGTCGTGATGACACCCAACCCAACCCGCAGGTAATCCAACTAACAACTATCCAATTTAATGAGATTGATCAAGAGAATAAATGATAATACAACTGCTTTTATACAAGAATTTCCCAGGGACTGGTAATACAAATCATGAGCTTCTAAGATTTAGTTTTTTACAAAACTGAATTGAAATAATTACAACATCTGTTTGAAATGTAAATGAATAGAATTCGAATCTAATGCTACTAGGGACAAGTGATAGCCATAACGGGAATGCAGGTACATCTTCAAATCCAGTTCTCGCCGTACGCAGCAACATCAGCATCCAACATCTGCACGCAAGGTGCAAAAGTGTAGTATGAGTATAACCGACCCCATGTACTCAATAAGTAACAAACCTAACCTTAGGTTGAAAATAGTGACGAGCTGGGGCAAGGGTCAGAGTCCAACTCCAATAACCAGCAACAGTTCATAACAATCATAATAACAATAGTGCTAGAAAATAAACCAGAGGTATGATGCTCAACTCGCTCACAGCTATGGTAAAATAGGCATATTTGTCAAATAAAATAGTTAAACCCAAATCTTTTACCGAAAACACCAAAATATGAGTAAGTTTTTAAAACTGTGATTTTCTTTCCAAAACATTTCAACAAGTAAATGTTTCATTATCAAATGGCATGAGGAAAGTACATCTTTATGCCTACATGTCAATGTGTATGAGAAGTCATGAATGACGTGATACCGTACAACCTGAGGAAAATGCATCTCTATGTCTGTATGTCAAGTGTGCATATCGAACGCAATACAACATAGTGAATAACCATATGCGCCTCCTAGTCACTCGATCCTCCCAATCACCCAGTCCTCACAGTCACCCAATCTTCCCAATCGCTTGGCACTCGCACTCAATAGGTACCTTCATCCACTGTGGATGTGCAGACTCCGGAGGGGCAATTCTAGTCCAAGCGCTATAATAAGCCAATCATGGCATGAATCAAATAAACATGATACGGCGTGCAACTTGATCCCATAAATATCCTTACAATCAATCCCACGGCCTCACTTAGTCATCCATCTCTCCAGTCTCTCGGGTTAACAAGAATCATGATAATCAGCCCAAACAGTGATGATATGATATATACATAAAGGACAACAGAGACTGAGATATGATATGCAAATAATAGCTATGACTGAGTATAGATTTCAAATTAAGAAATTAATTCAACATGTAACACGACCTCTGCGGGTCCAAACAATGCCAGCATGTGGCCTAAGCATGATATCTAACATGGATCACAGCTCAATTACTCTAGCACGTAGAGATTTCATGGTTACATATAAGATTAGGTAACTAAGCAGTACCACAAAAATAACTGAATTACAATTCACATAGTGCACGCCCACAAGCCCGTCACCTAGCATGTGCGTCACCTCAACACCTAAGAGGTAAGATTCTATCACCCCAAACTCTTAATTTCAAAATATAACTAGAATGGGCCATTAGTAAGGTAATTCATGGGTATGGGAGTACTTACCTTGCAAGCATGAATCCGTGTAGTATGTGGGAAGATTGTGAGCTAAAAATGATAGAGAATGGGTTGGGGAATGATAGAATATTCCTCAAAAAGGGCCTTAAAACATTGATGCACACCTAGTGTTTGATAATATGCTCAAATGGGCTAAATACATGTTCATCTTCCTAATTTTGGTCCAACTTGTTATATTTCTAAAATAGATTGAAGTTGCTAAGAATTTCGGGTCATTTTAGAGTTTGAGAAGCTCAATTGACGTATGTTGGCTAAACCCCTTTCTTCTTAGAATCGAATCCCATGGTGTTCATGTAATTGGAGTAAGTCCTTGATCATTATTCAATTGGCTATTCCTAATGTGGTTGTGTTGAAGGATGTTTGTTCAATATTTATTCTAAATGCTTCATCATGTCATCTTGCCATTTGAGAATATGTTCAAAATGTGGAATATGTGTTAGGAATGTTAAGACTCCATGTTAAGAACGAAATAAAGGTTGTTATGCCAAATTATATGAAAAGCCTCTATGTGCCTAAGATTCCCAAATTGCTCATATGTGAATCTAATGTCTTGAATGGGAAGCCTTATTGTTGTGGATAATGATAATGATGTATGAATGTGGAAAAAAAGGGACTGGAACTATGAAATACGGTCAAGTGCCGAGAATGACTTGGTAATCGTAATCACTAGTGCCAATGAATTGAAAGTATATGAAAGAAGTATGATGTGAGATGATTGACTGAAAAAGGTAATGTCTCAATTGAGATGGCCTAGCCGATCGGGCCGTGATCGGATGCCATGCCGCACACATGGTGGTAATGTGCTGGAAATTATAACAAAATTGTGGTAATGTCTCAAATGAGACGACCTAGACGATCGGGTCGAGATCGTACTCCGTATAAGAATACGGAGGTATTATGAATTGTGGAATATCGGTACTAAAGATCACCCAACCTAATAATATGGAAATTGACTAGAAAACATATATGATCCTTAACTTGTTGTTCTATTATTATTTGAAGCCCTTATGGAATTCTTGACTGTTCCTCTTGTATTATTATTCATTCTATTGAGTTGGTGTTTAGCTTTACATACTAGTGTTATTCGACGGTACTAACGTCCCTTTTGTCGGGGGCTCTGCATCTTTAAATGGATGCAGGTGGTTACATAGCAGACAGTGTTGATCACAGATAGTGTTGCATCCTCTTCTCAGCAGACTCGGTGAGCCCCATTTCATTTCGGGGTCATGTATTGTACCTTTTATTTATATTGTGGTCACTTTTGTGGTATAGCCAGGGCCTTGTTTCCGGCACCAGCTTTACTCTCTTTTGTATCTTTAGAGGCTCCGTAGATACTATGTGGGTTGTATATGGGTGTTGGGAATGTTAAACAAGTATATGTTGTGTTTGATCACTTGTTCCACTCAAACTATAAGAATATATGTGTGTTTTGAGACTTAAAGGCAAAATATCTAAGGAAACGGTTTAATGTTGTATGTATGAACTTCCTTCTGTCTAATTAATGAAATCATGTCTTTTATTAATCATGGGTGAGTTGGGTAGAAAGTATCTAACAGGCTTGCTCGACCGGGTTCACTCGCTTGAGCGACGGTCGTGCCTCCTGAGGATGGGGCGTGACAAACTTAGTATCATAGCCTAAGGTTTTAAAGTGTTCTAGGATGTCTCGGAGCCGTGTCTGGTAGAGTCCTTTTTATCGGTGTGTTGTCAACCACATCTATAAGTTGGAGGCTACTTGGATATTTAGGAATAATACCCTTCTTTGATATTCTGGATCATGCGATGAAACTGACTGTGAAACTGTTCCTTCTTTAACTAGCGAATTCCTTTAACTTTCAGTACATGGCACCTAAGAAGAGAGCTAGAACTGGCCAAGAAGCCAATACTGCCTTAGGATTGGCAGTTGATCCTTTATTTTGTGAGGCGGGTGAACACCCGAGGGGTGAGGATAATCCCCCGACTACTACATTGCCTGATTCAACTACACCTGACCAGGCCACACCAGTTCTAGTACCTACTGAGGGTGCGACGGTTCCTCCACCTGATATTTCGATTCCACCTCCAGCCCCAGCTTCTGGTTCTGGTATTTCTGATGGGGATCTTAGGGGAGCTATTCAGTTGCTGACTCAGATAGTGGCTTCTCAGGTCCAAAGGTCGAATGTTGCACCCACATCTTCTAGCCCACAAGGGGATTCTACTAGTTCTAGGGTGAACAGGTTTCTGTAGTTGGATCCTCCGGTGTTCACGGCTATTAATCCCGAGGAGGACCCACAGGACTTCATTGATGAGATGCATAAGACTCTCCGGGTTATGCGCGCTACTGAGACGGAGGGAGTGGAGTTGGCCGCCTACCACCAGAAAGGGGTGGCCTATTCTTGGTTTGAGCTGTGGGAAAGACTCTCGGGAGGAAGGGAGCCCTCTAGTGAGGTGGAGTGAGTTTGCTGATGCCTTTATAGACCATTTCTTGCCTGGCGAGACTAGGACTGCCCGTGCCGCAGAGTTTGAGAATCTTAAGTAAGAGAGTAAGAGTGTGTGGTAGTATCACATGGAGTTCACGCGTCTGTCTAAATATGCCATTCTTATGTTGCCTACTATGGAGGCTAGAGTGCGCTGGTTTGTGCAAGGCCTTAGCCCCTTGGTTATCAATGAGGCCGCTACAGCTGCCTTGAATTCAGATATGAACTATGGGAAAATGGTAGCATTTGCTCAAGATACAGAGGACCGCAAGTTGAAGAACGGAAGGGAGCGAGAGGGTGCCAGCAAGGACAGCAGGGGACCCCACCATCAATGCCGATCAGGAGGGAGATTCTAGCAGCAGCGGAGACCCCCATGCCCCATGTGTGGGAAGATTCACTTGAGGATCTGCTACATGGACTTACATATATGTTACGGGTGCGGATTAAGGGGTCATATTCAAAGGGAGTGTCATTCATCCCGCCAGGGTACGGGCAGGGGCACAGCACAGCCATCCAGTTCTGCAGCTGCTACATCTTCAGCACCCCCTCTAGCTCGAGGCCCTCCGGCACTAGCAGGGCGTGGTGCAGCTAGGGGTGGGGCGCAGGGTTCAGGAGGACCCAACCGTTTCTATGGTATGAGTGGTCGCCAGAGTGTAGAGGCTTCTCCAGATGTTTTCACAGGTATGTTGACTGTCCAATATCATGATGTATATGCTCTTATTGAACTCGGATCCACCTTTTCCTATGTTACCCCTTTTGTTGCTATGGAATTTGGGATAGAACCGGAACAGCTTCCTGAGCCGTTCTCTATATCTACTCCGGTTGGCGAGTCTATTGTGGTCGCAAGGGTGTATAGGGGTTGTGTTGTCACTGTGCGTGGTCGGGACACCATGGATGATCTCATTGAATTGGGGATGGTTGATTTTGATGTAATTATGGGAATGGATTGACTTTATTCATGTTTTGCCAAGCTCGATTGCCGAACTAGAACTCTGAGGTTTGAATTTCCTAATGAGCCAGTTGTTGAGTGGAACGGGGATAATGTGGTACCGAAGGGTAGGTTTATTTCTTACCTTAAGGCCACGAAGATGATTAACAAGGGGTGTATCTATCATTTGGTCCGGGTTACAGACACCAATACTGAGGCGCCTACACTCGAGTCTGTGCCAGTTGTGAATGAATTTCCAGAGGTCTTTCCTGATGAGCTCCCTGGAATTTTGCCAGACAGGGAGATTGATTATGGGATTGATGTGATGCTAGACACGTAGCCTATATCTATTCCGCCCTACAGGATGGCACCAGCAGAATTGAAGGAGCTAAAGGAGCAATTGAAGGATTTGTTAGAGAAGGGTTTCATCCGACCAAGTGTGTCACCATAGGGTGCACCGGTTCTCTTTGTAAGGAAGAAAGATGGATCACTGAGGATGTGTATTGACTACCGGAAGCTCAACAAAGTCACAATAAAAAATAAGTACCCGTTACCAAGAATAGATGATTTGTTTGATCAGTTACAGGGTGCTAGATACTTCTCCAAAATTGATTTACAATTTGGGTACCACAAATTGAAGATCAAGGAGCATGATATTCCGAAAACAGCTTTCAGAACCTGGTATGGGCACTTAATGTCTTTTGGCCTAACAAATGCCCAGGCAGCTTTCATGGATCTTATGAAGCGGATTTTCAAGCCTTTCCTAGACTCCTTTGTGATAGTGTACATTAACGATATTCTAGTGTATTCACGAGGTCGGGAGGACCATGCCGATCATCTCAGGGCAGTTTTGCAGATTCTTCATCAGCACCAATTGTATGCAAAATTTTCAAAGTGTTAATTTTGGCTCGAATCTGTCACATTCTTGGTCATGTTGTCTCTAGAGAAGGAATTAAGGTTGATCCTCAAAAGATTTCAACAGTAAAGAATTGGCCTAGACCTACAATGCCAACCGAGATTCGTAGTTTCTTAGGCTTAGCAAGGTATTACAGGAAGTTTGTGGAGGGGTTCTCTACTCTTGCCTCTCCGTTGACTAAATTGACTCAGAAAGCGGTCAAGTTCCAATGGTCCGATGCTTATGAAAGGAGCTTTCAGGAGTTGAAATCGAGATTGACTACAGCGCCGTTGTTGACCCTTCCAGAGGGTACAGATGAATTTGTGATATATTGTGATGCTTCAAGAATTGGGCTTGGGTGTGTGTTAATGCAACACGGCAAGGTTATAGCATATTCTTCTAGGCAACTCAAGAATCATGAAAAGAATTATCCAGCATATGACTTAGAACTGGCGGCGGTGGTTTTTGCATTAAAGATTTGGCGTAATTATTTGTATGGGTTCCATGTGGATGTATTCACAGACCCCAAGAGTCTTCAATATATTTTCAAACAAAAGGAGATGAATATCAGAGAATATGACTTGAGTTACTCAAGGATTACGACATCGATATTCTATATCACCCGGAGAAAGCCAATGTTGTGGTGGATGCTCTTAGCCGGAAATCTATGGGTAGTTTGGCACACTTGGAGGTATATAAAAGTCCATTGGCTAAGGAAGTTCATCGATTGGCTAGTTCGGGAGTTCGTCTTGCGGGCTCTAGTGAAGGAGGGGTAATTGTGCAAAATAGGGCTGAATCGTCTCTTGTAGTGGAAGTCAATGAGAAGCAATACAACGATCCATTTTTGGTGCAATTGAAGGAGGGGATTCAAAAACATAAAACTATGGCTTTTGCGCTTGGCATGGATGATGGTACACTAAGGTACCAAGGGAAACTATGTGTTTCGAATGTAGATGGTCTCCGGGAAAGAATCATGACTGAGGCTCACGCTTCTAGGTATTCCGTGCACCCAGGTTCTACAAAGATGTACCACGATCTCAAGTAAGTCCATTGGTGGAATGGCATGAAAAGTAATGTGGCGGACTTTGTGGCAAGGTGTCCGAATTGTCAACAAGTGAAGGCCGAACATCAATGGCCTGGTGGGTTGGCACAAAACATAGAAATTCCAATGTGGAAGTGCAAAATGATTAATATGGACTTTGTGGTAGGATTACCTCGCACTCCACGCAAGTTTGACTCAATTGGAGTGATTGTGGATCGGCTCATGAAATCAGCACATTTCTTGCCAGTTAAATCTACCGACACAGCGGAACAGTATGCTCAGTTGTATATTAGGGAAATAGTCAGGCTACATAGTACTCCAGTTTCTATCATTTCCGATCGAGGGGCTCAGTTCACGGAAAAGTTTTGGAAGAAATTTCAGCAAGGCTTGGGTACTCAGGTGAATCTTAGTACAGCCTTCCATCCACAGACCGACGGGCAAGCAGAGCGGACTATTCAGATGCTTGAGGACATGTTGCATGTTTGTGTTCTTGATTTCAAGGGTAGATGGGATGATCATTTGCCACTCATAGAGTTTGCTTATAACAATAGCTTTCATGCAAGTATTCAGATGGCACCATTTGAGGCATTGTATGGTACGAGATGTAGATCTCCCATTGGGTGGTTCAAGATTGGGGAAGCAGAGTTGATAGGGCCAGACCTTGTGCATTAGGCTATGGAAAAAGTTAAGACCATTAAGGAGCGGTTGGGAACTGCTCAGAGCCATCAAAAATCCTATTCGGATATCCATCGCAGAGACTTAGAGTTCAAAGAAGATGATTGGGTATTCTTGAAGGTTTCCCCCATGAAGGGTATTATGCGGTTTGGAAAAAAGGGGAAATTGAGTTCGAGGTATGTCGGGCCGTACAAAATTATTCAGATAATTGGCAAGGTGGCGTACAAGCTTGATCTACCACCCGAGATGTCATTAGTACACCCGGTATTCCATGTGTCTATGTTGAAGAAGGTAGTTGGAGATCCGTCAGCTATTGTGCCGGTTGGGGCCACTGAGGTTAATGAAGAACTGTCATATGAAGAAATTCCAGTTGCCATTCTTGATAGGCAAGTCCGAAGGTTGAGAAATAAAGAAATTGCCTCCGCAAAAGTGTTATGGCGAAACCAGCAGGTTGAGGAGGCCACTTGGGAGGCCGAGGAAGAGATAAAGAAGAAGTATCCTTACTTGTTTGAATAGCTGTGTAATCCTTTTTATGAACTGGTCGCCTATGAATTTTGTATCACTTATTCAGTTAATATAAAGGTGTTCCTTTTGATTATATGTTGTTTACATGAGGCCACGGTTGGTATTGTTATGAGTTATGTTACATCGTTGGATTGTGTACTTGTTTAGAATGTGATTCTGGGGCTCTCTGATAGGTGGATAGGCCTAGTTACAAAGGAAACGCTGGCGAAATTTTTGGAAATTTAGAGAGTTAGTTAAATTTGGGGTTGCTGGTGTAGGGTATGAAAAACTGAGTTGCATAAGGTGCTAATAGTATACCCTGATCCTCATTCGAGGACGAATGATCTTAAGTGAGGGAGGATGTAAGGCCCCGTAAAACGTTTCCTAAAAAACTCGAATTTCGTGATGCAGAGTGGGACAGTTTTCTGGGGCATTTTCGTTGTCAATTTTGCGGCCATTATGCGACTGCATAACCATTTCGCGGGCCGCACTCATGTTGCATATTCCGCCTTGGGATTTTTTGGAGAGAGGTTCTATGGTGCATTATGCGACCGCAGAACAGGTCTGCGGGCTGCATAGTGACCGCAGACCCGGTCAGTTCTTTTCCAGTTTTAGCACCCTAATTTCGCGGTCATTTCGCGGACCGCAGAACCTGTTCCGAAGCTTCATTTTGAGGTTTTTAAACCCGACCCTATTCCATTAAAACACTTACCTTTGACCATTTTGATCATATTTTCTGATATTTTTAGAGTGAGAGAGAGGGTCCTAGAGGGAGGAAGTGATCTTCATCAAATTGCTCTCCAATTCTCACTTAAAACCTTGAAGATTATCAAGAGAGGCACCTAGGTCTTCTTCCTGAGAGGTAAGATTCTATCACCCAAACTCTTAATTTCAAAATGTAACTAGAATGGGCCATTAGTAAGGTAATTCATGGGGATGGGAGTGCTTACCTTGCATGCATGTATCCTTGTAGTATGTGGGAAGATTGTAAGCTAAATATGGTAGATAATGGGTTGGGGAATGATGGAATCTTCAACAAAAGGGCCTTAAAAACCTTAATACACACCTAATACTTGATAATATGCTCAAATGAGCTAGAATCATAATCATCTTCCTAATTTTGGTCCAACTTGTTATATTTCTAAAATAAATTGAAGTTGCTAAGAATTACGAGTCATTTTAGAGGTTGAGAAGCTCAATTGAGGTTTGTTGGCTAAACCCCCTTCTTCTTAGAATCGAATCCCATGGTGTTCATGTAATTGGAGTAAGTCCTTGATCATTTTTAACTTGGCTATTCCTTATGTGGTTGTGTTGAAGGATGTTTGTTCAATGTTTAATCTAAATTCTTCATCATGGCATCTTGCCATTTGAGAATATGTTCAAAATGTGAAATATGTGTTAGGAATGTTAAGACTCCATGTCAAGATCGAAATAAAGGTTGTTATGCCAAATTGTATGAAAAGTCTCTATGTGCCTAAGATTCCCAAATTGCTCATATGTGAATCTAATATCTTGAATGGGAAGACTTATTGTGGTGGATAATGATAATGATGTTTGAATGTGGATAAAAAGGGACTAGAACTATGAAATACGGCCAAGTGCCGAGAATGACTTGGTAATCGTAATCACTAGTGCCAATAAATTGAAAGTATATGAAAGAAGTACGATGTGAGATGAATGACTGAAAAAGGTAATGTCTCAAATGAGATGGTCTAGCCGATCGGGCAGAGATCGGACTCTGTGTAAGAACACAATGGTATTGTGGATGAAATTGTGAAAATGGTTGATGTCTCAAATGAGATGGCCTAGCCAATCGGGCCGGGATCGGACGCCATGCCGTATACATGGTGGTACTATGCTGGAAATTATAACAAAATTGTGGTAATGTCTCAAATGAGATAACCTAGCTGATTGGGTCGATATCGGACTCCGTGTAAAAATACGGAGGTATTGTGAATTGTGGAATATCGGTACTAAAGATCACCCAACCTAATAATATGGAAATTGACTTGAAAACGTATATGATCCTTAACTTGTTGTTCTAATATTATTTGAAGCCCTTATGGAATTCTTGATTGTTCCTCTTGTATTATTATTCATTCTATTGAGTTGGTGTTTAGCTTTACATACTAGTGCTATTCGACGATACTAACGTCCCTTTTGCTGGGGGCGCTACATCTTTAAATGGATGCAGGTGGTTACATAGCAGACAGTGTTGATCATGGATTGTGCTGCATCCTCTTCTCTGCGGACTCGGTGAGCCCTATTTCATTCCGGGGTCATGTATTGTAACTTTTGTTTATATTGTGGTCACTTTTTGAGGTATAGCCGGGGCCTTGTTGCCGGCACCATATTTACTCTCTTTTGTATCTTTAGAGGCTCCGTAGAACTATGTGGGTTGTATATGGGTGTTGGAAATGTTAAACAAGTATATGTTGTGTTTGATCACTTGTTCCACTCAGACTATAAGAATCTGTGTATTTTGAGACTTAAAGGCGAAATAGGTAAGGAAACGGTTTAATGTTGTATGTATGAACTTCCTTCTGTCTAGTTAATGAAATTATGTCTTTTCTTGATCAGGGGTGAGTTGGGTAGAAAGTATCTAACAAGCTTGCTCGACCGGGTTCAATCGGTTGAGCGTCGGTCGCGCCTCCCGAGGATGGGCATGACATATAACTCCATCGCGACACGTAGGCCGGTTCAAACATATCAACCACCCGAAAATGAGAGGATCACATCCTCAGCCCTGAATCACAAGTAGAATACACATCATACCAACAGAGACCTTCCACTTACTCAATTCCGCAAAACAAAATCCGACACGTAATGAATTTCCCATACCGGTAAAGCACCCAATCACAAAACGTAACCAAACCGTCCAGAAATCACATTAAAATCTACCATAATGAGTAACAGAAAATTCATTCTAGTCTTATAGATCTTAATAGTGAACAAACCAAGGCGATAGAAACGGGCTACCACTATAGAATCTCCCAACAGAGGTAAACACATAAGCAGAGTACAAGAATCACAAAACTCACCCATGTATGATGCAAGATAGGAGGACTCACCCCGATAAGAAGAACCGAATCAAAATAAGAACGATGTTCCTCTATAACAAATCGAAACCATACTTGTAATGACACCATCTGGTGTAGCGGCCTCTGCCCCACCATAGAAAGCATATCAATGGGTCTGGCCTCCCCCTCTAGGGCGCCCTCTACCTGCCTGTCCTCTACCCCTAGGTGGCTGTGCAGATGGAGTAGCAACTGGAATGGAGCTCATAGCCTGAGTACTCTGATGAAATCCGCCTCTCCCAAGTCTGGGACAATCTCTCATGATATTCCTAGTATCACCACACTCATAACAATCCCTCTACGGTCATGACTGCTCATACTAAGCATGTGTCAAATAACTGGAATAACCATTGTAGGAACTTCGTGCAGGTGGTGCACTAAATTATGATTGCCCCATATGAGTACCCTAACTAACTGGAGCACCACGAGTAGTCTGGAGTGCGGACTGGACTGGACGACTACTCGAACCCCCATCGTGATGGGTCATAGCTAAAGAGTAGAATCCACTGAATCCTCCAGAACCTTGAGACCTCTTGTTCTCTTTATACTCCCTCTTCTCACCCCGAATACGCTTTAACCTCCTGGCAATCTCCACAACCTGCTAAAATGGGGTATCAGTCTCCAACTCTCAATCCATGCTGAATCTAAGACCATAACTGATCCCCTCAATAAATTTGCGGTCTCGCTCTCTAACTGTAGGAACTAAAGTAGATGCTTGATGAGATAACTCACTGAACCTGATGGCATACTCTAACTCCGTCATCGTGCCCTAACACATCTGCTCAAACTCTATGTGCCATGCATCCCTGAGGGTCTGGGGAACAAACTCCCTCAAAAACATCTCTAAAAACTAAGCCCAAGTGGGCGGTGCTGCATCGGCCGGTCTACCCTCCTCATAAACCTGCCACCACTGATACGCTGCTCCTGGCAACTGAAATGTAGTAAAAGCAACTCCACTCACCTCTGCAATACCCATGGTGCGGAGAATAGGATGACACTTCTCTAAAAAGCCATGTGCATCCTCAATAGTTGTGCCTCTGAAAGTAGGTGGACTATACCTCTTGAACCTCTCAAGCCTCTTTTGTTCCTCATCTGATGCCGTTGGTCTGACCTCAGGCAGTACCGGAATAACAAGTTGTACCGGCACCATACTGGGAACCTGACCAATGTGAGCCCGCTACTCTAAAGTACGGGCGATGGGAGTCTGACCTCCTCCCCAAATCTGCGAAGTAGCTGGCGCAATGGAGATCAATCCCGCCTGAGCCAATGTACCAAACATGCTCAGGAACTACGCTAAAGTCTCCTGAAGTCCGAGGGTAACAACATGTGCCTCTGATGCCTGTCCCCCAATCGGAGCTACTGGGGGCTCCTCAACTGCTATTGTGGCAGCTGCTCTAGTGGCTCCACGTGCCTCTCCTCATCCTTTACCTCAACCCCGGTCTCTCGCGGCTCTAGCAAGGGGCGCGGGTGTTTGCTCGGCTGATCAGGTAGCACGTGTCCTCACCATCTGTGAGAGAATATAGATATAAAGGCACAAACTTCGAAATCAACACATCTGCACGATAGGAATGAAAGAAGTGGAGTTTTCCTAATAGTTCTGTAGCCTCTCGAAAATAAGTACAGATGTCTCTGTACCGATCCACAAGACTCTACTAAACTTGCTTGTGACTCGTAGAACCTATGAACCTAGAGCTATTCTACCAACTTGTCACGACTTAAAATCCCACTACGGGCGTATGTCGCGCCCCACTTTTTCTCGCGAAAAGCGGACCTCGACGTGTGACAACTCTTTTAAAGGGTATTAAGAGAGGAGAGTCACCACCTAGCAGTTTTTAAGGTGCGTTATGGCACCTATTACGTAGATAACTCTGTTTGACTAGTCTACATCACCAAAGATTGGGTTAAGGGCTCAAGTTACCTCAAAGAGAAGGTGTTAGGCACTCCTCGAGATCCAAAATTATGGGTCCCGGCTGAACTTAAGATTATGTGGATTATAATTAAGCTAGGCGATCAAATAAACAAAAGTAATTCAGAAGTCAAAGAACTTTATTACAACATGATTAATACAGATCTTAGTGCGAATATAGGAATACAACTATTTAGATCTAATAACAACATATAAAGAGAAGGGGGGTCCTAAGTTTTTTAGCCTAAAGGATCACCCCATGCAACATAAATAATACTTCGCAACTCCCTTAAGATAGGGAGTTGCTCATATTATTCAGCGGGCAGAGACTATCATCTCCTGCTACCCGATTACTATGTTAAAGTTGTTACCTAAAAGAGTTCTAATTCAATTATAGGTCGTACCCTATGCGTGCACTACCCGTCCCATACCTATGGTCCAGGAGGTTTTGGACCTCTATTTGGATGGTTCTAGACTTTACTTAGGTTGCTCAAAAAATGATAAATCTAAGCGACATTCAAAACATGTAGGACTGCACATAAAGACAATAAATGGCTCAAGTCGGCCTCCACATGTAAGCAACAAATGCACGCGAGCAAGTTCATGTTATAGGCAGTAGACAAATTTCAGAATTAAGAACCTTAAGCCTTATAGACATGGTTTCTATGTGACTATGCATTAGAACATACAAGAGGTTTCAAAGGCTAGGCGCTACTTATCTCCAAATAATTATACGATTGTTGCATGCTGATTAGAGATTGCAGATTTCCTATAGATGTTGTTTCTAGATGATTTACACACTAAGTGACAATGAAATCTGTTGAAGAAGAGCCCAGAATTATTCATGCTTTTCTGACAGTAGCATAAATGAACAGCAAACAGCGTTCGGAAAATTAACATTTTTAGGCGAGTAGTAATACCCTATAGGCAGGATCTATAACAATTGACGATTGGGACCAATTCTATTGTAATATTTTAGCCTTATAGGCATGCTTTCTAGGTGAACAGGGCGATACAGTAGCAAATGGAATGATTAAAATCCTATAGGCATGATTTCTAGTGGATATGCTGCAGTTATGCGAATTGGAAGAAAGTTTAGTGGTATTTGTTTCCTATAGGTAGGTTTTCTAGTAATACATAGCAATAGAAATAACTGAAGCATTTGTACTCATGTTTGCAAATAGCCGAATAGTGTAAGTGTGTGCCTCTCCTAATGACATGATTTCTACAGTGCACATAGAAATTGAATGGCATATATAGCAAGTAAATCATTGAATCCTATAGGCATGTTTTCTACATTACATGCAAGCATCAGAATCTGCCCATTCCCCATTTTACTAACACCCCAATTATTCATTACGAAGTTATTACATGCCCAGTAATGAATATGATTACAAATATTATACAAATAATAACAGTAGGCTCATAGCAGGCCCAAAAAGGAAACATCCAGCATTGCTTAGGCCTTCAACAACTATCACGTAGCATACCGAGGAACCATATTCATCAGAACAACCCACAATCCATAGAAGAACTCAAGCCAAATCACATAACCATAGGTTGACTACATTACCCAGACATTGAACCACTTGAACCAAGCAGTTCACATATTTAGTAGACAGTAGGAAGAATGAATTGAGTGTCAGAGATAGCTCAATAGTAGAAGGAGTGGCTAAAAGACCCCAAATCCCAGTGTGTGAGAGTTCACAAGGGTCTCGAATGGACCCCGAGCAGTGCTCACACTAGAAGGTCAGTAGTAAGAGCCTTGGTGGCCTTGGCCTTCAGCCGGCCAAGAATGATAGGTTCAGAATAGCATGTGTAACAAATGAGAGAGAGGACAATGGTTTGAGGGGCAAAAGTTGAGGAAATACATTTATAGCTTGAAGTGGACATAGCAAAGTTGAGAACACAGAGTAACTAATCAAACAGTTCACAAGACTTAGAAGCAGGTTCAACACTTAGCAAAATAACACATAGACAGTCACATATTGAAAGAGTTAAGGGAGAAACAAGTTTGCAGGATTAACAAAGATTATCATACACAGGTGCATAATACTAAACAAGTTTAAGTAAGGTACTGACTTAGAGGTTTGAAGCCTAAAGGTCCCCATTACGCTAAGGATGCATCACAATATCATAAGGCAGCCATGTTAACTTGTATTATGAAGCAGAAAAGTGTCAAACATTATGTGGCAACGCAAACTGAGGTGACTATTCTAAAAGTTTCAAACAGTCACTAAGGATATAGGACTAAGTAAAACAGGGATATGTTGTGAGACACACAACATATCCAAATCATTCAGATGAAGCACATTCAAATCTCAGAATTAACAGCTTTTAGGTAAAATTAAATACTAAAGAGGTTCAAAACGAATGTAAAACTTACAATGTCACACACAGAAGTAGCCTAGAACACATTGGCTAAGCAGACTTGAGGGGGTCCAAATTATTCAAATTAGACATAAGCATGTTTCAGAACTAACAACATTCTAAAGAGACTTAAAACAAGTGTAAAGCTAACAGAGTTGCACACAAACACATCAAGCCATGAATTTCAGAAGTGAGAATATATGCAAGTCATAGACACATAAAAAAATGAAATTGCAAAAGTCAAGTGACTTACCAGTTAAACGAATAACAATAAAGAACAAAATTCCACAAAAACCTAGAATCTTAATGCTCCAAAGTTCCCAAGGGCTTCAAAGGAACCCCAGGCAATGCTCGCACCAAGAAAAAGTTGAATAATTGAATCTCAGTAGCCTTGGCTTCTAGCCGGCCAAGAACCCAGGTATAGAACAAGAGAACAGTAAAGTGATAACTCCAATTTTTAGTGAAAATCTAGCGATTCCGGTCCCTTTCAAAGGAAAATGGGAAGGGTTTTTATAGTAGCAAAATTAAACACTTGCAAAAAAGGAAAAACAGTCAATCAATCATGAAAAAGGAAAGAATAGCATGCGAAATTGAGTCAGAATCAATTTAGGAGAAGTAAAGCAAACCCTAATTGAAGTCGGATTTAGGGCAAATCGTTCACAAGCCTCAATCACGATAGAATCACTGGAGATATACCATATACAGGAGAAATTTCTCTTTTTTAAGTGTATATAACCACAATCGTACCCAAAACCAAGAATCAAAACCATATCTGGCTTGCCATAAGTGAAGTGGTAACGAAAGTTACCATAAAACGAGTAATAGTAACAAGAAAAGGCAAGTAAATCCGCGTATGTACGCGTATAAGGAAGGAATAAGTAAAACTCTCCATGGTCGGTTAGGGTTTAGGTTTTGGAGATGAAGGGGGTGCTGAGAGAGTTTAGGGGCGGCAATTTAGGAAGAATGGGATAGGGTTTGGGTTATGGGCATATAAGGGAATGGGTTGGTTTATTATGGGCCATTGATCATTGAAGATCAACAGCTAGGATTGAATAAGAAATGGGGCGGGTTAAATGCAACGGGTCGCGGCCGGATTTTTAAAGGGGTCATTTGGTTGGGCTCCTAAAGAGTGAAGTGGAGTGGGCCAAAGTTTTGGGCCTGATTTTGGTTTGTTTGGTCGGAAAATTAGCTCGAAATTCGGCCAGATTTTAAATAAGAGATTAAAGGGAAATAATTTAATATAATAGTTAACAAAAATATAAAAAATGCTACTTATGAAACTTAATAATTTAAAATAATAGTATAATATTATAAAAATGTAAAATATTATTTTGACTTTGAATAAAATGACAAATGCAATAAATTGCAAAATATAGGCTATTATTGCAATATTATATAAATAGCCTAAAACTACTAATATAATTATATGAAATGAAGTAAAATATGCAAATAATAATCTGGATGATTAAGTCATCACAAGAAATAATTTAAAGAAATAATTGGTGAATATTCAGGTAAATTAAATGCAAGAAAATTAATTTTAAAACTCTGAAAATTATGAAAAATTATAAAAATGCTCATATAGATCTTGTAAATTAAATAGTGATGCAGAATAATATTTTGAAAGTATACATGCTATTTGAAAAAATATGAGGGCAAAATTGGGTATCAACAGCGTGGTGATATAAATAAGAGAGTCATGCATTGCTTGACAATAGCTTCACTGTCGTTGTTGTAGATTAAGGCGCAATGAGCTGAGTTTAGCATTGTTATTGGACATATATCTATAGGATATGTTAAGGCTTTCCCTTATTTCCTTTTGGCATGATCCATATGATACAATGAAACGAGCAAACACGCAACTTTCACAGATGACTCTATTCTTAGAAGTACTAGGGTTACCTATGTTCTTGATTCCCCATATGTCCTATTATTATATCATTTGTTCATGGGTCTTAGAAAATACGTAAGTTGATAAAGTTTATTTCGTGATATTAACCGAAGGCATATTGATCTTATGACACTCCGAGAGATCTTATTGACTTACTTCTAATGCATTGCATTCATTTATACATGTACATCTACCCATGACCAGATGGCATTATATACGCGTATATTATATGTATATGGGGTATGGGGAAAGGTTACGGCATTATATACGCACCACCACCTGATCAGTTGGTATACATTGATGATTTCGCCCACCGAGGCCGAAATGATATGATGGGATGCCCTCATAGGCTTGATGATGTTAGGTACGCATATACCTATGCATGATATGACATTAATATGCATATGCATGACATTATAAATGTTTCATGATTCATAGAGCTATTTAGACTTACAGGTTGAATCCTTTACTCCATGTTTCTTTCATATGTTTTATATACTGATTTTTATGCCTTACATACTCGGTACATTATTCGTACTAATGCCCCTATTGCATGGGACCTGTGTTTCATGCCCACAGGTGCAGGTAGACAGGCTGACGGTCCCCTTTTTAGGATCCTTGCTCAGTAAGAGTTGGTGTGCTCCATTTGATCCGGAGCTGCTATTGAGTTTGTACGATATTTTGGTATACATATATAGGTATGACGGGGCTCAGTCCCATCCTTTATACAGTTGTACACTCTATTAGAGGTCTGTTTGTAGACAGTCATGTATAGTTGGATAGTATGTGGCCTTGTCGGCTTCTATTTTGATATATAGTTGTCCATAGCAGCTGTCACGACCCAAAATCCATCTAGTCGTAATGGCACCTAACCCAACCCGCTAGATAAGCCAACTAACAACTATCCAATTTAATGAGATTGATCAAGAGAAGAAATGATAATACAACTACTTTTATACAAGAATTTCCCAAGGACTGGTAGTATAGATCATGAGCTTCTAAGATTTAGATTTTTGCAAAACTGAATTGAAATAATTACAACATCTGTTTGAAATGTAAATGAACAGAATTCGAATCTAATGCTACTAGGGATAACTGATAGCCATAACTGGAATGTAGGTACATCTTCAACTCCAGCTCCCGCCGTACGCAGCAACATCAGCATCCAACATCTGCACGCAAGGTGCAGAAGTGTAGTATGAGTACAACCGACCCCATGTACTCAATAAGTAACAAACCTAACTTTAGATTGAAAGTAGGACGAGCTGGGGCAAGGGTCAGAGTCCAACTCCAATAACCAACAACAGTTCATAACAATCATAATAACAATAGTGCCAGAAAATAACCCTGAGGTATGATGCTCAACTCGCCCACAGCTACGGGAAAATAGGCATGTTTTTCAAATAAAATAGTAAAACTTGTATCTTTTACCGAAAACACCAAAATATGAGTAAGTTTGTAAAACCGTGATTTCCTTTCCAAAACATTTCAACAAGTAAATGTTTAATTATCAAATGGCATGAGGAAAGTGAATCTCTATGCCTACATGTCAATGTGTATGAGAAGATATGAATGACATGATACCGTACAACATGAGGAAAATGCATCTCTATGTCTGCGTGTCAAGTGTGCATATCGGACGCAATACAACATAGTGAATAACCATATGCATACTATTAGAGTATCAATCCACTCACTCCTCCCAGTCACTCGGTCCTCCCAATCACTCAGTCCTCACAGTCACTCAATCCTCCCAATCGCTCGGCACTCGCACTCCCACTCAATAGGTACATGCGCCCACTGTGGATATGCAGAATCCAGAGGGGTAATTCCAGCCCAAGAGCTATAATAAGCCAACCATGGCATGAATCAAATAAACATGTTGCGGCGTGCAGCCTGATCCCACAAATATCCTGACAATCAGGCCCTTGGCCTCACTCAGTCACTAATCTCTCCAGTCTCTCGGATTCACAAGAATCATGATAGTCAGCCCAAACAGGGATGATATGATGTATACATAAAGGACAACAGAGACTGAGATATGATATGCAAATAATAGTTATGACTGAGTATAAATTTCAAATTAAGCAATTAATTCAATATGTAACACGACCTTTGCGGGTCCAAACAATGCCAGCATGTGGCCTAAGCATGATTTCTAACATGGATCACAGCTCAATTACTCTAGCATGTAGAGATTTCATGGTTACAAATAAGATTAGGTAACTACGCAGTACCACAAAAATAACTGAATCACAATTCACACGGTGCACGCCCACACGCCCGTCACCTAGCATGTGCGTCACCTCAACATGAAACACATATCACGATTAATAAGCTAACTCTGCCCGAGTTCGATATCTCCAATACCTGGTTCTGCACAAAAATGTGCAGAAGTGTTGTATGAGTACACCACGGTCGATACCATTAAGTATCAAGACTAACCTCGGTAGAGTAGTGATAAGGTACAAGTCAAGACACCTATTAGTCAAAATAACCTGTGCAGTATAGAAGTATAAAGCTAATAATGAAAGCATGAATCAGTAAATGGCAACAAGAATCAACATGTGATATAAACACTAAAGTAATAAGAACACCATGAAAGTAGCACTTAAACCAAATAAGGATAACAATAACAACTAATTAATCAAACCATTCTAACACAGGTTTCGCAACAAAATTACGCCGAGATACCTCATCTCATAATCACATGTCACGGGTCTCAACCCATAAATCATATACTCACGGCACCTTGTGCCCATATTTCTAATCATGACCGCACGGGCAACTCAAGTGCCAATATCTTAATCCGCCCGACATGATAACAGGCTCACAATCACAATCCACCCGGCGTGGTCACAGGCTCAATGTCAACATGAAACAGATAATACAAGAATACATGGGCATGGTCAATAGATGTCAAATTTCATACTCCTGAACTAGTATAAGTGGCATGCTATGGTGTATGCTTGTGCGAGTGTACTATTACATCCCAAGTCAACAAGTAATATCGCCGCCCTTATCTCTCCTATAGCCACTTGTATCACTCTGCCCTGACAATATCATTAGTCACCCATATCACTCCGATAGCCACCCGTATCACTCTGTATAATATCCACCCTTATCGCTCCGCCCGGACGATAACACAATAGCCACTCGTATTACTCTGCACAATCAACAATAGTGAGATGCCACCCTTATACCCCGCATAACAACAACAGTGAAATGCCACCCTTATACTCCGCATAACAACAACCAATCCACACAACAATTCACATGTGCTAACATCACAACAACATGACATATCGACTCGCACCACAAGTGCCTATAGGCCACAACCTTTCCAAAGAACCAACAATATCAATATTTCCATAACAAATAGTCCACGGCTAAAACACAGTGTGTATAGAATCTCAATAACTACAAAATGAATGGGTAAGTAACTCAACAAGGAACAGCACCCCCTTTAAATACAACTTCAATTAATTGTTTAAGGATAAACTCGATAATAAAGGTATTTCCATGAAATGGAAAACTTCATATTCTAGTGTATGAAATAGGTTAACAATGAAAGAGATGGCAACTAGAAACTACATCTAAATGCAAGAGAATAACCCGGCAATGAAAGGATATCATGTAACAACAATTTCAATTAAGAGTAACTCAACAATAAAAAAATGATAAAAGAGGTAACAACTTCAAATAAAGCATATAAGAGTAAACTTGACAAGTAAAAGATGTGACATGTAATGACAACTTCAAATAAGCATGTGATAGTGGACATGACGAATAAGATATATAACATATGCTAACAATTTCAAATAAATACATGAAAGAAGCCTAAGAGTCTAAATCGGTCAATTTCCACATATAAGCCTGAGTACGCACTCGTCACCTCGCGTTCACGACTTTCACACAACAAAAATAGCACAAACAACTCAAATCCTAAGGGGTAGTTTCCCCCACACGAAGTTAGGCAAGATACTTACTTCAAAGAAGCCAAATCAATACTCTAAAATGACCTTCTCATGTGAAACAATCTCCGAAAGGATCAAATCTATGCAAAATAACTAAATATCATAAATAAAAATCATAGGAAACAATTCCGGATAATGAAGTTTCGATCTTTATTGAAAAATAAAAACTCAACCCAAAAAGTCAACCCCAGGCCCGCACCTCAGAACCCGACAAAACTCACAAAATCCAAACACCCATTCCGATTCAAGTCCAACCATACCAAAATTATCCAATTCCGACATCAAATCATCTTTCAAATCATCATTTTATATTTTTGAAAGTTTATACGAAAATTCCTAATTTTTTCCAACTCAAATCACTAATTTAATGATAAAAACAAAGATGGATACATGAAATATAATCAAATCCTGGTAAAGAACACTTACCTTAATCCAAATCGGAAAGAACCCCTCCAAAATCGCCAAAACCGAGGTCTGTAACTTAAGATATGATAAAAATGGGCAAACCCTCGAATTATTTGAAATCTACTAGGGATTCCACTTTTGGGGTCGCAAGGTCGCTTCTGCGGCAACTAATCCGCTTCTGCAGAAATACCTCACCTCAGCCAATGTCGCTTCTGCGACCAGGAATGCGCTTCTGTGCCCGCGCTTCTGTGCTAAGAGTTCCACTTCTGCGTATGCGCAGATGCGCCCAGACATCTGCTTCTACTATCTTCCTCATCCAGCCCAGCTTACGCTTCTGCGCCCCTTCTCTTCTGCACCTACGATCATCGCACTTGTGCCCAGTGGTCCGCATGTGCGACCAGACCAGATCCTGCCCAAACCAGCTTCGCTCAACATGATCCAAATGATCTGAAACCCGTCTGAAACACACTCGAGGCCCCCGGGACACCGTCCGAATATACCAACAAGTTTCATAACATAACACGAACCTATTCAAGGCCTCAAATCACATCAAATAATGTCAAAACTATGAATCGCATCTCAAATCGAACTTAATGAACTTAAGAACTTTTAACTTCTACAACTCGCGCCGAAGCATATCAAATCAACCCGAAATGACGTCAAAATTTGCATGCAAGTCCCAAATGACACAACAGAGCTATACCAACTCCTAGAATCTAAATCTGAACCCAATATCAACAAAGTCAACTCCCAGTCAAACCTCTCAACCTTTCAAACCTTCAACTTTCCAACTTTCGCCAAAATGCATCAAATCAACCTACGGACTTCCAAATTCAAATTCGGACATATGCCTAAGTCCAAAATTACCATACGAAGCTAATGGAATCATCAAAACACCATTCCGGAGTGTCTACACAAAATTCAAATTTCGGTCAACTTTTACCACTTAAGCTTCTAACACAAGAATCCTTCTTCCAAATCGATCTCGAATCATCCGAAAACCAAACCCGGCCACACACGCAATTTATAATACATAATACGAAGATACGCGAGATCTTAAGCCACTGAATAAAATGCTAATTCTCAAAATGACTAATCGGGTCGTTACAAGTAGTAATGATATTACAAATATGGTGGTGGATGTTTTTCCCCTGTGTTGTGAGGGAATACTAATATGATCACTTTGCGAAGGGGTTTCTATCTATTACAGCCCTAGTGTTGGTGTTGCCCACAGGATCAGGCCCATCCACAATGTATTATGATGCTTCACGCGTTGGTCTTGGAACATTGATGATGTAGAATAATAGGGCAATTTCTTGTACGTCACGACATTTGAAGTCCTATGAGAATAATTATTCGGTTCATGATTTGGAGTCACCAGTTATTGAGCATGCACTTAAGATTTTGAGGCATTACTTGTACGGTGTGTTGTGTGAGGTTTACAAGGATCGTCAAAGTCTTTAGCATTTGTTCAAGCAGGAGGGTTTGAATTTGAGGCAGCGGAGAGTATGGGTAGTTTGGCATTTATTCCAATTTTTAGAGGTCTTTGGCTATGGATGTTCAAGCCTTGGCTAATAGATTTGTGAAATTGGACATTTTTGAGCTTATCAAAGTTCTTGCTCGCGTGGTTGTGCATCCTTGTTTGAGCGCATTAAGGCTTGTCAGTATGATGATTCCTATTTACTGGTCCCAAAGGACACGGTATGAGGTGGTGCTTAGGAGGTGGTGATTGGAGATGACTATGTATTGTGACTTCAGGGTCGGATTTGTGTTCTTAGTATTGATGATTTGAGGGATTTGATCTGTGATGAGGCTCATAGTTTACGATATTTTATTCATCTGAGTGCTACGGAGATAGATCGTGACTTAAGGCAGCATTATTGGTGGTGGAGGATGAAGAAGGACATTGGTGGACATGCCTCGCGATATTTGAATTGTCATTAGGTCAGCTATGAGCATCAAAGACCGAGTGGTTTACTTCGGGAGATGGCTAAATCGGGGTGGAAGTGGAACCGTATCATTTTGGGATTTACTGGCAGGGTTGCCATGGACCGTGAGGAAGTTTAATGCTCTTTGGGTCATTATGGACAATTGACTAAGTCTGCGCATTTCATTCTAGTAATGACTTCTTAGATTTAGAGGGTTCGAATGTGACGAGAGAGGTTTGCTTAAGATATAAAGGCAATGTGAATGCTTCATTATAATCTTGGTGTGTAATACAGTCTTGAGTTTTTGATGTGTTGATAGACTTTTCAGTTGCTCATTGGTGGAATGAAACATATTCCTATAGCATTGTAATGATCCGACCGATCATTTTGTGTATATGAGCCCTGATTCCCCTTTTGATGCTTCACACATTTGTATTTGTGGTTTTATTACTTGCGGGGTTGGTTAGTTTCATTCCGGGAAGGTTTTAGGTTGATTTAAACCCTTTGTTTCTTGGTTTAGAAGCCTAAGTTAAAACTGTTAACCAAAGTTTGACTTTTGTAAAAACGACTCTAGAACAGTATTTTGATGGCTCTGATAGGTTCGTGTCATGATTTTGGAGTTGGGCTTATGCCGAGTGTTGGTGATTTGAGGTTTAGAAGATTTTCCAAGTTTGACCATAGGTTGACTTTTGGCTATCGGGTTCGAAATTTGGTCTTGGGACTTGGAATAGGTCTGTTATGCTATTTGGAACTTGTCTGCAAAATTTGGTGTCATTTGGAGCCGATTTGATAGGATTCGGACGCTTTATTGCAATTCTAGAGGTTCTTGAGTTTTCATTTGAAATTCATGTGTTTTGATGTCAGGTTCATAGTTCTAGATGTTATTTCTGTGTTTTGATCGGGCGAGCGAGGTCGTATGATGTTTTTAGACTTGTGTGGATGTTTGGTTTGGAGCTCCGAGGGCTTGGATGAGTTTCGGACGTGTTTCGGAATGGTTTTAAACTAAAATAGGTTGCTAGTGTACTGGTGTCTCTGATGTCGCAATTGCGAGCACCAGCCTCGCAATTGCGAAGTGAACATGTGAGGATCAAGTATCTCTATTGTGATGCCTCACTCGCAATTGTGAAGTGTATGCCATGCTCGGTAGGTTTCGCATTTGCGACATTTTTAGTCACATTTGCGAAGGGAGCTAGTGAAACATATGTCACATTTGCGACTTCCCACTTAGGCTGTAAGCAGCCACAATTGTGAAACTTTCTTCTCAATTGCGAGGGTTCGCAATTGCGAACCCAGGGTCGCAATTGCGACATCCGTAGCTGAACAAAAGGGCTGTGAGTCGGGATTTCATATTATGTTCTCTCAATGTAGAACCCTAGACTCTGTAGGAGGCAATTTGGAGAGGGGATTTTCATCTACAAACATTGGGTAAGTGATTATAATCAATTTCCAACTATATTTTATGATTATATCTTAGATTTAACATCAAATTTATGAGAATCAAAGAGGAAATTTGGGGATTTTTGTCAAAGTTTTGAAAAATGAAAATTTGAGTTTTGAGAGTCGATTTGAACTCGGATTTGAAAACAAAACATATATATAGACTCGTGGGGCTATGGGTAGACGAAATCTACCCTTGGACCCGATTTTTGACCGGACAAGCCCAAAGTTATTTTGTTGACTTTTGGGAAATTGTGTAAAGATCATAGCTTTATCATCATAATTGGCTTCACTTGCATTGTTTGATGATATTAAGTCATTTTGGTTAGATTTGAGTCGTGTGGAGGGGAAAAGTTATTTTCGAGGGTTGATTTGGCCTAGTTGAGGTAAGTATCTTGCCTAACTTTATGGGAGAGGGGGGAGGAACTACCCCCTTAGGATTTGGGTTGTTTGTGTTAATTGTACTATGTGGAAGATGTGTACACAAGGTGACGAGTGTGTACACGGGCTATATGTGATATTTTGATTGGTTTAGACTTTTAGACTTCTTCCATGCATTTAATTGAATTTGTTATAACATGTTACATCTTTCATTGTCAAATTTCCCCTCACCTGCTCTAATTGACGTTGTTAGCATTTGTTCTATCCTTTGTTGTTGTAGTTGCTCTTATATGCTTTAGTTTAAATTGCTACCTCTCTTATTGTCTTGCTACCCCTTTTATTGTTGAATTATTCTTACTTAAAGTTATTATTTCATGGAATATCTTCTTGTTGGATTATTGATGTTGAAACTGCGAAAGCCATTATCACATTGATGTTGAAGTTGTTAATTGCTGAGATATCTTTCCTTGTTGATTACTCCTCATTCATTATGTTTTTATTGAGATTCTTGTGCACATTGTAATTGAGTCATGGGTTGTATGTTATGGTAACATCAGTATTGTTAATTTTGGCAAGTATTGTGGCATATGAGCACATGTGGTGCTAGTTGATTATTATGTTGTGATATTAATACGCATGTAGTAGTATAAGGGTGGGGGTTGATACACATGCGGTGAGATAAGGTGGGATTTATATGTCTGTTGCTAGTAAGGGAATTACTTGAAGCCACGCGGTGAGATAAGTGAGCTAAAACGCGTGTAGCTATTTCGGGAAAATATTTTTTTTTATAAAAAATGCAAGGTTCACGCGGTGATATAAGGAAAGATTGTGAATGAAAGTGTGAAATGTGAATATGAGGCATGGTACCTCGGTTGTGATTCTTGTTGTACATTCCATATTAAAAAGGCTTGTTGGCTGAACAGTTCTCGTTGTTTTCTTCATTGTCTTACTTGTATTTGTCTGTATTTGATTACTTGTTGTTCTAATCATATGTTCACTTATCGTTGCCTTTCTGTTATATCCTGTATTTCGTACGTTAAAGTTTCGCTGTAAGTTAATCGACGTAAGCTCGGGAATGAGATTATTTTTCAGGTTATAAGTATTTATGTTATTTGTAACAAGTGATAAGTGAGTGCCATGAAGATTAGAGGGTAAACAAATCAAGGAATGAGTATTCGTTGAAGTTTGTCAATTTGGGATAAAATACGGTCCGAGCTATAATACCCGGTATTTATGGACTAGTGTCATACAAGATACCACATGATCATGATAGTAAGGTGTATAAAGTATGCTAAAAGGGAGTAGTATTTTAAGTAATTTGAGATAATTCTTAATTATATGGATAATTGGGTAATTATTAATTTTTAGTGGGAGATTAACTAATTAATTAAAATCTTGGATAAGCTTAATGGAGATACCACACCGCCCAACGTGGCAGCAAGCTACATATGGATAAAAGCCCAATTAGTGACTCTTTACTCACATAACAAGGTGGCATATTTAGAGAAATTTTTGGCTAAGTCATCACCTAAGTGGGGCCCACACCCACTAAGGTAAAAGACCTCTCAAATTCACAAAGAGAGATGCTTATATCCAATCTACAAAGTAACAGATCTTCCACAACAAGATTCATACGAGATTATATTATATAATAGCAACGGGATTTGCAATTCTAAGGGAGCCCGGTATAACTTTTCTCAAGAATATCATACGGATATTTCCCTACTTCGATCTCACCGTTACGTATTTTATCGCGATTGACGTGTGTTAGAGGGATTGTCAAGAGAATCGGCTCAAGTATATTAAGGCTATCCCTTCTTTCTTTTTGGCATGATTCATACGATACAAATGAAACGAGTAAACGCACAGCTTTCATAAATGACTCTATTCCTAGAAGTGTTAGGGGTGCCTATGTTCTTGATTCCCATGTGTCTTATTATTATATCTTCTATTCATGGGTCTCAGAAAAATGCGTAATTGATGAAATTTATCTGAAGGCATATTGATCTTATGACGTTCCGAGAAATCTTATTAACTTACCTCTTATTCATTTCATTTATTTATACATGTACATTAACCCATGACTATATGGCATTATATACACGTATATTATATGTATATGGGATATGGGAAAAGGTTATGATGTTATATACGCACCACCACCTGATCAGTTGGTATATGTTGATGATTTCACCCACAGAGGCCGAGATTGTATAACGGGATGCCCTCAGAGGCTTGATGATGTTATGTACACATACACCTATGCATGACACGACATTTATATGCACATGCATGAACTTATAAATATTTCAGGATTCATAGAGTTATTTAGACTTAAGGGCGGATTCCTTTACTCCATGTTTCATTTATGTCTTTTATGTACTGATTTTTGTGACATTACATACTCGGTACAATATTTGTACTGACGTCCCTTTTGCCAGAAGACGCTACATTTCATACCCGAATGTGCGGTAGACAGGCTGACGGTCCCCCTTTTTAGGATCTTTTATCAGTGAGAGTTGGTGTGCTCCACTTGATCCGGAGCTGTTACTATTAGAGGTATGTAGACCTATGTATAGTTGGATAGTATGTGCACTTGTCGGCTTCCAGTTTTGGATATATAGTGGTCTATAGCAGCCTTGTCGGCTCGCCCTACCGTATTCCGCATGTATATGTATATATGTCTTTTGGACATGTTTTCCTCACGTATGTTATTCACGTGATTCAGCAGTTTAATGATAGATGTTATTCATGACCTACCCTTAATTCATGTTTATACCTTAGACGCATGCTTATGGGTGTTCGACAGGTAGGACTCGGACACTCGTCATGGCCCATCAGTTTGGGTCGTGACAAAAGTGGTATCAGAGCAGTTCTGTCCTAGGGTTGTCTACAGACCGTGTCTAGTAGAGTCTTGTTTATGAGTGTGGTGTGCACCACATTTATAAACAGGAGGCTACAGGACATATAGGATATTATCCTCCCTTCTTATCTAAGATCGTGCCATATAAGAATTCATTTTCCTAATGATGTGTTGTGTTATCAACGATGCCTAAGAAGGCTACAGCCACCCAGAAGGGCAAGTCTGTGGCTGATGAGACTACTAGTCGAGCGCCACGAGTTACCAGGGCTCGGGGAGAGTCTCATAGTGAGATTCCATCTCAGACTTCACATACCCCGCCCTCTCTAGAGGAGCTCCGAGGGGCACCAGCTCCAGCGCCTGCCCCTGTACAACCAGCTCCTCAGCTAGATGCACCGGAGCAGGGGATGAGAGATGTTATTCAGCTATTGACTCGATTAGAAGCCACACAATCTCGGCATCAGGAAGTAGGTATTGGTCATGCAGATAGGGCCATCAGTGCAAGGGTTCGTGATTTCATTAATTTGGACCCTCAGGTATTTATCGATAGGATGTAGAGGACTTTGAGGGTAATGAAGGCCACTGCGACTGAGTCAGTTGAGCTAGCTTTCTATAGACTTTAAGATATTGCAGTTAATTGGTACGAGTCTTGGGAGTTGTCCAGAGGTGAGAATGCCCCTCCAGCGGTATGGCAGGAGTTTACAGAGGCTTTTCTTCGTCATTATCTGCCACCAGAGCTTAGACGAGCCAGAGTTGATAGGTTCTTGATTTTTCGGCAAGATAACCTGAGTGTTCGGGAGTACAATCTTTAGTTTGATTCATTGGCTAGGTATGATCCTACTATTATAGCTAAGATGGAGGATCGGGTTCACCGGTTCGTGATAGGGTTGGAGTCGCACCTGCTTAACGACTGTATGTCGGTCTCACTTCAGCCAGGCATGGATATTTCTCATATTCAGGCATATGCTCAGGGTATAAAGGAGCGTAAGTAGAAGCAGAGGGCCGATCGGGAGCATGATAGGGGCCAGAGTAAGAGAGCAAGATCTTCGGGTCCTTCTGGTGAGTTTCGAGGTGGTCAGAGACAACAATACCCAAGGTATCCAGCCCAGCCATTGGCTAGCGCACCCCCTCAGTTTACGGATAGGAGATTTGATCGTTCCACATATTCAGGGCCTAGTCAAAATTCCAGGGCCTCAAGTTCTCATTATAGGGGTGAGTCAAATCAGATGAGGCCGCCCTTGCCACGATGTGCTCAGTGTGGTAAGCAGCATGCCACGCAGTGCCGTATGGGGTTGGCGTGTTTGTTATACTTGTGGTTATCTATGCCACGTTATGAGAGATTATCCGACGAGAGGTGGTACAAGCATAGTTCAGCCAACGGGATCTGTAATTGGTTCGTCAGCATCAGTACGCCCCCCTAGGCAAGGTACACAAGCAACAATCGGTCGTAGTAGAGGAAGAGGTGGAGCATCTAGTTCGAGCGGTCCTCAGAACCGCATTTATGCATTAGCAGGTCGACAGGATCAAGAGTCGTCACCTGATGTTGTTACATGTATATTATCAGTCTCCTCATATGATGTATTTGCATTGATTGACCCCGGTTCCACCTTATCATATATTACTCCATTGGTTGCTAGTAAGTTTGGAATAGAACCTGAGTTGGTTTAACCTTTTGAGGTGTTCACACCTGTCGGGGATCCAATAATAGCTAGGCGAGTATATAGAGATTGTACAGTAGTAGTTCATAGCCGATCTACAGTAGCAGACCTAATTGAGTTAGATATGGTAGAATTTGATGTTATACTAGGTATGGATTGGTTGGCTTCTTGTTATGCCAATGTTGATTGTAGATCAAAGATGGTTCGATTCCAGTTTCCAAGGGAGCCTGTTTTGGAGTGGAAAGGTAATATGGCATCGCCGAGAGGTAGATTTATTTCCTATCTCAAGGCAAGGAAGATGATCAGAAAGGGTTATATTTATCACTTAGTTCGGGTACAGGATGTGAAAGTAAAGTCACCAACCATTCAATCTATCCCTGTGGTTAACGAGTTTCCCGATGTGTCACGACCCAAACCGATGGGACATGACGATTGCCGGAGTCCTACCTGTCGAACACCCCTAAGCATAAGTCTAAGATATAAACATGAATTAAGAGAAGATCATGAATAACATCTTCCATTAAACTACTGAAGCACGTGAATAACATACGTGAGGAAAATATATCCAAAAGACATATGTACATATACGTGCGGAATACGGTAGGGCGAGCCAACAAGGCTGCTATAGACAACTATATATATCCAAAACTGGAAACTGACAAGGCCACATACTATCCAAATATACATGACTGTCTACAGACCTCTAATAGAGTGTACAACTGTATAAAAGATGGGACTAGGCCCCATCGTACCCATATCTACATACAAAAGTAGCATACCAAAACTAATAACAGCTCCGAATCAAGTGGAGCACACCAACTCTCGCTGATAGAGGATCCTAAAAAAGGGGACCGTCAACTTGTCTACCTGCACCTGCGAGCATAAAACGCAGTGTCCCCAGGCAAAAGGGACGTCAGTACGAATAATGTACCAAGTATGTAAGGCATGAAAATCAGTCCATAAAAGACATAAATGAAACATGGAGTAAAGGAATCCACCTGTAAGTCTAAATAACTTTGTGAATCCTAAAAAATTTATAAAGTCATGCATATGCGTATAAATATCGTATCATGCATAGGTATAGGTGTACATAACAGCATCAAACCTCTGAGGGCATCCCATCATATCATCTCATCTCGGCCTCTGCGGGCGAAATCATCAACGTATACCAACTGATCAGGTGGTGGTGCGTATATAACGTCGTAGCATTTTCCCATATCCCATATATATATAATATACGCGTATATAACGCCATCTGGTCATGGGTCAATGTACATGTATAAATGAATGAAATTTATAAGAAGTAAGTTTATAAAACTTCTCGGTATGTCATAAGATCAATATGCCTTCGGATAAATTTTATCAACTGCGTATTTTTCTGAGACCCATGAATAGAAGATATAATAATAATTCACATGGCGAATCAAGAACATAGGCACCCCTAGTACTTTTATGAATAGAGTCATTTATGAAAGCTGTGTGTTTACTTGTTTTGCTTGTATCGTATGAATCATGCCAAAAAGAAAGAAGGGATAGCCCTAACATACCTGAGCCGATTCTCTTGACAATCCCTCTAACACACGTCAATCGCGACGAAACACGTAACGGCGAGACCGAAATAGGGAAAAAATATGTATGAAATTCTTGAGAAAGATTACACCGTACTCCCTTAGAATCGCAATTCTCACGTTGCTAAGTAGTCTTGTATGAATTTTGTAGCAAATCACATTGCTATCACATAATAATCTTTGGTGAAGTTTTCTTCATTACATTGTAGAGATACAAATTGAATTAGAGAGGTTTTTAATATCTTTGGGTGTAGGCCCCACTTATGTGGTGACTTAGCCACAAAAACCTTCTAAATGTTCCACCTTTTACATGAACTTAAGAGTCATATTTGCCTAAGGCCTTTGCTGCCACGTTGATTTCCAATAGGCTTATCCAAAGATGCTAATTAATTATTTAATCCCCCACTAAAAATCAATAATTACCCAATTATTCACATAATTAAGAATTATCCCAAATTACTTAAAATACTACTCACTTTTAACATACCTTATACACCTTACTATCATGGTCATGTGGTACCTTGTATAGCACTAGTCCATAAATACCGGGTATTATAGCTCATACCGTATTTTATCCCAAATTGACAACCTTCAACGAAACTCATTTTTTTTATTCGTTTACCCTTTAACTTTCACGGCACTTACTTATCGCCTGTTATAAATAGCATAAATGCTTATAACCCCAAAAATAATCTCATTCTCGAGTCTACGTCGATTAACTTACGACGAAACTTTAACATACGAAATGCGGGATGTAACACGATGTTTTTCCCGATGAGCTTTCGGGTCTTCCGCTAGAGCGAGAAATTGAGTTTGCTATTGACCTATTATCAGATACTCAGCCAATATCTATCCCTCCCTATAGAATGGTACCAGCAGAGCTGAGAGAGTTGAAGGAACAACTAAGGGACTTGCTTGAAAAAGGCTTTATCAGACCTAGTACATCACCGTCGGGAGCACCTATGTTATTTGTGAGGAAGAAAGATGGTTCCTTGCGGATGTGTATTGATTATAGACAGTTGAATAAGGTAACGATCAAGAATAAGTACCCATTCCTGAGAATTGATTATTTATTTGATCAGTTGCAAGGTGGCAAGTGTTTCTCGAAGATAGACTTGAGGTCCAGGTACCATCAGGTAAGGGTTAAGGAGAAGGATATTCCGAAGACAGCATTCAGGACCAGATACAGGCACTTTGATTTTCGTGTTATGTCATTCGGTTTGACTAATGCCCCAGCAGTATTCATGGACTTGATGAACCGAGTGTTCAGACCCTTTCTATATCTATTCGTGATTGTATTTATTGATGATATATTGGTGTATTCTCGTTCATAGACTGAGTATTCAGATCATTTGCGTATTGTGCTCAAAGTTCTTCAAAAAGGGAAGTTGTATGTAAAATTCTCTAAATGTGAATTCTGGTTGAATTCTGTAGCTTTCCTTGGGCATATTATTTCAGGTGAAGGTATCCGGGTTGATAAAAAAAAGATTGAGGCAGTAAAGACTTGGCCTAGACCTACGACACCGACGGAAGTTCGTAGCTTCCTCGGCTTGGCAGGTTATTATAGGATACTGGTATAGGGATTTTCTTCCCTTTCAGCACCATTGACAAAGTTGACTCAGAAGGGAGCTAATTTTCAATGGACTGATACTTGCGAACGGAGTTTCTAGGCATTGAAGGACAGATTAACTTCAGCACCGGTTCTAACGCTCCCAGGGGGGACCGATGGTTATGCAATCTATTGTGATGCTTCGGGCGTTGGATTGGGTTGTGTACTGATGCAGCATGGTAAGGTTGTAGCTTATGCTTCTAGACAACTAAGAAAGCACGAGAAGAATTACCCGACCCACGATTTAGAATTAGCCGCGGTGATTCATGCACTAAAGATGTGGAGGCACTACTTGTATGGCGTTCATGTAAATATCTATATGGATCATAAGAGCCTTCAGTATATCTTCAAGCAAAAAGAATTGAATTTACGCCAAAGGGGATGGTTGGAGCTACTGAAAGACTATGACATTGATATTTTATACCATCCAGGGAAGGCAAATGTAGTAGCCGATTCCCTCAGCCGTAGATCTATGGGTAGCATGTCATATTTACAACCAGAGAATAGTGGGATAGCCCATGACATTCATCAGCTAGCTAGTCTTAGAGTTCGATTACTGGACTCGGGTGATACTAGAATTACTATTCAGGTCACGGCAATATCCTCTTTAGTAACTGAAGTGAAGGAACGCCAGTACGAGGATCCCGTGTTATCTCATTATAGGGATACAACCCCTCAGAAGGAGAAGACACCATTTGAGATTACAGAAGATGGGGTCCTCAGATATCGAGGACGATTATGTGTCCTTAATATTGCGGGGCTGCGTCGGCAGGTTATGGGAGAAACTCACTATTCTCGTTATTCTATCCATCCAAGAGCAACAAAAATGTATCATGATATCAGGGAAATATATTAGTGGGACGGAATGAAAAAGGATATAGCGGAGTTTGTTGCTCAGTGCCCTAAGTGTTAGCAGGTTAAGATTGAGCATCAAAAACCTGGTGGATTATTGCAGGCTATAGAGATTCCGACTTGGAAGTGGGAAGTAATCAATATGGATTTCATCGTAGGCTTACCTCGTACCCAGCGTAAGTTCGATTCTATATAGGTGATTGTTGATAGACTTACAAAATCAGCCCATTTTCTGCCCGTTAGGACTACATATTCCGCAGAGGATTGTGCAAGGCTTTACATTAAGGAGATAGTACGACTTCATGGTGTCCCTATATCTATTATCTCGGATAGAGGTGCTCAGTTTACAGCTAATTTCTAGAGATCCTTCCAAAAAGGATTGGGGACTCAGGTAAGTCTTAGTACAACATTTCATCCCCAGACAAACGGACAGGCTGAGCGTACTATTTAGACACTTGAGGATATGTTACGGGTTTGTGTGATGGACTTCAAGGGTAGCTGGATGATCATTTGCCGCTTATTGAGTTCACGTATAATAATAGCTATCATTCCAGTATTCAGATGGCTCTATACGAAGCTCTTTACAGACGGAAGTGTAGGTCGCCTATAGGATGGTTCGATGTTGGGGAAACTAAGTTAGTAGGAACAGAGTTGGTACAACAGGCAATCGAGAAGATTAAGCTTATACAGGAAAGGCTATTAGCAGCTCAAAGCCGTCAGAAGTCTTATGCGGATAATCGATGACGAGACTTGGAGTTTCAGGTTTACGATTGGGTATTCCTAAAGGTATCACCGATGAAAGGCGTTATGAGGTTCGGTAAGAAAGGAAAACTTATCCCACGGTACATTGGACCATATAAGATCATACACAAGGTAGGTCAGGTAGCATATGAGTTAGACTTGCCTTCTGACTTGGAGTCGATACATACAGTCTTTCATGTGTCTATGCTCCGTAAATGTATCTGAGATCCTTCCAGAATCGTGTCAGTTTATGATGTTCGGGTCACAGAGCAGCTATCATATGAGGAAACTCCCATTGTTATACTAGATAGACAGGTTCGGAGATTGGGGACTAAATACGTAGCTTCGGTGAAAGTACTTTGGAGAAATAATAATGTGGAAGAAATGACTTGGGAAGCCGAAGAAGACATGAAGTCTAGGTATCCCCACTTGTTTCCTCTTCCAGAGGAGGATCCGACTGAGATATCACAGCCTTAAGGTGCGTATATAGATTCTTGTGTTAGTTATTGTCATTGGTCGTGTGAGGCTATTTTCGTTATTGATGATTGTGGCCCTATGTGGCATTGGATTATTGAGTTTTCTACAGGAAGGGTTGGTAGTAGTATTGTTACAAAGGCGACTCTGCCAAAAACTTTATATAGATCCTGGGGAGTTAAACATTCGAGGACGAATGATTCTAAGGGGGGGAAGGATGTTATATCCCGCATTTCGTACGTTAAAGTTTCACCGTAAGTTAATCGACGTAAGCTCGGGAATGAGATTATTTTTGAGGTTATAAGTATTTATGTTATTTGTAACAAGTGATAAGTGAGTGTCGTGAAGATTAGAGGGTAAACAAATCAAAGAATGAGTATTCGTTGAAGTTTGTCAATTTGGGATAAAATACGGTCCAAGCTATAATACCCGGTATTTATGGACTAGTGCCATACAAGGTACCACATGACCATGATAGTAAGGTGTATAAAGTATATTAAAAGGGATTAGTATTTTAAGTAATTTGAGATAATTCTTAATTATGTAGATAATTGGATAATTATTAATTTTTAGTAGGAGATTAACTAATTAATTAGAATCTTGGATAAGCTTAATGGAGATATCACACCTCCCAACACGGCAGCAAGCTACATATGGATCAAAGCTCAATTAGTGACTCTTTACTCACATAACAAGGTGGCACATTTAGAAATTTTTTGCTAAGTCATCACCTAAGTGGGGCCCACACCAACTAAGGTAAAAGACCTCTCAAATTCGCAAAGAGAGATGCTTATATCCAATCTACAAAGTAATGGATCTTCCACAACAAGATTCATTAGGAGTTGTGGGCCTTGGTTAGTTCTTAACTGCTTCAATATTTTGATTATCGGCCTTGATGCCCACATCCGATACTATATGCCCAAGAAAAGCCACTAGGCTCAACCAGAACTCACATTTGGAAAGTTTAGCATAAAATTTACGATCCCGGAGCGTGCGTAACACCGTTCGCAAATGCTCTACGTGAACTTCTTATCAAGAATACACCAAAATATCATCTATAAATACGATCACAAAGATATCTAAAAATGGCTTGAATAGTTGATTCATCAGGTCCATAAAAGTTGTTGGTGCGTTGGTTAGTCCAAAGGACATAACAAGGAACTCGAATGGCCATATCTGGTCTGAAAGGCTATCTTCGGTACATCTTCTTCCTTGAACCTTAACTGATGGTACCTAGATCGATCTTCGAAAAGTACTTGGCGCCTTGCAATTGGTCAAACAGGTCACCAATCCTTGGAAGTGGATATTTTTTATTAATGGTTACCTTGTTCAACTTTTGGTAATCAATACACATCCTTAACGAACTGTCTTTCTTTCAAACAAATAATAATGGGGCACCCCACAAGGAAGTGCTAGGTCGGATGAAACCCTTATCTATAAGATATTTGAACTGAGCTTTCAATTCCTTCAACTCAATAAGCGCCATCATATATGGAGGAATATATATCAGTTGCATGTCAGGAAGCACGTCGATAGCGAACTCTATTTCTCTCTCGGGAGGGACACCAGGGAGCTCATCCGAAAATACGTCGAGAAATTTGTTAACAACTAGGACCGACCAGGGCTGGAGGCTTTGCCTCCACATCCTGTGCTTGCACTAAATGATAGATACATCCTTTTAGCTTTTTTTCAACAATCCACATTAGCATAACAAGAAACAATCCAATCCATTCCCATAATAACATCATAATTCATTCAAATCAGCTAAGGTGTGACGATTGTAAATCATCACATCACACCTTCGCTATACCCACCTAACTATCATTGACTCACCTACGGGCATAGACACTTCAAATAGCTGACGTAACAATTCAGGTTCTTTACTATATTTATCGACAATAAACGGAGTAATGTACGACAAAGTAGAATATGGATCTATCAAGGCATACACATTAGTGGAGAATACGGATATACACATGTAACCACATTGGTTGATGACTCTAGGTCCTGTCGACCTAACAGTGCATATGTGTAGTTCTGATGACCGCCTGAGCTAGACACTCTACCTCTACCTCTACCTCTTACAACCGATGGTTTCATACCTTGTTTATGAGGGCATACCGATGAAGAAGAAGCTGTTACTGATCCTGTTGGCCACATCATACTACTCTTACCTCTCGTCAGGCAAAAATGCATAATGTGGTCAGGTTGCCCACATGAATAACATAAGTCCAAACCTTGGCGACATTGTCCAAAATGGGCCTTACCACATCGGCCATAATATGGCACAGGGGGTCTCATCTTACTATAATATCCACTATATTATGAGCTCTTTTCCCGAGAATATTGATCATGACCAAAATAAGTGACATGATCAGGACGCTGTCCCTAAAACTGTGATAGTGCACTAGTCGCTAGATAAGATGGATGCCGAGGAAATGGAGGTCTAAACCTACCTCGAGACTCTCATGTATCATATCTGGACCGGGCTCTCTTATATTGTCCCCAATCATGCTCTCGAGCGGCTCGTTGCTGCCTCTTACGATCCTCCAAGTTTTACATATAGTCTTGAATTTGAGCAATGTCCATGCTCGGATTCAGAGAAGCAATGCCACATTCATTAATCAAATGTGGTCCTAAAACACCCACAAATTGATTTACTCGATCACTCATTTCAACCACAACCGTAGGAGCATACTTAGCCAAGGAGTTAAATTGCATAATATACTCTCGAACAGTCATATTACCTTGTTCCAACCGTAAAAATCTATCTTGCCTGGCTCGGTGGAGCTCAACATGAAAATACTGTTGTAGAAATGCCTTAGAAAACTCCATCCATCCTGCTGGTGGGGCAAGAGGTCCCCTAGGCTATTCCCAAGTCTCATACCAAGTCACAACAACATCCCGCAATCTATAAGAAGCAATCTCTATAGACTCAGTATTAGTGGCATGCATAACTCGTAAAGTACGCTGCATCTGATCAAGAAAATTCTGGGGATCTTAGTTGGGATCTATTCCTGTGAATATTGGGGGGGCTAGGTTAATAAAATCTTAAACCCTTGTGCTGACAATTCTATTTGTGGTACTAGGGACCTATCGTTGGGCCTAAGAAGCTACTAACCAAGTCAATAACTGCATCGCACTTCTCATATCTAGATCCTAGTCAGGAGCAATCGGGAGAGGAATCAGGGATACGTTAGTTTCTCTATGTCATTTCGAGGGTAGTGGTGTTGTCCCCCAAACCTGAGTATCAGCCTCATCGCAAGGTTCACGTGGTGGCACCCGACTGGTAACCTCCCATGCCTCTTCATCTAATCTCTGAACAACCGCCTGACATCTCATAGTAGGCATCGCTATAGACATAAACAAGATGAGAATTAGAAGTGAACACTTACGACTCAACTCTATCGCACGATCTAGATCAAAAAGAAAGGTATACATCCTAAATATCATGTAACCTTATGTTTATAAGTGTGGTGCAAAACATACCCATAAACAAGACTCTACTAAATACAGCTTGCAGACTCCCTAGGACAAACCTGCTCTAATACCAAGTTTGTCACACCCTAACCTCGGGAGATGTGATTGGCACACAATGCCCGAAGGCCCGTGCGAAACAACGTCCATACTTAGACCTTTCAACATGCAATCTGGGCCAACAAGGCCTCTAAGTATGATGCCAATATCAAAAGAAACGTTCATAACTGACTGTGGATGAAACTTTAACATCTTATATATACATAGTTGCTATCAACAGAGTCATAACCATATTTACATACACACTGGACACAAGTCTACAAGCCTCTAAGAGTACCATATGATGGTAGGCTATAATCTCAAATTTTAGTTGCTTATTGCACTCTAATTCACTGCAATTTACTTGTGTTGAGCTTTAATTGGTAGTGTTTTGCACTTATTGTGTGTTTTATGCCTTGTAGGAGTGATTCCGAGTTATGTAGATGTTGTGGAGCTAATTAGAGCTATTTGGAGCTTTGAAGTCTGAGTAAAAGCCCAAGTAATTAAGCCGAGATCGCGTTCGGGGGTCGAGGACCACATCTGGACATCAAAAATTAAGCAAAAATCCAAGCTCTAAGGATTTTTCACTACCATGGCGTGTGGGGCGGCACGTGGGGCGGCGCGTGGGGCACTGTGGCTGTGTATTTCATGCTGCTGATGAATTTTGCAAGCTCCCTGATAATCCCTACAAGTGACCTGTGTGGCGCGTCGCCCCATGCGGTGCGCCTGTGTAAGTTTTCCAGAGCGATTGTCCTATTTCGGCTAGGAAAAAGGTGGTTTCGTCTAGGCCCGACCCTACTTGGTATAAATACATGGAAAAATATTATTTTCTGGATTTTTGACATACTTTGGATTTAAGGAGGCTAAGGAGGAGTTGGAAGAATACAAGCACAAGGATTTCATCATTCCTTCCTCACTCAAGACCCGAGTTTGGATTGAATTTATGTTTAACTATAATTTAATTATAATTGTGATGAATTAATCCATGTCTATGGAGTAGTTCCCTTTAGGGTTTGATGGATTTGGTGTATTGATGACTGTTTGTGGATTATAACTCTAGTTTTATGTATTGAAGCGTTTTGGATGATTTAATTGTTGCATATATATTCACTTGTTCGTGCAATCGAGAGAGGCATAACTTGTAATATCTTTGCATTATATTATTGGTTGAGTTCATTAATTCTTCTAAGTAACCGAAAGAGGCTAGTTAAATCATTGATTAAACCTAATTAAGATGGTAATCAAAAGAAGTTCTCCTAAGGACCAATCCACTACGCATTCTTGCATATCTTCACAAAGCTTAAATTGGTTCATCATGTGAGGTTGAGACTTAATCGAGAGAGGAGTTTCTACTGAACGTTTGAACTAATAATTGAGTGAATTCAAGAGACTCATTTGAACATTAGAAGTGAATTATCTAGAGTTAGATCCCAAACAATATCTTGCACCTATCCTATCAAAACCCTATTTTCTCCCACTGATAACCTTCTTTGCTTATCCCTTGTTTCGATTGTCACTAGTCAATAGCTTTAGATTCTTAGTTAATTTTAGTATTAATCATATAAATCTCAACTGTTGATCCTCTTGGATAGCAATCAAGCTAGAAACTACTAGAATACTATTTAAATCCAATCCTTGTGGATACGATATTATACTATACTATATTTGATTAGCGAGCATAATTTAAGTGTGTGTTTTGAGCTCGTCACCATAATATAAAACTTGGTTGGGACAGGGCCCCACAATAACCAAAACAACATAAACATATGCTTCGGTACCTATCGACTTATGTATAGCTACTCCGAAGAAGTGGAGTGCGACAACCAACAGCTGAAACGCGCACCCTAATAGGGAGGGACGTCACCGGGTCTATCTGTACCTGTGGGCATGAACACAGTTTTTAGAAGAAAGGGGCGTTAGTACAAAAGATGTACCGAGTATGTAAGGCTGATAATATATGTAAACCAAAAATATAACATAAGAGATATGAATACATAATTTCAACCTGAACACCGAAGACAAGTCACCGGGGGCGTGCACCGCAGTAAGCATGAATCATGGATGCATGCAAGTTTTGAAGAAACCAAGCCACTCATTGGGGATATGCATTAAATATTTAATATAATATAATATATTCAACCACTCATTGGGGCATATCATCTCATATCGTACCCGACCTCAAAGAGGACTCGGTAAAGTCTTATGTCTTCATTACATTGTACCCGACCTTAGGAGGTCTCGGTTGTATCCGGCCTCAATAGGACTCGGTAATATTTCACATCACATCACTTTGCACCCGGTCTCATATAGGACTCGGTCGTACCCGGCCTCAGGAGAACTCGATGATACTCAGCCTCAACAGGACTCAACATAGTTAGCCTCGAGGGGAATCGCCCCTCCTTGAATATTAAGAATTAGGTTAAAAGCCTACATTGGGGGTGTTGGTGTCAAACAGGAAATGATGAAGATGCATATAATGTATAGAAGCAAAACCCTTAAGGTTATGTTTTGTGGAGCTTGTGCCTAAGTTTAGAGCCAACATAGTTAAAAACCAAAAGCTTCACATCATTTCTAGGCTACAAAATATTCATTTTCTAAAGCAACAAAAACAAAACAATAAAAAGAAAAGAAAAATTGAGTCTTGAACAAATTCAGCAGGAAGCACAACTAGAGGGTGCTTACGAAATTTAAGGTAGCTCAATTATGTCAACTAGAGTTCAATAAGGTATGTGGTTAAAAGAGACGCAAAGTGTGAAAATAAAGAATATGTGATTAGTGCTCAAGGAAGGCGTAGTCACTCTAACTCAATTTTTTATACTATACGTCCTTAAGCCTACCCTATAAGCCATGAAAAGTCCTTTGTGATCAACAATCAAGCATCTTTAAATTAGTTGTGAATAAAAATAAGGGGAAGTCTATGGTGTGGTACTTGTAACACTTAAACCTTCTTTGTGAGTATGAGACTTTTCTTTCTATATTTCCCATGCAGATATGCATCTTTGTGAGTTGGTACTTTCTTTGTTGTGAGGGTGTATGAATTGAGAGAAACAAGCGGATTCTAAGCTTCTCGAATTAAAGTACATGTTGACATCTAGTTACTAACAGCACATTGTCATCATTTTAGGCTTGAAGTTCATGATTTGATTTTTTGCAGTCTAAGCACTCTTTGATCTTTGTTTTGAAATTAAAGGGTAAACTCTACTGAAGTCGCATGCTTGTTAACTAATAGCTAGTACTCTCTACAGTCATTCTTGCTTTGTGAAGTCTAGGGGTTAGTTTAGTGTATAGTATACTTAGGTTTTAGTTGCTTGAGAACAAGAAAAAGTTTAAGTTGAAGGTATTGATATGTCGTATAAATGCGGCATATTCTATGCCGTTTGCACAAGCTTTTCGCTTTCCTTTAAGTATATTTTCTATCATTTCTTATGTTATTTTGTTGATTTTTAAGAAGTCAGAGTTAAAGAGAAAAAAATACTCAAAAGTATCAAGTCCACTGCAGAACCCAATATGCAGAATCTTCGCGACTGCAAAATAGAAATGCTAGCCGCAAAACATCCGCAAAAGCAGTCAAGGATTACTTATTTTGGAAGTCAAGTCTGCAGTCTATTTTACGGACCATAAAATATGAATGCGAGTGGCAAAGAAATTGCAGAGTGAAACAGGGAATTACATTATTGAGAAGGTAAAATATATGGTCCATTCAGCGGACCACAAAACTGATTTGTGAGCCACGAAACTGCTATGCGATGAAGGGTCAGAAAAGCTGAAGTTCAAGTCTGCATCTAATTAAAGTTTTGCGGACCACGTCCATTATATGTCGCCGCAAAAATACATCAAGGTGTCATATCCCTATCTAAAAGTCAAGTCTGCGATGGAGCATCAAGTATGCGGACCACAAATCTATTATGTAGTCTATTCCGCGATCGTAGAAGCTCTTCGAGGGGTACTTTTATCTAAATCTGGTACACGTTGTTTGGGCCCTATAAATAGAACCTTTAGGGTTTCTGGTGGATATAACTCATTCTTCATGATATTTTGAGAGCTTAGGAGTGGGAGAACAAACTTTAGAAGCTAGGGGTTTATCACCCATTACCATAGAAGTGAAGATTTGGAGCCATTGATGAGTATTTCTTAAAACTTCATCTCTTTATTTCCTTACTTTGTCTTATAATATTTGGTGTAGGTGATAACTTTGGACAACAAAGTTGAAAGATTTGTTGAATAATAATTTTTTTTTACTCTTGTTCTTATGTAGTACAATATTACTATTATTTGTCAAGAAATCTTATTATTGCGTTAATTAGTCTTGTTCTTGAATGTTTTTGTGGGGACTAACCATCCTAGACTTGCCCATTTACTTTGATTTTGACTTGAGAAAGCAAGTTAAAATTGGAAAGACTAATTAACATGACTTGAAATTTAAACCTCATCCAATAGATTCACCTAGAGATGGAAGAATCTAAGTTATAGCCAAAGTTAGGTGCACTTAGTGCTCTTGGTTGGGATAGAGATAGCTAACTAAGAAGTCTTGTTAGTGTTCGAGAGAAAGTAATAAAGAATTATTACTCAAGGCTAAGAATAATTAATTTTAAAATTATTAAATAGTGGGTTAGCATTACATTGGATTTGTAATGACCCGGTCGGTCGTTTTGAGAGAATTAGCCCTGAAGCCCTATGTATTGCTTCCTCTACTTCATTTTGTAGTTATGTAACTTGCAGGGAGAATTTATTTTTGGTTTCGGAGTGAAATGGGATATATAGTTCCTAAAATGGAAGTTTAAGTTGTAGGAATTGACTGTAGTGTGAACTGTGTGAAGACAACTCCGGAATGAAGTTTTTACGGTTCCTATAGCTTGGTAGGGTAATTTGGGTCTTAGGAGCATGTTAGGATGTTGAATTGGAGGTCTGTAGGTCATTTTAGCGCTAATTGGCGAAAGTTAGAAAATGGGATGAAGTTTGAGAAGTTTGACCGGGAGTGGACTTTTTGATATCGGGGTCGAATTCCAATTTCAAAAGTTGGAATAGGTTCATAATGTCAATTATAACTTGTGTGCAAAATTTGAGGTCAATCGGACTTGATTTGATAGGTTTCGGCGTCGGATGTAGAAGTTTGAAACTTTGAAGTTCATTAGGCATGAATCGATGTGTAATTTATGATTTTAGCGTTGTTTGATGTGATTTAAAGGCTCGACTAAGTTTGTGTGATGTTTTAGGACTGGTTGGTATATTTGGTTGAGGTCCCAGGGGTCTCGGGTGAGTTTCGGATGGTTAACGGATCATTTTTGGGACTTAGAAGATTTTCTGGTGCTGGGCTGGTTCTGGTGTAATCGCACCTGTGCAAGATTGACCGCAGGTGCAAGCCCGCAGAAGCGAGTAATTGGATGCAGATGTGGGGCTGGGGGACTTAGCCAGTGGTCGCAAATGCGACGTGAAGACTGCAGGAGCGGACACGCTTCTGCGGAAGATTGGTCGCAGAAGCGGACGAGTGTGGGAAGGCGAGTTCGCAGAAACGGACGTGTTTGCGCAAATGCACACCCACAGAAGCGAGGTTTTGACCGCAGAAGCGGAATGGGTTCCAAGAGCTGATTCCGCAGAAGTGGATCACGGGCCGCAGAAGCGGTTCCACATGTGCGGAAAAATTGATCGTAGGTGCGAAAAGTCTGGGCAATGTTTAAAACCGAAGGGCTTCGTGATTTTTTTTCATTTTGGACTTTGCAAACTCGATCTAGGGCGATATTTGAGAGAAATTTCGAGGGATTGCTTGAGGTAAGTCCCTTGTATTTATTTTTGATCAATAATCTTGTTTCCTCGTTGGTTTTCTCACCTAGTTAGTGTGTACTTAAGGTGGAAATTTGGAGTTTAAGGTTAGGGATTTGGAAAATTGATTTGAGGAATTGAGTGACGATTTGGTGTCGGATTTTGGTAATTTTAGTATGGGTGAACTCGTGGTTGAATGGGTGTTCGTATTTTGTGACTTTTACCCGATTCTGAGACATGGGCCCGGATCGACGTTTTGGGGCGATTTTTTGATTCCTTGCTAAAGTCGTAGATTTATGATTTAAATTAGTTTCTTGTAATTGTAGTCATTTTATGAAATTGCTTCTGGCTAGATTTGGTCCATTCGGAGTCGGAAAGTTGAGGGAAAGGCATTCTTACCGATTGATTGAGCGACATTTGAGGTAAGTGACTTGTCTAACCTTGTGTGAGGGAAATCCCATTAGGTTTTGGAACTGTTGTAACATTTGTGATACGTGAGCGCCGTGTACGCGAGGTGACGAGTACGTACACGGGCTAATTATGGATAACTTGGTTCTTGTTGATTTGTCATCTTTTAAAATACATTAACGGAGTTGTTTTCTTTTAAAATACATTAACTGAGTTACATTAACTGAGTTACCTTAACATATGTAGTGATCATGTTTAGTCTAGTATCGCATGCCTACGTGCCTTAATTGTTACTTGTAATTTATCCAACATGCTTAGTTGAATTACCTGCTTTACTTGATTTGAATTAAAACTTTAACTGTAAGATTCTTGCTAAAAATTATGTTTTCCTTCGATTACCTGCTGCATATTTACTTTAGGACTACGAGGCGTTTACTCGGGAGATCCCTCTGTACTGCATATTTACTTTGGGACTACGAGACATTTACACGGGAGATCCCCTAACTGCATATTTACTTTGGGACCACGAGGCGTTTACTCGGGAGATCCCCCTGTACTGCATATTTACTTTGGGACTACGAGGCGTTTACTCAGGAGATCCCCCTATACTGCATATTTACTTTGGGACTATGAGGCGGTTCTTCGGGAGATCCCCTGTACTGCATCTTTACATTTGGGACTACGAGGCGGTACCTCGGGAGTGCCCCTGTTATGTACCTCTATTTATTGTGCTGATAATTTCTAAAACTTCTTATTGTTTAAATTCTTAGTCATTTCAAAATATTATTATATCTTCTGCCTTACTTTTCTTTTAAACCAGTAGGGCCCTGATCTGACCTCGTCACTACTCTACCGAGGTTAGGCTTGGTACTTATTGGGTATCGTTGTGGCGTACTTATACTACACTCTGCACATCTTTTTGTGCAGATCCAGGTTCCTCCCACCAGACCAGATACTAGTGAGCTGGACCGTACGTGGAGACTTCTAGGTATATCTGCCAGCATCCGCAGACCTCGGAGTCCCCTTATATCCTTACTATGTTGTTTTCCTTATTTTTCTTTAGACTCTGATGTATAGAGACACTTAGTAATTGCTCTTAGAAGCTTGTGACTTATTTCTACCGGGTTTTGGGAGATGTATTGATTTTGTATCGCAGTTTGAATTTTTTTACATGTTTAGATTTGAGCTTCAGTTTTATTATTTAGTTATTTCGCAAATTGTTGGGCTTACCTATTCTTAGAGACTAGGTTCCATCACGACATCCTATGAAGGGGAAAATGGGGTTGTGATAAGTTGGTATTAGAGTACTAGGTTCATAGGTGTTATGAGTCACAAGTAGGTTTAGTAGAGTCTCGCAGATCGGTATGGAGACGTCTGTACTTATCTTCGGGAGGCTATGGAACTGTTAGGAAAAGTTTCACTTTCTTTGATTCCTTATCGTGCGAGATTTTGACTTCGGACTCTAAACTTCTGGTGAGGACACGTATAGCTGGATCGGACGATCAGACACCCGCGCCCCCTGCTAGAGCCGCGAGAGGCCAGGGCTGGGGTAGAGGCCGAGGACGTCCACGTGGTGCAGCCAGAGCACCCGCACGTGCTACTACAAAGGAGCCACCAGTAGCTCTAGTTGGAGGAAAGGCACCCGAGACGCCTATTACTGCACCAGCTCTCCAGGAGACTCCAGCCCAGTTTCTGAGCATGTTCAGCACCTTGGCTCAGGCAGGATTGATACCTCTTGCTCCTACCATATCTCAGGTCGGGGGAGGAGCACAGACTCCTGTCGGTGGTACCCTAGAGTAGCGGGTTTAGGTAGACCAGGATCCAGAGATCATACAGATAAAGCCAGTAGCTCCAGTTCAGCTCGAGGTCAAGGCAACAGCTTCTGAGGCAGAGCAGCTCAGGCTTGATAGGTAGAAGAAGTACCACCCACCTACTTTCAGTGGCTTGGCGTCAGAGGATGCCCAGGATTTTGTAACACCCCAGAAAATTTCGAACTGTTTTAAGACCATTAAGAAGAATGGCAGGTACTAATTATATTAATTCGGGTATGAACAAGACTAATAGTATGAATGATATCAATTGATCATTATAGTATATATATATATATATATATATATATATATATATATATATATATATATATATATATATATATATATATGAGGTGCATTAAGAATGGTTTATGGTCTAAGAAGAGCCCCAAGGCTATGTCAAGTTGGAAATTATACTATGGGGTAAAGTTTCAAGTGAGTTCGCACAAAACTTATTTCAAACGAGCATAACTCTCAAGATATGAAGTTTTATATGGTTTATGACCTATCAAATGAAAGGTATATGTGTCTAGTTTCTAATTCTTCAAACCGTTCGTCATTTGAAGATTCCTACAAGAAGTTATGACCTTTTAACTAAAGGGTGACAGAACAGCTACGCGAGTCTTGCGTAGCCTACGCAACATAGCAGCGTAGCCTATGCACCATTGCGTAGGCAAATCCAGCAACTTTCAATTGAAGAGGAATGGAAGTCCACCCTGCGTAGCCTTTGTGCGTAGCCTACGCAGGAGGCTACGCATCTTTAAGGGTCATTTTAAGGAGCTGAAAACGTGGGTTTAGAGAGAGAATGTGTTAGTTCTTCATCTTGGAATGGATTTCTAGAGAGAAGGAGGAGCTCTTCCACCATGGATACACTTCAAGGTAAGTTTTTTTGGCACAAGGATGATTATATAACATCATTTAGTGATAATACTAACATTATTATGGATCAAATCCATAGGAAATGGGTTGAATCTTCAAGAACACCAAAAAGAGGAAAAGTGAGATTCTTCCACCAAGAGGTAATCCCTTCACTTGAGCTTCATATATATGTCATATTGGAGTATGGGTAGCATGTTTATGAGTTTTATTTGAAGTTATAATGGGATATTGTATTAACCCTAAGGATGGGTCTTGAGAATGCCATTTTTGAGTAAAGAAGAAGATGAATAGTGATGAATTGATATAAATACATATGTCTTGAGTTTCTAATGATTCCAATAGACTTGATAACTTAATTGATGAACAAATTTAATTGGGAATCACCATTTGGATAAGATACAACACTAGTTCTTGAAATAGATGTTCTTGAACCTAGAGTTTTGTTGGAGAAGGCAATAAATAGTGACTTGAGATGTTGGGTAATTAACATAGTATTATTAATGACTCCAAATGAGTATTAAATGATAAGAATTAAATTGAATAGGCTAATGGATGAGCCTATTGGATAATTTGGGATGGTTGAAGGCTTGTTGCCGAATTGTGAAGCCTAAATGGATATTTATGAATCTTTTCATATTTATTTTGATGTAGTTGGGATATCTAATGGTAGGTATTGAATTGCGGGTGATATTTAGACATTTTAATAAATTGGAGCATTGTAGTATTTTCGGAGCTTAAAGGTTGAGATTGGGATTGCTAGGATTTTTGGAACATTGTAGTAATTTTAGGAAAGCTCAAATCGAGGTATGTTGGCTAAACTACTCTCTTAGAATTGAATTCCATGATGTTCCCATAAGTTTCAAGTATGGTTGTCTCAAGTTCCTTATTCTATGTTCCGAGATGTTCCCAATAAATTCGAAAGTGTCGAGAATTATGTATTCAAAACGTGTCACGAATGTTCTTATCACATTATGTTATCCTTTGGGAATGTGTTCAAGAATGATATGCATATTAAAATGCTATGTCTTTGAGTCATGTTTCAAATGAAGGCTATGATGCCAAATTATGTGAGAAAATCTCAATATACTTAAGACTCTTAATTGCTTATATGTGTACCTAAAGTCTTGATTGAAAATATCTTATTGTTGATAATCTATAAAGATGGTTGGAAGTGAAATAAGTGAATTGGGGGTATAAAGTGTGGCCAAAGTGCCAAGAGTGAAAGTTATACTTGTGGCTAATGGTGCCAATGAAATAAGATGATGTGAGAAAGATTATGAAATGAGCTTTGATTCAACTGTTCCAAAATCGACTTCAAAAATAGAATTGCGTAAAAGTTTATGAACTCAAGTGATGCCCATATGTGGCTGTTTTAACTAATGTTATGCTTTGTAAGTATTTTCAATGTGTTTTGAGCTCTTATATATTCATGAGTTGAAACGGTGTATTGCCCTTTTTGGGGAAAAGTATTTCAAGAATAAATGGTGTGTTACTTGTTTACGATTTTAACTTGTGCTTCGATTGCCAATCATTTTACTCCATTTCTTGAAAAAAAATCCACTGTGTTTAAAGTCTTCATTACTAATGAACCTAAAGTTGTGGTTTCCGGAATATTATATATGTTGATATTTGTGATGATGATCCATGAAAGGAAAGAATGAAAGTGTGGAATATGAAATACGGCCATTGTGCCATGAATGAAGAACCATATGTATGACCAAGAGAGCCAATAAAATAATGATATTGAAAGTTGTTGAAAGTGCAAATGAGGCTATATATGGTATGAAAGGTTATGAGGTAAAGGCATTTGTATTGTTGTTACCTTTGTGTGCAAAAATAAAAATAATATTTTTGGGAGTATCGATAGTCACCGAGGAAGGGTAGGTTGAAATAACCTAACCCCGAAACTACACGTGCCGGTGTAGGAGTGGATTGTAATTATTCCCCTTATTTGGGATGAGATTGATATGATAAAATTATTTCCCTTAATTGGGATGAGATGATTGATAGAAAAGGATGATGTCAATCCACATGGCATTGTGGTGAGATGGCCTAGCCGATCGGGTCGTGATCGGACACCATATCGCACACATGGTGGTAATTGTGCTGGAAATTATAATTGAAATTGTGATTGTGGTTGATGTCTCGGATGAGACGGCCTAGCCGATCGGGTCGTGATCGGACTCCGTGCTAAAAGTACGGTAGTATTGGTATTATGAACATTGGTATTATAAACAGTGGTATTGTGAACAGTGACATATCGGTGCTAAAGATCTCCCAACCAAAAATATATAATATTATCTTTGTATCTTGAATATTACTATGTTTTAACTTGGCTTTTGGATATCATTGATTGTTGATTGTGGTTTCCATAGATTTCCCTTTATTACATTGGCATTCTATTTTGAAAGAACACAGATAGCTTTACATACTAGTACTATTCCATATGTACTAACGTCTCTTTTGCCGGGGGCGCTGCATCTTCAATGGATGCAGGTGGTTCATCAGCAAGCAGCTTTGGTCTTCGTTAGCAGTCATTCTCTATTCAGAAGATTTTGGTGAGCCCTACTCTATTCCGGGCATGATGTCATTTGAGTTGTACATTGTGTTTTAAGGTATAGCCGGGGCCTTATTGCCACCACTTCCATACTACTCTTCTGTTGTACTTAGAGGCTCCGTAGACATGTTGTGGGTGGTGATTGACATGGGGAATTGAATTAGAAATATTGGTATTTGGTAAACATATTTTTCATTATATCTATAAGCTTGTAATATTTTGGAAATTTTGAATGAAGCTTCTAATGAAAATGAAATGGGAGTTGTTAATGAAAATCTTTTCAATGTTTGATTAATGGAGTTCATCTCCTCTTTATTCATGGATGAGTTTGGGTAGAAGGAAATCTAACAGGCTTGCTCGGCCGGGTTCACTCGGTTGAGCGCCGGTCGCGCTCCCCGATTTCGGGGTGTGACAGGTTTCCTTGAGGAGTGCCACCGTATCCTCCGTACTATGGGTGTTGCGGAGACTAGTGGGGTTTCTTTCACTACATTCCAGCTTAGAGGATCGGCCTACCAGTGGTGGCGCGCATACGAGTTGGATAGTCCGGCTGAGGCAGCTTCACTCAACTGGACTCAGCTCTCAGATATGTTCTTGAGGGAGTATGTTCCCCAGAGTCTCAGAGATGCTTGGAGCGCGGAGTTTGAGCATTTGCGCTAGGATGTTATGACCGTGCAGAGTATGCGGTCCGATTCAGTGATTTGGCCAGGCATGCACCAGCCTTGGTCGCTACTGTTCGAGAGCGGGTTCGTCGGTTCATTGAGGGGCTCAACCCCAGTATCAGATTGAGCATGGACCGCGAGTTAGAGATGGATATTACGTACCAGCAGGTAGTAGGGATTGCTAGGAGGTTGGAGGGTATACTGACTCGGGATAGAGAGCAGAGAGAAGCCAAGAGGTCTCAAGAGTCTGGCACTTACAGTGGTACTCGTTCCCCAGCTACAACTCGTCAGGGGAAAGGTTATATGCGTCGCCCTGTTCATTCAGCACTTCCAGCTACCAGCGGTGCTCCGACCACTACTAGGCCCCAGGATCCTTATTATGTACCACTAGTGTCTAGTGTGTCTCCTGTACGAGGTGCTTCCAGTGGTCAGTCCAGTTGATCAAGCCCGAGCCAGTCACAACAGCCACGTCCTCCGAGAGCTTGTTTTGAGTGTGGCGACACTCGTCATTTGGTGAGGTATTGCCCCAGATTCAGGAGGGGTGCACCTCCACAGATTTTTCGGGCACTGCATGCTCCACCGGGACCTCAAGCTATGATTACAACACCAGTGTAACACCCCGGAAAATTTTGAAGTATTTCAGTGTAAAGCCCCGTAAAATTTCGCAAATAAATTCAAGTTTTCGTGGTGCCGGAGTTGGCTTACGAGTTTGAGGATTGTAGATTTTTTGGATTAAACAATGCGCTGGGGAGTTGAAAAAAATGTTGGGTAGAAGTAGGCATTTCTGCGGCCTATTCTGCGACCGCAGAACCACTCTGCGGACCGCAGAATGGTCGCAGAGTGGGTCAGTTTTCTGGGTCATTTTGATGTCAAAATTCGCGGCCATTATGCGACCGCATAACCACTTCGTGGGCCGTACTCTTGTCGCACATCCCTCTTTGGGATTTTTCGGAGGGAGGTTCTGCGGTACACTATACGACCGCAGAACCGTTCTGCGGTGCATTATGCGACCGCAGAATAGGTCTGCGGGCCACATACTGACCACAGACCGGGTCAGTCACGCCCAATTTTGGAGGCCAAATTATGCGGCCGATATGCAAACTGCATATCAATTATGCGATCGCAGACCTTGTTCCAGAGGTCCATTTTTGGGTTTTTAAAACCCGACCCTACTTCGTTAAATACAAGTTTTGGGCCATTTTTGAGCTAAAAATCTGTTATTTTAGAGAGAAGGGAGAGTATATTAGAGAGAGAGAGAAAACCCTAGGCTAAATTTTCATCAATCTTTGCCCAAATCTTGGAGGATTAACAAGGAAAACTCATAAGGTCTTGATCCTAGAGGTAAGATTCTACACCCTAACCCTCCATCTCGAATTTTATCTAGAATTGAGTAACTTGTAAGATAATTTTTGGGCATGGGAGTTGTCCATCTTACATGCATATGTTATCAAATAGTGTAGGAAGATTGTTGAGCTAAAAATGGTAAAGAATGGGTTGTGGGATGATGGAATCCTCCATAAAATGACCTTAAAACATTGATGCACACCTAGTGTTTGATAAAATGCTCAAATGAGCTAGAACCATGATCATCCTTCTAATTTTGATTCAATTTGTTACATTTTCAAAATAGAATGAAGTTGCTAAGATTTTCAGAATATTTTAGAGTGTAAAGAATCTCAATTGAGGTATGTTGGCTAAACTCCTCTCCTATAACTAAACCCCACGGTATTCATGCAATTTATGTAAAGTCCCGAATTGTTCATTATGAAAGTGGCTATTCCGAATAAGCTTGTGATGAAAGATATATGTACAATATGAATCCCAAGATGATTTTACTATGTTATGTTATCAATTGAGAATATGTTCAAAGTATGAGCTGTGCGTTAATAATATTGCGACTTCAAGTCGAGTTCAAATGAAGGATATTATGCCAAATTTTGTGAAAAACCTATATGCCTAAGACTCTTAATTGCTCACATATGTACTAAAAATATTGATTTATAATGCCTTGTTGTTGTTGTTGTTGTTGATGATGATGATATTTGAAAGTGAAAAGGGTAAGTATGGAATACTAAATGTGGCCATCGTGCCCAGAATGAGAATTACGTATGTGGCCAATAGTGCCAATGAAATGAAAGAATGTGTGAACATTATGAGATGAGTTTTAGCTCCTTTACATAATAATGTCATTAATGTCCCATGATCACCCGTGGCTAGTACAAGTAAGCGATAGTATAAACATGAATTGTGACCATTTGCCAAAACAGGAATAATGAATGAAACCTTGTGGACGGTCTATGAAACGCATAAGTATATTGTGTTATGAAATCCTGTGGACGGTCTATGAAACGCATAAGTATATTGTGTTATGAAATCCTGTGGACGGTCTATGAAACGCATAGGTATATTGTGTTATGAAATCCTATGGACGGTCTATGAAACGCATAGGTATATTGTGTTATGAAACCCTGTGGACGGTCTATGAAACGCATAGGTATATTGTGTTATGAAACCCTGTGGACGGTCTATAAAACGCATAGGTATATTGTGTTATGAAATCCTGTGGACGGTCTATGAAACACATAGGTATATTGTGTTATGAATCATAGGTATGTTGTGTTATGAAATCCTGTGGATGGTCTACGAAATGTATAGGTGCATTGTGTATAAGATGTATAGGTATACGGTATGAATAAACACTATGGACAGTCTATGAAACGCATAAGTGTATTATATGATATGTGAACACTAAGGACGGTCTAATGAGATGCATTAGTAATACAGACAATAGGTGCCACTTTCGTTGTCCTCGTTTGTACATGTTGTTTCAATTACATTATATTATGTGTTCCACGTATAGATCATATGGCTCGGTTGACCCTAAAAGAAGTTTAGAATGATGCAAGTATAATAAGGCTTGATATTTGAACCTACGCGATGTTTTGTAGTCTTTTGATGTACTTTAAATGCCTCTTATTTGAGTTACCATATTTTTAAATGTTGTTCTGTCTGCCTTTCATACGAGTACTATTCCACATGTACTCACGTCCCTTTTCCCGGGGGCGCTGCATCTTTTAATGGATGCAGGTGGTTCCATAGCAGGCGGCATTGATCAGTGATAGCGGTACTCTCTCCTCCCAGCAGACTTGGTGAGCCCCACTCCACTTCGGGGTCATGTATCTTTTGTTTCTCATGTACTTTGTGGTTGAGGTATAGCCGGGGCCTTGTGCCGGCATTATCCTAGTACTCTTCTGTATTTATAGAGGCTCCGTAGACATAGTGTGGGTTGTATATTGGTGCTGGGGAATTCAAACTAGTTGTGTTGTATTTGAATTACCCATTCCACTTCAGACTATGAAAAATATGTTTGAAATTTGAGACTTTAAAATGAAGTAGCAAATGGTAAGGATTGGTATTGCAAACATGATCACTTTATTGTTTGATTAATGAAAATATGTATTATCTTTATTCATGGATGAGTTTGGGTAGAAGGAAATCCAACAGGCTTGCTCGGCCGGGTTCACTCGCTTGAGCGCCGGTCGCGCTCCCCGAGTTTGGGACGTGACAGCCAGCTACCACCCCACCTGCACAGCCAGCTAGAGGTGGAGTTCGGACTGGTAGAGGTCTCCCTAGAGGGGGAGGCCAGGCCAGATATTACGCCCTTCCTGCTATGAGAGGAAGTTGCAACAGATTCTGTTATCACATGTACTATTCTGGTCTGTCATAGAGATGCATCAGTCTTATTTGATCCAGGATCCACTTATTCCTATGTTTCATCTTATTTTTCTTCGTATTTGGGTATATCCCGTGATTCTCTGAGTTCACTTATTTATGTATCTACACCTGTGGGTGATTCCATTGTTGTTGACCATGTGTATCGGTCGTGTTTGATTGTTCTTAGTGGTTTTAAGACCAGAGCCAATTTATTGTTGCTCAGTATGGTGGATTTCGATGTTATTTTGGGCATGAACTGGTTGTCGCCCTATCACGCTATCCTTGATTGTCATTCCAAGATGGTGACGTTGGCTATGCCAGGTTTACCACGACTAGAGTGGAGAGGTACCTTGGATCATGTTCCTAGCAGGGTTGTTTCATTTCTTAAAGCTTAGCGAATGGTTGAGAAAGGGTATGATGCGTATCTGGCCTATGTGAGAGATGTTAGTGTTGATACTCCTACCATCGAGTCAGTTCCGGTAGTGAGGGATTTTGCAGACGTATTTCCAGTAGATCTCTCGGGCATGCCGCCCTATAGAGATATTGACTTTGGCATTGATTTGTTACCGGGCATTCAGCCCATTTCTATTCCACCTTATCGTATGGCCCCAGCAGAGTTGAAAGAGTTAAAGGAACAGTTGCAAGAGTTGCTCGATAAGGGCTTCATTCGGCCCAGTGTGTCGCCATGGGGTGCTCCCGTCTTGTTTGTGAAGAAGAAGGATGGTTCTATGCAGATTTGTATTGATTATCGCCAGTTGAACAAGGTTACAGTGAAGAACAGGTATCCACTGCCACGTATTGATGACCTATTTGACCAGTTTCAGGGTGCCAGAGTGTTCTATAAGATCGACTTGCATTCAGGCTATCATCAGTTGAAGATTCAGGAGCCACATATCCCGAAGACTGCTTTCAGGACTCGGTATGGTCATTACGAGTTCCGTGTGATGTCTTTTGGGCTGACCAACACTCCAGCAACATTCATGCACTTGATGAATAGTGTATTTCAGCCCTATTTTGACTCATTTATCATTGTGTTTATTGACGACATTTTGGTGTACTCCCGGAGTCGGGAGGATCACGAGCAGCACCTGGGGACTGTGCTTTAGACCTTGAGAGAGAAGAAGTTATATGCAAAATTTTCAAAGTGTGAATTCTGGCTAGATTCAGTGGCATTTTTGGGTCATATAGTATCGAGTGAGGGGATCAAGGTAGATCCGAAGAAGATTGAAGCAGTGTAGAGTTGGACCAGACTATCCTCAGCTATGGAGATCCGAAGTTTTCTTGGCTTGCGGGGTATTACTGTCGATTTGTGGAGGGTTTCTTGTCTATTGCATCACCTATGACCAGATTGACCCAGAAGGGTGCTCCCCAGTGTTAGTGTTTCCTACTAGATCGGGGTCCTATACGGTGTATTGTGATGCGTCGCGCATTGGTCTCGGCGCGGTGTTGATGCTGGACGGTAGGGTGATTGCCTACGCGTCTAGACATCTGAAGGTTCATGAGAAGAATTATCCTATCCACGATCTCGAGTTAGCAGGTATTGTTCACGCCTTGAAGATTTGGCCGCACTATTCCTTGTGAGGTTTCCACCGGTCACCGGAGTCTACAACATCTGTTTAAACAGAAGAATATTAATTTGCGGCAACGGAGATGGTTGGAGTTGCTTAAGGATTATGACATCACTATTCTCTATCATCCCGGGAAGGCCAATGTAGTGGCCGATACCTTGAGTTGCAAGGCAGAGAGTTTGGGCAGTTTAGCATACCTACCAGTAGCGGAGAGGCCTTTAGCCTTGGATGTTCAGGCCTTGGCCAACCAGTTTGTCAGATTGGATGTTTTTGAGCCGAGCAGAGTTTTGGCTTGTGTGGTTTCTCAGTCTTATCTTTATGATCACATCAGGGAGCGTCAGTATGATTACCCCCATCTGCTTGTCCTTAAGGACACGGTTCAGCACGGTGATGCCAAAGGAAGTCACTAATGGAGATGACGGTGTATTACTGATGCAGGGCAGGCTATGTGTACCTAATGTAGATGGTTTGCATGAGTTGATCCTCCAGGAGGCTCACAGTTAGCGATACTCCATTCATCCAGGTGTCACGAAGATGTATCAGGATTTGAGGCAGCACTATTGGTGGAGGCAGATGAAGAAGGACATAGTGGAATATGTAGCTCGTTGCCTAAATTGCTTCAGAAGTTAAAGATTCCATGGAAATGGGAGCGGATCACTATGGATTTCGTTGTTTGTCTCCCACGGACTCAGAGGAAGTTCGATGCAGTTTGGGTGATTGTAGATAGATTGACCAAGTCAGCTCATTTCATTCTTGTGGTTACTACTTACTCTTCGGAATAACTGGCTCAGGTTTACATCTGCGAGATTGTCAGGCTTCAGGGCGTATCGGTATCTATCATCTCTGACTGGGGTACACAGTTTACATCACAATTCTAGAGAGTCGTACAGTGTGAGTTGGGTACTCGTGTGGAGTTGAGTACAAAATTTCACCCTCAGACGGACAGACAGTCCGAGCGCACTATTTAGATATTGGAGGATATGCTTCGTGCATGTGTGATTGATTTTGGAGGCGCTTGGGATCAGTTCTTGCCACTTGTAGAGTTTTCCTAACAACAGTTATCAGTCGAACATTCAGATGGCGTCGTATGAGGCTTTGTATGGTAGACGGTGCCGGTCTCCAATAGGTTGGTTCGCGTCGGGCAGCCAGGCTATTGGGTACAGACTTGGTTTAGGATGCCTTGGAGAAGGTTAAATTAATTCAGGATCGACTTCGTACAGCCCAGTCCAGGCAGAAGAGTTATGCAAATCGGAAGGTTCGCAACGTTGCATTCATGGTTGGGGAGCGGATATTGCTTCGGATTTCACCCATGAAGGGTGTTATGAGGTTCGGGAAAAAGGGCAAGTTGAGCCCTAGGTATATCGAGCCTTTTGAGATCCTTGAGAGGGTTGGAGAGGTGGCTTACAGACTTGCACTACCACCTAGTCTCTCTGCAGTTCACCAGTGTTCCATGTTTCCATGCTCCGAAAGTATCACGTCGATCCGTCTCATGTGTTAGACTTCAGCTCAGTCCAGTTGGACAAGGATCTATCTTATGTTGAGGAGCCAATGGCCATTTTGGACAGGCAGGTTCGAAAGTTGAGGTCAATGAACATCACATCAGTGAAGGTGCAGTGGAGGGGTCATACGGTCGAGGAGGCAACTTGGGAGACCGAGCATGATATGCGCAATAATATCCTCATCTTTTCACCACTTCAGGTATGTCTCTATACTCGTTCGGGGACGAACGTTTGTTTAAGAGGGGGAGGATGTAACGACTCGGCCGGTTGTTTTGAGAGAATTAGTCCCGAACCCCTATTTATTGCTTCCTCTACTTCATTTTGTAGTTATGTTACTTTTCAGGAGAATTTATTTTTGGTTTCAGAGTGAAATAAGACACATAGTTCCTAAAATGGAAGTTTAAGTTGTAGGAATTGACTGTAGTGCGAACTGTGTGAAGACGACTCTGGAATGGAGTTTTGACGGTTCCTATAGCTCCGTAGGGTGTTTTGGTCTTAAGAGCGTGTTCGGATGCTGAATTGGAGGTCCGTAGGTCATTTTAGCGCTAATTGGCGAAAGTTAGAAATGGGATGATTTTTGACAAGTTTGACCGGGAGTGGACTTTTTGATATCGGGGTCGGATTCCGATTCCGGAAGTTGGAATAGGTCTGTAATGTCAACTCTAGTATGGGATGATTTTTGGTAATTCTAGTATGGGTGAACTCGTGGTTGAATGTGTGTTCGTATTTTGTGACTTTTACCCAATTCCGAGATGTGGGCCTAGGTCGACTTTTTGGGGTAATTTTTCGATTTCTTGCTAAAGTCATAGATTTATGATTTAAATTAGTTTCTTGTAATTGTATTCATGTTATGAAATTGCTTTTGGCTAGATTTGGGCCATTCGGAGTCGGAAAGTCGAGGGAAAGGCATTCTTACCTATTGATTGAGCGATATTTGAGGTAAGTGACTTGTCTAACCTTGTGTGGGGGAAATCCCCTTAGGTTTTGGAGCTGTTGTAACCATGTGATACGTGAGCGCCGTGTGCGCGAGGTGACGAGTACGTACACGGGCTGATTATGGAAAATTTGGTTCTTGCTGATTTGTCATCTTTTAAAATACATTAACAGAGTTGTTTTCTTTTAAAATACATTAACTGGGTTGCCTTAACATATGTAGTGATCATGTTTAGCCTAGTATCGCATGCCTATGTGCCTTAATTCTTACTTGCAATTTGTGCAACATGCTTAGTTGAATTACCTGCTTTACTTGATTTGAATTAAATCTTTAACTGTAAGATTCTTGCTAAAAATTTGTGTTTTCCTTCGATTACCTACTGCATATTTACTTTGGGACTACGAGGTGGTTCCTCGAGAAATCCTCCTGTACTGCATATTTACTTTGGGACTACGAGGCATTTACTCGGGAGATTCCCTGTACTGCATATTTACTTTGGGACTACGAGACGTTTATTCGGGAGATCCCCTTGTACTGCATATTTACTTTGTGACTACGAGACGGTTCCTCGGGAGATTCTCTGTACTGCATCTTTACATTTGGGACTACGAGGCGGTACCTCGGGAATGCCCCTGCTGTGTACCTCTATTTATTGTGCTGATATTTTCTGAAACTTCTTATTGTTTAAATTCTCAATCATTTCAAAATATTATTATATCTTGTGCCTTACTTTTCTTTTAAACCAGTAGGGCCCTGACATGACGTTGTCACTATTCTACCGAGATTAGGCTTTGTACTTACTGGGTACCGTTGTGGCGTACTTATACTACACTCTGCACATCTTTTTGGGCAGATCCAGGTTCCTCCCACCAGACCAGATACCAGTGAGCCGGACCGTACGTGGAGACTTCTAGTTATATTTTTCAGCGTCTGCAGACCTCGGAGTCCCCCTCTATCCTTACTATGTTGTTTTCCTTATTTTTCTTTAGACTCTGATGTATAGAGACACTTAGTAATTGCTCTTAGAAGCTTGTGACTTATTTCTACCGGGTTTTGGGAGATGTATTGATTTTGAATCGCAATTTGAATTTTTTTACATGTTTAGATTTGAGCTTCAGTTTTATTATTCAGTTATTCCGTAAATTGTTAGGCTTACCTAGTCTTAGAGACTAGGTGCCATCACGACATCCTACGGAAGGGAAAATGGGGTCGTGACAGGATTATTCTTGAGTTTAAGTTCAATTGTTATGTGCCAAGGCCTCAAATTTTCATAGCCAGTACTCCCCGTTAGTTACTTTAGTATTTCTTTTATTTCGATAATTGTAGTTTAAACCAAAACCATACTTGATTTCATTTGGTTAGAGTTAGTGGGTGACAATTCTTTTACTTTCTCAATAGCCCTTGTATTGTTCCTTGTGGGATTCGATCCCCATTCATAGTTGGATAAATTATATTGCATATGATAGTGGACACTTTTTATTTAATAGAAGTGAATTTGGATGTTATCAGACACCGGATGCGAGTCTCTATTTCATCCATAATGCTCCAACACAATATTTGGCATCATTGTCTATATCCCCATTTCCTTGAATTATTGACCCAAAATACTTGAAGCTTCCTCTCTTCGGGATGATTTGTGTACTAATTCTCACTTCCGCATCCATCTCATGTGATGCATCACTAAACTTGCACTCCATGGACTCTGTTTTGGTCCTGCTCAACCTGAAACCTTTAGACTCTAGGCTCTGTCTTCAAATATCTAGTATATCGTTAACTCCGCCACGTGTCTCGTCAATCAATACTATATTATCTGCAAATAACATACACCATGGTACCTCCCCTTGAATGTGCTGCATCAACTCATATATCACCAAGGCAAATAAAAATGGGCTACGAATTAATCCCTGATGCAATCTCATCTCGACTAGTAAGTGTTCCGAGTCTCTTTCTACTATTCTCTCTCGGGTCTTGGCTCCATCGTATATGTCCTTAATCACTCTAATGTATGCCACACCTAGACTCCAAACATTTCCATAAAACCTCCATTGAAAAGTTATTATTTAGTATTCTGATTTAGACATAATAGCTTAAATATGAAATATATATTCAAATTTAAATATCTTAATCTTAACAAAAATTAAACGGCGCCAAGTCACATGGTCTATGGAAGTATTATATCCATAATATAAAAAGTATTATATAATACTACAAAATAATACATTTTAAAATGATACTAAGAAAAAATAATTAACAAAGTGTTTATAGTCTGTTTGGCCAAGCCTTTTCTTTTGGGCCAAAAATGCTTTTTCTTTTGGGCCAAAAATACTTTTTTGGCCAAAAGAGCTTTTGGCAAAAAATTAAGGTGTTTGGCCAAGTTTTTAGAAGGAAAAGAGTGCTTTTGAGGAGAAGCAGAAACATATTTTGAGAAGCAGAAAAATGCAACTTCTACCCAAAAATACTTTTCTCAGAAGCACTTTTGAGAAAAATATACACTTAGAAGCAGTTTTCAAAAGCTTGACCAAACACGAATTACTGCTCAAACGTGCTTTTTAAATTAATTAGCCAAACACAAATCGATTCTCACCAAAAGTACTCTTTTGAAAAGCACTTTTAAAAAAAGCACTTATCAAAATAAGTAAATTTTAGAAGCTTAGCCAAACTGGCTATTAGTGTTGAAATTGGAACCTTAATCTGCAAGATTGTTCATTTTAATTTTTCGATCACTGCTATATATGCCTACTACTCATTTGGGGGACTACTATTTATACTACATACTAGTAGCAGTTAGCCCGTGCTAAGCACAGGCCCAATAATTTGAAGCTCAAATATTTAAACTCTCAGAGCTTGTTTGGAAGTATTTATGTAATTGAATTTGAGTGTAGTTTAATGTAATTATACAATTTAACATATTTGTCTGTACATTTAATTACTTAGTCCACATAAAATTATGCATAATTAAAATGAGGTAACTACACTTTGCAATTATCAAAGGCGATAAAGAATTAATGGTAAAAATATAGTATAATTACCATATGATATTTCAAAACTTATTTTTTTCTTTTTAATATATTTAAAAAAAAAATTCTTTTCCTCCTCAGATTTGTCTCTGAGAGCGTACTTCTTGCTCTTAATTCTAGTCCCGGTGCTCCTTTTACCTTTTTTTCTGCCTACTGCATACTTTCTCATTTTTTAAACCCTTTTTATTGTTTTATCTATAGTCTTCTTGCTGCTAGTGCAATTGCTTGTACTCCTTCTTCCCCTTTTTCCCTTCTTATTGCATATTTTCCTGCTTTTATTTTTCTTACTGCATACATATATTGTAGTAATTTGCGATTTATTGTATATTTTTCTTCTTTATTCCTATTTATGATGTCATTATTAATAAATATTGTGCTTTATTATAAATTTAAAATGCTCGTTTTATATGTCTTCTAGATAGACTAATAAATAATGTTCATTTGTCTGATTGCTTGATCATGTAAGATTTTAATAATAAACTAAAAAATACGATGTTGACAGACAATATATATGCAATGTAAGAGATAACTCAATAGAATTGATGCAAATAAATTTAATAGGGATTTTTTTAATGAGAAAAACTTTTTAAACAAAAATAAATTATCAACAAAAATAACTACAATTTCACAAGTTACATTAGCTTTAATTAAACTATAAATCTTTTTGTGTAAATTATTGTGAAAGAAAATAATATTTTAGTTTCCAAGAAAGAACCAACAAAGAAGTACACTTTTGAGATAATTAAAGTAAAAAATTCGCATTTAGATATTAAAATTTAAAAATTATTGTTTTTTTTGAGTAAATAATACTAAATATCACATATTAGTTACTCTGATCTAGGGGTGTTCATGGTTCGGTTTGAGTCGGTTTTTCCTTAAAAAGAAACCAAACCAAGTAAGTCGGTTTTTCAAATATTGAAACCAAACCAAACCAATTAAGTCGGTTTTTTATCGATTCGGTTTTCGGTTTTTTCGGTTATTTGTCGGTTTTTTCTTAAATATGAGATATATACTACCAAACGCATATTCCGGTGAGTACATTTTCAATTTGAGAAATCTATCATTTACCAAGATATATTTTGATTATAATTGACTCAAATAGTGATGAATAACTTAATTACTCAATTAAAACTCGACTATTTTTAACTCGAAATAAATTCTTGTACTTAATAAAAGAAAACTACCAATCAAACTAGAAGGAAAATAATTAGATTATTATAATAGCAAAGAACTAGACTAAAAATATAAATGACTAATATGTACCATAAAATTTTAGAAACTTTATATAAAAATATACATATATATAGGTGTAATAATAAATTTAAATAGCTACTTTTATAGTTAGTTCGGTTTTTTTTTTTTATTAAAACCAAAACCAAACCAAATTTGATCGGTTTTTAAAATTTAAAACCAAAACCAAACCAAACCTAAAAATATCAGTTTTTTTGGTCGGTTTGGTTTGGTTTTCGATTTGGGTCGGTTTTTCGGATTTTTATGCATCCCTACCTGATCAATCAACACTGAAACAATATAAATCAAATGAAGAAATGAGAAAGATAAATGGTACTTCTAGGTGCATCACTCAACTATTAGGAAGAAAGTTGGGTGGGGTGGGACGTTGAGGCTCACGTGAGGGATTGGAGTGTAGAAGCGTGGCGATGTTTGATGAAATAAGCCTAGGGGCAATTTAGTCAAATCACTTAAAAGATTAGGTTTAAATTACGGTAAAATAAAGCAATTATATTGCTATATTTTAACTGAAATTACTAAAACGCCCTTTATGTGCCAAAGCATGTTGACCGTCGGCTGTTATCCTCTCTTATATATAATAGTAGAAGTAACACCTAACGTCTTTTCATCAATTTCAGATATTTTATTTTATTTTATTTTTCATAGATGCACAGACAGGGACATACTCTAGGTAGAATTCAACAATTTATTTCTCGGCAACCCAAGATTCCACCTTCCCCATCGTTGAACATTATTTTAGACACGCCACTCCTTTAACTATAATACAGAAGCCCAGTGCTTCACCAACGCATTTTCGATTTGAAGAACCCTCTACCCCTCTGTATTCTCTCTCTCTCGCTCTCTCGATCTCCTTTTCCCTTGTACGTTTCGTCTCGGAGGGTTCCCGGGTTTCTTTTTTTAAAATCTCCTCTCCCTTGTACCTAATCGGCCCATTCCTTAGTCTCGCAGATCTCCATCATGGCGGCTGCTAATGCTCCGATCACTATGAAAGAGGCCCTTACAGTAATCAATTCTAATTTCTCTTCCTCGCATTTTTTAATAATTGTATCGTTCTATCTACTCTTTTAGTCTCTGGTATTTAGTTAATTGTCAGATCTGGATCTGCGACCTAAATTATGACATTATGTTGAATTTGCTAAGTGTAAAATTTTGGATTGAAATTTGGTTATTATATGACTTGGTGTTGCAGTTGTCAAGTATAGGGGTGAACCCGCAGTTCATCACATTCACAAATGTTACCATGGAATCAGACAAGTATATATGTGTTCGAGAGACGGCACCACAAAATAGTGTGGTGATTGTTGATATGAATATGCCAATGCAGCCTTTGCGCCGCCCTATTACTGCTGACTCTGCTCTTATGAATCCCAATTCCAGAATTTTGGCTCTAAAAGGTATAATTGTATCTTTGCTGAGGAAACTTTTAGATTACTTACTGAATGTTCGTTCTATCATTGGCTAGAGTAATTGATTTGCTTGCAGTTGGGATGCTTGAATTGCTGATGCTATACGAATTAACCGACGGCAGTTTGTTTGGTTATTCATACTAAAAAACTTTTTATTATCAATGTGAAAGAAATTTGAAGCTTCAGTAAAAAAGTCAAACAATATAATTTAACGTGTATATATGAAGTTTTATCTGCAAAATGTCTTTGATTCTTAACATCAGTGTTATCAAAGGCGAAAAGTGCAAAAAAACTCTAAGGACTGTTCAGGCATTAAGCGCAAATCGCAAATACAGCGTGAACTTTAATGAAGAACGGCGCAAATGGAGAAAAACTACAAATATGTATGTGTAGTCCAAGACTAATATCTATAAGCATGAATACCAAATATATGGATAATGAAATTGAAAAAATTTACGATAAAGTAAAATATCAATTGTTTAACGTCGCCTCTTCAGTATTACGCTCATTGGCAAGGAAAAGTATGCCTTAGAGTCTTGATGACAACACTGAAGCGCCCGCTAAGCGAGGGGACGCGCTCAACATGTTTTGAGCCTCGCTTCCGGGCTTAAGCGTGCCTTTGATAACACGGCTTAACATCTAGAGGAAACAATGCGATTATGGAATATGTTTAGGTCTCTGATGACTACTGCATTCAGAGGCAGATGTAGAGTTGACGGTATGGATTCAGCTGACCCAGTAGCTTTGGCCCGAATCCTTAATACGTACACATTATTAATTTAGAACCCATAACTCAAAAGGGCAAGAATCCAATACTCATAAACTTCAAATCGTGTATCCGCCTCTGACTGCATTTAAGTCGAGACAAAGTCAATATGATAGTGGCTATTGCAGTTGTTAGCTTAAGTAGAACATCGAGATCTTTGAATTGAATGTTCATAAAATCTTCATCCAAGACATATATATCTTGTCTAATGGCGCTCTGGGTACGTTGACTTCTAAATGAGGACCAATCCGCTGTAGTTTGGACAAATCACTTTTACCACGTTACTTTGTTTACCTCCATTGCTTAAAGGGTTGGTGGATTTTTTTGTTGTTTTCTTCAAAGAATTTTTTAATTCAATGGCGAAGCATTGAATTACTGGGGATCTTGTTTTCCTTCATCCATATACGTCTTATAAGTGGCAAAGAGGAAATTATAAGCTGATGGGACAGCTCTTCCACTTTGGATTTCGTTAAAATACGTTTCTTGATGAAGCAATTCTGTCTTCTTTCTCCTCTTGAAGCTCAAGTACCAGGAACTACTCAAGATCACTTACAAATTTTTAATATTGAGGCAAAGCAGAAAATGAAGTCACATCAGATGCCCGAGCAGGTAATAAATATCCCCATGAATTCTTTTTTTATTATTTAATATTAGTTTGTTGCATTCTTTGGGGATTTTGATTGTGATATAACTCTCATTGCGTGTTATGTTTAGGTTGTTTTCTGGAAGTGGATTACCCCGAAGATTATAGGAATTGTCACACAAACCTCAGTCTATCATTGGCCAATTGAAGGTGAGACAGTTCCCCTTTCCACTGATAATGTTTACCAATTTTTGTTCCACTTGTTTGAGTGGATAAAGGTCTAATTTTGTGTTCATTACTTTTTATGGCCATTCTTTTGGAATGATGGTTGGTGTTCTCTGTCTTTAAGATGTCCGTATTGTCTTTATCAGGTGATACTGAGCCTGTAAAGATGTTTGATAGAACAGCCAACCTAGCCAATAACCAAATAATCAATTATCGTTGTGATCCTTCAGAGAAATGGTTGGTTTTGATTGGTATTGCCCCAGGTTCACCGGAGGTGTGTAATGTTGTTAACCTGCACTGATAATGATAGTTTTGATGTTTTATTTTGATAGCAGACTTTGTTTTTATCATCTAACCCCTTCCCAAAGTATAATCAACGAGGGAAAAGCCAGGAAAGGTCATATGAGGCTTTAATGTTGTGTTACTTTTTCTCAATCATTTCATTATGTAATGTTTCTGCGTTGCTCCGTCTACCCTAATTCTTTTTTGTTTTATAACTTGCTGATTGTATGTCATTCTCAATCTCTATTACGGTATTGTACGAAAAGGAAACTTGCATGTTAGTGCCTTGGCCATAGTACTGGTATTACACAGTACTTTTGTTGCCTGAATGTTGGATGCTTTCAGCTGCAGCGCAACCTGGCCAAAGGTGGCCCATCTGTTATATGCACTAGACTATGTTGATGAATGGCTGCAAATTATGATATTAACAAGGTTTATTCCACACCAATTTAAAGCTCAAACAACTGGCTTTTTAAACTTTCATTGAAATGTGTTCTAGGTGTAGACATTACTGTTTTGATGATTTCTCCAATTCAGTGTTCAAAGGAGATGCTCTTTCGTCATTTGACTTTACCATTTTCCTCCATATCATTAGAGGCCCCAACTGGTCAAAGGAAATATGCAACTATTTTCAGTTGATCAGCAACGGAGTCAATCCCTCGAGGCACACGCTGCATCATTTGCATCATTCAGAGTGAGAAAAGCTCCTCCATACAATTTGCTAATTCTTTTCCTGGCATTGCTTCCTTGTTTTCCTGTTGTGACCGCTGTGTGCTTTAATCAGGTACCTGAAAGTGATAGGGATTCCATACTCATTTCTTTTGCCACGAGAAGCTTGAATGCTGGACAGGTTGTATCAAAGTTGCATGTCATTGAGCTAGGAGCCCAGCCAGGTTAATATGACGTGTCCTATTTTCCTTTCCCCACTTTCTTAACCTTGACAGTTATTACTAACATTGTGGTGAGAATTGCCTGATATAACTTCCTCCTTTTTTTTAATGTGATAAATATTTGCAGGGAAACCCTCATTTACAAAAAAACAGGCGGATCTTTTCTTCCCTCCAGATTTTGCTGATGATTTCCCAGTTGCCATGCAGGTAACAGTTGCCTTCCCTTTCTGGGGTCTGTCGCTTTGTCTTGTGTTTTTGTATTTTAAATTCAGTTTTTTTGTGACACAATTATCCGTTTCTTTCGCAGATATCTCATAAGTATAGTTTAATTTTTGTCATCACAAAGCTTGGGCTTCTTTTTGTCTATGACCTGGAAACAGCTACTGCAGTTTACAGAAATAGGATTAGCCCAGACCCTATTTTCCTGACAGCTGAAGCTTCGTCAGTTGGTGGGTTTTATGCCGTCAACAGGCGAGGCCAAGTGTTGCTAGCCACAGTAAATGAAACAACTATTATACCTTTTATCAGTGGCCAAGTATGTTTATTTTCTTTGCATTCTGCGACCACACATTTTGTTACAATTTTGTTTCTGGAAGTGTAAATTGAGGATGAATCCTGTAAGCTGTCAAATTCGTACACATGTTGCAGTTGAACAATCTGGAGCTTGCTGTCAATCTTGCTAAAAGAGGAAACCTTCCAGGTGCTGAGAATTTGGTAAGTGGATATATTATTCTCGATATATCATTGTTCTGAAATGATTTTTGCGATGGGAGGGCATTCTGCCCTTTTCTTTAGGTGTACGGGATCTCTTTCCTGTAGAACTCTCTAACACTGTTAACTAGTTCATTCTACAGCTTGGTTTTTGTTCTTGAAACTCTTCCTTCTCTAAATTGAGAAGTACTAAAATAGATTGTCATTGCGATCATCTGCTAGGACTAGATTTGACGAGGCTAATCCCTTTTTGTTGTCAGCAGTCAGCAGTTGACAATCTTGTCAGAAGCTGTTGACTCTGATGGAATCAACATGGGGGAATTATGTTGCTGTCTGTTTCTTACAATGGTCTTATATCTATTTATTTCTGTCTCAGGTCGTCCAGCGGTTTCAAGAGTTGTTTGCTCAAACCAAGTACAAAGAGGCTGCTGAGCTTGCTGCTGAATCACCTCAGGGCATACTCCGGACGCCTGATACTATTGCCAAATTTCAGGTAATGATTTTGTTCCCTCAATTTTTATTGCTCATCAAGGTCTAGTTTCAAGAATAAACTGATTGTTCCTCATCTTATTGTGCAAATTATGCACATTGTATTTATGTGTCTTTTCGTCTTGTTGCAGAGTGTTCCTGTTCAACCAGGGCAAACACCTCCTCTTTTGCAGTACTTTGGGACACTTTTGACAAAAGGGAAGCTCAATGCTTTTGAGTCATTAGAACTGTCACGCCTTGTTGTCAACCAAAATAAGAAGAACCTTTTGGAGAACTGGTTAGCTGAGGATAAGTTGGAGTGCAGTGAGGATCTTGGCGACCTTGTGAAGGTTAATCTTTGAATTCAACAAGAATTCAACATAACTAGTGTTTTTCTGTTCACCACTTCAATCGATTCTCTCTTTTACATAGCCTAAGGTGCTGACAGCAGCTGCAAACTTTTTTATGTAGACTGTTGATAATGACCTTGCCTTGAAGATATACATCAAAGCAAGAGCAACTCCAAAAGTTGTCGCTGCTTTTGCTGAGCGCAGGGAGTTTGACAAGATTCTGATATATTCCAAACAGGTTAGTGAAGCATTTTTGCTGATGTCATCACGTAAAGTTTTTATTTGGCCTGAGCTGCCATGTATGTTTTACACAGTCCAAGCGTTTCTATGAAGTGTATTTGAGGTTGGTAATTAGAAAAGTTGTTTGTTGATATAGGTTGGATATACACCTGACTATCTGTTCCTCCTGCAAACAATTCTTCGATCTGATCCTCAGGTATGTAGAGAGTGGTTTATCAAAATTCATAAATTGTCAATTTCCCATCTTTCTCTGCAAGCTTCATGCGATTACATAGTTTTCCCATCATTTGGAAGTCAATAGTTTTGAATCTTAGACACTTTCGGATTTCACCTGCCCATAATTTATGGAGAAAACAATTGCTTTGATTGTTTTCATCTTTAGACATCTCTTTGATATTCTGCTCTCATGTTGGTAAAAATGCTTCTTTCTTGAAGCAAAAATCAACACAACTTCTCCAGATGGTGCTTTGTTGGTGGATTAATTTGAATAATTGTGGCTGTATATGCAGGGAGCTGTTAACTTTGCACTCATGATGTCCCAAATGGAGGGAGGTTGTCCAGTTGATTATAATACAATCACTGACCTTTTTCTCCAGGTTAATTGGTTTCTTAATGATGTCAAAATGCTTGTTTACTGTTATGCTGACACAGTTCATTCCAATCTTCTCCCTGTTATGGGCTTTTAAACTAGGTGTTTTAGAATTTTTTTACCATTTTCTACTGGGTGCAACATATAGCTGATGAGGATTCTCTCTTTTTTTCTTGTCATCAGAGGAACTTGATCCGCGAAGCAACAGCATTTTTGTTGGATGTTCTGAAACCTAACCTTCCAGAACATGGTTTTTTGCAGACTAAGGTTTCTTTTCTCTTCTGTAGGACATCTTGCTGTTTTTGCATTTTGTTTAGATTTTAATGTCTCCACTGCACAGGTATTGGAAATCAATCTTGTGACTTTCCCCAATGTAGCAGATGCTATATTAGCAAATGGAATGTTCAGTCACTATGATCGACCTCGAATTGCTCAACTTTGTGAAAAAGCTGGTCTTTATGTGCGGGCTCTGCAGGTTGAATGGTTTTCCGCATTTGCCTTTACTTTCATCTGACTGCAAGTTGGTTAATTGGTGTATTATTTCTGCAGCACTATTCTGAGCTCCCTGATATCAAGCGTGTCATTGTGAACACACATGCGATTGAGCCTCAGGTTGTTATGCTCTATAGATTACATTGACTTGTTCTTTGGAGAGTGTGGACTTTTACTTAACTATATTGTTTGTCTCAGGCTCTGGTTGAGTTCTTTGGGACTCTTTCGCGTGAATGGGCTCTTGAGTGCATGAAAGACCTCCTAGTGATCAATATCAAAGGCAACCTCCAAATAATTGTTCAGGTGCTCATTTTGGTTTGTTATATGTTTTTGCACCGAAGTCTGTGTGCTGGAATTAAATTAGAGATTCCTGAATCATGCGATCAGAGCTTGTTTTTACATTATATGAAATTGTTATTTTCTGGGCTGTGTAACATACCCGTAGACATCGAAATTTTAACGGATCAAGCAAAATCCTAAATTCAAGATACTACGAGAAGACTCCTGCAATTCTAGGAGTCTATTAGGGTTGCTTGGAGGCTACTCTCAAAAACTCTAACTTTGGAGGCTACTCTACCCTAACCCTAGGTTGCTCCTATAAAAAGGGTTACGTATTCCCTTTGAAAGCATCTTGTAAATTGAGGTCATCTCAGAAAATCCCATAAATTCTCAGGATATTCACAAAGGGGTCAAGGCATAAAATAATGTCGTGATCTATAGATGTTCTTCTTGATAATCAAATACTTCAAGAAGAACATCCACACAATGATCGACTATCATGGAGATCAAATAATTCATAGAGGTCCGCATTATCCTACGTTCAAGAATATGCTGATCCAGCCCTCGAACCCTAGGTTCGCATATACTCTACTCTAACCCTAGGTTGCTCCTATAAAAAAGGGTTATGTATTCCCTTTGAAAGCATCTCGCAAATTGAGGTCATCTAAGAAAATCCCATAAATTCTCGGGATATTCACAAAGGGGTCAAGGCATAAAATAATATCGTGATCTATAGATGTTCTTCTTGATAATCAAATACTTCAAGAAGAACATCCACACAATGATCGACTTTCACGGAGATCAAATAATTCATAGAGGTCCGCATTATCCTACGTTCGAGAATATGCTGATCCAGCCCTCGAATCACGAATAACAATCCGGAGGAAGAATCAAGGGATAAACAGAGTTGTAACTCGCAATATTTATCAATAAAATCCTTTTTTTTTCTTTATAGTTGTTTGTGATTGCAGTTTTATTTTTCTGCCCTAATTTGTTACAAACCATACCCATAGCAACATATCTGATTGTGCCATGTGGTATTGCAGGTTGCAAAAGAGTATTGTGAGCAGTTGGGTGTTGATGCCTGCATAAAGCTTTTTGAGCAATTCAAGTCTTATGATGGGTTGTACTTCTTCTTGGGATCATATTTGAGTTCCAGGTACGTATTCTTGGAGAGGACATCTTGACATTTTGCTAACTTTTATCAATCACTTGTTTTGATATTTTGGCTGGCTTGGTCAACCACTCATTTTTTATTTCCTGCAGTGAGGATCCTGATATTCACTTCAAATATATTGAGGCAGCTGCCAGGACCGGACAAATCAAGGAGGTTGAGCGCGTCACAAGAGAATCAAACTTCTATGACCCTGAAAAGACGAAGAACTTCTTGATGGAAGCCAAACTTCCCGATGCTCGGCCTCTTATTAATGTTTGTGACCGCTTTGGTTTTGTTCCTGATCTCACACACTACCTCTATACCAACAATATGCTACGGTACATTGAAGGTTATGTCCAAAAGGTCAGTATGATTTCTGTGTACGACTTGATTTATTGAAGTTTTTGCAAATATGACTTACGAACTTTTATCTGCCGTTGTATAGGTCAACCCAGGAAACGCTCCTTTAGTTGTGGGACAGTTATTGGATGATGAGTGTCCTGAGGATTTTATTAAAGGCTTGATCCTTTCCGTTCGTTCTCTGCTTCCTGTTGAGCCACTTGTGGATGAATGTGAAAAGAGGTTCTTTTTTTTTTAAATTTTATTTTTATTTTTTATATCTGGTACAGTTATTTTAAAGTTGGTCTCGGTAAACTACAGCATGTTAAGCTTTTGCTCTTGGTTGTCAGGAACCGCCTCCGACTGCTTACTCAGTTTTTGGAACATCTTGTGAGTGAAGGAAGCCAAGATGTGCATGTACACAATGCTCTGGGTAAGATCATCATAGATAGCAACAATAACCCGGAGCACTTCCTGACGACCAATCCATATTATGATTCACATGTTGTGGGTAAATATTGTGAGAAGCGCGATCCTACCCTAGCTGTTGTTGCATATCGGAGAGGGAACTGTGATGATGAACTTATCAATGTAACAAACAAGAACTCTTTGTTCAAACTGCAAGCCAGGTTTGTTATTCGTGTAGTTAGTTGTTCTGTAACTGCTGATTTGTCAGATGTCTAGAGGAGAACAAACCAAATTGTCCTAATCTTTTTAGGTATGTCGTTGAGAGGATGGATGCTGACCTTTGGGAGAAGGTTCTTAACCCTGAAAACGAGTTCAGAAGGCAGCTTATTGATCAAGTTGTCTCCACTGCTCTGTCTGAGAGCAAAAGCCCAGAACAAGTTTCTGCTGCTGTTAAAGCTTTCATGACTGCCGATCTTCCGCATGAACTGATTGAGCTTCTTGAAAAGATTGTGCTCCAGAACTCTGCATTCAGTGGGAACTTTAATCTGCAAAACTTGCTTATCTTGACAGCCATTAAAGCTGATCCTTCAAGAGTTATGGACTATATCAACAGGCTTGATAATTTTGATGGACCTGCAGTAGGGGAGGTAGCTGTAGAAGCCCAACTTTATGAAGAAGCATTTGCAATCTTCAAGAAGTTCAATTTGAATGTCCAGGCTGCCAATGTTCTGCTAGATAATATCCGCGATATAAATCGGGCTGTGGAGTTTGCCTTCCGAGTTGAAGAAGATGCTGTTTGGAGCCAAGTGGCTAAAGCTCAACTGAGAGAAGGATTAATCAGTGATGCTATTGAGTCGTTTATTCGTGCAGATGATACCACCCAATTTTTGGATGTCATTCGTGCTGCAGAGGATGCGGATGTTTACCATGATTTGGTGAAGTATCTGCTGATGGTAAGGCAGAAGTCAAAAGAGCCTAAGGTTGACAGTGAACTAATCTATGCATATGCTAAAATAGATCGATTGAGCGACATTGAAGAGTTCATTCTCATGCCAAATGTTGCTAATCTACCGAATGTTGGTGACCGGTTGTATGATGAAGCCTTATATGAGGCTGCAAAGATCATATTTGCTTTTATTTCTAACTGGGCCAAGTTGGCTAGTACACTTGTGAAGCTAAATCAGTTCCAAGGTGCTGTTGATGCAGCGCGTAAAGCAAATAGTGCAAAAACGTGGAAAGAAGTCTGCTTTGCTTGTGTTGACGCTGAAGAGTTCCGCTTAGCTCAGATTTGTGGGCTTAACATTATCGTACAGGTAACTTAGCATTGTGTTTCATAAGTTACTGACCAGGGATCCTTGTTTATATTTCTGTGTCAACATTCTTATTTAAATTGCATTGAGATTACCTGGAATACTGTTGAAAGGTTGTATCTGCTTTTGCTTTGGCAGGTGGATGATCTGGAGGAAGTGAGTGAATATTACCAAAACAGAGGATGTTTCAATGAATTGATCTCCCTTATGGAGAGTGGGCTGGGTTTGGAGCGTGCCCATATGGGTATTTTCACAGAACTTGGCGTCCTTTATGCCAGATACCGTTACGAGAAGCTCATGGAACACATTAAGTTATTTTCCACCCGTCTCAACATTCCCAAGCTTATCCGTGCCTGTGATGAGCATCAACACTGGAAAGAACTTACATATTTGTATATCCAATATGATGAATTTGACAATGCTGCCACTACTGTCATGAATCATTCTCCGGATGCTTGGGATCATATGCAGTTCAAAGATATTGTTGTCAAAGTTGCTAATGTGGAGCTTTATTACAAGGCCGTCCATTTCTATTTGCAAGAGCATCCTGATCTTATCAATGATCTTTTAAATGTTCTTGCACTTAGGGTGGACCACACCCGTGTAGTCGACATAATGAGAAAGGTCTCGCTTTCCTAGAAGCCTTATTTACTTACAAGGATTGTTGGATTAGATTGTTTGATGTTAACCCCTCCTTTTCTCCTTATATCTTTTTCTGTTGTGATGGATAACAGGCTGGTCATCTTCGCCTAGTGAAGCCTTACATGATTGCTGTTCAAAGTAACAATGTTTCTGCTGTCAACGAGGCCCTTAATGAGATTTATGTTGAAGAAGAAGACTATGATAGATTACGTGAATCAGTTGATTTGCATGATAACTTTGACCAGATTGGCCTTGCGCAGAAGGTAAAGGATAGTTTCACCAAGTTGCCTTCCATTGTATCTATCAGATATCTGATAATAATTCCACTTCTCTTTGGCTGAGTGAGCAGATAGAGAAACATGAGCTTCTTGAGATGAGGCGGGTTGCTGCTTATATCTATAAAAGGGCTGGTCGATGGAAGCAATCCAGTGCTTTGTCGAAGAAAGATAATCTTTACAAAGATGCAATGGAGACTGCCTCACAATCCGGGGATCGTGAACTTGCTGAAGATTTGCTTGTTTATTTCATTGAACAGGTAACTGTGGTAAAAATCATCCATACCCCCCCCCTACCCACAACCACCACCATACACACACACACAGACAAAAACAAACCAACAGAAAAGGGTTAGTGAGAATACAGAAAATGGAAAAAGTTAATAGTATTGCTGGCGAAGATGATCTTGACGTATTTGGGGTTTCAATTGTATATAGTGTTGGAGGACACCCAAGAACTCCAACCAATTCGTCAAAAAGAAAATTTCTTAGAACATGAAAGAATCAGCTCATGGTAAGGAAAAGGTAGTGGAGATAAATTTGGGAGTGCCAGATGCATAATGTATTTATTGCTTGGGAAAGATTCAGGAGAATTGGTCATATTTTACTTGGAAGTGTTATTTCTGGTCTGGAAAAGTCTACGTAACTTGGAGAGCATTTATTTTTGCATTGGTTAATGCATGTCTAACTTGTAATAACTGATATCTGAAAATTGTGAGTTTTGGCTATTTGTTTATCTTTAAATATTATACAAAATTGATGGAAAGTGGGTTCAAGCTTCAAATTCTTGTTATATGCTCTTGCAGGGGAAGAAAGAATGCTTTGCATCGTGCCTGTTTGTTTGTTATGATTTGATTAGCCCGGATGTTGCCCTTGAGCTTGCGTGGATGAATAATATGATCGACTTTGCATTCCCGTACCTGTTACAGGTTACACACTGACTCTCTGTCCTAAGCCTGTGTGTATGTGTGTGCTTGCTTATCTTCTTTCAAGGAGAAAATTCTTATCCATTCATTGTCCTTCTGGACATTTAGCCCTTTAACTCTGATGGATGTGTATGCTAGTGCATCCTTGCAGCCTATCCTTGCCAGGGTTACAAGGATGTCTGGTTCATTCTAGAAAAACCAATCTGTACTTACCAAAAAAATAGAAAAGGGGGGTTTGTGTTTCCCTTGGGTCTGTTTCACATGATATTCTTATGCATCTCTTCTGGAGCTCTATTCCTGATTATTTCCTGTTTATAGTCGTTCACTATGATGTGGGCAAATATCAGAAATATAAAGATGCCTCGCATGCCATATCATTATTATGTCCTAGCTTATATCATTTGTGGTAATCGTTTTGCTGTCTGCTTCAGTTTACTGATTTTCTATTGCTTGTTGATATCTAGTGTAACCTGCAACTAGTTTCTGATTTGGAGCTCTCTCTCTCTGTCTCTTTTGCAGTTTATTCGCGAATACACTGGCAAGGTTGATGAGCTAATAAAAGATAAAATTGAGGCTCAAAATGAAGCAAAAGCCAAAGAGAATGAAGAGAAGGACGTTATGAAGCAGCAGGTATTCATTGTGTAATCTATATAGCAAGCAATTGCTAGTTTACTGCTTTATGGTCTGGAACATAACCAACATTGCTAAAGCTTTTGATAAGGTCAACATCATGTTGTAAATAAGCCATTGCTAACCTTATTCTCATTTTGGTTGCAGAATATGTATGCACAGCTGCTGCCCCTGGCTTTGCCTGCTCCACCGGGTATGGGAGGAGGCTTTGCTCCACCACCACCACCTCCAATGGGTGGAATGGGAATGCCTCCCATGCCTCCATTTGGTATGCCACCCATGGGTCCCTACTAATATAATGGTGTTTCACATACTGATGTGAATAAACACTACAAGAGAGAAGTAGACAATTCAGGCCCTTTTTTGTTAGAGTTAGGGCTGTTTCCCTTAATTCTTTCAGTTTGCAGTTGTTGATTGCTGAGGGGCACAAATGGAGGCTAGATAAATTGACCATTCTGTTGTGTCATAGGGTGCTAATAACTCCTTGTATTGTTCTTTTAGTAGAGGCATTTTTTGCAGTTAGGCAGAAAATTGAGGATGTTTCATATTATTCAGAACCAACAAGAAGATGCAATATATTGTATTTTGTACTAGTTTCTGGGCATTCAAAGTTTTGTTCTATATTTCCAGGTTCGTCATCTTTTGGATAGTCTTGTTTGAACGCTTTATATATAGTCAACTTCATGGGTATACCTTTTAGCTGTTAATGAGCCCATTTTTTTTTATTAGTTGTTAATAGGGGTGGCAAACGGACGGGTCAGGTCGGATATGGGTGAGGCGGATAATATGGATATCCATATTATCCATGACTTCTTGAATATAATCACTTTTGGGAGAATTTCTAGTCTACCAAACTTAAGGAATCTCAATTTGAGTTTTTACAAGGGAAAATTACCCAAACTGTCACTCTATAAACTTTCCCAACCAAAAATAGCTCATAACAAAATATCTACTAAAAAAGGCCCAAATGTCATTTTGGGCCCAAATAGTTTCAATTAATATCAGTTTTTTTGTATCCATTATTTTTGTAATACAGACACCGTTCTCTTCTCTAAGTTTTCACTCTCTCTCTCTCTCTCTCTCTCTCTCTCTCTCTATATATATATATATATATATATATATGCGATTTTTTGCTAAATTGAACTAAAATTGCTGAAATTGACGACAAAATAAGATACATTTGCGGTTATTTTCGTCTGCTTCCAAGTAATTTGGAATAGAAAATCTCTTGTTTTGTATATTTTTTTGGATTGCACGTATTTTTGGAGAAGCGATGTTGCTTTTTTTAGGCTTTTTGTGACAATTGTTTAGTTAGAGTTCATCGTATGTATCTGTTATAGATGATTTTGTTAGTTTTGGTTGAGTTTTGTATCAATTTCTTCACAAAATTTTGTAACCGTTTGTTCGTATAATTTTTTTTTAATTTTTTTTTCATTGAACCTAGTTTCAATTGTGAAACAGAGCAATATGACAAGACAAACTCGTTTGATGAGTTCATCACCTTATTCAAAGTCGGTTTCAATTGAGAAATCGAGCAACATGAGAAGAGAAACTAGGTCGATGAGTTTATCTCCTCATTCAACCCCAGTTTTAGTTAAGAAATCGATTGATAAACGAAATATGGGAAGACAAAATCGTTCCGACAATGTTAAAGTGTTAGAATCTCGAAAGGATGTTGTTGGACAATCTGAGAAAAAGAAGAGCAAAAGAGTTAGAATGGATGATGTTGAACGTAAGAGAAAACGTGCCGTTGGAGGACAAAGTGAATTTGTGTGTCCAACTAAAAAAAAGTAAGGTTCAAAAGACAGAAAAAGTTATAAGGTACATACAATTTCAGTTATATTTTTTCTATTGTTGAATCTTCTAGCCTTTTCCTGTTACTCATTGGACATCATACACTAATGTGGACATCGTATCATTTTTACAGTCAAAGTTGACTAATGTCCAGCTTTGGATGTTTAGGGAAAACTGTTTTGGCTATTTTCTTGATTTACCTCGAGTTGCTATCCAGGCACAACTGATTCGTTCTTTAATGCTTAGAGAGTTGGTTCAAGATAAGTGTGATCAATTTTATGTGAAATTGAATGACGAATGTGTTTTACGTTTTGGTCTTCGAGAATTTAGTGTTGTAAGTGGTTTAAACTGTTGTGGCAATAAACATGTTGAGGGTAACTTCAGTTGACCCAATAGGTTGGTGGATACTTATTTTTCTGGTTTTGAAGCGGTGTCAAAGAAGTCGCTTATTGATTGTTTTGAGAAGAAGAAATGGCAGTCTGATGAAGACGCAATTAAGATTGCAATAATTTATTTTATAAACACATTTATAATGTCCACTCAGGCTCAGAAGACATTTATAAGTAAACGTGATTTTCATCTTGTCGAGAGTGGTGTGTATGTGTCCTTTCCCTGGGGTAAGATTGCGTTTCGAGCTTTAATGAAGTCGGTGAGGGACAAGTTGAGGGGAAAGTCTGAGTTTTATAGGATTGGTGGATTTTCTCTTGCACTACAGGTCTGGTTCCATGAATGTTGCACTATAGTTGATAAAAAGTTTGTTGTTCGTGTTGGAGATCATATACCACGCATATTGAATTGGGAAATGACAGACATGCCAACACGTGAGGACTTCTCTACTGGTTTCTTCAACAACATAGGGAATAAGGTGCCAGCTTTTATGTATTGATGGGTTATACATATATGATACACTGTAATTCATTGTAATACATCAAATATACAGTTTTTATACGTCTTTGATACATCTAGGACTGAAGCACTTTTTGTTACATTTGCGGTTTTAAAATATTTCTCCTACAACTGAAGAGCTAAAGAGATTTATTTTGCCTGTTGAAGTTAACGATGAGTATCAGAAATATTTGACATCACGTAACAGGGGAAAACTTCCTATTGATGATAGCGATGGTTTTGTCACGCCACCCCCGAAACAGATTAATGAGCCTGTCCCACCAAAAAAGGCGTCGGGTGTCCAATCTGTTGATTATGACCGTGAGTTGCAGAAGTTGAAAGATGAAATTAAACAGGTTTGTATTGGTTTTTTATATATTTTTTTGAAAGTTTTGTTAAAAATGTATATACAAAGTCTATTATTTTTCTTATTTGTTTCCTTTTGTAGCTCCATAAGCAATTAAAGTCCTTCATGGAATATGTTTCTAATAAATTCAAGGAAGTCTTTGAGTTGATAAATTCCAAGGTATGTGTTTCTTTTCCATTGTGCATTTTCTTTTATTTTTTAGTTAACTTACTGTATCCTTTTTTTAAAAATAGTTTGGTGCAAGCGAAGACAAATATGGTGCACATCCAAAGAAAGACACCAGTGCTCGTCAAGACAATAATAATTTTGTGAGCAATATGGAGTTTGGTGGCAATGAGGATGCTGACATGGATGGTTGTAAGGTGTGTTTAGTTGTGCATTCTGCACTTTTCCCTTTTTTTTTTGTTATTTTTGATAATTCGATTCTTTTTAAAAAAAATAGGTCGGTGGAAGTGAGGCAAAGATGTTCCACATTCTCAAGGAGATACCAGTGCGCATCATCGTAACAATATTGTGCTCGATGCAACATATCAGTTAGGTGTTAATATCATGGAAGAACCTTCTGATGTGAAAGTTAACATGTTTGTTGCTAAAATAACTTTCACACCAGATGTAGCGCATGCTGACGCTATTGGTGAGACTGCAGATGAGGCGGCAGGGGAGTTGGAGGCAGAATCAGAGAAAGAAAAGGTTCCCGAATCTCAGACTGGCGTTGTTTGTGTGACTGCAAGTGTTGATGAGGCGGCAGGGGAGATGCAGGAACAATCTGAGAAAGAGGTTCCTGAATCTCAGATTGTTCTGTACCAACCTGAATTATTTCCTGAAGTTTCGCCGCAAATGGAAAAAAGAAAGAAATGTCCTGCAAAGGCCGTGCAGTCTCCGTTCATTACTGTATTTGATTCGGAATCCAGTACTGGTGTTGTTGCAGCGAAAGAAAAAAAATAAATTTATGCTGTTAAGCATCCTTTTCAAAGCAAAATTAGAACTGGCGTTAACAACTCTTTGTTGAATGTATTTGTGCGTGGGTCAAAAAAGGGAAGTCCAGAAAGAAGTATGTTTCCAACTTCTGAGTTTTGTGTAGTTTTATATTTTAATATATTGTCATTTGTAGCATTATTTTATATTAAATCACTGTATCTCTTTTGTGTATATCTGTTACCAGGAATGTAATTTACCAGAACCATGTTAGTGAACTCAATCCTGCTTATGATCTTGGTGTATATCATGTTGAAGACAAAAAATGGTTTTACACTTTGGCATATAATGGTCAGCCTTTGGATGATTCGGTATGTAAGAAGCTACTTTTACAGTTTATTTTTAAAAAAATTTTCCAGTGTACACGTGATCAGTGTTAGAACAAATTATTAATTGCTATCTTGCCTCGCACAAGAGAAGTAGTGAGCATTCATTTTCCTTTGTTTTATATGAATTTAGTTTGAAAAAGCGTAGCTGCTTAAAGCTTACGAGCCTTCAGTGATTAATTATTTGTTATGTTTTGTTTCAGCACATTGATGTTTTGTTCTATTATTTGAGAAAGAAGGGGACAAAGACCTATATGTAACATTCACCACCACAGATTGGTACTTCGACGAGAAAATTAATGAGTTGTGGCAGGTGTTTATTGATACAAATGGAGATAGTGAAGTGTGCAATCTGAAATATGTCATTGCAGAGTATATTTAGGGGTATGTCTTGGATGCCAATGTTCCATGGCACACTGTCGAGCACGACTTAATGCCAATTAATATTGCGGAACAATGGCATTGGATAATGGCTGTGATGTCCTTCAAGGATAGGTGCATATATGTGTATGACTCTATGCACGGTGGAGCTGCTCATCAAGCCAAAGTTCATAACACAATGCACAAGTATTCTGTGTTGCTGCCTCATTTTTTCGTGCATACGTATTTCTATTTAAACAAAAAAGATATCAATTGACGCACTAGTGTCTACAAATCAAAGGACTTGATTACCCCTTTTGATGTAAAATTGGTTGAAGGACTGCCTCAACAAGTCGAAGCGTATGAATTTCTTTCAACACAATCTGTTTTGTTTTTAGATTCTGCAGTTTGATAATTGTTGTTATGTCTATTTTTGTAGTGATTGCCGAGTATTTCATTGAGGGCAAGACGCCTCCTAAAATATTCAATGCCTATGCACACCAGCGCAGATTTGGTGCTCTCTTGTGAGATTATGCTAGAAAGAAGATGGAATTGAACACGCAAAGTGATGATGAGATTATTGGTCGACAGAATAAGTCGCAGAAGCGGAAGAAGTAGTTACCTTTGTCATTGTTGTAGGATGAACTCAATAATTTCATTTTGTATTGTGTTCTGTTATGTTGTCATTATTGTAAGACCATTCAGATTTGTTTGGGTTTGAATTTTATGAATACTTTTAAGATTTGTACGGCAAATGAGATGTCTGTTCTGTTATAAAGGTTTAATGAGTTTTAGTGAAATATTGGAGTGTTGCAGTTTAGTTTATTTTGGTATTTTCTCCTTGATTTTGTGTTGTGAATTCAAGATATGAAAAATATATGGTAGTTTGTGATACACTGTCTCTTCCAGATACACGCATGATACACAGATGATACAGATATGATACACATATGATACACACATGATACATAGATGATACAGTCATTTTGGATTGCTGCACAGTTAGTTTCTTCACAATAAGTTCTGCTGTTTGTTTGGTTTCAAAATATGTATTGGTGAAGCCACACTCTTATTTGCAAATTTCTAAAACTATTTGCACAGTTTTCTAGCTGCTACGACTGTTTTCTATTAGTTAGCTTTGTTATTACACAAATACAGACATGAGTAAGAGCCGATACACAGAGATACATAGGTGATACACAAGAGAAACATAGATGATACAAATATGATGCATAGCTGATACAACTTCTTTTTTAATCAAACAGATGTATAATTTACTAATACACAGAGATACATATGTGATACACAAGAGATACAAATATGATATATAGTTGATACAACCTTTTTTTAATCAACAGATGTATAATTTAAAAAATACACTTGCAATACGATTTTAAATGATAGATCAAATATTTATTTATTTCTAAAATTCAAATGACATTCTGCATTGATACAGTTCTTGATATATTGGATTCTTCTAAATCTCTATGATATTTAGTAAAGTAAAATAACAAGTATTCTAAGTTTGACATATTTCATCCTCTCTTTGGATTATTTCTACAAGTTTTCCTGTTGTGATCTTGTTCTCCCTACTGTCCATATGAAATCGACCTTTCTCGTTCCCTTTCAGATATTGGCTTGCACCTCCCCTTCCTTGGCCTTCCTATTGATTTAGTCATGTCTGATGGCAAGACTTTTTCATCTAGAACTTCTACAGGAATTTTCCATGTGCTTTCATCAGGAACCGGATAAATTAGAATTTCATAGGTCTTCAATAGGTACTTTCTGGTGTAGTACACCGAGTAATAATCAATGTGATCAATGTATTTGTATTTTAATACTGCCCAAGCATGTGCACATGGTAGCTCATCCAACTGAAACCTTCTACAGCTGCAAGTTCGATCTTTTAGGAATACCATCCTCTGCTTACCCTTGTCAAGTACTGCATATAAGTAACTCGTCGAAGGGGTCACCTATAAAATTTATCAACTATCATTAGTGGTGACAAAGCAGATGCCCTCAAAACACATTTACTGGAGAGCCCACAAGATTCAAAATAGCTTAATATCATGTCAAACCACCCAATATTTCAGCAGTGGGGTAGGCATAGATGCTACATTAAATTGAAAGCCTTATATACATGCTGGTAGTCGCCTAAAAGTTGAACAATTTGCTTACATAATGACTAATTTCTTGCATGCCCCAGAAGAAACAAATAATAGAGGTAGACCAACCAGCTTTGAAAAGAAACAAAAAACCTGAAGCCTCGGGTAATAGAGATAAGACCCTCCATTACTTGACCACTATAATATTGCTTTTGTGCAAACAATAAATATTAGAAAACATTAGCTTTAATAAATTTGGTCTCCCTGTGCCGTGCAGGTGGACACTAGTTTAACAGAATCACATAAAAGGTTCAAGATATAACAGATCCATGAATTCGGCATGGTTACATATTATATGAATAAATATCTACAGATTCTAGTCATACCTTCATCCGATGTGACAATTCGAGATTGTCCATCAGCATTGTATCATATTTTTTTCCAAGATCAGTAAATGACTCTATTTTATTCTTTTGGTTTGTAACGTTCCATCGTCCGATCAATTGCCTTATGTACTCCAGCAAAGGCAGTACTGGAAGTTCCCTAGCAGCCTTGAGCGCTGCATTGATCGACTCCGCAATGTTTGAAGTTATTGTCAATGTTCTATTGATAGTGGAATGTGCTCTAGACCATCTTTCATACCCAACGTTGATTAAGTAATCTTTGACCCTCTTATCAATTCTCTCTACCTCTGCCATATAGTAATCAAACTTCTCAACTGTGTATGCTTTGGCCATAGAAAAGAATATGTCTTTGAGCTACAAATGGTTCTTCTTGTAATTGTTTTTTACATTATTCCATAGATGCCATATGCAGACACAGTGAGGTACTTGTGGATACAATATTGCCGCTGCATTTCATAGATTCCTCTGTATGTCAATTTAAGAAATGTTCCATCTATAACAACAACCGGTTTGCAATACTGCCATCCTTTTATAGACAGATATAGTGCAACGAAAGCATACATGAACAAGTCTTCCTCTATTTTTTTCAAACTTACCACCAACATAGGATTTGTAAGAACCAGCATATAAAAGTAGCTTGGCAGCTTTTCATATGATTCGCTCGGGTTCCCTCTCAGTAGTTGAACTGCATATTCCTTCGATCTCCATGCTTGCATATATGTCATTTGAAGACCATACTGCTTTTTCATGTCTCCAATTATGTCATTAGGAGTGTATATTATTTTTGGGTCTTTATACTTATCTATCAGAAGACTGTTGATGAGTTTTGCAGTAGCTTGACGTTGTGCGTAAGATCTGTCTTTCAGCGGGCATGAGTGCAGTTTCCAAAAATTTTTGACCTTGAAAATTTTTGCTATTTTCAGGCTCGAAGACTTAAAACACCAATCACAGTTGTTATTGATGCACACTAGGCAGTACCTACGAAAAGGATATAAACTTTTCCATCAATAAACAGAGCGACATGAAATACAATGATATCTAGTGATACACACTGCCATTAACAATACTAGATGAAAAAATACAATGACTATACAGTACTACACGGTGACAACCACAACTTAAAAACTGTACAACCACAGACTTACAAGCAGCAACTTATTTTCTGCATAATTATGCTTCTAACATCAACTACGATATACATTGAAATACATAATTATATAGTAAATATTTTGATACCTGCTTTCACTTGATCTATGCACCTTAAACTGGAATTTTTCCTTTACTACCAAGTGCTTCATGACTTTGACTATCGTAGCCTTATCTTTATAAATTTGACCTTCTATACATCTATGTTATGAGGGTCAATTATTATTGTATTTTCATCAGATTCTGTATCCTACCAGTCTTCTCCATCCCCAAACTCAATCATATTAATTGTATCGCCATTGTATCTCTCCTGTATAACTGAGCTTTGTGCATACTCTGAGGAAATCACAACAGAATTTGAATTGTAGTAGATCATATCCATATCCTTTTCACTCGATGTTATACAAAGGGGATACATTGTAAATTCCGAGCTTCTTTCCAGCTCAAGATATACACATACACCCATATTATTGTGTATCACTATTGGTGGAGAACCGTTTTGGACAGTGTATTTGATTTCAATAACATTCAATGAAGTATCTATCATAAGTTGTTTCGAAATCACGTCTACAAAATCTTCAAAACTTATATTTGGAGTAACTACTACAACATCGGCATTGTAATCTACAATACTGTTGTCCACATTCCATCGGCCACCATACTGAATAAAAATCGGTAAATTTGCCATTGAAGTAGCTGAAATTAGGTCAAAACTCACTAATTCCTTGATCGATTTTGATTGTAGTTCTTAGTTACTTCATAAAAGCTGTATTTATAGAGAAATCGCGAAAGGAAATTGTTGCACTCACGACCCAAATTGATGGGTCGCGACGGGCACCCGATACCTTACTCAACCGAGTACCAACGTAACGTATATGTCGTATCATACTATCATAGGTAAATGAGCCGGAAAGGCTGTCGTGAGATAACTAGAATAAAACATGAGGGAAATACTCTACATAGGACGACCCAATGTGATGTACCGACTTATACATATGACATACGGGCCTATAAGGCCGACATGATCATTTGTATACTCACACCATAGGCCGACAAGGCCATACAAGTATCCATATACATGACATCTGTCTACAAGCCTCTGAGAGTACATAAATGTCATAAAGGTCAGGACAGGGCCCAACCATACCAATCAATACATGTCCAAATCATACTGGCCAAATAGGCAACTCCGGAGCAAATGGAGTGCACCAACACTTTCTACTGAGTTGATAGCCTACTTGGAGGATTCTCAACTTGTCTATCGGCACCTGCGGGCATAAAACACAGCGTCCCCAGGCAAAAGGGACGTCAGTATAAATAAAGTACTGAGTATGTAAGGCATGAAAATCAGTACATAAAAGACATAAAAGAAACGTGGAGTAAAGAATTCCACTTGTAAGTCTAAACAACTTTGTGAATGCTGAAACATTTATAATGTCATGCACGTGCGTATAAATGTGATGTCATGCATATGTATATGCGTACATAACATCATCAAGCCTCTGAGAGTATCCCATCATATCATCTCGGCCACTGTGGGCAAAATCATAAACGTATACTAGCTGATCAGGTGGTGGTGCGTATATAATGCCGTAACCTTTTCCCATATCCCATATACATATAATATACGCGTATATAACACCATCTGGTCATGAGTCAATGTACATGTATAAATGAATGAAATGCATAAGAAATACGTTAATAAGATTTCTCGGAATATCATAAGATCAATATGCCTTCGGATAAACTTTATCAACTACGTATTTTTATGAGACCCATGAACAGAAGATGTAATAATAAGACAAAGGGGAATCAATAACATAGACACCCCGAGTACTTCTAAGAATAGAGTCATTTATGAAAGTTGTGCATTTGCTCGTTTCGTTTGTATCGTATGAATTATGCCAAAAAGAAAGAAGGGGTAGCCTTAACATACGTGAGTCGATTCTCTTGACAATTCCTCTAACACACGTCAATCACGACGAAACACGTAACGACGAGATCGAAATAGGGAAAAATTCGTATGATATTCTTGAGAAAGATTGTACCGTGCACCCTTAAAAGTTCATCTCATGATGCTGTAGCACTAAAAAGGTTCATATGAATTCTCTTTTGAGATTACATCCATTACTTAGCAACATGCATCTCCTTCTTAATGATATAGGAATGTCTCTTTAAATTGTGGGTTGTGGGCCCCACTATTGTGATGACTTAGCCAACAATTGTCCTAAATATGACACCTAGTCTTATGAACCAAGGGTCATTGCTTAGTCTTAGCAATTACACCCCTTGCTGCCACGTTGGGGGTATTGTTTCCTCCAAACATATCCACCAATTTCCAATTACATGGTTAATCTCCCATTAAACAAATAATTAACTAATTACTCATTTAATTAAGATTTATGTCAAATTACTTAAAATACTACTCACTTTTAACACACTTTATACACCTTACTATCATGGTCATGTAGTACCTTATATGGCACTAGTCCATAAATAAGGGGTATTATAGCTTGGACCGTATTTTATCTCAAAATGTCAAACTTCGACGAATTTTCTTCGATTCGCTTACTCTCTCACCTTCACGAATTTACTTATCATTTATTTGAAATAGCATAATACTTATAACCTCAAAATAATCTTGTCCTTGAACTGATGTCAATTATCTTACGACAAATCCAACGTACAATACTACAGGGTGTAACATCGTCGCAATACTGCGGAGTGTAATATCGACGTAATACTGCGGGGTGTAACATCATTCCCCCTTTTGGAAAATTCATCCTCGAATGTTGAGTGATGCACTTATCGGTCTTATAACCGGATAGCTTTACGAATGGTTTTAATACTGTCCTTGCCATCTACGCAACTATTCTGTGAATAAATCCAAAATCCAGAGCATTCCCACCTTTAGGCCTCTTTCTCACACCACGGCCTATGGTCAGAATTCTTCCAATCTAGTAACTGTTGCTACCTCCTGTCATGCAGCCTGTACGACTTTTTCCTTGTATGTACGCATGTGCGACTCTTCCCTCCAGCTCGTAGCCAATCTCTAGGCCTCATTTTGTGAACATATACAGAATTTGACAAGATGTCCCTCTGGGCATCTATAGGTATACTGAAGTTCTTCACTCGGTATTTTGTCGAGCTTACGAATATTGCTATATTTTATTTCATACACCCGATTATCTATTCGTATGGCTTTACTGCATCTAGGTAGGTCATACTACCCAACTCTAGGTTACTCTCTTGCTTCTTATCATATATGTATAAATCTAAGTCCTTCACTGCTTCCTTATTATTGTTCATCTAAAGAATGACATCCTTATCTCCTCTCATACGTTGGAACTTTATCCATCTATTGTTGATTCATCTTAATATTGATCCATAATCTACCACTGATAATTTGACCTCTTATGTAACACTGTCGCTAGAGCTCACGTCTCATCGGGAAACATCTGAAGTGATTTGCCTAATCCACCTAGGGGTGATACTATACTTCAATAACCGTTTTTATAGCATTCCAACGTGATTCATCTTATGGGGTGTTTTTTCTTCAAATCAGTACTCAATCGAAGGCCCAAATGTCATCCTTTATCTATCACAATTACACCCTTATTCTACTGCCAGGGCAGCATTCCATCTCTTCTAAATGCTATTAGTCTTAGACTCCTTTGAGTTCATTCAGGCTATACTGAGCTTTCTATAACTTAGAGAAACCATTAGCTCTCTTGTTTTCCTGGGCTTAACCCCGAGGACTTATCCATTCTCGTCACCTCTCACTCGCCTTTCCTTATCCTTACTAATGTCTTCCTAAAACCTTGTCGCTCTACCATACTTTAGCTTGCGATCTACACATATCTATTTACACTACTCGTAACCTTCCTTCAACTTGCTTGCACCATAGATTTCCTTATGTCATTCTGGAACATCAAGCGAGACATCATATCATCACTAACTCTTCTTTACTCTCTTAACTAGACCTCTTAATACCTAGAAACCATAGGCTGGAAGATATGCCACTAATGACACCGCTATCATTCCTAAATACTGAATCCCAGTGCTTCTAGCCCTCTATCTGAAGTATATATTTTTCACAACCTTCCGCACCTGAGTATCTCGTACGTTGTTCACCTTTACCTTACTTACTTTAAAATCTCGCATCACATCTTCTATCTCTTTCATGACCTCCCTTACACATAGGTATAATTCACATCCACAACTTGAAGCTCTATTATAATACTTGGACCTCTGGTGCATACACAATTCGGTAGGAGCTTCATACTGACTTCTTATGAGACTGGTACTCTTCTAACTGGCTTTATTGTAGAGCCATTATAGAATATGGTTGTTGTACTATCTCTCTTGTACCTCTGATATTAAGAGTGATTCTGCAATGTTCTCAATCATGATTTCTATAATTTTCTGGGTCCAATAATCAGACTCCTGATTTACTTGGTTGATGTAACTCTTTAGTTTCCTCTTCCCTCTGATCAACCTTTATGTAGGCTTAAGCTATCTTCCGATCTGCGGCTCATGGTATTAGTTATTACTTTAGCCTTTCATGGACACTATGGAATATTCATGATATAATCTTCTAACAATTCAATCCTTTGTCTATGACCTGGACTCAATTCTTTCTTTTAACTTATACCGGAGTCTTCTACGACTGTATGATTGTCAACATATATGCTTCATGGATAATACTCCAAAATACTAAGTGCGTTCACAACATAACTAACTCTGGATCATTGCTCAAATAATTCCTTTCGTTCCTTCTCATCTTTCTTTAAATGTAAGCAATTACTTTTCCTGGTCGTTCTACCACTTGCTGCATGGATACTTGGCTCATCTTAGTTCCCACACATATTGGAATTCCATACAACCCACATGATCTTGAATATCACCTTTTGATTTATTTTTCTTCTTCCCGTTCATTAGCCACGATAGGTGCCACTTTCTTATGGAGTGCATACAATGTTGTTGTGAGACTGTTGTTACAAGACCATTTCCTCTTTAGGTCATTGTGCTTAGGTTGAAGCCTTCTTCCTTATTTCCTCAGCTAGTCTTTCGTTATAGTACTTAGGTAGGACCCTCTAACTCTTGTAAAGCTGTGGGCTTATCATATCGTATACTCGATTTTTTTTTGATGTTCTTCCTCGCCTATAATTGTTCGTAGTTACTTACCTCCATGCCCTTGTGCTTTTAGGGTTGCTTCTGAGCTGATATTTTGATTGTCTTCCCAATGGCACTCTCTTTTATTTCCGTAACACTCATATGGTACATTTAACTACCCCAACTCCTATCTGAATATTTCTCAAGGGTCACAATGTCATATCTACGAGACTGAATTCCCTATGTTGGGGTTCACTACGTTTATCTTGCATGATATGTTGAATTATTTGTAACCTCCTGTCTAGCCATAACTAGACTCTTCCTAAATCAACTACTAACTGCTCGCTGGTCCATTCTAATATCTATATTCCGCGTAATCTCTATTAGGTTATTTTCTTTGTCTTAACTTACCTTTCGCACTATCTCCTTATGCATCAAAGGTTCATTCACACTAATTTATCAATAACATCCTGGGAAAAACCCTTACTGCCTCTCCAGGCGTTGTACTTGCATAATGTGCTGGAGTCGTAACATATCTGTAGGATTTGAATAAGTGCAATCTCATCCCTTTCTCATTTTTATCGCATTCTTCCTTTACCATTCCATAGTTACTAGAACCACTTAACTCTGACTTAATGCCACATCACTCCATATTCCCCCTTTTGGGGAGTACTGAGATTTAGTGCTATGACGATCTACCTATAAATGTTTTACCTCTCCATCTTTGGCATCTTTCTACATCATCGATGACCCTTACTCGCCTTACGGTAATCCTTCTGTACCAAAGATAATGAAATTCCTTACTCATGAGGGTGATACCTAGTGTAACTGGCACCCATAGTCCCTTAAGCTTAACTTTGCCTACATTGCTTTCTTTAGGGAAGTGTCTTCCTGAATGACCTTTAAAGGTTATTCTTCTGTCGTCCATTTTATTATCACCAGAACGCAATCTTTGAAATTCTCATGATGCCGACTATTATAAAATCACTCAGTCCCTAATTCATGTTTAGTTTATCTTGTTCACCAGCCTATACTGATTTCTATTATTCTGGGGTCTAACTTTTCCTTCTGGTAGTCGTACTAGAATCACGAACTTATTTCTCAAAATGAGGATATGACTTTATGGCCTATACTCTTTTGTTGTCTCAAGGCCTGTCACCTCTCGTCTTTTCCTTCCCTTGACTATAGACTTTGTAATACTGTCATTTTTTTGATCTACCGTTGTTATCCATGCATCACATCTTATCATAATGCTTCATTAACTCTCTTCTTATTTCCCTGCTAACATTGCTGGCTATCACTTTATTCTGAAAACTTCAACAAGACATTCTTTTGCTTTTAGCTCCCCTTGCGCCATCCCCTGGCTCTTCGGATTGCCTAACATTCTCGCTCTACTAGGGACGGGAGCCACACTAAGGTAATATTTATCCTTTCCAGGCTTCCAGTGCCTATCTTTGTAATAATTGTTTTTTTAACATTCTAGTATTCATATCTAGCTGTACTATTCTAGAGTGCACCATCTAGGTGTCTCACTAGGAGATCCATTACCACGTTTGCACTATCCTTCGGAAATGTCAACTAACACTAACAATCCATCCACCATTTTGGGTTACTCTAACCCCAGCCGGATCCTGATATCCCGTCCTTCTCTTAAGCCATATCTGTTAGCTCCCATAGGGCATAACTGAGATCGGTGTGGCCAATTGTACATACATCTGTTACTGTTGAAGGTAACCCAAAATGCTTATATTTCTCTGCCTGAATTGTAATACTGATAATCTTCATTAACTGGGTACCTCGTACCCATCTTTACCTTGCTTCTTTTGCTTGTTGAAACTGTATCTATCTTCAGATTCTCTTATTGCTTTTCACCATATGGGTGGATAAATATTCCTTCCTTAAGGCTCCTTATCAAGAAGCTTACACGTCTTAGTACACATATGTTCTGTTGAAAACCTCACATTTATCCATCATAAGAATGATGCAAAATTGAGTTCCTCTAACTCAACTCTTCCACCACCATATGAAATCTCTTACCAACTGTCCTTTGGATGTAAGTATCGTCTTATTACGAATAAAATAGAAATTAGGGGTTTGAATTCTTACAAGTGAGCTCTCCCACATGATCTAGAGTAAGAAGAAAGAGTGACAGTCCTAAATGCCCTGTAGCCTCCTGCTTATAAGTGTGGTGCACAACACACCTATAAACAAGACTCTACTAGACACGGCTTGTAGACTCCCTAGGACGGAACTGCTCTGATACCACTTTTATCACGACCCAAACCGATGGACTGCGACGGCCACCCGGTACCTTACTCAATCGAGTACCAACGTAATGCATCTGTCGTATCATACTATCATAGGTAAATGAGCCGGAAAGGCTGTCGTGAGATAACTAGAATAAAACATGAGGGAAATACTCGACATAGGATGACCCAACGTGATATACCGACTTATACATATGATATACGGGCCTATAAGGCTGACATGATCATTTGTATACTCGCACCACAGGCCGACAAGGCCATATAAGTATCCATATACATGACATCCGTCTACAAGCCTCTAAGAGTACATAAATGTCATAAAGGTCGGGACAGGGCCCCGCCATACCAATCATTACATGTCTAAATCATACTGGCCAAATAGGCAACTCCGGAGCAAATGGAGTGCACCAACACTTTCTACTGAGTTGATAGCCTACTTGGAGGATTCTCAACTTGTCTATCGGCACCTGCGGGCATGAAACGCAGCGTCCCCAGGCAAAAGGGACGTCAGTACAAATAAAGTACTGAGTATGTAAGGCATGAAAATCAGTACATAAAAGACATAAAAGAAACGTGGAGTAAAGAATTCCACTTGTAAGTCTAAACAACTTTGTGAATCCTGAAACATTTATAATGTCATGCACGTGTGTATAAATGTGATGTCATGCATATGTATATGCGTACATAACATCATCAAGCCTCTGAGAGTATCCCATCATATCATCTCGGCCACTGTGGGCAAAATCATAAACGTATACTAGCTGATCAGGTGGTGTTGCGTATATAACGCCGTAACCTTTTCCCATATCCCATATACATATAATATACGCGTATATAATGCCATCTGGTCATGAGTCAATGTACATGTATAAATGAATGAAATGCATAAGAAATACGTTAATAAGATTTCTCGGAATGTCATAAGATCAATATGCCTTCGGATAAACTTTATCAACTATGTATTTTTCTGAGACCCATGAACAGAAGATGTAATAATAAGACACATGGGGAATCAAGAACATAGACACCTCGAGTACTTCTATGAATAGAGTCATTTATGAAAGTTGTGTGTTTGCTCGTTTCGTTTGTATCGTATGAATCATGCTAAAAAGAAAGAAGGGATAGCCTTAACATACCTTAGCCGATTCTCTTCACAATCCCTCTAACACACGTCAATCGTGACGAAACACGTAATGGCGATATCGAAATAGGAAAAAATTTGTATGATATTCTTGAGAAAGATTGTACCGTGCTCCCTTAAATATTCATCTCACGCTGCTGTAGCAATAAAAAGGTTAATATGAATTCTCTTTTGAGACTACATCCGTTACTTAGCAACATACATCTCCTTCTTAATGATATAGTATGGTCTCTTAAAATTATGGGTTGTGGGCCCCACTATTGTGATGACTTAGCCAACAATTGTCCTAAATATGCCACCTAGTCTTATGAACCAAGGGTCATTGCTTAGTTTTAGTAATTGCACCCCTTGCTGTCACACTGGGATGTTGTTTCCTCCAAACTTATCCACCAATTTTCAATTATATGGTTAATCTCTCATTAAACAAATAATTAACTAATTACTCACTTAATTAAGAATTATCTCAAATTACTTAAAATACTACTCACTTTTAAAACACTTTATACACCTTACTATAATAGTCATGTAGTACCTTGTATGACACTAGTCCATAAATACATGGTATTATAGCTTGGACCGTATTTTATCTTAAATTATCAAACTTTGACGAAACTCATTTTCTTCGATTCGCCTACCCTCTCACTTTCACGAATTTACTTATCACTTGTTTGAAATAGTATAATACTTATAACTTCTAAATAATCTTTTCCTTGAACTGATGTCAATTATCTTATGACAAATTCAACGTACAATACTATAGGGTGTAACATCGTTGTAATACTGCAGAGTGTAATATCGACGTAATACTGCGAGGTGTAACAATTGCTTTTACAGTCAAATTGATCAATTTTTGAGTGAAATTTGGAGCTCATTTTGAGAATTGTTTGGGAGAGAATGCCGTGATTTACAGAATGTATGTCTCTCTGAAATTAATACGCTTGAAAAATAGGGAAGAAAGGAAGATCTTTAGCGTAATTCTCGGATGGAAGAATCCCTCCTTGCGTGTATCTCTAATTTTTGGTTACTTTTTGTAAGTGTCTAATTTTGTGCTAGAGGTTGGTAAGTTTGAGTTTAAATTGGCTATTTCAGTACTTTTTCCTTTTTATAAATGTAAAAGTTAAACTCATTAATTATCTATTTTCTAAGTGTATAATATGGTTCTTATCCATATTTGACCCATTTTTAAAAAGTGGATAATATGGATGGATAAATATTTTTTAATCTATTTTGTCACCACTAGATGTTAATGAGCCCATTTTTTTTATTTTTCTATTATCTTTGAATCTACCTCTTCCCTTGACTCCTTTTTATGCTCATAAGGATCAATTCTCATTTCACCACCCGAACACAAGGTAGAGAAGTATTTGGAATGAGGTCTAACACGCTCAAATACCTGAACTTCAATATTTTTGACATCCTCAATACCAATCACACTATAGTCAACTAAATTTGTACCATCAATATCCTTGGCTGACTTTAGTATTACTTCTTCAATATCGGCATCCTCAAATTCTAGTTGGATAGATTGTTGGTGTTCTACTCTGACTTCCTCAATTAGCACCTTAATTTCTGCATCGAATTCACGCTCTTTTTGGTTACTATCCATAATATTGGCTTGTTGAGCATTAAACGCTTCAACCAGTTGTCTCACTTGAGCCTCCAAGTTGAGAATAGTTGTGTTTTGCCTTTCTATCTGCAGTTGTTTCTAATCATTTTTTTTCACAAGGCACCTTAGCATATCCTTGATCTCTTTCAGGCCATCATCCCTGGGTTCTTCATTTTTTTTCACAAGGCACCTTAGCATATCCTTGATCTCTTTCAGGCCATCATCTATGAGTTCTTTGTTCCTATTAACTTCACAAGGAAAAGTAGAACCATCATACTAAGGGGTTGGGAGAGGATAAGAAATATAAACACAACCATGAAAGTGACTATCTTAACCACCACACACATCACACATATTCTACAAATAAGATTGAGTTGGTGCACATAATTCACTATCGGGAACATTTCGATAATTTTTCCACGAGTGATTTCCTTCACAATATGTATGAGGATCAAAAATAGAATCACCAACACCTAAACTACCATAATTCCAAGATGTCATGCTTCTCAAATCAACAAATAGAATAAAATAAATAAAAAAACAAAATAAAACAAAATAAAAGTTCAAACTTGAAATCTAGCAATATATATAGCTACAACTACACTGTTAAGTCCTCAGCAACACACCAAAATTTGATCACACCCAATTATGCCTCCTAAGAGGTCTAGTGGTTGTTGCAAATATAATCCGGCTTACAAGTCCGTAGTCGAATCTCATAGGGAATTAACCTACTAATCACAATTATTAGTTTCACAAGAATTGAAGTAATCAACCTTCAAAAATATTAAATAATGGTTTGAGTATTTATTAACTAAGGGCAAAGTAATTAAAATACATTAATTTATAACTAACAGAGCAAATGTTGTAGATAAGATTAGAAAAGTCTAGGATTTTAATTTTTTCAATTGTCAGAATCTCCTCCGCTACATTTTTTATAAATTCGCCCAAGTATTGTCTACTGATCATGAGTACTTTGGGTGTCGTAGTTCTCTCTCGAGCAACTATCATAATTTACTAGACATATTCTCTCGAACTATGCTAGTTGACACTAATTTACGGCTCACTACGATCGCACCAAGGTTTCTTTATCTCTAATCCCTCCTTTAAACCCTCCGTATCGATTTCTCAAATACGTTAGGAGTGATATTGTTCAACAACTACCTAAATGCGTACTCTCTTTCCAACAGTTCACACTAAATAGGCATAGTTAATTGAGAGCTCTTCAATCAACAACAACAAAAATATAGTTGAACAAGTAGAGAAAGATCAACGACAAATTTATATTAAACGTAGTGGAAAATCATCCTTCAATAGGTTCCATCAAACCCTAGATGAGAGAATTTAGCCACTCATAAATATATAAACAATCATCATGATGTTCAAAGATATTAAACTACAAGTAAAGAGAAACGGAGGGAAAACTTGTTTGATTCTTGCTCCACAGTGCTCTGTAGCCTTTTTCTTCTCTAAAATAATGTCCAATCCTTTCTTAACTCGTTTAGGGAGTATTTATATGTTAGAGTCGAGGTCCTTGAGTCCAACTCCGGGTCGGAGTCTTTTAATTCACACACTTTTGATCACTGGGCTATAGACCTCGCGAGGCCAGACTTATAGCGTGGTCAGCCTGGCTACAGAGCTGGCTACGCCTGGCCTGTAGCGCGGTCAAGTTGGCTATAGAGCTGGCTATGCTTGGCATATAGCATGGTAAAGCTGGCTACAGAGCAGGCTACGCTTGGCCTTTAGCCAGGCTTGGGTACTTAGTGTTTTTGTGCTCTTTTTTTTTATATTTTTGTCCTCTTTTCGTGCAACTTTCATTCGACTCTTTCTTCCGATACTCCTACACATAAAATAATATAATTTAGCTCAAATATCGTACAATTAATCATTAAACCAACAAAATATAAGGCGAGTAATGTACTAAAAGTATAACATTTTGCCCAAACATCAAGTGGCAGAAATATTTGCAACGTTCGTCAATAATCACTCAGGTGCTTATCCAAGAACAAGCAAAAATTTCGGCTTTTCCTCCTCAATGAGCGGAGATTGGTTTAAGAGTTGCAACTTGCAAGATATATTACAAGGTTCGTTAAATCAATAAAGAGATGGTCTTTTATGCATGATTTCAGGGCCTAAACTCTAGGTATTCGATTAGATTACCACCGGAGCTTGGTTTAACCAAGGAAAGAGCAAGATGGTAGTTTAGCGGAGATCATCTGCTTGGCAAAAAAAGATAAAGACATTTTTTTTCACCTAAAAGAATATAAATTTGAAGTAGAAGGTGCTATAAAATAATATAAATGCAAGACAAGAGACGTAGTTTATTTCTCTTGAAATTGATGTACAAAATGAAATGTTTTGGCTTCTTATTTATAGAAGAAATGAAGCTGTTGCGAGACTTTTCAGGAAGCTGCATGCATGAACTCTTTGTAAGCTGTCGGCATGAGGTACTTTCAAGCTGCTTGCTTTAGGAAGCTATTGCAAGGCTTACATAGAGCTGCTTGCAAGCTACTTGCATAAGCTACTTGCAAGCTGCTTGCTTAGTCACAAACTTCTTTAGAAAGTTGTAGGAGCAATAATAGACATTCACCATATAATGTATTCATAACACTCCTCCTTTGGATATTATTAATACATAAGATGCCTCGTTAAAACCTTATTAGGAAAAATCAGTGGGAAAATATTATAATTAGGGGTGATAATTTGAGCCCAAACCCATTTAATCTGCCCGAGGTTGGACCGGTCATTGACCCGTTCATTTGTTGAACTCAACCCATTTTGACCCAACCCATCTCACCCCATATAAAGTTGGGCTAAGTTTTAGCCCAAATTGATTCATGAGTAACTTTGATAAAATATCTTTAAAATAATTCTTTTTTGTTTTGATATATGACCATAACAAAATAAAAAGTCTTATTTGATAATTAAATAATTCATAAGAAAATAACATACATTTATTAAATCTTGGTAAGAGTTAGGCGGGTGGGCCTATGACCCAAATTTTAGCCCATCTTGACCTAGACCATCTCAGCCTAAGTAACTTTTTGGTGGTCAGGCGGGTCAGTGACCCACCCGTTTATTGATTCAGTCCACTTTGACCCACCTAAAATCAGCGCAACTCGCCTATTTGACACCATTAATCATAAGGAATGAAAAAGAGTACACACATCTACTAATATGCATTACTAGCTGGCTCATTAAAAATCTTGCCAAGAAAACCTAGTGGGATAAAATCTCGGTCAAGAAAAAAAAAAGTACAACACATATTTTTCTCCCCTTGATTAAAACATCACTGAATCCTCTGAGATGATGCACTCAGATCTGTATATCAACTTATCAAATGTTGAGATTAACAATGCCATTATGATCAGATTCGCCAAATTTTCTTTTGTACAAACTTATTAAACATCTATATCACCATTCTTTTAATAGAGCTACAATCTTCGTGTTGTTAAATTCCATCCAATACATTTTGACTTGCTTTATACATTGTTGTTATCTTTTCATGATTTGAATAAGTAGCAATAATCGACTGCCTTGTAGAACAACAAGATTTGGCAACGTCCCGATATACAAATAGATAACTTGTCTGGATCATACTTTATGTTGATCAGATGAATATCCAGCATATACATGACTAACAAGACCTAGATAATATTTTTTAGAATAAATAAATTCATATCAATGATTTCTTTTGCGATATGCGGCAGATCTCGTTTTAATATCTCCAAGTAGGAGTAAAAACTATATCGTAATCGCATATTGTTATGCGCACAACTATAGCAAGATATACAAGTGCATCAATTGCACTAATTTATGGTACTTCATGATCAAGTAATTCTCATAAGGTCTAAATAAATTCTTTTTTATGTCAATCGATCACATAATCATCGGAGTATTCAATGAATATGTGTTATCCATATGAAATCGCTTTGAAATCTTCACCGTATATTTAGTTGATGGAAAAGCATTCCATTTGTCAATTATCAGTTTGTAAGCAGAAACAAAATATTTGTACTTTTCAGTTTCTCATTTCAACTTCTTTCAGCAGATGATCTACTGCTTTTAAAAACTATTCAGGATTTCGAACTACGTTCAAGTCATGAATATATACAGTGATATGATAAATTCAGATTCGACCTTTTCTCAATGACATAAGGGTAAGCTATAGCTATTTTGTACCCTTTGTTAATGAATATTCACTAAGGCGATTATATCGCAACTGCCTAGATTGATTTAATCCATACAAGGTTATTGAACAAGTTACTCGAAAACCTTTATATGGTTTAGGTATTTTGAATCCTTCAGAGATTTTTCATATACATTTTCAAAAATAAGCTATATAAATAGGTTGTGACAATATCCATTATCATTTAAATGGCATAATATCTTCTGATATATGGACTATAAGTCCGATAAGCTTTATGCTTACCAAAATTGCATCATTTTACAACCATTTCTACATCAGCATGCCTTAATAGATGTAACTTTTAGATCCTCATAATTTTTTATAATATTGTACTTTATATTGTATCAATGATATTGTCGACGATCATTTTATACTAGTTCAAAAGGCTACATAACTTATTGAGATCTCTTAACTTTTATTATTTTAAGGTACCCGAACCTCTCTTGGTTTTTCATGAGATGTTATATCGTGGGCTCTTCTAGAGCTCATTGCCTCCTTATTATGATCATTTTGATCATTTGATCCTATCCCTTTTCAAAGATTGTTACTTTTGTCCATGCTTCATGGGTGTCGTAAATATTGTCCTTGAGGGACTTTAATTTAATAGGAGTATTTATAGGTGAAGTATGATATTAGTTTTGGGTTAGCAAATGCATTTGACATTTGACTTGAATTATCTTCTTAATGAGGTTCACACTAATGATAATTTATTTCATATGACATATTTTTCAGCTGCTTATTCCTTTTCTATTATATTAAAAATAACATATTGTAATGACCCGACAAGTCGTTTTAAAAAAATATTATAGCCCTGTTCTCCTATTTACTATTCATTCTATGCTTTATAACTGTTATGTGACTTGCAGGGGTAGTCGGTTCGGGTCCGGAGAGATTTCGAAATGAATTGAGACACTTAGTCTCAAGGTTGAAAGCTTAAGTTGAAAAGGTTGACCGGATGTTGACTTATGTGAAAACGACTCCGGAATATAATTTTGATGATTCCAATAGCTCCGTATGGTGATTCTGGACTTAGGAGCATGTCCGAAAAATTATTTGGAAGTCAGTTGTGGAATTAGATTTGAAATGACGAAAGTTAAATTTTTGGGAAGTTTGACCGGGGAGTTGACTTTTTGATATCGGGGTCGAAATCCAGTTGTCACGACCCGAAATTTCCCACCGATGGGACCATGATGGCGCCTAACATTTCACTTGCTAGGCAAGCCAACGTTAGAGAATCATTAATCTAATTTCTTATTCCCATTCAGTAATTATCAATAATTAACTAAGATGAAATATAATAAGTGCGGAATATCATAAAACTGTATTAATTACTACCACCCAGATCTGGAGTCACAATTCACGAGTATTCTAGAATTTACTACAAGTAATAGAAATACAACTGTCTGAATGAAAGAAACAGTAGAACAGAAAAGATAGACAGGGACTTCAAGGTCTGTGAACGCCGACAGATCTACCTTGAGTCTCCGGACAGCAGACCAATAGCAAAATCTCGATCAACCCGAGCCGGTATCAAAATCTGTACAGAAAGTACAGAGTGCAGTATCAGTACAACTGACCCCATGTACTGGTAAGTGTCGAGCCTAACCTCGACGAAGTAGTGACGAGGCTAAGGCAAGGCACTTACAAATCAACTTGTACAATTTAACAGTATATATACAAATAACAGAAATGAAGAACTAAACAGGAAATGTCGGGAGGGGAACATACTGAGGAGGATACAAGATAAAGAACTACAACAGAATGATCATCGGAGCAGTCAATATACCATGAATCAACAGGAATAATGAATACAATAAAGGAAAAATACACGGCATCACTCTTCGTGCTTTTACTCTCAAACTCACCATAAAATTAATAGAAATGGCACGGCATCACCATTCGTGCATTAACTCTCATATCATGGCACGACATCACCCTTCGTGCTTTTACACTCACAATATGGCACACCATCACCCTTCGTGCATTAACACTCACAATATGGCACAACATTACCCTTCGTGCATTAACACTCACAATATGGCATGACATCACCCTTCGTGCATTAACATTCACAATATGGCACGGCATCACCCTTCGTGCATTAACATTCTCCCTTACCATAATGCAATGCATAAATAATGACATGGAGATAGAATAACAAGTACAAACCTTACTTCAACATTTGGTTCCACAATATAAATCTCAACTTTTAAATGAATACTCGATTATCAACAGAAAATCCGTAACCATGATAATGACGATCAATTTAATAACACTAGTATAAACATGTAACAATTAGGCATAGGAAAGAGACAATATAGGAAAACGGAAGAAACATGGAATACAGGTAAATTAACGGCGCATAAATACTCGTCACCTCACATATACGCCGCTCACATGAATTTCACTTAGTAAAAAATCTAAGATTCCTAGTTCCCTCAAGTCAGGGTTAGACACAATACTTACCTTGCTCCGAAGGCCACTTAATTCTCAATCACAGCTTTTCTTTTGGAATTCACCTCCAAACCACTCGTATCTATTCAAAAATGACTCAATAATATTAAATATTGCTAAAGAAATCAATTATATTGAATAAATTAAATTTCCCAAATTTTTCTCCAAAAAGTCAAAAAATCGACCCCAGGCCCGCTTGGTCAAAACCCGAGGTTCGGACCAAAATTTATTTACCCATTAACCCCCGAGCCCGAATATATAATTAATTTTGGAATCCGACCTCAAATTGAGGTCTAAATCCCCAAATTTTCGAAATTTCTAGTTTCTACCCTAATCCCTAATTCTACTATAAAAACTCTAGATTTTAGGTTGATAATTCAAGAAATGTAATGGGTAATTGAAAGAAAATGGTTTAGAATCACTTACCAACACTTTGGGGAAGAAAATGACTCTTGAAAATCGCCTCTACCCATTTGGTTCTTGAAAAATATTGAGAAAATGGCTTAAACCCGTGTTTGATTCTGTTTTATGCACTGGGTGACAGTGTGCATCGCGAGGCCACTGTCGCGTTCGCGATTGGTACTGGCTGCCAAGCCTTCGCTTTCGCGAGACCCTGCTCGCGTTATCGATGGTTACTCCCCCTGGCCTTCGCGTTCATGAGACATTGCTCGCGTTCGCGATGAAGGAACATCCAACCCTCCCCCAGGTGTGCCTAACACTACGCGTTCGCGAGGAGCTGGTCGCGTTCGCGAAGGGTAACACCCCCATCGCTTCGCGTTCGCGACTAAGCCTTCGCGTTCGCGAAGAAGAAAACTTCAGTTGCCCAGTTTACTCTTTACGTTCGCGAGAGTACCTTCGCGAACGCGAAGAAGGACCTGCCAGAACACCTGCTGCAGCAAAAATACCAGATTTTCAAAGTCCAAAACATCCCGTGGCCTAACCGAAACTCACCCGAGCCCTCGGGGCTCCAAACCAAACATGCACACAAGTCTAAAAATATCATACGAACTTGCTCGCGTGATCAAATCGCCAAAATAATACCTAGAACTACGAATTTAGCACCAAATCAAATGAAATTCTCAAGAACACTTTTAAAATTTCTATCTTCTCAACTGGATGTCCGAATCACGTCAAATCAACTCCGTTTCTCACCAAATTTCACAGACAAGTCTTAAATATCATAACGAACCTGTACCGGGTTCTGAAACCAAAATACGGACCCGGTACTAACAATGCCAACTATCAATCAATTCTTAAAAATAAATAATTTTCAGACTTTTAATTTTCATCAAAAGTTAATAACTCGAGCTAGGGACCTCCGAATTCGATTCCGGGCATACGCCCAGGTCCCATAATTCGATACGGACCCACCGGGACCGTCAAAATATGGATCCAGGCCCGTTTACCAAAAATATTGACCAAATTCAACTAAAATCAACTTTTAAGGCATAAATTCTTATTTTCATCAATTTTCAACATAAAAGCTTTTCGGAAATATGCCTAGACTGCGCACGTAAATCGAGAAGGATAAAAATAAGCTTTTTAAGGTTTAAGAGCGCAGATTCGAGTTCTAAAACATAAGATGACCTTTTGGGTCATCACACCAGTTCTAAAATTTTTCATAACTCTGTTATCTCATTTATGACTTGTGTGCAAAATTTGAGGTCAATCGGACTTGATTTGATAGGTTTCGACGTCGAATGTAGAAGTTGAAATTTTTTAGTTTCATTAAGCTTGAATTGGAGTATGATTCATGGTTTTAGCGATGTTTGATGTGATTTGAGGTTTCGACTAAGTTCGTATGATATTTTAGGACTTGCTGGTGTATTTGGTTGAGATCGCGAGGGCCTCAGGCGAGTTTCAGATGGTTAATAGATCAAGAATTGAAGTTGGGAGACTGCTGAAGTTGAGTTTGCTGGTTTTTGGCTGATCTGATTTTTTTCCTTCATCTGTCAAAAAACAAGGTCAAATCGAGGTAAAAAATCGAGGGCAGAATCGAGTTAAAAAATCGAGGTAAAAAATTGAGGGCAGAATCGAGGGCAGCGCTTGGACAGAAACTTTAAGTTATAAAAAGGGGGCTTCGTCCCATTTTTATTTTTGACAAATTGGAGCTTGAAGAGAGGCAATTTTGAGAGATTTTTCAAGGAAAAATATCGGGGTAAGTGATTCTAACTCGGATTTAGTCAATATATACGAATATATCATTATTTTCATCATTTAATTAGTGTTTTGAGATGGAAATTTGGGGAAGATGAGGAAGCGTTCTTGGGTTAGAATTTTGAAGTTTTGAATGAGATTTTGTTATCAGATTTGAATAAATTTGATATGGTTAGACTCGTGAGTGAATGAACTTTCGGGTTTTGTGACTTTTGTCGGATTTCGAGACGTGAGCCCAGAGGCCGGGTTTGAGCCGATTTCGAATTTTTGGTTATAATTTTGTATTTTCTTGTGGAATTGATTCCTTTAGCCTATATTGATTGTATTGTACTGCTTGTGGCTATATTCAGGATGTTTGGAGATCGATTTGAGAGGCCAAGACATTTTGGAGTAGAGTTTTACTCGGTTTGTGTGGGAAAAATTCCCCTTAGGATTGGTATTGATATAAAAATGTTGATGTATTGAAAGTCATGTACACGAGGTGACGATTGTGTACACGAGCTAAATGTGGAAGATTATATCTTTAAATTGTGTAGAGCACTATTGCATATTAATTAAATTATTTTATTCTGTTATATTCATAATCATTAATATATTTTCGTATTTTAAATTTGCCTGACCTGTTCCTGTTAAGTGTTTTACCTATTTAGTTAAAACTCTATTTTTTTCTTCTGTGCATTACTTGAAGGAAGGATTTCTTAATTTAAATATTATTAAAAAATAAAGTATTTTACATTTAAAAATTTGATATTTAGACCAGGTGTTAAATTTGTGAAATATTATTTTTGCTAAATATTTTGTGAGATTTTTGTACTCATTGTGATGGAGCCGTGAGCTATTTATTGTGAAAAAATATTGTTGATGATTTATTTTGGCAATTTGAAATATTTGGGCATTTGAGGTGCAAATTATGATATTAATACGCATGCGGTGGTATAAAGTCTAGGTGTTGAATCGTATGCAGTGAGATAAGGGTGACTTAATACGCGTGGCTAGTAGGAGAACTACTAGAAGTCATATGGTATGATAAGGGTGGCTAAAACGCGGGATGCTATTTCGGGAAAAAAAATATTTTCTTTAAAATTAAATGTGAAGGCTCCCGCGGTGATATAAGAAAATGAGATATTGTGAATTTATTTATGATCTGGGACTACGAGGCGGTACTTCGGGAGTGCCATTATTGATATTTCTTTATGGCTGCATTTGCCTTTGATTATTGTTGTGATTTTTCTTAAAGTTGTAAATTTCTGTTTTCTTTTCGCGAGGTATTATTTGCCCTTATTCTGTAAAATTTAATGGTGACATACTACTTACTTAATTCATTTTTATTGTTATTTATTATTATTGACAAGAGTGGGTTGCTTTAGTGGTGAGCACCCTCCACTTTCAACCAAGAGGTTGTGAGTTCGAGTCACCCCAAGAGCAAGGTGGGAGTTCTTGGAGGGAGGGAGGGAGGGAGCAGAGGGTCTATCGGAAACAGCCTCTTTACCCCAGGGTAGGGGTAAGGTCTGCGTACACACTACCCTCCCCAGACCCCACTAGTGGGATTATACTAGGTTGTTGTTGTTATTTATTGTTATTATATTATTAAATATTTCACCATGTCTTTTATTATTCCAGTAGGGCCTGACCTGACCTCGTCACTACTTTACCGGGGTTAGGCTTGACACTTACTTGCTACCGCTGTGGTGTACTCATACTACGCTTCTGCACATCTTTTTGTGAAGATCCAGATACTTCTTATCAGACCAGGCATCAATGAATTAGCCGTACAAGGAGACTTCGAGGTATATTAGCCAGCGTTTGCAGACTCCGGAGTCCCCTTCTATCCTTATTATATTGTTTCCTTATTTTCTTTAGACCTTGATGTATAAAGGCATTGAAGATAAATTCTTAGAAACTTGTGACTTATTTCTACCGGGTTTTTGGAGTTAAAATTATGTGAATTTGTAAATTTATTTATTTCAAATTTTTATTGTTATTCAGCATTGATAGGCTTACCTAGTCGTAGAGATTAGGTGCCATCACGATATCCTACGGAGGAAAATTTGGGATCGTGATACATATATTTCCGATCTTCTTTGGGGAATTCATCTTTGTGCACTTTGATTAAGAAATTAATTATATATCACACATAAAAAGTTATTAAATAAAAAATATTCAGTTCCCGACCCTGAACCAATTATGAGGGGAAAGATCTATCATAACTTATTAGCCCGATGCATACAAGTGTGCTATATGCAATATAGAAAATCTCATACCAATACAAAAAACTTTGTTCTCATATATAATAGTTTAACTAATAGTTAAAGGCATTTAATTCTAGACTAGCTTGGATATAAACAAGTATTATCAAGATGAACTGTCTTGATTGCTGAAAATTATGCTCTTAATTGAGTATAGAAATTTTACAAATGTCAAATTGCGGTTTGACAATAAATGCACATGTGACCATCTCATATATGTATCTATTTGAAATCATATAGTACATAAATAGTTCATATGACATGTGAATGTGCCCATCTTTATCTTTTTATATATGTTCTAGAATTCAGAGGACTTAATCCCAACTTTAGCTGATATAACCATTTTTATTATGAGAACAAGTAAGAGAATTCTGGAAGAATCTTCTTGGTTTTCAATGTACGATTATCTGAATTTATAATGAGTGCATCATATTTAGACAACAATGAAAAAATCGATTATGCCAACTGATAAATTTACTCGTGTCCGTAAACTTCAAGTTACCATGACATGTGCTATTTATTATAGTAAATGTCTGCATAAACTTTTTTATCAATAAGCTTATGGTTATTATGGCGTATAATTTTATCATGCTTATATTTGTGTAATACCAATCAGTACCTTTCATATACATTTTTCTTACTCATAGTAGCTTGAAGATATTTTATCTTCCAAATATAATACTTAATTTTATCAGTATATTTCGGGTTTACTACGATATGTGTTTCAACCATAATAATCTAATATTAATGACATACTTTTATATAAGGTCTTCAGGAACCTTCAATTTATTGTCCGCAATCAAATATTGTTCGGACACTTCTGGTTCCATGAGTCTTCTAAACAAACATGCTAGTTGGACACAGCAGGTGTCATGAGTCTTCTACACAAATAGTTAGCTCTTCTGGAGCCCTTGATTAGTATTGCACTATCAAATATTGCTCAGACACTGCTGGTATTATGAAAGAAAATTTAGTTATACACTGTCGGTATCATAAATGAAAACTGTAACCAAATGAACATTTTAAAATAATTTTAAATTCATAAATCACAAAAAGCCTCCCTACTCTCTGGGGTAGGGGCAAGGTCTGCATACACTCTACTCTCCCCATATCCCACTTGTGGGAACTCACTAGGTTGTTGTTGTTGATGACAAAAAGTAACATTAAGTTCTAAACTTCAACATTTCCATTACTAACTTTAAAGTATCTCATTCACGGAGAAAAGGCATTAACATATGAATATTTGTATTAAAGAGGCAATCACATAGTCATTACATCCTTCAAGAAAAGAAACATGAGTTGTTATTTCCTTAAAAAAAATTAATAACAACTAACCATAATATATCAATATAGTTATAATAGAAATTATTCTACAAGGTATATATTCTTTTGCATTAAAATGATACTTAATAAAATTATCCAAAATATTTAGACGTATGACAGATACGTGCAGCAATAATGTTCATACCACAAAATAACATACATATCCTTTGTTGTTCTATCTTTTCGGGAAGTGGGTTGTGGTATTTCTTCATTCATTTGGGGAAATGAAACATAATCAAACAATATGCTTTATACACATCTTTCAATAGATCATTTATTTTTCTCAAGCACAAGAAGACGCTATTTCAAAGTTTTTCTGCTTTAGAAGAAAATTTTAATATTTTACTACTTTAGGAGAAAATTTAAAGCATAAAATATTGAGGATATTTTCTGTCAATTGTATTACCTCTTTTGGAGTTGAGTTGTGATATCTTCACAACCAAGAGCACGTTCATATTTACAAGCTTTATTAATATTGCCATATTTGCTATAGGGAATGAATCTATATTTATGATATTTATCAAATGTTCTCGTCCTTCAAGGAATTGAACATAATTATCTGAACGTGCATCAACCACATCAAATTGTGAGGCTTAGAACCTCTTTTAAAAAATTTCTACATCAAGAGAAAATCGAGGAATGCATGTTAATATAGAGAATTTTTCTCTAATATATCTTTAAATGTAAGTCTTTAATCATCGGAGATGGCAGACTTACTTCCATAAACTCTTGAACGAAAAAGGAGACATGAACATTGTGCTTGGTGATTTGGAACTCTCCAAGAGTAGTCGTGACTTAGGTTATTCTAGGCGTATAAACGTTGAGGAGGTCGAGGGCGTTATTTGTAAGATGATCAGGGGTAGAGGGACAAGGCCAAACAATATCCACGTGGCATTTTGGAAGAGCGCGACAGGGTGGGCTTGGAGTGGCTCACTAGGTTATTTAGTATAATTTTTAAGACGAAAAAGATGCTCGAAGAGTGAAGGTGGAGTACGATGATCCCTTTGTACAAGAACAAGGGTAATATCTAAAATTGCAATAACTATCAGAGTATCAAGTTGCCGAGCCATACTATGAAAGTCTGGGAGAGAGTGGTGGAGCTGAGAGTGAGGAGGAGTGTGTATTTTCAAAAACCAATTCAGAATAAGGCATTTGACTAAAAAAGCCATTCACCTTGTTAGGAGATTGATGGAGCTATATATGGAGAGGCAGAGAGACTTACAAATGTTGTTCATCGACTTAGAAAAAGCTTACGATAAAGTTTTGAGGGAGGTTTTATGGAGTTATTTGGAGGCTAGAGGTGTACATATTACATACATTAGGGCGAATAAGAATATATATGATGGAGCTAAGACCCGGATGAGGACAGTGGGAAGGGACGTAAGCCATTTTTCAGTTATGATGTGGTTACACCAGAGGTCAGCACTCAGCCTTTTTTATTTTCCCTGACGATGGATGCACTAACCTGCCACTATTAAGGGAAGGTTACGTGGTTCATGTTATTTTCAAATGACATTGTATTGATTGACGAGACGCAAGGCGATGTTAACGCAAGATTAGAGGTTTGGAGGCAGACCCTGGATTCTAAAAGTTTCGAGTTGAGCAGGGCCTAGGCAAAATACTTGGAGTGCAAGTTTAATGGTGCGACTCAGTAAGCGGACGTGGATATGGGGCTAGATTCACAAGTGATCCCTGAGAGAGGAAGTTTCAAGTACCTTGAGTCAATTATACAGGGGAATGGGGAAATTGACGAGGATATCACACATCGTATTGGTGCAGGATGGATGAGATGGAGGCTCACTTATGATGTTTTATGTGATAAAAAGGTGTCACCAAAGCCTAAAGTAAAGTTCTACAGAGCGGTGGTCAGACCGACTATGTTCTATGGGGATAAGTATTAGCCAGTCAAGAGCTCATATATTCATAAGATGAAGGTAGCAGAAATGAGTATGTTGAAATGGATATGCGGGCATACTAGGATATATAAAATTAGGAATGAAGTTATTCGGGGCAAGATGGACATACCCTTATGGATGACAAGATGCGGGAAGCGAGACTTAGATGGTTTGGATATGCGAGGAGGAGAGGCAAAGATACCCCAGTAAGGAGGTATGAGAGGTTGTCCTTGGAGGGCCTAAGGAGAGGTAGATGTAGGCCAAAAAAGTACCGAGGAGAGGTGATTAAGCAATATATGGTGGTGCTTCAGCTTATCGAGGACATGACCCTTGATAGGAAGGTATGGAGGTTGAGGATTAGGGTAGAAGGTCAGACTGCCTAGTGTTTTCCTTGTTCATACTAGTAGTAGGAGTGCGTACTCTAGTATTTTATTGGTATTAGGTTTCTATTACTACTTGTTGTGTCTTTCATTTTGGTCATCTTACTATCTTGTGTCATTAATGCTTCTTTTCCATTACTTCTTATTGTTGTTTCTTGCAATTTGTCTTTTTATTACTGTTGTGTTTATTCTTTCCTGAGCCGAGGATCTATTAGAAACAACCTCTCTATCTTCACAAGGTAGGGGTAAGGTCTGAGAATACACTACCCTCCCCAGACCCCACTATGTGAGATTACACTTGGTATGTTGTTGTTCAACTTATAGCAAGTCTATGAAAATATTACAACTACTGGTTATAAGCATGAATAAATATTTATTATCACTTCGTGTGGTAAATAATTTAGTTACAACGAGATGTATGAAACATGTCCACTTCGGGTGGTCGTACTCTGCAAGAGTTCAAGTGAACCATGAAGTTAATTCATAATAAGACTTATAAAATATTGCCAATACTGATGGTTATATAATTTGTCACGACCCAAAATAGAGGGCCGCGACTGGCACCCGGTACCCTACTGTGACGACCCGACCGACCGTTTTGAGTATTTGCATTCAGTAGAGCAGTTTGAGGTCACGAGTAGCTTTGTATGATATATTATGACTTGCGTGTATCATCGGCATTGGTTTTTGAGTGGTCCGAGATTGATTTAGAAGGATGATTCTCACTTAAGAAGCTTGAAGTTGAAAGAGTTGACCAAGTTTGATTTTTGCGTATTTGACCTCAGATCGGAGTTTTTATGGTTCCAGTAGGTCCGCATGGTGAATTTAGATTTGGGCGTATACCCGGATTTGTATTTGGATATTTTTAGAAGGTTTCAACACTATTCGGCGAAAGTTGATAATTTGAAGGTTTAGAATATTTATAAGTTGAACAAGGAGTTGACTTTGATGATATCGGGTTTAAATTTTTGTTTCGGGAGTTTAAATAGGTTCATTATGTCATTTAGAACTAGTGTACAAAATATGAGGTCATTCCGAGTTGATTTGATATGGTTCGGCACGAGTTTTGGAGGTTGAAAGTTCAAAGGTTCAATAAGTTTGATTTGAGGTGCGATTCATGGTTTTGATGTTGTTATGCGAAATTTGAGGCTAGGAATAGGTCCGTATTATATTTTTGTACATGTTGATATGTTCGTACGGGTACCCGGGGGGCTTGGGTGAGTTTCAGATGGGTTTCAGACCATTTTGGGCCATGTTAGTTCTGCTGGTTTCTGCTGATTTTTTGGTGCTTGATTTCTTCTTCGCGTTCGCGTCCCTGTCTTTGCGTTCGCGTAGTGTTAGGGCTGGTATTTATCGTGTTTGTATCCAGGTCTACTCGTTCGCGTAGCGTTGAGTTAGGCTGGGCAGTCGTGAGGAATTCTTCTTCGACGTTCGCGTAAGTTTGACCGCGTTCGCGAAGGTCTGGCTGATGTGTTCATCGTGTTCGCGAGGATTATGCTGCGAATGCATAGTGTAAATTATGGTAGTGGGATTTTATGCATCGCGATCATGAGGGTACAACCACAATCGCGTAGGGTACCATTGGGCAGTGCACATAAGTACTCTATTTCGAACCTTGAGCTCATTTTATCACATTTTGAGTTGTGGAGCACAAACGGATTTGTTCGATTTTGGAGAGGATTCTACATATTTTTGTGCAAAGTCAGTATTAGAGATATCGAACTCGGGCAGAGTTAACTTATTGATCGTGAGGATTCAAGGTATAGCTGCTTGGTTGTCGCAATCCCTTAGAGCCCTTTCCTTTCATTGTACTATCAGCTTGTTATTTGAAGAGTATTGTATTTCGATCTTTGAGATCTTTACATGTATACAACTAGAGTTCGTGACTCCATATTACCTAATCTTGGGAGGTTGTTATGATTATTACCGCGTAGGCTTATTTTGATTTTGTTTCGGTATTCATATTAAACTTTGTTTAAATTATCATTGTTAAAAACTGGCTTAAGTGTTGTAAGTAATCGACATACCTAGTCTTAGAGATTAGGTGATCACGTCGCCTGTGATGAAATTTTGGATCGTGACACAACTTGCCGGTTCCCAACCGATATCGAGTACTCAACATTGCATACGAATGAACAGAAGCTATAGGATTCAAGCCAAAATAAAGTCGCACGTTAAGGAATCAAGAAAGGGAAATTTTCCTGAAGCCCTAGAGCCGCTCGCGAATAGATACTGATATTTCTGTACCGATCCACAAGACTCTACTAGGCCTGCTCGTGACTTGGGAGACCCTTAGTACCTAGAGCTCTAATACCAATTTGTCACGACCCAAAATTCCACTAAAGATCATGATGGCGCCTAACGTACTTGCTAGGCAAGCCACCACTCAACAACAATAATAAAGTCCAATTATTAAACAATTAACGGATTCATGATATAATTATCAAAACATAATAAGTCGTAAATCAATAACAAAGGTACATGAATCCCAAACAAGGTCTAAATGCGACAACAACTGTCTAAAAATGCCCAAAATTCGGTGTTATAATGTCCCAAGCATCTAACAAGAGTAATAGTAACAACCGACAATAACATATGTCAGAAAAGGAAATAAGTAGACAGAGCTGACTAAGTACGGAAGGGGAACTCCAAGTGCTATAGATCGAATCAAGTAAGGTATCTCACCACGAAGTCTCTAGAAAACACTTTTACTCAGCTGGATGGGTACCACTAATACCTGTCTTAGAACCTGCACAAAAATGTGTAGAAGTGTTGTATGAGTACATAACCGCGGAACTCAGTAACTATCAAGTCTAGCCTCGAAAAAGTGGTGGCGAGGGGTCGATACTGACACTTACTAACAGTCAAATAATCAGGTAAAAACATGAATAAGATACGAAGTAAAGCATGGTAATATCAAATATATATAAAGGCTAGAGAAAAAGTACACATGGAATATAGGCATGTTTTATAGAGAAAGGGAGATCAAATCAGATATCAAATACCTCAATTCTCGCATAACAACATGATATGTATCAACCGATATTTATATAAAAGCCACTGCATGAGTCAAAAATATGTAGATATGCATGCTCAGGATCCATTCTCAATACCTCACATCACAAATTCATGTGCCTTACACAGGCCATGTGTTCAAACCAAACACCAAATTCGGGTGCCTATGCTCACAGGGACCAAAGTAACATGGGCAACCTAATGGTTTGCATAGGAGTGAGGTTGGCAGAAAATTTCTCCAACTTTTGCTCTAAACTTTAGAATATTTAGGTTAAGGAAAACAATCCCAATAAGACTTGGTTTTATTAAATATCTCCAACTTCACAATCATCTTACTTTTATGCAAGTGTTAAATTAATGAATTCTTATTGATCATGAATTTCTTTAACTGCTATAATACTTGTAGTCTACAAAATAAATCCTTCAAGGAATCCTACTTACATTAGGAATCAGTTTATAGCTTCTGATTAGTATACTCCAAGGGACCCGGTTCTTCGACATCTGCTTGACAAATCATATCCTTGTTTATAAGCACAACAAACATCTCAATAGATCTGGTTCTTTATTCATTATTTGTTAATCATCAAAACTAATTTGGAATAAAGCTCGATCCTCTCTCCTCAAGTCGAATCCTTGTGTTTTTGACTGAGTCTGTAATGTCTAGCCCATTCGAAAGAATTTTTAGTTTTATTGTTTCGGTGTCAAATGTTTGTAGTATTTGGACTGACGTACATTATATATAGCGTTCATTTTTATTTTCAACTTCTTGTGGGGGATACTGCGCCAAGACGATGCCACCAAAAATTTACAACAATTACATAAAGAAGGCAAAATTAATGTAATGTAACATACATGGTAATATTAACGGAGGCGAAGCCGCTTGAAGTTTGTATTTTTGAATTTATCGTCAAAATCGTAGCTCAATTACTGGGTTCAATTATATATTTATACATATTTAATTGATGTTCCAATACAAATACAAAGTTTAAGCTAAAGTTACTAAATTCGTCTGATCTTGTAGCTAATATTATAGTTCTGCCCCTCGTAATATAAGTATTACATAACTTTTTATAAGTAGCCATATGAATAACAACATTTAAAAAAAAATTCAAGATAGTCCATGACGAATCTATTCTTGTAACTAGTAAATATTTAGTTAAAAAAGTGCCGGTTTTAGACGATGGGAAAATTGCAATTGCAGAAAGGTGTCGTGCCTTGGAAAGAAAGAGATGCAAGAGGTCATCTGTCAGACAAACATTTGAAATGAGGAGCAAACCGCAAGTATAGACAGTGGACATTCGATTCAATTGTTGGGGTATAAGAACAAAAGCTTCCGTAGCCTTTACTTTCCTCTAACATAAAGCTAACCATTATTCATTTTCCTATACTTCTTTGACCCTTACATTAATTATTGATTAAGAATCTTAGTTAATGATTTATGATGCATCAACTCTTCCCTCTTCCCCTTTCCTCCCTCACCTTGGGTTGTTGGTGACAATGAGAGCTCATGTAATCATCAATTTATCAGAACTACTTTAGAAGATTACTTACTAGGAATATAATAATCATGACATTCCACCTGCTCCGGCCTCATTCTCTGTTGGCAAATTAATCTATTCATTGGCAAAAGAACAACAAAACTTCTACGTAAAATTAAAAGAAACATTTTTGTGGGTGAAGATTATGGAAAATTGGGGTATTCCGGCAGAGACAAAAACTGACATTTTCCCACATCAATCTATGCTTAAGAGTAGGTATCCCGTGAAATATTTGAGAAGCACTTAAGTTGATTGGCCACTGCCATCATAAGAGTATTAAACCAATGTCATGTATTATCTCGCTTTGTTCAATTAATTTCCTTAGTCTGTTTCACTACTATTGGAATAAGTTCGAGGAATTAAATGATTGAGTTTTCATACCTAGAGTCTGACGTATTTCTATTATAGTAGGTAGACCAATTGCTAACATAATCCGACATGCTAAGTAACATGTTTTAGGTAAGTGTATAACTAACTCTGACTTGAATCTGTATGGTATGGTGGATTATTCTGGTATTTGTAGTTCACTTGCTTCATAAATTAAAAAATGGACAAGCTAAATAACCACATGCATCTTTAATGTCTACAATTCCTTTTTCATTTCAGTTGCTATCAGTTTCGAACATTTTTGTATTTCCAAAGACCTCACCAGGCAGTAGACGTACTTAAAATGAGGTACAAATGGAACAAAAAAATGACTATCTTCAACCCATTGGTGTTTCCATGACTTGTTCAATGTCTTACGTAATCCAAAAAATATTGCAACCAAAATATAGTATATGTATACGGTCAAAATCGAACTCGTGGTGCATCCTAACTTCGGACATAGCAATCCAAGCTCGAGACATGACAATAAAGGACTAAAGATCGACCCCGAGTCCCACCGGGCTAGAGCTCGGAGACAGGACGCCTGCCTTCGAGAATATCGGGGTCATGATCCCGGAGTCGGTCCTAACCTCAAACGATTTTGAAGAAACATTGTCACCATAGCCAACGGAAGACCGAAATATTCGCGACCGACCGGGTATTTCGGCGGAAATCTCGGCACATACCGATAAAGAACCAGCAGTCAGTAAATCAAAAGATTTTTACCTTTTATAGAATTGTACCTAAAGTAGGACTTCTCTACTATATAAAGGGTATATGATAATTCATAAAGGACATTGTAACACGCATTCCAAAGCAATATATCATTATTTTTTCTGTTATTAGTTCTTCTGCTTTCGTTCATCAGCGCTTGTTGTTACGAGCCCAGATTGAGGGCAAATATTTCACTAAGGCTTAAATCGTCTTCCTCGTGTGATTTGAGATTACTTTATCCTTATTTATTTAATTTATTTTTATTTACTACTTTGTGTCAAATAAATCCGCGTATCCTTAAAACCACTTACAAATTTAATTATTATCCGATTTTGAGAGTAAACAGTTTGGCGCCCACCATGGGACTGAGGATAATATTGGCTATTTGATATAAATTTCTATAACACAAACTACTTTACACTTGTTCTTTGGAGTATCTCTAATTTCAGGTTAAAGCTCAAAATGTCAAACTCCCAGTCTGCTCCTCTATATGTTGACGATGAGTTCGGTCATCACGGCAAAAATAACAATGTAGTGCCTAGTGGCGAGGTACCACCTGTTGATCCTATCGGAATTCCGGTCGCTGACCCGACTGACGCGAACTCGCATATAGCCATCAATGCAAATCTGCCTACCGACCTCAAGAATAGCGTCCGTGGAGAAGCCCGTTCAACAGCCCGAAACACACAAGACACTGGAGGGGACAAGATCAATTTATGGGAGATTTTCGAAATGTTGCAGGCTCAAAAGGCGGCGATAGCCCAGCTACAGAACCAAAGCCGCGCGCCGAGTAGAATTGAACTCGATCCACCTCGGGAAGTCACCCGGAGAAACGAACCGGTTGCAGAGAGGCCGAATGAAAATGAGTCGGGGACCAACCCTGAGATCATAAAGATGCTCAAGCAACTGACAAAACGTGTGAATCAGGGGAAAAGAAAATCGAAGCTAATGACAAAAAAGTGAAAACCTACAATTCGAGGGTCGACCAAATTCCAGGAGCACCGCCGATATTAAAAGGCCAGGATTTCAAGAAGTTCGTTCAAAAACCTTTTCCTCCGAGCGCGACACCAAAACCGATCCCTAAGAAGTTCTGCATGCCCGAGATTCCTAAGTACAACAGAACGACCGGCCCAAATGAGCATATGACCTCCTATACATGTGCTGTCAAAGGGAACTACTTGGAGGATGATGAGATCGATTCTGTCTTGTCGAAGAAGTTCGGGGAGACCCTGTCAAAAGGGGCTATGATATGGTATCACAACTTACCTCCTAATTCTATCGACTCGTTTGCTATGCTTGCAGATTCCTTCTTAAAAGCACATGCCGAGGCTATCAAGGTTGGGGCCAGAAAGTCAGACCTTTTCAAAGTAAAGCATAGGGACAACGAGATGCTCAGTGAATTAGTGTCCCGGTTTCAAATGGAACGGATGGACTTGCCCCCGGTTGCGGATGATTGGGCCGTTCAGTCTTTCACCCAAGGACTCAATATTCGAAGCTCGTATTTGCCATCGGACGCATCAAATATACCAAATGACCTCGACCTTTACAGTACGATCCAGCCCAAAGGGATCCTAACTTAATGTGCAAATATCACGGCACTCATGGCCACAGAACAGAAGATTGCCGACAATTAAGGGAAGAAGTGGCTCGGCTGTTCAACAACGGATATCTCCGAGAGTTCCTGAGTGATCGGGCCAAGAAACACTTGAGAAACAGGTATTCTAATAAGCAGACCGAACATGAGGAACCTCACCACATCATTAACATAATCATCGGTGGGGTCAACATTCCCCAGGGGCCAATGCTGAAGCGCACCAAAGTATCCATCACAAGAGAAAAATGGACTCAGGATTACGTACCGGAAGGAACCTTGTCTTTCAACGATGAGGATGCTGAGGGGATTGTACAACCCACAACGATGCACTGGTAATATCGGTACTTAGAAATAAATCTCGAGTTAAGTGTGTGTTAATTGATCCGAGTAGCTCAGTCAACATTATTAGATCGAGGGTCATGGAACAACTCGTCCTACAAGATCAGATCATACCTATGGTCCGAGTCCTGAACGAGTTCAACATGGCATGTGAGACCACTAAAGGGGATATAACATTACCGGTGAACGTTGCTGGAAGCATTCAGGAAACCAAGTTCTATGTAATCGAAGGAGATATGAGATAGAACGCTTTGTTCGGGAGGCCATGAATTCACAACATGAGAGCAATACCCTCAACACTGCAGCAGGTGCTGAAATTCCCGACACCCAGAGGAATCAAAACAGTTTACGGGGAACAACCGACCGCCAAGGAAATGTTCGCAGTCGATGAGGTGATCCCAGCATCCACACTATCGACATCGAAGGGTCCAAATTCGGTGGCCAAAGACGAGGCCAGATAGCAATTATCAGTGCCATCCTCGATAGAACCAGAGAAACAAGGGATAGACGAGGACGACGACTACGGAGTTCCCAGATCCTTCATAGCCCTCGACGATTACGACGCTACCAAATCAACGGTCGAGGAAATGGAGGAAGTCGTACTAATCGAACACTTGCCCGATCGAAAGGTATACCTGGGAATGGGGTTAAGTCCCGAGCTCAGGAAAAAACTCATTCAATTTCTTATAGCTAACGAAGACTGTTTCGCTTGGTCCCACCTTGATATGACAGGGATTCCGTCGGAAATAACCACTCACAAGCTAAGCCTGGACCCGAAGTTCCATCCAGTCAAGCATAAGAGGAGACCCCAGTCCGAGGTCAAACATGCTTTCATCAAGGATGAGATATCTACACTCTTTAAAATAGGGTCCATTCGGGAGGTTAAATACCCGGATTGGTTACAAACGTAGTGGTAGTCCCTAAAAAAGGGGATAAATTAAGAATGTGTGTAGACTATAAAGACTTGAATAAGGCATGTCCTAAGGACTCCTTCCCTCTGCCCAACATCGATCGCATTATCGATGCAACGGCCAGCCACGAGATCCTCAGTTTTCTCGATGCCTATTCCGGGTACAACCAAATACGGATGAACCCGGGCGATCAGGAAAAAACCTCCTTCATCACTACGTACGACACCTACTACTATAACATGATGCCTTTCAGACTAAAAAATGCCGGTGCCACTTACCAATGCCTAGTAAATCGGATGTTCGAGAAACAAATAGAAAAATCGATGGAAGTTTACATTGACGATATGTTGGTTAAGTCCGTGCGAGCAGAGCACCATTTAAAACATTTGCAGGAAACCTTCAACATATTGAAGAAAGACAATATGAAGTTGAATCCGGAGAAGTGTGGATTTGGAGTCGGATCCGGTAAATTCCTCGGATTCATGGTATCCAACCGGGGAATCGAGATCAACCCTGATAAAATCAAAGCCATCGAGAATATCACTGTTGTGGACAAAGTGAAGGCCGTGCAAAGATTAACCGGATGCATAGCCGCCTTGGGGAGATTCATCTCGAGGTCTTCCGACAAGAGTCACCGATTCTTCTCACTGTTGAAAAAGAAGAATAACTTCTCGTGGACCCCGGAGTGCCAACGGGCCTTGGAGGACCTCAAGCGATATCTATCGAGCCCACCATTGCTCCACACGTCGAAGACAGACGAGCAGCTATACCTGTACGTGGCAGTATCAGAGATAGCGGTGAGTGGAGTCCTAGTCCAGGAGGATAAAGCTACGCAATTTCCAATTTACTATGTTAGCACGACTTTGTGAGGCCGAAACTAGATACCCTCACCTAGAAAAATTGGCGCTAGCTTTGCTAAGCGCCTCTAGGAAGCTGAAACCATATTTTTAATGTCACCCCATATGTGTTGTGACTACTTACCTATTGAGGAATGTAATGCATAAACCCGAGCTCACGGGATGGTTGGCCAAATGGGCCGTGGAAATCAGCGGGTACGATAATGAATATCGGCCCCGGACCGCCATTAAGTCTCAAATTTTGGCAGAATTTGTGGCCGACTTTACACCGGCCCTAATACCCAAGGTCGAAATAGAGTTATTGTTGAACTCAGGGACTTCTTCGGGAATCTGGACCCTCTTTATGGACGGCGCCTCGAACGCAAAAGGGACCAGACTTGGCATCGTGTTGAAGCCACCAACAGGCAATGTAGTTAGACAATCTATTAGGACTGTAAAATTGACTAACAACGAGGCCGAATATGAGGCCATGCTTGTGTCACGACCCAAATCGGAGGGCCGCGAGGGGCACTCGGTGCCTTACTCAACCGATTTCCAACGTAACATATCTTTCTTATCACACCATCATAGGTAAATAGGCCAGAAGGGCCATCATGAGATTACTGGAATAAAACATAAGGGAATACTAGACATAGGACGACCCAACATGATATATAAACTTATACACGTGACATACAGGCCTATAAGGCCGACATGATTATTTGTACACTCAAAACATAGGCCGATAAAGCCATACAAGTATCCATATATATGACATCTCTCTACAAGCCTCTAAGAGTACATAAAAGTCTTAAAGGTCGGGACAGGGCCCACCCATACCAATCAATACATGTCCAAATCATACTTACCAAATAAGTAACTCCGGGCAAGTGGAGTGCACCAACACCTTCCGCTGAGCTAATAGCCTACTAGGAGGATTGTCAACCTGTCTATCGGGACCTGCGGGCATGAAACGCAGCGTCCCCAGGCAAAAGGGACGTCAGTAAAAATAAAGTACCGAGTATGTAAGGCATGGAAGAAACATGGTGTAAAGAACTCAAAATGTAAGTCTGAACATCTCTGTGAATCGTGAAACATTTATAATGTCATGCATATGCGTGTAAATATCATACCATGCATAGGTATATGCGTACATAACATTATCAAGCCTCTGAGGGCATACCATCATATCATCTCGGCCTCTATGGGCGAAATCATCAACGTATACCAGCTGATCAGGTGGTGGTGCGTATATAACGCTGTAAACTTTTCCCATATCCCATATACGTATAATATAAGTGTATATAACGCCATCTGGTCAGGGGTGAATGTACATGTATAAATGAATGCAATGCATAATGAAGTAAGTCAATAAGATCTCTCGGATAAACTTTATCAACTTACGTATTTTTCTAAGACCCGTGAACAGATGATATAATAATAGGACACATGGGGAATCGAGAACATAGGCACTCCTAGTACTTCTATGAATAGATCCATTTATGAAACTTGTGCGTTTGCTCATTTTGTTTGTATCATATGGATCATGCCAAAAGTAAAGAAGGGATAGCCTTAACATACCTTTGTCATTTACCTAACCACACGACGTTGATTCAGCCCGTTAGTACTTCAATCTACAACAAACAATAAGGATCATTGTTAAGCTTACAGAAGCTATAACTCAACACAAATTAACGACTAGCTCAATTACGAAATTTTGGACAGAACCTCCCCTTATTCTTTTCACTTTTCTCAAATCCACAAACAAGACCAACATGTCCAGAATGTCAACACACACACACACACACACACACACATACATACACATATTCATTACAATACATCACCAAAATAGTCCACATCATCTCACCCAACAACCAAGTTCTAACTTGCATTTTCCAAGCCTTCTCTTCTTCCAAACACATCAACCACAATAGCAATAGTATTCTTAAGCTATTTCTACTAATTTCCAGCCATAAAACATCAAGAATTCAACTCCAAAATAGTCGAGCAACTACAACACTTCAACATGAAGTTCAACCTACTTCACAAGTTCCCTTTATCAAATCAACTAGATATACATAGATGATCCTAAATACATTTAGGAGAAGTTAAACCTTACCTTGGCAGCAAGAGTACTTGTCCAACTAAGCTTTACTTCAAGCTCAAACAAGCTCTTTACCCCAAACAACAAAGTAGAGAGATAACTAGGTGATCTTGATCTTCCAAGAGAGAAATCACCTTACCAACTTGTGGATTTGGTCTTGAACGCTAGGATAACGTTAAGAGAGGTCTTGGGATAATATTTTGGAGCTCCTTCACGTTGCAATAGAGAGAGAGGGATCCTAAAAAATTTTCTAAGTGAAATATCTATGTATATATGGCCCTACTAATGGGCTTGGGCAGATGGGTTGGGCTGCCCATCTCTATCCTTTTCCTTTCCCCTTTTAATTTGGTCCACAAACTCTAAGTAGGTGATGCACCTACTTGTCACCTACTTAATCAAGTAGGTGATACATGTTGGTCCTTTTTTCATTTTGAAACATGTGTCTCATCCTCATTATATAATTTAGACATGAATCGAGTAGCTCAAGCAACTAGGATGAAAAGTAAGTTGGTGAAGCAGGCACGTCGGGTAAGCAAGCAACTTGTTTTTATTTGTCCAAAATCTCCTTTCTCACGTTTAAGTGCATTCGTCTTCAACCTAGTCGTTTGTATGTTGAACGGAAATACGGGATGTAATATCATTAGATCACTTTATATACTTTCAAAGAGAATCTCATTTCTGAGCTTACATCAATTGTCTAACGGTATACTTTCACGTACGAAAATATGGGGTGTAACATCATTCCCCCCTTTGGAACATTCGTCCTCGAATGTTGACTAATGCACTTATCATTCTCATAACCTATAGCTCTTGCAAATACTTTAATACTCTCCTTTCCATCTAGGCCAACTGTTATGTGAATAAATCCAAAGGCTAGGGCATTCCCCCTTTTAGGCCTCTTTCTCACACCACGACTTGTGGTCGGAATTCAGCCAATCTCGTAACTATTGCTACCTTTTATCATGCAGTCTGTATGACTTTGTCCTTGTATGTGCGCCTATGCGACTCTTCTATCATTTTTCATCTAGCTTTTAGCCAATCTCTAGGCCTCACTTTGTGAACATATACAGAATTATGACAAGTTGTCCCTCTGGGCGTCTATGGCTTTAATACATCTAAGTAGGTCATACTATACCATAACTCTTACTTCAGTTTATTGTTACTGAGGTCTGCTACCAAACTCCAGGTTACTTTCGTTGTTTATCCTTTATGTATAAATCTAAGTCTTTTAATGCTTACTCATTACTATTCATCTTAAGAATGACGGCCTAATCTTATCTCATACTTTGTAACTTTTATCCATCCATTGTTGATTGATCTACAATCTACCACTGATAACATGAAACCTCTTACATAAGACACTATCACTAGGGCTTACGTCACATCGAGGAACATTTGAAGTGATTTTCCTGATCAACTTCAATAACTGTATTTCATAGTATCCCAATGTGATTCATCTTATGGGGGTATTTGAATCTCGTGCAATTCATGAAATCCCTTTTCTTTAGATCATTACTCAATCAAATGTCTAAATGTCATCCTCTTTTCTTTCACACTTACACCCTTATTCTACTACCAGGGCAGCATTCCATCTCTTTTAAATGCTCCTAGTCTTAGACTCATCTGAGTTCACTCATGCTATACTGAGCTTTCTATAACTTAAGGAAACCATCAACTCTCTTGTTTTGATGGGCTTAATCCCAAGGACTTACCTATACTCACTCGCCTTTTCTTATCCTTACTCCTGTCTTCCTAAAACCTTGTCTCTCTACCATACTTTAGCTTGCTACCTACACATATCTATTTATACTACTCGCAACCTCCTCTAACTTGCTTGCACCATAAATTTTCTTATGTTTTTCTGGAATCTCAAGAGAGACATCACATTGTCTCTAACTCTTATTCACTCTCTTAACTAGACCTCTCAGTACCTGGAAACCATAGGTTGGTAGATATGTCACGGACAACATCGCTATCATTTCTTGATACTGAATCCCAGTGCTTCTAGCTCTCTATCTAAAGTACAAACTATTCACAACCTTCTGCACGTGAGTATCTCGTACCTTCTTTACCTTTATTTTACATACCTTAAAATCTCGCATCGTATCTTCCATCTCTTTCATAACCTCCCTTCTATATAGGTATAATTCATATCCACAACTTGAAGCTCTACTATAATACTTACACCTATGGTGCATACACAATCCGATGGAATCTTCATACTGACTTCCTATGAGGCTGGTACTCTTCTAACTGGCTTTATCATAGAGTCGTTATAGAATATGGTTGATGTACTATCTCTCTTGTACCTCTGATATTAAGAGTGATTCTGCAATGGTTTCAATCACGATTTCTATAATTATCTAGGTTCAATAATCAGAATCCTGATTTACTTAGCTGATGTAACTCTTTAGTTTCCTCTTCTCTCTCAGTCTTTATGTTGGCTTAAGCTATCTTCCGATCTGTGGCTTAGGGTATTAGTTATTACTTTAACCTTTCATAGACGCTATGAAATATCCGTGATATACTCTTCTAACAATTCAATCCTTTGTCTATGACCCGAGCTCAATTCTTTCTTTTAACTTATATCAGAGTCTTCTACGGTTGTATGAATGTCAATATATATGATGCATGGATAATACTCCAAAATATTAAATCCGTTTATAACGTAACTAACTCTGGGTCATTGATAAAATACTTCCTTTCGTTCCTTCTCACCTTTCTTTAAACGTAAGCAATTATGTTTTTTGGTCATTCTTCTACCTGCTGCATGAATAATTGGCTTATCTTAGTGCACACAAATACTAGAATTCCCTGTAACTCATATGATCTCAAATGTCACTTTTGGATTTTTTTTCACTTCCCTTTCATTAGCCACGGTAGGTGCCACTTTCTTATGGAGTGCATACAATGCTGTAGTGAGACTATTTTTACATGACCATTTCTTCTTCAAGTTACTATTCTTAGGTCAGCCTTCTTCCTTATTTCCTCAGCTAGTCTTTCATTGTAGTACTTAGGGAGGACCCTCTAACTCTTGTAAAGATGCGAGCTTATTACATCGTATACTCGACGGAATGTTTTGATGTTCTTCCTCGCCTATAATTATCCTTAATTACTTACCTCCACGCCCTTGTGCTTGTAGGGTTGCTTCTGAACTGATATTTTGACTGTCTTCCCAGTGGCACTCTCTTTTATTTTCGTAACACCAATACGGTACCTTTAACTACCCCAACTCCTATCTGAATATTTCTCAAGGATTAAAATATCATAACTGCAAGATTGAATTCACCATATTGGGTTTCACTATGTTTATCTTGCATGATTTGTTGATTTGTCTGTATCCTCTTGTCTAGTCACAACTAGGCTCTTCCTGAATCAACTACTAACTACTCGTTGGTCCATTCTCATATCTATATTTCGCGTAATCTCTCTTGGAATATGTCCTTTGTCTTAACTTACCTCTCGCACTGGATCTTTATGTATCAAGTATTCATTCGTACTTATTTATCAATAACATCCTGGTCGGGAACCTTTACTGCCCCTCTCTGCCGCCGTGCTTGCATAATGTTCTGGAGTCGTAACCTATCTGTGGGATTTGAATAAATGCAATCTCATCCCTTTCTTATTTTTATCGCATTTTTCCTTTACTATTCCATAGTTCCCTGAACCATATAACTCCTACTTAATACCATATCACACCAGCTTTCCCCCTCTCTTTATCTTTGGCGTCTTTTCACATATTCACTGATTCTTACTCGCCTTGAGGTAATCCTTCTATATCAAGGATAATGAAATTTCTTACTTACGAGGGTGACATCTAGTGTAAGTGGCACACGTAGTCCCTTAAGCTTAACTCTGCTCACAGTGCTTGCTTTAGGGAAGCATCTTCCTGAATGAACTTTAAAGGTTATTCTTTTGTTTTCCATTCTATTATTGACAGAACGCTATCTCTGAAATTCTCATCATGCCGACTATTATAAAATCCTCCAGAAATGTCAGCTAATGCTAATAATCCATCCACCATTTTGGTTTACTCTAACCCCACCTGGATCCTGATATCCCGTCCTTCTCTTAAACTATATATGTTGGCTCCCATGGAGCATAACTGAGATGGGTGTGCCAATTGTACATACCTCTGTTACAATTTAAGGTAACTCAAAATACTTATATTTCTCTGCCTGAATTGTAAATACTGATAATCTTCACTAATTAGGTACCTCGTACCCTTCTTCACCTTGCTTCTTTTACTTGTTGAAACTTGTATCTACCTTCTGATTCTCTCGTTGCTTTAAACCATATGGGTGGATAGATATTCATGCCTTAGGGCTCCTTATCAAGAAGCTTACACGTCTTAGTACACACATGATCTACTGAAGACCTCGCATTTACTCATTATAAGTTTGATGCAAAATCGAGTTCCTATGACTCAAGTCTTCCACAACCACAGTCAATCTCTTACCAGTTGTCTTTCTTGATGTAGATATCATTGTATTATGAATAAAATAGAATTTAGGAGTTTGAATTCTTACAACTGAGCTCTACCACTCGATCTAGAGTACGAAGAAAGACTAACAGTCCTAAATGCCATATAGCCTCCTGCTTATAAGTGTGGTGCACAACACACCTATAAAGAAGACTCTACTAGACACGACTTGCAGACTCCCTAGGACAGAACTGCTCTGATACCACTTTTGTCACGACCCAAATCGGAGGGCTGCGACGGGCACTCGGTGTTTTACTTAACCGAGTACCGACGTAACATATCTTTCTCATCACACCATCATAGGTAAATGGGCCAAAAGGGCCATCATGAGATAACTGGAATAAAACATAAGAGAATACTAGACATAGGACGACCCAACATGATATAGAAACTTATACACGTGACATACAGGCCTATAAGGCCGACATGATCATTTGTGCATTCAAAACATAAACCGATAAAGCCATACAAGTATCCATATACATGACATATGTCTACAAGCCTCTAAGAGTACATAAACATCATAAAGGTAGGGACAGGGCCCCGCCATACCAATCAATACATGTCTAAATCATACTGACCAAATAGGCAACTCCGGAGCAAGTGGAGTGCACCAACACCTTCCGCTGAGATGATAGCCTACGAGGAGGATTGTCAACCTGTCTATCAGGACCTGCGGGCATGCAACGCAGCATCCCCAGGCAAAAGGGACGTCAGTACAAATAAAGTACCGAGTATGTAAGGCATGGAAGAAACATGGTGTAAAGAACTCAACATGTAAGTCTGAATATCTCTGTGAATCGTGAAACATTTATAATGTCATGCATATGCGTGTAAATATCATACCATGCATAGGTATATGAGGAAATAACATCATCAAGCCTCTGAGGGCATCCCATCATATCATCTCGGCCTCTGTGGGCGAAATCATCAATGTATACCAGCTGATCAGGTGGTGGTGTATATATAACGCCGTGACCTTTCCCCATATACCATATACATATAATATACGCGTATATAACGCCATCTGGCCATGGGTCAATGTACAAGTATAAATGAATGCAATGCATAATAAATTACGTCAATAAGATCTCTCGGATAAACTTTATCAACTTACGTATTTTTCTAACACCCGTGAATAGATGATATAATAATAGGACACATGGGGAATCGAGAACATAGGCACTCCTAGTACTTCTATGAATAGAGCCATTTATGAAACTTGTGCGTTTGCTCATTTTGTTTGTATCATATGGATCATGCCAAAAGTAAAGAAGGGATAGCCTTAACATATCTTTGTCGTTTACCTAACCACACGACGTCGGTTCAGCCCGTTAGTACTTCAATCTACAACAAACAATAAGGATCATTGTTAAGCTTACGGAAGCTATAACTCAACATAAATTAGCGACTAGCTCATCTACGAAATTTTGGACTGAACCTCCCCTTATTCTTTTCACTTTCCTCAAATCCACAAACAAGACCAACATGTCCAGAATGTCAACAAGCATATATATATATATATATATATATATATATATATCTAACCTCATATTCATTATAATACATCACCAAAACTGTCCACATCATCTCACCCAACAACCAAGTTCTAACTTGCACTTTCCAAGCCTTCTCTTCTTCCAAACACATCAACCACAATAGAAATAGTATTCTTAAGCTATTTCTACTAATTTCTAGCCATAAAACATCAAGAATTCAACTCCAAAATAGTCCAGCAACTACAACACTTCAACCTGAAGTTCAACCTGCTTCATAAGTTCCCATTATCAAATCAACTAAATATACATAGATGATCTTAAATACATATAGGAGAAGTTAAACCTTACCTTGGCAGCAAGAGTACTTGTCCAACTAAGCTTTACTTCAAGCTCAAACAAGCTCTTTACCCCAAACAACAAAGTAGAGAGATAACTAGGTGATCTTGATCTTCCAAGAGAGAAATCACCTTACCAACTTGTGGATTTGGTCTTGAACGCTAGGATAACGTTAAGAGAGGTCTTGGGATAATATTTTGGAGCTCCTTCACGTTGCAATAGAGAGAGAGGGATCCTAAAAAATTTTCTAAGTGAAATATCTATGTATATATGGCCCTACTAATGGGCTTGGGCAGATGGGTTGGGCTGCCCATCTCTATCCTTTTCCTTTCCCCTTTTAATTTGGTCCACAAACTCTAAGTAGGTGATGCACCTACTTGTCACCTACTTAATCAAGTAGGTGATACATGTTGGTCCTTTTTTCATTTTGAAACATGTGTCTCATCCTCATTATATAATTTAGACATGAATCGAGTAGCTCAAGCAATTAGGATGAAAAGTAAGTTGGTGAAGCAGGCACGTCGGGTAAGCAAGCAGCTTGTTTTTATTTGTCCAAAATCTCCTTTCTCACGTTTAAGTGCATTCGTCTTCAACCTAGTCGTTTGTATGTTGAACGGAAATAGGGGATGTAATATCATTAGATCACTTTATATACTTTCAAAGAGAATCTCATTTCCAAGCTTACATCAATTGACTTACGACATACTTTTACGTACGAAAACATGGGGTGTAACAGCTTGTAGGTCTTGAACTAGCCTAAAGCTTGGGGGCGGAGGTGATCGAAGCTAAGTGTGACTCCCTCTTTGTGGTAAACCAAGTTAATGGGACGTTCGAATTTAGAGAGGAACGAATGCAAAGATACCTGGATAAGTTGCAAGTAACATTACATCGGTTCAAGGAGTGGACTTTATAACACGTACCTCGTGATTAAAACAGTGAGGCAGATGCCCTTGCTAGCTTGGGGTCATCGGTCGAAGACGATGAGTTCAACTCGGGGGCAGTCGTACAACTCATGAGATAGGTGGTGGAAGAAGGCCACGCCGAAATAAACTCGACGAGCCTAACTTGGGACTGGAGAAACAAATACATAGAATACCTGATGACCGGGAAACTGCCTTCGGATCCAAAGGAATCGAGGGCCCTACGTACGAGGGAAGCCCGATTTAGTCTGTCCGAAGACGGAACCCTATTTAGAAGAACATTCGATGGCCCACTCGTGATATGTCTTGGACCGTGAGATACTGAGTACGTTCTGAGGGAAATTCACAAAGGCACCTGCGGAAATCATTCGGGCGCCGAATCATTGGTTCGAAAAATAATTAGAGTTGGCTACTACTAGATCGACATGGAAAAGGATGCAAAGGAGTTCATTCGAAAATGCGATGAACGTCAAAGGCATGATTCGATGATCCATCGAGCCGGGGAACTGTTGCACTCAGTCTTGTCACCTTGGTCGTTCATGAAAAGGGGGATGGGCATCGTTGGCCCCCTTCCATGGGCACCCGGTAAGGCTCAATTTATATTATTTATGACTGACTATTTTTCTAAGTGGGTCAAATATCGGGCATATGAGAAGGTTAGGGAGAAGGAAGTCATCGATTTCATTTGGGACCACATCATATGTCGGTTCGGAATGCCGGCCGAGATCGCGTGCGACAATGGAAAATAGTTCATCAGCAGCAAAGTAAGTAAGTTCCTCGAGGACCATAAGATCAAAAGGATCCTATCAACACCCTATAACCCTAGTGGGAACGGAAAAGCAGATTCCACTAACAAAACCACACTCCAAAACCTCAAGAAGGGATTGACCGACGCAAAGGGAAAATGGAAAGAAATATTGCTCGAGGCCGTGTGGGCATACCGTACGACCTCGAAGTCCAGTATCGGGACCACCCCGTTCTCGCTGGTTTATGGTGCCAAAGCTCTAATACCGGTTGAAGTCGGACAACCGAGTCTCAAGTTCCGATATGCAACCAAAGAATCAAACGATGAAGCCATGAATACTAGCCTGGATCTTATAGATGAAAGGCGCAAAGCCGCCCTTGTTCGGTTGGCCGCCCAAAAATAGTGGATCGAGAGGTATTATAATCGAAGAGCCAACCTTCAATGTCGGGAACTTAGTGTTAAGGAAGTTCACGCTAAGTACCCGAAACCCGAACGAAGGGAAGTTGGGGCCGAACTGGGAAGGTCCTTATCAAATTAGTGAGATCACCGGAAAGGGATTGTACAAACTCGGAACAATGAACGGTGAGCAACTACCGAACAACTAGAACATAACTCACTAGAAGCGATATTACTGCTAAGGTACGACCCCGTTTATTCCTTTTACTTATTTGCATTTTGGACTAACACTTGCAGGCGATCGACGAAGAACGACACAATTTTTAGGCCTGAAAGCACGCGTTGCACTCTTTTTCCCTTGAACCGATTTTGTCCCAAATGGGTTTTTCGGCAAGGTTTTTAACGTGGCAACAGTAAACCGTGCTAACTTAGAATTGAAGACCGGCTACGAACCGGTGTCAAAGATCACGACAACAGTATTCGAGGTTTCTCTATGATCGTCCTCGAACACTGGGGGGGCATTACCCTTGGATAATGACTTTAGCAAGGAAAGAAACTTTGTGATTGAATGGTCTTGACTCGATCGATAGGATTCACTTTAAGGGCCAAACGGTCAAATGAACCGTGCCCACATAGGCTGCTTGAGCCCTGACACAAAGCTTGTACATATGTGTAACCATATATATTACGCACAAAAATAAAAAAAAGTTTCTACCTTGCGGATAAATATCTTGTCCCTTAAAAATTTTCTTTTCTTTCTTTTCTCTTAAGGAAATTCCTACATTCGATCCCCTAAAGATATCGAGCCCAAGGGCCGCCTTTATCTAGGTCCAAAGGATCGCTCTCACTCGGGGACTGCCATCCAAAGACAAACTCGGACGGTCCGGTCTATCAGAGCCCAGGGGCACAAGACCTATTAGGCAGTGCGCCCGAACCTTAAAGGCTACAGCCATCCCCATTCGGGGACTGTCATCTTGGGTAGGCCCGAATAACTCGGGGTAATAAGCCCACTGCGCAACACCCAAACTAAAAAGGCTACGACCATATTAAAATGGCTCGGAGACGTCCGAGACCCTTAACAAGAAAAAGGCCTTCAAAATTTTTAAACCGGTCCAAAAGGCTACCCTCGGCAAAATTATCATCTAAAAAGTTCTAAGTATTTTGGGGAAAACTTCCGGTCACACCGAGCCCCTACGAATTGTAAACAAAATATTATCGAAAGAAAGGCCTGTTCGAACCTTCGAATATGACCTAATTATTACATGCTAAGGCATTTCGATCTTTGCAAACATAAAGAATAAAGCGAAGGAAAACAAACTTAGAAGCTGTCGAAGGGAAAAAAGAAGCCTTATATTATATATATAAAAAGTTTTTACAAAGGCCAAACGACCTTAACAAAAAGGACAAAGGCTTCTTCTTCTTCTTCTTCTTCTTCTTCTTCTTCTTCTTCTTCTTCTTCTTCTTCGGACTCGTCTCTCAGTCGGTAGAGCGAATCCGAAGGTAGTGCTCGGGCACTGGTGCTGTCTTTTGGCTTGCGCACCAGCCTTCTTCTTGTTTTCTTTTTCTCCGAGCTCGGGGAACTCGATGCCCTATTTCTTTTCTTCTCTCCGGCCTGTCTCGGAGCAGGGGACTCGGTAGGTAAGCCCTCGCTACTGGCTGGAGGCCTCAGTTTGGCATCCTTGGATAAACCTGCAAAAAGAAGTAAAGGGAGTAAGGATTTAATGATAAAAAACGCACTCCAAATATTGCCTACTTAGGAAAGGAGTCTCACCATGGGAATGGGCCTCCCAACGGCCCTTCGAGAGCTTGCTCCATAAGCTCTCGGAGTAGGGCATCTGTGACACGATACCCTCAATCCATTCCTTGAGTCGAGGAACGACATTCGGGACCCGAGCGATGGCTCCACCATCACAAAACACCGATAAGCAAGAAGGAAATAAGTTTGAAATCGACTTTCGAAAATAAAATTGTACTTACATGATGTATTCCACTCCTCGGGGAATGGCATGCGCTCAGCTGGGATCAGGTCCGAAGTCCTCACTCGGACAAAACGGCCTTGCCAGCCCCGATCCCGGTCTTCATCAATACTCAAGAATGGGGCTTTGCTGGCCCGGTGCACGAGCTTTATCAGTCCCCCACGGAAGATTCGGGGACTATACAAGCGAAGAAGATGATCGACGGTGAACGGGCACCCATTGATTCTGCTCACGAAGAACTGGAGAAGGATCATGATCCTCTAGAGTGAATGATGAATCTGACCGAGGCATAATTCGTATCTCTTACAGAAATCAACGATGATAGGGTCCATCGGGCCCAATGTAAAGGGATATGTGTAAAAACTTTAGTATCCCTCGACATGAGTGGTAAAGGCTTCAGCGGGATCAGGGATCACTATGCCCTTATCAATCCAGCCGCAGTCTTTTCGGACCATAGGGAGGACTTCTTCAGTGATCGAGCATATGTATCTCGAGACCTCCTCACACCGGCCTTGTACGGATGGAGGTTTTTCGACCTTGAAATCGTCGTTGATCGAGCATCCTCCGGGGATGAACATTTTCAAAGGGGGTTCCGGTACTGGTTCATCGACGGCAGTACGCGAAACAGTCTCCCCGGCCTCAATAGCCGGCCGCGAAGTAGAAGGGGTTTCTTTCTGGGGAACAGTTTTGGAAGTCTTTGCCATTTCTTTAAAAGATGAAAGAAAAATGGAGAAAGAAAGGAAGTTGAAAGATTTTACTTGTTGGCTTGAGGTGAAGATAAACAAGAGTTCTCGTAAAGGATCTCAGATAATTGGAGTGAAAGTGCGAGAAAGTATTGAAGTCTTAAGGGTATGAGGGTAGAAGGCTTGAATGTAAAGTTAAAATGAGCAAATGAGGAGGTATTTATAGTATTTCAGTGACGGTTCACACCTCGGAATGGCCGACCGGCGGCTGACATGCATTTAATGCTATCAAGACTTGACTGACGAGACGCTTCGGTTGTTTTGTCGTTTCTGTCACGGTGTATCGAAGTGAGAATCAGAGGCTCATGTCGTTTCTCATCATCTACTCTCCGAAAAACGAGGGGATTATCTGTATACGGTCGAAATCGAGCTCATGGTGCATCCTAGCCTCTGACATGGCAAGCCAGGCTCGAGGCATGACAATAAAGGACTAAAGATCGACCCCGAGTCCCACCGGGTTAGAGCCCGGAGACAGGACGCCTATCTTCGAGAATATCAGGGTCATAATACCGGAGTCGGTCCTAACCTCAAACGATTTTGAAGAAACATTGTCAGCATAGCCAACGGAAGATCGAAATATCCGTGACCGACCGGGTATTTCGGCAGAAATCTCGGCACATACCGATAAAGAACCGACAATCAGTAAATCAAAAGATTTTTACCTTTTATAGAATTGTACCTAAAGTAGGATTCCTCTACTATATAAATGGGATCTGATAATTCATAAAGGATATTGTAACACGCATTCCAAAGCAATATATCATTATTTTTTCTGTTATTAGTTCTTCTGCTTTCGTTCATTAGCGCTTGTTGTTACGAGCCAGATCGAGGGAAGATATTTCACTAAGACTTAAATCGTCTTCCTCGTGTGGTTTGAGATTATTTTATCCTTATTTATTTAATTTATCTTTGTTTACTGTTTTGTGTCAAATAAATCTGCGTATCCTCAAAACCACTTACAAATTTAATTGTTATCCGATTTTGAGGATAAACAATACAGTAATACATAAATTTAAGAAAAGATCAAATCTCACTTTTATCTGATTACTCTCTCTCTCTCACACAGACATCTAATAGTAGTTAAATTTAGGGGTGGGCGTCAGTCGGTTCGGTCGGTTATTATGAAAGTACGGTTCGGTTTATCGGTTTTCGGTTTTGTAATATTAATAACCAAATCAAACCAAAGTATTTACGGTTCGGTAAACGGTTGAAAGAAATTTTATGTTTCTCTGGCAAAAGGAAATAGATTGTCATAATGAATGAATAGAAAAGAAGATATTGGTCCAACAACCATTGCACATAACAGATACAACATTAACATCCATTGAATAGAAAAGAAGGTATTGTCATAATGAATGAATAGAAAAGAACTAAAACACCAAAAAAAGAAGCCTTATCTTAATAAAAAATCAACCAAAGAAATCTTGAACACCTTTTCCAGCAAAACTCTATCAGAAAGTTCTGCCAAAACAACATTAACAGTGAGCAAACCTATAAAACGACACTGGACCCAGCTCAACTCAGAACTCAGAAGAAGTCGCACTAACCCGAGGAAGAAGGATGAGCGACGAGCTGAGGAAGAAGGCATCACAGTCGAGTTGAGGAAGAAGGCAGCAGTCGCACAGAGCTGAGGAAGAAGGCAGCAGTCGCACAGAGACAGAGCTGAGAAAGAACCCTAAATCTAATTTTTTATTTAGGTTTGGGAAATGGGAATTGGGAAGTAAGTGACTAAGTGTAACGTATGAGACTATCAGTAAGTTTGGGTAAATTGGGCTTTAAAGTTCAAATGTGTATTGAACTATTGGGCTTCAGCCTAAAATGGATAATAAGTTTTGGACTCATAAAAGAACCCACATGTTCAAACCTATTTTTCTTAACTAATACCCAAAATTTTGGTTTTTCGGTTTAACCGAAAACCGAAACACCAAAACTGTAAACCGTATTGAAAAACCGAAAATTAATAATTTAAAAACCGTGCACCGACCGAAAAACCGATTAAACCGAAACCGAAAAACCGAAATGAACTGTTTGACCGGTTTTTTCGGTTCGGCCGGTATTATGCCCACCCCTAATTAAATTTGCTGGAGGAGTAGGAGGAACAAAGTAGTTTGAAACAGATCATAAGCATATATCTAAACATGAGAAGGACAACTCTCCAGCAACTGATGCTCGAATTTCTTACAGAAAACACCATTTCACCAAATCTCAATTAAACTACCAATTAGATTCTTCACAGAAGAAAAATAAATTATTGGTTATGTCAGTCTATATTTCACTCTTTTCTTCCTCTATATTTCCTTTTGTCACCATTAAGATTTCCCACATCACATCTTCCTCTACTCCTTCAAATGCATTCATTTCGCTTCCGAAAAACTCCACTGCTCTCCTCCAAGTTATTCAGGATGAAGCACAGTGGCCGAAAGAAGAATACATTTTCCATATTTGTGGTAGTATTTTCGATATTCCTCTTTGGATGCTTCATGTACAATGAAGACGTTAAGACAATAGCTGAATTCCCATTTTCCATGACCAGAACTCAAGATATCAGCAATGAACCTTTGAATCAGGAAAATGGGGTTCAAGAAATTACAAGAATAGAGGGTAGCTCTGAACAAGAAGTTGCCAGCTTGAAGTACAATGATGAAGTGAAAGATGACGAGAAAACAGAAACAGAGCAGGAGAAGGAAAAGATTAAAATGCCTACTACTGAAGTTGATGAAGAAGAGGAGAATATTGAGTTGCCACCTAAAGATTGTGATCTTTTTGCAGGGCAATGGGTTTATGACAATGTCACTCACCCAATTTACAAAGAGCCTGAATGTGAGTTTCTCACAGCACAGGTCACTTGCATGAGAAATGGAAGAAAGGACTCCATGTATCAGAATTGGAGGTGGCAACCCAGAGACTGTTCTTTACCCAAGTATGACGTGGATCATTTTCTGATTTCTTGATTTTTTAGTCTTTCATTATCTTTCTATTTCGTTTGTTAAATTTTGTGCACAATAACATTTTGGTATTTAAATTTATAGGTTTAAACCAAGGCTGCTGCTTGAGAAACTGAGGAACAAGAGACTCATGTTTGTTGGAGACTCGCTGAACAGAAATCAATGGGAATCCATGATTTGTTTAGTTCAATCCGCGGTTCCACCAGGCAGAAAAAGCTTAAACAAGACTGGTTCTTTATCTATTTTCAGAATCGAGGTAAATATCTTCGCTTTTCCCCTTTTTAAGAAGCAGTGTTAGCTTTGATTATCTCATATATACTTCCCTCAAACACTATGATTATGCTTTGATACATGACTCATATATACTCCTCTTAGGAAAAACATTAATTAATGACACCTTATTAATTGCTCCTATATAAGTTCTTGATTCAGCATAATTATTTTTACATATCAGTCTAATTTGACAAGTTATAACAGATTTATTGTCTTATTTTTCCAAGAAATTAGTTCCACATATTATGAACAATTACTTGTAGTTAAATTTAAGGTGACAGAATTGTTTAATAAAACTCATATAAGTTATAACCATGTAATAGTTTTGATTATACTTTAATTTAATGAGCTATGCTGCATATTGTTTAATATTTGATTAGTTGGATTGAATTATCTACAAGAAGACCTACATATTCTCTATTTAAGTCCACCTAATGCTGGTGAAGTGGTTTGTCCATCTATGGAAAGAATTTTGTGTGATAAATTTTGTGTCTGTTTAATATAATAGATGTAAATGTGAATATGTAGGATTATAATGCCACAGTGGAATTTTACTGGGCCCCATTTCTAGTGGAATCAAACTCGGATGATCCAAATATGCATAGTATATTGAACCGAATCATAATGCCCGAATCAATCGAAAAGCATGGCAAGCACTGGAAGAATGCGGACTATCTCGTCTTCAACACATACATTTGGTGGATGAATACTTTTGCAATGAAAGTTCTGTAAGTATTACTCAAAGTCCAGCTTGATTTTTTTTCCGCTTCAGTATTTGACATTAATTTATGTTTGATATTTTTCTTATAAAACAGACGAGGTTCGTTCGATGAAGGGGCAACGGAATACGATGAGATTGAAAGACCAGTAGCTTATCGGAGGGTTTTGACAACATGGTCACTATGGATAGATAACAATGTGGATACCAATCGCACCAAAGTCTTTTTCATGAGCATGTCTCCTCTTCATATCAAGTAATCCCATTTGCATTCGCTGTTTATCCCTTTGGTTATGACTTACAAGTTACTTTTTCCTTCATGTTTTAACATATGATACATATCATATCAAGTAATAATCTTTTAGATTATTACATTACCTAGAAAATAATTACATGCAATTTTGAAAAGTAATATATGTTACATACTATATAGAGCAGGTTTAAGTATACTGATAATATTAAAAAAAGTTATATTCAGTCTATATAAGTTAAATCCCTCGTCAAATAAGCTGTAACAGATATTGAGGACCCAACTATGACAATCTTCTGAATTCTTGCTTGGTTAACCCTTTGCAGGAGTTTGGATTGGAACAATCCAGATGGGATAAAATGTGCAAAGGAGACAACCCCAGTATTAAACACATCAATGCCGCTAAGTGTTGGGACAGACAAGAGACTGTTTGTGATAGCAGCAAATGTTACTCAATCCATAAATGTCCCTGTATACTTCCTCAATATCACCACTTTATCGGAGTACAGGAAAGATGCGCACACCTCTGTCCATACCATTCGACAAGGCAAAATGCTGATGCCTGAGCAGCAAGCTGATCCAACAACATACGCTGATTGTATTCATTGGTGCCTCCCTGGATTGCCTGACACTTGGAACGAGTTCATCTATTCGCGTATTTTATCACATTCTTGACACTTTGCATTCTCTTTCTTAAAACAGCAGTGTCCGGCCAGTTTACACGTACCTCACTGAATACTGTTGCCTAAGCCCTCATATGTGCAGCTCCACTCCAATTTGTATATTTTTCCTTCTTCGATTTTGGTTTAAAGAACCACAATTCTAATTTTGGTGCTTTTTTTTATTTATTTATTATTTCTTCGTCCTTATTATTTTTTCCTCAAGAAAAGGAAAAATCTTGTAGCTGTGAGTGCCCTTAGTTTTGTAGTGGTTAATTCCAAAGATCTTCTTTTTGTGCCTGCCCTTGGGTTTTTATAGTGGTTCCATATCTTTGAGTAGGGTTGGGCTTTTTGTTTATCTTTTCCATTTCTTGAGCCTGAAATAGAGGCACGTCTCACAAAGAAAAGAGTCTGCCAGTTGGGTAAACGCCTACAGAGACATGTTTACCACCAATGTACAAGCAAATTCTATTTTCGTAGAAAATAAACGATAGGTGACTATTAGTTTTTGATAGGATTGAAATAATCAGGTGTCACGCAGAAGCTAATAAAACAAACCTTAAACGATGATAAATCAGACAACAAAAGAGAAATATATCAAAAGATATACAAATATTTAATGTGGTTCAGTCAATTAACCTACGTTCAAAGGCGTAGATGAGCAACCCACTATATAAAGAAAGTACAAAATATCGAGAGAGCAACCTCACAAAGAGGCACATACAAGTAATAGCATAATACTTGTACCACAAATTCTCCCCCTAAACAATACTCTCAAACCCCTTAGGGGTCGTTTGGTACGCGGACTAAATTATCCCGGGATTATAATCCCAGTACTAATTTATACCACATAAGAGATGAGATAAAATAATTCCACATTTGATGGGATAAGGTGGGATATCCTGGATTAAGTCTGGGATTAAATTTATACTTTGTTTGGTTGGCGGTATAAATTGATTCCAGGATAAATTTATATCGCCAACCGTTTAAACAAGGTATAAATTTTATCCTACATCTTATCCCGACCTTACCCCTACCCTGGGGTAGAGAGGCTGTTTTCGATAGACCCTCGGGTCCCTCCCTCCAAGAACTCCCCACCTTGCTCTTGGAGTGACTCGAACTCACAACCTCTTGGTTGGAAGTGGAGGGTGCTCACCACTAGAGCAACCCACTGTCCTCCAAGAAAAAGGATTAGCCAAATATAGAAGAATTATATTTTTCTTTTCGTAAAATATAAAATCAATTATGGTAAATATGCTGTCCTTCTTTTAAGGAGTAGGAAAATTAGATATGGCAATAAATCAGGACAAACGCCTAACAATTCTCCCCCTTGGCCTGAATGTTTTGACAAAATAAACTTGATTCACCTTCTTCTCATAATCTTTAGCAAGTCACATCTCTAAATCTCCACCACAAAGTTTGTCTCAATATGAGTAGCACTCTGATCAAATTTCTTAGACATAAATCATGATTACCGTAAAATAGATTGCGTCTAGAACTAAATTCGCCTAAATGAACCTGTATTGAACCTCGTTCTGATACCACCTGTTATAATCGAAATAATCAAGTGTCATACAGAATCTAGTAAAGCAAACCTTAAAAGACGATAAATGATACAACAAAAGAGAAATATACCAAAAGAGACACAATATTTAATGTGGTACGATCAATTGAACTATGTCCACAAGTAGAAATGAGTAATCTACTATATAAAAGAGAGTATAAAATTATCACGCCCAAAGCAGGGGAGGCATGGCCGGCACCCGGTGCCACACTTGACCCCGAGGGTACCACTTTGTAACCGTAACTCTAGGGCAATGTTTTAGTGTTTGATTTGGCCTAGTTGAGGTAAGTATCTTTCCAAACTTTGTGTGCGGGAACTACCCCTTAGGATTAGGCAATTGTACTATTTGAATTATGTGGAAGAGTATATACAAGGTGACGAGTGTGTACACGGGCGTATATGTGAAAAATTGATCTCTTTAGACTCTTAGGTCACTTATAAGTATTTAATTGTAGACCTGGTAACTCCGAATGGATGGAGCATACCAATCAAGCTAATGACTGGCTCTATCTACTGGCAAGGTCTACCCCGCTGTTTATCAGAACCTGCAAGTATGAAATACAGCGCTACCGGCAAAAGGGACGTCAGTACAAAATAATGTACCGAGTATGTAAGGATATAGAATAACTGAAAATTGAAACTGATCTGAAGTACATAGTAAACTGGAAGCCAAAGAAGGCTCTGAGATATACTCACATGTTCCGACTCAACACAATGTAATATAGTGATATTATAGCTAGCCGACCATATATAGGGCTCGGTGTATCTCTCACTGTCCAAGTGGTCAGACAACAGTAAACTCTCACTTACCATAAGGCCAGGAAATTATAAACTCTCACTGACCATAAGGCCAGGCAATAGTATCTCTCACTGACCGGCCAAGCAATAATATCATTCACTGACCAAGTGCTCAGGCAACAAAAAATTCTCATTGACCGTAAGGCCATGAAATAGTATATCTCACTGACCGAGTGGTCTGACAATCATATCTCTCACTGACTAAGTGGCCAGGTAATAAAAAACTCTCACTGACCGCAAGGCTAGGCAATAACATATCTCACTAACCAAGTGGCTAGGAAATAATATTTCTCACTGACCAAGTGGCCAAGTAACAAAAAATATATGTATAAGATGATGTATATCATGTATGTAGTAGAATATGTGAAGGTACATGTATAACTCTCTATCTCTTTCTAACATCATGGAACAACATGGAGCGGATAGGAATCCCTCTCACTAAGATACGATGAGAACATATGGGAAGATGTAACACCTATAGAGACATGAACTCTGTGGTATGCGTTTCTCTTATACAATTTGTCTAACTCTCTCTTATTATGGATTGCCAATGAAAGAAGGGATCGCATTTACATACCTTTGTCGCTTTGTCAACGACTCAATATATATGTAAATACTGTCCAACGTACTTCAACCTACATTAAGACATTAAGCTATGGTTAAGCTACGAAACTACTTAAAATGTATTTCTAATCTAGTAGATCATTTCTACAAAAGTGGGCAGCATCTCCCCTATAACTTTTACTTCCTCCTAATTCGAAATGACATCAACAATAACCAGAACACCACAGCAACAACAACAACAATAACCACGTTATACCATAAAAAACCAGCAACTCAAGTAATAGTACAACGAGCGGCACGCTTAGTTTACGATTAAACAAATTATAGCTTTAAACCTCTTTTTCCTTTCAGAATCTATTAACAAAATTAACCACATAGTATTGATTTATTTATACTAATTTTCAGCCACAACACAATCTTAAACTCTTTGAGTTCTCTCTTTCTTTCTTTATAGGTCTTCCCAGGCCGTTAGATCAAGATAAGAAAGATAAGAATGGTATTAAATAGATGTCTTCTTCTTTATTGAGGGAGTAGATATGGGGCACCCTTAATTTTTAAATGAGTTACCTTTAAAATGACCCCATAATAGTCCAACAATACAATATAACAATACCTTAACGGAAACTCGTACTTAACTTGTCGAGCGGCAAGTTTTGCTTATAACAAATAACATAACTCTTCCCAACACTCTTCCTTCCTTTAAACTTCATATCAACAATATCAACATATCATATATAAGATATTCTCATAACTCCAGCAATATTAACATCACAAGAAAATATTAAAATAATCCAACATCACATAATAACTCAATATACAATCCTCGGTCATCGATTCACGTGTTCTAGCTTTAATGCTTATCCAAGACTTAGATACATTTAATACAAGATGAAGAGGGAGATTCTTACCTCAAAACAACAAGGACAGTCCGAATCCAAGATTACTTCATCTTGAAGCAAAGAAGAGGAAAGGAGTAACACAATCTCTACGAACTTTATGGGGTGTAATCATGTCATAAACTCGTAGATCTTGGTTGGGGTGGTAGGGGAACCTTTAGAGAGTGTTTATGAGTGTTTTGGGTATGATTTGGGTGAGAAAATATTAGTTAAAACAAAGTGGAATCGCTCTTTATACTACTTGAAAGTTTTCACCGCCTCAAGTAGGACCCAAAGGGGCTACCTGTGCACTCTCGCGAAAATACAAATATCTCTCCACTTCGATGTCGTATCAATGAAGGATTTAATCTATTGGAGCTAGACTTGTAGACCTTCAATTTGGTGGATGGATGACCCCGTAAATCCCAATATATTGGGATAAAAGCTTAGTGATATTAGATTCAAATTTAAGTAAGATTATGAACGTAACTTGCAATAACTTTTGCCGACTTTTGTTTTACAACTTGTTTGACTTTAAAACTTAACCTACGAATATTATATGGTTTAATTACCTTAAAACATGACCTCCTTATAATATTAAGCACTCCTAGTCTTACCCCCAGAAGTACGGTTTATAACATCTTTGATTCATTTAGTCTCAAACTCTCACGATACTTCCTTAACACTTATTTTAATCCATCATTATCTTTGTAAATGTCCTTAAACTCTCTCGCTTATATTGATTTACTTAAGAGACATTCTAACATGAAAGTACAGGGTGTAACATCCTTTACCCCTTAAGTACATTCATCCTTGAATGTTAACTCTTAGAGACTTGCGAAAAATTTTCTAAAGTCTCCTATGTAAACTGGACAAAAACTAACCTGCACGCAGCCAAAAAACACGCTATACATGCCACACAAGGCCAATATCTATAAATAGTAACATGTGGCCTCACACGGTCATCAATCATAAGTACTACAAGTCAAAAATAAGAGCTCATCTCACAACCTACTGGTTTCAACCATGCTGTGCTGTAATATCCCATCTCGAGCTATATCTTCAGTTTGAAATAGGTGTGGGTATTCAGGTTTCATCTCCTCTGCAGCCTTCCATGTCATTTCTTCGACGGTCTTATATCTCCATAATACCTTCACGGAGGCTACCTTTTTGGTCCTCAACTAACGGATCTGCCGATCTAAAATAGCCACTGGAATATCCTCGTATGATAGTTCCTTTATAATCTAAATGTCTTTTACTGGTACAACCCGAGAAGGGTCTCAATGCACTTTCGTAGCATGGATAATGGACTGATTTTAACTCTGGAGGCAATTCAAGCTCATAATCTACTCTACCTATCCGTCGAATGACTCTGTAAGGCCCCATATATCTCGGGCTAAGCTTGCCCTTCTTATCGAATCTCATGACGCATTTCATAGGTGACATATTTAAGATTACCCAGTCATCTATGGCTTTCCATACATTCTTACTTAAAGAATTTTTATTCTACGACCTTAGCTATCATATAATTGTCACTTGTGATATTTATCCTCCGTCTGATGCTCATAGAACCAAATATAATCCTCACCTTGGCTCTCATAATTCTCGCTTTACTTTTCTTAAGCTTATTTATCAGCTTGGTACTTGTAACATTGCTATTCAACCCTTCTACCTCACCTTGTATAGAGATATACATATATTTCTTCTCTGCTTGAGGAGTGGGTGATTTAGGATAGGTTTCAACTTCATAACCTCGTATTCTAGCCTTCTGACTTTTTTCGGTCTCGTAAAAATTTATGCTTGACTTGTCATCTTAGTTCACTCACATTCTTGATCTTTTAAATTGTTGTGCTTTTATAACAGCTCGCACATTTCTATTTTAGCATAGCTTATTCTAACAGACACTTTTGAACTAAACTGTCGATCTGGAGAGTCGTTCATCCATGTTATACTTTATAGTCCGCGATCATCGTTGAAGTACCGACCACATGATATCGCTCGTCTCAGATCATGTCTTTTTTTTTTTAGTATTCTAGATTATGACTCTGCTATCATTTGTGTTGTTTACTCAAATGATAAAAATGATGCTCTCTCACCTAGTAATTTCTCTGAGTCCCGCAACAATAGGGGCACGTATTTAGCATGTCATCTCCACTCCATCTTTTGTTATCTCTAAGGTTGGTACTCTTGTGACTGGCTTTATTGTAGAGCTGTTATAGAATAGGTCTGTTGTACTATCTCTCTTGTACTTCTACTATTAAGAGTGATTCTACAATGTTTTGAGGCATGATTTCTATAATCATCTGGGTCTAATAATCGGACTCCTGATGTAACTCTTGAGCTTCCTCTTCCTCAGCCTTTAAGTAGGCTTGAGCTTTCTTCCAATATATAGCTCAAGGTATTAGCTGTTATATTAGTATTTCATGGACAATATGGAACATTCATGTTATAATCTTCTAACAATTCAATCCTTTGTCTATGACGTAGACTGAATTCTTTCTTTTAACGTTATACTAGAGTGTTATATAACTGTAAGAATGTCAACATATATGCTGCATGGATAATTCTCTGAAATCTTAAGTGTGTTCATAATGTAATTAACCCTAGATCATAGATCAAAAAATTCCTTTCGTGCCTTCTTAGCTGTCTTTAAACGTAAGCAATTACTTTTTCTTGTTGTTCTACCACTTGCTGCATACCTTGCTTATCTTAGTGCCCACACATACTGGAATTTCCTATAAATCATATTATCTCGAATATCACTTTTGATTTTACTTACCGTTCATTAGCCACGATAGGTGCCACTTTCTTTTGGAGTGCATACAATATTCTAATAAGATCATTATTACAAGATCATTTCTTCTATAATATTGAATTCATGTCAGTATGCTTAGGTCGGAGCCTTCTTCCTTATTTTCTCAGCTATTGTTTTGTTGTAGTACTTATGGGAGACCTTCTGACTCTTGTAAAGCCGCGAGCTTATTACATCGTATACCCGATGAAATTTTCAATGTTCTTACTCGCATATAATTTTCCTTAGTTACTTACCTCCGTGCCCTTGTGCTCGTAGGGTTACTTCTTAACTCAAATTTTGATTGTCTCCCCAGTGACACTCTCTTTTATTTCTGTAACACTTATATGGTCTCTTTATCTACCCCAACTCCTATCTGAATATTTCTCAAGGATTATGATCGCGTATCTGCTAGACTGAATTTTCTATGTTGGGGTTCACTACGTTTATCTTGCATGATTTGCTTATTTATCTAAGACCTCTTATCTAGCCATAACTAGGCTCTTCCTGAATCAACTACTAACTATTCATCGATCCATTCTCATATCAATAATCTACATAACCTCTCTTAGATTATGTCTTTTGTCTTAACTTAACTCTTGCACTGGCTCCTTATGTATCAAGTGTCCATTCGCACTTATTTATCAATTAATATCTTTGCCGGGAACCCTAACTGCCCTTTCCGGTTTCGTGCTTGCATAACTGTAATGACCCGATCGGTCGTTTTGAGCATTTACACTTCACTCGGTAGTTTGGGAGCACGAGTAGCTTTGTATGATGTATTATGACTTGTGTGAATTGTCAGTTTTGGTTTTTAGGTTATTCGAAATTGATTTGGAAGAATGAATCTCCTTGTTGAAGTTTTAAGTTGGAAGAGTTGCCCAAGTTTGACTTTTGTGAATTTGACCCCGAAATGGGTTTCTATGGTTCCGTTAGGTCCGAATGGTAATTTTGGACTCGGATGTATGTCCGGATTTGAATTTAGATGTTTCTAGAAGGTTTCAGAACTAATTGGCGAAAGTTGGAAATTTGAAGGTTTGGAAAGTTTATAAGTGTGACCGAGAGTTGACTTTGATGATATCGTATTCGTATTGTGGTTCCGGGAATTAGAACAACTTTTTTATGTCATTTGGGACTTGTGTGCAAAATTTGAGTTCATTCCGAGTTGATTTGATATGTTCGGCGCAAATTTTGGAAGTTAAAAGTTCATTTAAGTTTGATTTGAGGTGTGATTCATCGTTTTAATGCTGTTATGTGTGATTTAAGGCTTTGAGTAAGTTCGTAGTGTGTTTTAGGACTTGTTGGTATGCTTGGATGGGGTCCAGGTGACCCCGGGTGTGTTTCGGGTGAGTTTTGAAGAAGTTTGGGTATTTCGACACTTCGATGATGTACTACAGCGAATGAAGTTTGGAGGGCACATTTTGGAGTGCTAAGGCAAAGCCTCATGTATGGACCGCAAAGGAAATGTGCGGACTGCAAAAATCCTCTTGCGGCTACAGAAAGGAGAATCTGCAGGTTGATGGTCTAACGTCGGAAACTTATATCTTTTAATCTACAAGGAACTTAGAGATGATCCAAAAATGAAAGTTGTATCTCTTTGACTCTAGTTTTCAAAAGGTTAAACAGTTCAGCATTTGGATATTTGTACAGAAAGTTATGGTCAATTTACTGAAGCCTGGTAGTGCAATCATTGTTGAAGTGCAACCGCACAATTTGGATTGCGGCCGCGAAACCTGGAATGAGCGGATCGCACAAAACATGTGCGGTCAGCACGATGGGAGGTCAGAATTTTTACTATATAAATGAGGGTTAGAGTATTATTTCACATTTGGACTTTGGGAGCTCGGTTTGTGGCAATGTTTCGTGGGTTTTTCAAGAAATTCATCGGGATTCGAGGCATTCAGAGGCTGTTTCATGAGGCAAGGGCGTGTTGGAGTAGAGATTTGCACAGTTTGAGGTAAGTAAAACTTCTAAACTTGGTGCTGAGGGTATGGAACTTTGAATTACGTGTTATGTGATTGATGTTGAGGTGACGCACATTCTAGGTGACGGGCGTGTGGGCGTGCACCGTGTGAATTGTGATTTAGTCAATTCCATGGAACTGCGTAGCCATCTTATATGAACATTTTTACTGTACACTATGTGTTAGAGCACTTGGGCTGTAATTTATGCTAGAAATCATGTTTAGGCTATGTGCTGGCACTATTGGGACCCATAGTGGTCGTTCTCTACTGTTGAGTTATTTACTTAATTGCAGTTATGTACTCAGTCGCATTCATCATTTCATATCATATCTCAGTCTCTGTTATTGTATATTGTCACATCTCGTATCATTGATTATGGCTACTTAGTATGAGCGTTGTGAGCCCGTTAGACTGGAGAGATTAGTGACTGAATTGGGGCCTGAGTGTCGTGCTGTGAGATATATATATATATATATATATATATATATATATATATATATATATATATATATATATATATATATGTGTGGATTGGGTTGTACGTCGCAACGAGCCTTATCGCTATATATATTTATGAATCGGAATGCACGCCGCAACGAGCCTTATGGCTATGTATATGTGGATCGGGTTGCACGTCGCAACGAGCCTTATGGCTATATATATATGTGGATCGGGTTGCACGCCGCAATGAGCCTTATGGCTATATATATATATATATATATATATATATATATATATATATATATATATATATATATATGTAGATCGGGTTGCACGCCGTAGTAGGTATTGTACAGTGCTGAGTGATTGAGTGTGCTGAGTATTGAGCATGGTGAGAGGGAATACGAGATAGTGAGATTGAGTACTCTGAGAGTGTGAGTAGATGAGTTCATCACTGAGATGCATTGCATTTGACGTGCGTACTTGAGATACATGCATAGAGATGCATTTCCTTCTGCTACCTAGTTTTGGTGACATTCATGATTTTACCTGTATATTGACGTGTAAGCATAGAGATGTACTTTTCTCATGCTATCTAAAAATGGAACATCTTATTTATTGTTGAAAGGTTTTAGGACAACTCACAGTTTTCAAACTTACTCATATGCTTGGGTTTTCGGTGAAAGATTTGGGATTTACTGTTATACTTGAAAATCATGTCTATTTTTCCGTAACTGTGAACGAGTTGAGCATCTTACCTCTAAGTTATTTTCATGGCTTCGAGTAAGTTCGTAGTGTGTTTTAGGACTTGTTGGTATGCTTGGATGGGGTCCCGGTGACCCCAGGTGTGTTTCGGGTGAGTTTTGAACAAATTTGGGCATTTCGGCACTTTGATGATGTTCTGGAGCGAGTGAAGTGCGGAGGGCACATTTTGGTGTGTTGAGGCAAAGCCTCATGTGCGGACCGTAGAGGAAATGTGCAGACCGCAGAAATCCTCTTGTGGTCGCAGAAAGGAGAATCTGCAGGTTGATGGTCTGACTTCGGAAGCTTATATCTTTTAATCTACAAGAAATTTGGAGATGATCCAAAAATGAAAGTTATATCCATTTGAGTCTAAGTTTCAGAAAGTTAAACCATTCATCATTTGGACATTTGTATAGAAATTTATGGTCAATTTACTGAATCCTGGTAGTGCAGTCACTGCTGAAGTGCGACCGCACAATTTGGATTGCGGCTACGGAACCTGGAATGTGCGGACCGCACAAAAAATGTGCGGTCAGCACAATGGGAGGTCAGAATTTCTACTATATAAATGAGGGTTAGAGTATTATTTCACATTTGGACTTAGGGAGCTCGGTTTGTGGCGATATTTCGTGGAGTTTTCAAGAAATTCATCGGGATTCGAGGCATTCGGAGACCGTTTCGCGAGTCAAGGGCGTGTTGGAGTAGAGATTTGCACGGTTTGAGGTAAGTAAAACTTTTAAACTTAGTGGTGAGGGTATAAAACCCTGAATTACGTATTTTGTGATTGATGTTGAGGTGACGCACATGCTAGGTGAAGGGCGTGTGGGCGTGCACCGTGTGAATTGTGATTTAGTCGATTCCATGGAACTGTGTAGCCATCTTATCTGAACATTTTTACTACACACTATGTGTTAGAGCACTTGAGCTGTAATTTATGCTAGAAATCATGTTTAGGCTATATGATGGCACTATTGGGACCCACAGTGGTCATTCTTTGCTGTTGAGTTATTTGCGTTATTGCAGTTATGTACCCAGTCGCATTCATCATTTCATATCATATCTCAGTCTCTATTATTGTATATTGTCACATATCGCATCATTGATTAAAGATGCTTAGTATGAGCGTTGTGAGCCCGTGAGACTAGAGAGATTAGTGACTGAGTTGGGGCATGAGTGTCGTGTTGTGATATATATATATATATATATATGGCTCATTGCGGTGTATAACCCGATCCACATATATACAGCCATAAGGCTCGTTGCAGCATGCAACCCGATCCACATATATATATATATATATATATATATATATATATATATATATATATATATATATATATATATATATATATATCTGTGTGTGTGTGTGTGTGTGTGTGTGTGCCGCAATGAGACTTATGGCTATATATATATATATATATGTAGATCGGGATGCACGCCGCAATAGGTTTTGTACAGTGCTGAGTGATTGAGTGTGCTGAGTATTGAGCATGGTGAGAGGGAATACGAGATGGTGAGATTGAGTACTCTAAGAGTGTGAGTACTTGAGTTCATGTCACGCCCCAAACTCGGGGAGCGCAACGGGCGCTCAACCGAGTGAATCCGGCCGAGCAAGACTGTTAGATTTCCTTCTACCCAAACTCATCCATGAATAAAGAGGAGAAGTAATCCATTAATCAAACATTGAAAAGATTTCATTAACAACTCCCATTTCATTTCGATTAGCAACTTCATTCATAGTTTCCAAATTATTACAAGTTTATAGATATAATGTAAAATATGTTTGCCAAATACCAGCATTTCTAGTTCAATTTCCAATATTCGACTACCACTCACAACCTGTCTACGGAGCCTCTAAGTACAACACAAGAGTATTATGGAAGTGCCGGCAACAAGGCCTTGTCTATACCTCAAATCACAATGTACAACTCGAATGACATCATGCCCAGAATAGAGTAGAGCTCATCAAAACCTGCTGAACAGAGAGCGACTGCTAACGAGGACCAAAGTTGCCCGCTGATGAACCACCTGCATCCATTAAAGATGCAGCGCCCCCGGCAAAAGGGACGTTAGTACATATGGAATAGTACTAGTATGTAAAGCTAACTATCCTCTTTCAAAATAGAATGCCAATGTAAGAAAGGGAAAACTGTAGAAACAACAATCAACAGTCAATGATATTCAAATGCCAAGTTAAAACATAATAATTTCCAAAATATGAAGATAACACTGTGAAGTGATAATCAAAGTATGATGATAATATTATTTTTGGTTGGGAGATCTTTAGCACCGACATACCACTATTCGCAATAACAATATTCATAGTACCAATACTCACAATAGCAATACCACTGTACTTTTAGCACAGAGTCCGATCACAACCCGGTCGGCTAGGACATCTCATTATAGACATCAACTACAATCACTATCAATACCAATACCACCGTAATTGTAAGGCCCCGTGAAATGTTTCCTAATAACCGGGGTTCCGTGATGCCGGGGTAGGCGTAGTGGTTAATAATAGTAGAGTGCATTGGGGAGTTGAAGGAAAATTAGAAATAGGCCCACCTCTTCTTTGGCCTTAGGATATTTGCAGAGGGAGGTTCTGCGGCGTATTATGCGACCGCATTACAGGTCTGCGGGCCGCATAACCACCGCAGACCTAGGCTGATTTTTGCAGTTTTTGACACCAAATTGTGCGCCGATATGCGGAATGCATATCCATTCTGCGGTCGCATATGCGACCGCATACCCTGTTCCGGAGCTTCATTTTTGAGGTTTTTAAACTCGATCCTATTTCGTTAAAACGTATGACATAGTCCATTTTTGAGCATATTTCTAATATTTTTAGAGTGAGAAAGAGTTCTTAGAGTGGGGAAGTAACCTTCAACCTAATATCCAACAATTCTTGCTTAATCCTTTAAGAACTCTAGCCCTTAATTTCGAAAATCTACTAAAAAGGGAGTAATTAGCAAGATAATTTTTGGGTGTGGGTGTTGTTACCTTGCCTGCATGTGTTATCAAATAATGTAGAAAGGTTGTGAGCTAAAAATGGTAGAGAATGGGTTAAGAAATGATAGAATCTTTCCTAAAAGGGACTTAAAAACATTAATGTACACCTAGTGTTTGATAATTTGCTCAAATGAGCTAGAATCATGACCATCTTCCTAATTTTGGTCCAACATATTATATTTCTAAAATATATCAGTGTTCTAAGAATTCCAGAACGTTTTAAGTTTAAAGGAAGCTCAATTGAGGTATGTTGGCTAAACCCCCTTCTTCTTAGAATCGAATCCCACAGTGTTCATGTAATTGGTGTAAGTCCCAAATTGATCATTATAGAATTGGCTATTCCTAATGTGTTTGTGTTGAAGGATGTATGTTCAATATTTATTCTAAATGCTTCATCATGTCATCTTGCCAATTGAGGATGTGTTCAAAATGTGGAATATATGTTAGAAATGTTAAGACTTCATGTCAAGATCGAATAAAGGTTGTTATGCCTAATTGTATGAAAAGCCTCTATGTGCCTAAGATTCCCAAATTGCTCATATGTGAATTTAACGACTTGAATGGGAAGCCTTATTGTGGTTGATAATGATAATGATGTTTAAATGTGGAAAGGGGAACTAGAAATATGAAATACGGCTAAGTGCCAAGAATGACTTTATAATTGTGGCCACTAGTGCCAATGAATTGAAAATATGTGAAAGAATTATGAAGTGAGATGATTGATTGAAAAGGTAATGTCTCAGGTGAAACGGCCTAGCCGATCAGGCCATGATCGGACTCCATGTCGCACACATGGTGGTGATTGTGCTGGAAATGATAATTGAAATTGTGGTTATGGTTGATGTCTCAAATGAGATGACCTAGCCGATCGGGCCGTGATTGGACTCCGTGTAAGAATACAGTGGTATTGTGAATTATGGTATATCGGCTCTAAAGATCACCCAACCTAATAACATGAAAATTGACTTGAGAACTTATGTGATCCTTACTTGAAGTTTTAGTATTTTTTGAAGCTCTTATCGAAATCATGATTGTTTCCCCCTTGTATTATTATTCATTCTATTGAGATGGTGTTTAGTTTTACATATTAGTACTATTCGACAGTACTAACGTCCCTTTTGCCGGGGGCGATGCATCTTTAAATGGATGCAGGTGGTTCCATAGCAGGCAGTGTTGATCAGCGATAGTGGTACATCCTCTTCCCAACTGACTTGGTGAGCCCCACTTCATCCCGGGGTCATGTATTCTATCTTTTGTTCATATTATTATTACGTTTTTACGTATAGTCGGGGCCTTATTGCCGGCACTATCACAACACTCTTTTGTATCTTTTAGAGGCTTCGTAGACACTATGTGGGTTGTACATGAGTGCTAGAAAAGTCAAACAGATTTTGTTATGTTTTGAATCTCTTGTTCCACTTGAATCATAAGAATGTGTTTATCTTGAAACTTAAAAGTGATGTAACCAATGAGACGATCTAGTATTGTAAATATGATCTTCCTACTGTTTAATTAATGAAATCATGTCTTCTCTTGATCATGGGTGAGTTGGGTAGAAAGTATCTAACAGAATTGCTCGACCAGGTTCACTCGGTTGAGCGCCAGTCGTATTCCCCGAGTTTGGGGCGTGACAAATATGGTATCAGAGCCTAAGGTTTTAAAGTGTCCTAGGATGTCTCGGAGCTGTGTCTAGTAGAGTCCTTCTTATCGGTGTGTTGTCGACCACATCTATAAGTTGGAGGCTACTTGGACATTTAGGAATAATACCCTTCTTTGATATTCTGGATCGTGCGATGAAACGGATTGTGAAACTGTTCCTCCTCTAACTCGTGCATTCCTTTAATTTTCAGTACATGACACCTAAGAAAAGAGCAAATACTGGCCAAGGAGCCAATACTGCCTCAGGAGTGGCAGTTGACCCTTTATTTGATGATGCAGGTGAATACCCGAGGGGTGGGGATAATCCCATGACTGCTACACTGCCTGATTCCACTACACCTGACCAGGCCACAACAGTTCCTACACCTACTGAGGGTACGCGGTTCCTTCAACTGATATTCCAATTCTATCTCCAGCCCCAGCTTCCGATTCTGGTATTTCCGATAAGGATCTTAGGGGAGCTATCCAGATGCTGACACAGATAGTGACTTCTCAAGCCCAAAGATCAAATGTTGCACCCACTTCTTCTAGCCAACAAGGGGATTCTAGTGGTTCCAGGGTGAACAAGTTTCTTCAGTTGGATCCTCCGGTGTTCACGGGTGCTAATCCCGAGGAGGACCTACAGGACTTCATTGATGAGATGAATAAGACTCTTCGGGTTATGCGCGCTACTGATACGGAGGGAGTGGAGCTGGCCGCCTGAAAGAGGTGGTGCAATTCTTGGTCTGAGCTGTGGGAAGGACTCTCGGGTGGAGGGGAGCCCTCCAGCGAGGTGGAGTGAGTTTGCTGATGCTTTCATGGACCATTTCTTGTCGGCAGAGACTAGGGCAGCCCGTGCCGCAGAGTTTGAGAACCTTAAGAAAGGAAGTAAGAGTGTGTGGGAGTATCACATGGAGTTCGCGCATTTGTCTAATATGCCATTCTCATGTTGCCTATTATGGAGGCTAGAGTGCGCCGGTTTGTGCAGGGCCTTAGCCCCTTGGTTATCAATGAGGCTGCTACAGTTGCCTTGAATTCAGATATGAACTATGCGAATATGGTAGCATTTTCTCAAGCTACAGAGAACCGTAAGTTGAAGAACAGAATGTAGCGAGAGGGTACCAGCAAGGCCCGGTCCACGGGCAACTTTGAGGAGTCATTTGGTGGGGGAAGATCAACTGTTAGGGGAGGGTCATCAGGTCCATCCCAGTCCTTCACTCAGTCTTCAGCCAGTGCACTGCCAGCAAGACCCAATCAGCAGCAGGGGAGTCATTTCAGGCCCAATCAGGGAAGCAGGAGACCCCACCAGCAGGGCCGATCAAGAGGGAGATTCCAGTAGTAGCGGAGGCCCCCATGACCCAGGTGTGAGAAGATACACTTGTGGATCTGCTACATGGACCTACCTATATGTTATGAGTGCGGATTGAGGGGTCATATTCAGAGGGAGTGTCGTTCATCCCACCAGGGTGCGGGCAGGGGCACAGCACAACCATCTAGTTCTGCAGCTACTACATCTTCAGCACCCCCTCCAGCTCGAGGTACTCTAGCACCAGCAGGGCGTGGTGCATCTAGGGCTGGTGCGCAGTGTTCGGGAGGACCCAGCCGTTTCTATGCTATCTGTGGTCGCCAGAGTGCAGAGGCTTCTCCAGATGTTGTCACAGGTATATTGACATTCCAATATCATGATTTATATGCTCTTATTGATCCCGATTCCACCTTGTCCTATGTTACCCCTTATGTTGCTATGGAATTTGGGATAGAACAGGAACAACTTCCTGAGCCTTTCTCTGTATCTACTCCAGTTGGCGAGTCTATTGTGGCCGCACGGGTTTATAGGGGTTGTGTTGTCACGGTACATGGTCGGGACACCATGGCCGATATCATTGAATTGGGGATGGTCGATTTTGATGTAATTATGGGATGGATTGTTTTTATTCATGCTTTGCCAAGCTCGATTGACGAACTAGAACTGTGAGGTTTGAATTTCCAAATGAGCCAGTTGTTGAATAGAAGGGGGATAATGTGATGCCAAAAGGTAGATTTATTTCTTACCTTAAGGCCACAAAGATGATTAATAAGGGATGTATCTATCATTTGGTCCAGGTTACAGACACCGATGCTGAGGCACCTACGCTTGAGTCTGTGCTAGTAGTGAATGAGTTTCTAGAGGTCTTTCCTGATGAGCTCCCTGGGATTCTGCTAGACAGGGAGATTGATTTTGGGATTGATGTGATGCCAGGCATGCATCCTTTATCTATTACGCCCTACAGGATGGCACCATCAGAATTGGAAGAGCTAAAGGAACAATTGAAGGATATGTTGGAGAAGGGTTCCATCCGACCGAGTGTGTCACCATGGGGCGCACCAGTTCTCTTTGTGTGGAAGAAAGATGGATCACTGAGGGTGTGTATTGACTACCGGTAGCTAAACAAAGTCACAATAAAAAACAAGTACCCGTTACCAAGAATAGATGATATGTTTGATCAGATACATGGTGCTAGGTACTTCTCCAAAATTGATTTACGGTCCGGGTACCACCAATTGAAGATCAGGGAGCAGGATATTCCTAAAATAGCTTTCAGGACCCGGTATGGGTACGTTGAATTTCTGGTAATGTCTTATGGGCTAACAAATGCTCCGGCAGCTTTCATGGATCTTATAAATCGGGTTTTCAAGCCTTTTCTCGATTCCTTTGTGATAGTGTTCATTGACGATATTCTTGTATATTCACAAGGTCGAGAGGACCATGCCGATCATCTTAAGGCAGTTTTGCAGAGTCTTCATCAACACCAATTGTATGCGAAATTTTCAAAATGTGAATTTTGGCTCGAATCTGTCACATTCTTGGGTAATGTTGTTTCCAGAGAAGGAATTAAAGTTGTTCCTCAACAGATTACAGCGGTAAAGAATTGGCCTAGACCTACAACACCAACCGAGATTCGTAGTTTCTTCAGCTTAGCAGGGTATTACAGGAAGTTTGTGGAGGGGTTCTCTACTCTTCCCTCTCCGTTGACTAAATTGACTCAGAAAGCGGTTAACTTCCAATGGTCCGATGCTTGTGAAAGGAGCTTCCAGGAGTTGAAATCAAGATTGACTACGGCGTCGGTGTTGACCCTGCTAGAGGGTATAAATGGGTTTGTGGTATATTGTGATGCTTCAAGGATCGGGCTTGGGAGTGTATTAATGAAACACGGCAAGGTTATAGCTTATGCTTCTAGGAAACTCAAGAATCATGAAAAAAACTATCCAACACATGACTTAGAAATTGCGGAGGTGGTTTTTACATTGAAGATTTGGTGTCATTATTTGTATGGGGTCCACGTGGATGTATTCACGGACCACAAGAGCCTTCAATATATTTTCAAACAGAAGGAGTTGAATCTGAGGCAGAGAAAATGGCTTGAGTTAGTCAAGGATTACGACATCGATATTCTATATCACCCGGGGAAAGCCAATGTGGTGGCGGATGCTCTTAACCGGAAATCTATGGGTAGTTTGTTTCACTTGGAGGCATGTCAGAGGCCGTTGGCCAGCGAGGTTCACTAGTTAGCTAGTTTGGAAGTTCCTCTTGCGGCCTCTAGTGAAGGAGGGGTAATTGTGCAAAATAGGGCTGAATCATTTCTTGTCGTGGAAGTCAAAGAGAAGCAATACGACGATCCATTGTTGGTACAACTGAAGGAGGTGATTCATAAACATAAAACTATGACTTTTACGTTTGGCATGGATAATGGATGGTACACTAAGGTACCAAGGGCGGTTATGTGTTCCAAATGTGGATGATCTTCGGGAAAGAATCATGATCGAGGCTCACACTTCTAGGTATTCCGTGCACCCAGGTTCTATAAAGATGTATCATGATCTCAAGGAAGTCTATTGGTGGAATGATATGAAGAGAAATGTTGCGGACTTTGTGGCAAGATGTTCGAATTGTCAGCAAGTGAAGGCCGAACACCAACGGCCTGGTGGGTTGGCACAGAGCATAGAAATTCCAATGTGGAAGTGGGAAATGATTAATATGGATTTTGTGTACCGCGTACTCCGCACAAGTTTGACTCAATTTGGGTGATTGTGGATCGACTCACGAAATCAGCAAATTTTTTGCCACCTAAATCTACCGACATAGCGGAATAATATGCCAGTTGTATATCAAGGAAATAGTCAGGCTGCTTGGCACTCCAGTTTCTATCATTTCCAATCGAGGGTCTCAGTTCACGACCAATTTTTGGAAGACATTTCAGCAAGGTTTGGGTAATCAGGTGAATCTTAGTACATCCTTCCATCCACAGACCAACGGGAAAGCAGAGCGGACTATTTAGACTCTTGAGGATATGTTGCGTGCTTGTGTTCTTGACTTCAAGGGTAGCTGGGATGATCATTTGCTACTCATAGAATTTGCTTACAACAACAGCTTCCATGCTAGTATTCAGATGGCACCATTTGAGCCGTTATATGGTAGGAGATGTAGATCTCCCATTGGGTGGTTCGAGATTGGGGAAGCTGAGTTAATAGGACCAGACCTCGTGCATCAGCCTATGGAAACGGTTAAAATCATTAAGGAGCGGTTGAAAACTGCTCAGAGTCGTCAAAAATCCTATTTGGATGTTCGTCGCAGAGACTTAGAGTTCAAAGAAGATGATTGGGTATTCTTGAAGGTTTCCCCCATAAAGGGTATAATGCGGTTTGGAAGGAAAGGGAAATTGAGTCCGAGGTATGTCGGGCCATACAAAATCATTTAGAGGATTGGTCAGGTGGCGTACAAGCTTGAGCTACCACCCGAGATGTCATTAGTGCACCCGGTATTCCATGTGTCTATGTTAAAGAAGGTAGTTGGAGATCCGTCAGCTATTGTGCCGTTTGAGACCGTTGAAGTTAATAAAGAATTGTCATATGAAGAAATTCCAGTTTCTATTATTGATCGGCAAGTCCGGAAGTTGAGAAATAAAGAGATTGCATCCGTGAAAGTGCTATGGTAAAACCAACAGGTTGAAGAGGCTACTTGGGAAGCCGAAGAAGAAATGAAGAAAAAGTATCCTTATTTCTTTGAATAGCCATATATTTATAAATGTTCTATGAAAACTCTAAGGGTTACCTTCTACGAATTATGTATCTTTTGTACAGTTGATGTTAAGGGTGCTCTGTTTCTGGTAATATATTGCTCATGAGGCCACAGTAGGTGTTGTTAATGTATTATATTGTGTCATTGGATTATATATATGTTTAATCACTCTGCGGGCCGCAGAATGGCCGTAGAGTGGAGCAGGTACTTGGGCCATTTTTTTATGTCAATTTCGCAGCCAGTTATGCGATCGCACAACCATTTTGCGGGCCGCACTTTGATCGCATAATCAGCCTTAGGATTCTTGCGGAGGAAGGTTCTGCGGCGTATTATACGACCGCAGAACAGGTCTGCGGGCCACATAACCACCGCAGACCCAGGCAGATTTTTCCAGTTTTAGGAACCAAATTGTGCGGCCGATATACGGACCGCATACCCTGTTCCGGAGCTTCATTTTCGGAGTTTTTAAACCCGACTCTATTTTGTTAAAACATATGCCATAGTCTATTTTTGAGCATAATTCTGATATTTTTAGAGTGAGAAAGAGTTCTTAGAGTGGGGAAGTAACCTTCAACCTAATATCCAACAATTCTTGCTCAATCCTTGAAGATTATCAAGAAAGTCTTCATCCTAAAGGTAAAAGTCTTTGCCCTAGCACTTAATTTCGAAAATCTACTAAAAAGGGAGTAATTAGCAAGACAATTTTTGGGTGTGGGAGTTTTTACCTTGCATGCATGTGTTATCAAATAATGTAGGAAGGTTGTGAGCTAAAAATGATAGAGAATGGGTTGAGAAATGATTGAATCTTTCCTAAAAGGGCCTTAAAAACATTAATGCATACCTAGTGGTTGATAATGTGCTCAAATGAGCTAGAATCATGAACATCTTCCTAATTTTGGTCCAACATGTTATATTTCTAAAATAGATCAAAGTTCTAAGAATTCCGGAACGTTTTAAGTTTAAAGGAAGCTCAATTGAGGTATGTTGGCTAAAACCCCTTCTTCTTAGAATCGAATCCCACGGTGTTCATGTAATTGGTGTAAGTCCAAAACTGATCATTATAAAATTGGCTATTCCTAATGTGTTTGTGTTGAAGGATGTATGTTCAATATTTATTCTAAATGCTTCATCATGTAATCTTGCCAATTGAGGATGTGGTCAAAATGTGGAATATGTGTTAGAAATATTAAGACTTCATGTCAAGATCGAATAGAGGTTGTTATGCCAAATTGTATGAAAAGCCTCTATGTGCCTAAGATTCCCAAATTGCTCGTATGCGAATTTAATGTCTTGAATGGGAAGCCTTATTATGGTTGATAATGATAATGATGTTTGAATGTGGAAAGGGGAACTGGAAATATGAAATACGGCCAAGTGCCAAGAATGACTTTATAATTGTGGCCACTAGTGCGAATAAATTGAAAATATGTGAAAGAAGTATGAAGTGAGATGATTGATTGAAAAGGTAATGTCTTGGGTGAGATGGCCTAGCCTATCGGGCCGTGATCGGACGCCATGCCGCACACATGGTGGTGACTGTGCTGGAAATGATAATTGAAATTGTGGTTATGGTTGATACCTCAAATAAGATGACCTAGCCGATCGGGTCGTGATCGGACTCCGTGTAAGAATACGGTGGTATTGTGAATTATGGTATATCGGCTCTAAAGATCACCCAACCTAATAACATAAAAATTGACTTGAGAACTTATGTGATCCTTACTTGATGTTTTAGTATTGTTTGAAGCTCTTATCGAAATCATGGTTGTTTCCCCCTTGTATTATTATTCATTCTATTGAGATGGTGTTTAGTTTTACACACTAGTACTATTCGACAGTACTAACATCCCTTTTGCTGGGGGTGCTGCATCTTTAAATGGATGCAAGTGGTTCCATAGCAGGCAGTGTTGAGTAGCGATAGTGGTACATCCTCTTCCTAACAGACTTGGTGAGCCCTACTTCATCCCGGGGGTCATGTATTGTATCTTTTGTTCATATTATTATCACGTTTTGAGGTATAGCCAGGGCCTTGTTGCCAACACTATCATAACACTCTTTTGTATCTTTTAGAGGCTCCGTAGACACTATGTGGGTTGTACATCGGTGCTAGAAAAGTCAAACAGATTTTGTTGTCTTTTGAATCTCTTGATCCACTTGAATCATAAGAATGTGCGTATCTTGAAACTTAAAAGTGATGTAACCAATGAGACGATCTAGTATTGTAAATATGATCTTCCTACTGTTTAATTAATGAAATTATGTCTTCTCTTGATCATGGGTGAGTTGGGTAGAAAGTATCTAACAGGCTTGCTCGACCAGGTTCACTCGGTTGAGCGCCAGTCGCGCTCTCCGAGTTTGGGGCGTGACAGTAATTTTAGCAGGGAGTCCGAACATGACCCGATCGGCTAGGCCATCTCTTTAGAGACATCAACCACAATCACAATTTCAATTACAATTTCCAACACAATCACCACCATGTGTGCGACATGGTGTCCGATCACGACCCGATCGGCTAGGCCGTCTCACCACAATGCCGTGTGGATTGACATCATCTTTTTCTATCAATCAATGTCACCCCAATTAAGGGGAATAATATTATCATATCAATCTCATCCCAAATAAGGGGAATAATTTTATCACATCAATCTCATCCCAAATAAGGGGAATAATTCACAAAAATAACATAGGTACAAATGTATTTACCTCATCATCTTTCACATTATATGAATCTACACTAGTATTTTCAACGAATAACAACAATAATATTTCCTTGGCTCTTTTGGCCATTCACAAGATTCTTTATTCAAGGCACGGTGGCCGTATTTGATATTCCACACTTTTATTTCTTCCCTCTCATGTATCATCATCATAAATATCAACATATATACTATTCCGGAAATCACAACTTTAAGTTCATTAAAAATGAACAATTTAAGCACAATAGATTTCTTTCTGAGAAATAGAGTAAAATAATTGGCAATTGATGTGCAAGTTAAAATCATCAACAAGTAACACACCATTTATTCTTGAAATACTTTTCCCCAAAAAGGGTAATACACAATTTTCACTCATGAATATGTAAGAACGCAAAACATATTGAAAATACTCACAAAGCATAGCCTTTGTTAAAATAGTCACATATGGGCATGACCTGAATTCATAAGATTTTAGGCAATTCTATTTTCGAAGTCAATTCGTAATAGTTGAATCAAGGCTCATTTCATAACCTTTCTCACATCATTTTATTTCATTGGCACCATTGGCCACAAGTATAACTTTCACTCTTGGCACGTTGGCCACACTTTATATCCCATTCACTTATACTTCCAATCATCTTTATAGGTTACCAACAATAAGACATTTCCAATCAAGACTCTAGGTATACATATGAGCAATTAAGAGTATTAAGCATATTGGGATTTTCTCACATAATTTGGCATCATAACCTTCATTTGAAACATGACTCAAAGACATAGCATTTTAATCCATATATCATTCTTGAAAACAATCCCAAAGGATAACATAGTGTGATAGGAACATTCGTAACACGTTTTGAATACATAATTCTTGATACTTTGCTTATTCGGGACAATCGAATTTATTGAGAATATCTCGGAACATGGAATAAGGAACTTGATACAACCATACTTGAAACTTACGGGAATATCATGGAATTCAATTCTAAGAGAGTAGTTTAGCCAACATACCTTGCTTTGAGCTTTCCTTAAATTACTATAATGTTCCGAAAATTCTAGCAATCCCAATCTATTTTGAGACATAACAAAATTGAACACAAATTAGGAAAATATTCATGGTTTCAGCTCATTTGAGCATTTTATCAAATACTAGGTGTGCAAATTTGGCTACAAGGTTCTTCTACAAGATTTCCTTCATTCCACAATCCAATCTTTACTTATTTGAGCTCAACAATCTTCCCACAAATCTTATTGGTACATGCTTGTATAAATAATACTCTCATACTCAAGAATCATACTCCTAATGAACCATCTTCTACCCAAATTCGAAATTGAAAACTAGGGTATGGAACCTTACCTCTTAGATGAAGAACTTGTGAGATTTCCTTGTTAATATTCCAAGATTTGAGCAAGAATTAATGAATAAATTGTTAAGGAACACTTTCCCACTCTAGGGCACTCTCTCACTCAAAAAACATCAGATTTTAGCTCAAAAAATGGTCCATTGCCTCTATTTAACGAAGTAGGGTCGGGTTATAAAAATCCCAAAAAATGAAGCTCCGGAACAGGATATGAGGTTCGCATATCGGCCACACGATTTGGCCCCCAAAGCTGATGTTGCCTGCCTGGGTCTGCGATGATTATGCGGCCCGTATACCTGTTCTGCGGTCTCATAATGCACTACAGAACTGGTCTGCGGTCGCATAATGTACCGCCGACTTCCTCCAAATTTTGCCCCTCATCTGCTTCACTTTGCGGCCATTATGCGGTACGCAGAGTGATTCTGCGACCGCATAGTGGGCCGCAAAAATGCCCTCTTTTGCTGAAAATTCTCCTTTACTCCCCAGTGCATTGTTCAACCCAAAAGGTCCGAGCCACGGTGAGCAAGCTTGTCGCAAAGATTTTATACAATCCTCAAATATGTAAGCCTATTCCGGCACCATGAAACCTTGAATTCATTTGCAAAATTTTACGGGGCTTTACACTTAAGTACATCGAAATTTTCCGGGGTGTTACATTCTCCCCCGCTTAGGATCATTCGTCCTCGAATGAGGGTCAAAATATGTCATTAGCATTCAGTGTGGCCCAACTGTTAGTTCACACACACCAGTAGTTTCAAAATTTGGCTCACTCCCTAAATTTCCAAAAATTTCACGAGAGTCTCTCCTGTAACTGGGCCTATCCACCTATCAGAGTAACACCAAAACAACTCCTAACAACACATCCAACCCAATAAAGTACCGCAATGTATATATCAATAACACTAATCTCAGCATTACAAGCATTGTATTATCAAAATGATATCTGGACAGGAACCGCACATTTTTAAATCAAAACACCTAGAAAGTACCTTTCAAATCACAATTATTTGACTATACACTCAAGTGAGAACATTTTATTTCTTTAACACTTTTGGTCCTCAAGGTGACCTTCTCGACTTACAAACTTCTCCATAACACATTAACGTAGGCAATTTCAACTCCCGGACTTTTCTAACAAGGATAGCAAATAGTTGCTCCTCATAATATAATTATCCATTAACTTCACCTTCTTAGACATAGACACATGAAACACCGGGTACGCGGAGAACAATAATAGGAAAATATCATACTCATAGTTTGTCCTATTTCCTTCGAGATTTCATAAGGCCTAATGTGACTACACATACTTTACCTTTATTAACAATTCACATAGCATCCTCATGGAGAAAATATTGAGAATAACCCGTTCACTTTCTTCAACTCTAAATATCTACGCCGAACACCCAAACTAAACCTTTGGCAACCTCTAAAAATTAGTCTAAGATGTGATAGCTTGAATATGACCATAAAATTTCCTATCCAATATATTTGATCATGGGATGACGCTTCTTCTTTGACATGTGACATATGGGAGGCATAATCGGAAGGATAAAGACATTAGCATCAGTTATTCTTGGAAGACCATGAGTCATGAAAAGGGAAACAACAATTGTTTCATTCTTTATGTGTCTTGTTCGGCAATAGTAAGCCTCAAAGAGAAATGGCCAAGTACATGACACCAGTCGTCTCTTGGAGTGTAGGGAAAATTAGTTTAACTCGAAATGAGAATATTCTAGCACCATGAATGTGATATGGGTTTCAAAATACATAAAGTTACATTATGCTCTTAATAGTAACTAGCACAAGGAATCTATGCCAAAAGCCCATGAGGATGAAAAAGAAGTTGAACACTTGTGAGATTATTATCATTCTCACATCTTAACCTTTGCCAATAGTTGATCCTATGTGAGAGGACTGTAGATGCGACGAATTTGTCTTTCAATTAAATATGCTCATCATAAGGCTACTTAACTTTCAACCTCACACAAGTGAAATCATGTAGCTAGGACATCTTAATGTTGGGATGAAATCATGTATTGGTTAGAGAGAATGAACACTTTGCTGTGAGCTAGACATGTTTTTGCCATAACAACTCTCAAGCTGCAATACTAGGCCACTTCATGGGCAACTACAATGCTAGGAACAATGTGCATTACTCACTGAGGCATGATCTAGGTGGACATGAAAGTCACACTGAGATGGGCGAACAAAAAGATCTTGTGAGAAATTCACGAAAATCTCAAATTCCCGAGAAACGTTATACAGACAAGTGACCATTTCAATTGACACGTACACATATAATAGGTGCTGAGATATGACCTCATGTTACTAGATAGTGAAAATGATTCATGATAATATACACAAAGGAACAAAGTAATTGTTCAAACCATAGGAGCCACAAACGCCGGAGAGAAAAAGAGTGGCTCAAGAAGGATCTCAACACAAGGCTGCTTTACATTAGATATGATACCACATAGGTAACTTTTATGATGGTGCGTGCATAGGCACAAGTGAGCAGATGTTATCCATTCGAATCAGAAGGTTCTAGAAGAAATTCATCAGGTATAGTCCCTTGTGGAGAATTTAGGGAAGCAGTGGGAAGTATTCACCTAAGGTTATAACTCAATTTCAAGGACATAATTATAGAGCTCAATTCCACAGGAGGTTGTAAATAAGAGAATTTGTGATAGAGTGGCTTCACAAATAATGCGTCTCGTTCAGAAAGTAGGTACATGCAACATTTTTTGATTCAACATTTTGGTTATGACCATATTTATGTAGGCCTCTCCAATATGGATGTACATATACAACAAGGAAAATAATGTAGTGTTCATAATGATGTACTAAGGAGTGACTTACTTGATGACTTTAGATTGACAGGGCAGTACCTTAATTGATGCCCCTCTATTCCACATCCAAAACTTACATTAGTACCATTGTGACACACCCCTGAATGACATCTCATACACTTCACACAACGAGGATGGGGTCCGCTAAACTGACTCGCCCCACTTACCTTATATTTACCCTTTTTGCATATATCATAAGTATTCCCCTTAGTCTTCCTCCAAGCCTTCATGGCAGGAGTAACAATCTCTGCAATAGCTCGTTGTATGGACCTTTGGAATTGCCCAAATCTACCACCCCTAACACGCTTCTAAGCATACTCACAACATGACGCCAAATGATTTATTCCCGCACATCGAGCAGATCGGGATGTGTGTATCCAACCTAGGGCATTTGTTCTTCTTCTGCCCCCTCTTTCCACAACCATAACATATTTCAAGAATCATCCAACATAAACCCGAGTGGCTATTATTTCATATCAAACATTCCGGCTTATTGGTAGAAACAACCCTCTTTCGTTTCTTAGGTTCTCTCACCACATGATCTAGTGGCGTGGTGACATTAATAGGAACATGGACATTTCCCCTAGCAACTAGTTCTTTCATTTCCTCCTCACTACTTCGAACTCGTGGGTTACACATATGCAAAATGAGACATGATGAGGAAATCAGCTTCCTATCTTGAGTTCTATCGCATGATCTGGAGTATCAAAGAAGTGTCAATTTCCTAAATGTCCAAGTAGCCTCCTCATTATAGATGTGGTCGACAACACACCGATAAGAAGGACTCTACTAGACACGGCCCCGAGATATCCTAGGACACTTTAAAACCTGAGGCTCTGATACCAAGTTTGTCACGCCCCAAACTCGGAGAGAGCGACCGGCGCTCAACCGAGTGAACCCGGCCGAGCAAGCCTTTTAGATTTTCTTCTACCCAAACTCATCCATGAATAAAGAGGAGATGTACTCCATTAATCAAACATTGAAAAGATTTCATTAATAACTCCCATTTCATTTCCATTAGCAACTTCATTCATAATTTCCAAATTATTACAAGTTTATAGATATAATGTAAAATATGTTTGCCAAATACCACCATTTCTAGTTCAATTTCAAACATTCGACTACCAACCACAACCTGTCTATGGAGCCTCTAAGTACAACACAAGAGTAGTATGGAAGTGCCAGCAACAAGGCCCCGGCTATACCTCAAATCACAATGTACAACTCGAATGCCATCAGGCCCGGAATAGAGTAGGGCTCACCAAAACCTGCTGAATAGAGAGCGACTGCTAACGAGAAACAAAGCTGCCCCCTGATGAACCACATGCATCAATTAAAGATGCATCGCCCCTGGCAAATGGGACGTTAGTACATATGGAATAGTACTAGTATGTAAAGCTAACAGTCCTCTTTGAAAATAGAATGCCAATGTAAGAAAGGAAAAATCGTGGAAACATCAATCAAAAATCAATGGTATTCAAATGCCAAGTTAAAACATAATAATTTCCAAAATATGAAGATAACATTGTGAACTGATAATCAAAGTATGATGATAACATTATTTTTGGTTGGGAGATCTTTAGCACCGACATATCACTGTTCGCAATACCAATATTCCTAGTAGCAATACCACCATTCACAGTACCAGTACTCACAATACCAATACCACCGTACGTTTAGCACGGAGTCCGATCATGACCCGATCGGCTAAGCCATCTCATTAGAGACATCAACTACAATCACTATCAATACCAATACCACCGTTATTTTAAGGCCCCGTGAAATTTTTCCTTAAAACCGGGGTTCCGTGATGCCGGGGTAGGCGTAGAGGTTAATAATAGTAGAGTGCGTTGGGGAGTTGAAGGAAAATATTTGGCAGAAATAGGCATTTCTGCGGTCCACGACCCGATCGGCTAGGCCATCTCATTAGAGACATCAACCACAATCACTAGCAATACCAATAACACTGTAATTTTAGTACAGAGTTCGATCACGATCCGATCGGCTAGGCCATCTCATTAGAGACATCAACCACAATCACAATTTCAATTATAATTTCCAGCACAATCACCACAATGTGTGTGACATGGTGTCCGATCACGACCTGATTGGCTAGGCCGTCTCACCACAATGCCGTGTGGATTGACATCATCCTTTTCTATCAATCAATCTCACCCCAATTAAGGAAAATAATTTTATCACATCAATCTCATCCCCAATAAGGGGATTAATTTTATCACATCAATCTTATCCCAAATAAGGGGAATAATTACCAAAAATAACATAGGTACAAATGTATTTACCTCATCATCTTTCACATTGTATGAATCTCCACTAGTATTTTCAACCAATAACAACAACAATATTTCCATGGCTCTTTTAGCCATTCACAAGACTCTTTATTCAAGGCACGGTGGCCGTATTTGATATTCCACACTTTTATTTCTTCCCTCTCATGTATCATCATCATAAATATCAACATATATACTATTTCGGAAATCACAACTTTAATTTCATTAGAAATGAACAATTTAAGCACAATAGATTTCTTTTCGAGAAATAGAGTAAAATAATTGGCAATTGATGTGCAAGTTAAAATCATCAACAAGTAACGCACCATTTATTCTTGAAATACTTTTCCCCAAAAAGGGAAATATACAATTTCCACTCACGAATATGTAAGAACGCAAAACAGATTGAAAATACTCACAAAGCATAGGATTTGTTAAAACAACCACATATGGGCATGACTTGAGTTCATAAGCTTTTAAGAAATTCTATTTTCGAATTCAGTTCGGAATAGTTGAATCAAGGCTCTTTTCATAACCTTTCTCACATCATTTCATTTCATTGGCACCATTGGCCACAAGTATAACTTTCACTCTTGGCACGTTGGCCACACTTTATATCCCCAATTCACCGATTCCACTTCCAATCATCTTTATAGGTTACCAACAATAAGACATTTTCAATCAAGACTTTAGGTATACATATGAGCAATTAAGAGTCTTAAGCATATTGGGATTTTCTCACACAATTTGGCATCATAAACTTCATTTGAAACATGACTCAAAGACATAGCATTTTAATACATATATCATTCTTGAACACATTCCCAAAGGATAACATAATGTGATAGGAATATTCGTAACACGTTTTGAATACATAATTCTTGATACTTTGCTTATTCGGGACAATCGAATTTATTGGGAACATATCGAAACATAGAATAAGGAACTTTATACAACCATACTTGAAACTTACGGAAACATCATGGAATTTAATTCTAAGAGAGTACTTTAGCCAACATACCTTTCTTTGAGCTTTCCTTAAATTACTACAATATTCCGGAAATTCTAGCAATCCAAATCTATTTTGAGACATAATAAAATTGAACACAAATTAGGAAGATATTCATGGTTTCAGCTCATTTGAGCATTTTATCAAACACTAAGTGTGCAAATTTGGCTACAAGGCTCTTCTACAAAATTTCCTTCATTCCACAACCCAATCTTTACTTATTTGAGCTCAACAATCTTCTCACAAATTTTATTGGTACATGCATGTATAAATAATACTCTCATACCCAAGAATCATACTCCTAATCAACCATCTTCTATCCAAATTTGAAATTGAAAACTAGGGTATGGAACCTTACCACTTAGATGAAGAACTTGTGAGATTTCCTTGTTACTCTTCCAAGATTTGAGCAAGAATTGATGAATAAATTATTGAGGAACACTTTCCCACTCTAGGGCACTCTCTCACTCTAAAAATATCAAGTTTTAGCTCAAAAATGATCCATTGCAAAACCCCAAAAAATGAAGCTCCGGAACAGGATATGCGGTTCGCATATCGGCCGCACAATTTGGCCCCCAAAGCTGATGTCGCATGCCTGGGTCTGCGGTGATTATGTAGCCTGCAGACCTGTTCTGCGGTCGCATAATGCACCGCAGAACTGGTCTGTGGTCGTATAATGTACCGCAGACTTCCTCCAAATTTTGCCCCTAATCTGCTTCACTCTGCGGCCATTATGCGATCCGCAGAGTGATTCTGCGACTGCATAGTGGGCCGCAAAAATGCCCTCTTCTGCCTAAAATTTTCCTTTACTCCCTAGTGCATTTTTCAACCCAAAAGGTCCGAGCCGCGGTGAGCAATCTTACTGCGAAGATATTATACAATCCTTAAACATGTAAGCCTACTCCAACACCATGAAACCTTGAATTCATTTGTGAACTTTTACGGGGCTTTACACTTAAGTACTTCAAAATTTTTTGGGGTGTTACAGTTCATCACTTAGATGCATTGCATTTGACGTACGTACTTGAGATATATGCATAGATATGTATTTCTTTTTGCTACCCGGTTTTGGTGACATTCATGATTTTACCTGTATATTGACATATAGGCATAAAGATGTACTTTTCTCATGCTATCTAAAAATGGAACATCTTATTTATTGTTGAAAGGTTTTTGGACAACTCATAGTTTTCAAACTTACTCATATGCTTTGGAGGTTTTCGGTGAAAGATCTGGGATTTACTGTTATACTTGAAAAATATGTCTATTTTTCCGTAACTGTGAACGAGTTGATCATCTTACCTATGAGTTATTTTCATGTACCCTTTTATTATATTGTTATGAACTGTTGCTGGTTATTGGAGTTGGACTCTGACCCTTGTCCCAGCTCATCACTACTTTCAACCTAAGGTTAGGTTTGTTACTTATTGGGTAAATGGGGTCGGTTGTACTCATACTACACTTCTGCACCTTGTGTGTAGATGTTGGATGATGATGTTGCTGCGTATGGGGGGAGCTGGATCAGAAGATGTACCTGCATTCCAGTTATGGCTATCCCTAGTCCTTGGTAGCATTAGATTCGAATTCTGTTCATTTACATTCCAAACATATATTGTAATTATTTCAATTCAGTTTTGTAAAGAATTATAAATCTTAGACGCTCATGATTTGTACTACCAGTCCTTGGAAAATTCTTGTATAAAAGCAGTTATATTATCATTTATTTTCTTAATAAATCTCATTAAATTGGATAGTTGGTTATTGGCTTACCTACCGGGTTGGGTTAGGTGCCATCACAACTAGTTGGATTTTGGATTGTGAAAATAACATTCTGGGGTCATGGCATATCTGTAGGATCTGAATAAATGCAATCTCATTCCTTTCGCCTTTTTACCGCATTCTTCATTTAACATTCTATATTTACCTGAACCACTTAGTTTCGTCTTAATACCATATCACATCATCTTCCCCTGATAATAACTCGATAGGGGATTCAAGAATTACAAAAAACAAATAAGAAAATCAAGAAACGTGCGGAAGCTAAAAGAAAATAGGGAAACGAAAAAGAAGACAAAAATTATAGATAAAATGAATTCAAGAAAGAGTTTATTGAATTCAAGAAGTCTATTCTTGAAGTTAAATCTTAGCAACAATAATTAGCTAACGAAGAACTAATCGCCTATGGTAGAGAATTAAAAATAAGAGATAGATTGTGAAACCCGACCCTTTAGAATAACAAGAACAACAATAAGCCTAAACTTATTGTGATGACCCAAAAGGTCATCTTTAAATTTAATAATTAATTCTGTATTCTAAGACCTCAAAAAGTACTATTATCATTTCTCGACTTGTGTGCACAATCCGTATAATTTTTTGAAAAGTGTTTATATGAAAAATTGATTAAAATGTGAAATAGAGCCTTAAAACTCAATTGAGTTGACTTTGGTCAACATTTTGAGAAAACGGATCCGGATCAATATTTTGATAGTTCCGGTAGGTCCGTATCGTGATTTCGGACTTGGACGTATGCCCGAAATTTAATTTGGAGGTCCCTAGCTCAAGTTATGACCATTTAACGGAAACTAGAAATTTAAAGGCTAAAGATTTCCAGGTTTGACCACAGAGTTGATTTTTTGATATCGGTGCCGGAATATGATTCTGGAAATTGGAATAGCTCTGTTATGTTATTTACGACTTGTGTGTCAAATTTGAAGTCATTCCGGATTCATTTAACATGTTTCGGCACAAGATTTGTAAATTGAAAAGTTTGAAACTCAAAAGTTCGAATCGAGGAGTGAATTGTAATTTCAGCATTGTTTGATGTGATTTGAGACCCCGAGTAAGTCCGTATTATGTTACTGGACTTGCTGGGATAATTGGATGAGGTCCCGAGTGGCTCAGGTGAGTTTCAGACATGTTTCAGATCATTTTTGCAAAAACTACCAGTTCTGGTTCTGGTGTTTCGCACCTACGACTTTTGGAGCGCAAGTGCGGCATCGCTTCTGCGGCTCGGCCTTCGCAAATGCGGAAGGCACCGCTTCTGCGGCTCCTTCACGCGCTTCTACGCAGCCGCAAATGCGTCTCAAGTTCCGCAAATGTGGATAAACGCTGGGCAAGCCCATTTCGCAGATGTGAAAATATGTCCGCAGATGCGAAAATGCTGAATATAATGCTTAAAAATCGGGAGTTAGCCATTTTTACTCATTTTTGAGTTTTGAGTCTCGGATTTAGGCGATTTCAAAGGGATTTTTCACGACTTTGAATTGGGTAAGTGTTCTATAACCAAAAGTAATTATATTTCATAAATCCATGTCTATATTCATCATTTATTTCGAATTTAGATGTTAGAAATTGGAATTTTTGTAAAACTTTCCAAAAATAAAAAATTAAGATTTGAAAGTCCATTTGACATCAGAATTTGGTAATTTTTATATGGTTGAACTCCTTTCGGAACGGGTGTTCGGATTTTGTAAGTTTTTCCGAGATTCGAGACGTGAGCCCCACTGTCGATATTTGAGATGAATTTCGGATTTTAATCCGAAAAACTAGTAAATTCATATGGAATTAATTCCTACGATTTGTATTGAGTATATTATATTGTTTATGACTAGATTTGAGGATTTCGGACACAAGGTAAGCATCGTGGTTAACCTTGACTTGAGGGAATAGAACCCTTGAATTATTTGTTATGTGAATTTCATGTGTAACGATGTATAGGCAAGGTGCCGAGTGCCTATACATTGTCAAATTAATTGTTTGCTTAATTATTTAAATATCTTAAATTATTTTAAGACACGAATTAATTATTATAATAATTATTTTTCTCCTATTCCTTGTCAAATATTAATTCTTGAATTCCTGCAATAATATTTACATGCTTATTTGATTTATATGTCTTAATTGCTACTTGACATTTAGCATATTAAATATTAAACTGCCTATTTTCTCCTTGATTTCCACAATCAATTGCTACTTGTCATTGTTTGTTTTATAAATAAATTATAATTATTGTATGCCTTGATGCTTAATAGTTTCTCATTGAACGTGGTATTTATTGGAGTATGTTTATTACATTTAAAAGTTATTAAAATATATGGGGGGATCGAGTTGCACGCCGCAACAGATTTATTTAAAGTTTATATTGGGGGATCGGGTTGCACGCCGCAATAAATTTATTTAAAGTTTATATTGTTGGAGCGGGTTGCACGCCGCAACAGATTTATTTAAAGTTTATATTGGGGGATCGGGTTGCACGCCACAACAAATTTATTTAAAGTTTATATTGTTGGAGCAGGTTGCATGCCGCAACAGATTTATTTAAAGTTTATATTGGGGGATCGGGTTGTACGCCGCAACAGATTTATTTAAAGTTTTTATTGTTGGAGCGGGTTGCATGCCGCAATGAAAACAAGTTGAGGGATTATGAATGCTGAATTGACTTCAATTATTGATATTATTTACCGGTCTTACTACTATTCCTGTTATTATTATTATTATTATTATTATTATTGTGAACAGGTTAATGTAAGCGACCTTCCTTAGCCTCGTCACTACTTCGTCGAGGTTAGGCTCGGCACTTACAGAGTGTACATGGGGTCGGTTGTACTCATACTACACTCTGCACTTCTTGTGCAGATTTCAGAGTTGGTCCCAGTGGCGTACCATAGACTTTCTTGGATTTCAGATACCCAGAGGAGACTTGAGGTATAACTGCACAACTTTCGCAGTTCTGAAGTCCCTGTCAACTTTATTTTAGCTGTGTGTTTTCTTTCAGACAACTTTATTTTATTCAGACCCTTATTTGTATTATTCTAGAAGCTCGTGCACTTGTGACTCCAGTTCTGGGATGGTATTTAGATATCACGTTTATTATGGATTATTCACTTTATTTCAGACTTTATTTCCGCATTTGTTTCTTTGTTATTAAATAATTTAAAATTGTGTTAAAATGGCTAATTATATTCTAACGTTGGCTTGCCTAGCAAGTGAAACGTTAGGCGCCATCACGGTCCCGAAGGTGGAAATTTCCGGTCGTGAAACTTATCACCTTTCTTGAATACCTAGAAGTGATCTAAGATTTCGAAAAGGGTTTAATCTTACCACCTTAAGTTGATTCTTGAAGGTCGAAGAATAAATCCAAGAGTAGCCACACACAAGAGTGCAAGAAAAATCTCACATTTTTTGTTGATATTGTCAATCATAATCGGCCCTAAAACAAAGAATACACCCCTTTATATAGATAGGAAGTCACGAAATTCTACTACAAAAAAAAAAAAAAAAGTCCTAACTACTTTGGACAAAAGTCCAACTACCTTAGGATAGGATCTTGAAAGATCAAAACCAATCTTGAAAATCTTAGAAATCTTAGAAAAGAAAGAAAGTCCTAACTACTTTGGACAAAAAGTCCAAGTACCTTAGGATAGGATCATGAAAGTCCAAAAACAATCTTGGATAGAATCTTGGAAATCTTAAAACTCTTGAAGGAAATTTGCAAGCAACTTTGCACCAACTTGCACTCAACTTCTAGCATGACTATTGTACCCTTATTTGACATCAAGTAAGTCCTTTTTATGTTATAAAAATATGACTTCATGTAGAACTTATTGGGCTGCATGTTTGGACACATTTTAGGTGCCAAAATGGTCCAAAAGTAGACTGATTAGGACCTTCTTCAAAGGATATCTCTTGGGATCCAATACTCCTATTCTTGGACATAAATTTGGGGCATAAAACAATTGTAACACCTAGCCAATTTATATCCTTTATCTTTGAGCTCTTCCTCCTAATTAACAACTTCTTTAATGACCTTGTTTTGCAACTCTTTAGCTTGACATCTTGTTAAAGACCTTCTTTGAGATTCCAAAGCTTCATCCTTGTCCTTGAATATAGTTGAGCTTCCTAGGATGCTATCATTCCCCTCTTCTTGAATAAAATTCATCCTCGAATTTCAAACTTGCAAGAAAAAGAAGAAAGGCACCAGTACATGGCATCCACTAATCTGAAAAAATTGTAGGAATAAATCAAGATAGTGACCATGTGTCCACTAAACCCAATTAACCCCAATAGGTGTATATAATCCCTTATAAAGCATATGGACATCATCACTTCAATAAAATTTATGCTTACTTAGATTTGTCCAATAAAAACCTCTTTTAAGGTAGTCCAAAAATGTGCATGACAAAGAAATTACAAAAGATTGATCACGCATCCATTTAAAACAAGTATCTCTACCACATGTATCAAATAAGACACTTTTATGATATAGCCAAGTATCAATTGCAAATCTCATGGATTCTTCTATATATAATCTATTCAAAGAAGCACATAAATTCTCAAGAAGGTTAGACGAACCCACAATTACCAAAATAAAATTTTCAATACATTCAAGCTCGTGATTATAACTGTCTCCAATAATATTTCTAACATCAACGGATTCTAAGCATTTGCTCAAACTGCCATAGAAAGAGTCATAGATAAGCTCATGAAAGAGTATTTGATCACTAGCGTCACAATAATCATGCATAGCCTCTTTTCTAGTAGCAAACACTTTTATAGGCTCACAATCAACATGACTAGAAGAATGACTTCCCATCACATAACAAAAATCACATTCTAGCAATTTATCACATGAAAACTCATTAGCCACTTGAATAAGAGAAGAAGAAATATTTAACTCATTCACAAGCCTCTTCTCATAAATTTCATGCCTCTTTCCACAAAGTTGGAATACATAATCATCTATGTCATACTCAATTTCAAAAGGAAGCAAATTACTCTTGCACTTGAACTTAGATATTACAGTTAATGACTTGATATGCATCAAAATATCATCATCCACAAAAATAATAAAGTCACCAACATAAGAAATAAGAGTATAGTTCATTACCTCCAAAAATATCTTAGGTGTTCTAGAAAGCCCAAGAAATCGAATAAACCAATTATGCATACCATACTTGGACTTATTTACCAATGGAACATCATCACCTTGTATTCTTTTATGCAATGGATCCAACTTAGCAATATCTTTAGGGAACTCCATGTCACAAAACTGTAAATATGGATCAAAATAGTCAAAAGGTTCAACAATAAAGAAATTAACCAAGATTTTATCTTCCACCATCCAACAAGAATAGATTTCGCCAAATTCATGTTGGAATGCAATTGGATCCTTTGCCACCATTTCTTGCACCTCACCTCTCCTTTCAAAAGGTATTTCAACACGTGGCTGCAAAAAATCACAAGAGCTAAAACAAGAAAGAGTTAATGGGTTAGGAAGTAAAGAAACTTTATTCTTGCTTACACTCTCTTTGGCTTTTATCACAAGACTAACTTTCTCCTCACCCTTAGCCTCTTTTTTCTCACTAGAGTTTTTTTTTCTTCACTCAAACCCTCTTGTTTTTCTCTCTCTACCTCACATACTTTTGTTATCTCATTGCCTTCTCTCTTTTCTTTTTTCTCAAGACCACTCTTTACCTCACTTGACATCCTACTCTTTTCACTCAAGACAACCTCTCCTTTTTCCTCTCTTGGAATGTCAACATGCACTTCCTTACTCCTCTCATTCTTTTCTCTCTCATATTTTTCCATATTTTCTTTAACAATCTTTTCATCTTCACAAATTTGTGAAGGAGTCAAAGGCCCAAGAATGAGTTTCTTCCCATTAACCTCAAAAGAGTATATATATTTTTTCATACTATATGAAGCACTTCTATAGACATACCATGGCCTTCCCAACATGATATGAAAACTATTCATGGGAATGACATCACACCAAATCACATCCTCATACCTTCCAATAGAGAATTACAATAACACTCTTTTATCTACCTTTACTCCTTTCAACATGTAGGGTTCAATATGTTCAACATAAGGCAAGTTCAATTTCTCAACCATATAAGTGCTAATTAAGTTATAGCCAAATGCTTTGTCAATTCTAAGAGCATAAATTGCAGACATCACTTTAACGCTTGTTTGAAAAATAACTTTATCATTGTCTTCCTTCCATTCGGTATACTGTAAGTTCGACTTTTCAACTTGTTGAGTCATAGCTCTACTCCTTCCACTGTAACTACTTGTTTGAGACATCTTGACATAGATTAAAGGAAATATGTATCTCTCAAATTTGGCTTTTTCCCTATAATGCTCTCACCTCTCTTTCTTTTTTCACTCAAAGAAACTCTTAATCGTTAATCTTTAGATTTATTAATAAACCTTACTAGTTGCAACCTTAGTGATAAGAATGTGGAGTTACACAAAAGGAAAAAAAAAAGTGAAGGACCAAACCTAGGAAGAATATGAATTGGTTATTAAGAAAAAAAAGGAAAGAATTTAAGAAACCTAAAACTTACAAGAATAAGGAAAGAAGTTACCTTAATCTTCAAGAACTAGGATCCCCTCTTCTTGTTTATTTCTTGACTTGAAAACCAAATTATACTTGAATCTGGAAATAATAATGAGCAATAACACTTTTTTGGGCTGATTTTCATTTTTTTTTTGGTTTTTTTTATCTTTTTGTTTTTTTTCTCAAGAACCACTCAAGATTATCAAGATTAAAATCTTGATTAGCCTATGCTCTGATACCACTTGAAAACAACTCGATAGGAGATTCAAGAATTACTAAAAAAAATAAGAAAATCAAGAAACGTGCGGAAGCTAAAAGAAAATAGGGAAACGAAAAAGAAGACAGAAATTAAAGATAGATTAAATTCAAGAAAGAGTTTCTTGAATTCAAGAAGTCTATTCTTGAAGTTGAATCCTAGCAACAATAATTAGCTAACGAAGAACGAATCGACTATGGTAGAGAATTAAAAATAAGAGATAGATTGTGAAACCCGACCCTTTAGAATAACAAGAACAACAATAAGTCTAAACTTATCACCTTTCTTGAATACCTAGAAGTGATCTAAGATTTCGAAAAGGGTTTAATCTTACCACCTTAAGTTGATTCTTGAAGGTTGAAGAATAAATTCAAGAGTAGCCACACACAAGAGTGAAAGAAAAATCTCACAATTTTTGTTGATATTGTCAATCATAATATTCCCTAAAAATATAGAATACACCCCTTTATATAGAGAAGAAGTCACGAAATTGTACCACAAAAACAAAGAAAGAAAGTTCTAAGTACTTTGGACAAAAGTCCAACTGCTTTAGGGTAGGATCTTGAAAGTCCAAAACCAATCTTGGAAATCTTAGAAATCTTGGAAAAGAAAGAAAGTCCTAACTACTTTGGATAGGATCTTGTAAGTCCAAAACCAATCTTAGATAGAATCTTGGAAATCTTAAAAATCTTGAAGGAAATTTGCAAGCAACTTGGCACCAACTTGCACTCAACTTCTAGTACGACTATTGTATCCTTCTTTGACATCAAGTAAGTCCTTTTTATGATATAAAAATGTGACTTCATGTAGGACTTATTGGGCTGCATGTTTGGACACATTTTAGGTACCAAAAATGATCCAAAAGTGGACTGATTAGGACCTTCTTCAAAGGATATCTCTTGGGATTCAATACTCCTCTTCTTGGACATAAATTTGGGCCATAAAACAATTGTAACACCTAGAAAATTCATATCCTTTATCCTTGAGCTCTTTCTTCCAATTAACAACTTATTTATTTGTACTTGAAGTATAATGACCTTGTTTTGCAACTCTTTATCTTGACATCTTGTTAAAGACCCTCTTTGAGATTCCAAAGCTTCATCCTTGTCCTTGAATATAGTTGAGCTTCCTAGGAAGCTATCATCCCCCCTTTAGAGGAGTAATATCATTTAATGCTCTAAGGTTTTTACCTGTAGTTGGTTTACCTCTTCATCATCGGTATCATTTCACATTTTCAATGACCCTTACTCGCCTTGCGATAACCCTTCTATACCAGGGATAATTGAATTTCTAATGCACGAGGGTGACACCTAGTGTAATTGGCACACTTAGTCCCTTAAGCTTAACTTTTCTCACAGCGCTTGCTTTAGGAAATCGTCTTCCTGAATGACCTTTAAAGGTTATTCTTCTGTTATCCATTCTATTATTGTCGGAGCGTGGTCTCTGAAATTTTCACGATGTCGACTATTGTCGGATCCTTCGGTCCCTAATTCATGTTCGGTTAATCTTGTTTACTAGCCTATACTGATTTCGGTTACTCCAGGGGTCTTACTTAGCCTTCTGGTAATCACATTGGAGTCACCAACTCATTTCTCGAAATAAGGATACGACTTTATGGCTTGTACCTTTTTATAGTCTCAAGGCCTGTCTCCTCATATCTTTTACTTCACTTGACTATAGACTCTGTCATCCTATCATATTTTGATTTGCAGTTATCACCCATTTATCAAATCTTACTCATAATGATGCTCTTTTCGTATTCTCCTACTAATGTTTCTGTCTATTACCTTATTCTGAAAATGTTAACAAAATATTCTTTCGCTTTTAGCTCCCTTTATTATGATTCAATTATCTTAAAAATGACCTCCTTAGAATATTAAGCACTCCTAGTTTTACCTCAAAAGTACGGGTTATAACATCTTTGATTCGTTTAGCCTCCAACCCTCTCGATACTTCCTTAACACTTGTTTTAATTATTATCTCTGTAAAGGTCCTTAAACTCTCCGGCTCATATTGATTCACTTAAGACGCATTCTAACATGAAAGTACGGGGTGTAACAAAAATATCGAGAGAACGATCTCACAAAGAGGCACACACAAGTGACAACCTAACATTTGTCTCACAAATTCTCCCCCTAAACAAGACTCTCAAATCTCTTGGAGCTACATTGTGAATGCTATTAAATGAGAATGAAGGATCCTCAATTTATAGAAGTCCAAAATCTTTTCCTCCAACTAGCCAAATATGGAAGAATTATATTTTTCTTTTCCTAAAATGTAATATTAATTATGGTAAATACGTTGCCCTTCCTTCAAAGAATAGAAAAATCAAATATTATAAGAAAATCAGGACAAACACTTAATAATTTTTTCCTCCATCTTCAACTTTATATCATTGTTCAATTACATGAACATTTAGTATTTATCATCCACAGCTTTCGTAAAATACTAAAATCTATTGTGCAACATGTTATGGCAAAAGTGTCAAATGACTTCACTGCTTCCTTTTTCTTTTTTATTTTATAAATTTGTTGATATCTTCTCTTGTTGAACTGTGATTCTTTAATTTTCTTGAGTTAATCACCTTCTCTTATTTAATATAATATCGACATATTATGCTATACTACAGTATATTATTTTCTAAGTTTATTGTGTTATCGTGCATTTTGTTATTTGAATCAAATATTAATGATGGAACAAAATGGTCTTAGATCATGTGACAAGAAATGGACAATAGATCAATGGCAAGAAGAATAGAAGTGCTAACTAAGCCAGGATTGATAAATCTTTCAAAAATATTAATGATGGAGCAAAATGGTCTTAGATCATGTGACAAGAAATGGAAAATAGATCAATGGCAAGAAGAATAGAAGTGCTAACTAAGCCATGACTGATAAATCTTTCCAAAAAGCTAGCTCAATATAGCTAAGAACTTTAAGGAAAATACAAAATATTTGTCAGAAGTGGGATTTGAAGCCACGCCCAGTTTCGTAGACCAGAACTTGAGTCTGGCGCCTTCCTGACCGGTTCTTCTATGAAAATATTAACAATTTATATTGTTTACCCGTAAAATGGATAGAGTTGAATTTATACGCAGTTTCGAGGAAATGTGGCGTAACTTAACACAAAATGTAAGGATAAATAGAAATGTAAATATAGATCGCAGAGAATGCGAAATAGATAAGGTTGTCAGGAATAATGAATCTTAGGATTCAACAAATAGAATCAATCTAAGAAATCTGAAAGAACGATTCTTTACTGTGGAAGAATAGAGCACTTTTATTACAATGTAAGCCTGAGAAAAACTTGTTTTACAGAAATGGTAACCAAGCCCTTTTATAATGGAGGGATTTGGCTCTAAGCATAATAAAATAAACATTCAGTGGGAGACCCATGATAAGTCAGCTTTTTCATAATTTCTGCCAAGATTCTCTCTAGTGGGATTGCAACGGCTTTTGTCTGCGAGCTCGACCTTGCTTAGAACCCTCGATTTTGGTTTGAGCTTGATTTCGACTCAAACTCGTGATCTTGGTTAGAGCCCGATCCTGGCTCGAGCCCTCGAATTGATTCGAGGTCAATGTTGGTTGGTCTCTGATTTATCAGTATGATAGATCTACTCTGCATCATGGTTCGATTTCGATTCGAGCATGATAATGATATCGAAATCGACACGGATCGACCTCCCCGGGTTCGAGGTTAGTTTATTCCATCTTCGGGATCTTACTTCGATAGATCATCATTCAAACTCTATCGGACGTGCTAAGGCCGAAATCTATTTCGACCGTATACAGATAGTCCCCTCGTGTCTCAGAAAGAATGTGGCGAGAAATGATATAATTTTTTAACAGCTCGATCGGATTATATCCTGTCGTTTCCATCGGGTTCGACCATGACGCATCTGGTAGCTGTCCCGTCGATTTAGTCTTTCAAGGCATTTAATGCATGTCAGGCGGTGGTCAGCCACTGCTGATACTGAACTGCCATCGCTTGAACCTATAAATAACTCTTTCTTTATCTTTTGCCACTTTTACATCTTCTATCTTCCAAATTTCCCAAGTTCTTCTTTGTACTCTCCAACTTACCAGTAAATCTGTAATTTCTTTCTGCAAAAGCCCCTCTTCAATTCTACCAAATCTTTGTCACTTTCTTCTATTCCTCACCTTTGAATTCGAAAATGGCGAAAACATCGCAAACCATTCCTCAGAAAGAGAAGGCTTCATCTTCACAGTGTGCCGCCGATGAGACACCGGCAGAACCACGGCCTGATGAGTTTGTTCCCGGGGTGTGTGTCCTTACTTCAGATTTTAAGGTCGATAAAGGTTCATCGGTCCCTGGCCTATGTGGGCCGGTATTGAGGTACATGTGTTCGATAACCGAGAAGCACCTCGAACAACTAAAGAAGGATTGCAATTAGGGTGAAAAAGAAATAATAATTCCTACCCCTGACGAAGATATCACTTCTTACGTGAAAGAGTTTTTGAATGTGTATAGTTACCCTTTTACTTTAGGTCCCCTCGATTCCGTTATTATTGACTTATGTCGACAATACTAGGTAACCCTAGGCCAGGTCCATCCTTCTTTGTGGCGGATCGTTATCCTGATCCGATATTTTATGAGCAAAATCGAGGGGATGTCGTTCACTCTCGACCATATTATCTGATTGTACCGTCCTTGACTTTTTCAAGGAGGGTTAATAAAACTTCAGCGTCGGGCTACCAAGGCTCTGTTCTCGAGTATTGACGAGGACAGGGACTGGGGTTGGATGGGCAGGTTCGTTCGAGTAAGGACTTCGGACCTGATTCTGACTGAAAAGATGCCCTTTCCCGAGGAGTGGAATATGAAACGTAAGTGTGATCTTGCTGTTACTTCTACTTTGTTCTTTCATTTATTCTCTCATCGACACTCCTCTTTTTGTGATGTAGCGGTTCCCTGGATGCCCGGAGCAGTTCCCGATCTCAAGAACTAGGTACGAGCCCTTGTTTCGACCTCCACATACACCGAGCGCTCATGGCATGATTTGTCAAAGGGTCGGTGGGAGGCCAAAAATCACGGTAAGCTCATTTCTCGGACTATTTGATGATCCGAACGAGGTGGTTTTCAAAATATTTTATTAAGGTTTTTCATATGCAGGTTTGGGTAAAGAAGCGGGTTTGAGGCCCTTGTCCAATGAGGAGGAAATTTCAGCCTCTCTCCCAAAGACAGTGAAGGAAAATAAAAGGAAAAGAGCCTCGGTTCCCGAAGATCCAAAACTGAAGAAGAGGATGGCTCGTAAACCGAAAAAGAATGTCATTCCTTTGACCGTGGAATCCGTTCTGCATCTAAGGGATGAAGATGAAGAAGAAGAAGAGAACGATGAGTCCGCGCTGGCTGTCCGAATGAAGAGAACCATCGATGCCTCATCGCCGACTGGATCGATGATGCTCTATGAGGTTCCGCCTCGAACTGAAGATATACCGGAGAAAGATTAGGGTAGAGTCCCCAAACTATCGAATATCGAAGACACATCTCATCAGAGTCTACCGGCAGGGGATATGACCGAAGAGGCCCTTGAACCCCTTCGAACCGAGGAGAACGCTCCAGGCAATTCATTTGGGGCAGCAGCAATCGAGGATTCGCCTACCTTTTCCACTTTTTCCGCAGGGGTGATTCGGGAAGCTCAAGCTCTAGGAGCCCTAGATCTAGACATGCCTCACGATGAAGAAGATCCCTTTCGTGATCTGTTTACCGGCATTGAGGACGTTGCCGGTGCTGGTGATGAATCGGATCTTTTTCACGGATTGCGATAGGCTTTGAATCAGGTGAGCTTTTAAAATTATTTTGTCGGTACTATCTTTATGTTCATTTTTCGTAAACTTCGCTTCTTGTTTCTTTGTAGGAAGCGGCAGTTCATCCAGAACAATGTTCTCGATCCTAGAATGAGCTGCATCGATACGAGGCCGACCTACAACGGGCTACTAACGAGAGGAACTCCCTTAGACTTTCCTTAGGGCAGAGAGAATAGGAAATAAAAGACCTCTGAGCTGAGCTGGCCAAGGCTTATCGAGATCAGACCAATTTGTCTGAGCAGGTAATGATGCTTTTGAAAGCCTATGGGCTTGATACCAGAACGATAGCTAACATTTCGGTCTCACAGCTGCAGCAAAAAATCGAGATGATCGGGAAGCTTCGTGAGGAGGTCGACGTGATAAGAATGGAGTCTTTGCGGTGGAAAGAAGGTATGGACCGCTTTGCTGCAGAAAAAGAGACAGCTCGAGCCCAGTTATCATCGTCCGAAACCCAACTTCAGAAAATGAAGGAAATAGGCCTGGTTCAAGCAAGAAGAATTAAGGAGCTTGAGGCTCGGTTGGCCTCTGTACTTGCCAAAGCCGAATCCGATGCTGAAAAGGCAAAGGCCGATGCGGATGCGCTCGTGGCTGTCTATCGAGCCGATGCTGAAGCTGCCCAAGTCCAGGTAAGAGACGCAGCCGAGTCTGCCAATATTCGAGCGCATTGGGTCGCCGAACTTGCTAAGTGCCGATCCAGAAAAGAAACTCTCGAGGAGATCCATGCTCGTGGTTTCGATCTCTCTGAAGAGATAAAAAGGGCCAAAGAACTCAAAACTGATGCTGAAGCTCTGGTTTCTGATGGCGATGATGATGCCGATGGTAGCAAGGGCGGATCCAAAAATGGGGGGGGAGCCTGATAAAGAAGAGACCGCTCCTGATTGAGAAGTTTAGTTCTTAGTTTTTATGTTGTAATCACCCATGTAGATAAATTTGTATATAGACATATCTCCCTTTTTGCCGACTTGCTTCTGTTTTTCTTTCCTGTCTTGTGAGGAATGTATTCACGCCTTATGAATGTTTTCACAATGATTTAAACAACTTAATCAAATTTTGACTTCGTAGTCTCTGTAACCGAGCGAGCGCTTACTCAAACTTGGAGCGATGTAGCCCTTAGGCTTATTAGTTGTCAATGATTCGATCTTGAAGAAATATAGCCCGTAGGCATAATGGTCGAGTGAGTGCTTGCTCGAACTCGAAACAAAAGTAGCCCGTAGACTTAATCGAAGGAATGATTCAAACTCGAAGTAATGTAGCCCGTAGACGTAATGGTCGAGTGAGTGTTTGCTCGAACTCAAAATAAAAGTAGCCCGTAGGCTTAGTCGAGTGAATGATTCGAACTCGAAGTAATGTAGCTCGTAGGCATAATGGTCGAGTGAGTGTTTGCTCGAACTCGAAATAAAAGTAGCCCGTAGGCTTAGTCGAGTGAATGATTCGAACTCGAAGTAATGTAGCCCGTACACATAATGGTCGAGTGAGTGTTTGCTCGAACTCGAAATAAAAGTAGCCCGTAGGCTTAGTCGAGTGAATGATTCGAACTCGAAGTAATGCGGCCCGTAGGTGTAATGGTCGAGTGAGTGTTTGCTCGAACTCAAAATAAAAGTAGCCTGTAGGCTTAGTCGAGTGAATGATTCGAACTCAAAGTAATGTAGCCCGTAGGCGTAATGGTCGAGTGAGTATTTGCTCGAACTCAAAATAAAAGTAGCCCGTAGGATTAGTCGAGTGAATGATTCGAACTCGAAGTAATGTAGCCCGTAGGCGTAATGGTCGAGTGAGTGTTTGCTCGAACTCGAAATAAAAGTAGCCCGTAGGCTTAGTCGAGTGAATGATTCGAACTCGAAGTAATGTAGCCCGTAGGCTTAGTCGAGTGAATGATTCGAACTCGAAGTAATGTAGCCCGTAGGCGTAATGGTCGAGTGAGTGTTTGCTCGAACTCGAAATAAAAGTAGCCCGTAGGCTTAGTGGTTGCGTTTATCTTAATTCTGATTGCAAAATAAATCTCAAAATAGAGGAATTTTCCTTGGATATAAGATGCCGATAAAGAAAACTTTCTTTGCACGTTATTACACGCTTGGGTTCGGGCCAATCTAAATGAGCATGGTTCGCTTCGACCATTTGGCTCTTACAATTTTTCCTATTGGAACCCTGTTGTTATGAAATAACTTTCTTGCGAGGCCTCAGATATTATTGTAAATGTTGCACGATCGATGACTGCCTCATTAAAAACCTTGCCGAAAAACCCATTTGGGATAAAACCGGTCTAAGGGAAAAAGAGTGCAACGCGTGCTTTCAAGCGAGAGATCCATCTTAGCCCTTGTTCGGACTTCTGCAGGGGTCAGTTTTGAGATATAAACTAATATGTAAAGGTTGTACCTTAGCAGTAGTACCGTTTTAGATGTGATACATTTCAGCTGCTTGATAGTTGTTTGCCGTTTATAATGCCGAGCCTGTACGATCCCTTTTCGATGTTCTCGAGCACCTGATATGGTCCTTCCCAATTCGGTCCTAGTTTTCCTTCATTCGTATTTCGGGTATTGATGGTAATTTTTCTTAACACTAAGTCCCCAGGCTTGAAATGGTGGAGCTTGGTTCTTCGATTATAATATCTTTCGATTTGCTGCTTTTGGGCGGCCAATTGGACGAGAGCAGCTTCTCGTCTTTCGTCCGATAGTTTGAGGCTGGTATTCAAAGCCTCGTTATTTGATTCTTCCATCGCGAATCGAAATCTGGCACTGGGTTCACCAACTTCGACTGGTATCAATGCTTCGGACCCATATACTAAGGAGAATGGGGTCGCCCCCGTACTGGATTTTGACATAGTCCGATATGCCCAAAGGACTTCGGGCAGGATTTCTCTCCATTTCCCTTTAGCATCGTTCAACCTTTTCTTTAAGTTTTGAATGATAGTTTTGTTCATTGATTCGGTCTGTCCATTCCCACTAGGGTGGTATGGCGTCGATAGTATCCTTCTTATCTTGTGGTCTTCGAGGAATCTTGTTACTTTGCTGCCAACGAATTGTTTTCCATTGTCACACACTATTTTGTCGGGTATCCCGAATCGGCATATGATATGATCCCAAATAAAGTTTATGACTTCTTTCTCTCTTATATTCTCGAACGCATGCGCTTCAACCCTTTTAGAAAAATAGCCAGTCATAAATAAAATGAATTTGGCTTTACCTGGGGTCGATGGCAGAGGGCCGACGATATCCATTCCCCACTTCATGAACGGCCATGGGGATAGGACTGAGTGGAGTTGCTCTCCGGGTTGGTGGATCATCGGTGCAAACCTTTGATATTTGTCACATTTACGAACAAATTCCTTCGCATCTTTGCCCATATCGATCCATTAATACCCTGCTCTAATTATTTTTCGAACTAATGTATCAGCTCCAAAGTGATTCCCGCAAGTACCCTCGGGCACTTCCCGTAGGATGTAATCGGTATCTCCCGGACCCAAGCATACTACCAACGGTCCATCAAACGTTCTTCGGTACAGCGTTCCGTCCGAAGCCAACGTGAATCGAGCAGCTTTAGTCCGTAGGGTTCTGAAATCTTTAGGGTCCGATCGGAGTTTTCCGCTCTTCAAGTATTCAATATACTTGTTTCTCCAATCCCAAGTTAAGCTTGAAGAATTTATTTCGGCGTGACCTTCTTCGATTACCGATCTCAAAAGTTGAACAACATTCCCCGAGCCCGAATTATTTACCTCGACCGACGACCCCAAATTCGCAAGCGCATCAGCCTCATTATTCTGTTCCCGTGGTACATGCCGTAAAATCCATTGTTTGAAATGGTGCAAAGTGACAAGCAGTTTATCTAAATACCTTTGTATTCTACCTTCTCGAACTTCGAAGGTTTTGTTTACTTGACTCACCACCAGCAAGGAGTCGCAATTGGCTTCAATGACTTCTGCTCCTAAGTTTCTAGCTAGCTTGAGACCTGCAATCATGGCTTCATACTCTGCCTTGTTGTTAGTCAACCTGATAGTTTTAATAGATTGCCTAATAGTGCTACCTGTGGGCGGTTTCAAAACTATGCACAGCCCGGACCCTTTCACGTTCGAAGCCCCGTCCGTAAAAAGTATCCATACCCCCGATGATGTACCTGATTTCAACAGTTCTTTTTCGATTTCGGGTACGAGGGTTGGCGTGAAATCGGCCACGAAGTCTGCTAAAATTTGAGACTTGGTGGTCGTGCGGGGTTGATATTCGATATCGTACCCACTGAGTTCGACGGCCTATTTGGCCAGTCGGCCTGATAACTCGGGTTTGTGCAAAATATTACGAAGCGGGTAAGTGGTTAACACATATATGGGATGACATTGAAAGTACGGCCTTAACTTTCTTGAGGCGCTTATCAGTGCAAGTGCCAATTTTTCTAGAATTCAGATATCTAGTTTCCGCTTCTCCTAAGGTTCAACTCGTATAATAAACGAGGAATTGCGTACCTTGCTCTTCTCGAACTAGGACACCGCTTACGGCGACTTCCGATACTGCCAAGTACAAACAAAGTTTTTAGTCTGTTTTTGGAGTGTGAAGTAGTGGTGGGCTTGATATATATCGCTTTAGTTCCTCTAATGCTTGTTGGCACTCCGGGGTCCAAGCAAAATCGTTCTTCTTTTTGAGTAGAGAGAAAAATTTGTGACTTTGGTCAGATGATCTTGAAATGAACTGGCTTAAGGCTGCAATCCGACCCATTAGCCTTTGTACGGCCTTCACGCTGTCCACAACGACGATGTCTTCGATGGCCTTGATTTTATCGAGGTTAATCTCTATTCCCCGACGTGACACCATGAAGCCGAGGAACTTGCCCGAACCGACCCCGAAAGCACATTTTTCGGGGTTGAGCTTCATGTTGTATTTCCTTAAAATCTCGAACGTTTCCTGCAAATGAGTCAAATGGTCCTCTGCGCGCAGGGACTTAACTAACATGTCATCAATATAAAATTCCATTGATTTTCCTATTTGTTCTTCGAACATTTTATTTACTAGGCGTTGGTAAGTAGCCCCTGCATTTTTTAGCACGAAGGGCATCACATTATAACAATACGTTCCATATTTGGTGACAAATGAAGTCTTTTCCTGGTCCTCCGGGTTCATCTGGATTTGATTATACTCGGAATAGGCATCGAGAAAAGTAAGGATCTCGTGGCCGGCCGTGGCATCGATCATGCGATCGATGTTGGGCAGCGAAAAGGAATCTTTGGGGCATGCTTTGTTCAAATCCTTATAGTCCACACACATTCTAAGTTTGTTCCCTTTTTTAGGGACTACAACTATGTTGGCTAGCCATTCGGGATATTTCACCTCCCGAATGGACCCTACTCGAGAAGCTTGGTTACCTCATCCTTTATGAATGCGTGCTTTCTCTCGGACTGGGGTCTTCTCTTTTGCTTCACCGGTCTGAACCTGGGGTCCTAACTTAGCCGATGCGTCGTTATGTTCGGCGGGATCCCTGTTATATCTAAATGGGACCAGGCAAAACAATCAATGTTATCGATAAGAAATTGAACGAGTTTCTTCCTGAGTTCGAGGCTCAACCCCGTTCCTAAGTATACCTTTTGCTCGGGCCATTGCTCGATTAATGTGACTTGCTCTAGCTCCTCAATTGTTGATTTGGTGGCGTCGGAGTCATCGGGAATCATGAAAGATCGAGGGACCCTTTGATCATCATCCTTTTCAATTTTCTGGTTGTCTGGCTGGGTTGAAGCCGATGTCTGTGATTGATATTTGGTGTCCCGTTCTCCTTTCGGGCCCGATCCTTTTATCGGTGAAAGTGAGGACATTGGCTTAGCTTTATCGACGACGAACATTTCCTTTGTGGCTGGTTGTTCTCCGTACACCATTTTGACACCTCTCGATGTCGGGAATTTGAGGGCATGGTGTAGGGTCGAAGGCACAGCTTTCATGTTGTGGATCCATGGCCTTCCGAAAAGAGCGTTATATCTCATATCGCCTTCGATCACGTGAAACTTTGTTTCCTGGATGGTTCCGGCCATGTTTATTGGTAGGATTATCTCACCTTTGGTGGTTTCACATGCCATATTAAACCCGTTTAGAACCAGAATTGCGGGTACGATATGATCCTGTAGGTCGAGCTGCTCTACTACCTTCAATCGGATGATGTTGGCCGAGCTACCTTGATCGATTAACACAAGTTTAATTTTAGTTTTATTCATGAGTACGGATATTACCAGTGCGTCGTTATGAGGTTGGATGACCCCCTCTGCATCTTCATCATCAAAGGACAAAGTCCCCATGGGTGCGTAATCTTGAGTGCGAGATCGCTTTTCCCTCACCATCGATGTTTTAGTGCATTTAAGCACTGGTTCCTGAGGGGTATCGATGCCGCTGATGATTAAGTGGATGACGTGCTGCGGTTCTTCTTGCTCGTTTTGCTTGCTGAAATCCCTGCTTTTAAAATGGTTCTTCGCCCTATCACTCAGAAATTCCCGAAGGTGCCCTTTGTTAAATAAGCGTGCTATTTCCTCTCTTAGTTTCTTGCAATCTTCTGTTCTGTTGCCATGGGTACCATGATATTCGCACGCTTGATTGGCATTTCTTCGGGCAGGATCAGTCTTCATGGGTCGAGGCCATTTAGTGTCTTTGATGCGTCCGATTGCTGACACGATAGCGTATGCATCAACGCTGAAGTTATATTCTGATAATCGAGGTGCTTCTATAGGATCGGCATATTTATCGAAGCCGCTCTTACTGAACCGTTGTTCACCCGATCTGCGACGTACGATCGATATCGGTCTCTGTTCGACCTTTGTTCTCTGTTGATCTCCTTTTGGTTTTTAGTAACTGTCCTGTTCTGATGAACGGGTCCGTACGGAGCTCCCAGTTGATCATCCTCGACCTTAATTTTCGATTGGTATCGGTTGTGTACATCTGCCCAAGTTATCGCTGGATACTCGATCAAATTTTGTTTCAGCCGATGTGATACTGTCGAACTTACCTCGTTCAACCCTTGGGTGAAAGCTTGTACGGCCTAATCGTCTGTGACCGGGGGTAATTCCATGCGTTCCATTTGAAATCGGGATACGAATTCCCTCAGCATTTCATCCTCCCTTTGCTTTACTTTGAAGGGGTCTGATTTCCTTGTTACAACCTTTATGGCACCAGCATGTGCCTTTACGAACGAATCTGCTAACATGGAAAAAGAATCGATGGAATTCGGCGGTAAATTGTGGTACCAGATCATCGCTCCCTTCCAGAGGGTCTCCCCAAACTTTTTCAGCAACACGGATTCGATCTCATCGTCCTCCAAATCGTTGCCTTTTATGGCACATGTGTAAGAGGTGACATATTTGTTAGGATCGGTGGTACCATTATATTTAGGAATTTCGGGCATACAAAATTTTTTGGGGAGTGGCTTCGGCGCCGCACTCGACGGAAAAGGCTTTTGTATGAATTTTTTCGAATCAAGCCCCTTTATCATTGGTGGAGCCCCCGGGATTTGATCGACCCTGGCATTGTACATTTTCACCCTCTTATCTTTGACTTCGACTCATTTTGTGAGTTCCTCGAGTAATTTAGTAATTCCGGGAGTAGTCCCCGATTCTTGCTCGTTAGATTTCACTATGGCAGGCTCTGTTCTGGGGGTGACTTCTCGAAGTGTATTGGAATCCAGCCTGCTTTGTGCGCGAGTTTGGCTCTGTAGCTGAGCTATCGCTACTTGTTGGGTTTGTAGTATCTCGAAGATTATACGTAAGCTGGCCCCGATTTCTCCCGCATTTTTGGTGTCTCGGGCTACGGATCATGTACCGCCCTGAATGCTTCTTTCCGGTTCGGAATGCTGATTCGCCTCCAAAGCTATTTGTGAATTGACATCCAATGGTATTTCGGCTCGAATTTCGGGTACTTCGATTCGAGCCTCGGTGCCATCGTTAATTGGCCTTCTGGCCCCGGGTGCCAAGTTGTTGGTTTCATCTTGAAGGCCGTCTTCGTAGTCGATCGGTGAAGCCATTTGATTGGTTGTTATTCGTAGCTGATCCGAAATTTAAGATTTTTTCAAAAATAAGCGCAAAGCACAATGGCGTATTTTTTCAGATTTGTATTAAATAACCACTGTTATCCTCGGCTCCATGGTGGGCGCCAAATTGTTTACCCGAAAAATGGATAGAGTTAAATTTATACGCAGTTCCGAGGATATGTGGCGTAACTTAATACAAAATGTAAGGATAAATAAAAATATAAATATAGATTGCAGAGAATGCGAAATAGATAAGGTTGTCAGGAACAATGAATCTTAGGATTCAACAAATAGAATCAATCTAAGAAATCTGAAAGAACGATTCTTTACTGTAGAAGAATATAGCACCTTTATTATAATATAAGCTTGAGAAAAACTTGTTTTACAAAAATGGTAACCAAGCCCTTTTATAGTGGAGGGATTTGGCTCTAAGCATAATAAAATAAACATTCAGTGGGAGACCCATGATAAGTCAGCTTTTTTATAATTTCTGCCAAGATTCTCTCTAGTGGGATTGCAACGGCTTTTGTCTGCGAGCTCGATCTTGCTTAGAACCCTCGATTTTGGTTTGAGCTTGATTTCGGCTCGAACTCGTGATCTTGGTTCGAGCCCGATCCTGGCTCGAGCCCTCGAATTGATTCGAGGTCAATATTGGTTGGTCTCTGAATTATCAGTATGATAGATCTACTCTGCATCATGGTTCGATTTCGATTCGAACTTGATAATGATATCGAACTCGGCTTTTCTTTTCGGTCTTCTAGTACTAACTATTACTGAAGCATATCTTTAGAGAAGCAAATGGCGTGGTTGACCAATTAGCCAACAATGTTTACAAACTTGTTGGTGTATTTGGGCGAGGCCCCGGGGGCCTCGAGTTTTAATCAGACGATGCGGGGACCAAGTTTGGACTTGGAGAAGCTGCTGAAACAGCAGGGTTTCTGGTGCGTTCGCACCTGTGAAGGATTTGTCACAGATGCGGCATCGCAGAAGCGGCTCGTTGACCGCAGGAGCGCATTTGGGCTGCGTGGGCTGAGTCTGCAGATGCGGACATGGGCGGCGCAGATGCGCGATCGCAGAAGCAGTCAGTGGTCCGCAAAGGCGGGCAAGGTTGCAGGCGCGACTCGTACGCCGCAGAAGCGGGCTCGCAGAAGCGAGCCATTTTTTCGCAGATGCGGACTTAGGCCAGCTGGGGGAGAGTCGCATCTGCGATGCACTTTCCGTAGATGCGGAGCCACAAAAGCGGCCGTTTTTCCACAGAAGCAAAAATCGCTGGAGGCAGAAGCTTCATTTAAGTCGGGACTTAGACCATTTGGGTTTATTTATTGCATTCCTTGGGCGATTTTGGAGCTCTTAGAGAGAGGGTTTTCACCTAGCTATTAGAGGTAAGTAATTTCTATCCAATGTAAGTTAAATACATAGATTATGGGTAAATTTTAAGATGAAAAATTGTGAAAATTTTGGGTTTAGATGAATAACCTAGGTTTTGATAAAAATTGGATTTAACCATGAAAATAATTTTGGAATTGGGTGAAAATTATATATTTGAGTTCGTGAGGTTATGGATAACATTTATCTTCAAATATTTCCGGGATTCGTGCACGCGGGCCCGGGGCTGAATTTTAAGAACCTTCCAATTTGGGTTGGGTAATTACTCTAATAGTTAAATTATGAACTTTTGAACATGTATTGATTAATTTATATAACATTTGACTAGTTTCGGATTGTTTGGCATCGAGTTGAGATTTTAAAGCATATTTGTGGATCGGGAGTGAGCTTGGGATCGAGGTAAGTCTCTTGCCTAACCTTGTAAGAGGGAACTCATCCCCTTAGGTATATTTTTATTGTGGATTACTTGTGTGGGGAGCTACGTACGCACTAGGTAACGAGAGTCCGTGCGTAGCTATATTCCATGAGATGTCCGGGTAGTCGTAGATTTACATCATGCCTTGATTGTACTGTTATGTTTATTATGCATATTAATTGTCTAAAATAAAGCTGAGATTAGGGATTGTAAGATTGAAACTCTCCAATTTAGGTTTCTTATTTTTGGGAAGAATTGAGGAATATATAATAACTCTAAGAAATACATGTTCACTCACGTCGCAAGTACTTCCGCGAGCGAGGTAAACTTCTCTTCTCTCATGGGAGCGAGTCGTTCGCCTCTGCAAGTTAATAGATGCATCTATGGTTCGTGTCGTTCGACTTTCGACAGTGCACACAATATATTTTTTGATCGAGCCGTACGACCTCGGCATAAATCGTGCGTAATAATACTCGTAGCCTGATTACACTTGATATTACTTTATGGCTCGATATTATAAATTATTAAATGACAGAGATTGATCCGAGGTTAATAGATGTTGGTTGGAGACTTTGAAATTTATTATTATTTAATGGGTCATTTATTCTTTGCTTGACATTGTATCATTTTTATTATTTTCATATCTCATACCTGTTTAGAATTTCGGTATTTTATTGTTGGCCCATAGTAAGTGTCGAAGTCGACCCCTCGTCACTACTTCTTCGAGGTTAGACATGATACTTACTGGATACATGTTGTTTATATACTCATATTACACTTTTGCACTAATCGTGCAGGTTCTAAGGAGGCAAGCGCATCTGGTAGTTATCCCGGCGCACACCCCTCATACTTCGAAACTTAGTAGTGAGCTGATTTTCGAGTCCGTTTGGCAGCACCTGAAGTCTCTCTTTTGCTTTTATTTTCTGTCTATTCCATTTCAGACAGTAGTTTAGTATTTTGTATATTCTACTAGTAGCACACACACTTGTGACACCAGGTCTTGGAATCTTGCTAGTAGACATTTGATGATTTTTAGAGTATGTAGTTTATCACACTTGTCCTTATGATTTTTCACACTTTATTTTATCAAATCTCTCACCTCTCACTTATTTAATAATTTAAAGTCGAGCATTTCCAAAATGTTAAAAAGGGATAATTACACGATTAGTTCACCGTTGGCTTGCCTAGCAGCGACGTTGGGTGCCATCACGACCTATAGGGAGAAATTGGGTCGTGACAACATGGTATCAGAGCACTAGGTTCACGTAGGTCTCACAAGTTATGAGTAGGCCTACTAGAGTCATGTGGATTGGTGCAGAGACGTCCATACTTATCTTCGAGAGGCTATTGGGTGTTAGGAAAACTACTCTTTCTTCATCTCATATCGTGCAGTTGAGAACGCGCACGACAGATATTCCCGATCATGGAGGAGCTACTCCCCCTATTGCTAGAAGTCGAGGCAGAGGCCGAGAGAGGGCTCCAGCTCATAGTAGAGGACGAGGACGTCCTAGAGTTGCTCCTGTTATGCCACTAGTGGACCCAGTAGAGGATCCTATTATTGAGGAGCAGGGCGAGGTGCCTGCAGCAGAGCCAGCCCCAGTGGATTTCATGTCCACACCGGGATTGCAGGATGTTATGGGTCTTGTGCTGCGGTTCATGGATTCTATGACTTAGGCTGGTTTATTTCCAGCAGACCCGACCACATCTCAGGCCGGAGGGGGAGCACAGACTCCTACCTTTTAGGCTCCAGGGCATGCAACTGCCGTGTATCAGACCCCGGGTGCACTACCCGTGGGTGGAGCTCAGCCAATTGCCGTAGCTATACCTGAGCCTAGACTAGCTGCGGCCGGTGATCTGAAGAAGCTATTGGACAGATGGACTAGGCTACATCCTCCTATCTTTGGAGGTGAGTGACATGAGGACCCCCAGGACTTTATTGATTTGTGCAGGGACATACTGCACAACATGAGGATATTGGAGTCCCACGGGGTGGACTTTACCACCTTTCAGCTGGAGGGAAGGGTCCGAAGATGGTGGCAGTCCTATCTTCTCGACAGACCAGAAGGTTCTCCTCCCATGAATTGGGACCAGTTCATACGCCTCTTCCTGGACAAATATATTCCACCCTCTCAGAGGTAAGAGTTGCGATTTTAGTTCGAGAAACTCTAGTAGGGCTAGATGTCAGTGACCGACTATGAGGCGAGATTCTCTGAGTTGTCTCGCCATGCATTTATGATACTTCCTACCGATGCAGAGAGAGTGCAGAGGTTTGTTGCCGGTTTGCACTCTGCTATCCAGGCCATTATGGCCGAGAAGTTGATATGGGGACTTCTTACGAGCTAGTTATGGAGATAGCTCGGAGGATCGAGGGTGTCCGTCAACGGAGCCGAGAGTAGGCGACAATGGATATGCGATTTCGATATTTTGGGGAGTTCAGTGGTGCCCCGGCTGGGGGCAAGGGTCATTTTGTGAGGTGTCAGTCTAGCAGGCCCACATATCCAGCACCGCCGCCTCCTCGGGGTGCTCCGGTGCTGCCCTATTTCAGCGCCATACCAGAGAGTTCCTACCGCCCACTAGCTATTCAGGATTCCTCTAATGGGTATTCAGGCCATCAGGGTCAGACTTCAGGTCAGCAGTCCACCGTTCCGAGGGGTTGTTACGAGTGCGGGGATCCTAGCCATATGAAGAGGTTTTGTCCCAGACTTCGGGGCAAGGCAGTACAACAGGGTCATCAGCCTATGATTCGCCAATTTTCAAGGAAATCATGACCATGAATTTTGCCGTCTATAAACTTCTCCACTACCTTTTACTTTTACAAACTCTTCTTCTTCTTTGAATTTTCTTAGAACCATACTGCAAAACCCCTATTTCTCAGTACAATCTCATTACTCAAATTTCTTATCATCATGTCTTCTACTACCGTTATTCCCAAAAACTCTGGCCTTCTCATTGGTGGTGGCCCTAAAAAGAATAAAACGTAGGATGTCGATGTTGAATTTGAGCCTCCTATTGTTAACACCATCATACATCTTCAACTTAACTCCCAATCGGACGTTCAAATTCAAAAGGAAACTATCAACCCCCATAATGATAGAAATTGGCCTATCTGTAGGTACCCTTTTTCCATTCGCCCTGTTAGCATTCCAGCCATAAAGGAAGATTGCGACTAGAATAGCATCGAAATCTTTGCCCCCAATGAGGTGGAAAGGACCACCTTTAGCATACCATGTTTCATCTATGTTTATACATACCCTTTTACTTTAAAATTGAGCCAAGAAATTGATCCTGTAAATTTAGAAATTTTCCACCGCTACCAAATCTGCTTGGCTCAGGTGAGTCCATCAATATGGCGTATGGTGGCTTGCCATAAAAAACTGTGCTCCGAGGCCAGGGAAACCCTTACTCTCGCATATTTTATCAACCTCTACTCCCCGAAGAATTCTGTAGAGGTGGTATTAAACTCAGCAAAATGGCCACGCCCTCGTTACCAGTGTCGACGATGATAATGATTGTGGCTGGATGGAGCGGTTCGTTGTCATTTCTACCAGAGACATCCTCCCGGCAATAGCCCCTGCTATTCCTGAATCCTGAAATTTTACTTGTAAGTTTTCAGATATCTTTTCTTTATTGTATTGAATAAAATTTCCTCCTTCGCTAACTTTTATTTTCCTTACGCTAGCTACCCGTTGGGAACCACCATCGGTACAGAACTTGGCCTAATGGGTACAAAAATATCTAGACGTTCCACACAAGACTCCCGTAGGTTGAAAGAGATTACTCCCAGATTTAATTGGAAAGCCAAAAACCACAGTAAAAGTTTTCTTCTTTCCCTTTCAACCTTCAACGTAATTTAGAATCAATTCACTGACTTCCTTTCATAATACATAGGCCTTCCGAAGGGGTCTTCCATATGCCCCATTGTTGACGTCTCTGATGACCCAGATGAGGTTCAACGACAATTGCAAAATCTCCTTAACCGGAAGAGGGCTCGTGAAGCCGCCCTGGCTTCTGATGAAGGTGCCTCCTCCCGGAGTCCCCATCCCAAGGATAAGAAACCAAAGAGAAGACATACCTCTGCGGCTGGGACTTGAGAGAAGACTTCAACAAAAGAAGTTTCAATTAGACTGGCCACAGTGGTCCTTGATGAAGAAGAAACCAATGATGAAACAGTTTCTCTCCAAAGAAGAAGAAGATATTCATCAGTTCAACTGGGAGAACGTAAATTACCTGAACCGGGAGAACTTCAAGCGCTCTCCCGGTATATACGGTACCTAGGAAGGATCATACGGTAGAGCTTGTTCGTCACTTAAGGTTCTTGGCTGAAACGAAGGAATTTCATTAGTGTTAGGATTTTAGTGTTTGGTGGAGAAATGTTGATGTAGCGGCGTAGTAGCAATGTGTCACGATCCAAATTCTCTCTCCATGAATCGTCGTGACGGCACCTAATCTCTACGACTAGGTAAGCCTAACACTTGCGGAAATGAAATGAAAAACATGAAAATTTAACAAACTAACAGTAACAGATATTTTAATAAGCAATTGAGATGTGCCGAACAGTAAGCCTAACCTCGATCGAGTAGTGACGAGGTCAGGTCAGGCCCACTGGTATATAATAAAAAAAAGGAGAATAAGCAGTATAATAAGAGACTAAAGTTCAACAAAGGAAAGCATAGTGAAATAACATAACAGTGCACGAAATTAAGGGATAGGGGATCTCCCGAGATACCATCTCGTAGTCACAAAAGTAAATATGTAGGGAGAACTCCCGAGGTACCGCCTCATAGTCTCAAAGTAAATGTGTAGGGGTATCTCCCGGGATACCGTCCCGTAGTCCCAAAAGTAAATATGCAAGGGGGTCTCTCGGGATACCGTCCCGTAGTCCCAAAGTAAATACACAACGCAATCAATTACAAACGACAAGTACAACAAGAGAATCTACAGTCTAGACTAAGTACAAGTCGGAAAAGAAGCAGGATTTCAATAGGTATGCTGAACAGAGTTCAATTAAGCAAATAAGGAACGTAGACATGTTATTCTAAGCTAACAGGGTAACTACGCATGCTAGTATATTCAATTAAGGTGGAAATAGGGAGTTTCTTAGTAAAAATCAGGTTTTTCAACAAATAGCCCGTGTACGCACTCGTCACCTCGCGTACACGGTGCTCACATAGTAAAATCAGTACCAAATCCTAAGGGGATTTCCTCCACACTAGATTAGGCAAGCCACTTAGCTCAAACTAAGCTCAATCAATCCGTATCAATACTCTTTCTAAGAAAATCCGACTCCGAATGGCCCAAATCTAGCCAAAATCAATTACATATCATAAATATAACTACAAAGAACTAATCTAGCTACTGAAATCAAAGCTAAAGCAAGAAATTAATTATCCCCAAAAAGTCTCCCCAGGCCCACGTCTTGGAATCAAGTAAAAATCACAAAATATGAACACCCATTCACTCATGAGTTCACTCATACCAAAATTACTCAAATATGATACCAAAATCTCGATCAAAATTCCAAAATTCGGCCTAAGAACTTTTCTCAAATTTTCCCCAATTTTCCAACCCAAATCACTAATTTAATAATGCAATTAAATATATAATCATGGGAATTAACCAAAACTAGGTAAAAATCACTTACCCCAAACACCCACGTGAAACTCCCTCCAAGAATCGTCTAATTCCGAGCTCTCAAGTCCAAATAGTGAAAAATGACATAAACCCTCAATTTTAAACTTTTAAATCTGCCCAGGTGTTCCCTTCTTCGCGAACGCAGCCACTATCTCGCGTTCGCGTATAACAAAAAATTCCCTCTCGCGAACGCGTACCGTTCACTTCCTGGTCCTTCGCGAATGCGATACCTACTACTCGAACGCATAGACCAAATGACTGGGGTCCCCAGCTGCCTCACTTCCTTTACGCAAACGCGTTCCATTCTTCGCATTCGTGATGCTTCCACTGACCATACCTTCACGAACGCGGGCTCCTTTACATGAACGCGAAGAACAAACTTGAGCTGGCATCCAGATGCCTTACGCGATCGCGAGACCTCTCTCGCGAATGCGATGAAGAAATGCCTGCAACAAAAATACCAGAAATCTGCTATCTTCTCTTAAGTTCAAAAGGTCCGTTAACCATCCAAAATCAACCCGAGGCCCTCGGGACCTCAACCAAACATACCAACAAGTCTTAAAATACCATACGAACTTAGTCGAACCCTCAAACCATATCAAACAATGCTAAAATCACGAATCATCCTCCGATTCAAACTTTAAGAACTTGAAACTTCCAAATTCGACAACCGATGCCGAAACTTATCAAACCACGTCCGATTGACCCCAACTTTTGCACACAAGCCATAATCAACCTTACGGACCTACTCCAACTTCTAGAATCCGTATCCGACCCCGATATCAAAAGTTCACTACCGGTCAAAATCTCCAAAACTTCGACTTTCGACATTCCAAGCCTAAATGAGCTACAGACCTCCAAAACACTATCCAGACACGCCCCTAAGTCCAAAATCACAAAACGGAGCTAACAGAATCGACAGAACTTCATTCCGGAGTCGTCTTCACACAGTTCTAACTACGGTCCAAATCCTAAGGCTTAAACCTCCCTTTAGGGACTAAGTGTCCCAAAACACTCCAAAAACTAAAACGAAACCTCCCGGCAAGTCACAATACCAGAAAAAGATATGGGAGAAGTAGTTAATAGGGGATCAGGGCTATAACTCTCAAAACGACTGGTCGGGTCGTTACATCCTTCCCCTCTTAAAATAATTGTTCGTCCTTGAACGAGCATAAAGACATACCTGAAGTGGTAAAAAGATAAGGATAACGGCTGCCCTTAACATGCTCGGTCTCCTAAGTCGCCTCCTCGGCCGGCTGACCCCTCCACTGAACCTTTACGGAAGCAATATTCTTCGATCTCAGCTTTCGGACCTACCTATCCAAAATAGCCACTGGCTCCTCAACGTAAGATAGATCCTTGTCCAACTAGATTGAGCTGAAATCCAATATATGAGTCGGATCGTCGTGATACTTTCGGAGCATAGAAACATGGAATACTGGATGGACCTCTACAAGGCTAGGAGGCGAGGCAAGCTCATAAGCAACCTCCCAAACATGTTGCAACACCTCAAATGGGCCAATAAACCGTGGGCTTAGCTTGCACTTATTTTCAAACCTCATAACGCCCTTCATAGGTGAAACCCGGAGCAAGACCCGCTATCCAACCATGAATGCAACATCGCGAACCTTCCGGTCCGCATAGCTCTTCTGTCTGGACTGGGCTGTGCGAAGTCGATCCTGAATTACCTTCACCTTATCCAGGGCATCCTGAACCAAGTCTGTACCCAATAATATGGCCTCGCCCGGCTCGAACCAACCCACTGGAGACCGACACCACCTACCATAAAGAGCCTCATACGGTGCCATTTGAATGCTCGACTGATAATTGTTGTTGTAGGCAAACTCCGCAAGTGGCAAGAACTGATCCCAAGCACCCCCCAAAATCTATCACACAAGCGCGAAGCATATACTCCAGTATCTGAATAGTGCGCTCAGACTATCTGTCCGTCTGAGGGTGAAATGCTGTCTCAACTCAACCCAAGTACCCAGCTCCTGCTATACAACCCTCCAGAATCGTGATGTAAACTACGTACCCCGGGCAGAGATGATAGATACCGGTACGCCATGAAACCTGACGATCTCGCAGAAGTAAATTCGAGCCAGCTGCTTGAAAGAATAAGTAGTCATCACAGGAATGAAATGAGCTGACTTGGTCAGCCTATCCACAATCACCCTAACTACATCAAACCTCCGCTAAGTCCGTGGGAGTCCAACAACGAAATCCATAGTGATACGCTCCCATTTCCACTCCGGAATCTCTAACTTCTGGAGCAACCTACTCGGCCGCTGATGCTCATACTTCACCTGCTAGAAATTTAGGCACCGAGCCACATATTCCACTATGTCCCTCTTCATCCTTCTCCACCAGTAATGCTGCCTCAAGTCCTGATACATCTTTGCGGCACCCGGATGAATAGAGTACCGCGAGCTATGAGCCTCCTAAAGAATCAACTCACGCAAACCATCTACATTAGGCACACATAGCCTACCCTGCATCCTCAATACGCCATCATCCCCAATAGTGACCTCCTTAGCATCACCGTGTCCTTAAGGACAAGTAGGTGGGGGTCATCATACTGACTCCCCCTGATACGATCATAAAGAGAAGACCGAGAGACCACACAAGCCAATACTCGACTCGGCTCAAAATATCCAATCTCACAAACTGGCTGGCTAAGGCCTGAGCATCCAATGCTAAGGATCACTCTGCTGCTGGAAGGTATGCTAAACTCCTCAAACTCTCCGCCCGGTGACTCAAAGCATCGGCCACCACATTGGCCTTCCCCGGGTGGTACAAAATGGTGATAAAATAGTCCTTAAGTAGATCCAACCTCCTCCGCTGACATAAATTAAGATCCTTTAGCTTGAACAGATGCTGCAAACTCTGATGATCAGTGTAAATCTCACATGTAACACCATACAAATAGTGGCGCCTAATCTTCAGGGCATGAACAATAGCTGCTAACTCAAGGTCGTGGACAAGATAGTTCTTCTCATGCACCTTCAGTTGTCTGGACATGTAAGCAATCACCCTACCATCCTGCATCAACACTGCGCCAAGACTAATCCGCGACGCATCACAATATACAGTGTAAGACCCCGAAACTGTAGGCAATACTAATACTGGGGCTGTAGTCAAAGTCGTCTTGAGCTTCTGAAAGCTCTCCTCACACTCCTCTGTCCACCTGAACGGAGCACCTTTCTGGGTTATCCTGGTCATATGTGCTGCAATAGATGAGAATCACTTTACAAAGCGACGGTAATACCCTGCCAAACCAAGAAAACTACAGATCTCCGTAGCCGATGACGGTGTAGGCCAACTCTGCACTGTGTCCACCTTCTTCGGATCCACCTTGATCCAATCACCCGATACTACATGGCCCAAGAATGCCACTAAGTCTAGCAAAAACTCACACTTAAATTTTTTTGCATACATCTTCTTTTCTCTCAAAGTCTGAAGCACAGTCCTCGGGTGTTGCTCGTGATCCTCCCAAGTCCGAGAGTACACCAGAATGTCATCAATAAACATAATGATGAAAGAGTCAAGATAAGGCCGGAACACACTATGCATCAAATACATAAAGGCTGATGGGGCATTGGTCAGCCCAAAAGACATAACAAGAAACTAATAGTGACCATATCGGGTCCTGGAAGTAGTCTTCGGGATATCTAGCTCCCGAATCTTTAACTGATGATAGCCTGAACGTAAGTCAGTCTTGGAGAACACTCTTGCACCCTATAACTGATCAAATAAGTCATCAATATGAGGCAATGTATGCCTATTCTTCACAGTAACTTTGTTCAGCTGGCGATAATCAATACACATACGCATAGAACCATCCTTCTTCTTTACAAACAAGACCGGAGCACCCCAAGGTAACACACTAGGCCGAATGAAGCCCTTATCAAGCAACTCCTGCAAGTGCTCCTTCAACTCCTTCAACTCAGGAGGAGCCATACGGTATGAAGGAATAGAGATGAACTGAGTGCCCGACAACAAATCAATGCCGAAATCAATATCTCTGTCGGGCGGCATGCCCGGAAGATCAGCTGGAAACACATCTGGGAAATCACTGACTATTGGAACTGACTCAACTGTAGGGGTATCAATACTGGCATCTCTTACATAAGCTAGATACACATCATACCCCTTCTTAACCATTCGTTGAGCTTTAAGAAATGAAATGACTCATCTGGGAGTATAGTCTAAGGTAACTCTCCACTCTAATCGCGGTAAGCCTGGCATAGCTAGCGTCACGGTCTTAGTGTGACAATCAATAATAACATAATGGGGAGACAACTAGTCCATGCCCAAGATAACATCAACGTCCACCATGCTGAGTAATAATAAATTGACTCTGGTCTCAAAACCACTAAGAGCAATCAAACACGACCGATACACGTAGTCCACAACAAAAGAATCTCCCACAGGAGTAGACACATAAACAGGGGAACTTAAAGAATCCCGAGATACGCCCAAATGTGGGGCAAAATAAGAGGACACATATGAATATGTAGAGCCTGGGTCAAATAATACCGATGCATCTCTATGACAGACTGGAACAATACCTGTAATGACAGAGTAAGAAGCAACTGCTTCTGTACGAGCCGGAAGAGCATAATCCCTGGCCTAGCCTGGCCTCCCCCTCTAGGGCGACCTCGACCTCCCCGACCTTCACCTCGAGCTGGGTGAGCAGGTGGGGTGGTAGCTGGTGCTGGAATCATAGCCTGAGGACCCAGTAGAGAATGTGGTGGCCATATGGAAGGTGTCGCCATACTCAAAACAACACCTCATAGGGCATGGCTTCTGCGAGTGACTCGGTCCAGGTCTGCTGGACTGGCCGCTAAAAGCACCCCGAGCAGGAGGCACACTAAATACTGGCGGTGCATAATAAGGCTCCTGGGGCCTAGAAGGGGCTGGAACAACACTGGCGGCTGGAAGAGTTGCATGAACGGGGCGATCACATAACCCTTACCATGGCGAGCTGCTGGGGCACGAGCTGCAGAATAAGAACCAGTCTCTCGAGACCTTTTGGCCTCTCTTTCCTCTCGATCTCGGGCAAGCATGCCCTCCAATCTCCTAGCAACACTAACAACCTGCTGGTAAGGAATATCCATCTCCAGCTCCCTGACCATACTAATCTTGATACTAGGGTGGAGTCCCTTAATAAACCGACAAACCCTCTCTCGAATTGTGTCAACCAAGGCCGGTGTATGTCGGGTCAAATCACTGAAGCGGACTGCATACTCTAAAATAGTCATAGCACCCTGGCGTAGCTGCTCAAACTCTGTGCGCCATGAGTCCCTGAGGCTCAGAGGGACATACTCTCTCAAAAATATGTCCGAGAACTGAGTCCATGTAAGTGAAGCTGCCTCATCCGGACTACTCAACTCATAAGCACGCCACCATTGAATGGCTGCTCCTCTAAGCTGAAAGGTGGTAAAAGAATCCCCACTCGTCTCCGCTATGCCCAGAGTACGGAGAATACGATGACACTCCTCCAGAAAACCCTGAGCATCATTTGAAGCCAATCCGCTGAAGGTAGGTGGGTGGTACTTCTTATACCTTTCAAGTCTGAGTTGCTTCACCTCAGAAGCGGCTGTCCTAGTCTCATGCTGAACTGGGGCTACTAGCAGAATAGGAATGAACTCTGGGGCCTGATCAACTTGGACCCTCTGCTCAGGAGTGCGGGCTGCAGGAGTCTGTGCCCCTCCCCCGGCCTGAGATGCGGCGGGAGCTAATGGAATCAATCAAGCCTGAGCTAAGGTGCTGAACATGCTCATGAAATGGGCTAGAGTCTCCTGGAGGGCTGGTGCAGCAATAGGAATCTCTGGTGCCTGCCCTCCAGCTAGAACTGCTGGGGGCTCCTTTGCCCTCCACCGTGTGGCCGTATTCTACCCTGGCCTCGGCCTCTAGCGGCTCTAGTAGGGGGCGCGGGTGCCTGGTCATTAGATCCTCCGGTACGGGTCTTCACCATCTGTGGGAAAGAATAGAATAGAAAAGTTTTAGAATTTGATGCCAATGACTCGCACGACAAGGAATCAAAAGAAGTATGATTGTTCCTAACAGTTACATAGCCTCCCGAAGATAAGTACATATGTCTCCGTACCGATCCGCGAGACTCTAATAAATCGACTTGTGACTCACGACACCTATGAACCTAGAGCTCTGATACCAACTTGTCAAGACCTAAATTCTCCTTCCATGAATCGTCGTGACTGTACCTAGTCTCTACGACTATGTAAGCCTAACATTTGCGGAAATGAAATGAAAAACATGAAAATTTAACAAACTAACAGTAACAGATATTTTAATAAGAAATTGAGATACCGCTCGGCATATTCAATAATCAACTCTCAAAATATACATAACACTCCCAAGACCCGGAACACCATAAGTCACAAGCTTCTACGAAGTTCTAACTATTCTATACATCAGTGTCTATAGAAATAAGAGAAGAAGTAACATGGGGGGGTTAGAGGGGGACTCCGAGGATCTGCGGTGCGAGAAGATGTACCTTGAAGTTCTCCAAAAATAGCAGCGACTGCAACTAAGGACGAGGCTGGTAAAAGGAACCTGGATCTGCACACAAAAAACATGTGCAGGAAAGGGCATGAGTACACCACAGCGGTACCCAGTAAGTGCCAAGCCTAACCTCGGTCAAGTAGTGACGAGGTCAGGTCAGGCCCACTACTATATAATAAAACACATATAAGAGAATAAGCAGTATAATAAGAGACTAAAGTTCAACAAAGGAAATCACAGTGAAATAACATAACAGTGCACGGAATTAAGCGACAGGGGATCTCCCGAGATACCGTTTCGTAGTCCTAAATGTAAATATGCAGGGAGAATTCCCGAGGTACCGCCTCATAGTCTCAAAGTAAATGTGCAGGGGGATCTCCCGGGATACCGCCCCGTAGTCCCAAAAGTAAATATGCAGGGGGATCTCCCAGGATACCGTCCCATAGTCCCAAAGTAAATACACAGTGCAATCAATTACAAATGACAAGTACAACAAGAGAATCTACAGTCTAGACTAAGTACAAGTCGGAAAAGAAGTAGGAATTCAATAGGCATGATGCAAAGAGTTCAATTAAGAAAATAAGGCACGTAGACATGTTATTCTAAGCTAACAGGGTAACTACGCATGCTAGTATATTCAATTAAGGTGGAAACAGGGAATTTCTCAGTAAAAATCAGGTTTTTCAACAAATAGCCCGTGTACGCACTCGTCACCTCGTGTACACGGTGCTCACATAGTAAAATCAGTACCAAATCCTAAGGGGATTTCCTCCACACAAGGTTAGGCAAGCCACTTACCTCAAACCAAGCTCAATCAATCCGTAACAATGCTCTTTCCACGAAAACCCGACTCCGAATGGCCCAAATCTAGCAAAAATCAATTACATATCATAAATATAACTACAAGGAACTAATCTAGGTACTGAAATCAAAGCTAAAGCAAGAAATTAATTCGCCCCAAAAAGCCTCCCCGGGCCCACATCTCAGAATTGGGTAAAAATCACAAAATATGAACACCCATTCACTCATGAGTTCACTCATACCAAAATTACTCAAATCCGATACCAAAATCTCGATCAAAATCCCAAAATTCGGCCTAAGAACCTTTCTCAAATTTTCCAACCCAAATCACTAATTTAATGATAAAATTAAAGACATAATCATGGGAATTAACCAAAACTAGGTAAGAATCACTTACCCCAAACACTCACGTGAAAATCCATCCAAGAATCGCCTAATTCCGAGCTCTCAAGTCCAAATGGTGAAAAACGACATAAACCCTCGATTTTGAACTTTTAAATCTGCCTAGGTGTTCCCTTCTTCGCGAACGCGGCCACTATCTCGCGTTTGCGTATAACAAAAATTCCACGGACCAAATTTCCTCTTTCGCGAATGCGAGGGACCTCTCGCGAACGCGTACCTTTCACTTCCTAGTCCTTCGCGAATGCGATACCCACTACGTGAACGCGTAGACCAAATGACTGGGGTCCCCAGCTGTCTCACTTCCTCTACGCGAACGCGTTCCACTCTTCGTGTTTGTGATGCTTCCACTGACCATAACTTCGCGAACGCAGGCTCCTTTGCGCAAACATGAAGAACAAACTCAAGCTGGCCTCCAGATGCCCTACGCGATCGCGAGACCTCTCTCGCGAACGCGATGAAGAAATGCCTACAATAAAAACACCAGAAATCTGCTATCTTCTCTTAAGTTCAAAAGGTCCGTTAACCATCCGAAATCAACCCGAGGCCCCCGGGACCTCAACCAAACATACCAGCAAGTTCTAAAATACCATACGAACTTATACGAGCCCTCAAACCACATCAAACAACGCTAAAATCAGGAATCATCCTCCGATTCAAACTTAAAGAACTTGAAACTTTCAAATTCGACAACCAATGCCGAAACCTATCAAACCACGTCTGACTGATCCCAATTTTGCACACAAGTTATAATCAACCTTACGGACCTACTCCAACTTCTGGAATCGGAATCCTACCCAGATATCAAAAAGTCCACTACCGGTCAAAATCTCCAAAACCTCGACTTTCGCCATTTCGAGCCTAAATGAGCTACAGACCTCCAAAACACTATCCGGACGTGCCCCTAAGTCCAAAATGACCTAACAGAGCTAACGGAACCGACAGAACTCCATTTCAGAGTCGTCTTCACATAGTTCCAACTACGGTCCAAATCCTAAGGCTTAAACCTCCCTTTAGGGACTAAGTATCCCAAAATGCTCCAAAAACCAAAAGGAAACCTCCCGGCAAGTCACAATAGCAGAAAACAATATGGGAGAAGCAATTAATAGGAGATCGGGGCTATAACTCTAAAAATGACTCGACCGACCGGGTCATTACACAATATTTTACGGTGCCTAGAGAGAGTGACTCAAAGAGGTTTCATGGTGGTTTTGGGATAGCCACGTTGGCAGAGATCCAGCGGCAACTGTTGGAAAGAAGAAGATTTATTTTTTGTTTTTTAATAAGAGTATTTATTTTAAAACTCCATGTGTCATTTAATGATTGTCTGTTTTGTACGTTGTTACAATCCATGTTTTTGTACGTGAAAGTACGTCGTAAGTCAATTGATGTAAGCTTGAAAATGAGATCCTCTTTGAAAGTATATAAAGAGATTTAGTGATGTTACGTCCCATTTTTGCAAGCCTTTAAGAGTTATCATTTGGGGAAAAATGTTTCTAAGGGGACATTTTGTTACACCCCCTACTTCAGACGTCACTGTCATTATAGGATTATCTAATGTAATCTCAAAAAGGATGAAATCCTTCTACAAGGATAAGAAAGGTTTACCGAAGTCTTAAGTAAGTTAAGACGAATATGAGACTTATTAATCATAATTTAAATGAGTTTAAAGTCACGATATGACTATGTATGATGTTTGGATATGAAATATAAAGTTTGGGAAAATCGGATTTAAGTTGCGAAAAAACCGACTAAGGATTTGCCTTGTAATGAAGCTTTTTGAGCAATATATTTCGTAAGATTTTTGTTTTCTTTTTGGGACATATTATATACAAAATTGAAGGTCTTTGAGTCTCGTTTATAAGACATTTAACCGTTCGTCGATATGATATAGGAGTAGAGAGATATTCGCATTTTTACGAGACTGCGCACCCATGGGACCCACAAAGTCGGGAAAAACTTCCAGCTTGTATTAAAGTCACTTCTCCGTCGTTTTAACTCCTTTTTCTAGTCCAAAACAGTTCCCAAATGCTCTCCAATGGTTCCTCCATGATTCTAGGGTGAGAACCTAAGATGAAAACATGAATCCAATGCTAGAAATCCCGTGGTGCTTGCCAGATCGTAGTTCTTCGTCATGTGGCTGTTTTGGAGGGTTCTTTATAGGTAAGTAACCTCAGATTTCGTGTTATTCCTATTTATTAAGGTAATAATCAGTCCCTCCTTCATATATATTAGATTTTAAAGGCGAACTACAAGTGTTTACACACCAACTTGAACACCAAAAGTTGATTCAAGAAGAGAATACAACACCTATAATGTTCTGGTGTTATTGAGGATAGTTGTGGGCTGTGCTTGGCTTAAATTTAATGTTGTTTCTACTGTTTAAGGTGAGTATAAAATCCTACTACATGTACTTGAAGTTTTTTGTGTGTTGGTTGCATTATTTGAGCAAAATACTACAAGAGGAGACCTGAAATAGTTTGAGATGTTATGGGTTTTAATGGACTGTTTTGGAAAGGTTATTTCCATGAACTATAAATGGATGGAAAATGGGAAAAATAACTTGATTATTATATGGTTTCTATTTTTATGCATGTCTATATGTTTATCAAGTGAATTGGTGAAGGAAGCATACGAAACTTGAGGTTGGAAGTGAAGATTAACTTAAGTCACTTCTATGGTGTTGTATTGCCACTGAGGGCTGTTGTAAGCTAAATATAACTTGGATTTCGAATTGAAGCTACTTTAGGAGGTATGTATATTGTGTTCTTTCATGTACTTAAGGTTATCTTGACATTGATTAAGTTAAATGGATGGACTAGACATGACCTAGTGAATAAAGTTGCTAATTGAGGATAATTGGAGTTGTGGATTGTTTTCTTTGTTATAAATAATGGTGTAAGGCTGGAATCATTGATTAATGACTTCATTATCATGTTAATGATACTATTAAGTTAAAGTAAGAAGTCTATCAGGGGTGATATGGGGTATACGGATTCCAATTGTTCTTGTAGCTCGTCGTGAAGTGGTTGTGATTTGTTGTTGTTATATGGTGTCTTGTTATTGATAATTATATATTTATGGATTTCTCTGGTCATTGTTGTTGGTATATGGTATTGGAGGAGGCTCTTGTTACAGGGGAGATGCTGCCCAAATTTACATAAACGAGCTACTAGTTTAAGTTACGGACTTAGCCTTTACTCAACACTGATATTGAATCTCCTTATGCTATGGTAGATTGAGTTGAGTTGTTTGAAGAATAGCTTGGAAGGTATTAAGGACTCAATGGAGTTAAGGTATGTTAAGGCCATCCATTCTTTCCTTTTGGAATGATCCATATGATACAAACGAAACGTGCAAACGCGGAACTTTCATAAATGACTCTATTCATAGAAGTACTAAGGGTGCCTATGTTCTTGATTTCCCATGTGTCTTATTATATCTTCTGTTCATGGGTATAAGAAAAATACGTAAGTTGCTAAAGTTTATCCGAAGGCATATTGATCTTATGACATTCCCAGAAATCTTACTGTCTTACTTCATTATACATTGCATTCATTTATACATGTATATTAACCCATGACCAGATGACGTTATATTCGTATATAGTATATGTATATGGGGTATGGGGAAAGGTTATGGCGTTATATACGTACCACTACCTGATCAGCTGGTCTACGATGATGATTTCGCCCACAGAGGCCGAGATGATATGACGGGATGCCCTTAGAGGCTTAGTGATGTTATGTACGCACATACCTATGCATGATGTGATATTTTTACGCATATGCATGACATTATAAATGTTTCATAATTCACAGAGCTATTCAGACTTACAGGTTAAGTTCTTTACTCCATGTCTTTTATATACTGCTTTCATGTCTTACATACTGAGTACTTTATTTGTACTGACATCCCTTTTGCCTGGGGACACTGCGTTTCATGCCTGCAGGTCCCGATAGACAGGTTGAGAGTCCTCCTAGTAGGCTATCAGCTCAGTGAAAGGTGTTGGTGCACTCCACTTGCTCCAGAGTTGCCTATCTGGTTAGTATGATTTGGACATGTATTGATTGGTATGACGGGGCCATATCTCGAACTTTATGACATTTATGTACTCGTAGAGGCTTGTATATAGATGTCATGTATATGGATACTTGTAAGGCCTTGTCGGCCTATATTTTGAGTATACAAATGATCATGTCGGCCTTATAGGCCGGTATGTCGCATGCATAAGCGTCTATATCATGTTGGGTCATCCCATGTTAAGTATTATCTTATGTTTAATTCTAGTTATCTCATGACGACCTTTCTGGTTCATTTACTCATGATAGTATGATAAGAAGGATACGTTACGTTGGTACTTGGTTGAGTTAGGCACCGGGTGCCCGTCGCGGCCCTACAGTTTGGGTCATGACAAAAGTGCTATCAGAGCAGTTCTGTCCTAGGGAGTCTACAAGACGTGTCTAGTAGAGTCTTGTTTATGGGTGTATGGTGCACCACACTTATAAGCAGGAGGCTACATGGCATTTAGGACTATCACTCTTTCTTTTTACTCTAGATCGTGTGGTAGAGCTCAGTTGTAAGAATTCAGACTCCTAAATTTTATTTTATTTGTAATACAACGATACTTACATCCAAAAAGACAGTTGGTAAGGGATTGAATGTGGCTGTGGAAGAGTTGAATCAGAGGAACTCGATTTTGTATCATGCTTATGATGAGTAAATGTGAGGTCTTCAGTAGATCATATGTGTACTAAGATGTGTAAGCTTCTTGATAAGGAGCCCTAAGGCAAGAATATCTATCCACCCATATGGTAAAAAGAAATAAGAGAATCAGAAGGTAGATATAAGTTTCGGCAAGTAAAAGAAGCAAGATGAAGAAGGGCACGCGGTACCTAGTTAATGAAGATTATCAGTATTTGCAATTCAAACAGAGAAATACAAGCATTATGAGTTACTTTCAATAGTAATAGAGTTATATACAATTGGCCACACTCATCTTAATTATGCCCTATGGGAGCCAACATATATAGTTTAAGAGAAAGATAGGAAATCAGGATCCAGTTGGGGTTAGAGTAACCCAAAAATGGTGGATGGATTTTTATCATTAGCTAACATTTTCGAAGATAGTGCAAATGTGGTAATAGATCTCCTTGTGAGACACCCAGATGGCGAACTCTAGAATAGTACAGTCAGATATGAATACTAGAATGTTTAGAAATTTCAGAAGATAGGCAGTGGAATCCTAGAAGGGAAAAATATTTACCTTAGTATGACTCGAGCCCCGAGTTGAAAAAAGGAGAATGTTAGGCATTCCTAAGCAAGTGAGATGAAGCAAGGGGAGGTAAAAGTGAAAGAATGTTTTGTTGAAGTTTTCAGAATAAAGTGATAGACAAAAATATTATCTGGAGAATAAGAAGAGAGTAAATGAAGCATCATGAGTAAGATGTGATATATGGGTGATAACGGTAAATCAAAATATGACACGATGACAAAGTCTATGGTCAAGTGAAGGAAAATACAAGAGGAGACATGCCTTGAAACAATAGAAGAGTATAATCCATAAAGTCATATCCTTCTTTCGAGAAATAACGTGATTACCAGAAGGAAACGTTAGACCCCGGAGTAATAGAAATTAGTACGAGCTGGTGAACAAGATAAAATGAATATGAATTAAGGACCGAATGATTTGACAATAGCCGGCATCATAAGAATTTTAGAGATCACATTCCGGCGATAATAGAATGGACAACAGAAGAATAACCATTAGAGGTCATTCAGGAAGACGCTTCCCTAAAGCGAGCTCTGTGAGCAAAGTTAAGCTTGAGGGACTAAGTGTGCCAGTTACACTAGGTGTCACCCTCGTGTGTAAGAACTTTAGTTATCCTTGGTATAGAAGGGTTACCGCAAGGCGGGAAAGATGTCAGTAAAGATGTGAAAAGATGCCAAAGATGAAGAGGTAACTATGGAATAGTAAAGAAAGAATGCGGTGAAAAGGTGAAAGGAATGAGATTGTATTTATTCAGATCCTACAAATATGATACAACTCTAGAACATTATACAAGCATGATGTCGGGGAGAGGCAGTAAGCGTTCCACACCAGACGATACTGATAAATAAGTTGGAATGAACACTCGATACATAAGGAGCCAGTACGACAGGTAAGTTAAGACAAAGGACATAACCCAAGAGGGGTTACACAGAATATAGCTATGAGAATGGAGCAACGAGTAGTCTGTAGTGGATTCGGGAAGAGTCTTAGTTATAGCTAGAAAAAAGGATACAAATAAATCAACAGATCGTGCAAGATAAGCATAGTGAACCCCCACATAGGGAATCCAGTCTCGCAGATACGAGATCGCAATTGTTGAATAACTTTCAGAGAGGAGTTGGGGTAGTTAAAGGTACTGTATAAGTGTTCCAAAAATAAAAGAGAGTGCCACTGGGGAGACATTCAAAAGTTCAGTTCAGAAGCAAACCTACGAGCACAAGGGCACGGAGGTATGTAACTTAGGATAATTATAGGCGAGTAAGAACATCAAAGATTCCTTCGGGTATGCGATGTAATAAGCTCGTAGCTTTACATGAGTCAGAGGGTCTCCACTATGTACTACCCTGAAAGACTAGCTGGGGAAATAAGGAAAAAGACTTCAACCTAAGCATAGTGACATAAAGAGGAAATGGTGTTGTAAAAATAGTCTCACTACAAAATTGTATACACTATATAAGAAAGTGGCACCATCGTGGCTAATGAACGGGAAGAAAAAAATCAAAAGGTGATATTTGAGATCATATGAGTTAAAGGAAATTCCAGTATTCATGGGCAATGAGATAAGCCATGTATTCATGCAACAAGTGGCAGAACGACCAGGAAAAATAATTACTTATGTTTAAAGGCAACTGAGAAGGCACGAAAGGAAATCTATGGTGCTAGCAAGTTAAAGGAAGTTGCGAGTAGTATGAATAGATATGTGTAGGTCGCAAGCTAAAGTATGATAGAGCGACAAGAGTAAGGTTATGAAAAGGTGAGTGAAAAGGTGACGAGAACAGGTAAGGCCTCAAGATTAAGCCTATCAAAACAAGAGAGCTAATGATTTCCATAAGTTATAGAAAGCTCGGTACAATCTAAAGGAACCTAGAGGAGTCTAAGAATATGAGCAATTAGAAGAGATGAAATGTTGCCCTGGTAGTAGAATAATGGTGTAATGGTGATAGATAAGAGGATGAAGTTTAGGATTTTGAATGAGTAATGATTTTAAGAAAAAGTATTTCATGAATTGTATGGGATTAGAATACCCATATAAGATGAATCACGCCGGGATGCTATGAAATACACTTATTGAAGTATAGTATTACCCCTAGGTAGATCAGGAAAATCACTTCAGATGTTCCCCGATGAGACGTGAGCCCTAGTGACAATGTATTACGTAAGAGGTCTCAAGTTATCAGTGGTAGATATAGATCAATATTAAGGTGAGTCAACAATAGATGGATAAAAATTCCAAAGTATAAGAGGAGGTTATGATGCCATTCTTTAGATGAACAGTAATAAGGAAGCATTAAAGGACTTAGATTTATACATATGGGATATGCAGTGAGAGAGTAACCTGAAGTTGGGTAGCAGACCTCGGTAATAATAAATCAAAGTAAGTGTTATAGTACGCTATGACCTACCTAGATGCACTAAAGCCATATGAACAGATAACCAAGGCTAGAAAACAAAATATAGCAACAGTGGTACATTCAACAAAGTACCAAGCGAAGAACTTCAGTATACCTATAAATGCCTAGAGGGACAACATGTCATAGTTCTGTATATGTTCACAAAGTGAGGCCTAGAGATTGGCTAAAAGCTGGACGAAAAAGGAGAGAAAAGTCGCATAGGCGCACATAAAAGGACAAAGTCGTACAGGCTGCATGACAGAAGGAAGCAACAGTTAAGAGATTGGAAGAATTCCGATCAAAAGTCGTGGTGTGCGAAAGAGGCCTAAAGGAGGGAATGCCTTGGCCTTTGGATTTATTCATAGAACAGTTGCCTAGATGGCAAAGGACAATATTAAAGTATTCATAAGAGCCATAGGTTATGAGAATGATAAACGCATCAGTCAACATTCAAGGACGAATGTTCCAAAGGGGAGAATGATGTTACACCCTATATTTTTGTACGTGAAAGTACATTGTAAGTCAATTGATGTAAGCTTGAAAATGAGATCCTCTTTGAAAGTATATAAAGTGATTTAATGATGTTACATCCCACTTTCGCAAGCCTTTAAGAGTTATCATTCGGGGACAAATGTTTCTAAGGGGACATGTTGTTACACCCCGTACTTCATACCTCACTGTCATTATAGGATTATCTAATATAAGCTCAAAAACGACGAAATCCTTCTATAAGGATAAGAAAGGTTTACCTAAGTCTTAAGTAAGTTATGATGAATATGAAACTTATTAATCATGATTTAAATGAGTTTAAAGTTATGATATGACTATATATGATGTTTAGATATGAAATATAAAGTTTGGGAAAAATCGGTTTTAAGTGTCGGAAAAATCGACTAAGGATTTGCCTTGTAATGAAGCTTTTTGAGAAATATATTTCGTAAGCTTTATGATGTCTCTTTGGGACATATTATATACCACATTTAAGGTCTTTGAGTCTCGTTTCTAACGTATTTAACCGTTCATCGATATGATCTCAGAGTAGAGAGATATTCACGTTTTTGCGAGACTGCGCAAGCAGCACCCATGGGACCCAAAAAGTCAGGAAAAAATTCCAGCTTGTATTAAAGTCAATTCTCCGTGGTTTTAACTCATTTTTCTGGTCCAAAACCATTTCTAAATCCTCTTAAATGCTCTCCAATGGTTCCTCCATGATTCTAGGGTGAGAACCTAAGATGAAAACATGAATCCAACGCTAGAAATCCCGTGGTGCTTGCTAGATAATAGTTCTTCATCTTGTGGCTGTTTTGGAGGGTTTTTTAAAGGTAAGTAACCTAATATTTCATGCTGTTCTTGTTTACTAAGGTAATAATCAGTCCCTCTTTCATATATATTATATTTTAAAGGCGAACTACCAGTGCTTACACACCAACTTGAACACCAAAAGTTGATTCAAGAAGAGAATACAACACCTATAATGTTATGGTGTTATTGAGGATAGTTGTGGGCTGTGCCTGGCTGAAATTTAATGTTGTTTCTACTGTTTAAGGTGAGTATAAAATTCTACTACATGTACTTGAAGTTTTTTGTGTGTTGGTTGCATTATTTGAGCAAAATACTACAAGAGGAGACCTAAAATAGTTTGAGATGTTATGGGTTTTAATGGACTGTTTTGGAAAGGTTGTTTCCATGAACTATAAATGGATGGAAAATGGGGAAAATAATTGATTATTATATGGTTTCTATTTTTATGCATGTCTATATGTTTATCAAGTGAATTGGTGAAGGAAGCATATGAAACTTGAGGTTGGAAGTGAAGATTAGCTTAAGTCACTTCTATGGTGTTGTATTGCCATTGATGGCTGTTGTAAGCTAAATATAACTTGAATTTCGATTTGAAGCTACTTTAGGAGGTATGTATATTGTGTTCTTGCATGTGCTTAAGGTTATCTTGACATTGATTAAGTTAAATGGATGGACTAGACATGAACTAGTGAATAAAGTTGCTAATTGAGGATAATTGGAGTTGTGGATTATTTTCTTCGTTATAAATATATAATATAAGGCTGGAATCATTGATGAATGACTTCATTATCATGTTAATGATACTATTAAGTTAAAGTAAGAAGTCTATAAGGGGTGATATGGGGTATACATATTTCAATTGGGCTTGTAGCTCATCGTGAAGTTGTTGTGACTTGTTGTTGTTATATGGTGTCTAGTTATTGATAATTATGTATTGCTGAATTTCTCTGGTCATTGTTGTTGGTATATGGTATTGGAGGAGGCTCTTGTTACAGGGTAGATGCTGCCCAAATTTACATAAATGAGCTACTAGTTTAAGTTACGAACTTAGCCTTTACTCAATACTGATTTTGAATCTCCTTATGCTATGGTAGATTGACTTGAGTTGTTTGAAGAATTACTTGGAAGGTATTAAGGACTCAATGGAGTTAAGGTATGTTAAGTCTATCCATTTTTTCCTTTTGGCATCATCCATATAATACAAACGAAACGTGCAAATGCGGAACTTTCATAAATGACTCTATTCATAGAAGTGCTAGGCGTGCATATGTTCTTGATTCCCCATGTGTCCTATTATTATATCTTTTGTTCATGGGTATCAGAAAAATACGTAAGTTGCTAATGTTTATCTGAAGGCATATTGATCTTATGACATTCCGAAAAATCTTACTGACTTACTTTATTATGCATTGCATTCATTTATACATGTATATTGACCCATGGCCAGATGGCATTATATACGCATATAGTATATGTATATGGGGTATGGGGAAAGGTTATGGCGTTATATACGCACCACTACCTGATCAGCTGGTCTACGATGATGATTTCGCCCACAGAGGCCGAGATAATATGATGGGATGCCCTCAGAAGCTTAATGATGTTATGTATGCACATACCTATGCATGGTGTGATATTTATACGCATATGCATGATATTATAAATGTTTCATGATTCACAGAGCTATTCAGACTTACAGGTTAAGTTCTTTACTCCACATTTCTTTCATGTCTTTTATATACTGCTTTCATGCCTTACATACTCGGTACTTTATTTGTACTGACGTCCCTTTTGCCCGGGGATGCTACGTTTCATACCCACAGGTCCCGATAGATAGGTTGAGAGTCCTCCTAGTAGGCTATCAGCTCAGCGGAAGGTGTTGGTGCACTCCACTTACTTCGGAGTTTCCTATCTGGTCAGTATGATTTGGACATGTATTTATTGGTATGGCGGGGCCATATCTCGAACTTTATGACATTTAGGTACTCGTAGAGGCTTGTAGACAGATGTCATGTATATGGATACTTGTAAGGATTTTATGGCCTATGTTTTGAGAATACAAATGATCATGTCGGCCTTATAGGCCCGTATGTCGCATGCATAAGCTTCTATATCATGTTAGGTCATCCCATGTCGAGTATTCTTTTATGTTTAATTCTAGTTATCTCATGACGGCCTTTTTGGTTCATTTACCCATGATAGTATGATAAGAAGGATACGTTACGTTGGTACTCGGTTGAGTTAGGCATCAGGTGCCCGTTGCGGCGCTACGGTTTGGGTCGTGACACACGTCACCCGCGATTGTAACTCACGCATGTGGTTTATTGGACTTGAGTGTTTAAAAGACACACTTTTATGAATTAATGAAGTGTCTAGCTGAATATAGGATCAATTAAGGTGTCCAACTGATTGTCGGGGACAACTTAAAGGTGCCGTTTATATATTTTTCCTTTACATAAACATCATTTGCTTAATTAAATGTAGCTGCCAATATATGAGGCTAACTTGTAAAACTTATTTCTATGGGGTTGATTGTGCAGTCCCCAGTCCTGATAAAATATAACTCCCGGTTCCAACAGTCCCCGGTCTTTATGACACTTTTAGTGCTCTAATAAACAATAGTTCCCTCCAAGTGTTTGGATGCTAAGTATGAGATTTCGAACAATGGAGTTCTTGCTATTGCCGATGACCATTTTTTCGTAGTATCATAAATTGCTGCCTTATTAAAAACCTTGCTAGAAAAAGCCAATTGGGACAAAAATTGAATGAAGGGAAAAAAGTGTAGCACATACTTTTAGTATCAGTAATGATCTTCTGCAATAATACCTTTGAGGTGAGTCACGTTCCAATTGCTTGGCAATTTAGCTCCATCTTGATTTTCCATATGATTTGAACATTTACCGGTTATAGTTGAAACTCTATAAGGTCCTTCCCACGTTGGTCCTAGCTTCCCGGCATTAACCTCTCGAGTACTTTGAGTTACCTTTCTCAAAACCAAATCTTCGACTTTGAAATATCGAAGATTTGCTCTGCGGTTGTAATATCTTTTCCATTCTTTGCTTTTGTGCTACCATCGTCACATACGCTAAATTTTGATGTTCTTCGAGCAAATCCAACTTAATCAACATTGCTTCATCATTTGCCTCCTCGTTTGCTTGGGAATACCTTATAGTCGGTTCCCCAATCTCCACCGGGATCAAAGCTTCCGCACAGTACACAAGCAAAAATTGTGTTTCTCCCGTGCTGGACTTCACTGTTGTTCGATATGCCCATAGTACTCCTGGAAGCTCTTCTGGCCAACTACTTTTTTCATCCTCTAATTTCTTTTTGAGGTTTTGAATTATAACCTTGTTGGTCGACTCCGCTTGTCCGTTAACACTTGGACGGTATGGAGAAAATGTAATCCTTTTGATCTTCAGTCCTTCCAAAAACTTTGTGACTTTGGAACCTATAAATTGTGTCCCATTGTCACAAGCAATTTCTTTTGGTACTCCAAAATGACAAATTATGTGATTCCTTAAGAAATCAATCACTTCTCGCTCTCCAATCTTCTTGTAAGCACGTTTTCAACCCATTTAGTGAAATAATCCATTAAAACCAAAAGAAATTTTACCTGCCCAAGCCCTTGTGGTAAGGGACCAACTATGTCCATTACCCATTTCATTAATGGCCACGGCAATACCACCAAATGCAAACACTCTGTCGGTTGATGCACTAACTACGTATGACGCTGACACTTATTATATTTTTGTACAAATGCCTTCGTGTCTTGTTCCATTCGGGGCCAATAGTAGCCATCCCTTATCAATTTGAGAACAAACGAGTCCGCACCAGAATGATTTATGCACACTTCTCATGAACTTCTATCATCACATAGCGAGTTTTCGGTGTCCCTAAACATTGAGCCAATAGTCCTTGAAATGACCTTCAGTATAATTAACCGTCAACAAACAATAGCGAGCAACTTTAGTTTGTAGCGCCGGGGAAGCTTTAGGATCTTCAGGCAATTTTCCATGCCTTAGATACTCTATAAATTTATTTCTCCAATCCCAAATAAGGTTAGTTAAGTTAACTTCGCAATACCCATTCACGTCTAGTAACGAATGCAATAGCTGAACAACTACACCAGAATCAACTCCTTTCATTTTCGTAGATGATCCTAAATTGGCCAATTTGTCCGCCTCCATGTTCTTTTCCCTTGGGATATGAATAACCGACCATTCCTTGAACCAGGAAATCAGAACTTGTACCTTATTCAAGTATTGTTGCATGCGATCTTCTTTGGCATCAAAGATTTTGTATACCTGGTTTACTACCAGCTGGAAATTGCATTTTACTTCAATCACCTCGGAGCCTAGTCCCCCGGCTAATTCAAGTCCTGCAACCAAAGCCTCATACTCGGCTTCATTGTTAGTCAAAGGTACAGTTCTAAAGTCTTGTCTCAGGGTCTCTCCCGACAGAGTGATTAACTCTATCCCGAGAATGGATCCTTTTACGTTGGAGGACCCATCTCTAAACAATGTCTATACACAAGAAACAAATTTTGATAATAAAACCGCTTCCTTAGAAGCTAAAGGCATCATACCGGGACTAAAATCAACCATAAAGTCGGAAAAAACTTGTGACTTGATTGCAGTCCTGAGTTTATATTCAATGTCGAATTCACTACTTCGACTGCCCATTCAGCCAATCGACCCAATAGTTCAGGCTTATGAAGGACATTCCTCAAGGGAAAAGTCATCACGACAGCTATGGGATGACAATGAAAATAATTCCTAAGCTTTCGAGAGGCGACTACGAGAGCTAGGGCCAACTTTTCGAGGTGCGGATAGCGTGTCTTCGCTCCCGATAAAACATTACTAACATAATAAATAAGAAATTGCGTACCTTCCTCTTTCGGATCAGAACTGCACTCACCATTGTTGCACCCTATTTTGCATAAGACCAAACAAACTACAACTTATAGTACTCTACAGGATTAATTAAAGTTTAGAGTCGCCACTACTAGGACACCTATATTACACTATATAATGTACATTTGATTATGGTCTGCAAAACCGTTGAGATTCTATGTAAGGGTTCAAGTTATCTCGAGGGGAAGGTGTTAGACATTCCTCAAGATCCACAAAAAAATGGTTCCTGCGGACTCGGCAAATAAGGGAGGGAAAGTTCAAAAAATGATTAACAAATACTCACAACTTTTACAAAGGATAAAAGAATGGTCAATGTCTATTAGAATGAATAGTGATGATATTAAATATGGAATGAATTATGTGCGGATGAAGTGTGCAAATAGTTTTGGTATTTTTGAAATAAAATGTTTAAAATATATTGACTCGTATGAAATATAAGTAAAGTAGATAAGGGAATCGTATTTCAAAAGATAAGTTGAGTGCAAAGTGGGTTCTAGATAAAGAATAGTAAAATATTTGACAAAATATATATATGCAATAATTTGTAGTATGTGAAGGTATAAAAAGGATATTAAAGAATGGTATTTCAGTATAAGTCGAATAATATGAAAGAAATTGCACTTAAAGAATGCATGTTATGTCTAAGGGTAAATTGAGTGAGAGGCTAAAGTGTAAGAAAAAGAAAACTTACCTTTAAAGTGATTGGCTAAGAGGAGGAGAGAATTATTTTGAAAATTTTTTATGTAATTAATAGGGTAAGAAAGGAATTAACTTAATATTTTCACAAAAATACATTAAAGAAAGGACAATTAATTTAGACAAGCGAATAATAAAATATTTATATTTACGTGCACTTGTAGTAAAAGTAAATGAACAAAATATATGAAATAGTTTATATTTTTTGTAAATTGGTGCACCAGACACAAAGAGAAGAATTTGGTATTTTTTTTAAAGAATAGGTTTTGTAAGAAAGGAACAATATATGATTTGACTAAAGCACAAAATTAATAAAAAAGGATAATCAACAATTCAAGACAAGATTAAAGGATGTACGAACACTATATCTTGCACTTTAATTTAATGAATGGAATATGAAAGAATTTTGTTTAATATGAATAAATAACTATAAGAGGTTGTTAAAGAAAGAAAAAATGTAAGATAACATGTAGTGATGAATGAAATATTTGAGAGTTGATCAGATGAATATAAATTAGAGAATACACTTTAAAAGAATTTAATTTATGTACAAAAGACTAACCATTTGAGCGAAAAGCTAAATATAAAAAATAGAAATTCACTATAAATGATTCGGACAAGGTGGAAATGAACAATATTTGAACAACTTTAGTCTACAACAAATAAGGCAAAGAATGAATTTGATAAATAAAAAATGAATGTGGTATATAAAAAATATGCCAACACGTTTATGATATAGAAAATCATCGCATCAAAATGAGTTGTCACTTCAATGAATAACCAAATGTCACCTTTAGAGTCATAGTCTTGCAACGCAACTTATTCAAACAAAACCCAAATGACTACAACGCCTAAGTCTCTCAACGAAAGTACAATAATTCCATGACACTTTCTTTACAATTATATATATTCAAAGTGTGTCAATTAAAGAATAATCTTCATATAAAGTAGTTCAAAAAGGTGATCATATGATTTTAAGACAAAGACCAGATTATTTGTTTTATTATTTAAAAGAAGATGACATGTTTTTATTTTTATAGACATGACCAATTTAATTAGTTAGGTATACACAAGTCCCAAATTAATTAACCACGTCATAAGATATATTCAACAACCCATACACACTTCGAAATAATTATTTAGCACATAATATAGCAAGTGTAATGACTTGGCCGGTCGTTTGGAGAGTATTAGCACTGATTCCCTAATTATTGCTTTCTCTATTTTATTTTGTAGTTATGTGACTTGCCGGGGCGCTTGGTGTCGGGTTCGGGAGAGTTTCAGAGTGAAATGAGACACATAATCACTAAATTGGAAGTTTAAGTCGTAGGAGTTGACCGTAGTTTAATTTGTACGAAGACGACTCCGGAATGGAGTGTTGACAGTTCCAATAGCTTCATAGGGTGATTTTGGTCTTATGAGCATATCCGAATGTTGATTTGGAGGTCCGTAGATCATTTCAGCATTAATTGGCGAATGTTTGAAATTGGTGGAATTTTGAAAAGTTTGATCGGGAGTGAACTTTTGATATCGGGGTCGTATTTCGATTCCGGAAGTTGGAATAAGTCTGTAATATCAATTATGACTTGTGTGTGAAATTTCAGGTCAATCGGACTTGATTTGATAAGGTTCGGCATCGAATGTAGAAGTTAAAAGTTTATAAGTTTATTAGGCTTGAATTGGGGTGCGATTCATAATTTTAGCATTATTTGATGTGATTTGACGGTTCGAGCATATTTGTATAATATTTTATGACTTGTTAGTATATTTGGTTGAGATCCCCGGGGCCTCGGGTGTAATTCGGACCATGTTCGACGCATTTCAGAACATTTAGGATTGCTGAATCTGGTGCTTCTGGTTTCTTTCTATGCGATCGTGTGGTTTGAACTGCGATCGTGAAGGGGTTATAATGGTCTGAAGGTTTTTACTCTACGCGTTCGCGGAGATAAGGATGGGATCGCAGAGGTTTGGCTTGCAGTTAATCGCGAACGCGTGGAGGAGTTTGCGTTCGCACAGAAGAATTGGCGAACCTGGGGCATGAGGCAGTTGTGCTAAGCGATCGCGTAGCCTGTGATGCGAGCACAATGTTGTGGCAGTGTTTTTATCCGCGTTCGAGAGTGCCTTTGCGCGATCGCGAAGGGTTAAGTTGTGCTGGACAAAAATTTGTCTTACGCGATCGTGAGAGGATTTACGCGATCGCACTGTGTAAACAACTAGGCAGCAGACTTAAATTTCAAAACGAGGGTTCATTCTCTTGTTTCACTTTTGGACTTTCACAGCTCGGATTAAGGCGAGATTTTGAGAGATTTTTAAAGGAAGTGTTGGGGTAAGGATTCTTAACTAGTTTTTAATTAAATTCCACTAATCTATCATTGATTTCATCATATAATTAGAGATTTGGGGTGGAAAAGTTGGGAAAAAAGTGTAAAAGTTCTTAGACTAAGTTTTTGGGTTTTGAAGGGCTAAATTAGGCCGGATTTGGATAATTCTTGTATTGTTGGACTCGATATCGAATGAGTGTTCGCATTTTATAATTTTGGTTGGGTTCTGAGACGTGGGTCCGGTCGACTTTCTGGAGCGATTTTTCAATTCTTTGCTAAAATCATTATTTAATTACTTAAATTAGTTTTCTATAGTTATATTTATAGTATGAAATTATTTTGGCTAGATTCGAGCTGTTCGGAGTTAGAAAATCGAGTGAAAGGCCTTCTAATTGATTGATTGAGTGTGGTTTGAGGTAAGTGACTTGTCTAACCTTATGTGAGGGAAATTTCCCTTAGGATTTGGTATTTTGGTGATAATTTGTGATATGTGAAGGTCGTGTATGCAAGGTGACGAGTGCGTACACGGGCTAAATATTAAAATTCCGGTCTTTCCTACGTAGTATCCTTTTCATGCCTTAATTGAGTTACTTTAGCACGTTACAGTCATCATGTTTAGCCTAATTTCATATGCCTACTTGTCTTATCTCCTATTTGCAACGTGTATCACATGTTTAGTTGAATTACTTATTTTTCTTGATTTTCATATTCATTACTTAACTGTGGAAATTCTTTACTTGTAATTGCTATCCTTGAAACATCATTTATTTAGTTGTTGTGTTTTGGCTTTTGTGTTATTGTTGATGTTCGGTTGTGATTGTTACACGAGGTTTTTGCCGTGCGGTTGTTATTGTTTGCACGAGGTTTCCGCTGTGCAGTTTTTATTGTTGCACGAGGTTTTTGCCGTGTCGTTGTGATTATTGATACACATGCAGTGGTATAAGGTCTGGGTGTCGAATCACAGGCGGTGAGATAAAGTGGGCTTGATACGCGTGGTAGTAGGGGAACTACTAGAAGCCATGCGGTGTGATAAAGTCGGCTAAAACGCGGTATGTTATTTCGGAAAAATAATTTTCAAAAATAAAATATAAAGTCTCCCGCGGTGATATAAGGAAAGACTATGATTTGTTTTTACGATTTGGGACTACGAGGCGGACCTCGGGAGTGCCCTGTTGATATTCTTTATATGCTGTATTGTTTGGTTCTTGTTTTCCCTAACATGTAAAATTCTTGTTTTTCTTTCGTGTTGTATTAGCTTTTCTTGATTCCGTGTTGTTATTTTCTGTAAATTCTTCATTGTTCACTTCCCTGTCATTTTTATTATATCATTATATTTTCCGCCTTGTTCTTATTTTTACCAATAGGGCCTTGACCTGACCTCGTCATTACTCTATCGGGGTTAGGCTTGGCACTTACTAGGTACCGTTGTGGTATACTCATACTACGCTTATGCACATATTTTTGTGCAGATCCAGGTACATCCTATCAGCCTCGATATTAGTGCGATGTGTTGCTGCTCTGGAGATTTCAAGGTACACCTGCCCGCGTCCGTAGGTCTCGGAGTCCCCTTCTATCCTGTTCTTTTATTTTTTCTTTATATTTTAGTAGACAACGATGTATAAAATTTTTCAGCATTGTATCTAGAGCTTGTGACTTATATCTCATCGGGTTTTGGGAAATTGTACGTATTGAGCGTATAGTATATTGGTGAAATTGTTGAAGTTTTGAAATTTTAAGTTTTTATTCAATGTTTCCGCATATTGTTAGGTTTACCTAGTCTTAGAGACTAGGTGTCATCACGACATCCTACGGAGGGGATTTGGGGTCGTGACAAGTTTGTATCAGAGCTCTAAGTTCATAGGTGTTATGAGTCACAAGCAGGTTTAGTAGAGTCTCGTGGATCGGTACGGAGACGTCTGTACTTATCTTCGTGAGGCCATGGAACTGTTAGGAAAAGCTTCACTTCTTTGATTCCTTATCGTGCAAAATCTTTAACTTCGAATTCTAAATTTCTATCTTTCTATTCTCTTACAGATGGTTAGGACACGTACAGCTGGATCAGATGACCAAACACCCGCGCTCCCTGCTAGAGCCGCGAGAGGCTGGGGCGGGGGCCAGGGTAGAAGCCCAGGACGTTCACGTGGTGCGGCGAGAGCACCCGCACGAGCTGCTACAGAGAAGCCACCAGTAGTTCCAGTTGGAGGGCAGACACCTGAGATGCCTGTTACTGCACCAGCTCTCTAGGAGTCTCTCGCCCAGTTTCTGAGCATGTTCGGCACTTTAGCTCAGGCAGGGTTGATCCCACTTACTCCTGCTACATCTAAGGCCGGGGGAGGAGTACAGACTCCCATCGCCCATACCCCAGAGCAGCGGGTCCAGGTTGACCAGGTCCCAGAGGTCATACTAGTGTAGCCGGTAGCCCCAGTTCAGCCCGAGGTTAGGGCTGTAGCGTTTGAGGAGGAGCACATCAGGCTAGAGAGGTACAAAAAGTACCAACCTCCTAACTTTATTGGCTTGGCGTCAGAGAATGCCCAGGGTTTTCTTGAGGAGTGCCACCGTATTCTCTGTACTATGGGTATTGGGGAGTCTAGTGGGGTTGCTTTCACTACGTTCCAGCTTAGGGGAGCGACTTATCAGTGGTGGCGAGCATATGAGTTGGGTAGTTCGGCCGAGGTAGCTTCACTCACTTGGATTCAGTTCTCGGACATGTTCTTAAGGGAGTGTGTTCCCAGAGTCTTAGATATGCATGGCGCACAGAGTTTAAGCAGTTATGCTAGGGTTCTATGACTATGTCGGAGTATACAGTCCGATTCAATGATTTAGCTAGGCATGCACCAGCCTTTCTTGCTACTGTTAGAGAGCGGGTCCATCAATTTATCGAGGGGCTCAACACCAATATTAGATTTAGCATGGCCCGAGAGTTGGAGATGGACATCGCATACCATCATGTAGTGGGGATAGCTAGGAGATTTCGGAGTATGTTGACTCGAGAGAGAGAGGACAGGGAGGCCAAGAGGTCTCGAGAGTCTGGCACATATAGTGGTACTCGTGCCCCAGCTGCAACTCGTCATGGTAGGGGCTATGTGAGTCACCCTGTTCATTCATTCCTTCCAGCTTCCAGCAGTATTCTGGCCACTCCTAGGCCTCAGGCTCCCTATTATGCACCGCCATGATCTAGTGCACCTCTTGCACGAGGTGCTTTCAGAGGTCAGTCTAGCCGATCATGCCCGAGCCAGCCACGTCCTCTGAGAGCTTGTTTTAAGTGTGGTGACACTCGTCATATGGTGTGGGATTTCCCCAGATTCAGGAGGGGTGCACCTCCACAGACTACCCAGGCTCCGTGTATTCCACTGGGTCCTCAGGCTTCGCAATCCATGGTCGCCGCACCAACTACTAACCCACCTGCACACCCAGCTAGATGTGGAGGTCGAGCAGGTAAAGGTCGCCCTAGAAGGGGAGGCCAGGCCAGATAATATGCTCTTCCTACTAGGACGGAGGCAGTTGCATCTAACTCTGTCATCACAGGCCTTGTTCCGGTCTGTCATAGAGATGCATCAGTCTTATTTGATCCAGGCTCCACTTATTCCTATGTGTCGTCTTATTTTGCTCCGTATTTGGGTATATCCCGTGATTCTTTAAGTTCTCCTGTCTATGTGTCTACACCTATGGGAGATTCTATTGTTATTGATTGTGTGTTGTACTTGGTTATTCTTAGTGGTTTTTAGACCAAAGCCAATTTATTGTTGCTTTGTATGGTGGATTTTGATGTTATTTTGGGCATGGACTGGTTGTCGCCATATCATGGTATTCTTGATTATCATGCCAAGACGATGACGTTGTCTATGTCATGTCTACCGCAGTTAGAGTGGAGAGGTGCTTTAGATTATATTTCTAGCATGGTTATTTCATTTCTAACGGCTCATCGGATGGTTGAGAAGGGGTGTGATGCGTATCTGGCATATGTGAGAGATGTCAGTTTTGATACCGTCGAGTCAGTTCCGGTAGTGAGGGATTATCCAGATGCATTCCTGACGGATCTTCCGGGCATGCCGCGTAACAGAGATATCGACTTTGGTATTGATTTGTTACTGGGCACTCAGTCCATTTCTATTCCAACCTATCATATGGCCTCAGCGGAGTTGAAAGAGTTAAAGGAACAGTTGCAGGAGTTGGTTGATAAGGGCTTCATTCAGCCCAGTGTGTCACCTTAGGGTGCTCCAGTCTTATTTGTCAAGAAGAAGGATGGTTCTATGCGAATATGTATTGATTATCGCCAGTTGAACAAGGTTATAGTGAAGAACAGGTATCCATTGCCACGTATTGATGACCTATTTGATCAGCTTCAGGGTGCCAGGGTGTTCTCTAAGATCAAGGGAGCCAGATAACCCGAAGACTACCTTCAGGACTCGGTATGGACATTACGAGTTCCTTGTGATGTCTTTGGGCTGACCAACACCCAAGCAACATTCATGCACTTGATGAGTAGTGTATTTTAGCCCTATCTTGACTCGTTCGTCATTGTGTTCATTGACGACATTCTGGTGTACTCCTGGAACCGGGAGGATCATGAGCAGCACCTGAGGACTGTGCTTCAGACCTTGAGAGAAAAGAAGTTATATGCAAAATTTTCGAAGTGTGAATTCTGGCTAGATTCAGTGGTATTTTTGGGTCATGTAGTATAGAGTGAGGGGATCAAGGTAGATCCGAAGAAGATTGAAGCAGTGCAGAGTTAGCCCAGACCGTCCTCGGCTACGGATATCCGGAGTTTTCTTGGTTTGGCAGGGTATTACCGTCTATTTGTACATGGTTTCTCGTCTATTGCATCACCTATTGTCATACCACCTTTTTTCGAAGATAAGGGAGTTTTTTCCATTAAAGTAACATTATTCGAAATGGAATTATTTATTTAATTAGATTCGCCACTTGTAATAATTATTATGGTGTCCCAAGTCACCGATTTATTTTAAAATCCCAAATTGAGGAAATTGACTCTATTTATGGTCCGCGAACACAGAAGACCGGGTAAGGAATTCTGTTAACCCGGGAGAAGGTGTGAGGCACTTCCGAGTTCTGTGGTTTTAGCTCGGTCGCTTAACAATTAATATTTGGCTTAATTATCTGAATTATTACATGTTTAAAACCGTTTATGCGTTGCCGCTTTTAATTATAATAAAAAATTATGGAATTTATTTGAACAAGTCGCGATGTCGCGCACTTGCTACTTTGTACACATCGCAAATCATGGCACGTGAAACGTACCCGTGATTCACAACGTGTTTATTTTAATTGTTTGAAGTTGTGATCAAGTCGCATGGAACGCGCACTTGAGTTGGGATTTACGTATCATGACCATACCACGGGAACCGTACCCATAGTCACAAATAATTTTATTTATTAATCGCGCCTACAGAAACTAGCACATTTGAATTATTTTCCTTATCTTTGAGACTATTGTGAGGCCAAGAGTTATAGAATTCACCTGTTTGAGAGTAATCGTACCTTTTGTTACCTATGTGGGATTATAAAAATACTTTCATGATTGTAGCTGATCCTCATTGAGCTAATATGATTACTTTATTTTGCGCTAACGGGCTGCCAATAGCCGATTTACTATGTAACACTCTATTAATCCAAATCCAAACCTCCCCCTTATTTTTAATGGAGTCAACAACTATTCCACTGTCTAGAGCCTAAATTAGTCATCGCCACGTAAAGAGAGCTAATGAGGAAAAGGAAAGGTTAATTACCAATGGCTTTGAGTCATGGACATTTAAGCTATTAAATTGTGGCCAAGACTACACAACAGATCCAGTTCTGATCACATGGGCCCTGGTCAGGCCCATGTCGATTATATTCAAAAACCACTGAACAGCTTCAAGCCCACTTGGCCCAGTATCTCGAAGAGTCATGGACTCTTCGCATTTTCACAAACAGATCAGGCCCTAGTTACATTAAATTTCATGAAAAATGGATTTCCTTAGGCCGCATGCTTTCATTTCCCCAGCAGATTCTCAATTCAATAGGAAACAACTATCATTAATAAAATAGCTAAATAAAAAAAATTGGAATTAGTTTATGTCACGCCCCGACCTCGGGGAGCGCGACCGGCGCTCAACCGAGATAACCCGACCGAACAAACCTGCTGGATTTCCTTCTATCTAACTCACCCATAGACAAAGAGAATATAATCTTCATTAATTAATACTACGAGGGAACACTAGTTTCATCACCATTAGTTACTTCATTTATAAGTCTCCAAAGCAATACATTTCACAACCATAGTTTTACAGTGGAAGCATGAGATAAAATTATGACATCTTTAGTATATCTTTCCCACACTAATACACAACCCACGCTATGTCTACGGAGCTTCTAATAGATATAAAAGAATACAATGTTAATGCCGGCAACAAGGTTCCGGCTATACCTCAAAACATAATACACGCGTAACAAAAGATGCACAACCCCAAAATGAAGTGGGGCTCACCAAGTCAGCTGGAAAAAAGTGTACCTCTATCACTTGTAAATGCCTCCCGCCGTGGAACCACCTGCATCCATTAAAGATGAAGCACCCCCGGCCAAAAGGGACGTTAGTACATGTCGAATAGTACTAGTATAAAAATCAAAACATTTATTCAAGGACTTGGAAATACAACATGAATATGATGAATCATGGTAACAATAATAGGGCTTAGATAGGCATACAAGTCAAAACAGATGTTATTAAGAACTTCCAATAACATTATAAATTTCAAGTCGGGGATCCTCTACAACTATCTTTACACAGAGTGGCCTTGCCGCCTCATCCCAAGGTATGCGGGTGGAGGTGCATTCACAATACTACACAAAGAGGCCCTGCCGCCTTACCCGAATGTATGTGAGTGGAGGTATACTCACAATACCACAACTCTACACAAAGCAGCCACGCCGACTCACCCCAATGTGTGCGGGTGGTGGTGTAACAACAATACCAGAATCCTACACAAAGCGGCCCTCCCGCCTCACCCCAATATATATGCGGGTGGAGGTGTAATCCCAATCACAATCTTTACACAATTTGGCATAATAACTTTCATTTGAAACACGACTTGGAGTTATAACATGAAGACACACAATCTATACTTTGAACACATCCTCAATTATTAGCACAACATAATAAGAGCATTTGAAACACATTGAACATATATCTTTGCCACAAAGCTTATTCAGAATAATTGATTTATGATGATCAACTCGGAACTTACAAGGGTAATGTGGGGTTCAATTCTAAGAGAAGAGTTTAGCCAACATACCTTGCTTTGAACTTCCTTAAATTACTACAATGTTCTGAAAACTCTAGCAACCTCAATTTATTTAGAAACATAACAAAATTGAACCATAATTAGGAAGATATCTGTGGGTTCACCTCATTTAAGCATTTGATCAAACACTAGGTGTGCATCATGATTTCAAGGGTCTTCTATGGTAGATTCCTTCATCCCACAACCCAATCGTTACCCATTTGAGCCCAAGAACCTTCCCATACATATCGTTGGTACATGCACGTATAATAATACTCTCTCATACAAGAATCACATTCCCTATTACCCAAAATCCGAAATTGAATAATTGGGAGAAGCAATTCTTACCTTTTTGAAGCCCTAACAAGTCCCTCTTGATGAGATTTCAAGGCTTGACTCAAGTTGAGTAGTAAAATCCTTATCCCTCCCTTTCCTCTCTCTAGAATAGATCTCTACTCTCTCTAAAACATCAGGTAATCCCCTAAAAATAAACCCTTAGGCTAGATAAATGAAATGGGTGTCAAGTTATAAAATTAGAAAAATGAAGCCCTGACGAAGATCTGCGATCGCATATGCAACCGCATAACACTTATGCGATCCACAAATCGACCGCACAATTGGTGCTCCATATCCCGATCAATTACCATATTCATGCCCATGATGCAAACTTCATATTCAGTGGTTTTGTTTGTACAGAAGAACCAGAGCCGGGCTGTGGCCATATAGTGTTGACCTGTGGGCGAAATCAGAATTGCCCTGATCCCCACGCCCTTTGCATTTATAGCCCCATCAAAGAACATTTTCCACGCATTGGTGTTCTCTGGAACTACTTCAACTGAGTTTACTTCCTCGTCCGAAAAGTAAGTGCTTAGGGGTTGGTATTCATCATCGACCGGATGCTGAGCTAGATGAAGTGCCATGGCTTGGGCTTTCATTGTCGTGCAGGTGACATAGACAATGTTAAACTCTGTGAGAAGGATCTGCCATTTTGCTAACCTTCCAGTGGGCATTGGCTTCTGGAATATATACTTCAAAGGATCCATCCTGGTTATGAGATATGTTGTATAATCCAACAAGTAATGTTTGAGCTTTTGGGCGACCCAAGTTAGGGCGCAACAAGTTCTTTCCAACAAAATGTATTTGGCTTCATAACTGGTGAACTTCTTACTCAGATAGTATATGGCTTGTTCTCTCTTTCCGGTCACATCGTGTTGCCCCAGGACATAGCCAAAAGAATTCTCCATGACTGTTAGATTTAAGAACAAAGGTCTTCCCAGCTCGGGTGGAACCAACACTGACGGATTTGACAGATATTCTTTGATTTTATCAAAAGCTTCTTGACACTCATCAGTCCATTTAATTGCCGCGTCTTTCTTTAACAGCTTGAATATGGGCTCACAAGTGGTAGTAAGCTGAGCGATGAATCTGCTGATGTAATCCAGCCTCCCTAGCAGACTCATGACTTCTTTCTTGGTCCTTGGAGGGGGCAAATCCTGAATAGACTTTATTTTTGTTGTATCTAATTCGATACCCCTCCGACTAACTATAAACCCCATAAGTTTCCCAGATGGAACCCCGAATGCACATTTAGTTGGGTTCAATTTCAAATCATACACGCGCAGTCGCTCAAAGAACTTCCTCAGATCTCGCACATGGTCCTCTTGTGTTCTGGATTTAATGAACACATCATCCACATATACCCCTATTTCATAGTGCATCATGTCATGGAAGATGGCAGTCATAGCTCTCATGTAGGTTGCCCCAGCATTTTTCAAACCAACTGGCATGACCTTGTAATAGTAAGTGCCCCAAGGTATGGTGAAAGTAGTCTTTTCGGCATCTTCTTTATCCATCAGAACCTGGTGATACCCAGCATAACAATCCACGAAAGACTGTATCTCATGTTTAGAACAGTTATCAACAAGAATGTGGATGTTTTGCAATGGAAAGTTGTCCTTGGGACTCGCCTTGTTCAAATCCTGATAATCAACACACACTTGGCTTTTTTCATCTTTCTTCGCCACTGGGACCACATTAGCCAGCCACGTGGTGTATCTGACTACTCGGATCACGCTAGCTTTCAGTTGTTTCGTGACTTCTTCCTTGATCTTATCACTAATGTCTGTTTTGAACTATCTTTGCTTCTATTAGACGGGTGGATAACCGGGATAGGTAGGCAATTTATGTACTGCCAAATCAACGCTCAGTCCTGGCATATCATCATAAGACCATGCGAACACGTCTTTGAATTCAAACAAAAGTCGGATCAAGGCGTCCCTGGTTCTTTCATCAGTGTGAATGCTTATCATGGTTTCTCGGATCTCTTCTGAACTGCCCAAATTAACTGGCTCGGTGTCATTTAAGTTTGGCTTAGGCTTATTCTCAAATTATTCCAATTCTAGATTTATTTCCCTAAAAACCTCATCTTCATCATATTCTGGCTCTTGATTCATTATTTCAAAGTTAGACAGCATTTTAGGATTTGGGCATGAAGTTCGCAAGGATGTCATCTTATTTAAGTCTGCATTATAAGAACTGAAAAGAAAAAGATAAGAAAAATAGCAAAATCAGAACAAAAGAAAAGAGACATTTATGGACGACGAAATATTGATTTCATTTCATTGAATTGAAGATATGAGGGTTTACATCAGAATAAAAAACAATACAGTAAAACATTCGAGTTACACCCTGAAATAACTCGTAATGTAGAAGAGATGGCAAAACTGAACTACCGAGACTCCTGCCTGACCGGGAATGGGGTAGCCTCCCAGGTCTAGAGCTTGAAATCCGGCCCCATATACTGCACCTCGGCATTGCTCGTGTCTTCCCCTAGCTGGACCATGTGGGACTCATATAGCATTTGTTTCAAGGCTTCGCAAATATCATCAATTTCCTCAGTCGTGAAGGCCTCTTCTTCTTCTTCCACATACTTTGGTTTGACAAATGATTGGGCGAGATGTGGAATGGGCTGGGACAGGACCCACCCATTTTATTTGCACTTATTAGCCCATGTTCTGTTGGCCTCTGAAGCTCGGAAACCCACACCAAAACACTTCTCATTGGCGATTGGGATAATAGGCTCAGTGATGCCGTGCAAAGATACCCCGAGCCCCTTTCCGGGCTTGTACCCATTTCGAATCATTTGGGTGGCGACCATGACCAAAGCATTAGACAAGCAAGGTTGACGTAATGGGGCCCCTTCTTCAAATTGGTCGGCGACCACAATTTCGAATGCTTGGTATACAATATGCTCGTTGCCTTCCCTAGCTTCAAGACACGGGATTGAAGGGTCCCGGTAGATGGATTGCTCATCTTCTCCATGGACAACAATCTCTTGATTTTCATATTCAACCTTGACCATTTGGTGAAGAGTGCAGGGAACGGCTCCAGCAGCATGGATCCATGGTCTACCCAGGAGGAAATTGTATGAGGTTTCCATGTCCAACACCTGGAAGGTCACCTCAAAATCTACAGGGCCAATGGTCAGAATTAGATCAATTTCTCCTATTGTCTCTCTTGACACCATCAAAAGCTCGTACATAGACGTTGTTAGCTCGGATTCTTTCTATTCCAATCTCCATTCTCTAGAGTGTTGAGAGAGGACAAATATCGACCCCGAACCCACCATCTAACATCACTCTTTTCACATAATAGCCCTCACATTTGACAGTCAAGTGGAGGGCTTTATTTTGGGCGGCTCCCTCTGGGGGCAAATCATCATGGCTAAAGGAAATCCTATTGACCTAAAAGAATCTTTCGGCCATTCTTTCCAGTTGTTCGACAGAAGTATCAACCGGGACGTATGCCTCATTCAGTGTTTTGAGGAGGACTTTCTGGTGTTCATTCAAACTCAACAATAAAGATAAGAGTGAGACTTGGGAAGAAGTCTTTTGGAGTTGGTCAACTATTGAGTATTCTGAAGTTTTCATCTTTCTGAAGAACTCTTCTGCTTCCTCATTACTTACAGGCTTCTTGGACGGCATCTGTTTATCCTTGTTTAGTTTGGAATTCTTTAGCTCTTCTGGGGTGTGGTACATCCCAGACTGATTCATCTCATTCACTTCTCCCATAACCTTTTTCCCTTTGTATGTAACCATGGTTCTGTTGTAGTTCCAAGGGACTGCGGTGGGATATTTCATAGGGCTCTGTGGTGCGAGGCTGATAACCACTGGCTCAGTCAGCCTTGGTGAAATTACTGGCCCACGCGCCACATAGGTCCTCTTTGGCACATACAATCTTGGCACACTCAATGTCGCCTTCCTTTCATTAAATTTCTTGGGAGTGTTGAGGATAAGTTGTTCTTTTCTCGGGGCCTTAGGAACATAGAGAACCACGTTTTTGGCAGGTGCTCGCCCAGTCTTTGTTTCAACAGCTTGAGGAACCGGAGCAACTTTCTTTTCGGTTTTGGCCAATTTCATCGCCGCTTTAGGTCTTGCCTCTGAATTGGCGATGGCAACAATAGCCTTCAATGCTGGATCAAACTTTTTGTCATCACTAATGATTCCAATGACTGACCCATTATTGTGAGCCGGTAATGGATTGTTAGTCACATTAGTGATCTCTTCATCCCTTAGCACAAGTCTTTTTTCTTCTATCAAGCTTTCGACTGCCCTTTTGAGTGTCCAACAGTCTTCTGTATCATGGCCTTCTACTCCTAAATGGTAAGCACATCTGGTACCAGCCCTGTATGATGGGGACTCAGGATTTTGCCGATTGGGAGGTACAGGTTGCAATAGACCCAGTTGGATTAACTTTTGAAGCAGACTTGAGTTAGATTCACCAATAAGGGTGATATTGCTTCTCCTGGGGGGCTCATGAGGGCATGGTTATGTTGGTGTGCATTTTGTGATGGGCGCGGATTATATGGAGCTTGGTAGGGATGGTTTTTTTTAGGAGGTGGAGCTCGGGCTTGGTTGTAGTGCTGTTGTGGTCGTGTGTTAGGTTGGGCATTCATCACCGCATAGTGAGGCGGTGCCACGGCATAAGCTGCATCTTGATGTGGGAAATAGTGTTGTGGTGTTCTTGGTGGCATATAAGAGCGGTCAAATGATCGGTGAGGCCTTCTTGAACTCGAAGCCATCATGGCTCCCTCCTCCCTCTTTTTGCGATTGGCCAAACCCCTGAGCCATTCTGGATGACTTGTGATATAGCTTTCAAAGCGGCTTGACTTAATATCCGACCAGTTTTCAGACCGTTCTCTACCACCTCCTCGATCTTGATAGCTTTAGAAAATGGCTTGCCCATAGAGGACATCATATTCTGGAAGTAATCCTCCTTTTGGGCCTGTAGGAAGACCCTAACCATTTCTGCTTCGTCTATTAGAGGCTCCCTGGCGGCTTGCTCGCGCCATTTGACAGCATATTCACAAAAAATTTTCATGATTTTCTTTTTAAAATTAGACAAAACGTTTCTGTCGGGAGCCATGTCCACATTATACTGGAACTGACAGAAAAAATCTCGGGCCAAATTGACCCACATATGCCAATGGGTAATTTCTTGATCCATGTACCATTCGGAAGCAATTCCGGTGAGACTTTCTCCAAAATAGGCCATTAACAACTCCTCTTTTCCACCAATGCCCCTCAACTGGTTACAATATCATTTCAGATGAGCGATCGGGTCTCCATGACCGTCGTACTTTTGAAACCTGCCAGCAAGCGCAGATAAAGGAACATACACAGATCAGAGTACGCGACACTCTTTTGGCCGCTTAAGCCTTGAATGTTTTTTAAGCTTTGTTCTAAGCTCTTCATCTTCCGAGTTATTTCCTCTAGCTTGGGATTCTTGACAACCTTTTCTTGCCGAACCGAGAAGTCACATTGCGGAGGTTGAGTAAATGAGTATGGGGTCACATATGTCATTTCTGGTAGAAACTGTGGACCCTCAAAGGTGAATGTTAGAGGCTAAACATATGGCTGTGGTATAGTTGATTGTGTTGTGGTGCAGACTGGTGCTACAGAGAACATTGTTGGAGGTGCCCTTGAATCCGATGCCTGGGGGTGAACCACAGAAAACATGCCAGGACCGTTAGATGGCATTGGAGGGTATCCGCACGGGATGAATAGGTTGGGCACAATGACGTTGGTGGCCTCACTTGACCTGGGGATCAACCCAGGGAACCCATGAATTGCAATCGGTGGTTCCCTACCTTTAGACCAGGCGTCCCACATTTCGAACATGCGGAGACGCAACATCCTATTTTCTTAAGCAGTTGCTGATTCTGGCAGTGGAATAGCCGGTTCAAGGCTATCGTTAGGATTAATAATGCGGAGATTGTTTTCTGAGGACATTGGAACCTTTCCTTTGGATCTTGAAAAATAGGGGTGAGAAGCAAGATTACCAACAAAACCAACTACCTGAAAAAAACCTGGCTAAATGCACGCACAACAACCTTGTTAGATTTGAAACATCTTAACATGTAGAAAATCGTACGTAGGGATGCAATGCACCTAAATAGTTAAACGCTTCTACCATGGGTTTGAACGGTTGCGTGCTTCATCCCATCTTTCACTAGCTCTTTTCCACTCTGTAACTCTTTCCTTTCATTCATTTTTTTTCATATCTTGATTTCTTTTTCTTTCTCTTTTTGTTGTTTTTCGCTCTTTGTTTTTCTCTGTTATTTTTGTCACACTTTTTTTTTCTTTTTCTTTCTTCTCTTTTTTTTCTTTCACTCGGTTTATTTAATGGCAATGATCGAATCCGATGGGGGTTGCCTATTTATCATGACGCCGTATGAATCAAATTATTAGGTAGTTTAGGGAAATAAAGTATATAAGCTAGCTCTTTTTTTTATTTTTTATTTTTTATTTATTGTTTGGGATGTTTTTGAAAATAAGGCTTTTTAAAGAAGAAAGAAAATATTCTTGGATTTTGATTTGTTCTTTGGGGAATTTTTGAAAGAAAAGACTTCTAAAGAACAAAAAGAAAATATTTTTGGATTTTGATATTTTTGCTTTTGAATTTCCAAAAGAACGACTTCTAAAGAAGAAAGATAATATTTTGGATTTTGATTTAAAATTATTTTATTTTTTTTATTTTTTAAATTTTTGGGAGAAAGACTTCTAAAGAAAGAAAAACATATTTTTGGATTTTGATTTGATTTATTTATTTATTTTCTCGAATGAAAAACTTCTAAAAAGAACGAAAAATATTTTGGGTTTAAAATCTTTTTTTTTATTTGGGATTTTCTAAGAAAAGACTTCTAAAGAAGGAATTAAAGGAAAATATTTTTAGATTTTTAAATATTGGGGCCAGAACCGATGAGGTTTGCCTACGTATCTCACATTCGGTGAGAATCAGACCCGCGTAGTTCGGTCAGTGTTGACACAACAGAAAAATATGACTTTTTGAAAACATTGGCTCATTTTGAAATGACTTTTCTTTTTCCCTTTTTTTTCAAAATTTCGGCAGAGTTTTAGGATTTTTCAAATACCTGAATTTTTCAGAACCGGGTAAATTTTCTCTCTCCTACCTCACTCTTGATTTTTTCTTGATTTTCTTTCCCTATTCTAGAAGTCAGTCAACATGCAAGCCGAAACAAATATATGCACAAGTAGCACGTAAAATACATCAGGATGGTCTTTTATATTGGGTACACCTGTCCTAGACGGACCCAACCCCTGTGTTGAGTCCCCAAAGTCAATGCACGTGATGCAAACAAATATTCCTGCTAGGCATCCGGCATGAGGCTATGTTATTCTAGGTTTAATTCCTGGGGTGTGTACCCGAGCGGACAACTCGAGCCGGGGGAGGAGGGGAGGGGGCATTGTACCGGAAATACAGAAGCTTCACCGGCTTTGCAACTTATCCGATCCTCGTTCTAAAATTTGAGGTATGACTCTAATAGAAAAGAAGCCACGCGAAGCGCACGCTTCCTAGAAGATTTAGAAGACTCAGAGAGAAGAAGGATGTCGTAACAGTTTTATATACAGTTCACGACAATATCAAAGTGGTAAAGAGCAATAATTAGCATATTAGGCGAAACACGTAAGATTAGAAAATAAACAAAAGCCAAGTATAAAAGTCATCTTCGAATTCTAAACCCTGAACCAGAGATTCTGGGTTCAATCCCCAGTAGAGTCGCCAGAGCTGTCACACCTCCTTTTTTCCGAAGATAAGGGAGGTTTTCCAATTAAAGTGACGTTATTCGAAATGAGATTATTTATTTAATTAGAGTCTATACTTGAAATAATTATTATGGTGTCCCAATCATCGTTTTATTTTAAAATTCCAAATCGAGAAAATTGACTCTATTTATGGTCCGTGAACATAGAAAACCAGGTAAAGAATTCTCTTAATAATTAATATTTGGCTTAATTATATGAATTATTACATGTTTAAAACCGTTTATGCGTTACCGCTTCTATACCGCTTTTAATTATTTTAAACAATTATGGAATTTATTTGAACAAGTCGTGATGTCACGCACTTGCTACTTTATACACATCGCAAATCACGCCACGTGAAACATATTCGTGATTTACAATGTGCTTATTTTAATTGTTTGAAGTTGTGATCAAGTCGCATGAAATACGCACTTGAGTTGGGATTTACGTATCATGACCATACCAAGGCAACCGTACCCATAGTCACAATAATTTTATTTATTAATCGTGCCTAAAGCAACTAGCGCATTTGAACTACTTTCCTAATCTTTGAGATTATTGTGAGGCCAAGAGTTATAGAATTCATCTGTTTGAGCGTAACCATACCTTTTGTTACCTATGTGGGATTATAAAAATACTTTCACGATTGTAGCTGATCCTCATTGAGCTAATATGATTACTTTATTTTGCTCTAACGGGCTGCCAGTAACCGATTTCCCATGTACGCTCTGTTGATCCAAATCCAAACCTCCCCCTAATTATCAATGAAGTCAACAAGTATTTCACTCTCTATATCCTAAATTAGTCATCGTCACGTAAGGAGAGTTAATGAGGAACAGGAAATGTTAATTACAAACGACTTTGAGTCATGGGCATTTAAGCTATTCAATTGTGGTCAAGACTACACAACAGATTCAGTTCTGATCACATGGGACCTGGTCAGGCCCATGTAAATAATATTCAAAAAAAGCTGAACAACTTCAAGCCCACTTGGCCCAGTATCTTGAAGAGTCATGGACTCTTCTCATTTTCACAAATAGATCAGGCCCTAGTTACCCTAAATTTCATGAAAAATGGATTTCCTTAGGCCGCATGCTTTCATTTCCCCAACAGATTCTCAATTCACAAGGAAACAACTATCATTAATCAAACAGCTAAATACAAAAAATTAGAATTAGTTTAATCTTGTAAGCTCACCTTAAACATGAATATGGCTTTTAGAAGGTGGATTCTTTCAACAAACCGTATCAACTTAATAAATAATTACTTAACATTTAATTGAAATATGTTTTATAGCATCAGATATTAATCAACGAAGGAGAATTAGGTAGATTTGGAAACTAAACAGACCATATCTAGAAGATCAATCGCAAACTGAACATGAACAACTCAGATTTTATTCCTAAACTCGAAATGAAGGATAACAGATGAAGATCCCATACCTGATAGTAGAAATCGAATGAACTCAATCAAATAAAGGTCTGAAGTTGTAGAAATGAAATTCAGCAACTCGAGACAAACAAATTCAAGTAGTAAACAACAGCTCTTCAAGCTCAACATCTTCCTAAACCCAGAAAAACATGCACCAATTGAGTAGGAACTGGAAACCAACTTCGAATTCCCCTTTTTTGATTGTTTTTTTTTTGTTTATGAGAATTTTTGGTTTTTTTTTAAAAAAATCCAGAACCCCTTTTTTTATCTTTGTTTTATGATAGATATCTGTGGGAGTGAGGAGAGGAGAATGAATAAAGGTGAGAGTGAGGTGAGAGATGGGGAAGCTGACTTGAGAGGATGAAAGGATTAGGGGCGACTAGGGTTTTTTTTTCAGATGAGGGGGTGAATGTTCTTTTGAGGGGATTTATAGTAGGTGATGGATCGGATTTTATGGACCGGGTTTGGGAAAGGGTTTGGGGAGGAATTAAGGCAATTGGGCCATTCAATTTTTCTTGGCCCAGTTCAAATGTGAAGCCTAACAACCCCTTTTCATTCTTTTCCTTCTTTATTAGATTTTTCGTAAAGTTAGCCACTTTAAACTCTAATTGTAGGTTAATCCAATTTGTATGGCTAAACTATTTATCTATTTTACCTATTGATTGACTAATGACCTAATTAATTAACTAACCTAAGAATACATTTTTTGTGATTTTTAGATATTTAACTAATGCATTTAACAATGTAATGAAATTCTAAAATGCAATTAGAATTCAATGAATGAAATCAAAAGTATTTTTGGTAGTTTTATGATTTAAAATGCCCCCCTAATAATGCAATTAATCTAAAAATGCAAACAAACAAAGAAGGAAAAATCTTTAGAATTTCTACAACAATCAAAATGATTAAAAAAATTTATTTTTTGAATCTTTTAGGAGTGATTTATACTTAGGGAAAAAATTACGTGCTCACACCTATGACCAGGCTGACCCAGAAGAGTGCTATGTTCAGGTGGACCGAGGAGTGTGAGGAGAGCTTTCAAAATTTCAAGACTGCTTTGACTACATCCCCAGTGTTGGTATTGCCTACAGGTTCAGGGTCTTATACTGTGTATTATGATGCATTGCGCATTGGTCTCAGCGCGGTGTTGATGCAGGATGGTAGAGTGATTGCCTACATGTGTAGACAGCTAAAGGTGCATGAGAAGAAATATCCTGTCCGCGACCTCGAGTTATTAGCTATTATACATTCCTTGAAGATCTGGCGTCACTATTTGTACGGTGTCCCTTGTGAGGTCTACACTGATCACCGGAGTCTACAATATCTGTTCAAACAGAAAGATCTTAACTTGCGGCAACAGAGGTGGTTAGAGTTTCTTAAGGACTATGATATCACCATTCTATATCATCCCAGAAAGGCCAATGTGGTGGTCGATGCCTTGAGTCGCAAGGCGGAGAGTTTGGGCAGCTTAGCATATCTACCGATAGTAGAGAGGCCATTAGCCTTGGATTTTCAAGCCTTGGCCAACTAGTTTCTTAGATTGGATATTTCTGAGCAGAGCCGAGTTTTGGATTGTATGATTTCTCGGTCTTGTCTTTATGATCGTATCAGATAGCGTCAGTATGGCGACCCCCATCTGCATGTCCTCAAGGACACGGTTTAGCACGGCGATGCCAAGGAGGTCACTATTGGAGATGACAGTGTATTACAGATGCATAGCAGGCTATGTGTGCCCAATGTAGATGGCTTGGGTGAGTTGATTCTCGAGGAGGCTCACAGTTCGCGGTACTCCATTCATCCAGGTGCCGGGAAGATGCATCAGGATCTGAGGCAGAATTATTCGTGGAGGAGAATGAATAAGGACATAGTGGAGTATGTATCTCGATGCCTAAATTGTTAGCAGATGAAGTATGAGCATCAACGGCTAGGTGGATTGCTTCAAAAGCTAGAGATCCCAGAGTGGAAATGGGAGCGGATCACTATGGATTTTGATGTTGGACTCCCACAGACTCAGAGAAAGTTTGATGCAGTTTGGCTGATTGTAGATAGGTTGATCAAGTCGGCTCATTTCATTACAGTGGTGATTATTTATTCCTCTGAGCAGCTGGCTCGAGTTTATATTCGCGAGATTGTCAGGCTTCATGGCGCGCCGGTATCTATCATCTCTGACCGGGGTACGCAATTTACATTGCGATTCTGGAGAGCCATACAGCATGAGTTAGGTACTTGAGTGGAGTTGAGTACAACATTTCCCCCTCAGACGGACGGACAATCCGAGTGCACTATTCAGCTATTAGAGGATATGCTTTGTGCGTGTGTGATGGAGTTTGGGGGTTCTTGGTATAAGTTTTTGCCGCTTGTGGAGTTTGCCTACAATAACAGCTACCAATCGAGCATTCAGACGGCCCCGTACGAGGCTTTGTATGGTAGGCGGTGCCGGTTTCTGGTGGGTTGGATTGAGCAGGGTGAGGCTAAGCTATTGGGTACAGACTTGATTCAGGATGCTTTGGAAAAGATTAAATTAATTCAGGATCGACTTCATACAGCCCAATCTAGACAGAAGAGTTTTGCCGATCGGAAGGTTTGCGACGTTGCATTCATGGTTGAGGAGCGAGTCTTGCTCCGGGTTTCGTCCATGAAGGGTGTTATGAGGTTCGGGAAGAAGGGCAAGGTGAGCCCTAGGTATATCGGACCTTTTGAGATTTTTGAGAGGGTTGGAGAGGTGGCCTTCAGACTTGCACTACCACCGACTCTAGCTGCAGTTCATCCAGTGTTCCATGTTTCTATGCTCCAGAAGTATCACATCGGTCCATCGCATGTGTTAGATTTCAGCTCACTCCAGTTGGACACGAATCTATCTTATGTTGAGGAGCCGGTTGCCATTTTGGACAAGCAGGTTCGAAAGTTGAGCTCAAAGAATATTGCTTCAGTTAAGGTCCAGTGGCGGGGTCAGCTACTCGAGGAAGGACCTTGGGAGACTGAGCATGATATACGTAGCCGTTATGCTCATCTTTTCACCTCTTCAGGTATGTCTCTATACTCGTTCGAGGATGAATGTTTGTTTTATGAGGGATAGGATGTAATGACCCGATCGGTCGTTTTGAAAGTATTAGCATCGATCCCCTAATTATTGCTTCCTTTATTTCATTTTGTGGTTATGTGACTTGCTGGGACACTTGGTGTCAGATTCGGGAGAGTTTCAGAGTGGAATGGGACACATAGTCCCTAAATTGGAAGTTTAAGTCGTAGGAGTTGAGCGTAGTTAGACTTGTGTGAAGACAACTCCGGAATTGAGTTTTGACGGTTTCAATAGCTCCGTAGGGTGATCTTGGTCTAATGATCATGTCTGAATGTTGATTTGGAGGTCCGTAGATCATTTCGGCGTTAATTGGCAAAAGTTGGAAATTGGTGGAATTTTGGGAAGTTTGACCGGGAGTAAACTTTTTGATATCGGGGTTGGATTCCGATTTCGGAAGTTGGAATAGGTCAATAGTGTGTGTAAAATCTAAGGTCAATCGGACTTGATTTGATAGGGTTTGGCATCGAATTTAGAAGTTAAAAGTTTATAAGTTTATAAAGCTTGAATTGGGGTGTGATTCGTGATTTTAGGGTTGTTTTATGTGATTTGATGTTTCGAGCATGTTTGTATGATATTTTAGGACTTGTTGGTATGTTTGGTTGACGTCTCGGGGACCTCGGATGTAATTCGAACAATGTTCGACGCATTTCGGAACACTTAGGATTGCTGAATCTGGTGCTTCTGGTTTCCTTCTATACGATCACGTGGTTTGAACCGCGATCGCGAAGGAGTTTCAATGGTCTGAATTTCTCTACGCATTTTCGGAGAGAAGGATGCGATCACAGAGGTTTGGCTTGCAGTTAATCGCGAACGCGTGGAGGAGTTCGCGTTCGCGTAGAAGAATTGGCAAAGCTGGGGCATGAGGCAGTTGTGCTACGCGATCGCGTAGCCTGTGATGTGAACGCAATGTTGTGGCATTGCTGTTATCTGCGTTCGCGTGTGCCTTTGCGCGATCGCGAATGGTTAAGTTGAGATGGACAAAAAATTATCGGACGTGATCGCGGAGGATTTACGCGATCGCGATGTGTAAACAACTGGGCAGCAGACTTAAATTTCAAAACGAGGGTTCATTCTCTTATTTCACATTTGGACTTTGAGAGCTCGGATTAAGGCGATATTTTGAGGGATTTTCAGAGGAAGTGTTGGGGTAAGGATTCTTAACTCGTTTTTGATTAAATTCCATTAATCTATCATTGATTTCATCATGTAATTAGAGATTTGGGGTGGAAAATTGGGAAAATAGTGTAGAAGTTCTTAGACCAAGTTTTTGGGTTTTGAAGGGTTAAATGAGGTCGGATTTGGATAATTCTTGTATTGTTGGACTCGATATCGATGGGTGTTCGGATTTTATAATTTTGGTCGGGTTCCGAGACATGGGCCCGGGTCGACGTTTTGGAGCGATTTTTCAATTCTCAGCTAAGATCATTATTTCATTATTTAAATTAGTTTCCTATAGTTATATTTATAGTATGAAATTGTTTTTTCTAGATTCGAGCCGTTCGGAGTTGGAAAATCGAGGGGAAGACCTTCTAATTGATTGATTGGCGTGGTTTGAGGTAAGTGACTTGTCTAACCTTGTGTGAGGGAAATTCCTCTTAGGATTTGTTATTTGTGATATGAGAAGGCCGTGTACGCAAGGTGACGAGTGAGTACACGGGCTAAATGTTGAAATTCCGATCTTTTCTACGTAGTTTCTTTTTCATTCCTTAATTGAGTTATTTTAGCACGTTACAGTCATCATGTTTAGCCTAATTTCACATGTCTACTTGTCTTATCTCCTATTTGTAACTTGTATCACATGTTTAGTTGAATTACTTATTTTTCTTGATTTTCGTATTCACTTCTTAACTGTGGAAATTCTTTACTTTAAATTGCTATCCTTGAAATATCATTTATTTAGTTGTTGTGTTTTGGCTTTCGTGTTATTGTTGAAGTGCAGGTTTGATTGTTGCACCAGGTTTTTGCCGTGCGGTTGTTATTGTTTGCACGAGGTTTTTGCCGTGTGGTTGTTATTGTTGCATGATTTTTCTGTCGTGCTGTTTGTGATTATTGATAAGCGTGCGGTGGTATAAGGTCTGGGTGTTGAAAAGCATGCGGTAAGATAAGGTGGGCTTGATACGCATGGCTAGTAGGGGAACTACTAGAAGCCATGCGGTGAGATAAGGTGGGCTAAAACGCGGAATGCTATTTGGGGAAAATAATTTTCAAAAACCAAATATAACGGCTCCCAGGGTGATATAAGGAAAGATTGTGATTTGTTTTTACGATTTGGGACTACGAGACGATACCTCGGGAGTACGCTGTTGATATTCTTTATATGCTGTATTGTTTAGTTCTTGTTTTCCCTAACATGTAAAATTCTTATTTTCCTTTCGTGTTGTATTAGCTTTTCTTGATTCCGTGTTGTTATTTCCCGTAAATTCTTCATTGTTCACTTCCCAGTCATTTTCATTATATCATTATATCTCCTACCTTGTTCTTATTTTCAGCAGTAGGGCCTTGACCTCACCTCGATACTACTCTACCGAGGTTAGGTTTGGCACTTAATGGGTACCGTTGTGGTGTTCTCATACTACGCTTCTGCACATATTTTTGTGCAGATCCAGATATATCCTATCAACCTCGATATTAGTGCGCTGTTTTGCTGCTCTGGAGACTTCAAGGTACAGTTGCCCGCGTCCGCAAGCCTCGGAGTCCCCTTCTATCCTATTCTTTTCTTGTTCCTTTATATTTTTGTAGACAGTGATGTATAGGATTGTTAAGCATTGTATCTAGAGCTTGTGACTTATATCTCACCGGGTTTTAGAACATTGTACGTATTGAGCTTATAATCTATTGGTAAAATTGTTGAAGTTTTGAAATTTTATGTTTTTATTCGATATTTTCGCATATTGTTAGGCTTACATAGTCTTAGAGACTAGGTACTGTCATGACATCCTATGAAGGAGATTTGGGGCCGTGACAGCAAGTTACCTTGATTATTAACTAGATGTAATTTCCTAAGTGTTGTCACACGTAAACAAATATCAAGAAAGCATAACTAAGTAATTAGATATGATATCTATCTACAATTTTTACTATACTTGTATTATTTAGTACATTCGGGATCGAAAAGTACGAAGCGGGTAATATCAATCAAGCATAACTAAGTAATTAGATATGATATCTATCTACAATTTTTACTATACTTGCCACGACCCAATTTTCCCTTCGTTGGATATCGTGATGGCACCAAGTCTTAGGGGCTAGGTAAGCCTAACATTTACTGAATAACAACAATAATAAATAACATCTAACAACTTTTGAAATAGAAATCTCTATAAAATTTATAATTTTCAAAACCGGTAGTACAAGTCATAAGCTCTACAGAGTTTGTTACAATTTTCTAAATACAACTGTTTTAAATAAAGTAAACAGTGTGAATACAAATCATAAGGTGACTCTGAAGCCTGCGAACGCAGCATCAGGTTTATCTTGAGTCTCCACAGCAACAATCCGCACAACTAGCTAATGATCAACTGACTTTGAAAATGCCTGGATCTGCACAAAAATGTGCGGAAGTATAGTACGAGTACACCACGGCGGTTCCCAGTAAGTATCAAGACTAACCTCAGTGGAGTAGTGACGAGGTACAGTCAAGACACCTACTGGACTAAATAACCTGAACAAGTATAAGTATAGAAACAACAGAGTATGATATCTACATAAAGACTACGCGAAGTGGCAATTAATACGGTAATTGCAATAAGGAAGGAAAAAAAACACTATCAGCGGAACACCATAATAATGACATAGAAGAATGAACGGAAACACATCCTAAGTCCGATAATCACAGATAAAGAAAGGACAAGTAGCAACTCAACAATACGACAGCTTCCACACTGGGTTTTTGTCAATAAACTCCACGAGGTACCGAACCTCGGACAAATTACAACTCACGTGCCTCAATACCTAAACCCTAACACTTGGCATCATGTGCCCTCATTACACCACATAACCGCACTGACGACTCGCGTGCCAAATAGTGCCATTATCACATAGAAGGCAAGTAAGCAACGGTATGCATCTATACTCAACAATATCAAGGAAACCTCTTATCCGATAAGAGTGCTTAACTACGTGCATGTTTGTGCAAATGTCCTAACATAGTTCATACCATCTAGTGAGCATAAGGAATAGGACGGACATCACGTAGAATATTTTCTCACAACTTTCACAAGATAAAGCTCACACAGATAAGTGTACCACTACACAAATATCAACAACAAGAATTCCTCCATGCCATCACAAATCAATCCTTGACATAGCCCACATTGTCTTGCCACATGTGCAATAGTAAAGTAAATGCCCGCCTTATCTCGCCACACGTGCATAATAATGTTCCCACCTTGTCTCGCCACATGTGCAACTCACATATATGTATCCCACCTTGTCACGCCGCATGTGCAAATATCAATAATAATAATAGCACTGCAGAAACCTCGTGCAACCCCATAACAAAGAGATGTCAACAAAAGGCGCTCCCGAGATATCGTCTCGTAGTCCCAAAAGTAAATGCTCAACAGGGGATCTCCTGAGGTACCGCCTCGTAGTCCCAAAAGTAAATATGCAAGACAGGGGGATCTCCCGAGGTACCGCCTCGTAGTCCCAAAGTAAATATGCAAGAAAGGAGGATCTTCCGAGGTACCGCCTCGTAGTCCCAAAGTAAATATGCAAAAACAACAAGTACAACATCAACAATAACACTAATACAAGAGTACGGCAAATAAATCAACTCAGAAAATCTAGAACTCAAAGGAACAGAGGAATTAATTCACAAGGAGGGGCCAAAATGGAGAATGGTAGTCATAATAAGAACAACTAAACAAGAAAGGACATATTATGCAATAACGGTACACAATGTACAATTCAATAACGAGGGAGCTAACACAAGGCGAATAATTCTAAATAAGGTCAAGTCAACTAAAATATAAGATATCTAACTTTGTTTTAAGGTTGGCAAATTAAGAAAGAGATACAACAAATTCAATTAGGGATAAGCAGCAGAAAGATAATCATAGCCTCAATTAAGGATGAACAATTACAAAAGAGATAATTATAACTTCAAATAAAGATAAGCAGTTAGGGGAAAGATAACATGGCAATAGAAAAGATAACAATTTCAGTTAAGGCACAGATGAGTCAAATATGCATCAAGGGCGAATCATGAAGCAATTAATTTTAATTAAAGCAGGTAGAGGTAAAACTAGTAATTAAGAGACGTATTCATAACATAACAACTGCATAATCAGTGAATACAAGGACCTAAGAACCCTAAAAGGCCAACTTTCCATAAATAAGTTTGATCATGTTCTCGTCACCTCGCGTACACAGACTACAATTAGCATAGAAGACTCAAATCCTAAGGGGTAGTTCCCCACATGAAGTTAGGCAAGATACTTACCTCGAACCAAGCTCAATCAATCAGTAAGAATGCCCTTTCCTCGATTATCCGACTCTGAATGGCCCAAATCTAGCCAAACACAATTACATATCATGAATAAAATTACGAGAAACTAATTTAAATAATAAATCTACGACTTTAGCAAAGAATCAAAAATTCGGCCCAAAAGGTCGACTCGGGCCCATGTCTTGGAAACGGATAAAAATCACAAAATACTAATACACAATCAACCATGAGTTCACTCGTACCAAAATTATCCAAATCCGATATCAAAATCCGAATCAAAACTCAAAAATTTATTTGAAGAACTTTCCATCTCTTTTCCCAAATTGCTCAACCAAATTCCTTAATTAAATGATGAATTCAACTATAGATTAATGAGATATACCCATAAAAGAGTTAAGAATCGTTACCCACAAGCTTCGTCTGAAAATCCCTCGAAATTTTGCCTCAATCCGAGCTCTCAAGGTCCAAAATTGGAGAATGAAATCAACCATCGCACTTAGCCCTTTTCTGCCCAGCGATTTTTGCTTCTGCAGGCTTCTAGTCGCACCTGCGGAAATTCCATCGCAGGTGCGGAAATGACTTACGTCCTGTGGTCCACTTATGCGAGCATAAGGTCGCACCTACGAGTGCGCGCCTGCGAATTTTTGTCCGCTTCTACGGAATCCTCACTCAGCTCGCTTTCCGCTTCTACGATCCCTTCTCCGCAGGAGCGGCTCCGCTTCTGCGCATCTTTTGTCGCACTTGTGACCACCGGTTAACCAGACCAGGGCCGCATCTGCAAGATCCCTTCGGCACGTGAGAGTCCGCACCTGCGGCCACCCCACCGCAGGTGCGATTACACAAGAAGCTTGAAAGCTTCAACAACTACACAAGTCCAAATTTGGATCTGTTAAGCATCTGGAACTCACCCGAGGCCCCCGGGACTTCAAACAAACATACCAACAAGTCCTAAAACACCATATGAACTTAGTTGAGCCCTCAAATCATATCAAACAACGCTAAAAACCCGAATCACCCTCCGATTCAAACTTAATGAACTTGAAACTTTAAAATTTCTACAACTAATGTCAAAACCTATCAAAGCACGTCCGATTGACCCCAAATTTTGCACACAAGTCATATTAAACATTACGGACCTACTCCAACTTCTGAAATCGGATTCCGACTCCGATATCAAAAAGTCCACTAACGGTCAAAATCTCCAAAAATTCGACTTTCGCCTTTTCAAGCCTAAATGAGCTACAGACCTCCAAAACACAATCCGGACACACACCTAAGTCTAAAATCTCCCAACGGAGATAACAGAACCGGTGAAACTCCATTCCGGAGTCGTCTTCACACAGTTCCAATTATGGTCAAAATCCTAACACTTAAGATTCCGCTTTTAGGGACTAAGAGTTCTAATTCACTCTGAATCATCCTGTAACTAAATTCAACCACGCACGCAAGAAAATATACATAATACGAAGCTGCTCAGGACCTTATGCCGCCGATCGGGACATTAATTCTCAGAACGACCGGTCGGGTCATTACAATACTTGTATTTTTGAATATATCCGAGAACGGGAAGTACGAAGCGGGAAACTTTGATGGGATTTGTCTTTTCATCTTCGAGTGTCATCTTCCGAGAGTAACTCCGTGTGATAGTACCTCGCAAGACAAGAGAAGTAAAATTATTAGTAAAATATTAGGTAAATAATAGACTAATTTATTTTTCGAAATGCTTTTATTTGAAAAAATGTTTTGTGAGAAATTGTTTTTGAAAATAGTTTTGGAAAATAGTTTAAAAGATAATATAGGAGGATCAGATACATGTAATATCCGATATACACCAAGACATGAAAACGGGAACCGCCTCGGTAGAAACTCCGGTGGCCAACCGTATCGCCAACCATAGGTTGTTGGTTTGTGTTCTCGTCTTTTTTCTTTTTCTGATATTTATCATCATCATCTCGTTATTTCGGACCCGGTCCGAGGGTTATTCCAAGGGTCGTGGCCTCAATAACTCGGGGTTATTTTCTCATCGGCCAAAGCATAATCAATGTAGCATCTGCTCAATAACATTGAAATCACACAGCAATGTCAAAACAACAATAATCTAAGAAAAAGCCATGATAGTGTCCAACATGGATGGCCAATAATAGATTTCCAGCAAACTCTTCTTACGTAATTAATGTTGCTTATTGATGGAATAACCAAATGAATAGAGACAAAATCAAGCATTTAGGTTAGTAATGACCAAGCGAACTAAATGGTCAATTCAAGCTTAACATAACTGAAAAAGTTCTGACAACAAAGGCATTAGAATGACACCTAATGAAATGAATATGCACCAAAGTAACACAACAAAGTATTGATACCTGAACCACCCGTAGAATGTCAAAAGTACTCGACGATGAATAACAATAGCTAAGTCACCAGTGTTGACGCAACGGATCTCAAAAATGCTTAGCACCCGATTCTATATGAGATGAATCTTCGTCAAAGAGGCAGTGAGCAACTACCGGGACGTGTATAGGCTGCCAGACCCAATTTTCCGGCTAAGACTCCGGCCAAACACCAGATCCGCCACTTTCAGTGGAGTTTCATTCCTCCGACGAGTATATTTTCTCTAGATCTGTGTGTTATACGCATGAAGAGACAGAGACGGAGAGAGGAGGTGACATGAATAGTAGGGTCGGCGATGGGGTTTGCACTAGTTGTTTGCCGGCCAGCCAAGCTCGCCGGAAAGTGGCGGCGGCATCAAAATTTTAGAGAGAGGGAATATAGAGGGGCTGGGCGGCAACCATTATTGGAGAAATGAGAGAGATGAGAGCTTGGGAGGGGGCGGCTGGTGTCTGTAAAAGAGAGAACAAGAGAAGAACAAAATTAGGGTTACACCCCTCTCTCAAAATCTGATGGTGTAAAATGAGTATCCCCTCTTGTTAGATTTTTGGGACTCTTTATTTATATTAAAACACAAAGCACCCCTTTACCCATTGGACAAACAAAGCCATCATTATTTGTTCCAGGGTTATTATCCAATGGTCAACATAATGTGAAGTCACCTCAATGTCATGTCATGTCATGTCACTTGTCATATTAGGTTACATCAAGTGACTTATCAAGATGTCTTGTCACATCGGATGTGTTGTCATATCAGATGTTGATGAGACACTGAATTTCGATTGTATTTGATCCGTATTTGAGATAAATTTTACTGGCCTCCTTGTAATTAAATAGACTGTATTATAAGAATTGAAAATATTTATTTAATTAAAAAATCTTGTAGTATTTATTTAAATGTCAATTTCTACAACAAATATGTAGTAGTTATTATTTTATTTTTTTGAAAAGACAATAAATTGATAAAATATCCTAATATTTGAAAAAAGGGCAATTACCAATAAATTATTTGAAATCTATAAAAATACACAAAAATGGTAGTATTTAACCAATTGAAATAAAATGATAAAAATTTCTATATTTGTAAAAATAGGAATAATTATCAATAAATTACATTACAGTTAATAATGTGTAAAATACTACTACATTTTATCATTTTTTGACAAGGAAGCTTGCAAAATTTGTTTTTTAAATACGGAGAGTCAAAATTGACTGTCAACAACCGCAACCTATGAAGCTGCCAAGTAAATTAACAATTTCTCTCCTTCCTTCAGTTTTGACAACAACGGAGGGCTACGCAAGTACCTCTTTAGGTCTTTCAATGCCTTCTGGCATTCCGGAGTCCAAGAAAAATCATTCTTCTTTTTCAAGAGAAAAAAGAAATGATGGCACTTTTCCGAAGATCTCGAAATGAACCTACTAAGTGCCACCAACCAGCCAGTCAACCTTTGAACTTCCTTTACACTTGTCAATTGTTTAGGGATATCTTCTATGGCCTTGATTTTGTCGGGATTCACTTCAATTCCTCGTTGTGAAACCAAAAGGTCAAGAAACTTCTCGGAACCACAGTTTGAGCTTCATGTTGTATTTCCTTAAAATTACAAATGTATCTTGTAAATGAGCCAAATGACCTCCTGCATTAAGAGACTTAACCAATATATCATCAATGTAAACCTCCATAGTTTTATCAATTTGATGTTCAAACATCTTATTAACAAGCCTTTGGTAAGTGGCTCCAGCATTCTTAAGCCCGAAAGGCATCACACTATAGTAGTATGTGCCAAATTTTGTGATAAATGATATTTTTTTCTTGATCTTCGAGGTGCATCCTAATTTGATTATATCTGGAATACGCATTACAAAAGTTTATTAACTCATGCTCGGTCATATCATCAATCATTTGGTTAATGTTACGTAATGGTAAAGAGTCCTTAGGACATGCCTTATTCAAATTTTTATAATCCCCACAAATTCTAAATTTGTTATTTTTTTTGGGAACAACCACCACGTTAGCTAACCAATATGGATAATTTACCTCTCGAATTGATTCTATATTAAGTAACCGGGTTACCTCTTCTTTAACAAACCTGTTTCTAACCTCTGCTATCGGTCATTTTTTCTGCCTTATCGGAGGGATGTTAGGGTGTAAACTTAGCTTATGGACAGCCACTTCCAACAGAATACCTATCCTATCAGAATAATATCACACAAAACAATCGACGTTAGCTTTAAGAAAATTAATAATTTTAAGGTCTTAGTTTGGGGTTCAACCCTATTCCTAAGTGGAACTTTCTTTCTAAGAACTCTGTGAACAAGGCCACTTGTTCGAGCTTCTCTGTAGTCGATTTGGTTGCATTCGTTTCCTCCGGTACCTGAAAAGACTTCGGTACCTGATAGAAATTTGATGACTTCTCGCCTCCATTATCTTGAATCAAAATAGATGAGGGCACTAGTTCCTGTAGTTGTTATTTGAATGTTCCTTTTGCCTTGCTACTGCACAAGGTAACTACATTCATTTCTCTTGCAGTTGGTTGATCTCCTCTAATTTGTTTGATCCTATCCGGTGTGGAGAACTTCAGCACCTGATGGTAATTCGATGGCACAACCTTCATTTCTTGAATCTATGGTCTTCCAAGGTTCACATTGTATCCCATGTCGCTATCTACCACTTCAAACAGAGTGGTCTTTGTTATGCCTTCAGCATACCTAGGCAATAAAACTCTCCTTGGGTCGTTACACTTGTAAGGTTGAACCAGGCAAGAAGCTTCGTTGCCAGAATTATATTTCCGGTTAACTTTTCTTGTACCAAAATTCTCCATTGAATGATATTAGCTGAACTACCTCGATCAACCAACACACGTTTAATTTTAAAATCTAAGACAATAAGAGAATGCTATTATCATCCTCTTCCAAGAAGGTGATTTCATCATCTTCAGCTGCTTCTCGGATCCTCTTGCTAGGAGTTAGCAATATCTTCCTCTTCTTTGCTGCTAAAAACTTCACCCCATTTACCTCGTCACCACCAAAGATCATGTTTATCGTTAGGCGAGGTAACCCTACAGCTAGTTTATCTAGTTCCACAACATCTCGATTCCTACCATAATTACTTTTGGTCCAATCACTTAGAAATTTTCTAAGGTGACCATTCTCCAATAGCGTTGCACCCTCTTCACAAAGGTGTCACCAGTCCCCAGTTCTATGGCTATGCGTTCTATGGAATTCACACCATAAATTAGGATCCTTTTGACTAGGATCCGATCGAATTGATTTCGGAAATCTTGTCTCTTTAATGTTCCCCATAGCCAAAACCAACTCTACTAAACTATGTTGAAGTTGTAGTCAGATAACGGGGGTATGCTAAATCCCGGGACCCTGATGGTTCCTTCTCCTGTAAAGTTCTGCTATTCTGACCATGATCCGTCCTTCTATAGGAAGCAAACCTGTCTGATGGCTGAAATCCTTTACTCCCACGCCTATTAACTCTTTCGTAAAGCTGAAAATGGCTGCTGGAAGATCTCCGGTCCGAATTGAAATCAGTTTTAATTTTTTCTTGATTCCGATCGAAGTTGTGATCCTTGTCTAACACTGAAGAGCTTAGTTGATCATCTTCGATTCTGATCTTTGATTCATAACAATTATGGACATATGACCATGTGGTTTCCTAAAATTCCAACAAGCTTTACTTCAACTTCTTCGAGGCATCTGAGCTTAGTGGGTTGAGATCCTTGGTGAACTCTTCAGCCGCCCACTCATCTGGTACTGCTGGCAACAATATCCTTTCCTTTTGAAATCAGATTACAAACTCTCACAAGAGTTCAGTCTCTCCTTGAGAGATTCTGAATATGTCTTCTTTCCTAGATTGGAATTTCCTTGCCCCAGCATGAGCTTTAATGAAAGAATCTGCGAGCATTTCATAAGAATCAATGGAATATTCAGGTAAAAGAGAATACCAAGTTAAAGTACCTTTCATTAGGGCTTCGCCAAATTTCTTCAACAAAACCGATTTGATCTCGTGCGGGGCCAAGACATTTCCCTTTACTGCCGTAGTGTAAGTTGTGATATGCTCATATGGATCTAAAGTCCCATCATACTTTGGAATATCAGACATCTTAAATCTTTTCGGAATTAGTTCGGGGGCCACACTTGGTTTGAACAGCAACTGTGTATACTTCTTTAAGTCCGGTCCCTTCAACACCGGTGGTACTCCCGGGATATGATCCATTCGAGCATGGAATCTTTAATATTTTGGTCCATTTGTTCATTCATTTCCCTCACGAATCTCATAAGCTCGGTCTTGAAAGGGTCATTAACATTGTTGTCGTTCCAGGATCCACTACATGTACCACCTGCTTCATTTTCATTAAAATCAAACTCCTCCCTTAGGGCGATGTTATCGGTTCTTTGCGTTGTTTGATTTGCAGGCACGTTGGGAGGAATCCGAACTCCTCCATTGGATTTATTGGAAGCAACCGAAAGTGCCTGCTTGAGAGATGCTTCATAATTTCCCTTTGTTTCTCTCTCAAGATTTTGACCATTTAAACAACATGTTCATCATCCGCATCATTAGGAGTTAGACTTCTCACATGCCGAGGACTTTGTTCTTCGCGAAAATGCATTGTTTCATCTCTTTCATTGCGAGTTTTGCTAGTTGAATCATCACGCTGGAACACATCCTCATGCTCGTTGTGTACTCCAACATTGTAAGGATTATTCACATCATTAGCTTCCATATCTGATTTTTCTTTTTCTAGATAAAAGAATTAATTGTGTTAGTAACAGATGCATAGATTAAAGTAATTACACAATTGACTATGCTCCACGGTGGGTACCAAACTATTTACCCGTAAAATGGTAAGTTAAATTAGTAACGTGGTTTATAGACACATGAATTAATTTGATCCAAGATTATGAAATAAATAAGAACAAAAATGAGATTATTAAAATAACTTGAAGGAAATACAAGCCTGGTTATGGACTTAGCTTCTCCAGAAGTGGTGATAAGAACTATAGCAAGAACAGAAGAAAGAAAGTAGATTGATAGAATAAGAACAGATTTTGGCCTTTTGCGTATAGAATGTTTTGTGTCCTTTCATGAATACAAATTCCCTTATTTATAGCTCTATTCAAGGAGACAAGATCCCCAAATCAAGCTCTTCCTCAATGTGAATAAAACCCTTCTTGATGGCAACATAACGGTTGAGAATTAATATAGAGATTCTTTCTAACGGCTTCTCATTGAATGTTATCTTTTCCAACCGATGTCTTCCTTTCGAATCTTCGTTCTCGGTTCCAATGCCTTTGGAACATATTCAACACCGGTCACATATTTGTATTTGGTGCCAACTATTTGCTGACTCATATCTTACCTGCCTTATATTCCACGTGTCATCTCGTCATTCGTCTACCTGTCGCTAATCAATTTTACCTCATACAAAAGTCAGAAATGTTACATAATTAAACAAAAATTGAAATTGATAGGGAGTAAAGGATTTTACCTCGTGTTGGAAGAAAACTGAGACGTCGAGTTTTGTCGTAAAAAGATCATCTCCGAAATCAACTCGAACACAAACTCGACCAAAAAACAAAACAGAAGAATCAGAAGCACACTTAAAGCTCTTAACATTTTAAGAATTTATGAGAGTAATAAATTTTGGTATTCAATTGGTTGTCGGTGAAGGCATTAAAGCATGGTATCTTTAGCCAAGATTTTGAAAGTTTTTGAATTTGAATGTTTGAATCGACAGCTCAGAAGAAATAATGAAAAGATTAGTGACAAGATTCACACAATTGTGGTTAAAATATAAGGGGGAAAAGAGAAAGAAAGAGTCATTGGGGCTCAAAACTACTGGTTTTGCCCACGGTTTTGAAGAGGAACCTCCGAATCGAAGCTTTGATCACTGAACATTAAAGAATCATGCTAAGGTCACAAGATTCTTTTGAGTCTTGAACTTTGTCTTCAAGCTATGATGTATGTGAAGCTAAAGTTGGCCATTGGTGGATAAAAAAATCCCGATGATGAAGGTGGTAGTCGAAGTAGCATTTTTTGACTGGGTTTCGGAGATGGTAGGGGGAGGTGAAGATGAGAGGAAAGGGGAAAAGCCAGCGAGATTCGCGGGGTTATGTCATCATATCTTGACTGAGAGATGGGGAAGACGAGCGACAATTGATGTAGCATTTTATAGTTGTGATGACCCGATAAGTCATTGTTACATTTCGCGTTATCGTACGTTAAAGTTTCGTCGTAAGTTAATCGACGTAGGCTCGGGAATGAGATTATTTTTGAGGTTATAAGTATTTATGCTATTTATAATGGGTGATAAGTAAGTGCCGTGAAGGTTAGAGGGTAAACAAGTCAAAGAAAATGAGTTTCGTTAAAGGTTGTCAATTTGGGATAAAATGCGGTCTAAGCTATAATACCCGGTATTTATGGACTAGTACCATACAAGATACCACATGACCATGATAGTAAGGTATTTAAAGTATGTTAAAAGTGATTAGTATTTTAAGTAATTTGAGATAATTCTTAATTATGTGAATAATTAATTAATTATTAATTTTTAGTGGGAGATTAACAAACTTATTAGAATTTGTGGATAAGCTAAATGGAGACCCAACGTGGTAGAAAAGGATTTAGGTAACAGTGACTCTTTGGCTAAGGGCTAGGTGGCATATTTAGGGAATTTGTTGGCTAAGTCATCACACAAAGTGGGGCCCACACCTATGATAAAGACACCTACATATGTCATTAAAGGGAAATGTATATGTTGTAAGGTAACGGATGTAGCTTCATCAAAAATTTCTAATGAGCCCACAATGATAAGATATCTTCCTACACCATTAAAGTGTGATGTTATGCTTGCTAAGTAATGGATGGAGCCTCAAGACAATTCATATGAAACTGCATAATAATATAGCAGCGTGAAGTTTCGATTCTAAGGGAGTACGGTACAATCTTTCTCAAGAATATCATACAAATATTTCCCTACTTTGATCCGTCGTTACGTGTTTTGTCACAGTTGACATGTATTAGAGGGATTGTCAAGAGAATCGGCTCAGGTATGTTAAGGCTATCCCTTCTTTCCTTTTCGCATGATCCATATGATACAAACTAAACGAGCAAACGCACAACTTTCATAAATGTCTCTATTTGTAGAAGCACTAGGTGTGCCTATGTTCTTAAATTCCCATGTGTCTTATTATTATATCGTCTGTTTATGGGTCTCAGAAAAATGTGTAGTTGATAAAGTTTATCCGAAGGTATATTGATCTTATGACATTCCGAGAAATTTTATTAACTTACTTCTTACACATTTCATTCATTTATACATGTACATTGACCCATGATCAGATGGCGTTATATAGGCGTATGTTATATGGATATGGGATATAGAGAAAGGTTACGACGTTATATATGCACCACCACCTGATCAGTTGGTATACGTTGATGATTTCGCCCACAGAGGCCTAGATGATATGATGGGATACCCTAAGAGACGTGATGATGTTATGTACACATATACCTACGCATGATAAGATATTTATAAGCACATGCATGACTTTATAAATATTTTAGTATTCACAAAGTTATTTAGACTTCCAGGCGGTTTCCTTTACTCAATGTTTCTTTTATGTCTTTTATGTACTAATTTTCATGCCTTACATACTCGCTACATTATTCGTACTGACTTCCTTTTTGCCTGGGGATGCTGCGTTTCATGCCCGCAAGTGCAGGAAGACAGGCTGACGGTCCCCCCTTTTAGGATCTTTGATCAGCGAGAGTTGGTGTGCTCCACTTGATCCGGAGCTGTTACTAGTTTTGGTACGCTATTTTTGGTATGTATATATGGGTACGACGGGGCCCAGTCCCATCCTTTATACAGTTGTACACTCTATTAGATGTTTGTAGACAGTCATGTATAGTTGGATAGTACCTTCCCGCATGAATCGACCTCCGTACGTCTCGAATCATGTCAAAAGCAACTCAAAAACAACAAATAATGATATAGAAAATAAACCCAAACGATAAAGGTCGAATCTTCAATAAAATACTCAAAGTCAACCAAAAAGTCAACTCGGGCACACACCTCGAAACCCGACAAAACTCATAAATTCTGACAATCCATTCGAAAATGAGTCCAACCATATAAGTTTCATTCAAATCCGACTCCGAATCGATGTTCAAAACCCAATTATTCGCTTTAGAAAAGTTTTGCCAAAACCCCCAAATTTCTCTGTTAGATTCACCAAATAAAATTCCAAATTCGAAGATGGAATCATGAGTAATAATCAAAACCGAGTCAATAATACTTACCCCAATCCAAGTGGTAAATATCTTTAAATATCGCCCCAATCCGAACTCCCAATCTCAAAACATGATAAAATGAACCAAACTCGATATAATATGTTCTGTCAGATGCTCTCGCATATGCGACCCATTAGTCCTTTCTGCGACACTGCATCTACGGATAAACACTCGCCGATGAGAAAATCACATAAGTCCCTAAATTCTGCTTTTGCGCCATAAAGCCTTGCATCTGCGGAGCCGCTTTTGCAGTCACCTGCCCGCTTCTATGAAATCACAGATGCGCTAACTTTTTGCATTTGCGCGAAATCCTAACCTCAGCAAATCTCACTTCGGCAAGCTCCCAATCGCTTTTGCGGACCAAACCTTGCAGGTGCGAAAACATAAACAAGAACTGCCTTCAAACTTTGTAATGACCCGAAACTCATCTGAAAGTCACTCGAGCCCCACAGGACCCCATCCAATAATACCAACAAGTCCAAAAATATAAACAAACCTACTCGAGGCCTCAAATTACACAAAATAACATCAAAACCATGAATCACACCTCAATTCAATCTTGATGAACTATTTCAAAATTCATAATTCCAAACTTACACACGTCTAAACAACTTGAAATCATCTCAAATTTTGCACACAAGTTACAAATGACATAATGAACCTATTCCAACTCCCGGGACAATGATTTGAACCATATAACATCAAAGTCAATTCCCGGTAAAACACATGAGCTTTCCTAATCTTCAAATTGCCAACTTTCACCTAATAAAACCAAACTTTCTACAAACATCCAAATATGAATCTGGGCATATGCCTAAGTCCAAAATAACCATACAAACCTATTGGAACTATCAAAATGCGAGCCTGAGACCGTTTACACAAAAGTCAAACTTGGTCAACTCCTCCAACTTAAAGCTTCTAAATTGAGCATCATTCTTCCAAATTAATCTCGAATCACTGGAAGACCAAAACAGACCAAACACGCACCGAGCGAAAATGCTAATGCTACTCAAGACCTCAAACTACCGAGCGGAAATGCTAATGCTCAAAATGACCAGTGGGGTCGTTACATTCTCCCCCACTTAAACATGCGTTCGTCCTTAAAAGTGCCAAAAGTCGTTACAAAGCCATCAAATCATCGCATAAACTCGTCATACACATACCCATGGGAAATCCTACGCCACCTAAATCCATATAAGTCTATCAACACAACCTAGCTGAGGGTTCTTTCTTCAACCTTAGTCCATAAACCTTAAAACCAAATCTCAAACATCTGGAATTCATTATAAGACCTGATTCTTGCATATACACAATGTATAAGTCTGAACAAGTTATATCAAGCCATAACCATGTTCCAAGATATAATCACGTGATATATCACATAATTCAAACACCCATAGCACTAATTTATGACCATAATAACTGCTCATTAACAAATCTGGTACCAACGACATACCTCATATCGACCACTTATCATACCAACAAGTTGTAGAGCTCCCTCGCCCGCCAAGAACCATAGCCAAATTCTAAGTTGACTAGTGACGTTACCCTTCTAAACATACTCTAGCCAAATCTAATGGCTCATTTTACCCAATGCAAGCTACTCGACTGAAAGTCCACACCAATGATACTTAGAACTATATACGATGCAATTCATGCACCAAACAAGCAATAACTCGAATGTGACCAATTGTGGAAGGAGAACCAAATGAGAGAACCATCCTGCAAGCTCAACAGATACCACCATAAAGCGCAATGTTATGAACCCATCTCACAAAGATGAAATGAAACACACCAAAAAAGAACAAAGGATCATATTCAAACATAACTCTGCTATGACGCGTAACTTGATCCAAACTTACCGGTCCACAAGGATCACCCATTGCCCAAATTATAACACTCACCAAACACGTGTATATGAACAACAAGCTCACGAAGCGCATGACCCCAACCACGGAGACACGGATGGCACAACATACCATGGACAGGAAGACCATAACCAAGGCACAATCAGCCATTCAACACCTCAAGAGCCATCTCGCTCGAATTCACCACAAGGCCCAAACAAAACCGCATCATATGTGTAAATAGTCAATAGTTACACAACCCATCATAGCATAGGAGAGTAACATATGGAACATATAAGAACATGAATAAGATCAACTATAGCCGATGGCACACCACTGAACACTAGTTGTGCGACGTAAACAAACCAGATCCGATGTAGATTACACATTCTCATTAGGCCTCCCAATGGCCCCCTAAATCAATTCTGATCCTCCAGAAATAGGTAAATAACCTTCCAAAAAGTCAGCAGTAGTCTAACCATAACACATACCGTCAGCTGTCTCACCCTTGCCATATCTTGACATGACACAACTACGGAATAGTCCGCCTTTAAGAAATCCCAGTCTCCAAACCCTAAGAATACAGGAATCTCCATATCCGATCCAAACTCCATCACTCAAATAACTGACACATCCCTCATACACAATCATCTTCCCAGAAACACTCCCACGAGTCTTTTGCGCCACATAAAAAAGTTTGAGCATCGGCTGTCAACAACCAAGCGATTCCCATAATACTAGTTCAGCATCCACAAGTCAAAACACAATGCGTCTTCTAAAATGCACACCCTTCTCAGGTGATACAAGATAGTGCCAGCATTCTTCTAAACATTTGAAACCGTCCATGATGTCTAGCACTCATGACCTCCTCTTCAAAACGGAAACGTAACCTTGTGCATGCAAACCTCAATCACACACGTAGCACCGCATCTATCATGCAATCATATGAAAACACGAGGATCTCATTATAAACTCCGAATCACAAGTAGGATACATGCTCCATTAGTCAGAAACCTTCCACTTGACCCACATCCAGGATAAATATCAAAACACACAACATACTTCTCATACAGGTAGAAGACATTCGTCTCAAGCCGGGGTCGACACCATCGAGTCCTTCTAACTCAACCAAGTCACATAAATCGCCCAACCCAAGAGTATTGCCATAAAACACATGTAGAGTTCCACCGTACTGTTACACCCTATATTTTCGTACGTAAAAATGCGTCGTAAGCAAACTAATGTAGGACCAAAAATGAGATAATATTTAAAAGTATATAAAGTAAGTTAATCATGTTACCTATGAGGTTACAAATATTGAAGATCATGAACAACAAGTACAAAGAGGGTTGGACAGTTCAGAAGCTAAAGCAATTGAATAAAATAATGTTTCGTCGAAAGTCGACAAGTTGGGAATGTTATAACATGTACCTTTGGGGTGAGACTAGGGTGAATAACATGATAAAGAGATTATGTTATGATTTATATTAGTCGTATGACATCCGTGTGTTATGTTTTGAAGTCAAGCGAGTTGTGGAACAAAAGTTGATGAAAGTCATCACAAGTTACATTCATAAGTTTTACTGAAACTTTGGGTCCAATATAACTGCAATTTTCTCCCAATATACTTAGAGTTATGGGGTGTTCCACCCATCAAATTAAATATCTATGAGTCTATTTTCCAACGCATTAAACCGTTTGTCAATACAACATCGGAGTAGAGAGATATGGGCATTGTTGTGGTACTGCGCAAGCTGCTAGGTGACAAGTAGGTGTGTCACCTACTTGCTTAAATGAAAGCCCAAAAATGGACCATTTAGGGTCGTCCAAAGAGGACTTTTAAAGGCCCATTTTCTTCATATATTAGACTTAAAATAGAGCATAATAACCAGACATAAGCTCTGCAAAGAATCCTCCCAAAAATTTCCCACAAACCCTAATTGATTTTCTCTCCCTTTCAAGTTCTAATTAGAGGTAAAACCTAAAGTTTGAAGGACCAAGATAGGAGCTGAGTTATCCAACAAATAAGGTGAGTTTACTGCTCTCTTTCATCCATTTTTTCTTCTATAAATTATGGCAAGTCGTTCTATACTTGTAAGAACTCACGGGACGGTGATCGGAAGCCGTGAGTTCGAGTTATTCACTTGTAGCGGACTGTTTTGTGGACTGTTTTGTGTTGCTGTTGGGCTGCGTGTTTTACTACTGTTTTGTGGAGTTTTGGAGGAGGAAGGGGGTGTAGAAACACCATATAAATGTAGGGTGGTTGGCTGGTCGTTCGTCATAACATTTCCGGGTCGTTTGACACTACTACGGTGGTCGTTTTGAGTATGAAGAGATTGGGGTGTGTTGGGCTGTTTTGTAGTGTTTGATGGCGTATATAGGGCTGGAAAATGATGTATTTATGTTGTTATTGTTCTGTTCTTGTATTGTTGGTGTTATCTTGAATTTGGAGGAATAAGGATTATAGGGGAGATGCTGCCCGTTTTAATACAAAATAAGTTTGTCGTTCGTTGTGCGATAGTTGTACCTTTCGTAACTTAACGATAGTATTATTATCATTCTTGTAGATTAAGGTGCAAAGAGGTGAGTTCAACTTGGTGATTCGGAAGATTGTGATAAGGTATGTTAAGGCTAAGCCCTTCCTTCATTTTGGCATGATCTCATAGCTACATGTGTTAATAATGAGACATAAAGAGAAGTTCGTATTCATGAATTTATTCACATTATTCTAGTCTCATAAGTTACAATATTATTCCTTATCGAGACTTCATATTCAGTTTAGTTTTGTCTTTATTCAGTCAAGAGATCAGAGGGTCTATATATATATATATACACAATATTATAGTATTTGCACCACCATCGAGCTATAATCGGTGGGCAGGCCCCTATTGGGCAACCTCTGATCAGATGGTAAGTTATATATACCGAGCCTACTGTGGCCGAGCGCCTATGAGCGAGCCCAGGATGGCTGAGGTACAGATGCCCAGTATGGCCGAGCGCTTATGAGCGAGCCTACTACGGCCGAGCAGTTACACGTACCGAACCTTATAAGGCCGTACAATTATTTTACTTACTATATTGAAGGAGTTGAGTCAGTATCAGCAGGTAAGTATATCTCCAGATCATCTTTGACTCCCAGTTAATTTCAGTTATCATATTATCAGTTCAGTTTCAGATTTCAGTTATTTTATTGCCTTACATACTCGGTACATTATTTCGTACTGACGTCCCTTTTTTGGGGGCGCTGCATTTCATGCGTGCAGGTTCAGACAGACAGACGGGTAGACCTCCTCAGTAGGTGTTTCCCGAGTTCCGCCTGATCGGTAAGCTCCACGTCTTTCGGAGTTGCCAGGTCTAGAGTTTTGTGTACATCTTATGTATATCTGTATATATGTTATGGGTAGGTCGGGGCCCTGTTCCGATCACAGTACATCTATCAGTAGAGGCTTGTAGACATATCCTGTTGGTTAGTGTTGTATGTTGGGTTTGTATAAATTGGTGGTTTGTCAGCTGTAGTAGCTATGACGGCCTTGTCGGCCTAGCTTTATATTGATGTTTAGTTAGCGCTAGTTTCCATTCATTTTTATATTTTGCTTCGCAAATTGTCTTGCAAGGTGGCCCTATGGCCAAAGTATGACATTATATGTTCAGAGTCCCTTAGTCGCAATATGGTACGCCAGATTAGGTGAGGCACCGGGTGCTGGTTTCGCTCCTAGGTTCGGGGCGTGACAAACTTGGTATCAGAGCAGTTCTGTCCTAGGGAGTCTACAAGCCGTGTCTAGTAGGGTCTTGTTTATAGATGTGTTGTGCACCACATTATATAAGCAGGGAACTACAGGGCATTTAGGAGTTGGTTACCCTTCTTTGAAATCTAAATCGTGCTATAGAACTGAGTTATAGGAAATTTGAATTAAACTTATGTGTTGGTGTTTGCATGCACAGATGACGGTGACTAGGAAGACTACGGCTAGCCAGAGGAGAGATACAGCAGTAGGTGAGGGGACCAGCAGGGTACCCCCAGTAGATGGGGCCCAGTCTGAGGCTCAAGGTGAGACCCCTACTCAGCCATTACCGGCTCCTCCACCAACTACGGAGATTCCTAGGGAAACCGCACATCCAGTTCCCCCTCCACTTCCATCAGATCAGGACTTGAGGAGTGCGGTGCATTTGTTGACACAGTTGGTAGCTACCCAGCAACAGGCTAGGGCATCAGCTAGTGCAGGAACTTCTGAGGGGTCTGGGAGTTCAAGGGTCCGAGAGTTTATTGCTTTGAGTCCCCCAGAGTTCACGGGGACAGATCAGAGGGAGGACCCGCAGGATTTCATAGATCAGCTTCACAGGATCTTTCGTGTTATGCATGCCACGGAGAAAGAGGCAGTTGAGCTAGCAGCTTTTCGACTCCGAGATATAGCCATCCTTTGGTACGAGGGATGGGAGAGGTCCAGGGGACGTGATGCACCTCCAGCTATTTGGGAGAATTTTTCAGATGCCTTCCTTGACCAGTACTTACCGCGGGAGATCCGACAGGCTCGAGTCGATCAGTTTCTATCCCTCAAGCAGGGTAATATGAGTGTTCGAGAGTATAGTCTCCGTTTTGACTCATTGGCCAGATATGCACCATCCATTGTTGCTACTATGCGGGACAGGATTCACAGGTTTATAGCAGGGTTAGCCCCAGAGTTAACCGAGGCATGTGCCACCGCTGCATTGCAGGATAGTATGGATATCTCCCGGATTCAGGCATTCGCCCAGAATATAGAAAGGGGTAGGCATCGGCAGCAGGGTACAGAGAGGGCTGAGCAAGGGCAACGTAAGAGGATGAGATTTCCCAGGTCTCAGGAGCAATCTCAGGGTAGTTATAGGACCCAGTACTTCGGACGGCCACCTAGGCCTCCGCCACCTCAGTTACAGGGTTACGGGTATGACCGCTATACTCAGTCAGGACCAGGTGAGAGCTCACGGGCGTCGGGTTTGCAGCGACAACGAGGTTCTGCGCAGACATGGTCATTTCCTCCGCGGTGTGACATCTGTGGTAGAGGACACTTGGGTCAATGCCGAGCAGGTTCTGATGCTTGTTATACATGTGGGCGTCCGGGGCATATGATGCGAGATTGCCCAAATAGAGATTCTGGGGGAATGGCACAACCAGCGAGTTCAGCAACAGGATCGTCTATGTCCGTGCATCCTTCAAGGCGTGAGTCTCAGTCTTCGGCTGGTAGAGGTCGAGGCAGAGGTAGAGGTTCCAGTTCAAGTGGTAATCAGAACCGTATCTATGCTTTAGCGGGTCGACAGGACCAGGAGTCTTCACCAGACGTTGTGACAGGTATATTAACCATTTGCTCTCACGATGCTTATGCTTTGATAGACCCAGGATCTACTTTATCATATATTACCCCATTTGTCGCGAGGAAGTTTGGTATAGTGCCTGAAATACTAAGTGATCCTTTTGCGGTATCTACACCGGTCGGAGAATCGATTATTGCTAGACGGGTTTACCGAGGTTGTACGGTGACAATTTGTAGTCGTCAGACCTCAGCTGACCTAGTTGAGCTAGAGATGATGGATTTTGATGCTATCATGGGCATGGACTGGTTGGCAGCTTGTTATGCCATAGTTGATTGCCGAGCAAAGGCAGCCAGATTTCATTTTCCAGGTGAGCTAGTCCTAGAATGGGTAGGTAATACAGCAACACCTAGAGGTAGGTTTATTTCCTATCTAAAGGCGAGGAAAATGATCGCAAAAGGGTGCATTTATCATATTGTGCGAGTTAGAGATGCAGATGCTGAGATACCTATACTTCAGTCTATTCCCGTAGTCAAAGAGTATGCAAATGTGTTTCCAGATGAGCTTCCAGGTATTCCTCCAGAGCGAGAGACTGATTTTAGCATTGATTTGCTTCCAGGAACTCAACCAATATCCGTCCCTCCGTATAGAATGGCGCCTGCCGAATTGAAGGAGTTGAAGGAGAAGTTAAAAGATTTGCTGGAGAAAGGTTACATTAGGCCCAGTACCTCACCTTGGGGTGCACCGGTACTATTTGTGCGGAAGAAAGACGGCTCGCTAAGGACGTGTATCGATTATAGGCAGCTGAACAAGGTAACTATTAAGAATAAGTATCCACTTCCAAGGATCGATGACTTGTTTGATCAGTTGCAGGGAGCTAGATGCTTTTCAAAGATAGATTTGAGGTCGGGGTACCACCAGGTCAGAGTTCGGGAAAAAGATATTCCGAAGACAGCCTTCAGGACCCGATATGGCCACTTCGAGTTCCTTGTCATGTCCTTCGGGTTGACTAATGCACCCGCCATATTTATGGACTTGATGAATAGCCTATTCCGGCCATTTTTAGATCTGTTCGTGATAGTATTTATTGATGATATTCTGGTTTATTCCCGTTCAGAGGATGAGCATGTGGACCACCTGTGAGCGGTACTCCAAACCCTCTGTGATCGTAAGTTGTATGCTAAGTTTTCTAAATGTGAGTTCTAGTTGAAGTCTGTAGCATTCTTGGGGCATATTGTATCAGATGAAGGTATAAAGGTGGACACTCAGAAGATTGAGGCCGTGAAATCTTGGCCTAGACCTACCACTCCGACAGAGGTTCGTAGCTTTCTAGGCTTAGCAGGATACTATCGGAGGTTCGTAGAGGGTTTTTCTTCCCTTTCGGCACCATTGACGAAGTTGACACAGAAAGAAACTAAGTTTCAATGGACAGAGGCTTGCGAGCGGAGTTTCCAAGAGCTTAAGAACAGGTTGACCTCAGCTCCAGTTCTAACACTTCTAGAGGGTCTAGAGGGTTATGCCGTGTATTGTGATGCATCAGGTGTCGGGTTAGGATGTGTCCTGATGCAACATGGGAAGGTAATTGCGTATGCTTCAAGGCAGTTGAGGAAGCACGAGAGGAATTATCCGACCCACGACCTCGAGTTAGCTGCGGTTGTCCATGCACTTAAGATATGGCGGCATTATTTATATGGTGTTCATGTTGATGTATTTACTGATCATAAAAGCCTACAATATATTTTCAAGCAGAAAGAGTTGAATTTGCGACAGAGGCGATGGCTTGAGTTATTGAAAGATTACGATGTTAACATTCTCTACCATCCAGGGAAAGCTAATGTTGTAGCAGATGCCTTAAGTCGCCGATCTATGGGTAGCTTAGCACATGTAGAGCCCGAGAAAAGACAATTAGCTAGAGAGATTCATCAATTGGCTTCGTTGGGGGTTCGGTTAGTAGATTCTGAGGATGGTGGAGTTGTACTTCAAAACACTGCAAAATCATCCCTCATAGCTGAAGTCAAGGAAAGGCAGTACGAGGAACCAGAGTTGGTCGAGTTGAGAGAGCGAGTTCCGCAGCAGAAGAAGCCATTGTTAGAGCTCAAGGGAGATGGGGTTCTCAGATACAAGGGTCGTTTGTGTGTTCCAGATGTAGCAGGGCTACGAGACAAGATTATGTCAGAGGCACATTATTCATGGTATTCCATCCATCCTGGATCGACGAAGATGTATCATGACATTAAGGATATGTACTGGTGGAATGATATGAAGAAGAACATTGCTGAGTTTGTCGCCCAATGTACTAGTTGCCAGCAAGTGAAGGTAGAACACCAGAAGCCCGGAGGGCTAATGCAGACTATAGAGATCCCGACATAGAAATGGGAGGCGATAAACATGGACTTTATCATGGGTTTACCTCATTCTAGTCATAAGTTCGATTCTATATGGGTGATAGTCGATAGGCTCATGAAATCAGCTCACTTCCTACCGGTCAGATCTACATATACAGCAGAAGATTATGCAAAGTTATATATTAAGGAGATAGTGCAGCTACACGGAGTACCGGTTTCTATTATATCTGACCGTGGGGCTCAGTTTACAACACATTTTTGGAGGTCATTTCAGAGAGGTCTAGGGACTCAGGTGAATCTCAGCACAGCTTTTCATCCACAGACTGATGGGCAAGCCGAGCGCACAATTCAGACGCTCGAGGATATGTTACGAGTATGTGTGTTGGATTTTAAAAGAAGTTGTGATGAACATCTACCTCTTATCGAGTTTGCATATAATAACAGTTACCACTCCAGTATCCAGATGGCTCCGTACGAGGCTTTGTATGGGCGTAAGTGCATATCTCCTATAGGGTGGTTTGATGTTGGAGAATCTGGGTTACATGGGCCAGGCCTGGTTCAGCAGGCCATAGAGAAAGTAAAGCTTATCCGGGAGCGACTTTTGATAGCTCAGAGTCGTCAGAAGTCATATTCTAACGTGCGGCGACGAGACTTAGAGTTCAGGATTAATGACTGGGTATTCATAAAGGTATCAACTACGAAGGGCGTGATGAGGTTTGGCAAGAAAGGCAAGCTTAGCCCACGGTATATTGGGCCTTATAGGATCATTCGGAGAGTGGGCCAAGTAGCTTATGAGTTAGAGTTTCCCTCAGAATTGGAGTCTATCCATCCGGTTTTTCACGTATCTATGCTATGGAAGTGCATTGGCGATCCTACCCGAGTGGTGCCCACGGATGATGTACAGATTACAGAGGACTTGTCATACGAGGAAATTCCAGTTGCCATCCTAGACCGACAAATCCGCAAGCTACGAAATAAGGAGGTAGCTTCCGTGAAGGTTTTATGGAGGAGCAAGAATGTAGAAGAGATGACGTGGGAATCGGAGGGAGAAATGAAGTCTAAATACCCCCACCTATTTCAAACTGAAGATATGGTTCGAGATGAGACGCTACAATGTAGCTCTATGTAGGCTAGCAGGTTATCAGGTAAGCTTTTATTTTTCACTTTCAATATTTATGATTTACGGTCGGTGAGGCAAATTGCTGCTATTTATAAAGATTGGCCATGTGTGGCATGTATAGTATGTTTTCTGGTTGCGTGCAGGTTGGTTTTAACCTAGTGTACGAAGGATACTCTGGCAAAATTTTCCAAAGTCTCTAAGAGTAAACATTCAAGGACGAATGTTCCCAAGGGGGGAGTGATATTACACCCTATATTTTCGTACGTAAAAATGCGTCGTAAGCAAACTAATGTAGGACCAAAAATGAGATAATATTTAAAAGTATATAAAGTAAGTTAATCATGTTACCTATGAGGTTACAAATATTAAATATCATGAACAACAAGTACAAAGAGGGTTGGACAGTTCAGAAGCTAAAGCAATTGAATAAAATAATGTTTCGTCGAAAGTCGACAAGTTGGGAATGTTATAACATGTACCTTTGGGGTGAGACTAGGGTGATTAACATGATAAAGAGATTATGTTATGATTTATATTAGTCGTATGACATCCGTGCATTATGTTTTGAAGTCAAGCGAGTTGTGGAACAAAAGTTGATGAAAGTCATCACAAGTTACATTCATAAGTTTTACTGAAACTTTGGGTCCAATGTAACTGCAATTTTCTCCCAATATACTTAGAGTTATGGGGTGTTCCACCCATCAAATTACATATCTATGAGTCTATTTTCCAACGCATTAAACCGTTTGTCAATACGACATCGGAGTAGAGAGATATGGGCATTTTTGCGATACTGCGCAAGCTGCTAGGTGACAAGTAGGTGTGTCACCTACTTGCTTAAATGAAAGCCCAAAAATGGACCATTTCGGGTCGTCCAAAGAGGCCTTTTAAAGGCCCATTTTCTTCATATATTAGACTTAAAATAGAGCATAATAACCAGACATAAGCTCTGCAAAGAATCCTCCCAAAAATTTCCCACAAACCCTAATTGATTTTCTCTCCCTTTCAATTTCTAATTAGAGGTAAAACCTAAAGTTTGAAGGACCAAGATAGGAGCTGAGTTATCCAACAAATAAGGTGAGTTTACTGCTCTCTTTCATCCATTTTTTCTTCTATAAATTCATGGCAAGTCGTTCTATACTTGTAAGAACTCACGGGACGGTGATCGGAAGCCGTGAGTTCGAGTTATTCACTTGTAGCAGACTGTTTTGTGGACTGTTTTGTGTTGCTGTTGGGCTGCGTGTTTTACTACTATTTTGTGGAGTTTTGGAGGAGTAAGGGGTGTAGAAATACCATATAAATGTAGGGTGGTTGGCTGGTCGTTCGTCATAACATTTCCGGGTCGTTTGACACTACTACGGTGGTCGTTTTGAGTATGAAGAGATTGGGGTGTGTTGGGCTGTTTGTAGTGTTTGATGGCGTATATAGGGCTGGAAAATGATGTATTTATGTTGTTATTGTTCTGTTCTTGTATTGTTGGTGTTATCTTGAATTTGGAGGAATAAGGATTATAGGGGAGATGCTGCCCGTTTTAATACAAAATAAGTTTGTCGTTCGTTGTGCGATAGTTGTACCTTTCGTAACTTAACGATAGTATTATTATCATTCTTGTAGATTAAGGTGCAAAGAGGTGAGTTCAACTTGGTGATTGGGAAGATTGTGATAAGGTATGTTAAGGCTAAGCCCTTCCTTCATTTTGGCATGATCTCGTAGCTACATGTGTTAATAATGAGACATAAAGAGAAGTTCGTATTCATGAATTTATTCACATTATTCTAGTCTCATAAGTTACAATATTATTCCTTATCAAGGCTTCATATTCAGTTTAGTTTTGTCTTTATTCAGTCAAAAGAGCAGACGGTCTATATATATATATATATATATATATATATATATATATATATATATATATATATATATATATATATACACACAATATTATAGTATTTGCACCACCATCGAGCTATAATCGGTGGGCAGGCCCCTATTGGGCAACCTCTAATCAGATGGTAAGTTATATATACCGAGCCTACTGTGGCCGAGCGCCTATGAGCGAGCCCAGGATGGCCGAGGTACAGATGCCCAGTATGGCCGAGCGCTTATGAGCGAGCCTACTACGGCCGGGCAGTTACACGTACCGAACCTTATAGTGCCGGACATTTATTTTACTTAATATATTGAGAGAGTTGAGTCAGTATCAGTAGGTAAGTATATCTCCATACCATCTTTGACTCCCAGTTAATTTCAGTTATCATATTATCAGTTCAGTTTCAGCTTTCAGTTATTTTATTGCCTTACATACTCGGTACATTATTTCGTACTGACGTCCCTTTTCTGGGGGCGCTGCATTTAATGCGTGTAGGTTCAGATAGACAGACGGGTAGACCTCCTCAGTAGGTGTTTCCCGAGTTTCGCCTGATCGGTAAGCTCCACGTCTTTCGGAGTTGCCAGGTCTAGAGTTTTGTGTACATCTTATGTATATCTGTATATATGTTATGGGTAGGTCGGGGCCTTGTTCTGATCACAGTACATCTATCAGTAGAGGCTTGTAGACATATCCTGTTGGTTAGTGTTGTATGTTGGGTTTGTATAAATTGGTGGTTTGTTAGCTGTAGTAGCTATGACGGCCTTGTCGGCCTAGCTTTATATTGATGTTTAGTTAGTGCTAGTTTCCATTCATTTTTATATTTTGCTTCGCAAATTATCTTGCAAGGTGGCCCCATGGCCAAAGTATGACATTATATGTTCAGAGTCCCTTAGTCGCAATATGGTACGCCAGATTAGGTGAGGCACCGGGTGCTGGTTTCGCTCCTAGGTTCGGGGCATGACACGTACCAAAGGAACTGATTATCCTTAGTGCTATGATGATCCCAACCACTACCAAGCTGACCTATTTCTTCAAGTTCTCTCAACTTGCCTTCGATTTACCACTTCTCCTTGCTAGTACACTATGATCTTTATGTCATGCCCCGACCTCGGGAGAGCAACCGGCGCTCAACCGAGATACCCCAGCCGAGCAAGCCTGTACAATACCTTCTACCAACTCGCCCATGATTAAATAGAAGATATATCTATATCATTATTTAAACATTAAGAGGTCATGTGAATAACACTAGTTCACTTCCATTAGTTACATCATTAACAAGTCCCCAAAACAGTACACTATACATTCGTAGTTAAAGTGGGACAGATAATACAATTACAACAAGTTTAGTTCAACCTTCCCAAAGTAGGATACAACCCACACTATATCTACAGAGCCTCTAACAGAAACAAAAGAGTACTACGACAGTGCCGGCAATAAGGCCGCGGCTATACCTCAAAACACTATGTACATGGAACAAGAGATACAGGACCCTGGAATGAAGTGAGGCTCACCAAGTCAGCTGAGGAGAGGGTGTACTGTTATCATTGATCAAGTTTGTCACACCCTAAAATCGAGGGGCGCGACCGGCGCTCAACCGAGTGAACCCGACCGAGCAAGCCTATTAGATTTAATTCTACCTAAACTCATCCACGAATAGAGATAATACATATTATCATTAATTAGACGAAAATGAGTTCATGTCTACAATACCAATTCATCTCCAATAGTTTCATCATTTTTAAAGTCTCAAATGGACAAGTAATACATCCACAACATAACATAGTTTGTCTTTCCCCAGCACCAATACACAACCCACACTATGTCTACAAAGCCTCTATAGATAAAGAAGAGTACAATGGTAATGCCGGCAACATGGCCCCGGCTATATCTCAAACCGAATACACAAAGTACATAAGATACATGACCCCGGGATGAAGTGAGCTCACCAAGTCAGCTGGGAAGGAAGTGCATTGCTATCACTGATCAATATCTCATGCTGTGGAACCACCTGCATCCATTGAAAGATGCAGCGCCCCCGGCAAAAGGGACGTTAGTATTGTCGAATAGCACTAGTATGTAGAACTAAACATTCTCTCAATAGAATGACAAATAATACAAACAAGATTATCATAATATCAATGAAAGCCTTAATCAACATCAAACCTCAATTTAGGATCAAGACAGTGTTCAAATTAATTTCCATATCTCACATTGGGAGATTTTTTTAGTATCGATATACCATTGTCCACAATACCAGTACCATTATTCACCATACCAATACCACTATTCACAATACCATTATTCACAAAACTAGTACCATCGCACTCTTAGCACAGAGTCCGATCACGACCCGATCGGCTAGGCTATCTCAGTAGAGACATCAACCACAATTTCTCTCAATATCAATACCACCATCTTTAACACGGAGTCCGATTACAACCCGATCGGCTAGGCTATCCATTAGGGACATCGACCACACTCACAATTTCAATTACAATTTCCAGCACAATCACCACCATGTGTGCGGCATGGTGTCCGATCACGACCCGACCGGCTAGGCTATTTTACTTGAGATATAAACCTTGTTATATCAATCATCGCATTTCATATTACTTTCACATCTTTTCATTTCATTGGCACTAATGGCCATAATTATAAAATCATTCTTGGCACGTTGGCCATATTCAGTATTTCATGCTCACCTTATCAATTTCAAATATCATTATCATCGTCAACAACAAATAAAACTTAAATCAAGTTGTGTAGAACACATGTGAGCATTTAGAGTCTAAGGCACATAGAGATATTTCACAAAGTTTGGCATAATAGCCTTCATTTGAACTTGACTTAAAGTCGAAACATTATTAATGCACAGCCCGTATTCTAACACATCCTCAATTGGTAACATAACATGAATAGAGCATTTAGGAAGCTTGTTGAATATATATCTTTCAATCCAATCTTACTCGGAATGGCCAGTCTCATAATGAATCACTCGGGACTTACATAATTTACATGAATATCGTGGGATTCAATTCTAAAAGAAGAGTTTAGCCAACATGTCTCACTTGAGCTTCCTTACACTCTAAATGTTCCGGAATTCTTAGCAACTTCAATCTATTATAAAAATATAACAAATTGAATCATAATTAGGAAGATGATCATGGTTCGAGCACATTTGAGCATTTTATCAAACACTAAGTGTGCATTAAGGTTCCAAGGTCCTTTTATGGAGAATTCCATCATCCCACAACCGAATCTTTACCATTTTTAGCTCAACAATCTTCCTACACCCTTTGATAACACATGCATGTAAAATAAACAACTCTCATGCCCAAAAATTATCTTGCTAGTTACCCATTTTCAGAAAAATTTGAAATTAGGGTTTAGGGTGTAGAATCTTACCTCTAGGATGAAGACCTAGTGAGCTTCCCTTCTTAATCTTTCAAAACTTGAGCAAAAATTGAAGAAAAATTATTGAAGAACACCTTCTCACTCTAGGGCACTCTCTCTCACTCTAAAATATCAGATTATGTCTCAAAAATGGCTAAACAATGACCGCATATCGGTCGCATAATTGGTTACAAAATAGCCAAAAGAACTGCATGTGTATGCGGTCACTATGTTGTCCGCATAACTATTATGCGGTCGTATAATGCACCGCATAATAGTTATGTGGTCGAATAGTCGACCGCATAGTTTCTTCCAACTGACCCAATTAACTGCCTCACTCTGCGGCCATTATGCGGTCCGCATAGTGGTTCTGCGGTCGCATAATGGACTGCAGAAATGGTCTTTTCCGCCAAAAATTTTCCTTTACTTTCCTTTTCTACAATCCTCAAACACATAAGCCTAGTCCGGCACTATAAAACATTATTTTCTTTGCAAATTTTGCCGGGCTTTACACTTAAGTACTTCAAAATTTTCCTAGGTGTTACAAATACCACCTGCTATGGAACCACCTGCATCCGTTAAAGATGCAGCGCCCCCGGCAAAAGGGACGTTAGTACATGTCGAATAGTACTAGTATGAAAATCAAACACCTATGCAAGGACTTGGAAATACAACATGAATATGATGAATCATGGTAACAATAAGAGGCTTAGTTAGCTGCTAAAGCCATAGCAAATTTGTTAAGCGCATTCCATAGCATTTATAAATTCATAAGTCAAGGATCCTCTACAATTACCTTTACACAAAGCGGCCATGCCGCCTCACCCCAACGTATGCGGGTGGAGGTGCAATCACAATACCAGAAACTCTATAAAAAGCGGCCCTCACGTCTCACCCCAATGTATGCGGGTGGAGGTGTATTTGCAATGCCACAAACTCCACACAAAGCGGCCCCGCTGCCGCACCCCAATTTATGCGGGTGGAGGTATATTCACAATACCACAACTCCAGACAAAGAGGCCCCGCCGCCACACTCCAATGTATGTTGGTGGAGGTGTATCCACAATGTCGTATCTCAGATTCCCAAAACAATATTAGTTTGTACAAAAGAATTCCCTTTTTAAATCAACCATTTGGCACCTTTGGATTAGCAAGTGTAAGTTCACAAGGTCTCATCATATGAGAAATGAGTGTTTAATCATATTGAGTTCATACAAGATCTTATTCCCAAAAAGGGGTATAAGATAATTAAGTCCAAAAATAGAGAATCATGAACACACGAGGGTTCCAACACGTTATGCCAATAGAGAATCAATTTTACTAGTTTGAATACCCCAAGTCAATAGCGTTTCAAGTTTGACTACACATGATAGAATTTTACAAGGATTCGGGAATTCCGATACTAGAAGAAGAGTTTAGCCTTCATACCTCGAAAATGCTTTTCGTAGTGCCACAATAATGTCCCAACACTTCCAATGATGCCAATCATTTTGAAGCCCTAGCAAGTTCCTTTTGATTGAATTCCAAGGTTTGATCAAAGTAGAGTAGTGAAATCCTTAGTCCTCCCTTCGCTCTCTCTAGAATAGCTCTCTTCTCTCTCTAAAATGTCAGGTCATCCCCCAAAAATGAACCTGTAGGCTAGAAAAATGAAATGGGGGTCGGGTTATAAAATAAAATGAAGCCCCAACATAGATCTGGGGTCGCATATGCGACCGCATAATGCTTCTGCGGTCCGCAAAATGGGCCGTATAATGGCCCTCCGGAAATGGGCACCCCTGCCTCACTTTGTGAACAATATGCGGTCCGCAGACCTATTCTACGATCACATAATGCACCGCAGAACTATCCTCCAACAATATTTGTGTTAGGTCTGCGATGGGTTATACAGCCCGCAAAATGGTTATGCGGCCGCATAATTGTCACGCCCCGATCTTGGGGAGCGCGACCGGCGCTCAACCGAGATACCCTGATTTAGCATGCCTGTACAATACCTTCTACCCAACTCACCCATGAATAAAGATAATATATATATATATCAACAATTAAACATGAGAAGATTTCATGAATAATCCTAATTCCATCACCAACAATTACTTCTTACATAATTCCCAAAATATATATACAAAATTATATTTTGAAATGGGACGTGTGATACAAATACATCATATCTAGTTGACTCTTCCAACACTACCATACAACCCACACTATGTCTACGGAGCCTCTAAGTACAACCGAAGAGTAGTATGGAAGTGTCGGTGACAAGGCCCAGGCTATACCTCAAAACATAAAGTACAACGTCAAATGGCATGAAGTCCGGAACAGAGTAGGGCTCACCAAAATATGCTGAATAGAGAGTAACTGCTAACGAGGATCAAAACCGCCCGCTGACGAACCACCTGCATTCATTGAAAATGCAGCGCCCCCGGCAAAAAGGGACATTAGTACATATGGAATAGAACTAGTATGAAAACCAAAACACCTATTCAAGGACATAGAAATACAACACGAATATGATGAATCATGGTAACAATAAAAGGCTTAGTTAGCCGTTAAAGACACAACAAATTTATTAAAAACTTTCAATAACATTTATAAATTCTTAAGTCGGGGATCCTCTACAACTACCTTTACACAAAGCGGCCCTACCGCCTCACCCCAATGTATACGGGTGGAGATGCAATCACGATACCCTCAACGCTACTCAAAGAGGTCTTGCCGCCTCACCCTAATGTATACGGGTGGAGGTGTTTCACAATACCACAATCCCTACATGAAACGGTTCTGCCGCCTTACCCCAATATATGTGGGTGGAGGTGTATCACAATACCACAATCCCTAAATGAAGCAGCCCTACCGCCTCACCCCAATATATATGGGTGGAGGTGTATCACTATACCACAATTTCTACCCAAAGCGGCCCTGCCGCCTCACCCCAATATATGCGGGTAGAGGTGTATCACAATACCACAATCCCTACACAAAGAGGCCCTGCCGCCTCACCCCAATATATGCGAATGGAGGTGTAATCACAACACCACAACTCTAGATTCCCAAAACGATAATAGTTTGTACAAGGGGTTCTCTTCCAATCAAAAATTTGGCACGTTTGGCCTTAGCGAGGGTAGGTTCATAAGGTTTCATCATATGAGAAATAAGTGTTTGATTACATTGATTTCATACAAGGTTTTCTTCCCAAGAAGGGGGTATAACATAATTAAGTCACAATAGAAAATCTTTAACACATCATTCATTCTTGAAATACTTTTTTCCAAAAAGGGCAATACACAATTTCAACTCATGAATATATAGGAGCTCAAAACACTTTGAAAATACTTACAAAGCATAGCATTAATTAAGACAACCACATTTGGGCATGACCTGAGCACATAAGCTTTTAGGCACATCTATTTTCGAAGTCAATTTGGGACAGTTGAATCAAGGCCTATTTCATAACCTTTCTCACATCATTTCATTTCCTCGGCACCATTGGCCACAAGTATAACTTTCATTCTTGGCACGTTAGCCACATTTTATATCTCCAACCCATTTCTGTCACTTTCAAGCATCCTTATAGATTATCAACAACAAGGCATTTCTACTCAAGACTTTAAATACACATTTAAGAAACTAATCAAATTAAGGGTATTAGGCACATGTGATTTCTTACACAATTCGACATGCTAGTTTTCATTAGAATCACGTTTTCAAATCATAACATATTAACACACAACCCACACATAATCACCTTCTCAAATAGTAACTCAACATAACAAGTACATTTGGACTACAAATTGAATGCATATATCTCTTGACAAAAGGCTTATTCGGAATAATCAATTTATAATGAGTAACACGGGACTTACAAGGCCATTGTGAGGTTCAATTCAAAAAAATGAGTTTAGCCAGCATACCTGGAATTCGCCCCATAATAATACTAAAACGGTCCACCATACTAAACAACTTCAATCTACAACAATGCAACACAATTACACCAATATTAGCAAGATTCATATACTTTAAGTCATTTAGACTTTTTATCAAACATCTAGTGTGCATATCTTTCTACAACCTCCTCCCATGGAATGTTTTCACCTAACAACCACCTTCCACACCAATGATTCACCTCACAACTTCCATTAGCACATGCATGCCCAACACTTCACTCCCAACCCATAAATGCTATCAATTAATTCATTTTAAAAATCTCTACAATACCAACACAACCTAGGTTAAGGCATTTTTGACTTCCAATCACCATCCCATAAGTCATAACACATATTTCATACATAAATAATCACCATAGATTAGTTAGAGATGGTAGACATACCTCTTGTAGTGAGACTCTTGAAAATACCAACTTGTAGTGTTCTTGACCAATTTGGGGATTTGAATGGAAATCTATGGATCTTCAAGATTAATACTAGTTAATATAAGTGTTTAGGAGTAGTAATCAACTCAAAATTTCTCCAAAAACATTACCTTGGTTCATGGGAGGGAAGTGTTGGACAGATTCCCCTTGATATGCAAGCCCTAGCTCAAAGAAATGACTTAGCCCCTCTCTCTACCCAACCTTGGGGGTATTTATAGGGTTCCTACATGCGCGGTCGCTCACCTGGCTGCGCACACAAGGCAGAATACCCTCCAATATGCGCGGCCGCGCATCTGGCCGCGCATATGGCATAGGTTCGGTAAAATGGCCATAACTTTTTGTAAAAATATCCAATTGACAAACGGTTTGATGCGTTGGAAACTAGACTCAGAGGGATTTAATTTAATAGGTATATCACCACCTAAGTCATTATATTGTGGTAGTTCTATTCATTTGAAGTCGGGTCTTGTGATAATTGAAACATCCTTTCCACTTAATATATCCAACTTGTTCCACACAAGTTCTTGCCATTCACAAAACTCCTTAGTATGTTCCAACAAACCTTAAACACACATTTTCATTTCAAAATGATGTGGTTCTATCCCATGGGTCTCTGTTAAAACTCGAATATGTTATTCCCGAATATTGTTGGCTCACTTTAAAATCTTAAATCATTAGGAAATATTTTTTAACGGGGCCTTACAATAATGGACCGCATAATGGTCCAAAAATTGCTAAGATCTTCTGCCTCAGTCTGCGGTAGATCTGCAGTCTGCAGATCAATTCTGCGACTGCATAATGGGCTGTAGAAAATGCCCTGCACTTCCAAAAACTTTCTTCACTCCCTAACGCATAAGTCTACTTCGGCACCACAAAACCCCGGGTTTTAGGAAATATTTTACATGGCCTTACACCTTAACCCAAAGCTCACACCAAGAGATCCTAGCATGAAACATAGTCTTAATGCCCAGAAGCCACTGTATTCTCTCATAAACACCCAATACTACCAAAATCGGGATGCCCACTCTAAAAAGACTTTCTGTGATTTTTTTTCTGTAACCTCTCTATTACTGAAATTAACAATAAATAATGATATAGAAATACCTCAAGTCTCAGCACCACCCCAATGCAAATCTCAGATCTTAGAAATATGCCGGGGAACCCTCAAATACCACATGTCAATCTTGAACTCATTAGAACATTATCAAGAGTCATCCACTCTGCTCTAATCTCTAAGGCACCACCAATACGATTCAAATGACATGTGCTCCTTTAGCATCCAAACACCTAAAGAAGTAACCCCACCTTTAAGAAACTGAGTGGATCCCTTCTCTTTGCACACTACATCTACCACAAATAACAAACCCGAATCATTTCAAGAATTCCATATGCCCAAAAAGTATAGTACATCATGCACCCAACAAATTTCCCTCCCCGCACTAACCTCGAAGTTAGCCCCCTTCAAGTCATAATTTATCCACAAATATGCCTCAGACCATAACTAATATAACACATGATCGTGCAATCTGATCGTCGATAGCAGACTCCCCCACTTGGCTCGAACCTATAAAGCATAACATATGATAGCCTACAATCCCCTTACTCCATAACTACCATAATCTTGCACTGCAATTCAACTAAATCCTTAATAATCTCATGTAGAACTAATCATAAAATACCTCAAATCATCTGCTTAGCGCATATTCATCCTCATGACAGTCGTGTAAACTTCCTCAAGCAATCCAAACACAAAATTGTAGCAGATACATATCCCACTTGGTAGAAAGAAAACTCTTCACAGAAACATCATAGAGATCATAAAACCTTAGAACATTCTGCAGGAGACAACCCACCTGCTTAGCCTCAAATTGGCATCTTTTTACGCCCTATCATGGTCACAACTACTATGGAATCACTTAATCCTCCCGAGTCTAAACTTGTAAACAAGACATAAAAATCTACTTCATTCCACGAATGAACAACTAAAAGATCCCTCAACACACTAATAACTCGAGACTGTACAACACACCAAGACAGAAATCAAGCATCCATAGTCCTTTCGCATCCCAAGAAAAATTCTTCTTGTCACATAAAAACCATCTAAGAACATTCCTCAGTCACATAATACTCATCATATAGCTATCTCGCAACTCACATCAAAACCATCTAAGCACATTCCTCAGTCACATAATACTTATCATATAGCTATCTCATAACTCACTGAGCTATCAATCCCACTCTTGGGGACACTACCAGACATATAAGTCCAAAAGCACATACTAACATAACTGAAACCACCAAGCCCAAGTTGCGGTCTGAACCTAACCTCAAGTCCTCCAAACTAGCCTATCTCCACAACACAGAGAACACATCTCGCACCTAATCCATGACATCGCAAGCCGTCGATGCACAACTGATACCGAGTGCTCAACATAACATATGAGTGAATGGAAAGAACCCAAGATATACATTTCAATCTAAAATAAGTCGCACGATAAAGAAATAAAGGTGGGGAGTTACCTAGATGCCCTGTAGCATCTCAATGATAAGTATGGACGTTATCATACTGATCTGTAAGACTCTACAGACACTTGCTCATGACTCGCAGAACCTCTGAACCTAAAGCTCAGATACCAACTTATCACTACCCAAATTCCACCTAGTAATGATGGAACCTAACCCAACCCACTAGGTAAGCCAAAAAATAGTTACACAATTTTAAAGAAGATCATAAATAACCAATAAATGAAATTGCTGAGTTACCATACAATATCCCAACGATTGGTAGTACAAGTCATGAGCCACTAAGATTTAGTTTTACAAAGCTAGTACGAAAATAAATATAACATCTTTTTGATACATAAATAGAGTACGAATCCAATACTACCAAGGATAAATGGTAGATGTATCCGGAAAATAGGTACCTCTTTAATGCCAACTCTTCATCCATCGAAACTCAGCTCCAAGATCTGCATGCAAAGTGCAGAAGTGTAGTATGAGTACAACTGACCACATATGCTCAGCAAGTATCATAACAAACCTCGACAAGGTAACAGTGGCAATAAGTATTAATGATACTCGGTAATAACTTATCAAATCCATGAATTTCACAAGTACATAACACTGGTGCCATCTAATCATACAACACAAATAAAACCACATCGATGCACAAAGAGATAATGTGTTAAGTACTGAATCAGTTAACAATCCAGCATATAAAAAAAATATGCATCCAATATCCATGTATCATCAAACACGCCTATACAGAAGATACGCGTGAAATTCTAGATAATCCTTCATCAGTTGTATATAGAGAAAGATATGCATGAAACATCAATTAATCCGTCAACAATTGCATAGAGAGAAGATATGCATGATTAAACAAGTGAAGTCACACTGATTCACATATAGAAAAGATATGTACAGTGTCACATCTCATCAAGTAAGGTAGCATATAGAGAAGATATGTATAAAGGCATATATACATTCCTGATCTAGCATATATAGAAGATATGCAAATAAAAAATGTACACATCCAAGGAAATTACTGGCACGACCCAAACTGGAGGGCCATGACTGGCACCCGAGCCATACCTGTTGAGTACCAACGTACATTATATCTAATGTTTCTTATTATCTATAAGGGCCGACGAGATCAACATAAATGGTAGACATGAATCATAACCAACCAACAATGATAGATAATGGCATGAACATATATAACATGGGCCGACAAGGCTGTCATGAAGCTATATATAAGGTACAAGACGACAAGCTAACGTGAGAGACTATACAACAAAAGTCAGCCGACAAGGCTATCCAAACTATACATGAGATGACACCTATCTATGAGCCTCTAATGGAACATAAGTGCTGCAACATTGCCGGAACAGGGCCCCGACATACCCATAATGTCTATAAACTAAATGCATACCAAGACCACGACAAGTCCGGAGAAGGGATCTCGTCAATAACCGCTGAACTGGGTAGCCTACTATGGTGGAGGATCTTCGTCTACCTGTCTATCAAGACCTGCAGCACGACATGCAGCATCCACAAATAAAAGGTACGTTAATACGAATAAAGTACTAAGTATGTAAGACAAGAAGCATAAATAAGAACGGTAATGTAAAGTGGGATAGAGAATATATAACCTGTAACATCTGAGTGCCTATGAGGGCAACTTTCATGAAATGCATGATACATATATGTAATAAACGTTTAAAAACATATGCCTTTGTGGGCATCATCATCATCATATCGTACCCAGCCTCGAAGAGGTCTCGGTAAAATCGTACCCGACCATCATAAGTGTCATACCTCGAACTCAGGGAGCACGACCGGCACTCAACCGAAAGAACCTGGCCGAGCAAGCCTGTTAAATTTCATTCTGCCCAACTCACCGATGAATAAAGAGGAGGTATACTCCTTTAATTAAACACTGAAAGGATTTCATTAACAACTCCCATTTCATTTCCATTAGTAGCTTCATTCATAATTTCCAAAATATTACAAGTTTATAGATATAATAAAAAAAACATGTTTGCCAAATACCAACATTTCTGGTACAATTTCCCCACATCAAACACCACCCACAACCTGTCTACGGAGCTTCTAAGTACAACCGAAGAGTAATATGGAAATGCCTGCAACATGGCCCGGGCTATACCTCAAAACACAAGTACAACATCAAATGATATCAGGCTCGGAATAGATTAGGGCTCACCAAAACCTGCTGAATAGGGAGTAACTGCCAACGAGGACCAAAGTTGCCCGCTGATAAACCACCTGCATCCATTGAAGATGCAGCGTCCCCAGCAAAAGGGACGTTAGTACATATGGAATAGTACTAGTATGTAAAGCTAATTGTCCTCTTTCAAAATAGAATGCCAATATAAGAAAGGGAGAACAATAGAAGCAACAAGTCGCAATCAACAATAATGAAATGCCCAGTTAAAATATAACAATTTTCAAAATACAAAAATAATATATATTTTTGGTTGGGAGATCATTAGCACCGATTTACCACCGTGTTTTTAGCATGGAGTTCGATCACGTCCGATCGTCTAGGCCATCTCCCCACAAAGAATGTGGTTTGACATGTGGTGTGAAAGAAAGGTGATACCAAGAGTAGTACCACCATGTGCGCAACATGGCATCCGATCTCCTCCCGATCAGCTAGGCCGCCTTCCCACATATGCCGTGTGGGTTGACTTTTCCAATTCACATCTATTTCCAATCTCATGCCAATTAAGGGAATAATACCCAAATAAGGAGAATAGTCACAATCCACTCCTTCACCGGCACGTGTAGTTTCGGGTATGGGCCTTATGGTTTACTAATGATACTCCCAAAAACATTTTTGGTTCGCACACAAGGGAAACAAAAGCACAAATATATCTACCTCATCATCTTTCACATTTCATTAATCTCCACTAGTATTTTCAACCAATTACAATAATAATACTTCCTTGGCTCTTTGGCCATTCTCAAGATTCTTTATTCAAGGCACGGTGGCCGTATTTCAAATTCCACACTTTCATATCTTTCCTTCCATGGATCATCATCACAAATATCAACATGTATAATACTCCGCAAACCACACCTTTACGTTCATTAGAAATGAAGAATTTAAGAACAATAGATTTCTTTCCTAGAAATGGAGTAAAATGATTGGAAATCGAAGAACAAGGTAAAATCATAAACAAGTAGCACACCATTTATTCTTGAAATACTTTTCCTCAAAAATGGCAGTACACAATTTCCACTCACGAATATGTAAGAACGCAAAACACATTGAAAAATACTTACAAAGCATAGCATTTGTTAAAACAGTCATATATGGGAACGACTTGAGTAATAAGATTTTAGGCAATTCTACTTTCGAAGTCATTTTAAAACGGTTGAATCAAAGCTCATTTCATGATCTCTCTCACACCATCTAATTTCATTGGCACCACTATCCACAAGTATAACTTTCATTCTTGGCACGTTGGCCATACTCTATATCCCCAATTCACTTATTTTATTTTCAAGCATCTTTATAGATTATCAACAACAAGACATTTTCAATTAATACCTTTGGTACACATATGAGAGTCTTAAGCATATCGAATTTTTCTCACACAATTTGGCATACTAGCCTTCATTTGAAACACGACTCAAAGCCATAACATTTTAATACGCAACCCATACTTTGAACATATATCTTTTAACATAAGGCTCATTCGGAATAGTCAAGTTTATAAGGGATAACTAGGAACATAGGAATTAGGAACTTGAGACAACCATACTTGAAACTTAGGGGAACATTATGGAATTCGATTCTAAGAGAGTAGTTTAGCCAACATACCTCGCCTTGAGCTTTCCTTAAATTACTATAATATTACGAAAATCCATGCAATCCCAATCTATTTTTAGACATAACAAAATTGAACACAAATTAGAAGATATTCATGGTTTCAGCTCATTTGAGCGTTTCATCAAACACTAGGTGTGCAATTTGACTACAAGGTTCTTCTACAAGATTTCCTTTACTCCACAACCCAATCTTTACTTATTTGAGCTAAAGAATCTTCCCACAATCCTTATTGGTACATGAATGTGTAAATAATACTCTTACACTCAAGAATCATACTCCCAGTCAACCATATTTCACCCAAATTCGAAATTGAAAACTATGGTATGGAACCTTACCTCTTAGGTGAAGAACTTGTGAGGTTTCTTGTTGAATTTTAAGGCTTGAGCAAGATTGGATGATTTGAATGTTAAGTTTCCTCCTTCTCTCTCTGAAATGCTTTTGCCTCTCTCTAAAATGCTCACACAAATGCCCAAAATAAGCCCCAAATGCTATATATCATAATTTGGGTCGGGTTATAAAAATAGGGAATGGACCCTCCAAAATCAGGTCTGCTGTCACAGAACTGACTGTAGAACAAGCATGCAGTCTGCATAATGGACCGCAAAAGTGATGCCCAAAATCTAGGATACACTTATATGGCTGCAGAATGGGCCGCAGAATCGCCTAATGAAATTTCCTCGTGCAACTCTGCGACAGAAGTGCGGACCGCGAAACAGATTTTCGATCGCACAATGGACCGCAAAACAACCCTCGAAATTTAACAAATTTCTGCTCAACTCTGCGACCATTATGCGGCCCGCAAAACAGTTATGCGGTCGTGAAACAGATAGCAGAATTGCCTTCTTCTGCCAAAATTTTCCATCAACTCCTTAGTGCATTCTTCGACCCAAAAATTCTGAACTCTGGCGAGCAAGCTCGCCGCGAAGAATTGCTACAATCCTCAAACACATAAGTCTACCTCGACACCACAAAACCTCAAATTCTTTGGCAAAATTTTTACGGGGCCTTTTATCCTCCCCCACTTAGGATCATTCGTCCTCGAATGATGAGTAGAGTCCGCCCAAAACATCCAACATATTTCATCTCCTCCTTTCACACACCGCAATCCCCCAAATTTGACTAACTCCCAAATTTTTCAAAAAGTTCTGCAGAGTCTCCTCTGTAATTGGGCCTATCCACCTGCCAGAGAATCGCCAAGAACCAATCCTAACAACATATATGTAACCCGATGATGCAATATAATATAAAAACAATACCAACTGTGGCCTCATAAGTAATATATTACCAGGAAAGGAACACCCTTTGCATAAGTTGTACAAATGATACGTAATTCATAGGGAACAATTTCATTGAACGATTACATAGCTATTCAAACAAATAAGGGTACTTCTTCTTCAATTCTTCCTCAGCCTCCTAGGTGGCCCCTTCGACTTACAGACTTCGCCATAACACATTAACAAAGGCAATCTCAACTCCCGAACTTATCTAACAATGAAGGAAAATATATACCCCTCAAAATCTAATTATCCATTAACTTCACCTTCACTAGCCTCTGCCGGAACGATAGGCAAAAGATTTCTAACTACCTTCTTATACATAGACACATGGAGAACCACGATGGGGAATTATCATACTCATAGTTCGGCCTACTTTATTTTCTTCAAGATCACATAAGGCCCAAATGTAAACTACACCGATCATACCTTTATCAACAATTCACATAATATCTTCATGGAGAAAATCTTGAGAATAACCTGTTCACTCTCGTCAACTCTAAATCTCTACGCCGAGCACCCAAACTAAACCTTTGGCGACTTTCAACAATTATTCTATGATGTTCGATTATGGAAGGATGTTTCTTCTTTGACATGTTTTAACCTACAACTCTAGATAGATTTACCATAAATAGGAACAACGAGGTTCGAGATTGGGCTGGAATTGTTCAAGAATCCATCATTGTACTGAGAAGGGCATTTTAAGAGGTTATATTCTAAGAAACATGATGGTTACTACCAATAGCATTGACATAGTTAATCATTGTGATGACATCATCGATTCGACAAATGAGGCATAGTGTTGCCTAGTAGGCAGTGATAATGTAGGGACCATGTACATGATCCTAAGGTGTATAACAAGTGAGCCATTTTAGACATGTGATATATGGGAGGCATGATCGAGAGGATAAAGATAGTAGAATCAGCTATTCTTGGAAGACTATGTGTTATGAAAAGGACAACAACAATTGTTCCATTCCATATGTGTCTTGTTCGGCAATAGTAAGTCTCAAGGAGAAATAGCCAAGTATGTGACACCAATTGCCTTCTTGAGTGTAAAGAAAATTAGTTTAACTCAAATAAGAACATCCCGGTACCCTGAATGTGATATGGTTTCAAAATATATGAAGTTGCATTACACTCTTAACATTAACTGATACCAGGAATAGATATGCCACAAGCCCATGAGGTTGATAAAGAAGTTGAACACTTGTGAGATTATTATCATTCTAACAGCTTAACCCTTCCTGATAGTTGATCCTATATGAGAGGACTAGAGATACGACAAGCTTATCTTTATCAATATGCCAATGATATATGTCGAAATCTGGAAGCATCTAATTTAAGCCTATCACGAGTGAAACCACATAGCTAGGACACGTTAATATTGGGATAAAATCATGTGTTTGTTAGAGAGAATGAACACTTCGCTATGAGCTAGACATGGTTTTGCCATAATAACTCTCGAGCTGCAATACCAGGCCTCTTAATGGGCAACAACAATACTAGGAACAAAGTGAGTTACTCATTGAGGCATGATTTAGGTGGACATGAACGTCATACTAAGATGGGCAAACAAAAAGATCTTCCTTAACAAATTTGTTAAAATCTCAAATTTCCTAGAAACTTTATGCGGACAAGTGACCCCCTTTCAATTGACAGGTACACATATGATAGGTGCTGAGATATGCTCTCATGTTACTAGACGGTGAAAAGGATTCATGATAATATTCACCATAGAGAAAAAGAGTGGCTCAAGAAGTATCTCAACACTAGGGTGCTTTACATTAGATTTGATACCACATAAGTAAACTTTATGATTGTGCATGGATAAACACAAGTGAGCAGATGTTATCCATTTGAATCAAAAGGTTCTATAAGAAATTCATTACGTATAGTACCTTGTTGAGAATTTAGAAAAGCAAGTTGGAAGTATTAATCCTAGAGTTATAACTGAATTCAAGGACATAATTATAGAACTCGATTCCTCAAGAGGTCGTCAATATAAGGAATTGTGATAAAGAGGCTTCACAAATGATAGGTCGTGTTCAAAGAGTAGATATAGAGAATGGCTCATAAAGTTATTTCAGTTCTATCCCAAATTCCATAGCAACATTAGGAATGACATATGATAAGATGGAACCGTGATCAATAAGGGAATATACATCATGAGATTGGACAGTCAATATACATGTAACCACATCTGGAGAAGCCTCCAACTTTTGGTGCCTCCTCATAGCATAAATCCTGCTGGGCCCTCTTGAGCTCTGAACACCACCCCTAGCTGCTCCACGCCCTGCGGGCGGTATAGTGCCTCTAGCTGGGGGAGGCACTGTGGATGTAGTAGCTGCAGAACTAGATGGTTGTGTTGCACCCCCGCCCATGCTCTGGGAGACGAATGACAATATATCTGAATGTGACCCCCCATACCACACTTGCAGCATACATTGGTACCATAGTGACATACTCCCAAATGACACCTCCTACAATTCACACAACGGGGATGAGGCTCGCTAAACTGATTCGCCCCACTGACCTGATATTCACCCCTTTTGCATACATCATAAGCATCCCCCTTATCCTTCCTCCAGGCATCCAATGCAGGAGTAACAAACCCTGCACCGGTTTCCTGTGTGGGCCTTTGGAAGTTCCCAAACCGTCCACCCCTAACATGCTACCGAGCATACTCACAACACGACACCAAGTGTTCCTTCCCGCACATCGGGCAGACTGGGATGGATGTACCCAACATCGAGCATTTGTTCTTCTTGTGCCCCCTCTTTCCACAGCCATAACATATTTCAAGAGTCATCCAACATATTTCCAAGTGATGCTTCTTGCAAATCAAATAATTCGGTTCATTAGCACCAACAACCCTCTTTCATTTGTTAGATTCTCTCACCACACGATCCGGTGGTGCGGTGACATTGGTAGGAACAATGACACTTCCCTTAGAAACAAGTTTTTCTAATACCTCCATGGCTCGACGCATTCTCCTGATGAACTCTTGTATAATCTCCCCCAGATTCAATGGCGGGGTCATTCCCTCATCACTTCTTTGAACTCGTGGATTACTTATTTGGAAAATGAGGCATAACGAGGAAATTAGCTTCCTATCTTGAGCTCTATTGCACGATCTGGAGTATCAAAGAAGTGTGAAATTCCTAAATGTCCCAGTAGCCTCCCCATTATAGATTTGATCGACAACACATCGATAAGAAGGACTCTACTAGACATGGCTCCGAGACATCCTAGGGCACTTTAAAACCTTAGGCCCTCATACCAAGTTTTTCACGCCCCGAACTCGGGGAGCGCGACCGGCACTCAACCGAGTGAACCCGACCGAGCAAGCCTGTTAAATTTCCTTCTACCCAACTCACCCATGAATAAAGAGTAAGTGTACTCCATTAATCAAACACTGAAATGATTTCATTAACAACTCCTATTTCATTTCCATTAGTAGTTTCATTCATAATTTCCCAAATACAAGTTTATAGATATAATAAAAAAAACATGTTTGCCAAATACCAACATTTCTGGTTCAAATTCCCCACATCAAACACCACCCACAACCTGTCTACGGGGCCTCTAAATACAACTGAAGAGTAATATGGAAATACCGGAAACAAGGCCACGGCTATACCTCAAAACACAAGTACAACATCAAATGATATCAGGCTCGAAATAGATTAGGGCTCACCAAAACCTGTTGAATAGGGAGTAACTGCCAACGAGGACCAAAGTTGCCCGCTGATGAACCACCTGCATCCATTGAAGATGCAGCGTCCCCAGCAAAAGGGACATTAGTACATATGGAATAGTACTAGTATGTAAAGCTAACTGTCCTCTTTCAAAAAAGAATGCCAATATAAGAAAGGGAGAACAATAGAAGCAACAAGTCACAATCAACAATAACCAAATGCCCAGTTAAAATATAACAATTTTCAAAATACAAAAATAATATATATTTTTGATTGGGAGATCATTAGCACCGATTTACCATCGTATTTTTAGAACGGAGTCCAATCACGCCCGATCGTCTAGGCCATCTCCCTACAAACAATGTGGTTTTACATGTGGTGCGAAAGAAAGGTGTTACCAAGAGTAGTACCACCATGTGCGCAACATGGCGTCTGATCTCCACCTGATCAGCTAGGCTTCCTTCCCACATATGTCGTGTGGGTTAACATTTCCAGTTCACAACTATTTTCAATCTCATCCCAATTAAGGGGAATAATCTCATCCCAAATAAGGGGAATAATCACAATCCACTCCTACACTGGCATGTGTAGTTTCGGGTATGGACCTTATGACCCACCCTTCCTCGGTTTACTAATGATACTCCCAAAAATATTTTTGGTTTGCACACAAGGAAAACAAAAGCACAAATATATTTACCTCATCATCTTTCACATTTTATAAATCTCCATTAGTATTTTCAACCAATCACAACAACAATACTTCCTTGGCTCTTTGGCCATTCACAAGATTCTTTATTCAAGGCACGATGGCCGTATTTCAAATTCCACACTTTCATATCTTTCCTTCCATGGATCATCATCACAAATATAAATATATATAATATTCCAGAAACCACAACTTTAAGTTCATTGGAAATGAAGAATTTAAGCACAATGGATTTCTTTCCAAGAAATGGAATAAAATGATTGGCAATCGAAGCGCAAGTTAAAATCATAAACAAATAGCACACCATTTATTCTTGAAATACTTTTTCCCAAAAAGGGCAATACACAATTTCCACTCACGAATATGTAAGAACGCAAAACACATTGAAAAATACTTACAAAGCATAGCATTTATTAAAACAATCACATATGGGCACGACCTGAGTAATAAGCTTTTAGGCAATTCTAGTTTTGAAGTCGTTTTAAAACGGTTGTATCAAAGCTCATTTCATAATCTCTCTCACATCATCTAATTTCATTGGCACCACTATCCATCGGGATAGCTTTCATTCTTGGTACGTTGGCCACACTTTATATCCCCAATTCACTTATTTCATTTTCAAGCATCTTTATAGATTTTCAACAACAAGACATTTTCAATCAAGACCTTAGGTACACATATGAGCAATTAAGAGTCTCAAGCATATCGAATTTTTCTCACACAATTTGGCATACTAGCTTTCATTTGAAACACGACTCAAAGCCATAACATTTTAATACGCAACCCATACTTTGAACATATATCATTTGAAATAATTCTCATTCAGAATAGTCAAGTTTATAAGAAATAACCGGGAACATAGAAATTAGGAACTTGAGAAAACCATACTTGAAACTTACAGGAACATTATGGAATTCGATTCTAAGAGAGTAGTTTAGCCAACATACCTCGCCTTGAGCATTCCTTAAATTACTACAATGTTCCGAAAATCCTTGCAATCCCAATCTATTTTGAGACATAACAAAATTGAACACAAATTAGAATATATTCATAGTTTCAGCTCATTTGAGCGTCTCATCAAACACTAGGTGTGCAATTTGACTACAACGTTCTTCTACAAGATTTCCTTCACTCCAAAATACAATCTTTTCTTATTTGAGCTCAACAATCTTTTCACAATCCCTATTGGTACATGCATGTGTAAATAATACTCTTACACTCAAGAATCATACTCCCAATTAGCCATCTTCCACCCAAATTCGAAATTGAAAACTAGGGTATGGAACCTTACCTTTTAGATGAAGAACTTGTGAGGTTTCTTGTTGAGTTTCAAGGCTTGAGAAATATTGAATGATTTGAATGTTAAGTTTCCTCCTTCTCTCTCTAAAATGCTCAGACAAATGCCCCAAAATAAGCCCCAAAGGCTATTTATCAAATGGGGTAGAGTTATAAAAATAGAAAAATGGACCCTCCGAACTCAGGTCAGCGGCCATAGAACTTACCGCAGAACAAGTATACGGTCCGCATAATGGACCGCAAAAGTGATGCCCAAAAACTGGGATGATCTGGGTAGGTCTGCGACCGGTCTGTGGTCCGCAGACCACTTATGCGGCTGCAGAATCGCCCAATGAAATTTTCTCGTGCAACTCTATGACACAAGTGCGGACCACAAAACAGGTTTGTGATCGCACAATGGACCGCGAAAAAACCCTCAAAATTCAACAAATTTCTGCTCAACTCTGCGACCATTATGCGTCCTGCAAAATGGTTATGCGGTCGTGAAACCGACCGCAAAATTGCCTTCTTCTGCCAAAAATTTCTATCAACTCCTCAGTGCATTCTTCGACCCAAAAAGTCCGAATCGCGGCGACACCACAAAACCTCAAATTCTGTGGCAAAATTTTTACGGGGCCTTACAATAAGGATCGGTAGAATCGTACCCCGCCACATGAAGCTCGGTAAAATCCAACTAATCAGTGGTTGCATTATAGGTGCCATACCCGGCTGACTATAGTGCAGCTCGATAGAGTAAAATAGGTACATTTAAATATAATGCATGCTGCACTCATGGGAACCACATTCTTAACCTTTCGGAGTGACGTAAGGTCGGTAATCTCCGTACATGTTATTAGGACTAACTATTCATCATAAATATTATAAGAATCGGGAAATACCAACAACATTGATAATATAAGAATAAGAGAAGCGACATCAACATCAATCGTTCCATAAGAAGGAAAACAATGTAAGTACTACTAGCTTCTAAGAGTGGAGTATCTTTGGAAGCTCATTCATTACATTATGTACAATCGGAGTTGTGCAAAAGAAGGAAATGGATAGCCGCACATACCTTGTATATACTTCCCAACCTCAAGCTATGCAAGTCTCATGGCTCCTTAGTCTACAATAAGTGAAATTATACTATCGTTATCGTTTGAGTGTCGTAACTATTATATATCGACCGCAACCTATTTTATGATAAGACGGACAACACCTCCCATATTTATATAACTTCCCACAAGTTACAATAATCACCAAATAGCCCAAACAAAATCAATAATAATCATATTAAGCCTCCCAAACAGTCTACCAATCAACAACATTACTAACAAGCTTTTCAATGGATATCTCAAAAGTTTTAGCTTCAAAGACTTAGCCGCAAATTGGATAAGCATAAATACATGTATAGTAAGAGGTTCCTTACCTTTGCACAGATAGAACAACTCCAATTTTACCTTCACCACTAAATATCCTTCCAATGCATCCACAAGAACAAGGAAGCGAAACTAGCAATCCATTTGGGTTTTTCGGCACTAGAATCACTTTGGAAGACTTGAAATCACCTAGGGTTGATATTAAAAACATGAGAGATTATTTTACAGAACTTAAACCACTTAAAACAACCTCCCACATGAGCTGTAACCACACAAAAATCAGCAATAACAAGAAGAACAAGAAACTCACTAGCGCAACGGGATTCCCGACACTTGATTTGTATTGTTTGCCCTTTGTTTGGGTCTGGGATCATGAGAGAACCTTGAGAGAACCTTTTTAGGTGTCTAGGGTCTGAAGAAGTGAAAAATAATGAGTTAAAACGGGCTTAAGTCGTCTCATATATATCAATATATCTCAACCACCTAAGTGGGCCCCATAGAGAGCTGCTTGCGCAGTCTCGCGAAAACGTGAATATGTCTCTACTCCGACGTCGTATCGACGAATGGTTTAATGCGTTAGAAACTAAGCTCATAGATATTCAATTTCGGGGTGGATCAGCCCATAATTCGAAGTATATTTAAAGAAAAGCTTAGTAACATTAGACCCAAACTTTAAGTAAAATTATGAACGTAAGTTGCGACAACTTTTATCTACTTTTATTTCGTAACTCGCTTGACTTCAAGACTTATGATACATATATTATATGATTCAAATACCTTAAAACACGACCTCCTTAGCATATTAAGCACCTCTAGTTTTACCCGAAAATATGGGTTACAATATCCTTGATTCGTTTTACTTCTAACTTCTAATACTGGTTAACCACTCTTATACACCCTTGTATCATTTAAGACCAATATAATTAACTTCTTCTCATATCAAAGATAATCTCTTCTCAGATTTACATCGACTAACTTATGGCATGATTTAACGTATGCGAATATGGGTTGTAATAATTACATGTAGAGAAGAAATGCAATAACCAAAATAAACACTGGCTAGTTTTTCTCATACCGCGTGTACACCATCAAGAGAGAAACATAAGAGGGTGACCCTAGGGAGATGAATCCTTATCCACATGCTGCACGGATTACTCACGTGCCAATTTATAACAACCACACAGATAACTCACGTGCTAACATAACTCAGATCTACTCGAACCACTCACGTGCTATCGACCTAGTCCATATCACATAGAAACCATATACAAGAATACATGTACATGAATAATAGATATCATTTACATACTCATGGACTGATATAAGTGACATTCTAAAGTGTGGGCATGTGCAAAGTGTACTATCACTGTTCAAACCAGGCAACTACGCCACAAGAATAGCAATTTACATGTTTGAACAAGAGATCAACCAACAAATAATCTCTAACATGATTCAATTAGCTCACCAAAAGCATATACACATAATAAGCATGATAGCATGAAGCTTAGCAATCAAATTCAAGGCATATCATAGCCTAATCACTACTCTGAGCATGAATAATACCTAGTTGCACGCACATGGGCTCAACCCCCTCACATGTGCGCCACCCATACCATGTAGCCAACACTAATAAATCACGCAACTAGTGCCTCAACCAAGTTTAGGTAACATACTCACCTCAAATAAGACAAATCAATAATCTAAAAATGCCTTCCCACATGAATCGACTTCCGGATGACTCTAATCTAGCCAAAAGCAACTCAAAAATATCAAATAATGCCATATGAATCAAACTCAAATGATAAAGGTCGAATCTTTAATCAAATACTCAAAATCAACAAAAAACTTTAACAAGGGCCCGTACCTCGGAACCCTACAAAACTCACAAATTCCGACAACCCATTCAAATATGAGTCCAACCATACAAGTTTCATCCAAATCTGACTCTGAATCGATGTTCAAAACCCAATTATTCACTTTAGAATAGTTTCGCCAAAACCCCCAAATTTCTCTTTTAGCTTCACCCAATTAAATGCCAAAATCGAAGATCGGATCATGAATAATAAGCAAAATCGAGTCAAAAATACTTACCCCAATCAAAGTGGTGAAAATCACCTCAAAAACCGCTTCCGAGCTCCCAATCCCAAAATGAGATAAATGAGCAAAAACCCTCGATATAACATGTTCTGTCCCGGCACTCTCGCATATGCGATCCATCAGTCGCTTCTATGATGCCGCATCTGTGGATAAACCCTCGTAGATGCAAAAGTCCCCAGATTTCGCTTTTGCACCATAAAGCCTCACATCCGCGGAGTCGCTTCTGCGGTCACCTACCCGCTTATGCAGAATCGCAGATGCGTTACCTCTTCGCATCTGCGCAAAATCCCAACCTCAAAAAATCTCGCTTCTACGAGCTACCAACAGCTTCTGTGGACTCACACCGGCGGACCAAACCTCGCACGTGTGAAAACATCAGATTAGAACTTCCTTCAAACATTGAAATGACCCGAAACTCATCTGAAACTCATCCGAGCCCCTTGGTACCCCATCCAATCATACCAATACATCCCAAAACATATACAAACCTACTCGAGACCTCAAATTATACAAAATAACATCAAAACCACAAATCGCACCTCAATTCAAGCTTAATGAATTATTTTAAATTTCAATGTTATAAACTTACGTCGAACACGCCTAAACTACTCGGAATCACCTCAAATTTTTCACAAAAGTTCCAAATCGCATAACGAACCTATTCCAACTCTAGGAATAACAACCGAACCCGATAACATCGAAGTCATCTCCCGGTCAAATCCATGAGCTTTCCAAACCATCAAACTGCCAATGTTTGCCAAATAGAGCAAAAACCTCCTACAAACATCCAAATACAAACCCAGACATACTGCTAAGTCAAAAATCACCCTAAAAACCTATTGGAATCATCAAAATGCGATTCCAAGACCATTTACACAAAGTTCAAAGTTTGTCAACTCTTCGAACTTAAAACTTCGAAACTGAGCATCATTTTTCCAAATCAATCCCGTACCACTCGAAGACCAAACTCAACCATACATGCACATCACAATACATCATATGAAGCTTATCAAGACCTCAACCTACCGAGCAGTGCTAATTCTCAAAATGACCGATTAGGTCATTACAGAAACCCATTTCATCAAAAGCCAAAATTAAAATCAGAACCTGACTACCCATGAGTCATTGAACCCTAAATTATTTTCAAAATGTTGTTTGAATGTCATTAGCATGTTTAAATCAACAATTCTCTATTTCTAGGTTTTCTTTCACTTCTCACTTGATTTATCCCAAAACCTTGATTTCGTGTTAGAATAAATGATAGATCTTTAACTTGATGATAAATGATAGATCCTTAACTTGATGATAAAAGTGAGTTAGAATCACTTACCCCCACGTGGTCAATGATAGAATTAGGTCAAAACCTCTCAAATATGAGCCCCATGCTCCAAAATTGAAGAAGAAATATCAAAACCAGCAAATAAGGCCGTACTTATAGTTGCAAAAAATTGGCAGCAAAAAGTCACTAGTTGTAACAACCCGGGCGGTCGTTTTGAGCATTGCATTCTGTTCGATGGTTCGAGGGAATGAATAGCTTTGTATGATTTATTATGAATTACATGTATTGTCGATTTTTGTTTTCGGGTGATTCGAAATTGATTTGGAAGAATGATTCTCATTGTAGAAGCTTTAAGTTGGAAGAGTTGACCAAGTTTGACTTTTGTGTATTTGACGCCGGATAGAATGTTTCAACACTATTTGGCGAAAGTTGGCAATTTGAAGCTTTGAAAAGTTCATAGGTTTGATCAGGAGTTGTCTTCGATGTGATAGGGTTCAGATTGTTGTTCCGGGAGTTGGAATAGGTTCGATATGTCATTTGGAACTTGTATGCAAAATTTAGATTCATTTCGGATTAGTCAGGCTTGAATCGGGCGCGTGGTTCAAAGTTTGAAGGTTATGAACTTAAGAGATTGATCTTGATCGGTGATTCATGGTTTTGATGTTATTATGTGTGATTTGAGGCATCGGGTAGGTCCGTAATAATTTTGGGACTTGTTGTTATGCTCAGACGGGGTCCCGAGGGGCTCAGGTGAGATTCGGGGTGGTTTCAGACCATTTTTAGTCCATTTTTAGTTGATGGTTTTTGGATACATGGGTGTGTATCGCGATCGCAGACATTGGGTCGCGTTCGGGAAGAGCAAAATGGAAAAATTGGACTTGTGAATCGCGTTCGCAAAGAAGAAATTTTGTTGTCACTTAGCTGACTTTGGAAGCTTATATCTTGCAATCTATAAGGAATTAGGAGATGCTCCAAAAAACAAAAGTTGTAGCCCTTTGTGTCTAGGTTTTGGATAATCAAACCGTTTATCATTTGGAGTTTTGTACTAGATGTTATGGTAATTATATTAGAGCCTGTTTGGAAGAGTTGGGCAAGCTTGTTGGAATTGGTATGGTTGGACTCGTAATTTGATGGGTTGTCAGAATGTTTTAGTCTTGTCAGGTTTCGAGGTGCGGGCTTAGGTTTGACGTTTTGGTTGACTTTGAGCTTTTGATTAAAGATTCAATCTTTATCATTTGGTTGACTTTGAGGTTTTGATAATTTTGAGTTAATTTTGGCTAGTTTCAAGCCGTTTGGAGGTTGATTTGTGCGGGATGGCATTTTTAGAGTATGTTTTGGCTTGCTCGGTGTTTGTTTTGGCAAGTTTGGGGTAAGTATCTTATCTAAACTTGGTTGAGGCACTAGTTGCCTGGATTATTTGTGATAGCTACATGCTATAAGTGCGCATATGTGTGGGTTTTGATCCCATGTGCAAGCAATGAGGTATTTATCCAAGCTCTGAGTAGTGCTTAGGCTATGATATGCCTAGAATTGACTGTTAAGCTTTAAGCTATAATGTTTCTCATATTTGTAACATTGTTGTGAACTATTTGAGCCATGTTTGAGGTTACGAAGAGGCTAATTCCCTAAATAAACTTGGTAATTGCTATTTCTGTGATGAAATTTCCGATTTGAGATATGATAGCACACGTTGCACATGCCTACACTTTAGCATGTTATTATACCCATCCAGGAGCATGAAATTTGATATTTATTCATCATATAAATGTGTTCTTGTATACCTGCTTCTGTGTGATATGATTTGGACTGGATGCCTGTGGCCACGTCGGGCGGATTGTGTTGTTTTACTGAGGTTAGTTAGGATACTTATTGAGTACATAGGGTCGGTTGTACTCATACTACACTTCTGCACCTTGCGTGCAGATTTTTGAGTTGATGTTGTTATGTATGGCGGGAACTTTTATTGAAGATGTACCCGCATTCCGGTTATGGCTATCACTTGTCCTTGGTAGCTTTAGAGATGAATTCTGTTCATGTATATTCCAAACTGATGTTGTAATTATTTCATTTTATTTTTGTAAATCTAATTCTTAGTGGCTCATGAGTTGTACTACCCTTCCTTGGGTTATTGTGTAAGAATTCAGTTATTTCATCATTTATTTCCTGTTAATCTCATTTGGATTGTGTTTAAAGATAATTGGCTTACCTAGCGGGTTGGGTTAGGTGCCATCACGGCTAGTTGGATTTTGGGTCGTGACAAGTTGGTATCAGAGCTCTCGGTTCAAATATTCTATGATTCATGAATAAGTGTCTAGTAGAGTCTTGCAGAACAGTACGATGACTTCCATACCTATCTTCGAGAGGCTATAAGGCATCTCGGATAAACTTCCCGACTTTCTTTCCTTATCGTGCGGCATTGATTCATCTTAAAGCGTATATCTTTGAATTCCTTCCACTCTCTCGTATGCTATGTGAGCGCTCAGTATCAGCTAAGCATCGACGGCTTGTGATTCCATGTATAAGGTACGAGATGTGCTTTCTATGTTTTGGCGATGGGCCAATCTGGAGGACTTGAGGCCATTGTTGAACCATAGCTTGGGCTTGGTAGTTTCAGTTGTGTAAGCATGTGCTTTTGGACTTATATGTCCGGTAGTATCCTTAGGAGTGGGATTTATAGCTGGGTGAGTGTCTGGATGACTATATGATGCGTATGATGTGACTGTGAGATGTGTTCATATGGCTTTGATGGGATGAGAAGGGTTGCTTGGAATGCGAAAAGGATTATTGGGTGCCTGATTTCTATCTTGATGTGTTGTACAGTCTCGATTTATGAGCATGTTGAGGGATCTTTCATGTTGTCCAGTTATGGGATGAAATAGATTCTTATGACTTGTTGACGAGTTCAGACTCGAGAAGATTAAGTGATTGCATACTAGTTGTGACCATGAAAAGGCATAGGGAGATGCCAGTTTGAGGCTAAGCAAGAGGGTCTTCTCCTGCGAAATGTTCTAATGTTGTGTGATCCTTATGATGTTTGTGTGGGGACTTTCTTTCTATTAGTGGGCTACATATGTTGCATTGAGATTGGATCGCTTGAGAAAGTTGACTTGACTATCACAAGAATGAATGTGCATTGAGTAGAAGATTTGAGGTGTTTTATGATTAGTGCAAAATGAGTTCATGAAGGATTTTGTTGAATTGTAGTGCAGGATTATAGCAGTAAGGGAGTAAGAGTATTGTGGGTTATCGGATGCTATGATATATGGCTTTGAGCCAATTGGGGGAGTCCTCTATCGATGAATGGATTGCATGATTATGTATTATATTAGTTTTGGCTGCTTGTGGATCGGTTAAGGGTACCTCGAGTAAGGAAATTTCTGGATGCATGTTGCACTACACCTTATGGATATATGGAAGTCTTGGAATGGTTTAGGTTTGTTGTTCGTGATGGATGTAAAGTACTAAGAAAAAAGAGTCACTCAGTTGCGTTAAGATGAGGTTATTTCTTTGGGTATTGGTGTGCTAATGTGGCATAAGTCGTTCTGCTGGTTTGGGTGGTGCGTTTGACATTAGACTAGAGTGGATGACTCTCAAGAGTGGTTCTAATGAGTTCAAGATTCATACGTGGCGTTTGAGGATTTTCCCCGAATTTGTATATGGCTAAGATATGAGAATTCCATTCGATGGTATCAAGACTCGCGGTATTTCTATATTATTATTGATTCTATATTTCAGTATTTGAAAAGTAAAAGGAACAACTTTAATTCACATAAGGTCTCTTCAGCGTGGGTATCTAGGATGCAGTATTTTGAGTGCTTAAAAGGGAATACGGTAGCTTATGGACTTTAGGATGATGTGGTTTCATGCTAGGATCTCTTGTGGTTAGCTTTGGTTAGAGGATCGTGGTGTTCTAGCAAGGAGAAGTGTTAACTTGAAGGCAGTTCAAAAGGAACTCAAAGAAATAGATTACCTTGGTAGTGGCTTAGATCGGCATGGTAACGAGAATGGTCGGTTCTTTTGTTCTTATGATCTAGTGAGGCTTTACTGGTGTTTTGTGGCAATATTTGTGAGTTTTGGTGGCCTGCGTGACTTGGTTGAGTTATAGGAATTCAATGTTGATGGATTGGTTATGTGCAAATGAATTTTGAAGTGTTCTCGATGATTTATACCATGACTTGAGATGTATATTTTCTACCGCATGAGGAGTATGTTGCATATTGTAATTTTCTCATGAATGGGATCGAGTGGAAGCTTTCTAACTAATTGAGTATGTATTCTGCTGATGACTCAGAGTCGATAAAGGGGTTCTCTTATTTTTCTTTGGTTGCATTATAGATGCAGTGTGATGTGGGGGATTGAGGTTTGCATGTACAAGGTTGCGGTTCAGTTTTGAAGGGAAGGTCACATCAGGGACGGTCTCAGATGGAGAGATGAATGCTAGTACTACTTGTTATCACCTAAGAAGGGGGCGCATTTCATAAGGCGCACTTTGTTCTGATTTATGGATGCTTTATTGGTATTGCGGTACCCGCTTAGTTGATCAACGGCTGATATTAAGATTTTTCTATATGGCGCAGGAGAATTATAGAAGTATTTCTCATGGAATGATTGAGTATGAGAGATAATTTAGTCATTCGAGTGGTAAAGATGGGATCGAACATGGTGATTCATGTATTCCAGGGGTTTGGAGACTATGAGGGTTCTTAGAGGAAGATTGTTCCTTGGTTGCGAACTGTGAAGGTATGGACAAAGTTAGAAGCTAATAGTATGTATTATGGTTCGGTTATTGTGGACTTTTCGAAGGTTAATTATCTATTTTTGGATGGTCGGAGTTGATTTAAGGGCCCATCGGTAGGCCTAATGAGGATATGTATTCTACACCGGGTCGAATTTGTTGACTTAGCACTGCTACTATTGAGGGATGTGTCATTCGTTTAGAGTTGAGCTTGTTCGTGTTTTGATATTTTCTATGTGTTACTCTTCTATTCTATGATGAGTTGTGAGACTGTTGACTATTTGCACTCATGATGTGATTCGGTTTGGGCCTTGTAGCAGAATTCGAGCAAGATGGTTCTTCGGGTGTTGAATGGTTGGTTGCACTTTGGTTATTGTCTTTCCTGTTTGTGGTATATGGTGCTATCCGTTTCTCCATGGTTATAGTCATGCACTTCATGTTTTTGTTGTTGATTTGCGTATGGTTTTTGATTTTGAGCATTATGGCTCAAGGTATTTCATGTGGACCGGTGTTTGGATTGAGTCACGCGTCGCGATGGAGTTATGTTAGGATATAATATTTTGTGTTGATTTCGTCAGTTTTGGTTCTCCTTTGGGTGATGGGTTCCTAGCATTGCACTTGTGATGGTATTTGTCGAGCTTGCAGTATGATTCTTTCATTTGTGTCATTTTCCATTTTTGGGTACATTTGAGTTGTTGCTTATTGGGGCACGGATTGCACGGTTTGTGGCTCTAGGTAGTATTTGTGTGGCATGTTAGTAGAGCAACTTGTATTTGATGAGACGAGGTTATTGGACCTGGAATGAGTGCTATCGGATTTGATTACGGTATGTTTTGAAGGATAATATAGGAAGTTGACTTTTAATTTGTCAGTGGATCTTATCGAGAGAGAGAGCTCCATGACTTGTTGATCTGATGAGTGGTTATGAGTTTCTTCATGTTTCTTCCATCATTGGTAGTGTACGAAGGTTTTGAACAAGGTTTTATTTGATATGAGGTTTGTTACCGGTGTTGGGTTTGCTATTGAGCAGCTATTGTGGTCGAAAGCTAATACTATGAGTGTCTTAGCTATGTGGTATATCATGTGATTACCTTTTGTGTTGTGGTTATGGTTTGATTCGGCTTGTTCAGACTTATACAGTGTATAGATGTGAGAATCGGGTCTTGTAATGGATTTCGGAGATTGGGGGATTTGGTTCTAAGGTTTATGGACTAAAGTTAAAGTAAAGATCTTCAGTTAGGCTGTGTTGTCAGGCTTATATGAATTGGGGTGACATGGGATCACCCACGGGAATGTGTATGGGGAGATTATACGGTGATTCGATGGCTTTGGAATGAGTCTTGGCACATTCCAGGACGAACGTATGTTTAAGTGGGGGAGAATGTTATGACCCGACTGGTCGTTTTGAGCATTTGCATTACGTTCGATGGTTCGGGGGCATGAGTAGCTTCGTATGATATATTATGACTTGCGTGTATCATCGGTTTTGATTTACGGGTGATTCAGAATTAATTTGGAAGAATGACTCTCATTTTAGAAGCTTTAAGTTGGAGAGTTGACCAAGTTTGACTTTTATGTATTTAACACCGGATCGGAGTTCTGATGGTTCAGTTAGGTCCGGATGGTGATTTTGGACTTGGGCGTATACCCGGATTTGCATTAGAATATTGCTAGAAGGTTTCGGCACTATTTGGCGAAAGTTGGCAATTTGAAGATTTGGAAAGTTTATATGTTTGACCGGGAGTTGACTTTGATGTTATTGGGTTCATATTGTTTTTTCAGGAGTTGGAATAGGTTCGATATGCCATTTGGAACTTGTATGAAAAATTTGGATTCATTCCGGATTGGATAGGCTTGAATCAGACGCTTGGTTCATTATGAACACCGCATTATTTTCCTTGTTGTATATGTACATCCATATTGAAGAACCCTACATAAATATGGTCTTAACCAAAACGTTGAATCACAAAACATTGCATGCATCTACTCTTTGAACGAGACACATTATTTGTGAATCCACTCTATCACAAATTCTCTGATTTACAACCTCTTGTGGAATTGAGATCTATAATTATGTCTTTAAATTGAGTTATAACTCTAGGATTAATACTTCCCACTTGCTTTCCTAACTTCTCAACAAGGGAATGTGTCTGATGAATTTCTTACAAAATCTTTTGATTCAAATGGATAACATCTGCTCACTTGTGCTTATGCATGCACAGTCATAAAGTTCACCTACGTGGTATCAAATCCAATGCATAGTGGCCTAGTGTTGAGGTCCTTCTTGAGCCACTCTTTTTCTCTCCGGTGTATGTGGCTCCTATGGTTGGAACATTTACTTTACTCCTTTATGAATAATATCATGAATCGTTTTCATTGTCAAGTAACATGAGGGCATATCTTAACACCTACTATATATATGCGTGTCAATTGAAATGGTCACTTATTTGTATAAAGTTTCTCGGGAATTTGAGGTTTTCATGAATTTGTCACAAGAAGATATTTTTGTTCACCCATCTCAGTATGATTTTCATATCCACCTAGATCATGTCCCAATGTGTAACTCACTTTGCTCCTAGAATTGTAGTTACCCATGAAGTGGCCTGGTATTGTAGCTGGAGAATTATTATGGGAGGAACATGTCTAGCTCATAGCAAAGTGTACACTCTCTCTAACCAAAACATGATTTAATCCAAATATTAAGATGTCTTGTCTACATGATTTCACTTGTGTGTGGGTGAAAGTTAAACAGCCTTATGATGAGCATATTGATTTGAAAGTCAAAATTTGTCGTATCTCTAGTCCTCTCATATAGGATCAACTATTGGTAAAGGTTAAGTTGTCAGAATGATAATAATCTCACAAATGGTCAACTTCTTTTTCATTCTCATGTGTGTGGCATAAATTTCTTGTGTCAAATACAGTTAAAAGCGTAATGCAACTTTGTGCATCTTGAAACCCATATCACATTCAGGGTTCTAGAATATTCTAATTTCGAGTTAAACTGATTTTCACTACATTCCAAGAGGCGACTGGTGTCACATAAGTGTTATCTCTCTCTGAGGCCTACCATTGCTAAATAAGGCACGAATGGAATGAAACAATTGTTGATGTCCTTTTCATGACTCATTTCTTTTAAATTTCAGAATCATGAACATTTTCCCTACGTTATCAATACCTACTAGGAAACTCTAAGTCTCATTTGTCGAATTAATGATGTCATCACAATGATTAGCCATGTCAGCGCTATTGGTAGTAACCTTCATGTCTCTGAGGATATAACCTCTTGAAATGCCGTGCTCGGCACATTGATGGATTCTTGAATAATTCCAGCCCAATCTCGAACCTCATTGTTCCTATTATAGTAAACCTATGGGAGGTTAAAGGTTCAAGCATGTCAAAGAAGAAACATCATCCCATGATCAAATATATTGGATAGAAAATTTAATGGTCATATTCATGCTAGCACATCTTAGAGCAATTGTTGGGGGTCGGAAAAGTTTTAGTTTGGGTGTTTGGTGTAGAGATTTAGAATTGAAGAAAGTGAACGGGTTATTCTAAAGATTTTCTATATGAATATGTTATGTGCATTGCTAATAAAGGTAAAGTATGTGTAATCACAATAGGCCTTATTAAATCTTGAAGGAAATAGGCTAAACTATGAGTATGATATTTTCGTATTATTGTTCTCCGTGTACCCGGTGTTTCATGTGTCTATGTATAAGAAGGTGATGTTAATGGATAATTGGATTATGAGGAGCAACTATTTGCTATCCGTGATAGATAAGTCTGGAAGTTAAGATAGTCTCTGTCAAGTGCTATGGCTAAGTCTGTGAGTCCAGGAGGTCACCTCGTAGGTCTAAAGTGTTGAGGAAAGGAAATATTCTCACTTGTTTGTAGAGCCAAATGGTTGTGGTTCAATAACCTACCTTCTATGCATTATGGTTTAAATATGTACATTTCTTGTAAAGATATCACTCTGGTTAATGTAATGCCCTAATGTTGAGATAGGTATTGTTGATATATACTGTGATGCGTTGTTGATAATGGATATATTGTTATCACTGATTTTTGGGATTCTATGACATGTGGATATGCCGAGTTACAGGGGAAACTCTATCAAAAATTTTAAGAATTTGTAAAGATAGCCAAATCTTAAGGTCCATAAGTATGTTGAAATTTTGGAAAGAATGTATAAGACCGAGGTAGTCATAAGTGCCTATGTATAATGGTTGGAGGTAAAATGATGGTAACTATATTCTTATAAAGAACTTGTAAAACATTCGAGGATGAATGTTCTTAAGTGGGGGATAATGTAACACCCCGAAAAATTTCGAAGTACTTAAGTGCTATTAAGAAAGCCGATGTGCGCAAATTATATTATTGTATGTGTAGACAGGGACTATTATATGAATGATATCAATTGATCATGATAATATATGTATGAGGTGCATTAAGAATGGTTTATGGTCTAAGAAGGGCCCCAAGGCTAAGTGAGTTCGCACAAGACCTAAATTCAAATGATCATACCTCTCATGATATGAAGAGTTATATGGTTAATTACCTATCAAATTAAATCCGTTTGGGTCTAGTTTCCAACGCTTCAAACCGTTCATGATTTGGATATTCCTACAAGAAGTTATAACCAAATTACCAAAGGCTGGAAAAATACGATTCTGTGACCAATTCTGCGATCGCAGAACCATTATGCGATCGTAGAAGTAGTTATGCGACGGCAAAATGGTCGCAAACCTGTCCAGTGAAGCCCATTTCTGGGCATTGATTTTGCGGTGCATTTTGCGACCCGCATACCCATTCTGCAGTTCATTATGCGACCACAGACCTGCTTTCGGAGGGTTAATTTTTCTATTTTCATAACCCGACCCCATTTTGAAAAATAGCCTTTGAGGCTTATTTTGGGTTATTTTTCTGAGGGTTTTAGAGAGAGGTGAGAGCATTTTAGAGAGAAAAGAAGGGAACCTAACATTATAATCATCCAATCTTGCACCAATCTTCAAGAATCAAGGAAGTTAATCACAAGATCTTCATCTAAGAGGTAAGGTTCCATACCCTAGTTTCCAATTTCGAATTTGGGTAAAAGATGGTTGATTTGGAGTATAATTCTTGGGTATAAGAGCATTATTTATACATGCTTGTACTAATAAGATTAGTGGGAAGATTGTTGAGCTTAAATAAGTAAAGATTGAGTTTTGGAGTGAAGGAAATCTTGTAGAAGAACCTTGTAGTTAGATTTGCACACCTAGTGTTTGATAAAATGCTCAAATGAGCTGAGATCATGAATATCTTCCTAATAATGGTTCAATTTTGTTATGTCTCAAAATAGATTGGGATTGCTAGACTTTCCGGAATAATATAGTAAAGTAAGGAAAGCTCAAAGCAAGGTATGTTGGCTAAGCTTTCTCTCTTAGAATAGATATCCATAATGTTTTCGTAAGACCAAGTATGATTGGCTCAAGATTCCTAACTTCTATATTCCGGGTTATTCCCTATAAACTTGTTTATTTTGAATGAGCCTTATGTCGAAAGATAGATGTTCAAAGTATGATTTGCATATTAAAATGTTATGGCTTTGAGTCTTGTTTTAAATGAGAACTAGTATACTAATTAGGTGAGAAAATCTCAATGTTCTTAAGACTCGAAATTGCTCATATGTGTATCTAAAGTCTGGATTGGAAATGTATTATTGTTGATAACTTATAAAGGTAGTTGGAAATGAAATAAGTGAATTGGGATATAAAGTGTGGCCAATGTGCAAGAGTGAAAGTTATACTTATAGCCAATGGTGCCAATGAAATGAAATGATGTGAGAAAGGTTATGAAATGAGCCTCGACTCAAATGTTTTAAAATGACTTCGAAAATAGAATTGTCTAAAAGCTTTCGTACTCAAGTCATGCCATAAGTGGTTGTTCTAACAAATACTATGCTTTGTGAGTATTTCCAATGTGTTTTGCGTTCTTACATATTCGTGAGTGAAAATTGTGTATTATCCTTTTGGGGAAAAGTATTTCAAGAATAAATGGTGTGTAAATTGTTGATGATTTTAACTTGCGCATCAATTGTCAATTATATTACTCCATTCCTCGGAAAGAAATCTATTGCGCTTAAATTATTCATTTCTATTGAACTTAAAGTTGTGATTTCCAGAATATTATATGTATGTTGATATTTATGATGATGATACATGAGAGGAAAGAAATGAAAGTGTGGAATGTCAAATATGGCCACCGTGCTTTGAATTAAGAATCTTGTGAATGGCCAAAAGAGCCAAAGAAATATTGTCATTGTGAATGACTAAAAATACTAGTGAAAATATATACAATGTGAAAGATGATGAGGTAAATATATTTGCACCTATGTTATTTTTGTGAATTATTCTCCTTATTTAGGATGAGATTGATGTGATAAAATTATTCCTCTTAATTGAAATTGAGATTTTGGTTGATGTCTTCAAATAAGACAGCATAGCCGGTTGGGTCATGATCGGACTACGTACTAAATTTACGGTGGTAATAGTATTGATATTAATTGTGGTTGATTCTCTAATGAGATAGCCTAGCCGATCGGGTCGTGATCGAACTCCGTGCTAAACTTACGGTGGTATTGGTAATGATAGTAATTATGGTTGATGTCTCTAATGAGATGGCCTAGCCGGTCGGGTCGTGATCGGACTCTGTACTAAATTTACGGTGGTATTGGTATTGATAGTAATTGTGGTTAATTCTCTAATGAGATAACCTAGTCGATCGAGTCGTGATCGGACTCCGTACTAAATTTAAGGTAGTATTGGTATTAATAGTAATTGTGGTTGATTCTCTAATGAGATAGCCTAGCCGATCGGGTTGTGATCGGACTCCGTGCTAAAAGTACGGTGGCATTGGTATTGTGAACATTGGTATTGTGAACAATGATATATCGGTGCTAATGATCTCCCAACCAAAAATTGTATATGAAGTTTGTATTTTAAAAATTATTATGTTTTAACTGGACATTTGGATATTGTGGATTTTGACTCGCTGTTTCTATGTGTTGCCTTTTCTTATATGGGCATTCTATTTTGAAAGAGGATTTTTAGCTATATATACTAGTGCTATTCGACAGTACTAACGTCCCTTTTGCTGGGAATGCTGCATCTTTAATGGATGCAGGTGACTCTACAGCAGGTGTCATTGATCAGTGATAGCAGTACACTCTTTTCAGCTGATTTGGTGAGCCCCACTTCATTTCGGGGTCATGTATTTGTCTCTCATGTACTGTGTTTTGAGGTATAGCCGGGGCCTTGTTGCCGGCATTTCCATATTACTCTTCTATTGTACTTAGAGGCTCCGTAGACAGGTTGTGAGTTGTGGTTGATATTTGGAACTGAACTAGATATGTTGGTATCTGGAAATCATGTTTTTCATTAATTCTATAAACTCATAATATTTTGGAAATTATGAAGGAAGCTGCGGAATGAAAAAGAAAGTTCTTAATGAAATCTTTTTAGTGTTTGATTAATGGAGTACATCTCCTATTATTTCATGAATGAGTTTGGGTAGAATGAAATCTAACAGGCTTTCTCAGCCGGGTTTACTAGGTTGAGCGCCGGTCGCGCTCCCCGAGTTTGGGGCGTGACAAACTTGGTATCAGAGCCTAAGGTTTTTAAGTGTCCTAGGATGTCTCGGAGCCATGTCTAGTAGAGTCCTTCTTATCGGTGTGTTGTCGACCACATCTATAATGAGGAGGCTACTTGGACATTTAGGAATTTCACATTTCTTTGATACTCCAGTTCGTGCGATAGAGCTCAAGGTAGGAAGCTAAATTCCTTGTCATGTCTTATTTTCCATATGAGTAACCTACAGGTTCGAGGCATCGAGGAGGTATTGAAAGAACCAGTTGCTAAGGGAAGTGTCCTTGTCCCTAGTAATGTTATCGTGCCACCGGATCATGTGGTAAGAGCACCTAAGAAATGACAGAGGGTTGTTTGTACCAATAAGCTGGAATGTTTGATTTGTAAGAAACGTCATTTGGGGATGTGTTGAAAGACTCTTGAAATATGTTATGGTTGTGGAAAGAGGGGGCACAAGAAGAAGAAATGCCCTAGGTTGGGTACACCTAGCCATGTCTGCCCGATATACAGGCAGGAACATTTTTTTGTCATGTTGTGAGTATGCTCAGGAGCATGTTAGGGGTGGTAGGATTGGCGAATTCCAAAGACCCATAGAGCAAACTGTTACAAAGATTGTTACTCCAGCCGTGAATGCCTGGAGGAAAGATAAGAAGGATTCTTATGACTCATGCAAAAAGGGTAAATATTAGGTAGGTGGGGTGACTCACATTAACGGGCCTAATCCTCGTTGTTTGAAGTGTATGAGATGTCATTTGGGTGTATGTCACTATGGTAATAATGTATGTTTTGGATGTGGAGTATAGGGACATTAATTAAGGTACTGCCCTGTCAATCTAAAGTCATCAAGTAAGTCACTCCTTAGTACATCATTATGAACACCGCATTATTTTCCTTGTTGTATATGTACATCCATATTGAAGAACCCTACATAAATATGGTCTTAACCAAAACATTGAATCACAAAACATTGCATGTATCTACTCTTTGAACGAGACACATTATTCGTGAAACCACTCTATCACAAATTCTCTTATTTACAACCTCTTGTGGAATTGAGATCTATAATTATGTCTTTAAATTGAGTTATAACTCTAGGATTAATACTTCCCACTTGCTTTCCTAACTTCTCAACAAGGGAATGTGTCTGATGAATTTCTTACAAAATCTTTTGATTCAAATGGATAACATCTGCTCACTTGTGCTTATGCATGCACAGTCATAAAGTTCACCTACGTGGTATCAAATCCAATGCATAGTGGCCTAGTGTTGAGGTCCTTCTTGAGCCACTCTTTTTCTCTCCGGTGTATGTGGCTCCTATGGTTGGAACATTTACTTTACTCCTTTATGAATAATATCATGAATCGTTTTCATTGTCAAGTAACATGAGGGCATATCTCAACACCTACTATATATATGCGTGTCAATTGAAATGGTCACTTATTTGTATAAAGTTTCTCGGGAATTTGAGGTTTTCATGAATTTGTCACAAGAAGATATTTTTGTTCACCCATCTCAGTATGATTTTCATATCCACCTAGATCATGTCCCAATGTGTAACTCACTTTGCTCCTAGAATTGTAGTTACCCATGAAGTGGCCTGGTATTGTAGCTGGAGAATTATTATGGGAGGAACATGTCTAGCTCATAGCAAAGTGTACACTCTCTCTAACCAAAACATGATTTAATCCAAACATTAAGATGTCTTGTCTACATGATTTCACTTGTGTGTGGGTGAAAGTTAAACAACCTTATGATGAGCATATTGATTTGAAAGTCAAAATTTGTCGTATCTCTAGTCCTCTCATATAGGATCAACTATTGGTAAAGGTTAAGTTGTCAGAATGATAATAATCTCACAAATGATCAACTTCTTTTTCAGTCTCATGGGTGTGGCATAAATTTCTTGTGTCAAATACAGTTAAAAGCGTAATGCAACTTTGTGCATCTTGAAACCCATATCACATTCAGGGTGCTAGAATATTCTAATTTCGAGTTAAACTGATTTTCACTACATTCCAAGAGGCGACTGGTGTCACATAAGTGTTATCTCTCTCTGAGTCCTACCATTGCTAAATAAGGCACGAATGGAATGAAACAATTGTTGATGTCCTTTTCATGACTCATTTCTTTTAAATTTCAGAATCATGAACATTTTCCCTACGTTATCAATACCTACTAGGCAACTCTAAGTCTCATTTGTCGAATAAATGATGTCATCACAATGATTAGCCATGTCAGCGCTATTGGTAGTAACCTTCATGTCTCTGAGGATATAACCTCCTGAAATGTCGTGCTCGGCACATTGATGGATTCTTGAATAATTCCAGCCCAATCTCGAACCTCGTTGTTCCTATTATAGTAAACCTATGGGAGGTTAAAGGTTCAAGCATGTCAAAGAAGAAACATCATCCCATGATCAAATATATTGGATAGAAAATTTAATTGTCATATTCATGCTAGCACATCTTAGAGCAATTGTTGGGGGTCGGAAAAGTTTTAGTTTGGGTGTTTGGTGTAGAGATTTAGAATTAAAGAAAGTGAACGGGTTATTCTAAAGATTTTCTATATGAATATGTTATGTGCATTGCTAATAAAGGTAAAGTATGTGTAATCACAATAGGCCTTATTAAATCTTGAAGGAAATAGGCTAAACTATGAGTATGATATTTCTGTATTATTGTTCTCCGTGTACCCGGTGTTTCATGTGTCTATGTATAAGAAGGTGATGTTAATGGATAATTGGATTATGAGGAGCAACTATTTGCTATCCGTGTTAGATAAGTCTGGAAGTTAAGATTGTCTCTGTCAAGTGCTATGGCTAAGTCTGTGAGTCCAGGAGATCACCTCGTAGGTCTAACGTGTTGAGGAAAGGAAATATTCTCACTTGTTTGTAGAGCCAAATGGTTGTGGTTCAATAACCTACCTTCTATGCATTATGGTTTAAATTTGTACATTTCTTATAAAGATACCACTCTGGTTAATGTAATGCCCTAATGTTGAGATAGGTATTGTTGATATATACTGTGATGCGTTGTTGAGTAATGGATATATTGTTATGATTGATTTCTGGGATTCTATGACATGTGGATATGCCGAGTTACAGGGGAAACTCTATCAAAAATTTTAAGAATTTGTAAAGATAGCCAAATCTTAAGGTCCATAAGTATGTTGAAATTTTGGAAAGAATGTATAAGAGCGAGGTAGTCATAAGTGCCTATGTATAATGGTTGGAGGTAAAATGATGGTAACTATATTCTTATAAAGAACTTGTAAAACATTCGAGGATGAATGTTCTTAAGTGGGGGAGAATGTAACACCCCGAAAAATTTCGAAGTACTTAAGTGCTATTAAGAAAGTCGATGTGCGCCAATTATATTATTGTATGTGTAGACAAGGACTATTATATGTATGATATCAATTGATCATGATAATATATGTATGAGGTGCATTAAGAATGGTTTATGGTCTAAGAAGGGCCCCAAGGCTAAGTCAAGTTGAAATTTTATGATGGGATAAAGTTTCAAGTGAGTTCGCACAAGACCTAAATTCAAACGATCATACCTCTCATGATATGAAGAGTTATATGGTTAATTACCTATCAAATTAAATCTGTTTGAGTCTAGTTTCCAATGCTTTAAACCGTTCATGATTTGGATATTCCTACTAGAAGTTATGACCAAATTACCAAAGGCTGGAAATATACGATTCTGCGACCAATTCTGCGATCGCAGAACCATTATGCGATCGCAGAACCATTATGCGATCGCAGAAGTAGTTATGCGATGGTAAAATGGTCGCAGACCTGTCCAGTGAATCCCATTTCTGGGCATTGATTTTGCGGTGCATTTTCCGACCCGCATACCCATTCTGCAATTCATTATGCGACCACAGACCTGCTTTCGGAGGGTTAATTTTTCTATCTTCATAACCCGACCCCATTTTGAAAAATAGCCTTTGAGGCTTATTTTGGGGTATTTTTCTGTGGGTTTTAGAGAGAGGTGGGAGCATTTTAGATAGAAAAGGAGGGAACCTAACATTATAATCATCCAATCTTGCACCAATCTTCAAGAATCAAGGAAGCTAATCACAAGATCTTCATCTAAGAGGTAAGGTTCCATACCCTAGTTTCCAATTTCAAATTTGGGTAAAAGATGGTTGATTTGGAGTATGATTCTTGGGTATAAGAGCATTATTTATACATGCTTGTACTAATAAGATTAGTGGGAAGATTGTTGAGCTCAAATAAGTAAAGATTGGGTTATGGAGTGAAGGAAATCTTGTAGAAGAACCTTGTAGTTAAATTTGCACACCTAGTGTTTGATAAAATGCTCAAATGAGCTGAGATCATGAATATCTTCCAAATAATGGTTCAATTTTGTTATGTCTCAAAATAGATTGGGATTGCTAGACTCTCCGGAACGTTGTAGTAATGTAAGGAAAGCTCAAAGCAAGGTATGTTGGCTAAGCTTTCTCTCTTGGAATAGATATCCATAATAATTTCGTAAGACCAAGTATGATTGGCTCAAGATTCCTAACTTCTATATTCCGGGTTATTCCCTGTAAACTTGTTTATTCTGAATGAGCCTTATGTCGAAAGATAGATGTTCAAAGTATGATTTGCATATTAAAATGTTATGGCTTTGAGTCGTATTTTAAATGAGAACTAGTATACTAATTAGGTGAGAAAATCTCAATATTCTTAAGACTCAAAATTGCTCATATGTGTACCTAAAGTCTGGATTGGAAATGTATTATTGTTGATAACTTATAAAGGTAGTTGGAAATGAAATAAGTGAATTGGGATATAAAGTGTGGCCAATGTGCAAGAGTGAAAGTTATACTTATCACCAATGGTGCCAATGAAATGAAATGATGTGAGAAAGGTTATGAAATTAGCCTCGACTCAAATGTTTTAAAATGACTTCGAAAATAGAATTGTCTAAAAGCTTTCGTACTCAAGTCATGCCATAAGTGGCTGTTCTAACAAATACTATGCTTTGTGAGTATTTCCAATGTGTTTTGCATTCTTACATATTCGTGAGTGGAAATTATGTATTATCCTTTTGGGAAAAAGTATTTCAAGAATAAATGGTGTGTTACTTGTTGATGATTTTAACTTGCGCATCAATTGTCAATTATATTACTCCATTTCTCGGAAAGAAATCTATTGTGCTTAAATTGTTCATTTCTAATGAACTTAAAGTTGTGATTTTCGGAATATTATATGTATGTTGATATTTATGATGATGATACATGAGAGGAAAGAAATGAAAGTGTGGAATGTCAAATATGGCCACCGTGCTTTGAATTAAGAATCTTGTGAATGGCCAAAAGAGCCAAAGAAATATTGTCATTGTGAATGACTAAAAATACTAGTGAAAATATATACAATGTGAAAGATGATGAGGTAAATATATTTGCACCTATGTTATTTTTGTGAATTATTCTCCTTATTTAGGATGAGATTGATGTGATAAAATTATTCCTCTTAATTGAAATTGAGATTTTGGTTGATGTCTTCAAATAAGACAGCATAGCCGGTTGGGTCATGATCGGACTACGTACTAAATTTACGGTGGTAATAGTATTGATATTAATTGTGGTTGATTCTCTAATGAGATAGCCTAGCCGATCGGGTCGTGATCGAACTCCGTGCTAAACTTACGGTGGTATTGGTAATGATAGTAATTATGGTTGATGTCTCTAATGAGATGGCCTAGCCGGTCGGGTCGTGATCGGACTCTGTACTAAATTTACGGTGGTATTGGTATTGATAGTAATTGTGGTTAATTCTCTAATGAGATAACCTAGTCGATCGAGTCGTGATCGGACTCCGTACTAAATTTAAGGTAGTATTGGTATTAATAGTAATTGTGGTTGATTCTCTAATGAGATAGCCTAGCCGATCGGGTTGTGATCGGACTCCGTGCTAAAAGTACGGTGGCATTGGTATTGTGAACATTGGTATTGTGAACAATGATATATCGGTGCTAATGATCTCCCAACCAAAAATTGTATATGAAGTTTGTATTTTAAATATTATTATGTTTTAACTGGGCATTTGGATATTGTGGATTTTGATTTGCTATTTCTTTATGTTGCCTTTTCTTATATGGGTATTCTATTTTGAAAGAGGATTTTTAGCTATACATACTAGTGTTATTCGACAGTACTAACGTCCCTTTTGCCGGGGGCGCTGCATCTTTAATGGATGCAGGTGGCTCTACAGCAGGTGTCATTGATCAGTGATAGCAGTACACTCTTTTCAGCTGATTTGGTGAGCTCCACTTCATTTTGGGGTCATGTATTTGTTTCTCATGTACTTTGTTTTGAGGTATAGCCGGGGCCTTGTTGCCGGCATTTTCAGATTACTCTTCTATTGTACTTAGAGGCTTCGTAGATAGGTTGTGGGTTGTGGTTGATGTTGGGAACTAAACTAGATATGCTGGTATTTGGAAATCATGATTTTCATTAATATTATAAACTCGTAATATTTTGAAAATTATGAAGGAAGCTGCGGAATGAAAAAGAAAGTTGTTAATGAAATCTTTTCAGTGTTTGATTAATGGAGTGCATCTCCTATTATTTCTTGAATGAGTTTGGGTAGAATGAAATCTAACAGGCTTGCTCAGCCGAGTTTACTCGGTTGAGCGCTGGTCGCGCTCCCCGAGTTTGGGGCGTGACATCAATATCGTGGGATTCAATTCTAAGAGAAGTGTTTTGCCAACATATCTCAATTGAGCTTCCTTAAATTCTAAAATATTCCGGAATTCTTAGCAACTTCAATCTATTGTAGAAATATAACAAATTGAATCAAAATTAGGAAGGTGATTATGGTTCTAGCTCATTTGAGCATTTTATCAAACACTAGGTATGCATTAAGGTTTCAAGGTCCTTTTATGGAGGATTTCATCATCCTACAACCCAATCTTTATCATTCTTAGCTCAACAATCTTCCTACACCCCTTGATAACACATGCATGTAAAATAAACAACTCTCATGCCCAAAAATTATCTTGTTAATTACCCATTTTCAGATAATTTCGAAATTAGGGGTTAGGGTGTAGAATCTTACCTCTAGGATGAAGACTTAGTGAGTTTCCCTTCTTAATCTTCCAAAACTTGAGCAAGAATTGAAGAACAATTATTGAAGAACACCTTCTCACTCTAGGGCACTTTCTCTCACTCAAAGATATCAGATTATATCTAAAAAATGGCCCAAAACGTGTATTTAACGAAGTAGGATTGGGTTTTAAAAACTCAAAAAATGCAGCCCCGGAACAGATTCTGCGATTGCATAATCAATATGCGGACCGCATATCGGTCACATAATTGCTGACCAAAACGACCAAAATTTTGTCTGTGTCTGCGGTCACTATGCGATCCGCATAACTGTTCGACGGTCACATAATGCATCGCAGAGCAGTTATGCGGTCGCATAGTCATCCGCATAATTGCTTCCAGGCTGACCCTTTCCTGCCTCACTTCTGCGGCCATTATGCGGCCTGCAGAGTGGTTCTGCGGTCGCATAATGGACCGCAGAAACGTATTTTTCCGCCAAAAGTTTTTCTTTACTTTCCGGTACATTGTTTAACCCACAAAGTCCAAGCATTATACAATCCTCAAACACGTAAGCCCAATTCGGCACCACGAAACATTATTTTCTTTTACAAATTTTACCGGGCTTTACACTTAATTACTTCGAAATTTTCCGGGGTGTTACATTCTCCCCCGCTTAGGATCATTCGTCCTCGAATGAGGGTAAAATCCGTTATTAGCATCTTATGCAACTCAGTTTTTCATACCACACTCCAGCCGCCCCAAATTTGACTAACTCCCAAAATTTCAAAACAATTTCGCTAGAGTTTCCCTTGTAACTAGGCCTATCCACCTGTCCGAGAGCACCAGAAACACATCCTAACAACATATACAAAATCCAATGATGCAGCATAACACAAAAAAACACCAACTGCGGCCTCACAAGCAATATTTTACCAGAAAGGAACACCCTTAACACCAATTGTACAAATGATACATAATTCATTGAAAGTATCTCTTAGCATTTCCATAAGGCGCAACATATAATTACATGGTTATTCAAATAAATAAGGATACTTTTTCTTCATTTCTTCCTCGGCCTCCCAAGTAGCCTCTTCAACGTGTTGGTTTCGCCACAACACTTTCACGGAGGCAATTTATTTATTTCTCAATTTTCGAATTTGCCGATCAATAATAGAAACTAGAATCTCTTCGTAAGTCAATTTCTCATTTACCTCAATAGTCTCAACCGGAACAATGAGTGTCGGATGTCCAACTACTTTCTTCAACATAGACACATGAAACACCGGGTGTACTAATTACATCTCAGTTGGTAGCTCAAGCTTGTACGCCACCTCACCAACCCTCTGAATGTTTTTGTACGGTCCGACATACCTCGGACTCAATTTCCCTTTCTTACCAGATCGCATTACACCCTTCATGGAGGAAATTTTCAAGAATACTTTGAACTCTAAATCCCTACGACGAACATCCGAATAGGATTTCTGATGACTCTGAGTATTTTTCAACTGCTCCTAAATGATTTTAACTTTTTCCATAGCCTGATGCACGAGGTCTAGACCTATCAACTCTGCTTCCCCAATTTCGAACCACCCAATAGGAGATCTACATCTCCTACCATATAAATTCTCGAACGGTGCCATTTGAATGCTAGCGTGATAGGTTTTGTTGTAGGCAATTTCTATGAGTGGTAAATGATCATCCCAACTACCTTTGAAGTCTAGAACACAAGCACGCAACATATCCTCAAGCGTCTAAATAGTCCGCTCTTCCTGCCCGTCAGTCTGCGGTTGAAAGGCTATACTAAGATTCACCTGAGTACCCAAGCCTTGCTGAAATTTCTTCAAAAATTTGCAGTGAATTGTGCTCCCCAATCAGAAATGATGGAAATTGGGGTACCATACAACCTGACTATTTCTTTGATATACAACCGAGCATACTGCTCCGCTGTGTCGGTAGACCTAACCGGCAAAAACTGTGCTGATTTCGTGAGTCCATCCACAATCACCCAAATTGAGTCAAACTTGCACGGGGTGCGCGGTAATCCTACCACAAAGTCCATATTAATCATTTCCCACTTCCACATTCGAATTTCTATGTTTTGTGCCAACCCACCAGGCCTTTGGTGTTCGGCCTTCACTTGTTGATAATTTGGAAACTTCGCCATAAATTTCGCTATATTCATCTTTATATCATTCCACCAATAGATTTCCTTAAGATCATGATACATTTTTGTAGAACCCGGGTGCACGAAATACCTAGAAGTGTGAGCTTCAGTCATAATTCTTTCCCGGAGACCATCCATATTTGGAACACATAGACGCCCTTGGTACCTTACTGTACCATCATCCATGCCAAATGAAAGGGCCATGGTCTTATGTTTATGAATCCCCTCTTTCAATTGTACCAACAATGGATAGTTGTATTGATTCTCTTTGACTTCCACAATAAGTGATGATTCAGCCCTATTTTGCACAATTACCCCTCCTTCACTAGAGTCTACAAAACGAACTCCCAAACTTGCCAATCGGTGAACTTCCTTGGCCAATGGCCGTTGATATGCCTCCAAGTGAGCCAAACTACCCATGGATTTCTGGTTAAGAGCATCTGCCACAACAATGGCCTTTCCCTGATGATATAGAATATCAATGTCGTAGTCCTTGACTAACTCAAGCCATCTTCTCTGCCTCAGATTCAGTTCCTTCTGCTTGAAAATATATTGAAGGCTCTTATGGTCCGTGAATATATCAACATGGACCCCATATAAATTTCAAGATCGACTCGAATTGCTTTTTTTCTTTTATTGAATTGATCCCACCAGAACAAAATTCACTTGATTGATACATGTACATACACCTAGCAATTCAACAGAAAAAATTCAAGATATTTCATCGAATCATGGAATGAAGAGATTCTACTTGTCTCCTGAACTAAATTCTTGGAGAAAAAAGAATTTTCAATGACGCCAAATTTTATATGCAAATACCACTGCCGCAAGTTCTAAATCATGTGTTGGATAGTTCTTTTCATGATTCTTTAGTTGCCTAGAAGCATAAGCTATCACCTTCCCATGTTGCATTAATACACATCCAAGCCCGATTCTTGAAGCATCACAATATACGACAAATCCATCTATACCCTCTGGTAGAGTCAACACTGGTGTTGTAGTTAATCTTGATTTCAATTCCTGGAAACTCTTTTCACAAGCATCTGACCATTGGAACTTAATTGCCTTCTGAATCAATTTAGTCAATGGGGAGGCAAGAGTAGAAAACCCCTCCACAAACTTTCTATAATATCCAGCTAAGCCTAAGAAACTGTGAATTTCTGTTGGAGTTGTAGGCCTCGGCCAATTCTTCACAGCTAAAATTTTCTGAGGATCAACCTTAATTCCCTCACTAGAGACTACATGACCCAAGAATATGACTGATTCAATCCAAAATTCACACTTTGAAAACTTTGCGTTGAGATGATCAGCATGTTCTTCTCGACTTCGTAAATATACAAGAATATCGTCAATAAAAGCTATCACAAAAGAGTCGAGAAATGGCTTAAAAACTTGATTCATAAGATCCATGAAAGCTGCTGGGGCATTTGTTAGCCCGAAAGACATCACCAAAAATTCAAAGTGCCCATATCGGGTTCTGAAAGCTATTTTTGAAATATCCCGCGCCCTGATCTTCAATTGGTGATACCCGGATCTTAAATCAATCTTGGAGAAGTACCTGGCACCTTGCAATTGATCAAACAAGTCATCTATCCTTGGCAGTGGGTACTTATTCTTGAATGTGACCTTATTAAGCTGCCGATAGTCAATACACATTATCAATGACCCATCTTTCTTTCTTACAAAAAGGATCGGTGCGCCCCAAGGCGACACACTTGGCCGGATAAAACCTTTTTCTAACAAATCTCTCAATTGTTCCTTTAGCTCCTTCAATTCTGCCCGTGCTATTCTGTAGGGTGGAATAGATATAGGGTGCGTGTCTGGTATCACATCAATACCAAAATCAATCTCCCTGTTTGGTGGGATCCCAGGGAGTTCATCCAAAAAAACTCTTGGAAATTCATTCACAACATGCACAGACTCAAGTGCAGGTGCCTCAGCATCAGTGTCCGTAACTCGGACCGAATGGTAAATACATCCCTTGTTGATCATTTTCGTGACCTTAAGGTAAGAAATAAACCTACCCTTTGGCACTACATCATCACCCTTCCACTCAATAACTGGCTCATTTGGAAATTCGAACCTAACACTTCTAGCTCAGCAATCAAGCTTGGCAAAATATGAATAAAGCCAATCCATCCCCATTATCACATCAAAATCGACCATTCTCAATTCAATAAGATCGGCAATGGTGTCCTGACCACGCAACGTGATAACACAATCCCTATAAACCCGCGCGGCCAAAATAGACTCAACAACCGGAGTAGATACAGAGAACGACTCATAAAGCTGTTCTGGTTATATCCCAAATTCCATAGCAATATAAGGTGTGACATATGACAAAGTGGAACCGGGATCAATAAGAGCATGAGATTGGACAGTCAATATACTGTGACAACATCTGGAGAAGTCTCTGAATTCTGGCGACCCCTTATAGCATAGATGTCATGCCCTAAACTCGGGGAGCGCGACCGGCGCTCAACCGAATGAACCCGTCCGAGCAAGCCGACTAGATTTCTTCTACCCAAACTCATCCATGAATAAAAAGGAGATGTACTCCATTAATCAAACACTAAAAATATTTTATTAACAACTCCCATTTCATTTCCATTAACAACATCATTCAATATTTCCAAAATAGTACGGGTTTATAGATTTAATGAAAAACATGTTGCCAAATACCAACAGTTCTAATCCAATCCCCAACATCAAATACCACCCACAACCTGTCTACGGAGCCTCAAAGTACAACTGAAGAGTAATATGGAAATGCCGGCAACAAGGCCCCGGCTATACCTTAACCACAAAGTACATGAGAAACAAAAGATACATGACCCCAAAATAAAGTGAGGCTCACCAAATCAGCTGAAAAGAGTGTACTGCTATCCCTGATCAATGCCACCTGCTGTAGAACCGCCTGCATCCATTAAATATACAGCGCCCCTGGCAAAAGGGACGTTACTACTGTCGAATAGCACTAGTATGTATAGCTAGAAATCCTTTTTTAAAATAGAATGCCATATGATCTATACGTGGAACACATAATATAATGTAATTGAAATAACCTGTACAAACAAGGACAATGAAAGGGGCACCTATTGTCTGCATTAATAATGTGTCTTATTAGACCGTCCTTAGTATTCACATATCATATTAAACACTTATGTGTTTCATAGACCGCCCACAAGATTTCATATCAAAATATACCTATGCATTTCATAGACCATCCACAGGGTTTCAGAACACAATATACCTATGCATTTCATAGACCGTCCACAGGATTTCATAACACTATATACCTATGCGTTTCATAGACCGTCCACAGGATTTCATATCACAATGTACCGATGCGTTTCATAGACCGTCCACAGGATTTCATAACACAATATACCTATGTGTTTCATAGACCTTCCAAAAGATTTCATAATAAATACCTATACGTTTCATAGAACGTCCACAGGATTTCCTATCACAATATACCTATGCGTTTCATAGACCGTCCACAGGATTTCATAACACAATATACCTATGTGTTTCATAGACCGTCCACAGGATTTCATATCACAATGTACCTATGCGTTTCATAGACCGTCCATAGGGTTTCATAACACATTCGAAATAAAGTACAAATACGTACATCTCATAACCTTTCACACCACATATCACTTAATCCGTACATTCAACCACTTACAACATTATTATTTCATTGGCTCTCTTGGCCATACATATGATTTTTTTATTCATGGCGCAATGGCTGTATTTCATATTCCACACTTTTATTTCTTCCCTTTCATAGATCGTCATCATAATTATCAACAAGTAGAATATTTCGGAAATCACATCTTTAAGATCATTAGTAATGAAGGCTTTAAACAGAATAGATTTCTTTCAAATAAATGGAGTAAAATGATTGGCAATCGAACCAGAAGTTAAAATCATACACAATTTCCACTCACGAATATTTAAGAACGCAAAACACATTGAAACAACTTACAAAGCATAGAATTAGCTAAAACAGCCACAGATGGGCATCATTTGAGTTCATAAGCCTTTAGCCAATTATATTATCGAAGTCAATTTTGGAATAGTTGAATCAAAGCTCATTTCATAATCTTTCTCACATTATTTCATTTCATTGGCACCATTGGCCACAAGTATAACTTTCACTATTGGCACATTGGCCACACTTTATATCCCCAATTCACTGATTTCACTTCCAACCATCTTTATAGGTTATCAACAATAAGACATTTCCAATCACAACTTTAGGTACACATATGAGCAATTAAGAGTCTTAAGTATATTGAGATTTTCTCACACAATTTGGCATACTAGCTTTCATTTGAATTACGATTCAAAGCCACAACATTTTAATACGCAACCCATACTTTGAAACTCATGGGAACATTATGGAGTTTGATTCCAAGAGAGAAAGTTTAGCCAGCATACCTCAATCGAGCTTCCTTAACTCTAAAATGTTCCGGAAATTCTTAGCAATCCCAATCTATTTTGAGACATAACAAAAATTGAACCATTGTTAGGAAGATATTCATGATCTCAGCTCGTTTGAGCATTTTATCAAACACTAGGTGTGCAAGTTTAACCACAAGGTTCTTCTACAAGATTTCCTTCATTCCACAACCCAATCCTTAATTATTTAAGCTCAACAATCTTTCCAAAAATCTTATTGATACATGCATATATAAATAATATCCTCATACCCAAGAATCACGCTCCCAATCAACCATCTTTTTTCCAAATTCGAAATTGAAAACTAGGGTATGGAACCTTACCTCTTAGATGAAGAACTTGTATGTTTTCCTTGTTAATCTTCCAAGATTTAAGCAAGACTTGATGAATAATTAGCCCAGGGTTTTCTATCTCTCTAAAACACTCTCCCTTCTCTCTAAAACATCAGATTTTTTTCTCAAAAATGACCCTTTGCGTGTATTTAATGAAGTAGGGCCGGGTTTTAAAAACCCAAAAATGGAGCTCCGGAACAGGTTTTGCGGTCGCATAATTGGTGTCCAAAACGACCAAATATCTGTCTGTGTCTGCGGTCACTATGCGGTCCGCATAACTGTTTTGCGGTCGTATAGTGCACCATATAACAGTTATGCGATCGCATAGTCGATCGCATAATTGCTTTCCACTGGCCCAATTAACTTCCTCACTCTGCGGCCATTATGTGGTCCGCAGAGTGATTCTGCGGTCGCATAAATGCGCTTTTTTGTCAAAAAATTTCCTTTACTTTCCGGTGCATTGTTCAACCCAAAAAGTCCGAGCCGCAGCGACCAAGCTCGCCGCAAAGAATTTATACAATCCTCAAACAAGTAAGCCCAATTCGGCACCACGAAACATTATTTTCTTTTGCAAATTTTACCGGGCTTTACACTTAAGTACTTCAAAATTTTCCGGGGTGTTACATTCTCCCCCTCTTAGGATCATTCTTCCTCGAATGAGGGTAAAATCCGTCATTAGCATCAAATGTGGCCCAACTCGCCAGTCGCCTCAAAATTTGGCTAACTCCCTAAATTTCCAAACATTTTGCCAAAGTTTCACTTGTAACTAGGCCTATCCACCTGCCAGTGAATCCCAGAAACACATCCTAACAACATGTATATAATCCAACGACATAACACAATACAAAACAACACTAACTGTGGCCTCACAAGCGATATATGGTATTACCATAAGGCAACACCCTTTACGCCAATTGTACAAATGATACATAACTCATAGAAAGCAACTTTTAGAATTTCCATAGATCACAACTTTGTAAATACATAGCTATTCAAACAAGTAAGGATACTTTTCTTCATTTATTCCTCGGCCTCCCAAGTAGCTTCTTCAACCTGTTGGTTTTTCCATAGTACTTGACGAAGGAAATCTTAACTTCCGGACTTATCTAACAAGGATAGCAAATAGTTGCTCCTCATAATCCAATTATCCATTAACTCCACCTTCTTACACATAGAAACATGAAACACCGGGTACACAGAGGACAATAATAGGGAAACATCATACTCATAGTTTGGCCTATTTCCTTCAAGATTTCATAAGGCCTAGTGTGACTACACATACTTTACCTCTATTAACAATTCACATAGCATCGTCATGGAGCAAATATTGAGAATAACCCGTTCACTTTCTTCAAATCTAAATTTCTATTCCAAACACCCAAACTAAAGCTTGGCAACCTCCAACAATTACTTTAAGATGTTCTAGCTTGAATATTACCATAAAACTTCCTATCCAATATATTTGATTATGAGATAATGCTTCTTCTTTGACATGTTTGAGCCTTCAACCACCACTGATTTCTATAAATATGAACAATGAGGTTCGGGACTGGCTAAAATTATTCAAGAATCCATCAATGTGCCGAGCACGACATTTCAGGAGGTTATATCCTAAGAGACATGAAGGTTACTACCAATAATGCTGACATTGTTAACCTTTGTGATGACATCATTGATTCGACACGTGAGGCATAGAGTTTCCTAGTAGGCATTGATAATGTAGGGACCATGTTCATGATTCTGAGATGTAATAGAAGTGAGTCACTTTAGACATGTGACATATGGGAGGCATAATCGGAAGGATAAAGACATTAGCGTCAGTTATTCTTGGAAAGCTATGAGTCATGAAGATGATATAACAATTGTTTCATTCTATACGTGCCTTGTTTGGCAATAGTAGGTCTCAAAGAGATAACACTTATGTGACACCAGTCGCCTCCTGGAGTGTAGGAAAAAATCAGTTTAACTCAAAATGAGAATATTCTAGCACCCTGAATGTGATATGTGTTTCAAAATACATGAAGTTGCATTATGCTCTTAACAGTAACTAGCAAAAGGAATCTATGCCACAAGCCTACGAGGATGAAAAAGAAGTTGAACACTTGTGAGATTATTATCATTCTCACAACTTAACCTTTGCCAATAGTTGATCCTTTATGAGAGGACTAGAGATACGATGAATCTGTCTTTCAATTCAATATGCTCATGATATGTGTTAGAATCTAAAACATTCACGAGTGAAACTACATAGCTAGTATATCCTCATATTGAGATTGAGGGACTTACTTACTGTCCCTTGACTGTTGGGGCAGTGCCTTAGCTGTTGGCCCTTGACTCTGCACCTAAACATTCATCTGTGCCACGTCGGCACACCCCCAAATGACGCCTCCTACACTTGGGGCATGAGGGCCTCTGCTGCAATTGAGAATCCCCATTTGACTGGACCTGCTGATTAGATCCCTTGTTGCCTTGGTTACTGTGGCCCCACCGCTACTAGTCAGGCCCTGATGGTAGTGCTCTAGCTGAAGACTGAGCAACTGACTGCGTGGGTCCGGATGACACTCTCCTATGTAATGCCTTTCCACCATTACCCCCATTGATGAGCCACTAAGATTGCCCGTGGATCGGGTCTTTTTGTTATTATCTAGCTCTCTCTTTCTTTTTAACTTTTGATCCTCCGTAGCTTGAGCAAACGCCACCATTTTTCCATAATTCATATTAGAATTCAAGGCAGCCGTAGCGGCCTCATTAATTACCAAGGGACTAAGTCCTTGCACAAACCAGCGCACTCTTGCCTCCATAGTGGGCAACATGTAAATAGCATACTTTGACAGGTGCGCGAATTTCATATGGTACTCCCGCACACTCAGGCTACCTTCCCTCAGGCTCTCAAACTCAGCGGCACGGACCGCCTTAGTCTCGGCAGGAAAGAAGTGGTCAATGAAAGCATCGGTAAACTCACTCCACCTTGTTGGAGGACTTCCCTCCTCATGAGACTTCTCCCATAGCTCAAACCAAGAATATGCCACCTCTCTCAGACGGTAGGAGACCAACTCCACTCCCCCCGTCTCTGTAGCATGCATAACCCAGAGTGTTTTGTGCATCTCATCAATGAAGTCTTGGGGGTCCTCCTCAGGATTAGTACCCGTAAACACTGGAGGATCTAACTAAAGAAACTTGTTCACTCTAGAACTAGTAGATTCCCCTGGCCGACTGGAAGGAGTAGGCCCAACACTCAATCTCTAGGCCTGAGAAGCCACTATCTGTCCAGCATCTATATGGCTCCCCTAATATCAACATCAGAAACACCAGAATCGGAAGCTGGAGCTGGAGGTGGAACTGGTATATCAATCGGAGGGACCGTTTCACCCTCAGTCGGTGTAGGGACAGGTGCAGTCTGATCGATTGTGGTAGAATCAGGGAGTATAGTAACTGGAGGAATATTCTCACTCCTTGGATGCTCACCCGCATCATTAAATACAGAATCAGCTGCCACTCCTAGGTTGACATTGGCCTTTTGGCCAGTTCTTGCATTCTTCTTAGGCACCATATAATGAAAGTTAGAGTAAAGCACCAATTAACGGAGGAACAATCTTACAATCAGCTTTATCGCATGATCAAGGACATGAAAGAATGGTATTATTCCTACATGCCCAAGTAGCATCCTAATTATAGATGTGGTCGACAACACACCGATAATAAGGACTCTACTAGACACGGCTCCAAGACATCCTAGGACACTTTAAAACCTTAGGCTCTGATACCAAGTTTGTCACGCCCCAAACTCGGGGAGCGTGACCGGCGCTCAACCGAGTGAACCCGGCCGAGCAAGCCTACTAGATTTCCTTCTACCCAAACTCATCCATGAATAAAAAGGAGATGCACTCCATTAATCAAATACTGAAAATATTTTATTAATAACTCCTATTTCATTTCCATTAACTACATCATTCAATATTTCCAAAATAGTACGAGTTTATAGATTTAATGAAAAACATATTTCCAAATACCAACAGTTCTAATCCAAATCCCAACATCAAAGACCACCCACAACCTGTCTACGGAGCCTCTAAGTACAACTGAAGAGTAATATGAAAATGCCGGCAACAAGGCCCCGGCTATACCTTAACCACAAAGTACATGAGAAACAAAAGATACATGACCCCAAAATGAAGTGGTGCTCACCAAATCAGCTGAAAAGAGTGTACTGCTATCACTGATTAATGCCACCTGCTGTAGAACCACCTGCATCCATTAAAGATGTAGCGCCCCCGGCAAAAGGGACGTTAGTACTGTCGAATACACTAGTATGTATAGCTAGAAATCCTCTTTCAAAATAGAATACCCATATGATCTATACATGGAACACATAATATAATGTAATTGAAACAACCTGTATAAACAAGGACAACCAAAGGGGCATCTATTGTCTGCATTAATCATGTGTCTCATTAGATCGTCCTTAGTTTTCACATATCATATTAAACATTTATACATTTCATAGACCGTCCATAGTGTTTATTCATACCGTACACCTATACTTCTTATACACAATGCACCTATGCGTTTCATAGACCGTGTCACGACCCAAACTAACCTTTGTCGTGATGGTGCCTATCGTGGAACTAGGCAAGCCGACTCATTTCAAAAACAAACCGATATTTTCATTGCAAAGATAATTTCAAGGTTATTTAACATAAAACCTCTATTAAAAGAGTTCAAATCAAAGAAAAACAGAAGTGCAGAAAAGAAAAAAAGAGCCCGACATCGGGGTGTCACTAGTCATGAGCATATACTACATTATGTCTAACAATATCAAGGGTAACTCAGCCCGAAAAATAGCTAAATACAACTAGAGGAAAGATAAAAGGGAGAAGAGCAGGGGCTGCTATCGCCAAACAACTACCTTGCTATCTCCAAGAAAATCTGCAACCAGAACACTCAATAACCGCTACCGTGTCCATCTACACCTGGATCTGCACACAAGGTGCAGGGAGTAACATGAGTAAGCCAACTCAGTAAGTAACAACAATAAATAAAGACTTAGGAGTAGTGATGAGCAATAAAGCATATAACGTTCATATCAGGAAATCTCAGTAAAATACCACATGCTCTAAAAAAAATAATCAGGATTTGAATCAAACATCTCATTTAAACCTCGTTCCAGTAAAAAAAAATCATTTAAAGACATTTTTCTAACAGTTTTTCAAACAAAGGCTCAATGCAAAGGTGAGCAAAAATGATGAAATCATAAACAACCACTCGGGCAAAACATCACTCATATACAGCCCCTCGGGCAAACCACACAGTCACTCGTGCCACTCAGCCATACCTCGCAATCACTCTTGCCACTCGGGCATACCTCACAATCACTCTTGCCACTCGGGCATACCTTACAATCACTCTTGCCTCCCAGTCACTCAGCACTCGGCACTCGCACTCAGTAGGTACCTGCGCTCACTGGGGGTGCGTACAGACTCCGGAGGGGCTCCTTCAGCCCAAGCGCTATAATCTGCACGGACAACTCACGTGCCAAATTAATAAAGTATGCTGCAGGCAGGCAGCCCCGATCCACACTCATCCTCACAAATCAGGCCCTCGGCCTCACTCAATCATAAATATGCTACAATCGGGCAACCCCGATCCACACTCATCCTCACAAATCAGGCCCTCGGTCTCACTCAGTCATAAACCTCTCAAGCCACTCAGGCATTTTAGTAAAACATGGCATTCGGCCCAAAACATTTATATGCATCAAAATAGAGTCATAAAACTGAGTTATGCGGTAAACAAGTATAAACATGACTGAGTATAGATTTTCAATCGAAAAAATGAGAGGATGATAAGAAATAGTCCCTAAGGGTCCAAACAGCTTTGGCGCAAGGCCCAAACATGGCATTCAGCTCAATTTACAGAAATACTTTCTAAAACATATAAGTATCATATGGTTTCAACAAAGTATGCCACTTTACAGTTGCTACGGGACGGACCAAGTCACAAATCCCCAATAGTGCACGCCCACACGCCCGTCACCTAGCATATGCGTCACTTCAAAATCGTAGAATGATACGAAATCCGGGGTTTCATACCCTCAGAACTAGATTTACAATCGTTACTTACCTCAAACCGGTCAAATCTCAAACCCGCAATGATCTTGCCTCTGGACTCGGCCTCAAAATGCTCTGAATCTATTCACAATCAGTATAAATACCATCAATACGCGCTAATGGGATGAATTTCACAAGAAAAACTATAAAATTAGACCAAAATCTGAAATTGGCTCAAACCCGCCCCCTCGAGCCCACATCTCGAAATCCGACAAAATTTACAAAACTAAAAAACTCATTCACTCACGAGTCTACCCATATCAATTTTACCAAAATCTGTCCTCAACTCGACCCTCAAATCTACAAATCTTATTTCCAAATTTCTAAGTTCCAATCTCCGATTTACACCTCAAAATCATGTAATCTAGCCAGATTATTCGATGATAATTCAATATTATGGAGTAGAAATGATCACAAGGGACTTACCTCAAGTTTTCCTTGAAAATATATCAAAAAATGCCTCTCCTCAAGCTCCAATTTGTCAAAAATGGCAAATGGGATGAAGTCCCTATTTTTATAATTCTGCCCAGACATCCTCGGTTCTGCCTCGATCTTGGCCTTCAATCGAGGTCCTCGATCCTGGTCCTCGGTCCTATCCCTCGATCCTGGTTCTCGATCCTGGCCCTCGATTATGTCTTCGATCCGGCCTACGATCGTGAGCCACGACCCTGGGCTCGATCATGCCTTCGATCGTGGTCCTCGACTCTGGGCTTAATCATGGCTTCGATCATGGCCCTCGACCGTGAGCTCGATTTGGGCTCACATCTGGGCTCGATTTCTGGGCAGAAGCAATTTCCAACAGAAGGAAATTGCAGCAGCTGTTCTAGTTCAATTTTTGATCCGTTAACCATCCGAAACTCACCCGATGCCCTCGGGACCTCAACCAAATATACCAACAAGTCCTAAAACATCATACGAACTTAGTCGAATCCTCAAATCACCTCAAACAACGCTAAAACTATGAATTACACCCCAATTCAAGCCTAATGAACTTTAAAATTTCTAATTTCTACAAGCAACTCCGGAACCTATCAAATCACGTCCGATTGACTTCAAATTTCGCACACAAGTCCTAAATGATATAACAGAGGTACTCCAATTTTTAGAATCGGATTCCGACCCCGATACCAAAAAGTCAATCCCCGGTCAAACTTCTCAAAAATAAAACTTTCAACATTTCAAGTCTAATTCCTCTACGGACTTCCAAATAATATTCCGGACACGATCCTAAACCAAAATCACCATACAGAACTATTGGAATCATCAAAATTTAAATCCGAGGTCGTTTACACATAGGTCCATATCCGGTCCACTTTTCTAACTTAAAATTTTTAATTATGAGACTAAGTGTCTTATTTCACTCCGAGTTCCTTCCGGACTCGAACCAACTATCCCGATATAACATAATATAGCTGAATAACACAAAAAGAAGTAGGAATGGGGGAAAACGGGGTTATAACTCTCGAAACGACCGGCCGGGTCGTTACAGACCGTCCACAAGATTTCATATCACAATATACTTATGCATTTCATAGACCGTCCATAGGATTTCATAACATAATATAACTATGCGTATCATAGACCGTCCACAGGATTTCATAACACAATATACCTATGCGTTTCATAGACCGTCCACAGGATTTCATATCACAATGTACCTATGCATTTCATAGACCCTCCACAGGATTTCATAACACAATATACCTATGCGTTTCATACACCGTCCACAGGATTGCATAATACAATATACCTATACGTTTCATAGACCGTCCACAGGATTTCATATCATAATGTACCTATGCATTTCATAGACCGTCCACATGATTTCATATGACAACGTACCTATGCGTTTCGTAGATCGTCCACAAGATTTCCTATCATAATATACCTATGCGTTTCATAGACCGTCCACAGGATTTCATATCATAATATACCTATGCGTTTCATAGACCGTCCACAGGATTTCATATTAGAATGTACCTATGCGTTTCATAGACCATCCATAGGGTTTCATAACACATTGGTAACAAAGTACAAATACGTACATCTCATAACCTTTCACACCACATATCACTTAATCCGTACTTTCAACCACTTACAACATTATTATTTCATTGGCTCTCTTGGCCAAACATATGATTCTTTATTCATGGCGCAATGGCCGTATTTCATATTCCACACTTTTATTGCTTCCCTTTCATAGATCATCATCATAATTATCAACAAGTAGAATATTCTGGAAATCACAACTTTAAGTTCATTAGTAATGAAGGCTTTAAACACAATAGATTTCTTTCCAATAAATGGAGTAAAATGATTGGCAATCGAAGCACAAGTTAAAATCATACACAATTTCCACTCACGAACATGTAAGAACGCAAAACACATTGAAAAGACTTACAAAGCATAGCATTAGCTAAAACATCCACATATGGGCATCACTTGAGTTCATAAGCCTTTAGCCAATTATATTATCGAAGTCAATTTTGGAATAGTTGAGTCAAAGCTAATTTCATAATCTTTCTCATATTATTTCATTTCATTGGCACCATTGGCCACAAGTATAACTTTCACTATTGGCACATTGGCCACACTTTATATCCCCAATTCACTGATTTCACTTCCAACCATCTTTATAGGTTATCAACAATAAGACATTTCCAATCACAACTTTAGGTACACATATGAGCAATTAAGAGTCTTAAATATATTGAGATTTTCTCACACAATTTGTCATACTAGCTTTCATTTGAATTACGATTCAAAGCCACAACATTTTAATACGCAACCCATACTTTGAAACTCATGGGAACATTATGGAGTTCGATTCCAAGAGAGAAAGTTTAGCCAGCATACCTCAATCGAGCTTCCTTAACTCTAAAATGTTCCGGAAATTCTTAGCAATCCCAATCTATTTTGAGACATAACAAAAATTGAACCATTGTTAGGAAGATATTCATGATCTCGACTCGTTTGAGTATTTTATCAAATACTAGGTGTGCAAATTTAACCACAAGATTCTTCAACAAGATTTCCTTCACTCCACAACCCAATCCTTAATTATTTAAGCTCAACAATCTTTCCACAAATCTTATTGATACATGCATGTATAAATAATACCCTCATACCCAATAATCACGCTCCCAATCAACCATTTTTTTTCCAAATTCAAAATTGAAAACCCTGTATGGAACCTTACCTCTTAGATGAAGAACTTGCGGGTTTTCCTTGTTAATCTTCCAAGATTTGACTGATCCTTGATGAATAATTAGCCTAGGGTTTTCTCTCTCTCTAAAACACTCTCACTTCTCTCTAAAATATCATAATTTTTTCTCAAAAATGACCCTTTGCCTGTATTTAACGAAGTAGGGCCGGGTTTTAAAAACTCAAAAATGGAGCTCCGGAACAGAATCTGCGGTCGCATAATTGGTGTCCAAAACGACCAAAAACCTGTCTGTGTCTGCGGTCACTATGCGGTCCGCATAACTGTTCTGCGGTCGCATAGTGCACGGCATAACAGTTATGCGGTTGCATAGTCGACTGCATAATTGTTTTCCACTAGCCCAATTAACTGCCTCACTATGTAGACATTATGCGGTCCGAAGAGTGATTCTGTGGTCGAATAATGGACCGCATAAACGAGCTTTTCCGCCAAAAATTTTTCTTTACTTTCCGGTGTATTGTTCAACCTAATTCGGCACAACGAAACATTATTTTCTTTTGCAAATTTTATTGGGCTTTACACTTAATTACTTTGAAATTTTTCGGGATGTTACATTCTCCCCCGTTTAGGATCATTCGTCCTCGAATGAGGGTAAAATCCGTCATTAGCATCTTATGCAACTCAGTTTTTCATACCACACTCCAGCAGCCCAAAATTTGACTAACTCCCAAAATTTCAAAAACTTTTCGCTAGAGTTTCCCTTGTAGCTAGGCCTATCCATTTGTCAGAGAGCCCCAGAAACACATCCTGACAACATATACAAAATCCAACGATGCAGCATAACACAAAACAACACAAATTGTGGCCACACAAATAATATTTTACCAGAAAGGAACACCCTTAACACCAATTGTACAAATGATACATAATTCATAGAAACCGGAATCTCGTCGTAAGTCAATTTCTCATTTACCTCAATAGTCTCAACTAGAACAATGAGTGTCGGAACTCCAACTACTTTCTTCAACATAGACACATGAAACACCGGGTATACTAATGACATCTCATGTCGTAGCTCAAGCTTGTACACCATCTCACCAACCCTCTGAATGATTTTGTACGGTCCGACATACCTCAGACTCAATTTCCCTTTCTTACCAAATTGCATTACACCCTTCATGGGGGAAACTTTCAAGAATACCCAATCATCTTCTTTGAACTCCAAATCCCTATGACGAATATTCGAATAGGATTTATGACGACTCTGAGCAGTTTTCAACCGCTCCGTAATGATTTTAACTTTTTCCATAGCCTGATGCACAAGGTCTGGCCCTATCAACTCTGCTTCCCCAATTTCGAACCACCCATTGGGGGATCTACATATCCTACCATATAAAGCCTCGAACGATGCCATTTGAATGCTAGCGTGATAGCTATTGTTGTAGGCAAATTCTATGACTGGTAAATGATTATCCCAACTATCTTTGAAGTCTAGAACACAAGCACGCAATATATCCTCAAGTGTCTGAATAGTCCGCTCTGCCTGCGGGTGAAAGGCTATACTAAGATTCACCAGAGTACCCAAGCCTTGCTGAAATTTCTTCCAAAAATTAGCAGTGAATTGTGCTCCCCAATCAGAAACGATGGAAACTGGGGTACCATGCAACCTGACTATTTCTTTGATATACAACCGAGCATACTACTCCGCTGTGTCGGTAGAATTAACCGGCAAAAAGTGTGCTGATTTCGTGAGTCGATCCACAATCACCCAAATTGAGTCAAACTTGTGCGAAGTGTGCGGTAATCCTACCACAAAGTCCATATTAATCATTTCACACTTTCACATTGGAATTTCTATGTTTTGTGCCAACCCACCAGGCCTTTGGTGTTCGGCCTTCACTTGTTGACAATTTGGACACTTCGCCACAAATTCCGCTACATTCCTCTTCATATCATTCCACCAATAGATTTTCTTAAGATCATGATACATTTTTGTAGAACCCGGGTGCATGGAATACCTAGAAGTGTGAGCTTCAGTCATAATTATTTCCCAAAGACCATCCACATTTGGAACACATAGACGCCCTTGGTACCTTAGTGTACCATCATCCATGCCAAGAGAAAAGGCCACTTCACCCACGTTAAATTTTCATAAAATAATAAAGGAAAAACTTTCCATATAATCGATGTCTGGGCCGTGCTGCAAGATCTCTCCACCGGGTAAACAATCTCGAACAACGGAGATTTGCTAATATTTCAATGTTACTTACGCCCCAAAATAGAGAGGATACATCTTCTTTATAAGCCTCAAAAAATATAAGAAGCCATAAGAGGCAACCTTAACTGGTTTTATAGTTATTCGGTGAGTTCATCATGAAAACTACCTAGGCTAAGACTATAAGACCGCAACAATCATAACTTGCGAATGTGAAAAAACAAAAAGAAAAAGCATAATTAAAGTTGCTATTTATTATCAAAGGCAAAGTCCAACAATACACAACAAATTATTTACATAGAGACCCTCATAGGCCTCATGTTACCAAGAGAGGTGCTTGGGAGGAAGAAGGGAGAGACGAAGAAGGCGCAACAGGAGGAGCTAGAGGAGAAGGATGTGCTTTAGTATTCTTGTTCTCGGGGACTTTAGTAAGCTGAATAAAGGCTGCATCTTTATTTTCTTCTTCATATTCATCCCCGAACCCTTCAGAATAATTGAAAGCATGGGAGCTCGTGGGCTTTGCCTTCTCAATAAAATCATCCACCTTGGGAATCTCATCATCTAACATGAAACCATCAGAACTAACCTCCTGTAGGAACTTTTGACGAGCAAGCATGTAGGCATACTTTTTATCCTCCTCTTCCTCATATCTAGCCATTTTAAACTTCGAGGTGACATTAGCCCACTGGGTTTGTTCAACCTCTCAACCTTCCAGTTCTCTGAGGATGTAACTTCCTTTTTTGCATCCCCTCTCTGATAGGGTTTGTGTTAGCCTCTCAATATCCTTTTCTTTCTCTCATAGAACAATATCGCTTTTTGCGATTCTGGCATATAGTTCTATCACTACCAAGTTAATATAATAAATGGGCTATTAGAAAAATAAGAAGGGAACGGGAACCGATAGAGAATGAGGTATTGAGAACTATACCTTGAACCTTGATTACATCACATGAGTTTCTAGAGCTTCCATCGAAGTGTTGTTCTGGTACTCCTGCTCCAGAGAACCAATAAAGTCTTTGAACCATAGAAAAATATTCTTGAGCCATGAAAAGACTTTAACGTCCGTGTGTAACTACCAGCACCTATCTTTTTGGGGCAGTAGAATATTTGGGTTCTGGGCATGGGTGAACCTTACATAAGGATGCAAAGTATCGGTCTACCTCTGATCCAGCAGAATCATGCTTCAAAAGTTGCAGCTCCTCTAGAAGAACCTCAGTCAAGAAAGGGAAATTTGAGGCAGGACCCGAGGATTGTTTTCCTCCTCTTTCTCCTAGGCCCCCCTTTTTGAGTTCTTTTTCTTCTTCTTATTCTTCTTCTTCTTCTTCTTCTTCTCCTTCTTCTTCTTCTTCTGCTTCTTGGATTTAGGGGCAAAAGGACCCTCCTCGCCGCCATTCTTCTTCAACAAGGATGATCGCTAGACAAGATCCTGAGGTATCTCAAGATCTAGGACCTCAATTTAGGTTGATATCTCCTAGACCCAATGCATGCAATAGAAAAAGGGGAATATTAGGAATATAAATGAGAAAGAGAAGTTAGAGCACCCTTGGGTTGATATATCTGTACCATGATTGTTTAACCCATTTCCTTTGATGGTAGAGATTACTTTTCACGTTCTCACTTCCATGGTTGTCGACTTTAAGATTTTATCAACACAGTCCTCCTTATCTAGGAGTGAGACGGAGACAAAATTTAGAGTTGCTGCCCATCATAAAGGTCAAAAAATCATAATCCAAATAGATAAAATGACAAATAAGGAAAAATGGAAGAACTTACGTTAGAAATTATACTTCTTCGGGAAGGGGAGATCTCTTTCACTCAAAATATCCTCGATTTGTACTCCAACAAACCACACATACCATATGTAGTTGAAAATTGCACTTGTGAGAATGGCAGGGGTTCCCCGACTCGCCAACGTTATCATCGACCCCTTGCAAAGCTTGGGGCAGTAAATTTGTATGAGATACTTGAATGTAAAACTTTCTTGCACCTTTTTAGCAAGGAATCGCAAGCATTCCATTGACACACACGTGGTCCCATTTGACTTATAAAATGTTGTATGCCTTGGATAGGTTCTTTATTACTGGATTGATGGCTGGATCAAACTCGAGGGTTAATAGGTAGGTGAATACAAATGAGAAGCCTTCCCGGTAGGTGCTTATGCTCTCATTTGCTTCAGGAAGGAAAACTTGAACCCTACCTTCCCAGGTGCAACTTATAATGACCCGACCAGTTGTTTTGAGATCTTACATTTTATTCTGTGATTCGAGACATTGAGTAGCTTAAATGTATTATGATATACGTGTATGGTTGGTTTTGATTTTTGAGAAGTTTGGGATTGATTTGGTAGAGTAATTCTCAATTTGGCAGCTTTAAGTTGGAAGAGTAGACCAATCTTTGACCTTTAAGTTAACGACCTCCGAATTGAGATTTGATGGTCTCAATCGGTTCATAGTGTGTCTTTTGACTTAGTCCTATGTTCGAAGTTGAATTGAGATATTCCTAGAAGTTTTTGTCTCTATTGTCGAAAGTTTAAAATTTGAAGAATTAAAACATTCATAGTCTTGACCCTGATTTGACTTCGATGTCAACGGAATCCAATTGGTGTTCCGAAACCATGGATAGGTTAATTAAATTGATTGGAACTTAAGTTCACAGTTTGGTTGTGATCCAGAATATCTAAGTGTGATTCGGACATGTTCGGCAAAGTGGGGAATGTTTGAAAGTTAAGAGAAAGATTTGATCTTTGAATCTTGGTTTTGATGTTATTTGTGGTGTTACCAGCCTTTGTATAAGTTTGAACTATGTATATTGACTTGTTGTTATGATTGGAAGGGGTCCCGAGGGGCTCCGCATATTTTATTGGTTCTGAACCATTTTGGTGTTGATTGGCAGTTCTAGTGCTGAATAAGCTCCAAATGACCGATCAGGTCGTTATAATACATCACCCCCACATGTAGCAAATAAAATCATTTATTAGAAAAAATTCCCTCAACCAAAGCTACGCAAGACACTTACCTCATCCGACTAGTCCAAAGCTCCAAAACAGCTCTTCCTTGAGAAATCACCTATAACCAGCTCAAATCTAGCCAACTATCAATCAAGGAAGTCAACCAACATTATAGGAAGTAATCTCAATCAATAAAGCTTTGATTTTTGAAGAATCACCAAAAATTCCAACAAACCTCGTTTCCCGTATTTGATGATGTACATATGTATATTTATCGTTATGTGACTTGCGAGGGTGGTTGGTTTGATTTCTACGATGTTTTGGAATGAATTAGGACACTTAGTCTCAAGGTTGATCGGAGTTTGACTTTTATGTAGATATTACGACCCGGCCGGTCATTTTGAGTATTTTAGACTCGTCCCCCTATTTATTGCTTCCTCTATGTTGTGGTTATCTGACTTACCAGGGTGGATAGTTTGGCTTCGGGCGAGTTTCGGAGTGAATTGCGATACTTAGTCCCAAAGTGGGAGGCTTAGGTTGAAAGAGTTGACCGAAGTTTGACTTTTGTGTAGACGACTCCAAAATGGAGTTTTGATGGTTCCGATAACTTTGTATGGTTATTTTGGACTTAGGCATATGTCCGAATATTGATTTGGAGGTCCGTAGGTTGGTTTGGGACTTTTTGGCAAAAGTTGAAAAGTAGAAGGTTTGGAAGGTTGAGAGGTTTGTTGTTCTGGGAGTTGGTATATGTCCATGTGCGATTTGGGACTTGCATACGAAATTTGAGCTTATTCAGAGTTGGTTTTATGTGATTCGACATTAGTTTTAGAAGTAGAATGTCCATTAGTTCATTATGCTTGAATTAGGGTGCAATTCATGGTTTTGATGTTGTTTGATGTGATTTAAGGCCTCGAGTAGGTTCGTGTTGTGTCTTGGGACTTGATTTTATGTTCGGACGGGGTCTCGGGGGCCCCAGGTGTGTTTCAGATTGAGTTCGGACCATTCGTTCATGTGTTGGGACTGCTGATTTATGTGCTTCTGGTTTCAATCATGCTATTCTATTATCTCCCTGGTTCATCATATTTATATTGTATTTCCTAATTCTTTAATTGGTGTTTGGTTTTCATACTAGTACTATTCGATATGTACTAACGTCCCTTTTGCCGGGGGCGCTGCATCTTTAATGGATGCAGGTTGTTCCACATCGGAGGATATCGACCAGTGATAGCAGTGCTCATTCTTCCCAGTTTACTTGGTGAGCCCCATATCATTACGGGGTTGTGCATCTGTTGTTTCGTATGTGTTATCGTATTATGAGGTATAGCCGTAGCCTTATTGTCGGGACTATCATTGTAATCTTTGGTATTTTAGAGGCTCTATAGATATAAGTGTGTGTTGTGTATTGGTGCTGGGAAAGTCAAACTATGTTGTATTACTTGTTCTATTTAAGACCTTAAAATGATGGAACTATTGGTAATGAATTGGTGTTTTAGACATGAACATCTTATTGTCTAATTAACGAAGATGTGTATCCTATTTATTCATAGATGAGTTTGGGTAGAAGGAAATCTAATAGGCTTGCTCGGCAGGGTTCACTCGGTTGAGCGCCGGTCGTGCTCCCCGATTTTGGGGCGTGACAGATTGATGGCTCAGTGAGTGGTTGAATGGCTATACGATGAGTATGATGTGACTGCAGGATGTGTTCAGATGGTTGGGATGGTGGTTCTATGTTGGTACTAGAGGTCAATAAGGGGCTATGTGATTTAAAAAGAAGCAAAATGCAAAAAGAAAAAAATATTTGTAGCGTTCAAGGAGGGTGCAGTCACTATATTCCCAAATATTCATCCAACCTGTCCCGAAGCCTACACTACAACCCTTAAAAAGTCCTTTTTTTTAATCTACAATCAATTATTCCTGAGGTAGCAATGAGTTAAAATAAGGGCAAGCATATGGACTGATACTTGTAGCACTTAGCCTTCTTCCCGAGTGCAAGAGTGTTTGATTGTATCCCCTGTACATATGTGTTGAGTTGGGGATTTTCTTTGATGTGAGCATGCATGAATTGCAAGATTTAGCAGAAGTTAGGCTTCTTGAAGTAGGATACAAGTGCATATCAAAGTCTCAAACCACCGAATAGAACGATAAAGCTCAAAATGATCGGTCGGGTCGTTACAAAAAATCAACCCAATTCCTAAGGGTTAATTTCCCCCACACAGAGTCAGGCAAGATACTTACCTCAAACAAGCTAAAGCAACCCACTAGTTAGCCTTTCCCGCGAAAATCCAACTCCGGACGGCTTGAATCTAGCCAAAATAACTTACTACCATATATACAAACTATAGGAAATGATTCTGGATAGTAAAGTTGCAATCTTTAAAAAAAATCAAATAGTCAACTTAAAACGTCAACCCCTGGCCCGCACTTCGAAACTCGACAAAATTTACAAAATCCAAAAACTCATTCAATAACGAGTCCAACCATACCAAAATTATCCAATTTTGGCCTCGAATTACCCTTCAAGTCCCTAATTTTCACTTTAGGAAGTTTTACAAAAATTCCCCCATTTCTTCACTTTAACTCACTAAATAAATGATAAAAACTAATATGGAATCATGAAAAATGGACAAATCCGAGTAAAAGTACTTACCCCAATCCGAATCGTGAAAATCCCCTCCAAAATCGCCCAAAATCGAGCTCTACAACTCAAAATATATTAAAATGAACCAAACCCTCGAAATAGAGTACTATATAATCTGCCCAATTATTACTCTTCGCGATTGCGGAAAAGCCTTTGCGATCGCGAAGAACAAATTTCACCAGCTCACCCAACCTCTTTCACGAATGCGAGGCTACAGACATGAACGCGATGATTAGACATCGCCAGGCTTCACGATCGCGGACCAGTCCACGCGAATGGGTCGAACAATGTGTGCCACCATACAGCCTCTCCTTCCTTATAAGTGAACCCGATCCCTCACCCGCGTCCGTGCTGCACAAACACCCCAACCCTTCCTGATCAGGCCCTAATCCTCGCGAACGCGAAGAGCAAAATCCATCTGCCAGCAAAGACTCGACGCGATCACGACCTATTGTCTTCCTTATTATCTTGTTACCTCTTAATTGTTGAATCACTTTTAATTGAAGTTGTTATTTCATGGAATATCATCTTGTTGAGTTATTGGTGTTGAAGTTTCAATATCCGTTATCACATTGAGGTGAAGTTGTTAATTATTGAGATACCTTTCCTTGTTGAGCATTCTCATTTCTTTTGTTATTGTTGAAATTTTGTACACATTGTGGTTGAGTCATGAGCTATTTGTTGTGAAAATATTGGTGTTGTTGACTTTGTGGCAAGTTGTGGCATATGGGCACTTGTGGTACGAGTTGTGATTGTGTTGTATTGATACGCACGCCGTGGTATAAGGCTAGGGGTTGATATGCATGTGGTGAGATAAAGTGAGATTGATACGCCTGTTGCTAGTAGGGGAACTACTTGAAGCCATACGGTGAGATATGGTGGGCTAAAACGCGTGTAGCTATTTCGGGAAAAACATATTTTCAAAACTAAATGTAAGGCTCACACGGTGATATAAGGAAAGATTGTGATTGAAATTGTGAAATGTGAATACGAGTCGGTACCTCAGTTGTGATTTTCATTGTACATTCCATGTTGGAACAACTTGTCGATTAGAACGGTCATTGTTCTTCCTTCAATCATTCATCCGCATTTCGATTGTATTTGGTTATTCGTTGTTATCTTGGTGTTGGAACTATTGTGGTTTCTCGTGTGAGTCATGCATTCTACGTTATTTATTGTGTTGCCTTAACATGCCAATCTGGGCCTCCGTTATAACTTGGTGAATTGATTGTCAATGTGAATTTAATTGCGTGGAGTAACTATATCATATTATGTTGAGTTGTTGGTAACATAATGGTTTAAATAAAAGAATTATTAACAAGCTTTATTCTATGTGCCTTTTAAGATAGAACGCGTTGTCTCACTCGATGCCTTATTATTCTAAATGGTTATCTCACTTTCACTATAATTGGGTTCTCAAATTATTTTTATTACCCTGTTAGATGTTTACCTTAATTAAAATTGTTATCATGTTATCTTTAACCAATTCTATATTTATCTCGTTAATTTAACTTATGTTTTGCTGTATTTAAAAATGATACTTTTACTTAATTTTATTGGTTTCTAAACTAAATCCATCTTATACTTTGTTTCGTACAAATTGTATATTATTTTACTTTATTTGATTTCTAAAATAAACTCATTATTTCATTTGACACCTTACCTTATTCAAGATTGTTATGATGTTTTATGGTGTCTAAATATATCTTTTGTTCATCTAAATTAATATTTATTACGGTTGCAAAGTATATGGTAGCATGTGGGCTTTGCAGTACGAAAGTGATTGTTATTGTGGGCATGAGGTGCCATATGTGTAAGGTTTGAAAATTGTGGTTCATGACTTGTGGTTTATGAGGTGCGATACTTCGGGGTAATTCTTATTGTATGTCCATGCGTTGAGAGCGATTTGATTATTTGAGTTGTCATCCATTTTTTTTCTTATTTGAGTTCATTTACGTCTCATAAGTGTTCTGATTATGTTGTTTCTTTATTACCCGTTTACTACTTGCTGCCATTTATGTTTCTATTACTTCATTGTTGGTTGTAAATCAATTATTTTTCCGTCGTTGATCTTATATTGAGGTTTTTTCCATTGTTAGTTTATGTATATCTTGAACAGGTTTCTATGTCTAGTAGGTGTCTTGACCTGGCCTCGTCACTACTCTACCAAGGTTAGGCTTGATACTTACTGGGTACTGTTGTGGTGTACTCATGCTATACTTCTGCACATTGTTATGCAGATCCCGGTATTCTTATTGTGTTGTTGAGTGTTGCGTCTGCGCGGAGGGAGACTTCAAGGCATACTTGCTTGACGTTCCAGGCCTTGGAGTCACCATCTTACTTCATTATGCTACTGTTAAATTGTAATTCAAAATAGTATTATGTTTAGAAATTCTCATGTGTTTTAGTAGTGCTTATGACTCGGTACTACCGGTTTTGAGAAATGTATAACTATTGGCCACTTGCGGCTATGTATGTCATTTAATGGTTTATGATAAATGATTAAATAGTTCAATTCTGATATTGAATCAGCATGTGTTAGGTTTACCTAGTCTTAGAGACTAGGTTCCATCATGACATCCTAAGGTGGGAAATTAGGGTCGTGACATTTGTGTTGTTTGAGTTATGTGAAAGATGTGTACCCGAGGTGACGAGTGTGTACACGGGCTTATGTGTGGTATTTTGACCGAACTAGACTTTTAGGCTCTTTCATGCATTAAATTAGAAATTGTAATATCAAGTTATATCGTTCATTGTTAAATTGCTCTTACATGCTTTACTTGACGTTGTTATCTCATGCTCTATCCTTTATTGTCAAACATGCTATTATATGCTTTAATTGCCTTTGTTATCTCTCTTATTGTCGTGTTACCGCTTTTATTGTCGAGTTATTCTTATATGGATTTGTTATTTCATGATGTCCTTCCTTGTTGAGTTACGCCATGTATTTAGATATAGATACTACTTCATACCACCTCTTTTATTGTTAAGCTTACGTTGTACTTTTAAAGTGAAAATTGTCATTCCGTGGAAATACCTTCATTTTGAGTTATTGAAGTTGAAGTTAGGAAAGTTAATATCACATTGAGGTCAAAGTTGTTGATTATTGAGATATCTTTCCTTGTTGAGTAATTTTCATTCATATTGTTATTATTGAGATTCTTGTTCATATTGTGGTTGAGCCGCGGGCTATATGTTGTGGAAATTTTTATATTGTTGATTTTTGGCAAGTTGTAGTATATGGGCACTTGTGGTACGAGTTGTTACTGTGTTGTGATATTGATGCGCATGTGACGGTATAAGGATAGGGTTTAATGTGCATGCGGCGGCATAAGGTAAGGTTTATGTGTGTGTTGCTAGTAAGAGAATTACTTGAAGCCACGCGGAGACATAAGGTGGGCTAAAGTGCGTGTAGCTATTTTGGAAAAACATATTTTCAAAACTATCTAAATGTAAGGCACACGTGGCAGTATAAGGAATGACTGTTATTGTGATTGTGAAATAAGGTTATGACGTGGTACCGCAGTTGTGATTTTTGTTGTTATCCCTTATTTACCTCACTTGTATTTTCCCGCACGGTTTCTTGATGTTCTTATCACGTGTTCCCTCCTTGTTGCCTTTATTTCTTTAAATTCAGTTGTAGCTTACCTTATTGTACTGTTTTATTGGCACTATTTCCTCGTTTTCATCATTAGACTATACTATACTTGTTCAGTTAGCCTTATCCTTGTCTTTGTCTTGACCTGACCTCGTCACTACTCTACCGAGGTTAGACTTGATACTTACTAGGTACCGTTGTGGTATACTCATACTACGCTTCTGCATATTTTTGTGCAGATCCAGGTACCTCAACTCAGGCTAGGCATCAGTGAGTGGATCATACAGTTCAGAGACTTCAAGGTATACCTACCCGGCGATCGCAGGCCTCGGAGTCACCTTCTGTCCTTATTTTGCTACCAGTTACACCAGTTTTCGGAGTTTTTTTACGATGTTCTGTTTTGGATTTATTATGAGTTTTTCGAATTATCTTATTATCTTAGCTATTCAAATTCGTTAAGTATTCATTAATATTAGGCTTACCTAGTCTTAGAGACTAGGTGCCATCACGGCATCCTAAGGTGGGAAACTAGGTTAATGACAAGTTGGTATCGGAGCTTTAGGTTCAGAGGTGTTACGAGTCACAAGCTAGTTTAGTAGAGTCTTGTTGATCGGTACGGTGACGTATATTCTTATCTTCGAGAGGCTATGGAACTGTTAGGAAATTCCACTTCTTTGATTACTTACCGTGCGAACTTGTTGATTTCGAAATATGAGTTTTTGTCTTTCTATTCTCTCACAGATGGTGAGGACACACACTGCTGGATCCGATGATCAGACACCCGCACCCCCTGCTAGAGCCGCAAGAGGCAGGGGCTGGGGCTGGGGTAGAGGCCGAGGATGACCATGTGGTGCAGCCAGAGCACCTACCCGAGGAGCGAATGAGGAGCCACCAGTAGCTCCGATTTGGGGACAGGTACCCGAGGCGCCTGTTGTCACCCCTGCCCTTTAGGAGACCATAACATAGTTTTTGAGCATGTTCAGCACCTAGCTCAGTCGGGATTGATTCCCCTTTTACCAGCTACATCTCAGGCTAGGGGAGGAGCTTAGACTCCGGCGGTTCGTACTCCAGAGCAACGGGTCCATGTTGATCAGGTCCTAGAGGTTATGCCAGGGTAGCCCAATGTTCCGGTTCAGCCCGAGGTCAGGGCAGTGGCATCTGATGAGGAGCAGCTGAGACTTGAGAGGTTCAAGAAGTTTCATCCTCCTACTTACAGTGGCCTAGATACCGTGGATACGCATGGCTTTCAAGAGAAGTGCCACCGTATTCTCCGCACCATGGGTATTCTGGAGACGAGTGGAGTGACTTTCACTACATTTCAAATGTTTGGAGCAGCCTACAGTTGGTGGCAGGCTTACGAGGAGGGTGGCCCAGCCGATGCAGCTTCACTCACTTGGGCTTAGTTTTCAGAGATGTTTATGAGGGAGTTTGTTCCCCAGACCTTTCGGGATGATGGCGCACAAAGTTTGAGCAGCTATGCTAGGGTGCCATGTCAGTGTTAGAGTATGCTATCAGATTCAGTGAGTTATCTCGACATGCACCTCCTTGGTTGCTACAATTAGAGATTGATTTCGCAGATTCATAGAAGGGCTCAACTATGGTATTAGATTCAGCATGGATTGAGAGTTGGAGACGGATACCCCATTTCAGCAGGTGGTGGAGATCGCATGGAGGTTGGACGGTATGCGGGGCCGAGAGAGAGAGAGGACAAGGAGGCCAAAAGGCCTCGAGATACTAGAGGATTTAGTGGTGGCCACACTGTAGCTACACCCCATCATTGTAGGGGATATGTTCGTCGGCCGGTACATTCAGCACTTCCAGCTTCTAGCTGTGCTCTAGCTACTTCTAGGTCTCAGGTTGCCCATTATGCACTGCCACTGTCCAGTTCACCTCCTGCATAGGGTGCTTTTAGCGGTCAGTCCAGCCGACCAGGCCAGAGTCAGTTTCAGCAGCCACGCCCACCGATAGCTTATTTTGAGTGTTGAAATACCAGACACATGGTGAGAGACTGTCCCAGACTTAGGAGGGGTGCACCTCCATAGACTACACAAGCTCAACGGATCCCACAAGGTTCTCAGCCCTTGGTTGCAGCTCCAGTTGCTGCCCCACCTGCACCGCTAGCTAGGGGTGGAGGTCAGGCAGGTAGAGGTCTCCCTAGAGGGGGAGGCCGGGCTCGTTTCTATGCTTTTCCGAGTAGGACAGAGGATGCCGCTTAAGATGATGTCATCAAATGTATTATTCCGGTCTGTCAGGGAGATGCCTCAGTTTTATTTGATCCGGGCTCCACTTACTCGTATGTGTCATCTTACTTTGATCCGTATCTAGATATCTCACGTGATTCTTTGAGTGATCCTGTATACGTATCCACGCCTGTGGGAGATTCTATTATGGTTGACCATATTTATCGGTTGTGTTAAGTCACTATTAGTGGTCTGCTCGATATGGTAAACTTTGTTATGATATTGGGTATGGCTTGGTTTTCGCCCTATCATGCTATTTTTGACTATCACACCAAGATCGTGACATTAGGTATTCCTAGCAGGGTTGTGTCCTTTCTAAAAGCACGGCAAATGGTTGAGAAGGGGTCTGATGCATACCTAGCCTTTGTGAGAGATGGTAGTGCTGATACTCCTACCGTTAAGTTAGTTCTGCTAGTGAGGGATTTTCCAGATGTATTACCAGCACACCTACCGGGCATGCCATCCGATAGGGATATCAATTTTGGTATTGACTTGGCACCGGGCACTTAGCCTGTTTCTATTCCACCGTATCGTATGGCGCCAGTGGAGTCAAAAGAATTAAAGGAACAAATGCAAGAGTTGCTTGATAGGGGTTTTATCCGGCCTAGTGTGTCACCTCGAGGTGCTCCAGTTCTGTTTGTGAAGAAGAATGATGGCTCTATGCGGATGTGCATTGATTATAGGCAGCTAAACAAATTCACAGTCAAGAACAAGTACCCATTGTCGCGCATTGATGAATTATTAGACCAGATATATGGTGCTACAGTGTTTTCAAAGATTGATTTGAGGTCAGGGTAACATAAGGGTGGCAAGTGGGGCGGGCCCGGTCCTAATTGGGCCGGTCCTATGCGGTCCGGTCCTAAACGGTTCCGGACTTCGCGGGCTTATTGCTGGAACCGGCTCGGGACCGGGACCACGAACTAACGGTCCCGGGTTAAGTGGGCCAGTTCTGGGCCTAAACGGGCCCAATAAAAAATTTCTATTTTTTTTTATAGAAGTTAGAGAAAACAAATAGTAATAAAGATATATAAGCTATATTCGATTTATATACTATATATACATCTTAAAATATATATATACTATATTATATATACATAGTATACATCTTAAAATATACTATATATACATCTTAAGATATACTATATATATATAGTATAGTATAGTAGATCTTAAGATATATATACATCTTAAGATATATATAAGCTATATATATATATATATAGTAAGATGTATATATAGTATATCTTAAGATGTATATATAGTATATCTTATGATGTATATCGAATATGACTTATAAACTATGTATATATATATTATAGTATATATATAGTATATTATAGTATATATATATATATTAAGATATATATATACACACACTATACTATATATACATAGTATATTCGATATACTCGATATACATATATATATAAGCTTATATATATATACTATACTATACTATATATACATCTTAAGATATATATATATACACATACACTATACTACATATACATAGTATATAAGTCATATTCGATAGTATACATCTTAAGATATACTATATATACATCTTAAGATATATATATATATATATATATATACATACACTATACTATATATATATATATCTTATATACACACACTATACTATATATACATAGTATATAAGTCATATTCGATAGCATACATCTTAAGATATATATAATATATATAGTAAGATGTATATATATATTATAGTATAGTATAGTATATACTATATATACAACTTAAGATATATAAGCAATATTCGATATATTCGATATACATATATATACATCTTAAGATATACTATATATACATGTATATCTACTATATATATATATCTAGTATATCTAGTATACTATGTATATATAGTATATCTTAAGATGTATATATAATATAGTATAGTATATATAGTATATCTTAAGATTTATATATATCACCCAAAAGTACATGTTATAACATTCCCAACTTGTCAAATTTCGACAAAACTTATTTTCTTCAAGTCGTTTAGCTTTTAAGCCTTCCAACCAACCCTTTTGGTACTTGCAGTTCATGATCTTAAATATTTATAACCTTCATGGTAACATGATTAACTTACTTTATGTACTTCCAAAGACGATCTAATTTCTGAGCTTACATCAATTGACTTACGACATACTCTTACGTATAAAAAACATGGGGTGTAACACTTTCGTCATCGTAATCATTAATGACATATTGGTGTACTCTTACAGGCGGGAGGATCATGAGTAACATTTGAGGATTGTACTCTAGACACTGAGGGATAAGAAGTTGTATGCAAAATTCGCAAAGTGTGAATTCTGGCTTGATTTAGTGGCGTTTTTGGGTCATGTGGTGTCGAGTGAGGGGATCAAGGTAGATCCTAAGAAGATTGAGGTAGTTCAGAGTTGGTCTAGACCGTCTTAAACTACTAAGATTCGGAGTTTTCTTGGTTTGGCCGGATATTACCGTTGTTTTATAGAGGATTTTTCATCTATTGCTGCACCTTTGACTAGATTGACCCAGAAGGGTGCTCCATTCAGGTGGTCCGACAAGTGTGAGGAGAGATTTCAGAAGCTTAAGACGACCTTGACCACAACTCCAGTCCTGGTTTTGCCTTCAGCATCGGGTTCATATACGGTGTATTCTGATGCTTCATGGATTGGTATTGGGTGTGTCTTGATGAAGGAGGGTAAGCTGATTGCTTATGCTTCGCGCTAGTTGAAGCCCCATGAGAGGAACTACCATGTTCATGATATAGAAGTTGGCAGCTATAGTTCACGCATTGAAAATTTGGAGGCATTATCTCTATGGCATGTCTTGCAAGGTATTCACAGATCATCAGAGTCTACAACGCTTGTTTAAGCAAAATGAACTGAATTTGAGGCAGCGGAGGTGGTTAGAGCTGTTGAAAGACTGTGATATCACTATTTTGTATCATCCCGGGAAGGCCAATATGGTGGACGATGCCTTGAGTAGGAAGGCAGAGAATATAGGTAGTCTTGCCTATATTCCAGTTGGTAAGAGGACATTGGCATTGGATGTTCAGGCATTGGTCAATCAATTTATGAGATTGGATATTTCGGAGCCCAGTCGAGTTCTAGCTTGCGTGGTTTCTCATTCTTCTTTGTATGACCGCATCAGAGAGCGTCAGTATGACGACGACTATTTGCTTGTCCTTAAGGACACGGTACAACACGACGATGCCAAGGAGGTTTCTATTGTAGATGATAGGGTGTGGTGGATGTAGGGTCAGATATGTATGCCCAATGTGGATGGGTTGCATGAGTTGATCCTTCAGTAGGCCCAAAGTTCACGGTACTTCATTCATCCCGGTGTCGCAAAGATGTATCAAGAATTGAGGCAACATTATTGGTTGAGTAGTATGAAAAAGGATATATTGGAGTATGTGGACCAATGCTTGAACTGTCAGCAAGTGAAGTACGAGTATTAGAGACCGGACAATTTGCTTCACAGACTTGAGATTCCCGAGTGGAAATGGGAGCGTGTTACCATGAATTTCGTTGTTGGGCTCCCACAGACTTGGAAGAAATTCGATGCAGTTTGGGTGATTCTGGACCGGTTGACCAAGTCGGCATATTTCATTCCGGTGGTGATTGCCTATTCTTCAGAGCAGCAGGCCCAGATATCTATCCGCGAGATTGTTCAACTTCATGGTGTGCCACATTATCTCTTATCGCGGCACGCATTTTACATCGCACTTTTGGAGGGCCATGCAGTGTGAGCTAGGCACACAGATTGAGTTGAGTACACCATTTCATCCCCAGATGGATGGGCAGTCCTAGCGCATCATTCATATCATAGAGGATATGCAACATGCATGTATTATGGATTTTCGGGGTTTATGGGATCAGTTCTTACTACTCGCAGAGTTTGCCTACAACAACAGCTACTAATCGAGTATTCAGATGGCTCCTTATGAGGCCCTATATGGGAGGCGGTGACGTCCTCTGGTTGGTTAGTTTGAGCTGGGAGCAGAGGCTAGGTTGTTGAGCACTGATTTGGTTCGGGATGACTTGGAGAAAGTCAAGTTAATTCAGGATTGGCTTCATACAGTGCAGTCTAGACAGAAGAGTTATGATGATCGAAAAGTTCGTGATATAGCATTTATGGTGGGAGAGAGGGGTTTTGATAACAACACGATAGGGGTCCAAGAATTACTAAAGAAAATCAAAAAATGTGCGGAAGCTAAAAGAAAATAAAGAAACAAAAAAACAACGGAAAATTAAAGATAGATTGAATTCAAGAAAGAGTTTCTTGAATTCAAGAAGTCTATTCTTGAAGTTGAATCCTAACAACAACAATTAGCTGACAAAGAACTAATCGCCTTTGGTAGAGAATTAAAAACAAGAGATAGATTGTGAAACCCGGCCCTTTAGAATAACAAGAACAACAATAAGCCTAAACTTATCACCTTTCTTGAATACCTAGAAGTGATCTAAGATTTCGAATCTAAGATTTCGAAAGAGTTTAATCTTACCACCTTAAGTTGAGTCTTGAAGGTTGAAGAATAAATCCAAGAGTAGCCACACACAAGAATGCAAGACAAATCTCACACTTTTTATTGATATTGTCTATAATAATCTAAAATCTAAAAACAAAGAAGACATCCCTTTATATAGAGAGGGGGTCACGAAATTCCTACCTAAAAACAAGGAAATAAAGTCCTAAACTACTTTGGACAACAAGTCCAAATACCTTAGGAAAAGGAAAAACACTAGGAAACAAAAATCAAGTCAATCTTGGAAAGTAACTCCAACAATCTTAGGAAAAGGAAAACATAACCTTAATTACCTAGGAAAGCAATAAATCTAGTACCAAAATATATGAAAATAAGTTAAAACCAATCTTGGATAGAATCTTGAAAGTCGCAAACCAATCATGGATAATATCTTGGAAATCTTGTAGGCAACTTGCAAGAAACTTGGCACCAACTTGTACCAAACTTCTATCACGCCTATTGAGCCTTTCTTGGGCTGCAAGTAAGTCCTTTTTATGTTATAAAAACGTGACTTCATGTAGGACTTATTGGGCTGCAAGTTTGGACACATTTTTAGGTTCCAAATAGGTCCAATAGTGGTCTGATCTGGACCTTCTTCAGAGGATGTCTTTTGGGATCTAATCCACCTTTTATTGGACATAAATTTGGACCATAAAATAATTATAATACCTAGACAACTCATATCCTTTATCCTTGATCTCTCCATCCCAATTAACAACTTCTTTATTTGCACTTGAAGTCTAATGACCTTCTTTTGCAACTCTTTAGCTTGACATCTTGTTAAAGGCCCTCTTTAAGATTCCAAAGCTTTATTCTTGTCCTTGAATAGATTTGAGCTTCCTAGGATGCTATCATTCCCCTCTTCTTGAAGAAAATTCGTCCTCGAATTTCGACCTTACAAGAAAAAAAAGTCACGCACTAGTAAATGACATCCACTAATCTGAAAAAATGGTAGGAATAAAACAAGATAGTGACCATGTGTCCACTTAACCCAATTAAGCCTAATAGGTGTAAATACTCCTTTATAAAGCAGATGGACATTATCATCCCAATAAAATTTATGCCTACTTAGAGTTGTCCAATAAAAACCTCTCTTAGATGCACTATGTAATGAAATTTGCAATGCGATCTTGTTAATAAGGTAGTCCAAAGATGCGCATGCCAAAGAAATTACAAAATATTGGTCATGCATCCATTTAACACAAGTATCCCTGCCACATGTATCAAATAAGACACTCTTATGATATATCCAAGTATCAATTATAAATCATATGGATTCTTATACATATAAGTTATTCAAAGAAGCACATAAATTCTCATAAAGGCCAGAAGAACCCATAAATTCCAAAATATAAATTTCAATACATTCAAGCTCATGATTATAACTTTCCCCAATAATATTCGCAACATCAATGGATTCTACATGATTGCTCAAACTGTCACAGAAAGAGTCATAGATAGGTTCATGAAAGAGTATTTGATCACTAATGTCACAATAATTATGCATATCCTCTTTACTAGTAGCAAACACTTTTATAGGCTCACAATCAACATGACTAGAGGAATGAGTTCCCATCAAACAACTAAACTCACATTCGAGCAATTTACATGAAAACTCATTAGACACTTGAATAGGAGAAGAAAGAACATTTAACTCATTAGCAAGCCTCTTCTCATAAATTTCATGCCTCTTTCCACCAAGTTGGAATGCATAATCATCTATGTCATACTCAATTTCAAAAGAAAGCAAATTACTCTTG